>NC_140633.1:21745482-23217982 GCF_057382275.1 Copadichromis virginalis
GTAGTGCCAAGAAATCAGCTCACACATTTCATCACACATCTCTTGGTTTTACTGCATCATCTAAATTGAGGAGCAAAATTCTAATAATGTCAACAAATAATAATATAATAATTTGTATATTTTTTAAATTTTAAGATCTCCCAGATGTAAATTACCTAAGCATCCTACCAAGGGCGTAGATTTGGTTTTGGCATTGGTGGGGACAGATGATTCAACCACCGAACCCTGCCCTGTTTCTTTTTTCTTTTTTTTCCTCCTTCTTGTCTTTGCTTCTTGATAAAAAAGGAGAAATACACTTGCCTACATATCCTATTCTGCATGCTTTTAAACTATTTAAAATTACAATTCATAGTTTTATATGTGAATTATATCATGTTAAATTACTATTAAACAAATGACTGACTAAGTTAGGCTTTAGTTTACTTCAGCCATATTCCATATAAATCAGGTATCATACAAAAATAAAAATAGCTTCAAATACAGTCATGACAATAAAAAGAATATGACTTTAGGGACTTAACAACATTAGTTCAGTTATAGTACACCAACATCTGTTATACTTTGACACTAAGGGAACACTGAATGACCTGGTGGTTTTTGTCCATTAACTACTCATCTAAGATTATCACAAAGAAAAAGATCTCTCAGCAAAATTATGCAACATTTTAGGCACTATTGCTCCTATCAAATCAGTGAGCTGGGATTTTTTTATTCTAAACATGAACTACCGTACAGCAACAGACATGGACTACATGTCCCACACAACAACTCAATGTCCACTGTGTGAAGGAGCCAAACACTCGTTAACTGAGATAAATTGCTGCCATATTTGTTTTACATCTATACTGTCCAGTCTCTCTTGGTGGTCATGGCATACATCAGGATTGTGTAATCTCATTTGAGTCATTGTTGACCTTACTCACTCTTTGAGGCTCACTGTGGTCGTGAGTAGGGATGGGTATCGTTTAGGTTTTATCCGATACCAGTACCAAACCGGTACTTTTGAAACGGTGCCGGTGCTTAAACTGTGCTCAAACCGGTGCTCGAACCGGTGCTTAAAGAATGGAGAACACAAAATTGGTCCAAAAACCTCTCATGTTCAGCTGTTTTTTTTGTAAAAAGATAACAATGTTAGACTTTTCTGCAGCTATAGGGGATTTATGGCATCACTCTTGGCTGGAAGCAGTACTTAAACAATGGAAAACACAAACTTTGTCCAAAAGCCTCTCATGTTTAACTGTTTTCCACTTTTTCTTTGGTCATTTTAACTTTTTTGGCCAGGGTGAAGGGAGTACCTGCCATCAAACAAGAAGACAGCCGCATGTAGCTATGATGATGTTTGCTAGTTCACCTTACATGCATTAATTTAATAACGTGGTTAGCCTACTCAACGTAAATTACACACGAACAACATTAAGCTACTCACGCAGAGAAGAACGGCTGTTGCTGCTGCCATCATCATCCGTCATCGTTTCTGCTACACTGGCAGGGCTAGGGGCCAGAACTCTACTCTTCAGGTTTTTGGGGGATGTTGCTAAGTCCGGGTCAGATAACAGGCAACCCAAGCGCAGTAGATGTGCACGGTGTGAGGTCTCGCAGCAAGCTATCAAATACAGCGCATTTCTCGGCTTTTAACAAAACGCTATACGTCACCAGGTGTTTCATCAGATTCGAGGTGTTGCCTCCTTTGCACAGTATCACCTTAAAGCACTTCTTGCAGGCTGCTGAGTTTGCATCTTTTGCTGTGAAGTACAGCCAGACTTTTGACCGCTTCACCTTGGGCATTTTTAATCTGTAGCTCTGCTCTAAAAGAACTTACGTACCTGGGCCCGCCTACTACGCTTGCAAAGGTAAAATGATTGGCTGGAATCCAAAGTGTGTGACATCTCAGGAAAAAAAAGCACCGAAAAAAAGCACCGAAATAAAGCACTGAAATGTGCGCTGCTTTTCGGTTGTGTAATCTCATTTACACACCGGTGCCCATCCCTAGTCGTGAGTTCTCAGAATCGGCTCTTTGAGCACAAGAATGACAACATCACAGAGCGCAAGTTTGATAACATCATGGAGAAGCTCACGGCTCTCCAACGGGAGATTGAGAGACCAGTGTTGGACTGTTAGAACTGCTTTGAAATTCATATGAGTTGTTCGCACTAAAGTAAAAAGCACCATCACTTCATGCGGATACCCTTTCAGCGCCAGCTGCGGTCTCAAGGCTGGAGCCGAACAAAAACTCCCTGATAACGACTGTGTTTAGTCTGTTCCTTCCCATTCTGTGCAAGGCCACCTGGGTTGGCTGGAAGACTGTTTACTTAGCCTGGCAGGGCGAAGGACACTGTCCCAGCTGAACTCTAGATACACACACACATACATATACACTGATATGCACACACTCATCTCCCCTCCCTTTCCAAACGCCTTCGATGCTTGTTCCCTCCTGGGGAACATGGCGGGTCTGAGCCCGCGTTGGAATGGTAGTGCTGGGCAGGATGACTGCTGTGTTTGCTTCGGATTACTCCTCACAGCCCACCCGACCCTGTGGCTTGTCACGTGTTCCATAATGTTGTGCTGTGGACATTTATGTGCTTTTTTGTGCACAGGAGTTTTTTTGTTTCCTGTTCTCATGCTGTCCTCCCTTTTTTCTGTAACGCTACCGATCTCCGACCTGTATCCCCATGTGATGTCTGTGTTGTGTGTGTAAGGTCGGGGGGGAGGTGTCCTATTTCACTGCAGGGCAACCTGCACGTGGCAAACAAAGCCTTGATTGATTGATTGCTACTCTGGGAGACTGAGATAACTAATAGTGCTGCCTGTTGTGCATTTAGCTTCCAAAACACGTTATTCATGGTTACATACAATTTTAGACTGATGTGGGCCAAAGCCTAGCATAGCCTGTAACATTATTATGACGGACACATTTTATGAGTTAACTTGGCTTTAAGTGACTTACAGGTTTCTTTGAAAAATACTTTCTTATATCCAGGTTCTTCCTTTTTGTTGCCATCCTCCTCTCCTCCTTGCAGGTCCTCGCAGCGCAGGCTTGCAGCTCCTAAAACTAAATAGAGCTCCCTGAAAGGCACAGCCAATCACATTGGCCATATTTGTCACATGACGTAGGATTATTGGTGGGGACAATTCAATAATCACTGGATATTGGTGGGGACATGTCCCTTACGTCCATGCCAAATCTACGCCCTTGCATCCTACCTAAGAAGCTTTCACTATTTTCTGTTTACTGAAGGAAAAAATCTAAATACATTATTCCTGCTTTGTAAAACAATTACTCAACAAGGTACCCCTTCCCTATTGGTGTTAGAGTTTACCATGCCAGCCAATCTAAAAAATCATATGGCAACATGTGGTACTTGGTTGTTTAGGGAGAAGGGGAAGTTTTAGCAGTGACAAGCGGGCGAGCGAAAGAAAGAGAGAGCAAGTTTTCATATGTGAGACATTAGTGACGTTTAGTGTGTTTGGAGGCTGTAATTAGTGTGTTGTGTAGTTATTGTTTTGTATTGTGTGTCAGTTATACTGCTGAATGTCACATTTGCTCCAAAAAAGCCACCAAAGGCAGATTCCAGTGTAAACACTGTTCCCACATGGAAAACAGGACTGATGCACCTCCTGTTGTCAGACCTGCAGGGTTTAGGCCTGTGCTGTTCTCCTCTGTCTTATACTGAACACAAACTATTTTTTGGACTGGCACAAATAAATTGTGTGCCTTCTTATTTGATGCAGAACACCTGATTGTTCTGTAAATAGATTTAAATGGTTATATAAAAAAACGCCTGAGGCCTTGGCTGCATTTTAGGTAAATAATACCATATAACTTTGTTGTTTGTAAAACTTGTGCATAATTTTTAGAAACGTACAATTTCTATTTGCATTTCAATTTATGAAAATGATTCGTTAAACATGTTTGTGGGTTTTACAGTAAAAAAAATAACTTTTTTCTATTTGGATTTTGAATTTTTTGTCTGAATTTAGATCAATTGTGCTAATATAGTATACCAAAATGAAAAATAACTCAAATTTCAGATATTTGAGGTTGTGATGAAAAAAATAATACCAAACAAGGCAAGATAAACAGTTTTTAAAGGTGAAATATAGAGGTAAAATCAAAAGTAGTCAAAAACGGCCAATTATACCCTGGACCCCAGAGGGTTAAACCCTTGTGCAGCACCATGTTTTCTTGACAACAGGACACAGTGGTGTATACTAACCTGAAAATTGCGCCCAGTGTTTTATTCAGATTTGAATAATGTGAGCCCCTCCGTCTGGTTTTCGGGTCCTGTGGTAACCAATTAAGGAAAATCCTGGATGCTCCCCTGAAAACAAACCAAAAAAAAAACCACTCTTTTCTCAGACAGCAAGGATTTTGGTCCTCCTCGTGATCGCCGTTGTTTTGATGTACATTTAAGGTAAAGCCACGCGTGCTTTCGTCGGTTACGCTGTTTAAAAGGCTGATCAGAAAGCTGCATCCTTAATTCATCCCATGTGTTAAACGTTTTATTTCCGCCGTCCCCTCCCCCCTCCTGCTCCTCCCTCTGTGTGTCGCTGGAGGTATCCAAGCATTTTATAGCCCGCCTACTTTCTTTGCTAGACTCCCAACAGAATCATCGGTTCTGTTGTGTTCTAGCATTTTTGGACTGTGGACTTTTTTCTCCCGGAAGTCAGAATGCGTAAATATTAGGATTAGTGGACAGCAATGATTAGCGGATGGATGGAGCTGCTTCCTATACCGTCCATATGTGACTCTGCGCTGCTACGTGTCCTTCTCCTGACGTTGTCTCTTCTATGTGCTGACGTAGAAGGTATTTGTAGTGACTAGGCTACGATGAACTGAATTTGAATGTTGTATTTGTCCACTGCAGCTCCTTATTATCACATTCACGCTTTAGAGATTTGGCTCACAAGACATATGGCGTCAATGTGCGCTGCAGGGTCTTATTATTTTTTATTATTTTTTTTAAACGAGCTTTGTGGTTCATAAAAGTGAATGGTGGTGTATTATCATTTATTATCTATTTGTTACATGTGCATATTTAACTTGAAATTGATGGTTTCTGCTTGTAATTTCAGTTTGTGTTGATACAATAAACAGTAGTTCTTTGTTCATGGACGTGCTGTATAATTAGTAGCACTACTCTCTTCCTCATATGCCCTCAAGAATGTTGCTTATTGTTCATTTTTCATATAATGTTATTTATAAGTCAATGAGAGAACAGATGAATCCAAGCAATGGCCTAACAGGATGGTCACATGTTACTGAACTACAATACAGAGTTTTTATGTAGCTAACTGTAACTGAGACTCTGAAGCAGCTGGTTGATCAACTGAAAAACACCAATGCTGTGTTTGATATTCTCCCATCACGCATTGTTAAGGGCTGCTTTGATGTAATTGGAGCATTCTGTTCTTAATGAATTTTTCTCTACTCTCTGGATCTGTCCCACTGGCCTTTAAGCATGCTGTAGTCCAGCCTATTCTGAAAAAAAAAAGAATCTTGATTGTTATGATCTTTTGAGCTATAGACCAATCTCTAAGCTTCTGTTTCTGTCCAAGATCCTGGAGCGACTAGTTCTTTCTCAGCTTCAGGCATATTTAGACGCGAACAACATTGCAGAGAAATTTCAGTCTGCCTTTAAGCCACGGCATAGCACTGAAACGGCCTTGCTTAGAGTTCTCAATGACCTTCTTGTAAGCACTCACTCTGGACGTTCTGTGCTCCTGGTTTTATTGGACCTTTCCTCTGCTTTTGATATGGTCGATCATAACATTCTTCTACTAAGACTTGAGCATACTATGGGTATAAGAGGCACTGCCCTCAACTGGTTTAAATCTTATCTTGCTTACAGGTCTTTCTCGGTTAATTTGGGCAACTTCTCATCTTCCTCGGTACCTGTACGCTTTGGTGTACCTCAAGGATCTGTATTAGGACCTATTCTCTTCTCACTATATCTGCTCTCTCTTGGAGCAATTTTTGAGAAGTCTAATATTGCCTTTCATTGCTATGCTGATGTCACTGTTTAAATCACGGCTGAAGACTTATTTATTTAATCTTGCTTTTCCACCAAGTAACATTTGGTGTGCGTTGGTACATTTTTATCCGTTATGCTTGTTAAATACTTTTATATATTATGATTGTCAAGGTTTTATAATTGATACGTGCCAGGTCCTTTCTCTTTTCCCTCCCATCTCCTTTTTCCTATTTTATTTTTTCTCAAGCACCTTGGTATACCCTTGGTTTTTTAGTGTGCTTTATAAATAAAGTTTATTATTATTATTATTATTATTATTATTATTATTATTATTATTATTATTATTATTAACTATGTAACTATATAAGGGCATGGTGAGGATGCTGGAGAATATTGTTTTCATTCCTCTGTTAAGAGTGGAGGTGGGCGCATGACTACGCACATAACCTTGACTGGCTTACATGGAGTTGAAGAAAATAAGCTGTGTTAAGTTACCAGACATCTGTGTATTTTCTTATTTTGATCATTTGATGAACAAAATAAGTTTAAAGCTTGAGTAGATTTAACACCACAGAAACTAGTTATAAATATTTTTCATAGTTATTTTTCAATGTCTAAACAGCTTAATTTCAAAATTTGTTTGAAAGATGAAGCATACACACACACACACACACGCAAAAACAAAAGAGTTCATCACACTTTGATATGAATGTACTTGGATTCTCTTTTGTTTCTATTTTCAGCTCTGCCTTAATCACGTTTTCTGTTCTTTACAGCTCTCCAGGTGATTGGTGGAAGTGTGACAGTGAAACAAGGAGGTACTGCTATCTTATCGTGTTATGTCACTGGTACCAATGATGACCTGACACAGATTACCTGGCAGAGGAAGACGAGAGAAAAACCTCACAATGACAATTTCCTCACTATCCTACCCAGAGAGGGAGTGCAGTTTGTCAATGGAGGTGATGATCGATTTAAATATATTGGGAATTTTAACAACAATAATGGAACACTCCAGTTATCCAATGTTGCCCTGAAGGATGAAGGCAGCTACACGTGCATCTTCACCTTGTTTCCCAGTGGAAATCAGAAGATTGAGATTCCTCTAAACGTGCTTGGTATATAAAAAAAACAACAACTTTATTTAAAATATTGTGGGTGTTTGTTTGTGAGACAGACATTTTACCATGTTGCTCGCATGTTGACTAATTGTGTGCTGTACCTCTCCTAGTGCCTCCTTTCACAAGCATCAAGGACAATCTTCCCACTTTGGGCACAGAAGAGGTTTTATTTGCTACCTGCACAGCTGCTGGATCGAAGCCTCCTGCAGAGGTGAGGTGGCTCACTGGTGCTTTGGGAGACAAAGTGAGGACGACGGCAAACTCCACCCAGTATGACAACGATACAACTACCACTGTCAGCTCGTTGTTTGGTGTTCCTACGAGAGAGATTAACGGTCACCAGGTCCAGTGTGTCATCAGCGGTGACTCTCTGTCTAAAGAAGAGAGTCTGCTCTTCACTATACAGGTCTACTGTGAGTGTCAGCTGCTCATGTAGTTTATTATTTGTCTTCTTTTGTGTTGCCGTTGACTGAAGAACGTTAATTATTTAATCAAATATTAAAAGTACACAGGCACACCCAGGATTAACTGATTAAACTGCAACTGCAACTGCAAAGCAATACTATAGAACTTACTTACTTGTTACCAGTTAATCTTTATTATCTACTAATGCAACAGAAATATTTTCATAAATTATGGATAAAATAAAAGTAATAGCTGCACTTTTTTAAAACTATACCCTGCATCTTTGGTTTGAACAAAAGCAGACATAAACCTCATACTTCTAGGTAGCCTTCAAAGGTAGGAGCATTCAAAGCGCTTTATACTCACTCTTTCACATAAGCACTTTCTTCTATGCTTTTTAAGTGCTCATTAGTTAACATTTACACACCAATGGATGCAACTTGTTAGTATCTGGTCAGTATCTTGCCCAAGGATATCTGGCACTCAGACTGGGGGAGTCAGGGATCAAGTCATCAACCTTCCATTCAGTAGATGACCTTCTCTACCTCCTGAGCTACAGCCAACCCCCAGGAAATAATGTTATCACCAAGCACATGACACGTGCTTGGTGATAAGAAGCACATGTCATGCAAAGCAGTTTCAAAGAGACATGAGGGTTACTTCCAAGTCTCACCTGCATCCATCCACTCAATGTCCTCCTCGACCATAATTTATAAAACATACATGTTTAGCTTTTAGCACAACTCACTTTTTTCTGCCCTCTCTGTACATTTCACGTTCAGGTCTCGTTCATGTTTTTCAGATCTGGCCAGTCTTTGCTGGAGTCTTCTGTCAAAATAGACGGTGCAAAGCTACAACTGCTGAGCCTGACCTCTGATATAAATGGCCTTTATCAGTGTGAAGCATCTAACACATATGGAAGTAAACGTGGTCAGCTCTATGTGCATGTGGCATCAGGTGAGGTCAGCTTGGTTTTAGCTGTGCAGTTTGTCCAAATCTTTTTGAATTGGTTCCTGATTTTGGGGGATTTTAGCTTTTGTGGATGTCGTTTCATTCTGATCTTGTTCTGTTTCATGTTCTGTGGACTTCTTTCAAAAGAAATAAATAGAAACTTAAATATCTACTATGAGAGTAAAATGATGGACTTCTGTAGGCACTCCACCCACATCCAAATTAGAGGTTAGGAATCATTTGTAAGCAAATGGCTTAAAGAAATGATTGCCTTTGTTACGGCCGAGAGGGCCAGGCTGTGGGTGTGGACTCAAATGTGAACACAGTATTTTATATACAGTGCCTAGTTAAATTACAAAGCAGGTAACTATGAATGCTATGAACTGTGAAAGCTATGAACTGAAAACTATGAGGCCAAACTATGAACATGAAACTTACCTTAGAGCCAGCATAAAACAGACAAGTAAATGGATGACTAATGCTCCACTCAGTGCAGTACATATTACTCAAGTCAGTTCTACAATTTAAAACTTAAAGCATGTCTTAAATTAAATATACAGTGGAACCCCAGCTTACGAAGACCCCATTTAATGAAAAATTCAAGTAACGGCAATATTTCTGCCCGTGGCAAAATGCCCACTTAACGAAATAGATAAAATAGAAAATTGTAAAAAATTTAATTAAATTCCATAATGTTATGTACATGTACACGTATGTATGTATGCATGCATACGTATGCTTTCTTCAACCTCTGCCACCTCCTCCTCCACTAGGAACTTTGTCTTCAGCCAGCATCGCCTCACTCAAAAGGCGATGGAAAAAGGTGCTTCGACTTACGAAAATTTTGACTTACGTAAGACCCCCAGGAACGAATTAATTTCGTAAATCGGGGTTCCACTGTATTCTGTTCATGGCCATATAAGTTTCTTATGCCTCAGACTGTGTTAGTCTGAGAGATTTTGAATGTGCAGTGGGTGCATGTAGTCTTCTTTCGGCTGCCCTCCTTAGAGAAGCTAAGAAGAAATACTTTAAAGAAAGAAATAAAGTCTGGCTCCTTAAAAATAAACTATAAGGAAATGAGGGTTGGCTCAAGAATTTTGCTTATTTTTTTCAGACCATTTAAATCAAATCAAATCAAATCAAATTCAAATTTTATTTGTCACGTACACAGTCATACACAGTACGATATGTAGTGAAATGCTTGGACAACTGCTCGTGACCTAAAGAAAACAAAAAAGGAAAAGGCTATGAATAAGATAGGAAATAAATATGAAAAATTAAAAAGGGTAAATTTAACTAGGAAGGAATAAAATATAAATTAAGGTTAAAAATGAAATAACTGTACAACACAAATTAGAATGAAGGGTAAATTTAACTGGGAAAGAATAAGATAAAATATATAAATTAAAGTTGAAAATAAAATAACTGTACAACAAAATACACAATATAGAACTATATAAGAATGTATGAAGAAATCTAAATCTAAATAAATATATACACAATAACAGCAGCTGTACAAGTATTAACCGGAAATGAAGAATATAGTGACCAGTGTTGTGCAAAAACAATGTCCAGAATGTCCAGTGTGTGTGTAAGAACCATATGTGTGGGTCAGTACTGTGTGGTGGTGTGATTGAGAAACCGTATCGCCTGCGGGAAGAAGCTCCTCCTCAGTCTCTCTGTGTTGGTCTTCAGGGAGCGGAATCGCTTTCCTGACCTCAGCAGAGAGAACAGTCTGTTGTTGGGATGGCTGAGGTCCTTCACGATCTTCCTGGCCTTGGTCCAGCACCGCCTGCTGTAGATTGAGTGCAGGTCAGGGAGCTCGGAGCGGATGGTGCGCTCAGCTGACCGCACAACCCTCTGTAGAGCTCGTCTGTCCTGCATGGTGCTGTTCCCGAACCAGGTTAAGATGTTTCCCGCCAGGATGCTCTCTATGGTGCACGAGTAAAAGTTCCTGAGCACCTTGGAGGGCAGTTGGAAGTCTCTCAAGCGTCTGAGGTGGTAGAGACGCTGTCGGGCCTTTTTCACCGCGGTGTTGATGTGACAGGACCATGACAGGTCCTGCGTGATGTGAACTCCGAGGTATTTGAAGCTGTCCACTCTCTCCACTGGGCACTCGTTGATGACGGGGGTCTGGTAGTTCCTCTCCTGCTTAGTGCTGAAGTCCACTATCAGCTCCTTTGTCTTACTGACGTTTAGAAGGAGGTTGTTCCTCTGGCACCAGTTCTCCAGATTCTTAATCTCCTTCAGGTAGGCCGTCTCGTTGTTATCAGAGATCAGGCCCACCACGACGGTGTCGTCAGCAAACTTGATGATGGTGGTGGAGCTGGTAGTGGCCACACAGTCATATGTGTACAAAGAGTACAGCAGGGGGCTCAGAACACACCCCTGGGGGGCTCCAGTGCTGAGAGTGGTGGAGGCTGAGACATGTCCGCCCATCCTTACTGCCTGTGGTCTGCCAGTTAGGAAGTTGGAGATCCACTGACACATAGATGAGCTGAGTCCCAGATGCTCCAGCTTGGTGGTGAGTGTGGAGGGAATTATGGTGTTAAATGCAGAGCTGTAGTCTATGAAGAGCATTTTAACATAATTCCCCCTTCTAGTGTCCAAGTGAGTGAGTGATGTGTGGAGGAGATGAGAGATGGCATCGTCTGTGGAACGATTTGGACGGTAAGCGAACTGTAGTGGGTCCAGTGTGTCTGGTAGTGAAGAAATGATGAAGTCTCTGACCAGGCGTTCAAAGCACTTCATCACTACTGAGGTGAGGGCTACAGGGCAATAGTCATTGAGAGAAGCAGGGTGGGGTTTCTTCGGGACAGGAACAATGATGGACTCTTTGAAGCATGTGGGGATCACCGACTGAGATAAAGAGATGTTGAATATCTCAGTGAACACAGGAGCTAGCTGGTATGCGCAGTCTCTTAGGATACGACCTGGGATGCCGTCTGGTCCTGCTGCTTTCCTGGTGTTCACTCTTTTGAAGGCTCTCCTTACTTCATGCTCGGAGATGACGAGCACGTTTCCGGTGCTGGCAGTATCTTCCTGTCTGCAGCCGTTACCGCCGTTAACACTAGCATTGTTGGAGACCTTAGCTGCAGCCTCGAAGCGAGCATAGAAAGTGTTCAGCTCGTCTGCCAGAGTCACGGCCGCGTTCGTCATACCGGTTGTTGGTGCTTTATAGTCCGTTATTGTCCTTAGTCCCCGCCACAGGCTCCTAGAGTCACTCTGTTGGAGTTGTGACTCTAGTTTCCTCCCGTAGCGCTGCTTCGCCTCTTTCACCGCCCTCCGCACGTTATATGACGCGGCTTTGTACGGGTCCATGT
The DNA here is from genome assembly GCF_057382275.1 of Copadichromis virginalis. Classification (NCBI taxonomy): domain Eukaryota; kingdom Metazoa; phylum Chordata; class Actinopteri; order Cichliformes; family Cichlidae; genus Copadichromis; species Copadichromis virginalis. Next base: position 21,757,258 of record NC_140633.1, read on the forward strand.
CCCCCGTTGTGAGTCCCGTGTTGTAGGCAGCGGTGCGGGATCTCAGAGCGTTGCGGATGGTTTTATCCACCCACGGCTTCTGGTTGGGAAACGTTGTGATAGTCTTTGTCTCCACGGTATCATCCGCTAGTTTCCCGATGAATCCCACAACCGCTTCCGTAAACACGTTGACGTCATCGTCTGAGCTGTTTCTGAACATGCCCCAGTCTGCGTCATCGAGTGCGTCCTGTAACGCGGCCACCGATTGATCCGTCCAGCGCGCGACCTTCCTCTGAACTGGAACTTCCTGTTTCAGCCTTTGTTTGTATTTTGGCATGAGGAAGATGGCGGCGTGATCAGATTTGCCAAACGGAGGGCGGGATTGTGCCTTGTAGCCGTCCTTGACCGTAGTGTAGCAGTGGTCCAGTGTCCTTTCACCCCTGGTGGGGCAGGTGATGTGTTGATAAAAGTTCGGCGCTGCGCGTTTGAGGTTGGCGCTATTAAAGTCCCCCGTCACAATAAGCGCAGCGTCCCGGTGTTGTGTCTGGTGCTGTGTGAGTGCCTCATGCAGCTCGCATAAGGCGGTGACCGTGTCCGCTTGTGGTGGAATATAAACGGCACTTACAATGGCCGATGTAAATTCCCGAGGTAGATAAAAAGGACGACACATGATGGACAGTAGTTCCAGATTTGGTGTGCAGGAGCGTGTGAGAGGAACAACGTTCGCACTGTTGCACCAGTTGTTGTTCACCATTAAACACACGCCGCCTCCCCTTGACTTCCCCCGAGTCCCGTGTCCTGTCCAAATTTGCTTTATGCATTCTCATCTTTCATGCTAACCTCCATGTCCTCTTTTATTACATTCATGAAACGTCAGTGTTTCTCTTTTTCTTCTGCCTGGGAGCTAAATATTCAACATCTAAAATATTCACTCTCCCTCCTCTGCACACACCCAAACATCTTAGTCTCTCTAATTTTGTCTTCAACCTTAGCTTTCCCTCTGATTTACTAATTTCTAGTCCTGTCTATCCTGTTCACTCCTGATGAAAATCTGAGCATCTTCAGCTCAACATCCTGTATTTTTTTTTTCAGTGCCACTATTTGGAAACCATATAGCAGTATCATAGCGGTATCATCTCGTAAACCTTACCTTTCACCCTTGCTGCTGTCCTTCTGTCACAAATCACCCCAATATGTTTATCCACCCACTCCACACAGCCTGCACTCTCTTCTTCACTTCTTTTGTGCATTGTCTGTTGCTTTTGATGCTAGTTTTTACAGCTTCAGTGTTACACCTGTCTTCTTCTCATTTACACACATCACATATTCTTTCTTGCTTCTACTGGCTTTCATATCTTCTCTTCAGTCCGTACCTCCATCTCTTCGAGTTGACTTCCAACTCCTCCCCTGCGTCACTTAGTACAGATCACACTGTTGTCTGCAATGATCACAGTCCAAAAAGACTCCTGTCTGACCTCATCTGTCAGAATATCCATTACCATTGGAAACAAAAAGGGGCTCAGAGCTGATCCCTGATGTATTCCCACAACCACCCTAAACCCATCTGTCATCTCTGTCGCATATCTCACTGTCTCACTGTCCTCATACATGTTCTGCAACACCTTCACATGCTTCTCTGCCACTCCTGACTTCCTCATGCAGTATAAGTTTCTTTCTTGGGTCCCTAACATATCCTTTCTTTAGATCCATAAAGACCCAATGAAACTCCTGCTGGCCTTTTCTGTACTTCTCCATCAACACTCTGAAAGAAAACATCTGTAGTGCTCTTTGGCATGAAGCCATACTGCTGCTCATCTCTCATCTTACTTACTGTCATGCTCCAGGCTGAGGGCAATTGATGGTCATTTTATAGTTCTTCCTTTTCCAAATATTCACACCAGCAGTTGTCACCTTCTCACTGAACTACTTGCTGATAGCCTTGTAATCCATTACAGCAGATCTACAGTCTTGTCCATGATGTCCTTTGATAGCTCTTTGGTCTTTCCCATGGTGCAGAGTTGGAAAAGAAGGAACCAATTCTGTGGTTTCTTCAGTTCAGGCCGTTGAAACCAGAATTCTGGCTATTTGTTCTGGACTTCAGGTTGATATTTTGTCTCTTACCATTAAAATGAAACTACCATAAAAATTAGAGACAGTTCATTTCTTTTCCCGAACTGTATCAGACAGCTTTCTCACACCTTTCCCATCTTCTCTTCCTTTATCTTCACCCAAGACTAGAAAAGTTTTTGCCAGAACATTTTTGACCAACAGTACCAGAAGTGATCATTGTTAACCTGCCCTCAACCTACACGAGCTACATGTTTGATTTGTGTATGGTATATGTTTAAGTATTGTCTGAGTCATTTCAATATATGAAACATAAAACATAAATGCCAGATAATGTAATCCTCATTATATTCTTCATTCTTGTGTCCCTGCAGGATCGTGCTCTGCTGCATGGGCCTTACTTGGTGTTTTTATATGTGTTTTTTTCCTGAGCATCGTTGGGGCTGCAGTATGGTACTTTTATACACATGAAGATCAAAGGTACTTCATACATTAACTTGCATGTATCCAATATGTAGAATAATATTTAGTAGACCTGGCTTTAAAGCATGTGGACCTACTGTCCAAACTGAAGTATAGTAGAGTATATGTCTTTATTTATATAGGAATGGCCTAATTGGCAATTTTGATACTTTCTGTGGGGCAAAAAAAGTGTACTAGTTAGCGTGTTACAATAGACATTTTAGGCTAGATTTCATTTAGCGAGAGGGAAACGGAAGACTAGTTTGTGAACAATGTTTTTTCCACAGATGAAACTAAGTAAATCTGGTACCAAAATAGTAGAAAGGAAAAGGATGGAAACATAAAAAAGGATAATCTGAGAAGTACATATCCTCTTTAAAACACAGTGAATTTAGTCTCATAAAATGTTAATCTCAATGATTTCAATCAATATGGAGAATATGATTATTTAATGAGTATTGAGTGATGTTTTTTTTTTTTTATTAAAAAAAGTTGTATTGTACTGTCTCAGGTGATGCACCTAAATTACTGCATCGCTCTAAAATCAAAAGTGTTTCCAGACAATACATGATGCACTTCTTCGGACAAGCTCCTCGTTTGCCATTTGTCTTTGTTTTGCATATTTGGGTATCTGTCTTTTAACGTCGGGTTATTCATGCACTTGTTTGTTTTATTTCAAATCTATTGTGGTGGTGTTGGAGGGGAAACTGAACATTTTGAATTATTGTCCCAAAAATTCCAGGCGTAGGTTTACACTTTTTTGGCAGCGTGTCCCAACAAATGAACCAGCTGGTAACAGTGCAGCGCAACAAGAACAACATCAGATGGAGGTCAGTAACAGTTAATTCATTGAAATGTGCCATTGTTGTTTTCATTTCATTTTTGTTCCAGTCAAAATTAAATTTCTCTTTCCAAATATTTTGGCGCTATTTACTTGAATGTAAAATTATGTTATGCAGTTATTGCAGATATATTTGTAGTTTTAGTTTTGTACAAGTAATTTTATTAAATCTGCCCTTCTTCAAAAGTAAATCTTTTTAATTATTAATGTGTGCATTGAGTATTGTAGGAGTTTTTTTTTTAAAATATGCAGATACACTGAAAGTCTTTGCATGTTCAGATGAAATTACATGCCGTTTTAAACAAATTCTCTTATATTGTTTACTTCAGTAATCTCTGTGACAGCTGTGGAAGCAAAGGATGAGCAATATCTGGGCTGAATGCTCGACCAACATGTCATTCTAGAGTCAGCTACTAAATGAACAGATGAAGAACAGGTGGAGGTACTTGGTGTCCGTTTATCTCTCTGCCCCACTTTTGTTTATCATGTCTTAGTTTTTAATGAAGTTTCTTTATTGCTTTTTCTTGTACTGCCATGGCATTTAGGTTCTACCTTGACATACCAGCTCTGGCTAATATGAATGGCAGTTTTTCTGTGACATTTATATCTCCTGATAACACAAGCCGTTAAGCTACTGAGGATTTCAACCCACAGGGCTTCTGTTTAAAACAGTGTTATCAGTGTTATCAGTACACCACAGAGCCTCACACAGATAATAGGTTCAGACGGCACAAACAGTCAAGTGAAGCACACCGTCTGATTACCATATAGTACATAACACTTGAAAAATAGAGCCCCACCCTTGTTAGTGCACGGCAGATGTTTTGCTTGGAAATCTAACATAAAGCAACATACAAAGAAATTTGAAAGAAAAAAAAACGTATTTTAAAAAATCATAGTGAGGTTTTGTTACTGTGTTGAATTATTGGTTGTTTCGTTTTGTTTTTTTAATTAATTTGAAGAAAATCAAAGGTCTTCACCCTTGAAATTTTTTAATTTAACTGTAAAAAGCAGTACGTTATAGCATTTTACAGGAGAGTATAGTTACAAAGGTCACATTTCTCTCATTAATCATTAATCTTAATGACTGTATTAACTTAGATTACATGCTGGTCAATGTTTAATGTGAAACTAGAACAGAACACCAAAGCATACACACTAAAATGCTGGAAATTCTGTGGTGGTACTCAACACACTGCAGTTTAAAAGTCTGCTTCAGCAGGAAAGAAAAGTTTGAGAAAATTAAACAAGCTATTTATGATTTTATAGTATTCACACACGTAATAAGTTATTAGTTCGATGTTATCTTCCTATTTTCGCTCTTTGTCATAATGTGCAGTGTGAGGAATAATAAAAAACAGCGACTGATCAGCAAGAGTAACCAATTGATACAGAAGTAAAAGCAAAGATTTGTCAAGGTGTAGGAAAGAAGTATTCCCTACATCCCCCTTCATGAATCACCACCTTATCGCGGTAAAGGGGTTTGCGTGCCTTTCTGATCCCAGGAGCTGTGTTGTCGGGGACAGTTTGTCCCTGGTAGGGTCTCCCAAGACAATTTGTTCATGGGTAAAGGGCCAGACCAAGTGTGATTCAAAAGAGTTCGATGATGAGAAGTTACTTGACAAAATCTTGGTTACCAGTGCCCCTTCATAAGGCCAAACATGGTCAAGGAGCTATTTTTGGAAACACCCATTATTCATGGGTCCTGGCTGACCCCAGTTACTCCAGTGAACCCATCACCTGCTGGACGGGCCATAGTGGTCCAGTGTTACGTGGATCAGGTGCTAAAACTGGTTTGTGATATACGGTGATAATCAAGTGTTCCTTTTTGAGCAGTGTACTTTGTTGAGTATCATACATAATGAGAAAGGTTTTCTAAAATGTCCGCTCAGGCAAAACAAGCTTTGTTAACGATTTGTAACTCCAGCTGCTGTAGGTAGAGAGCAGTGACCAGTCTATAAAGTCACACTTCATACATGGATTTATGAAATTTATTGCTAATTAACAAACATTCATTGTTTTATGATTAGATTTTTTTCCCACCAGATTTGTCATAGACTGAAATATTATGTGATAGATCAGAAGGTGGGCGTATTGTGTGAGGATGTTAGCGTGATGTCAAGTTGAAAGTAAAATTTTAATCATATTCCATGTTTTCAAGTGTTAAGTGCTTATTCTAAATTATTATCATTGAATTCGGGGGGGGGGGGGGGGGGAGTTGTTTTGTTTTTAATGTTCTAGTGTTGTTGATTCACAGTTGCCATTGTCTCACTGGTCATGATGGTACTTATGTGAATGTTTCAGTATAAAACTTTTTACAGTTTTAAATAGTCAAGCAAACTGCAGCTATTAATGATTGCTACAAAACAATACCTCTTTTTATACTTTTTAGAAGTGTATTCTGGTACTGCCTAAAGTTTTTGTATTAAGCTGCTTCACTTTTGTAAAAGGTTAATTCACATATTTAACTGCTGTTTACAAACAAGCTTGAAGGGGGCCACAGCAGCGTGTTGTTTTATACTATTTATATTTTAGGATAGAAACTGCTGACTCATCTTGTCTGGATCTTGTTGCTAAATCTGTTTTTAGATTTAGTAATGGATGTAAAGATATTCTTTGCCTTTTTCCTGCATACTGCTGAATATTGTAAATTTAGTTACATAAATTTTTCATCCTTGTTAGCATTAGCAACGCTTACATGTGTATTTTAACTCTACATACATATATATTATTCATCAGATTTTTTTTCTTTCCTTTAAACCTAAAAATGAAGACATGACACTTTATGGTTTTAAACCTTTTCAGAAAGTAAGATCATTAAAAATGTTTTCATTTTTAAAGTATATCCATGCACCGTACATGATAACAGTGGTTCTCAAGCTGTGGAACATGGCCCCACTCGTGAAGCATCATGGAAAAAAAAACAAAATTATTTTTTTTTTTGTAAAGCCTAGTTAATTTCTCTGGAAAGTCGGCTTTTAACCTCCTAGGACCTGGCGTCCACATATGTGGACATCACATTTTGGGTTATTTAGACCAAAATACTCATTTTTGCTCTACAAGGGCCTGATATCCACTTATGAGGACATTATACTGCCACTGTTCTATCAAAATTTTAAACAAATATCTTCATATGTGGCTTTCATTTTTCTTAGAAATAAAAATCAGGTTAAAAAAAATATCTGGTAATTCTTTGTTTTTACATTCATCGGGTCCCAATCAGCCCAAATATCAAAGAGAAATTAAAACTGCATGACGTGGAAGAGTTCGGGTCTTAGGAGGTTAATGCTGACTTTGAACTAAAATTCATCTTGTACCTTTTTGATTTGTTAATGAGTAATTAATTACTTAACTAATTACAAACTCCTTGATGTGGACACTAAACTTTTTTTAATTATTGAATTTCATTCATTTAATTTTTCCTTTGTACAGTGGGGCATGTCAGAAAAAGTTTGACAACCACTGTGCTAAAGCATTACACGGGTAGGTTTCCATGTTGTTAGAAAACTATTTACCACCATTAATTATTATTATTAGTAGTATTATTATTTAATACTGTATAGCCTGTACGGCTGTCTCAAATGGCTGTCTTAATGCTGACAGGAACATTAACCACCTGGTGTTTTTTTTTAAAGGTTGAATAAACTGAACATTTGAAACAAATTGAATGCATCCAGAGAATGTTAAATCTTTATCCCGATTGCCAGGACAAAAAATTTCTCTGAATTGTGTGAATGAATTGTATTCATCATTTTGATTTGAATTAGTTTCTGTAACAACTGTTTATTATTTGTTCTTTTGTCATTACATTGTTATAACTATTTATAATTTGTATGCTTTAAATAACATGCAGTATACCTACTCTGACAGTCCAGGCTGCATTGATATAAAACTTGATTATTATACAATTAATACACAAGTAAGACAACTGGCAAACTGAATAGGTTTCCTGCAGTAGCATTGTGCTAATAACTCTCACAGATGTTAATGTTGCATTCCTTTCTTTTAGTTCAATAAAAATCAATTAATGCCCAAATGTCCTTTGCTGAAAAGCTGTATCACTGTACCAGCGTCATCCTCTTCACAGCACATTAACTGAAATTGGTTCCCTATAGAGCAAGTGCACAGGAAAAAAATATATTTGTTTGATTTTTTTTCTTTATGTCTGCCTGGCGTGCAGGTAACTGAAGAAATTTTATTAACACAAGTAATGACATAGTTATAGCTGTAATGTAATTATTGTAATTACTTACCACAGTAACATGTTACAAAAATGTCATGTGATTACAGTAAAAGACGAACTAGGACTCCAGAAGAACAGGAACTTGATTTGCTGCAGAGATGTTAGACAAATTTTGTTATGACTCAGATTCTCATTTCTCACAAAGTGTTCTCTGTCATGTCTTTGCTTTTCCATGTTTTGTTTTTTGTTCTTGTTTTTGTTCTTGCTATTCCTTTTTTATGTACTTAAAATTAGGTGTTTTAGGAAGACCTTAAATAAAGTATACAGGACAGACACCACTTTGAGAGGATTAATTAAATCTGTAGCCTCTGATTCTTCTGAAAATGCCTGATGGACTTTAAATATCAAATTGTTTGTGACTGAGATGTTTTGCTGTTTTGTTTTTTATTTATTTTTTAATGAAAATTTAATTGATCATACATTTGGCCGACATGTTTTGGATTAGCCTGGTCTGGATGATCTCTCTTCTTTGGACTGCAACTCTGTGCAGTCCAATTCAATTAAGACACGGAGATGAAGGCAATTCTATAATTAATAGAGTCGAAGATAACTAAGAAAACAATCACATCATCTACTCGACACAGTAATGTTATATAATGTCCACAAGAGGTCACTGCAGACCATAAATTGGCTAAATGGCACATGCCTTATAAGTGACTAGCAGTGAGGCAAGAAAATGGCAAGCTAGCAACAGCTAAACTAAACAATAAACAATAGAAAAGTCCTTTAAATGCTGGATGTAATCATCATGGGAGATTCTGGCCACTGCTATTAACTGAGTACTAAATAATTAAATAATCCTACAAACATAGTATTAATATGCTGAGGCATAACTTTAACATGCACAAACAACTATAGCCATTATCATACCAATGAATCTGTTCAAGGGAATAACACTTACAGGTTCATTAACACACAATTAATCACACAAAACGGTGTTACAACTGCTATGCTTTGCTGCTGCTCCTTTAGACTCCCACTCTCCCTCTGCGTGCTGAGCACATGGCAGGGCTCGCAAAATCGCTAGCCTGACGTCCCGGAGCTAGCGATTTCTCCATCGGACGACCAAAATCTATCAGCCCCGCCCGTCGGGCTATATGTTAACCTGACTGTGGGTTTCCAGCGTAATGTTATACAATCTGCCATAACCTCATGGCCACTAGATGGCACCCTAAGACCATAAATGAATTTCCGGCTTGTGTATATATATTGGCAAACCGGACGTCTACAGATTACAACAATTCAGTGCAGTAGCGGTTTTAGATACGGGCGAAACGGGCGGTTGCCCGGGGCGGCATCGTGGTGGGGGGCGGCATCACGGGCATCGGCAAAAAAAAAAAAAAATGCTCGTACGCATGCTGCCCCGACGTCAGCCAGGGAATGGCATAGGCATCGGTTTTCTATCGCCCATTTTCTGGGAGTAAGGGCACCCTCCCTTTTGCGAGGTGTGCCTGCTGGGAGGAGAGGGCGGGGCGGCGGGGGATTCTCTGGCTGGCTGGAGCAGTATCTAATAATAATTAACTCGCAAAATAAAACAAAATAAAAACAAACCAACAAACACGAAAACACCAGACATTATGATACAGACTAATAATTTGCACCGATGTATTTTCGAAATTCTGTACACGAAAAGTGAGCGCGAGAGCCCTCAGTGCGCCTGCTTGGTGCTGAAGTCAAAGTAAACTTTATTGTCATCTCCGCTACATACAGTCCAGTATATAGAGAGACGAGACGACGAGGCTCCAGTTACAGCAGTGCAAGTAAACAAACAATATATATAAGAAGAGTAAGAAAATAAATATACACTTTAGGACTCGGGGTAAAGGGATCAATAACAATTTAAAATTTACAGTTTGATGATTTAAAGTCTCACACACAACCTGTCGAAAGGGGAGGGAGACCTGCTGCTTCCAAATAGAGCACATTTCATTTATAATGTTGTAAATCCAAGCCCATTATGCTACTCACCCCCTCCCCCCTGTGCTGAAACGTAAGCGTAAGCGAATCACTCACTCACCCCTATGGGCTCAAAATGTGGTCATAAATATTTTGTACTTGTAAAAAAAGATTTGTACTTGTAAAAAAGATTTGTGTGTGCGTAAAAAAGAAAGATTTGTATGTGTAAAAAAGATTTGTGTGTGCGTAAAAAAGATTTGTGTGTGGACTTAGAAAAAAAACCCCTGCAAGTTACAAGTACGGATTTTGACCCTATTTTTCTTCCTTTCATCTGATTGGTCAATGTCATGTCAATCACAAATGTAACAATCCAATCAGAGAACAGATGGGTTTGGCTGTCGGAGGGGCGCTTTTTTGATGGTTCTTTAAAGAACCATGAAGACATCTGAAGAACCATTTAAGAACCATAATTTTTCTGAGTGCAGGGTGGCTGTGGCTACAATGTAGCTTACCATCACCAGTGTGTGAATGTGTGTGTGAATGGGTGGATGACTGGATATGTAAAGCGCTTTGGGGTCCTTAGGGACTAGTAAGGCGCTATATAAATACAGGCCATTTACCATTTACCATCAGCACAGCCCTGACCCCCAGCAGCAGGAGCAGCAGGAACCCCTCAACAGCAACATTGTACCCATCAGGTAAAACATAGGCTACTTTTACTTTGCAACAAGGCAAAGCAAACGTATAGTATGATGCAATCCCATATTAGATTCTTGAATGTGTGTTGTTGTTATTCAACCTGGTTCAATGTGCCCCTTTTTAACTTTGAACGTCTTTAAACGTCTCTGCACAGCCCTGCACACACACATCGAAAAAAAAAAGATTGCCTCAACAAAAGGGCACTTTGGTCACCCATCAGGAAAGGGGCAGGTGCTCAAGCCCCTGCTGCCCCCCCCTGCACGTGCCTGCTGGTGGGGCATGCTCAGGCTGTAACGGTTTGGTGGGGGGCACTGACTGAGGCACATGTGGTTCTGGCTGTGATGTAACAGGGGAGAGTAGCTGAGGCATCACAAGAGAAGCAGGAGGCGGTGAAATGGGCAATGCAGGCTGCATTAAAGCAGGAGGTACAGGCTGAGTTGGCAACGGAGGCAAGCAGGCTAAGGGGGCTGTGGATGCGGAGGCAGATATAGGCACGGCTTCTGAAGCAGGTTCCGGGTTTGATGCAGCAGTCTCAAGCTGCACTTGAGGAGTGGGGACTCCTGACTGCTGCTGAATGGTGGGTGCATCTCTTCAACTGGGCCAAGTAAGAGCAGAAATTGTGAACAGTCAGATTTTGTTATACCAAAGAACCCCTGGTGGAGATTTAAATTCACAGAAACAGATGAAAATAAATTAATTTCCGAGATTTTATTGCAATGTATTTTTATTAAAAGAATTATTTTGGTTAAAACCACTGCTGCCTGTCTGAATTCAGTTTATACTTATGGTTTGTTTAGTATGGTATTTAAATGTTTTACTAAGTTCAGGAATGTACAACATGACCATCCTTAAATAAACCAGGGGCAAACATCCTATCTTTTTCTTTTTATTTCTTTTCCATAAAGAATCACAGTCTAATGGTGTTACATTTTAGGCAGCAGTAGCTAGAAGCGCAGCATTTTTTTAACGAATCATTAGCCTCCATCCATCATCAGCAGATGAGCATCAGATTAGATAGATTAGTCCCTCTGAAAACTCTTGGATTTGGCCTCATCCGAGTATCATACAGTTAAAAACATGATTGTGGATAACCATAATGAAAAACAGATTCACACACCTGTCCCTGATGTCCTCACAGACATTTTGGGGAGATCAGTGACCTTCATGAGAAAATGTATATTTTTTTGTATAAACTTAATATAATATAATATAATATAATATAATATAATATAATATAATATAATATAATACATAACTTAATAATATAAGCTATAAACGGTATATGTATAGTTTATAGTTTGCACTGTGCCTGGTTGCAGTGTTGTGTGCCACCCCCCCCCCCCCCAAAAAAAAAAAAAAAAAAAAAAACAGAAAACAACGGAAACTCCCAAAGTTTCTCTTCTCGCAGCAGCAGCGGGTGGCCACTTGTTAATCCGTCATCGACTACATTTTGATGAACAATCGGTTCCTACCAGTAATTTTTTTATACTTTATAAAAACTGCGCTATCTGTTCATTTACTCACATGAATGTAGCTACAAATTAGACATGCACAGAGCCTATCCTGCATCTTGCTTTATTTCCGTCCTAGTGTTTTAAAGACGCACTAACAAACCTAATCTCTCCCGGAAGTCGATATGTGTGGATATCTTTTTTTTCTTTTTTAATTGATCTACCGAGGATTAGTGGATGGATGACATTTCTCCTTTTTGTGGCAATTACCGCCACAGTTTATCGTCCCGATGTCACTCGATGCTGCGCAGTCTGTTATTTCTGATGGTAGCGCTTCTGCACACAGATGTAATAGGTACGTCGATTAAATTCTTTTCTATTTTGTTGTATTTTTATGTTATTACTGCTTCTTTTGTGGAAGGTAGACTCGTACGAAAAAAGGTGAGGCTTTGTGAAACAGCACCTGCACCGGAACTGGCTGCTTTTGTGATCGTCGCATCTTGATAATGATGTTCACTAACGCAGTGACACAGAAAAGTGTTGCAGAATTCAAAATCTCGTGCAGTGTGATTGTTTAGTCCTCATCACGTGTTTCTGTTGTCCTGCATGCATTTTGTTTATGAGATATTTACAACAGAAGAGGGGGTACAAAAGAGAGGAGCGAGACTCATCTGTCTTGCTAAGAAATTGGTCACATTGAATTAATGTCTGCGCGCGTGTGTGTGTGTTAACACTATTAGTAGGCTACTCCTTCAGTTTCTGGCTGGGTAATTTCATGAATTCAAATCACAATGAACTGCTGGCTTTGTTGATACAACATTGCAGGTCTTAATGCTCAATTCCTATTTTTTGATCAAATCCGATTTTTTTTTGTCCGGTTGTTCACACTACAAATAAAAAGCGGCCCGCATGCGCAAAAGAAGACGTCACACACAACGCGCTCTGTTTAGACCCAGACCAAACACTATTGTTTGCCTGATGGCTCTTAATAAAAAGACTTGTTTCGGACTTCACGTTTCCCAATTTTGCTTTAAGTTATAAAATTATTTTGTTATGTACATATTGTAAATGACCTTTAAATTTGGTAAAATCTTCACATATGTTTGGTAAAGATACGATATGGTAAATGTGCCTTAAGGTGAAAAATATGTACGTTGCCTGTGCAAATTAGTACCAGGCTGACAATTGTACATGGTTTGTTAATGTTTCCTTTAATGGAATTAGTTATGTGCAATCAAAATGTTGTTTAATAGAGTTTATGTGTAGTTGTAAGCTAGTTAGGTGATAGTGAATTAAGTGATGCAAATTTGATGTGCATGCTATATGTGAGCAGGAGAAATTTGAAAAAACTTTTAATGAAATCTCTGTGACGCATTAGTATAAGAGACCATCATTCAGCCAGGGATGCTATGGCCTAAAATTTATCCTTATTGCTGTTTCAGAGAGGAGCGGTGTTTCAAAGGATAGTTGCAGATTTCTGTCAGAATCTGTAGATTACACAGTATAAATAAAATGATCACGTTTCTCCAACGTTGTCTCCCCAACAGTTTCACCAGGAAGCAAAACCGATTTTAATTTAATGCACGTATCAAACAAATGCACAGTAATCTATTATTTTTCTTCAGTAATTAAATAGATTCAACATCTTTCTTCAACAGAATTGCAGACTGCACAGATGGTACATTCCCAAAGGAAAGAATACTATAACTTACTAGGGTATATACTAGACTTAATATTTACTGAATACAATAATGGATTTCTATACATTTTACATCAGATGAAAACTTTGGTTGTAAGATTCAGATAAATATTTATTAAAAGCTAGACATTTTAATTTCTTTGTGCCCCCCTTTTCCCTGTTCATGCTCTCCCTGGGCCCCTGGCAAAACTTTGCTAGAGCCGCCCCTGCACAGTGACCAGCTGTCAGCTACATAAAAAAGGATCCTGGTGTTATTTGTCTCTCAGAAACAGTTCATAACTTCCCTTCAACTCATTCATGTCACCTAAAAGGTAAACCTGTTTCTTCATCACCTGTTCAGCTCTGATGATTCAGTAAGGACATCTCCTGGTTTCATCTTCATGTTTCCCTCTCACCAGGATATCCAAACCGATATCATGACCAGCAGTTTTTACGGCTGTGGCTCCAGCAAACCTCATGTGATACTAGAAATTAATATTAAATAAATTCTTACAACAGCTGATCAAGCTAACAAGCTGCTGTTTTTTTAGCGCGACATCCGTTGGTTTCCAATTTCTTGCGCAGAGAGAAAAGCCGATCAGCTGATCATTGATCAGTTTAATGATTGAATTAGCAACTTTCTAGCTGTAGTACGGGACAAATCGCGTTCCTTTTCACCTCGACTTTAAAGTTCGACCTCCTCGGCTGTAATTGGTCCAGCCCAGAGTCGATCATGACCAACTGGCCAATCCACCACCATTCATTTATACCGTAAAAAAAAAAGAAAAGAAATAAAACCCCATCGGCCCATAAAAACGAAAAATCACGAGCGGCCCACCGGGCGAATGCCCGGTATGCCCGATGGCCAGTCCAGCCCTGTCAATCACCAATCTCTATTTCTGTCACTCCCTCTCTCTCGTCTGTGACTAGAATCATTTGAATAAGGTGATATTTCTTTAATTAAACTTTGAATGTTGAGGTTTATGTGAATGGAGACCTGCTGGTTTTCATAACCCATCGCAAAGATAATAGAGAGAGAAGGCCTGTTATTTTCTTTTACACGTGCCTATGTACCTGCTTATAAATGTACGGTCACGTGACATTTGTGTTTCGAAAAATTGGAGCTGAGCTCGATGTCAGTGTCGAGCTTCCCATCCCTGCAGAGAATGTTTATCTCATCCTTTGTGTTTTTATCTTCTTCGAGACTTATGCCCTACAAATTTGTTTCACAGTTAGGTGCCTGACTGACAACTGTATAAAACAAAAACTACACACAGTATTCGAAGCACATAGCGCGCAGTCGTAAATTCCCCCTAATTTTGGTATGATCCGAGCTCAGGCACTAGCCGACTGAGCACAGCAGCTGCTGCCTGCGAATTTGCTGTTGGAGAAACGCAGACAGGCAGACAGAGGAGAGCTTAAGTTTGACCAGGTACCAAAGCAAATCATTCGTACTGTACAAATAATGTGAATATGGCGGTGTATCACAAAAGATTGATATCAAACTGATCACTTGACCCATATTACGTTACTTGCTCTTCCAGTGAATCAACAAATGGCGAAATGAAAAGCCAAACAACAACAATGCTGCAAAACAAGACGAATTTCAATACACAGCAGTATAGTTGAAACCAGATATTTACATACACTTTAGGGAAAAAACATAAAAACATTTTTTTTTACTGTTAAACATCAATTTAGAGTAAACTTGTTTTGTTTTAGGTAAATAAATATTGAAATAGCTTTTGAATTAATTAAATGTCAGAATAAAGAGAGAGAGAGCTGTCTATTTTTTATCACGTTTTTATTGTGTCTTGAATTAATAAGAAAACTCCAGACGTTTCCATTCTGAGCTTAAGAAGCTTCTGATAGGTTATTAGAGTCCATGTGAGTAAACTGGTGGCACAGCTGTGGATGCATATAAGGCAAAACACAGAGCCTGTTTCTTTGACATGGGAAACTCAAGAGATATCAACCAAAACACCAGGGAAAGAATTGTGGAGCTCCATAAGTGTGGCTCAATTTTGAATACAATTTGGGTTCCATTTGCAATTAAGAAATACAGATAGTTTCTCTGTAAATATATTGTTTCAACTGTATATTTGATGATATTGGTGTTTGGCTTGATTGTTAGCACAAAGAGAGAGAGAGAGGAACAGAGAGGGGGATGGAGAGGATAATGAGGACAGAACAGAGATGGAACAAGAGCCAGGTGCACTGAAAAAAAGGCCATGTTGGATTTACTTAATTCAATAGTGGACATTGGTTGCACACAAATGTTTTGCTTTGGCAGAAACTTAAACAACTGAGTTAAATCAACACAACTTTTCATATTCAATAAACCTGTGCATTTTGTGTTCATAAAACGCGATTGAAACATGTTTAGATGAAGTAAGGTGAGCTCTTGGAATATTTTAATCCTTCACAATTTTGTCATTTTATTTCAATACTATTCAATAACTTTTTACCCCAGTACTACTTGGTCACTTAAATACTACATGTTGTCTTCATATTACACAATGTTCAACAAAGTCTAGAGTCTGGTTACCATAAAAATTGAATGGATCTACAAAAACTGCCATCATCCTATCTTTATCCTGGTTGCAGGGGTGCTGGGAAATAACCCTGAAGTGATAGGTTACAAGGCAGGGTACACCCTGGACAGCTCACAAGTCTATCACAAACAATCATTTGCACTTACATTGACAGGTAATTTAGAATCACCAATTAACCTAACAACTGAATGACTTTTAACTGTGGGAAGAAACCAGTAGACCCAGAGAGAAGCCAGTGCAAACTAGCCAGATTGTGGATTTGAACCCAGGACCTGCTTACTGCGAAGGAACAGCACTAACCATCATGCCACCAGATTTAGCAAAAGTAGGAAAGCTATGATTTCAAGGCTTGATTCAGAATTTTTTGTGCATTTTTGTCCTTGACTGGTTAAACTGCAATAAATAGCAATAGTATACACATGACGTGTGTGTAGTTGTCTGCCTCTTAGAACTCCAGTGATTCTCCTGCAGTTTGACATCTCGTGCGATCTTGTGAATTTCATGAGTTCAGCAACTAACCACTCTTACTAGATTGTATCATGTCATCTTAACAAGAACAAATTAAGTTGTTGAATTTTGTACAAATCCTTCATGATTTAATTACATTCATAGAAACATGAAATTATTGTGTTCAAATTACAAGGTAGACTTTTTTAATGTAACAACCACCCAATTTACTTTTTTTAGTATACCAAAAAAAGTAGAGGTGGCTGCTCGACTTGACTGAGATGGATGTCTTCCAGAAACCACTATCCAAAGCACGTAAGACTGAAATCCCGTGCAGTGTCGCAGTAAGTCATTGACTTACTTCACTCGAACAGGACATGAACGATTTAATCTAGCCTCCCTGCATATCATGTAGTTTCTACACTATATAGTTACACTTAACTTTGAAGCATGATTTACGTAAGCATGATGCTTATGTAAATCCAAGAGCTGGCCAATCCCTTTTTTTCAGTGTGAGACAGACCTGTTAGTCAAATGGTTGTTTGCCAAAACTAATTAGAACATGTATCTAGTACCTAGTGATCTTATCTTTTGAGGGTTGTTATTTTTCAAATTCTATATTTATTAAGTTATGTAGGTTTGTTTGCACAACAAGGCTAAATAATTATATAAACTTTTCTGAATCTGAATAGTGTACTTTCGTAGAATTAGAAAATAATATGGTACAAACTAGTAACTCATCATATTATCTATTAAAAAGGAATACTTGAATTAATTGAAAATGTCATTGACAGGTTCGCAAAACTCAAGCCTTGAAGATACAGTCTCATGTTACCACAATATAGAGGTGTTGTCATTATAGTGCAGGTCTATAATGATTTTCAGTGCTACTATCATCTAGTTTTGATTCTGGTTCTATTTTGGTTAAGTCCTAAAGTAGTCCTGATTTTGAACTGTTGTAGCCCTGTTTTAATTCCTGATCTGTTCTGGGTCTGGTTGAATTGGGGTTTAGTCCTCGTGTCTTGATACAACCCTAATTTTTTTCTGCCTTGCTGTTGTATTAAAAAACTAGTTTAAGGTGTCCTGCATATGTGATATATATTTTTTTCTTATATGAAGTTATTCTTTTTCAAACAAAACTCAAAACACAGCCTAATAAATCTTCAACTTCACGCCATGTTTTTCAGTCATTTCTACACCCCCCCAATCCCACATGCATGCTACCGTTTAGGGCTAAGCCCCAGGTGTATGCATGCATGACCTTCTTCCTATTTTACGTTGAAGGTCCGCGTCATGTGTCAGTTTTGCGTCTTCCCTGTCTCGTCATGTGTAATTGTCATCAGTCGTGTCTCCTAGCTGTTCCCTCTTTGCCCAGTTCACCTTTTGTATTTATTGCCTGTGCTTGCACCTGTTCGTTGTCGCGTTGCCCCTCATGCTGTGTGTATCTCCCTGTGTTCCCCTAGGTTTCAGAAGCTCAGTTTAGCCTGGTTCTGTTTTGTATCACTTCCTATCCCGCAATGAAGCAGTGTTTAAGTTCATGTTCTGCCTGTTAGTCCTGCATTTTGGGTCCAATTCCTGCCTGCCACACAGCTGTAACATAAGTTACTCGCGTAGCCTTGATTCGTTCACATGTAGCAAGGGATTCAGTTGTGTTACTTTTGGCTATTTGATAAACAGATTTCATTTTAAGCTTGAGTCCTTTAAACTCCCAAGAAATTGAGAAATTGTTCAAATATTTATCACTGTCACAGTCATTTTTCATTTATATTTGGAGGCTAAGACCTCTTTGTTATGCCACATTTTTCTTATGCAGGAAAAACACTGCAATTGTATGTCAGCAAGATGCTGCAAAACTGCCTAATTTCAAGATTTGGTGTAGAGACAAAGCACACACCAAAAGTAAGATATAGAAGAAATTGTAATCTGATAGTGTTTCATGCTTTTTACAGCTCTCCAGGTGATTGGTGGAAACGTAACAGTGGTTCAAGGAGGTACTGCTATCCTACCGTGCCATGTCACTGGTACCAATGATGACCTGACACAGATTACCTGGCAGAGGAGGACGAGAGAAAAACCTCGCAATGACAATTTCCTAACTATCCTACCCAGAGAGGGAGTGCAGTTTGTCAATGGAGGTGATGATCGATTTAAATATATCGGGAATTTTAATGACAATAATGGAACTCTCCAGTTATCCAGTGTTGCCCTGAAGGATGAAGGCAGCTACACGTGCATCTTCACCTTTTTTCCCAGTGGAAATCAGAAGACAGAGATACCTCTGAATTTGCTTGGTATACTAAACTTTTTTTATCTTTAAAAAATTCTGTGTGTTCGTATGCGTGATAGAGACAGAGTTACTTTGATCATCCTGTATGCATGTTTATTTATTTGTGTGCTGTAACTCTCCTAGTGCCTCCTTTCACAAGCATCAAGGACAATCTTCCCACTTTGGGCACTGAAGAGGTTTTATTTGCTACTTGCACGGCTGCTGGATCGAAGCCTCCTGCAGAGGTGAGGTGGCTCACTGGTGCTTTGGGAGACAAAATGAGGACGACAACAAACTCCACTCAGTATGACAACGATACGACTACCACAGTCAGCTCTCTGTTTGGTGTTCCTACAAGAGAGATTAATGGTCACCAGGTCCAGTGTGTCATCAGTGGTGACTCCCTGTCTAAAGAAGAAACCCTGCCCTTCACCATACAGATCTACTGTGAGTATCAGCTGCTCATGGAGTTCCTATTTAGTGTTTATTTAAGAAGTTTAATTATTTGATCAAATATTAAAAAAGGTATACAGAAATTAAATGACACAGCCTATCCTACAGAGTAGAATGTCAATAACCATGTGCATCTGTTTATCTGTTTCTGGCCTTCCAGTTCCATCATGATGCCATGCCACAACGTAAAAGAGGTTTCAAACTTTTTTGTCTATCTTAAAAATTCTGTCATTATTCACCCCCCAGTCACAAGATCCATGAAGCACACATGATCAGAGTACGAAGCAAAAACAATTCAGGCTAATTTAAATGTGAAAGCATGCTCCTCCAGTACTGTTTCTTCTTTTAGTGGCATGGTGAAGCTGTTTTTTGGTGGAAGTCCCCAAAATGACCACAGAATTTAATGAGCCTTTTTTTTTAGTCAGCAGTGATTATAAGTGAGCCAGTGATTAACACCCTTGAATGTGCATGAAAGGATCACTCCTTAAAAAGAAAGAAAGAAAAACAACCAAGATTCATGGTTCTGCCTGCCATGATAGGATTCAAAGGTATGTTCACTTTTATTTTGACAGTTTATGATTAACACACTTCTGTTTCTTTTTTTTGCAGTCGCCCCCACAGAAGTGAAGATTAGAGTGATTTCAGAGGACTCGTTTGAGTGTTTGACAGAAGCCAACCCAAACGCAAAATTTGCCTGGAGCAGGTAAAGCAGTTTGAATAATGGTTTCAGTTAATTTAAGTGATTTCATTGATTCTTTAGGTTTGTCTAAGTACACTGTGCTGAAAAAGCCCTGAGAGAGGGCAAGCTTTCGCTGGTATGACATCACCACTTAGGCTACGTTCACACTGCAGGTCTTAATGCTCAATTCCGATTTTTTGATCAAATCCGATGTTTTTGTCTGTTTGTTCACACTACAGATAAAATGTGACAGCAAGCGTGCTCTGGTGTGAACCCTCAAAGCGGCCCGCATGCGCAAAAGAAGACGTCACATACAAAGCGCTTTGTTTAGACCCAGACCAAACAGTATTGTTTGCCTGATGGCCGTTAATATAAAGACTCGTTCTGCACTTTATGTTTCCCAATTTTGCTTTAAGTTGTAAAGTGATTTTGTTATTTACATATGGCCTAATAATGATCCTTATGGCTGTTTCAGAGAGGAGCGGTGCTTCAAAGTATAGTAGCAGATTTCCGTCAGAATCTGCAGATTATACAGTACAAATAAAATGTTCACGTTTCTCCAACGTTGTCTTCACAACAGTTTCACTAAACGTCTACACTGGATGGCCAGGAAGCGTTCATGATGTCTTCTCGGGCGCTTCTCCGGCACTGATAATTGGCATCTGTCTTGTGCCAGTGACGTAAAAGACGGATTTAATGCGACATGACCGTTCAAACATCAGTCGCTTTCTAAAACATCAGATATGTATCGGATTCAGTACCACATACGAAAGTGACCCAGGTTGGGTTTGAAAATATCGGATTTGTGCTGTTCACACTGTCATACCATGATCGGATATGGGTCGCATAGGGTCAAAAAAGTTGGATTTGATGCGCAGGGTCCCCCCCATGCCCCCAACTCAGCATTCTTTCTCCTCCAAACACAACAGGTAGTTTTTACCAAAAAGTTCTATTTTGGTTTCATCTGACCATATGACATTCTCCCATTTTCGTCTGGATCATCCAAATGCTCTCTGGCAAAGTTCAGACGGGCCTGGGCACGTCTTGCACTGCAGGATTTGAGTCTCTGGCAGCGTAATGTGTTACTGATGTTACTTTGGTCCCAGCTCTCTGTAGGCCATTCACTATATCCCCCGTGTGGTTCTGGGATTTTTTGCTCACCGTTCTTGTGATCATTTTGACCCCATGGGGTGAGATCTTGCGTGGAGCCCCAGATCGAGTGATTATTAGTGGTTTTGTATGACTTCCATTTTCTAAAAATTGCTCCCACAGTTGATTTCTTCACACCAAGCTGCTTAACTATTGCAGATTCAGTCTTCCCAGCCTGTTGTTTCTGGTGTCCTTTGACAGCTCTTGCATCGTGGCCATAATAGAGTCTGGAGTGTGACTGTTTGAGGTTGTGGACAGGTGTCTTTTATTTTATTTTCTGGATTTTCTTTTCTTGTTTAGTCTCTCATAGCTGAGGAATACCAATGATGAAAATTACAGGCCTCTCTCATCTTTTTAAGTGGGAGAACTTGCACAATTGGTGGCTAATTAAATAGTTTTTCACCCCACTGTAGATCATGTATTTTGGTTTAATTTCAAGAACATAGCAACATTTATGTGAGCAAGGAAAATGACTAACACAACTAACAAACTAATAGCTGAAATTCATTGGAATTTTAGCACAACTCACTTTTTTTTTTTGCCCTGTCGTGCATTTCACAATAAACCTCATTCATGTTTTTCCAGATCTGGCCAGTCTTTGCTGCAGTCTGCCGTCAAAGTAGATGGTGCAAAGCTACAACTGCTGAGTCGGACCTCTGATCTAAACGGCCTCTATCAGTGTGAAGCATCTAATGCATATGGAGGAAAACACAGTCAGCTGTATGTGCATGTGGCATCAGGTGAGGTCAGCTTGGATTTAGCTGTGCAGTTTGTCCAAATCTTTCTCAATTTGTTTCTGATTTTCCAAACTTTTGTGCAGATTGTATCATTCTGAAGTTATTCTGTTCTATTTTTTTGTGGACCACAATCAAAGGAAATAAATAGAAACTTGAACATTTACACTTGGAGTAAAATGATGGACTCTCCATATGAAGGGATAAACATACAAGTGAATGAATGAATGAATGAATGATAGATAACTGATGCTCCAGTCATCCAGTACATTATATTATTCAAGTCAGTTCCAAAACCTAAAATTTAGAGCATGTCCTGACTTGTGATAGGTTCTGTTCATGGTCGTATCAAGTTTGTCTCATTTATTTTTGTGCCCTAGAACTTGTCAGAATGACACGTTTTTGAATGTGTACAGGTGCAGGTATTACATGGTGTTTGAATGCTGTCCAAGTCATCCAAATGTAAAATTGGAAAAGTCAAATATTCTTAATTCTTGTGTCCATGTAGGAGCATGCTCTGCGGCTTGGGCCTTATTTGGTGTTTTGGTTTTCCTGAATGTCACTGGGGCTGCAGCATGGTGCTTTTATAAACATGGATTTCTGATAAGGTACTTCTAACATTTACCTGCTTGTCTGTATGTTGGAAAATATAAAGTTTATCTCATTTTAAAGCATATGTGCTTTAAAGGGTGCTGATAAAAATTTATTTTTTATTTCTTCATAAATGAAAGAAGTAAAACATATAGCAGGGATCCAAGTGTAGTGTTTGCAATTTGTGAGTGTTAACCTAAAACATGTGGTCAAATGAGTTCTCAGTGCAAGTTAAACAGGTCGTACATATGCTGTAAAAAAAAGGGAAAGAAAGCACATATATTACCTACTTAACCTTTGATGAGGATCCTCAGAAATGCTCAGTCTTGAGCCATTTTCTCAATCTGATGGCAAATGTATTCTTTTTGAGATCTCTTTACCATATATTCTTGGCCTTCTTCTTTGTCTCTTCCCCTCTGAGTTTCAGAGCTTGTCTGGTGAGGTTGTTGCCTGGTTTCCTCAGTGCATATCCTGTCCATTTCCATTATCTTCTTTATATATTTTCCTCCGAATGTACCCGCCTTGCGTTTTTCCAACAGGTTATGACTGTGGATCTTGTTTGGCCAGTAAATCTTCAAGATTTCCTTGGGAAGCTGTTGATGAAGGCAAAAATGAAAAAGAATACGATCAACAAGGTGTAAAGATAATATCTAACAAAGTTCAACAGTAGATCAACAAAATAAGCGGAAATTCCCATATGCACACTCTGTTAAAAGCACTAAAAGTCCACTTGAAAGTGACACGAGCAGTCAGCATCTCAACACTTGAAAATGTTGAGATGTACTGACAGTGTTTCCTCTGATGTTAGAACAGTTTCTCACATGTACTTTCTCATGTGCATCTTTGGGTTTTGTTTGGTTGTTTGTTGGTTTTTTAACCACAAATAATGACAGGGAGCATGTCCTACTGTTTTCTTAGGAGACCAGAAAACACACCAGATAATGACAACACGCCAGAGAGTGAGCATGTTCCACTGAGACCTAGCAGTGCAGTAGATGATCCCGGGCCACATGATGTTCCACCATCTTCCAGAAGTGCACATGTTGATGATGGACTATCTAAGAGAACAGAATGATGATCATGGACAAGAAGATGACAGAAGACATGGATCACTGTCGACTAGCAGTGCTGGAGGTGATCAAGGACCACATAATGTCTCACCCTCCCCCAGGAGAGCAGTGTGATCATAATAATAATAATGGATTTGATTTATATAGCGCTTTTCAAGGCACCCAGAGCGCTTTACAATTCACAGTCACTCTCACATTCACACACTGGTGGAGGCAGTTGTAGCCACAGCTGCCCTGGGACTGACAGAAGCGAGGCTGCCATATCGCGCCATCGGCCCCTCTGGCCAACACCAGTAGGCAGTAGGGTAAAGTGTCTTGCCCAAGGACATAATGACCAGGACAGAGAGCCCGGGGATCGAACCGGCAACCTTCCGGTTACAGATGCGCTTCCCAGCCCCCAGCGCCACGGTCGCTGGGGGTTGGGCTACATGATGACAGACAGTGGGACAGACAGCATGTCCCACTATCTCCCAGGAGTGCACATGATGATCACGGGCCATCTAGGAGAACAGATGATGATCATGTACCAGAAGATGATGGAAGGCATTGTTGCCTTACAGTGCTGTGTAATTACTGCTTTAAACAGTTTTTTTATTTTATAAAGAGGTATGATTAAATAGGAGTAAAGAGAGTGAGTAAATAAGTCAAACGAGTACACTGACTGATGCCATCATGCAGCTTTTACAAAGTGTGGGTAAGCTGCGAGTCACAGGTGGACTATTTAAAGCACTCACGGATGTTGCACAAGGCACAGAGATAAATTGAGAAACAACTTGAGTGGTTTTACTTCACTGTCATGGAAATTGTTTCATCATTACAGTAAAGACAGAAACAGAATGTAACTAATCTGACTGATCAGATTACTTCTGCAAAACTTGTGCTGCCTCTAGTTTTTGTTGCCACTGTCCAAAATGTGATAAGAGTGCACAGCTCAAAGAAATTGGGGAACACTTGTTGTCAGATTATAACACAAAATCTGTGAAACTTCAGGGATATGAGATGAAAGTGGCAACAGGTGTGTTGGACATGCAACAATAACACAACGCCTTAAACAGGAATAGGTATTAAACTGCACGGTGGCTTGTGAGCACAAATCTCACTAAATGATTTGTGCTCACAACATGCCACTATCATGCAGTCTGAGTCTGACAGTTTGGTCAGAAATATGCACATATATTCTCCACATTCTTGAGACTGTGCTCAGAGACACAGCAAGCTTTCTTGCAAGAGCATGTGTGGATTTGCCATCCTGGAGTAGCTGGATTATCTGTGTGACCTGAAAGGCTTGCAGCTACCATCTCATGCTACCAGCAAAACTAGAGAACGGTAAGGAGAGAAAAACATTTTGTGGAAATCCCCTCGTATAACCATTCATCTTCCTGGGGATTGCCTAGAACTAGAAACAGAAAGAATATCTAACTCTGCTCTTTTGGTTTCATTTTACAGAAGAAAAATAAATGTTGTGACTCAAACAATGGGAATCGATAGATCTGGGTACCAGTGATGGACATTAGATCAACTGCAAAAGTGGATGCAGTTCCTCGCTCCAATCCAAACCCAAACAACCATTGTCTTCATGCGGCCTCCCCTCACGAGCTGGAAGCTCCAAGACTGAAGATGGAACAACAAATCTCAGATTACAAGACTGTGTTGACTCTCTGCCTTATTCTCCTACTTCTTCGAGATCACTTGTGTCAGCTAGGGGATTGTTGACTTCTGTTTAAAACAGGGTGTAAGGACACTCTGTCTCTCAAGTTGGACACAGGATACACATGTACACAGACACAGACATACAATCACCCTTTTTCTGGTGTCTAACTGCTCTCCTAAGCTCAGTCTGAGTAAAGTTCTTTTTTCTCCTCTTGTCCCCAGATGTTGTGAATTTCATTGTTTTCTAACCATGCGATTTCTCTCTGACCTGTCTTCCCAATGTGATATTTGTGCAATGTTTGTATGGTTGAAATGGGTCCAATGGGTTTTTTTGGTATCATTATAATGAATCTTAATTCACACCTATGGGCAATTTAGTGCTACTAATTGAACTGCAATGCACTACTATGAAGACCCATGACTGAATGTTTCCTGTCATAGGATTGCAGTGTTTTCTCTTTCAGAGTTTGTTTTTTACATTCCTTTCTGAATGAAAAGGAATATTAAAAATTATTATTTCATATGAAATCAAATTCCACGTCAGTGTCAGTGATCAAACAGTGGCACACTCTAGATGAGAAACTGCTTTTAGTGACTTGTACATGGTTATTTTTATTTCTTAAGCATCCGCCACACACATAACAGATAACTGATAAACTTTTCTGTGTTCTACTCAGTCATGGAAACTCTTCTCTATTCTTTGTGCTCTAATTCTACTAACTATTTTCTACTAACTTATGATTGTTGTATTCAGTCATATTTATTCATAACTTTAAACTGCAGTAGTCAGTGATTGATTGACTAGCACCTCTCACATATAAGTGTTTTCATGACGGGTGCACTGTGAAGTGTGATTAAAGAGTGATATATATATACACACACACAAAAACAGGATATGACATTATGCCCATAGAAAATAGTGGTGTTACTGCAAGTAAGAATAATTTAGTGTCACTGCTCAGTGCCTGCAACACAATGCATCTTTTGATGCAACCTATAAAACAGATTAAGACAAACTGGAACAAATTAGTGGCCCAAGTCAGCTTTAAATACCATCAGGTGCTTAAAGCTGATGTCTCACAGATTCCCAAATTCCAGGTTTCGACACTCTGTGACCAAAATTCACTGAACCAACAGCAAAAGAAGACCAAAACTATGCTTCATGTTTGAAAAACATTGTAATGATTTCACTTTTATTTTGGCTCTCTTGCTTCCACCATAATAAAATTGCACTTCCTATCTCTGTACTTCCTATCTCTGTGTGTGTATATATATCACCCTTAATTACACAGTGCACCCCTCACGAAAACACTGACTACTGCAGTCTAAAGTTATGAATAAATATGACTGAATACAACAATCATAAGTTAGTAGAAAATAGTACGTTGTGATGATTTCACTTTTATTTCGGCTCTCTTGCTTCCACCATAATAAAATTGCACTTCCTATTTATGTGTGCTTCAAGACCAATTTTCCATCAAAAACCCTATTTTCTGCCTTATTCGCTTGCTCATTATGTACACTAAAAAGCCACATTTCTGCTATTAAATACACGAGAAATATCAATGTCTCTAATAAACCTCTGTAACTGAAAAATTACTCGATATTAATATTAGTTTAGATGGGAGCACATCTTTTATAAATCACTCTTAAACTAACCACGACTATGAGCGTTATTTAATGATAGTGCACGTTTTGTTTTTTGTTTTGTTTTTTTGTTGTTGTTTTTTTTTTTTTTGGGGGGGGGGGGGGGGGGGGGGGGTTCACGATTGTGTAAATATGGCCCCATAAGGCTGTGCAGGAACAGGAAATGTGGTATTTTTATGTGGCTGCGGTCAGAAGTGTGTTTTACGTCAGAAAATATAACAAAATGTGCTCAAAAACAGGTGCAGTGAAGAGATTACAGCACTTGGAGCTGACTCGACTTAAAATTAACCTGCAGTGGATCGTGTGGAAATTTATCAGAATCGTGTTTATTGGCCAAGTACATGTGCAGACACATACAGGGAATTTGGTTCCGGTAGATGGTGGCTCTCAAGCACAGCAATGTAAATCTCACACACACACACACACACACACACACACACACACACACACACACACAAGTGTCTATATATACACATTACACATACATACACAAAGCTGTGTAAACCAACTATAAATAACGAATCTAAACTTATATACATAAAATACAGAAATGAATGAGGTGGAATGAATACTACAAAATGTACATAAGGTGCAGTTGCAGTCTGGCAGTGGGAGCAGTGTGACAGGTCAACTGTTAAGAAGGGAGATGGCGAGGGGAAAGAAACTGTTCCTGTGACGGGTGGTCCTGGTCTGCAGGCTTCTATACCGTCTGCCAGAGGGCAGCAGATCAAAAAGTCTGTGTGCAGGGTGTGAGGGGTCTGCGATGATTTTCCCTGCCCGTTTCCTGGTTCTTGAGAGGTACAGATCCTGGATGGAGGGCAGGGGGGCGCCGATGATCCTTTCTGCTGTCCGTACAGTCCGCTGCAGTCTGCTCCTGTCCTGTTTAGTGGCTGCTCCATACCAGACTGTGATGGAGGAGCACAGGACAGACTCAATGACCGCAGTGTAGAACTGGATCAGCAGCTCCTGTGGAAGACTGTACTTCCCCAGTTGTCTCAGGAAGTACATCCTCTGCTGGGTCTTTTTGAGGATGGAGTTGATGTTGGTCTCCCACTTCAGGTCCTGGGAGATGGTTGTACCCAGGAACTTGAAGGTCTTCACAGTTGACACAGGGCTGTCTGATATGGTGAGGGGGAGCAGAGTTGAGGGATGTCTCCTGAAGTCCACTGTCATCTCTACAGTCTTAAGAGTGTTCAGCTCCAGATTGTGCTGACTGCACCAGAGTACCAGCCGCTCAACTTCCTGCCGGTATGCAGACTCATCACCATCTTGAATGAGGCCAATGACAGTGGTGTCATCTGCAAACTTTAGGAGTTTGACAGCCGAGTTCTTGGAGGTGCAGTCGTTAGTGTAGAGGGAGAACAGTAGTGGTGAGAGGACACATCCTTGAGGGGCACCAATACTGAGGGACCGGGTTTCAGAGGTGATCTCCCCCAGCCTCACTTGTTGCTTTCTCTCTGTCAGGAAGCTGGTGATCCACTGACAGGTAGCTGGTGACTAGGGATGGGTATTGATAAGATTTTAACGATTCCGATTCCATTTTCGATTCTGTTTAACAATTCGATTCTTTATCGATTCTCTTATCGATTCTTTTTTTTTTTTTTTAAAAAGGAGAACACTAAGGTCGATTAGCTCAGAGCTTTGTTTTATATCTTCTCTTTGAACAAGATAGAAATTTAGGAGTAACATGGCCTTACAAACCCAACAGTGAGATCTTGAGAGATCCAGCCTACGGCTCTTCAATGGGGTGTCACAGGGTCCCCAGGAAAAAAAAATTGTAAATGTAAAATAATAAAATAAATATTCTTGTGAGACATATCACATATTGACGGGGTCGGGTTATGTTAAAAAGTATAAATTGTTATACTTTGTTCATTGGTTCAAAGGTACCCCACACTTCTTTTTTTGTTTGCTTGTTTGTTCTGGTGTATTTTTCATTTGAACTGTTACTCTGCCAGAGTACTCATATTTACAAGATGGCATTGAACGCCCCATTGGTGTATCAGGAAAACTATTTTGTACGTATGTTCCTTGAAGGGGATTGAAGTCGTTCTTTTTTCCACCGCAGCGAAGGGCTAGGAGTAGGAGAGGAGCTGCTGTATGTTTTTGTTATCGAATCGATCTGATTGTGAAATAAAGCATATGCAGTGAGAAAGCAACTCCAGGAGTCATCCCTGCCTTAAAGCTGCAACATTCTTCTGTAGCAATAACAAAGTATAACATAAATTGTTCTGTGGCAATTACACAAGAATATCCAGTAATGTCCCTGCCTACAATTAAACACATTCACTTACCAAAAATCGGGGGCATCTGCTGTGGCAAATGGGTGCAAGCCTTTGACCACAAACTTAGACACTGCTCGGTGACATTAGTCTATCCTGGCCTGAAAGGAGACGCTACCGGTAGACTGCAGCGAGAACTACCAGCGAGCGCCAGCCAGACTCTGTCTGTCTCTCTCATCATGGTCACCTACATGTACAGTAATGGCAGGTCTTGTAATAAGGCAGATTGCGCTAACATAATATGCACTGTTAGTTGATTATTTACCTGCCGCATTAACGGGAGAGGACGTGCAAACGTTAGCGCTGCTGCTGGGTTGAGAGTCACGAGTCCGGAGCGGAATTAAAAACGCGTGTCATCGCGTGTTTTGTGAGCAAATGCTTTTGCATATTCGTAGTGTTTCCTCCCTTAAATGAAATATCTACTTTGCAAGTTGCCCTGTTGTCATCGGTTCTCATAAAGTATAATCAAACTTTTGAGCGTTTGAGCCGCTTAGGCGCCATGTTTCCTGCCAGGTAAATGACGCTCCGCAACGTGGTGACGTCATTCGGGGCGACTGGAATCGATAAGGGAATCGTTTGCAAAAATGGCAA
The DNA here is from genome assembly GCF_057382275.1 of Copadichromis virginalis. Taxonomy (NCBI): domain Eukaryota; kingdom Metazoa; phylum Chordata; class Actinopteri; order Cichliformes; family Cichlidae; genus Copadichromis; species Copadichromis virginalis. The sequence continues at coordinate 21,786,688 of NC_140633.1, forward strand.
ACGATTCCAAGGAATTGAAACAGTGGGAACCGGTTCTCAACAAGAACCGGTTTTCGATACCCATCCCTACTGGTGACACGCTGAGCTGGGAGAGTTTGGAGGAAAGAAGTTCAGGCACAATGGTGTTAAAAGCCGAACTAAAGTCCACAGACAGGACCCTGGCATAAGTTCCCGGGCGGTCAAGGTGTTGCAGGATGTAATGCAGCCCCATGTTCACTGCATCATCCACCAACCTGTTTGCCCGGTAGGCAAACTGCAGAGGGTCCAGCTGGTGGCCTGTAATGTCTTTCAGATGGGCTAACACCAGTCGTTCGAAGGATTTCATGACCACAGACGTCAAGGCGACAGGTCTGTAGTCATTCAGTCCTGTGATGGTGGGTTTCTTGGGAACAGGGATGATGGTGGAGCGTTTGAAGCAGGAGGGAACTTCACACAGCTCCAGGGATCTGTTGAAGATGCGAGTAAAGATGGGAGCCAGCTGTTCAGCACAGGTTTTGAGGCAGGAGGGTGAGACGCCGTCTGGTCCGGGGGCTTTCCTGGGCTTCTGTTTCTGGAATAGTCGGCTCACATCCTGAGTGTGTATTCTTAGTTTCAGGGAGGAGGAAAGGGGGGTGAGAGGTGTGGTGGAGGTCGTTGAGTCTGGATTGGAGAGGGTGGTGGTGGTCGTTGAGTCTGGATTGGGGAGGGTGGGGGTGGTCGTTGAGTCTTGATTGGGGAGGGTGGGGGTGAAGGGGGGAGAGGTGGAAGGTGTGTTGGGGGTCAATGTCTGAAGCAATGTCCCTGGGGAGGGGAGGGTGGGGCGTGGGAGTCTGTCCGTCTCAAACCTGCAATAGAAAGTGTTTAACTCGTTGGCCAGGTCTTTGTTTGCTTCAATAGTGGGTGGGGGGCGTCTGTAGCTGGTGATTTCCTGCAGGCCCCTCCACACTGACGCAGGGTCGTTGGCTGAGAGCCGTTCTTCCAGCTTCTGGGAGTAGATCCTTTTAGCTGTTTTGATCTATCGTTGTTTCATTGTAACATGAGCCCTACCAGGGCTGGACTGGGACAAAAAATCAACCCAGGCATTTTGACTAGAGTCCGACCCACCAGGAATTATACGAAAAACCTTTGAATAAAAACAAATGCTGTTGTGACATTGATGTACACTATCTTGTTGGTAAATAGGTATTAATCTAATAAACTTAAACCTACACTATCCTTTAAACAGTACTTACCGGAAATGTCAATGCGATAAACAAACAAACGGGACTTGCGACAGAAAAGCCGATCAGCTGATCATTGATAAGTTTCATGATTGAAGTAGCAACACGAGAGGGAGGGAGAGACAATGACAGAAGAAGAGGCAGCTGACAGCGTAAAGACACAGAATAACTCCAGCTTTGTGTCTTTCTTTTTTTTCCATTCTAGCTGAAGTACGGGACAAATCGCGTTCCTTTCCCCCTCAGTACAGAACTTTAAAGTTCAACCTCATCGGCTGTAATTGGTCCAGCCCAGAGTCGATCATGACCAATTAGCCAATCCACCGCCTTTAATTGCTTATACTGTTACAAAACAAACAAACAAGCGAGCAGGCGCACCGAGGGCTCTCGCGCTCACTTTTTGCGCGTAGAATTTCGTGTTTGTTGGTTTGTTTTTACTTTCTTTTATTTTGCTCCAGCCAGCCAGAGGATCCCCCGCCGCCCCACCCTCTCCTCCCCGTGTAAGCAGCAGGCGCACCTCGCAAACGGAGGGCGCCCTTACTCCCAGCAAATGGGCGATAGAAAACCGATCGGTGCCTATGCCATTCCCACTATGCGATGGCCTGACGTAGGGGCAGAATGAGTACGAGCATTTTTTTTTATTGCCGATGCCGCCCCGGGCAACCGCCCGTATCAAAAACTGCTACTGGTTGTAGGTACTAACTAAGGTACCTTCCTAATGCCACTTCGCTGCAACAGAAAATCTTTGCCTAATGATTTGTTTCTCCGTAAAGTTGGTTTATGTGAATATCATTTTAAGTCTAACAAGATCAGTGGATGGAAGTTATTGCGACTCCATGAGCAGTCTGCTGCTCCCGATGGTGGTGCTTCAGTGCACATATGTAGTAGAAGGTATGTATGATATCTTTTATTGCTATTATTTTAATTACTTCTGCTTTTGTGGAAGGCAGTTCTGAGCAGGCTTTGATCAACGTTTTGGGGTTAGGGAGTGCTGGGAGCGGCACAGCCTGTTGCCAAGGGTAGGCACCACAACACCCCCTGCCAAATACAAAAAATAAAATAAATGAAGTGCGGAAACACTTAAAACACCATAACTGGCGTTATTTTCCCTTAGAAAATCTGTGTTAAATCAGTAAAAAATAGTAAAAAAAAAAAAAATCAACAGTACAAGAATTTGAATGAGTGATCAGCCGATATCACCAGTTACCACAATGGCACAAAAGCATTTTAAACAAACAAAAATACCCAAACAAAAACAAATAAACAAACAAAATAAACACAACAAAAGAGCATCCGTTTAAGGAGCTTCATTTGTGCTTCATTCAATTTTTCTGTGTTTGCCTGATCCCCTTATCAGCTTAGACTAAGTGTAAAAACATGTAAAATACAATCAGACGCCCAGAACTGATGATTGTCCTTACAGACAGTTTGAACAGTTTGGACATTAGTACACCGAGGTGAGGAAATCACCGAAACCTCTGAGTGTCCGTTCACATTTGGAGTATTTTAACTGTGCACCCAGCTGAAGGTAACACTTTAGCTTATTACAAGCTGCAGTTTTAACAGTGTAATTAAGCAGCAGTCCTGTCTTTGATACAAAAGGGCACTCATCTGTGTACATTTGGAGTTTGGGTGGGGGAAACTATTATCCATATTTGGAAAGGTTCTGGTCAGCAGGTTTATTGTATGTCTTGTCTTTTGTGTCTTAAGAGACCTCTTGGTTGGATGACTTGTAGACTTTCTAATGGTTAACCAATGGATTTGCTCACCTGTGTTTGTGCCTGACATGTGCGCCCTGTGAGGTTTAATTCTAGGTTCTAGGTTTAAACTTTTAGGTGTGCTCAGCTCAAAAGCCCAATCATAATAAAAACATACATGTCATGCCTTGTAAAACATCCTTCATAGTTAACGTAAAATTCTCAACAGAGTCCTCTTCTAGCTCATAAACTGTACGTGTGTAGTATTCCATAGCTAACTGTTCCAATATGCCTAAGAAAATACACAATATTTCATCTGATATTTCATAATGTCACAAATTACCAAAGGAGTGAGAAGTCAAAGGAGAGACATGACCAGCTTCTTCCCCTTCTTCTCACCTAAAGCCTCCTCTACTGTCTGGGCTTTAACAGATGAAAACATAAACCTGCTTATTTATTCTGGATATTGTCACAATTACTTATTTTCAGAAGATTAGAGCTTGATCACAAATTAGGCTACATTCTCGATCAATCGATCGATGAATCAATCAATCAATGTATTTATAAGCACATTTAAAAAACAACACAAGTTGACCAAAGTGCTGTACAAAGTAACAAAACAAAACAAAAAAACAAGCACCAAAAAAAATAACAGAAATGTTACTTTTGTCCAGCAATATTATATCCACTTCAGAGAAGGTTTCACTTATGCTGGCTGTAGCTTCCACCCAGAGCCTCAACTCATAGCCTCTGTTGTTTATTTCAGCAGCTTCACTCATTACAATCACAAACCAACACAAGAGCTTGTTGCCATTTTTCAGCTGAAACTAAACTCATCTTTTACTCTCCCAGTTTCTCCTTATTTCTCTCCTAGTGATCTTTGTTTCTGTTACACCACAATTAAATCCATATTGCTTCTTTCAAAATAACACATCCCCCTTTATAGGAAGTAAGTAAGTAGAATTTATTTATATAGCACTTTTCACAGATAAAAATCATAAGCACTTCACAATAAAACCAGAAATATATATAAATAATAATATGAAACAATGAAAAAATAAATTAAAAGCTTGTTTGCATAGAAATGTCTTCAGCTGCTTTTTAAAAGAGTCAGTGGAGTTTGTACAGGATAAAGAAAACAGAAGAGAATTACACAACCCTCGTGCCACTGCCTGAAAAGCCTAAACAGTAACCTCTAACCCAGGGGCGGAGCGTGGGGGTGGCTTACTGGGCTTAAGCCCGGGTTGTTTTGTCAGAAGCCCGGGGTCTTTTGGAGTGTAATTTTTTCATAGTTAGATGCCTGGCTGACAACTGTATGAAACAAAAAGTACACACAATATTCGAAGCACATAGTGCACACTGTGGGAATTTACGACTGTGCGTGAATCCCCCCCTGATATTGGTATGATCCGAGCTCAGGCACTAAGCGACTGAGCGAGGGGGCGGGGGGAGCTGCTACCTGTTAGTGCGCTGTTGGAGAAACAGAGCCAGCCATACTAAGGAGAGCTTAAGTTTGACCAGGTACCAAAGCAAATCATTCGTACCGTACAAATAATGTAAATATGACGGTGAATCACGAAAGATTGATATGAAACTGATCACTTGACCAATATTACGTTACTTGCTCTTCAAGTGAATCAACAAATGGCGAAATGAAAAGCCGAACAAATGCTATTTTTTAGAGTCTTAGCTTACGTGTGTTTATTTCATATTTTCAGTTCTTACCCTCCCCGACTAAATCGGTTTCAGTTATGTACTGAAATATAAGAATGGACATTAGAGGCTTCTTTCAAAGAAAAAACTCAGGTAAATGTTATTTTATATATTGTGCTTTGTATGTTGTTCAGTATATTTCTATGCAAAACAAGAGGGATTTCAGTACACAGCAAGATATTTACATTTGTAACCAGATATTTACATACACTTTAGGGAGAAAACATAAAACATTTTTACTGTACAACATCAATTTAGAGTAAACTTTTGTTTTAGATAAATATTGAAATATCTTTTGAATTAGTTAAATGTCAGAATAAAGAGAGAGAGATCTGTCTATTTATTATCACTTTCATCAAATTTAGGAGTACATATACACTAAGTTTATTGTTAATTAATAAGAAAACTCCAGACGATTCCATTCTGAGCTGAAGAAGCTTCTGATAGGTTAGTAGAGTCCATGTGAGTAAACTGGTGGCACAGCTGTGGATGCATATAAGGCAAAACACAGAGCCTGTTTCTTTGAAATGGGAAAATCAAGAGATGTCAACCAAAACACCAGGAAAAGAACTGTGGAGCTCCATAAGTGTGGCTCAGTTTGAATACAATTTGGTGCCATTTGCAATTAAGAAATACAGACGATTTCTCTCTTTACTCTTAAAGTTAACAAATATGTTTTTTATATTTATCAATCTAAAAAAATAAACATTTAGTCTGATTTGATGTTACAATTAAAAAAGTGTTTGTTTTGATCTGAAGAGTTTGTAAATATCTGGTTTCAACTGTATATTTTATGATTGTCAGCACAAAGAGAGAGAGAGAGGAACAGAGAGAGAGAGCAGAATGAGGACAGAACAGATGAACAAGAGCAGGTGAGACACACATGTTAGTCAAATGGTTGTTTGCCAAAAGTATCACCGTATCATAGGTACTCATGTATCTCGTACCTAGTGTTTCTTTTTAGGTTTGCTATTTTTCAAATTCTATATTTATTAAGTTATGCAGGCTTGTTTGCACAACAAGGCCAAACTAATTATATAAACTTTTCTCAATCTAAATATTGTACTTTGGTAGATTTAAAAAAATAAGTGTAGTGCAGGTCTATGATGATTTTTAGTGCTACTATCATCTAGTTCTGATTCTGGTTCTGTCTTGGTTAAGTCCTCAGTAGTCCTGATTTTGAACTGTTGTAGTCCTGTTTTAATTCTGGATCAGTTCTGCGTCTGGTTGAATTGGGGTTTAGTCCCTGTGTCTTGATGCAGCCCCGACTTCGTTCTGTCTTGCTGCTTAATTAAAAAACTAGTTTAAGGTGTCCTGCATGTGTGATATATATATTTCCCTATATGAAGTCATTCTTTTTTGAACAAAACTCAAAACAGAGCCAATTAATCTTTCAGTCATTTCTAACCCCACCCCCCCCCCAAAAAAAAAAAATCCCACATGCATACTACCCTTTAGGGCTAAGCCCCGGGTGTTTCAAATGTCTGGCTCCGCCTCTGCTCTAACCTGAAAATCTGAGGTCTAAAGCATGAGATTTTAACAGGTCAGAGATATATTGGGGAGCTTCTCTGTGTAGAGCACGGAAGTTTTTTGTTTTTTTGTTTTTTTGAAATAAAACCTAAACTGGACTGGCAACCACTGAAGAGAAGCCTGGAGTATTAACTGGAGTAGTATGTGACGTCTTATTAGTGCCAGGTAAAGTCTTGCTACAGTATTCTGTACACTCTGAACGCGATCCAAAGCTGAAGTTGAAGTAAGTAAAAAGACCATCACAATAATTCAAACGAGAAGAAATAAAAGCATGAATAAAACCTATTCATGAATGAAAGAAACCTACTGACATCTAGTAGTGAGATTTTACACATTCTAACTTGTACTTGTATTTTTACATTGTTATTTTGTTTTGTTTTACTTGTGGATTGTAGCTCTTTGTTAATGAGTGTACAGTTCAACAGTAACTCTCGTGGTGAGGAGAGTTTTTGAGGAGCCTTGTTCACTGAAGTTCACTGTATATAAAATTTTATCATGAAAAGAATAAATGAAAGATGAATTCAAGCATAAGAGTGTCCATAAGTGCACATGGCACCAGGACGCTCTAGGCCGTAGGTCGATGATCGATTTTGTAATCGTATCAGCAGACCTGCGACCATATGTTCTGGACACTCGGGTAAAGAGAGGGGCTGAGCTGTCAACTGATCACCACCTGGTGGTGAGTTGGATCAGGTGGCGGGGGAGGACGCTGGACAGACCTGGTGCACCTAAACGCGTAGTGAGGGTGTGCTGGGAACGTCTAGCAGAAGCCCCAGTCCGCGAGATCTTCAACGCACACCTCCGGCAGAGCTTCAACAGCATTCTGAGTGAGACTGGGGACATTGAGTCCGAATGGACCATGTTCAGCGTCTCCATTGCCGAAGCTGCTGCATTGAGCTGCGGCCGCAAGGTGGTTGGTGCCTGCCGTGGTGGTAATCCCCGAACCAAATGGTGGACACCAGAGGTGAAGGGAGCCACCAGGCTGAAGAAGGAGTCCTATCGGGCTTGGTTAGCCTGTGGGACTCCGGAGGCAGCCGACAGGTATCGACAGGCCAAGCGGAATGCGGCTCGGGCAGTGGCTGAAACAAAAACTCGGGTGTGGGAGGAGTTCGGAGAGGCCATGGAAAAAGACTTTCGGACTGCCTCGAAGAGATTCTGGCAAACCGTCAGACGTCTCAGGAGGGGAAAGCGGTGCTCTACCTGCACTGTGTGTAGTGCTGGCGGAGCGCTGCTGACGTCGACTGAGAAAATTGTCAGGCGGTGGAAGGAATACTTCGAGGACCTCCTTAATCCCACTGACACGTCTTCCGAGGAGGAAGCAGAGTCTGGGGATGAGGGGAATGACCCGCCAATTTCCGGGGGCGAGGTCACTGAGGCAGTTAAACAACTCCTTGGTGGCAGAGCCCCTGGTGTTGATGAGGTCCGCCCCGAGTTCCTGAAGGCTCTGGACGTTGTAGGGCTGTCCTGGTTGACACGCCTCTGCAATGTTGCGTGGAGATCAGGGGCAGTACCTGTGGACTGGCAGACCGGGGTGGTGGTCCCCATCTTTAAGAAGGGAGACCGGAGGGTGTGTTCCAACTACAGGGGGATCACACTCCTCAGCCTCCCTGGGAAAGTCTATGCCAGGGTGCTGGAAAGGAGAGTTCGTCCGTTAGTCGAACCTCGGATACAGGAGGAACAATGCGGTTTTCGTCCTGGTCGCGGAACACTGGACCAGCTCTTTATCCTCTCCAGGATACTTGAGGGTGCATGGGAGTTTGCCCAACCAGTCTACATGTGTTTTGTGGACTTGGAGAAGGCATTCGACCGTGTCCCTCGGGGTGTCCTGTGGGAGGTGTTGCGGGAATATGGGGTGTCTGGCCCATTGCTACGGGCCATTCGATCCCTATACAACCGTTGCAAGAGCTTGGTTCGCATTGCCGGCAATAAGTCGGACTCGTTCCCGGTGGGTGATGGGCTCCACCAGGGCTGCCCTTTGTCTCCGGTTCTGTTCATAATTTTTATGGACAGAATTTCTAGGCGCAGCCAAGTGGCGGAGGGCTTTCGCTTTGGTGGCCTCAGAATCTCATCTCTGATTTTTGCAGATGATGTGGTTCTGTTGGCTTCATCGGGTGAGGGCCTCCAGCTCGCACTGGAACGGTTCGCAGCCGAGTGTGAAGCAGCGGGAATGAGGATCAGCACCTCCAAATCTGAGGCCATGGTTCTCAGCCGGAAAAGGGTGGAGTGCCCACTCCGGGTCGGGGATGAGTTCCTGTCCCAAGTGGAGGAGTTCAAGTATCTCGGGGTCTTGTTCGCGAGTGATGGGAGAAGGGAGCCGGAGATCGACAGACGGATTGGGGCTGCAGCTGCAGTAATGCGGACGCTGCACCGGTCCGTCGTGGTGAAGAGGGAGCTGAGTGTAAAAGCGAAGCTCTCAATTTACCGGTCGATCTACGTCCCTACCCTCACCTATGGCCACGAGCTGTGGGTAGTGACCGAAAGAACGAGATCGCGGATACAAGCGGCAGAAATGAGCTTCCTCCGAAGGGTGGCTGGCCTCTCCCTTAGAGATAGGGTGAGAAGTTCGGCCATCCGGGAGGGGCTCAGAGTAGAGCAGCTGCTGCTCCACATCGAAAGGAGCCAGCTGAGGTGGTTCGGGCATCTGACAAGGATGCCCCCTGGGCGCCTCCTGGGTGAGGTGTTCCAGGCATGTCCCACCGGGAGGAGGCCCCGGGGCAGACCCAGGACACGCTGGAGAGATTATATCTCTCGGCTGGCCTGGGAACGCCTTGGTATTCCCCCGGATAAGCTGGAGGAGGTGGCTGGGGAGAGGGAGGTCTGGGCCTCTTTGCTTAGGCTGCTGCCCCCGCGACCCGGCCCCGGATAAAGCGGATGAAGATGGATGGATGGATGGATGGATGAATTCAAGCAGTGACCCCAAGATATGAATCCTTCATTCGACTGGTCACATGTTCCTTAATTTCTATACAACAGGGCAGAGTTTTTATGTAACTAACTGAAAGACTTTAAATTGTTTAGCCTTTTGATTATCCATCCAAACTGCAACCAGGATCTGGTTTTACATTGTTTTGAGTACATGTATTTGCTTATGACTTCAAACTGAAAGCATGGGAATCAAGCTGCAGATTATTGTTTTCACATTCCTCTGTCATGGAGATTTAAGGTGGGGTATGTTTTCAAAGTCATTTTCCCAGGCCACTAGAGCATGCAACCTTGAGTGTTTCACATGTTGTTAACACATGCATCCCCAGGCTTTTACCTTTCTACCTATAAAACCCGGAGAGCAGCCAAATGGCTGGTAGGCTTTTAGCTAAGCTTTAGCTTCAGCCAAGTGGAAGCTAAATTGGCTAGTCATTCATATGTATATTAGGTTGTTACCTGGGAATTCTGGAGGGAGGGGAGTGGGGGTGGGGGTGTGTGATTGAGGGGGTGGGGGAGCTGCTAGAAGCTGTGCACTTCCTTTTGTGTTTCATCTTGATGCATTCTCAATCATCCAGGGAAATAAATCTCCAAAAGTCACCAACTTGGAGTGTTTCAGTTTGCCATCTTAGGGAGAAATCAACACACCGTCTAAGAAGTTTTTGCGCAAGTGAAAGCGATGTGAAAAAATTGTCCGTGGTAACATTTCTGCCCTTGTCTAGGAATGGTTCCATCAGCCTCATTACTACATTTTCAGAAAGTCTCTCCCCAGTGGGACGATTGGGGTCCTTGCCAAGATATGGGAAGACATTGCAAATGTACTTGGATTTTAGGTCGCAAGCCACCCAAAACTTGATCCCAAACTTGTCAGGTTTACTTGCAATATACTGCAGGAAACAGCACCGAGTCTTTGATGGGAAAAGCTGTTCATCAACGGTGATATGTAGACCAGGGTTGTAGCACGTGATGCAGTTGGTGACAAATGATCCCCACACACTGGAAATTGCAGCGAACATGATTGACATGGCAGCACTAATCATAACAACAAATCATAACAACAGTTGCTTCAAGGTTTTTAAATTGTAACCTAAAGCCCTACAATAATAGAGAGAATGTTTTAATCCTAAACTTAAAAGTAGAGAAGGTGTATGTCTCCCAAATCTGTGCAACTGGTTCCACAGAACAGAGGCCTGAAGGCTCAGGGCCTCTCATTCTACTTTTAAAACAGATAGGATTCACAAATAAGACAGCATTCTGAGAGTGAACTGCTCTGTTGTGGTAATATGGTACTATGAAGTGTTTAACATAAAATGGTACCTGATTATTCAAGACCTTGTATGTGAGGTAGTGGTGTGCGGATCGATCCTGAAATATCGATTCCTCCGATACCAATCATTTATGTTCTAGAATTGATTCTCACATTAAAATATCGATATTTTAGTAATTTAGGGTAAATTTGTAGTTTATCATTAACAGGAACACAGTGGAAAGAAACTATAACATTCGGATTGTCTAGATTCAAAGGAACTACTTCCTCTTCCGCCTTTCATAGTCATGTGCGAAATACGGCTGTATAAATGTCTCGCAGCGCCTTGGCGTGCGCACTCACAACAATGGCTGAGCTAATTGTGCAGACGTATTTTACCTCCACAAACAGCTGAGACATGGTTTGCGATACATGTGGCAAAAAAGTGCTCCAAGAGTGAGGTGTTGTGGCCATAGCCTACTAGGGAGACATTCACAAGGTCTGTGAGGGGGCGGCGTGATAAATACATTTTACAGGGTTTATTTATCGGATAAAATACGTTAAATCACCGTTATTATTGGCCGGCCCGGAAACAGCGGGGGTGTCCAAATTCAGAGGCTGCGTCCACCTGAGGACCCGGCCTTCGCGGTCTAAAGAAAGCCGGGTAGTATGCCACAGGCTCCCTCAGTGGAGGGTGAATATAACCGGGCGCTGACGTAAACTCTCGACCGTCTCACACTTCTGTTTAATCATTTTCTGTTTGACGTTTATTCAGCTGTGTGAAAACCCCGGAGGAACCCTCCCGAGGGATTAATAAAGTTAAATTTAATTTAATCTAATCTAATAACTTTAATCTCAGCCAAACCGATTTACTCACGAACAAATAAACACTGAAAAAAACAAACAATAACATTTTTAAGTTATCAAAGTGACTTATATATCATGTTTAACCCGAGTAGTGAAAGACCGTGGGGGTTTGAAAACAATGTGTCACTTGGCTCAGATATTTGAAGTTTACACAGTTACATTCTCACCTGAAAATATGTTAAAAGTTTTTTGCGACCCAGAAAGAGAAATAAGAGTGATATTAAAACTAAGTAGCTGCCGCCATTGTTGGAAACTGGAATTGGCTGGGCCGCGCTATGAATTCTGCAATATGGTTTTTCAATTTTGTTGTCCGGGTGGAAAATCGGGAGAAATTCGGGAGAATGGTGGTTCCGGAGATTTTCAGGAAGGGCACTGAAATTCGGTATTCTCCCGGAAAAATCGGGAGGGTTGGCATGTATGGTAACATATGGCAACATCACTAACCTTGTCAAACACCTCAGAGTAAATCATATCACAGAATATGAGGAGTATATGTTGAGGCGAACTGAAGAGGAGGAGAGGGACAGGTGCTGCTAGGGCGAGACAGACGTCTCTCACAGAGTCCTTTAGTGCTGCAGGCAGGCAAGGTGTTCAAATAGGCACAACATCAGGTTTTTTATTTCTATATGATGAACTCTGCATTATTAAGTGATAAGAACAAGTAATCTGATGCCCTGTAATCATTATGACACTATAATTTGAGATACAATAAATAAAATACGTTTTTGTACAAAGTATTGGTATCGGATCAGTATCGTCGATACCACCCTGAATATTACTTGGTATCGGATCGGAAAGGAAATCAGTGGTATTGCACATCACTAATGTGAGGAGGAGGATTTTAAATCCTGTTCTTGATTTAAGGACATGAGTTGTTACCTTACTTGACAGATTTCAGTGTATGTTCTTGTTATTTTGATCATTTAATAAACAAAAGTAATATTAATCTCGATTAGATTAAACACCTAAGAAAATGGTTAAAAACATTAGAAAAACCAAACCTGCAGAGAGGTTTTGTCATGCCTGCAGTTCATTTGTCATTACTTTGTAATCAGTGGTGATTCGAACATAATTCCATCAAGTATACCAATTTTTGTCACTGTTAAGTTACAGATGACTAACAATGACTAACTAATAAACAATCTTTATGGAAAAACAAATGATTTAATGACTTTTTAACATATAGATGGTAATAATTTCTGGCCGTGCCACAGTGTTTGTGCAAAGTTTTGTTCAGGTCGACCTATTGGTTAGGGAGCAGGAAGGCTACATACAGGCATATATACATGCTATGATACATATAGTAAGAACATTATCACTATCCTAGGGATTTATCCTTTAGTTGAAGGCAGAATTTTTATTATGGGAGGAAAACGCTGTATTTGTCTAAAAAGAACTACCAAACATAAGTTCAAGATTTAGCGAAGAAATCAAGCACACACAAAGAAAGAAAAATTTGGTTTAGTCTTCTTAGAGACTCTTTTTTTCCTTTCTACTTTTATTTGGCCTGATCTTTAATAGTATTTCACTTTCCAGCTCTTCAGGTGATTGGTGGAAGTGTGACAGTGGTTCAAGGAGGTACTGCTATCCTGCCGTGCCATGTCACTGGTACCGATGATGACCTGACACAGATTACCTGGCAGAGGAGGACAAGAGAAAAACCTCACAATGACAATTTCCTAACTATCCTACCCAGAGAGGGAGTGCAGTTTGTCAATGGAGGTGATGATCGATTTAAATATATCGGGAATTTTAACAACAAAAATGGAACTCTCCAGTTATCCAATGTTGCCCTGAAGGATGAAGGCAGCTACACATGCATCTTCACCTTGTTTCCCAGTGGAAATCAGAAGACTGAGATACTTCTAATAGTGATTGGTATGTACAAAATATTCCCAAAATTCTGGGCGTTTGTATGTGAGGCAGAGACAGAGTTACTTTTACCATTCTGCTTGCATGTTGACCTACTTCTGTGCTGTAACTCTCCTAGTGCCTCCTTTCACAAACATCAAGGACAATCTTCCCACTTTGGGCACTGCAGAGGTTTTATTTGCTACCTGCACGGCTGCTGGATCGAAACCCCCTGCAGAGGTGAGGTGGCTCACTGGTGCTTTGGGAGACAAAGTGAGGACGACAACAAACTCCACACAGTATGACAACGATACAACTACCACAGTCAGCTCTCTGTTTGGTGTTCCTACGAGATTAACGGTCACCAGGTCCAGTGTGTCATCAGCAGTGACGCCATGTCTAAAGAAGAAACCCTGCCCTTCAGCATACAGATCTACTGTGAGTATCAGCTGCTAATAGAGTTTATTATTTGTCTTTTGTGTCATTTTTAATAAAGATTTTTTTTTTTATTTGACCATAAAGATGTATATTAAAACGATATACAGATATAAACAGCCATAGATTGAACTGAAAAAAAGAAGTTGAACTGAATCAGGAAAAGCCCCGTAAGGCAGTATCAAATACTCTTTACCAGTCAATTTGTACTGTCTAGATATTTCAGCTGCCTCAAATGAGTTTTGTTCACATGAGCGCAGGTATCAACTTATTCATCATTTAATAATTTTTCAGTTGCATGTATATGTTCAGGTCAGAATTAACTTACAGCAGCTAAAGTCAGAAAATGGCTCAGCAATCCAGTTGTTTTAAAGCAGAGGTACCATTTATGATTTTAGGGGCACACCACTATCCTGCAAAGTAAAGCTGCTGACGATGTCTGTTTTTAGCCATGCCTATTTTGTTTGTTTCTGGTCTACTACTTCCAGCATGACAAAACACCATGTGACAAAGTCTGCCTCAAACTTGTTTGTGAAGCCTGACAATGAGTCCATTATTTTCACTGATCTCCACAGTCATAAGATCCATTCAGTACACATGAGGAATGAGGATGAAGCAAAACTAACAGAGGCTTGTTTTGAAACTGAACACAGGTTCCTCTGGTTTTGTCCGGTGTTATGTATCTGGTGGAAGTCCCTGAGAAGAACACAAAATTTAATATCCTCAAAATTTTCAATAAAAAAAAAAAAAATTTAATATCCTTTTTTCAGACAAGGTGATTGTAAGTGAGCCCTTGGCAACCTTCAATGTGTAGCATAGGATCACTCCTTCAAACTAAATAAAAGAAACCAGAATTTATGGTTTTGTGTTACATGATAGGATTCTGGCAAATGTGAAATATTACTTTGACACCATTAGTATTTCCTCATTTCAGAATTAACACTGTTCTCTTTCTGTTTATGCAGTCCCTCCCACAGAAGTGAACATTAGAGCAATTTCTGAGAACTCATTTGAGTGTGTGACAGAAGCCAACCCAAGTGCAAACTTTACCTGGAGCAGGTAAAGTAGTTTGAATAATGATTTAAGCTGAAACTTTAATTTGCTTCTTTTTGTTTGTCTTGTGCAACCTGTTTTTAAAAAGCCCTGAGGAACAAAAAGATGTATTGTACTTAGTGATATACAGTATAACACATAATAAAGTTGTTGGGAGTGAATTTTGGAAAATTAAAGAAGGCAACATTTAAACTTTAGCTGATGGGTGTTTCCTGAACATGCACGCTTTAGGAACAGACTGTGGTTAAACTGTAGGTTCTGAAAAAATAAAAATTATTTAAGGTAAATATATACATCTACAAGTAGAGAAGTTTGGGGTATTATTGTTTTTAGATGTTTTACTAAGTTTTTGAGGTTTCGTTCTTTTTGTCTTCCAGATATTCCTCCTTAGCTGTAGTTAAAAATACATTAACATGGAAAGTTATGCTATGATGAGGCATCTGCCACGTGTTTGTCCTTCCACAATTCACAACAGTCTCTACTCCTAGAATATTGCTCATATTTTAGTGAAATATTCACAAAATTATCACATAATGGGTCTTCAGTCAAACTGGGGTCAAGGTCAAAACTCTCCTTTTATGGGCACTTTTCTGTGTTCACAAGAATTACTCATCAAATTTTAGTGAAATTAGATAAATGTGACCTGGATATGACAGTTTGGGGGTTTTCTTGACTTGAGTGGATGTGAATTCTCATTGGTGTGTGCAATACAGCCAACCAGTGTCAATTGAACTTATAACTTTGTGAACATATCACGGCACTAGCTCCATCTGTCTGAAAGCCCCCACCATCATTCCCATCCCCCAAAGGACTGGAACAGACAGCCTCAGTGACTGCAGAATCATACTCCTCATGTCTTGTGGTCATGAAGTGTTTCTTGTGGATAGTGTCTCAGCACATCACAAACATCACAAACCTCCTTCCTCCCTGTCTCGACCCCCACCAATTTACAGTTTACAGCACAAATTTACCATCACCCTTCACAGAACGCGAAGCCATCTAGAGAACAGGAAGAGCTATGTGAGTATGCTCTAGCGTTCAACACCATAATCTCATCATCACCTTCAGATGCCCCTCCCAACTGGTCCTGGATCATAGGTTCCATCACCACCTGGCCCCAATCAGTCAGACAGCCCCCATCCAAGTTTGTCTCCAACTTCAGGTTTCTGGGCACCCACATCTCTGCCAACCTCACCTGGACCCACAACACCATTGCCCTGGTAAAGAAGGTCAAGCAGTAGCTGCACTTGTTCCATATCCTGAGGAAGAATAACTTTGAACCAGTAGCTAAAGCTGGTCTTCTATTTCTCCTCAGTGGAGAGCATGCTCTCCTACTGGCTGGGTGGTAGGCTGCACAAGGGGGAATTAACACTACCTAAAAAATCATTGGCTGCCCTCTGCCACCCATGGAGGCCTTTGCCAGATCCTCCTGTCTCAGGAGAACAAAGTCCATCACAGGCGCTCTGGACGGCGCCTCAGGTTAATCAGGTTCCAAACATCCAGACTCACAAACAGCTTCTTCCCCAGGGCTATTTAGACTGTAAACGAACACTATCCCCCACATAGTATGTGCCTTTGTATTGTATACCTCTTTTTTTGTATATATTCTCTCTTATCTGTTGATTATTCCTGCTGAATTATTATTTATATTTGGCCTGGTGCAACCACAATTTATATACATATGTACACTGACAATAAACAGCTATTCTATTCTATTGAGGGATTATGGATGGACGTTCAGCTCAAGTAGATGCTATAATAAGTCATGGTTGGTTCTTCAGATAACAATCAACAAAACAAACATTTAAGGTATTTATTTAAGCTGTTTAGTTTTTAGCAGAGGTGGGACCAAGTCATTGTTTTGCAAGTCTCAAGTAAGTCTCAAGTCTTTATTCTCAAGTCTCAAGTCAAGTCTCAAGTAATGTCAGGCAAGTCAGAGTCGAGTCTCAAGTCACTGGTGTAAAAGTCCAAGTAAAGTCACAAGTCTGAAATTTTGAATTTCAAGTCCTTTCGAGTCTTTAAAAAAAAACGAAAAAAAGCATGTTGCAGTTATACTAAATGTAAATATTAGACCATGTAATTTTTAAATCTGTGTTTTTCTCAACACATGACAAAATAGTGAACGTAGAAAATATACACAAATTGTGAAATTGCACCTCTTTAAAATGCAGCTCAATTAAACTTAGCTCCTAGAATAATTTACACCGATGGTTCTGAGATAAGCTGCTTGTTATTCTTGGATGCGGTTGTAGGACCGGCTTTAAAATCGCATGACAAAAATATCATACACATTAAAAAAAACTGCATCACCAACGTAGCCTGGACAACATTTGCTAGTTAGATGAAGTCAGCTATCTCATCGTAGCATATTTATATGCATATTTATAATCATACGGTTCTTGGAGTGAGTGCACACACTCATGAAGTTTAGTAACTTCCGGTCACTGCAACAAGCCCAGGTACAGTTTACCGACGGATGGGTACAGAACCTTGAAATGCACCGTGTAGAACGAAAGACCATCGTACGTATCATAAGTTTACCAGTCTCACAAATCGTCGTCATAAATACACATTCATTAACCTTTTATTAATATAACCTTTGAGCTCAATGGTAATTAATTAGTAGTGGAAATAATTTCTGGTAGCATCACAGAAATGTAGCAGTGACAACAATATTGTATGTTGTAATCGTACTGGGCAATTAGTGATACAAAACAACTGTTTTACCCTGTGAATAAAAGTATATGTTTTTGTCAATGTACCATGGTAATAACAGAAGCGAAACGCAATATTGTGTCAGGACAATTCACTATTTATGCACAATAAACAAAGGAGCATAGCGCGACAATTTCTGTTCAGCGCCAGACTTGCTTGTAACCTATATCACCAATTATGTTATGAAAATGACGTATTAACTACTAAAAAACACTGACCTTCGTGTAAATGCTTGGAGCAGACTAACCTGTGAGCTGGAGTGTTCTGGGACGTTATATTTGGTCTTTGAATGGCTGCAATCCAGGCCATCCGTCGCGTCTTTGTCACTTCGGAAACATGGCTCGAACAATTTCTCTTCAACGACGTAATCCGATAACAACCGATCTCTTTACCCATCGGCTTCCCGTGGCTGTCATGCGACCGGCTATTGCAGTTAATAATACAACAGCTTCTTGACATTTTTGTTTCTTTTTATCGCTGTATAACTGACTTCAATTGAAAGCCTGCGTGCGCTAGTACCTCTTGCCACGAGTTCCCAGAATCCTTTGCGGTTCTACCCGTGAATGACGTCACATTTTCAATCTCTATATAATATGCATGTTAGATTTTATATTTGGGGTAAAATATCAAGTCTTTTCAAGTAAACCGGTTCAAGTCCAATTCAAGTCCCAGGTCATTGGTGTAAAAGTCCAAGTCAAGTCACAAGTCTTAGAACATTTTTTCAAGTCAAGTCTAAAGTCATAAAATTAATGACTCGAGTCTGACTTGAGTCCAAGTCATGTGACTCGAGTCCACACCTCTGGTTTTTAGCAGTTACTGTGAGCAGTTTCACATTTTACTGTATTCCCTCTGGCAAAAACTGTCATTACTGCAGGCTGTCAGAGTCATTACTGGCTCTGACAGTAATGCTTGCTGTAATGTTTTTTAGCTTTACTGAACAGATTTAGTCAAGCTTGAAACACCCCCGAGGTTTTACTCTAGTTGTTTTTGCCTTTTTACTTCAAGTGCATTTTGTTCAGGAGTTTCCCTATCGTGATTTTAAGACCAAAATTCATGATTCATTTCTCATTTGTAAATGGCCTGTATTTGTATAGCACTTTACTTAGTCCCTAAGGACCACAAAGCGTTTTACACTACATTCAGACTTTCACCCATTCACACACACATTCACACACTGGTGATGGCAAGCTACATTGTAGCCACAGCCACCCTGGGGCGCACTGACAGAGGTGAGGCTGCCGGACACTGGCGCTACCGGACCCTCTGACCACCACCAGTAGACAACGGGTGAAGTGTCTTGCCCAAGGACACAACGACCGAGACTGTCCGAGCCGGGGCTCGAACTGGCAACCTTCTGATTACAAGATGAACTGACAACTCTTGAGCCACGACCACCCCATTGGCCCCATTTGTGTGTGTATATATAGATATATATGTAGATTTCCTGTACACAATTAGGTACAAACGGGCCACAAGTGAAGGTTAATTGTGTGTAAAATGTAAACTACTTCATGAAACTGTATTTCTTTTTGGGTAAATCACTGTGGCGACTTATGTCAAACTCATAACATTGTCTTATTATTAGTGTTGTATTTTATGTTCTTTTGAGATTTTTCATTATTAACTGATAACAGCTGATTGGAGTAGGTGGCGTAGGGAATCATTTCCTGTTGAAAAAGAGTCACATGACCAAATTTATGTGAGGACACATGAAGTCTGAAGCATAAAGCCCAGCAGACAGAGAAAGTAGATGAACACTATTATGGTAACCTTCATCTCCAACATGGGTTTTAGGTTTTGTTAAACCAGCTAATAAAAAGAAAGCCTGACTGCATTGAACTTGGTTTGTGGATTACTCCTTTGGGCAGTACTTCGTACCTGTGCTGTCCTGGTGCTCCAGGAACCCTGGAGGGTTGTGTAAGCTTGTTTAGCTCAGCAGACAAAAGCTAAAAAGAGTTTTGAAAGATGGTTTCATTTAATTACTCTCAAATCAAAACCAATCGGTCATGTCTCGTTCAACTATGAGGGTAACACGTTCACTCAGACATGATCAAATGGGACTTATTTATGGGTATAAAACAGTGGGCACTAAATATATAACTATTTGGTCAGGTGTGATACAGACTTGCCTGTTTTTCAGGGTAGGTTATTTCCATGATGTGTGCACAGTTCATATTGAACATAAGGACATAGTTAAATGAAATGCTGATTCATGAAAAAGAAACATCCATCCATCCATTTTCTTCCACCTATCTGGGGCTGTGTTGCTGGGGCATCCGCCTAAACAGAGAAGCTGAGCCTGCCTTACCACAGCAACCTCCCTCTAGCTTGTCAAGAGGAATGCCAAGGCGTTCCCGACCAGCTGAGAGATATTATCGCCCCAGCGTGTTCCACATTTTGCCTCCTTCCAGTGGGACATAGCCGGAACACTTTGCCCTGGAGGCATCCTTGTCAGATGCCTGAATCACCTCAACTGGCACCTTTTGATGTGTAGCAGAGTAGCAGCACTACTCTGAACCTCTACCAAATAGCTGATGTCCTTACCGTATCTAAGGGAGAGGCCAGCCACCCTTAATTTCCTCCACTTGTATCTGCAATCTGTTCTTTCAAAACAACAACGCTAAAGTCCAGACATTACAAATGACATAAACATTTTTTTCACATTGCAAAACAGTCTTTTTACACTAAATATTTCATTATGCATATTCACCAGTGTGACTCAGCAGTGCTTGGCTTCTTTCTCTCCAGTTCACTACTTATACATTACATGTGAGGAATTCCTGGTAAATGCAGTGTTTATGCATCTAAACAGTTTTGCTTTAAGTGCCTCTAAAGCTTCATTAAGTTATTTTTAAGAGTTTTAGCATCAGTGATCCACAGAAGATGAAAGAAGCCATCTATGTCAACTGTGAATAACCTTCTTTGAACAGAAGTGGTGGATCTGTTCATTGTGTGCACAATGAACAGATCCACCACTTCTGTTCAAAGTATTCTGTAATCCAGTTTTAAAATCCCTTCCAGATGCTTTTTCTTTCCAAGTTCCTTAGACTAGTGTGGTAGAAAACTTTACCCAAACTAAGAATGTCTTCACAAAAAAATGTATTTCAATTAAAATTGAATTGATTGAAATTCATTGGACTTTTGGCACATCTCGCATTTTTCTGCCCTATCTCTACATTTCATGTTGAGCCTCATTTATGTTTTTCCAGATCTGCCCAGTCTGCAGTCTGCTGTCAAAGTAGACCGTGCAAAGCTACAACTGCTGAGTCTGACCTCTGATCTAAACGGCCTCTATCAGTGTGAAGCGTCTAATGCATATGGAAGTAAACATGGTCAGATCTATGTGCATGTGGCATCAGGTGAGGTCAGCTTGGATTTAGCTGTGCAGTTTGTCCAAATCTGAATTTTTTTTGTGTGATTTCTGAGCTTTTGTGTGTTGTTATTCTGTTTTCTTTTTTGTCCATTCCTGTCAAAGGAAACTTGAACATCTAGACAGATTTCTTTGGTAAGCAGCTAGTTTAGAGAAGTGGTTGCCTTACCCTAAAGTCAGCACAAAACAGACAAGTTATTGGATAATGGATGCCTTACCCAGTGCAGTATAGGATCATATTCAATTCAGTTCCACCAATGGAAGCTCAGACCATGTCCTATCTTGTGATTCTTTTCATGATCATATCAAGTTTGTTTCATTTACTTTTGTGCATCAGAACTTGTCAGTACAGGGACATTTTTGAATGTTTGTGGTACAGATGTTGCATGGTGTTTGAATACCGTCAGATTCATCTTAATGTGAAATATAAAACTAAATGCCAGGTAAGTGAGAGAGAACAATAGATCATTTCATATTTTCACTCCCTGTGTCTTTGCAGGAACATGCTCGGCTGCTTGGGCCTCATTTGCTGTTTTTCTTTTCCTGAATGTCATTGGGGCTGCAGCCTGGTGGTTTTTCAAATCTGGATATTTTCAAAGGTGCGTAGAACAATAATCATACAAGCATACAGGATGTAGCATGATAAGTAGCTATTATAGTATTTCAATATTTCATATTGTTGAAACTCCTCAATAAAATCTAAAAGTCTCCACTTGAATTTAAAATTGATTGATTTTATTTCAAAATTGACCCCAAAATTTTCCAACTCTATACGACAAACGATGTCATTTTTTCCTGTGGTATTAGGTT
Source organism: Copadichromis virginalis (assembly GCF_057382275.1). Lineage (NCBI taxonomy): Eukaryota > Metazoa > Chordata > Actinopteri > Cichliformes > Cichlidae > Copadichromis > Copadichromis virginalis. The sequence continues at coordinate 21,808,090 of NC_140633.1, forward strand.
TTTCCCCATGCATGGTGATGAACACAGTGACCCACGATCTCCCAGTAGTCCAGGTGATGATCATGGACAAGATCACCAAAAACTGCAGAGAGAGGTTAGTACAGTTAATTTGTTGAAATGTGAGTTTTTCCCTCACTGTTAATATGTGTCTTGAAATATGTTGGCACTAGTGTAAAACTCTCTGATATGCAGTTACTGGGGGTGTATTTATAGTTTAATTATGAAGAAATTATTTTATTTAATCTCTAGTAAAAGACCCAAATAGTAACGGCAGTAACATTAGTAGCTTATTATGATTGTGTTTAATATTATAGAAGTTTAAATGTTTTTTTCTAAAATCTCCAGTTGAAAATTAACAAATATTCTGAATTATCCGCCTTAGGAATCTGTCTGACAGCAAAAGAAGAAAAACATCTGGACTGAGGGCTCCACTAGTCTTTCAGCTGGTAAATGAACAGATGAAACACAGGTGGAAGTTCCTGGTATCCATTCACATGCCTACCTCTATTTTATGTACCTTTCTTTCTACCTTTTCTTTTTTTTTTTCCTTCTTTTTTTTACTGTTGCCACACATTAAATTTAGAGTAATCCCCACTGATGCCTGCTTGTTGATGGAAATATAATAAAGTATTTTAAAAATATATATCGACTGAAAATAGAATTTGGACATTAAATAGGCCTACAAATCAATATTTTCAGATACTATTTGCTGACCTGGGGGATTTGTATGAACAGCATTAAAATCCACTCAGACTATCAGATTTTTTTTTCATAGGCAGTCTAAAAGTTTAATTAGATTTAACCTTTGTCCTTTTTTGTTTTGTGTTTTTTTTCGGTTTCTAGTGTCCTGTTTAAGACATTTGAAGTAAACTTAAATGCTTTTGAATGTAATTTCTCAATTTAAGACCAAAAAACAAAAAAAAACAGTTGACTAAAAGATGCTGTCTACCACTGCTGTTTTTTTGTTTGTTTGTTGTATTATTATTATTATTTATTTAGCTATTGGTTGCATAGTTAGTTAGTTGTGTAAGTGTTATTTGGGTTTGGCTGTGACAAATCATCTACTAATTGGAAGGTTGGAGGTTCGAACCCTGGCTGCTCTAGTCTGTCTGCCAAATCATTCTTAGGCAAGATACTGATGTGTTCATCAGCGTGTGATTATTAGATAGAAAGCACTTAGATGTTAGTTTGTTTCACAGAACACACACAGATAGATAGATAGATAGATAGATAGATAGATAGATATGTCCCTCGTCCTATGGTGAGCAGAGATGGGCAGTACTTGTAACGCGTTACTGTAATCTGATTACTTTTTTCATGTAACGAGTAAAGTAAGGGATTACTATTGCAAAAACGGTAATTAGATTACCGTTACTTTCCCGTAGGAACGCTGCGTTACTGCGTTACTAAAACCGTGATTTTTTTGTGAGAATGTCTCATGACAGTGACGTAAGCGAGTGCGACGTTCGTGACAACAGCTGTGTGCAGATCAACAGTGCATCATATATCGAGTGCGGGAGAGAGTATGAGCGTGCAGCGTTTAAAGCGTGGAAGTACTGACCTTACTTTGAATTTGATTCCATAAAAAGTGACAAAAACATTAGTGTCCGTTGTGCGTGGGAAGAAAACTTATTTTTAAAGCGAAAAAAACCCCCTAAACTTCCAAGCAAGCACCAAGTGCGCTATGACGTAATGGGAAACTCACAGAGAAACTCGTGGATTCTTCCACTGACGCTGTGGCACACCTGCACCAGGGTAAACCTCCGCCTACCCCCAGTCCTGCTTTACAGGTGAAAATAGAGCAACAGGATCGCTAGTCTTTGATGTTATTTATTTTCTGCTGTGTTTTACTTGCATCTATTTGAAAGAGTGAGTGTAAACACACAAAAAAAAATATTTTATGTGCTGGAATTTGCAGAAAATAAGTTTAAATGTTAAACAAATTTCTTCCAGTCAGAGAATGTTGCATATAATTAAATTTTTGCTTGATGCATAAAGTTAAAAGGTTAAAACTAATAAAACAAGTTTTAAAAAGAGATTTTTCCATTTTGTATGATGGATTATGTAGAAAAAGTAGAATTGGGCTGAAAGATCTATCGCTTTATCACCTCTTCAGGTTGTAAATCGTGTTTTTAAAAAGTAACTAAGTAACTAATTACTTTCGAAAATAAGTAATCAGTAAAGTAACGGGATTACTTTTGGGGGGGAGTAATCGGTAATTAGTTACTGATTACTTTTTTCAAGTAACTTGACCAACACTGATGGCGAGTACCTGGATACAGACGGAAAAAATAGTGGTGGCTGACCAATCGGACATAGTGGTGGTAGACAAACAGAAGAAGACGGCCGTAGTGACATCTGTAGCGGTTTGAAATGACAGCAACATCAGGAAGAAGGAACACGAGAAGCTCGAGAAATACCAAGGGCTCAGAGAAGAGCTCGAGAAGATGTGGAGGATGAAGGCAACGGTGGTCCCAGTGGTAATCGGAGTACTAGGTGCAGTGACTCCCAAGCTAGGCGAGTGTCTCCAGCGGATCCCGGGATCAACATCTGAGCTCTCTGTCCAGAAGAGCGCAGTCCTAGGAACAGCTAAGATAGTGTGCAGGACCCTCAAGCTTCCAGGCTCCGAGAGAGAAAGAAAAAAAGAGACAGACTAGTTTCAATACAACTTGATGTCATCCTGGCTGTTTCTCCTGGAAAAAAGCAATGACTGTTTTCACGGGCTGTGATTGTGATAATTTAATGTGAAGCCAATTTTACATAATACTCTGTAGTTTGGTGCCGATATCTGCGCTTCTGCTGACCAGCGACGCTGACGGTAAGTAGAAAATGCTGCCTGTCCTTGCTTTTTGTGCTGATGTAACTGCAGATCAAGGTGTTTACGCAGTGGCAAAAAAAGCTATATTCTAGTACATTAAGTTCAAGAGACTATGGTCATTTTAGAAATCCAAAACGCTGCATACTGACTAGGGATGCACCGATACCACTTTTTTGGAAACGAGTACGAGTACGAGTACTTGCATTTCAGTACTCGCCGATACCGAGTACTTAATAAAAACATGATTTAAATTTGCAGGTAACAGCTTTAGTCCTATAATTTAACAAAAAACAAACAAACAAGGGACTAGTTTGGAATTAAGAACATTTATTTAAAATGAAAAGCATGTTGTATGCAACATATTACAGAATAAATAATTATAAAAAAACAAAATTTAATTTTAAATTTGTTCGCCTGTTTCTCTGTTTAGAAGTCTCACTAGCACAGTCACAGCTGGGATGACATCAGAGGCTAGTGCGTCGTAGCTGCTCACTTTTTTAGTTAGTTCCTCAAAGGGGGCGAGGATGGCAACAGTCGTCTCCATAAGAGCCCATTGTTGAGCGGTGAGATAGTCAGGGAGTTCGTGCACTCGCTTTTGCTGAGGGACTGGAGCATGTAATACGTGCTGTTCCAGCGCGTCTGTACGTCCTGCTGCAGTCTCTTTATTGGCTGGTTGAGCTGTCCCTGAATGTCCTCGAGGCGGGAGTAGGCTAAGGCGGAATGTTTAAAATGCCCAACTATTTTCCGTCCCAGTGCTATAGCATCAGCTATGCTCCTCTGTGCTAATAAGCGTGGGTAAATAAGCGTGTGTCATGGTCCTGGGCCATGTGGGCCCAGTATTCTTAGTTTTCATGTATTTTTGTATTTTGTTCTTTATTTAGGCCATGCTTCCTGGGTTGATCTGTTACGTTGTTCCCTAAGTGTTTTTCCCTTCATGGCTCTCTCCCCCCTGTGTGCCTTCTATGTATTGATGAGCCCTCGTCTCCCTTTGTGGTTTCATGTTTCCCCAGCCCGTTATGTCTGTGTTTTCCCCGTGCTCTCTCTCCTCCTGTCGGAACCTCTGTGCCTCTACATGTCATGTTCAGTTCACCCCGCCCTGTCTCGTTACGATTATCAGTGTCACCTGTGTTCCCCGTGTGTGCCCACTTTCCTCGTTTACCCTCTGTGTATTTCTGTCTGAGTCTCCCTCTGTTCGGCGTCGTGTTCTCCCTCATGCCGTGTGTGGTTCTCCCCGTGTCTTCCAGTATATGTTACTTTAGCTTTTCCCAGTTTAGTGTAGTTTTGTATTGCCTTTTGTATCATCGTCATTGTTTATCACTTATCAGCAATAAAGCTGCATTTTGAGTTTATCCCCCGTGTCTGTGAGTTTGCAATTTGGGTCCTCATCCTGCCTGCCACACGGCCGAAACATGACAGAAGAACACGACCACGATATGGACCCAGCGACTCCTGGCAGAGACGTAATACAAGCGGTGGAGTCGTTATGCTACCAGTGGAGCCGAAGCTCTAGTGAGGAGGAGAGGGAGGAGTTACTTTCCTCGTTGGGGACAAGCGTCACGGTTTTTCCCTGGTTATGGGAGGCGCTACCCCCTCTGATCTCGGACTTCCTCCGCACCATCCTCCCAGCCTGCCCTCGGCAGCATCAGCGGTCCGGTGTGCGGACTGCGTCACCACAGCCCCGTGGCCGCGCAGCCTCCCCTCCGCCTGCTGTGAGCATACAAGTCGGCACGCTGAGGTTCGCCACGGCACCACACTCCTCTACGCTGGCGCCGTCCCTCTACTCGCCGGTTTCCACTTCGCTGTCGCAGCTCAGTCGTTCACCCTCACCGCCTCGACCGACCTACCCGTCTTCCGCTTCCTATCTGGCACGAATGTGGTCAGAAGACGAGGAGCCGGTCGCCACAGAAATCGAAGTTTCATCCACGACCACCTCAAAGAGGAAGCGGCGTTCGCGTCGCCGTCGCCCAGCGCTACGGCATGTTTCGCCCTCCAACGAGCCACACGAGGATGCGGGGGAGGTCATGGATTTCGACCTGGAGGAGCGGCAGCGTGCAGCATGCGATCAACTGGATGAAGAGCTCCGGTGGAAGCCGTGGCTAGCTCCTGACTATGAGGAGATCTTCCGGGGAACCCGCCTGGCTCTCGGGGGTCCCCTGAGCTTCCAGGAACTCTCATCTACCGCTCCATCAGCACCCAGTTCACCAGCCTCTGCGACGCCGCCCGGCGCGCATGAAGCGCCGTTGTCTGGTTCATCGGGAGCTGCAGTCAAGAAGGAACGGCGTTCACGCCGCCGTCGCACCACCCCACAGCCGGACATTCGGACTCCTAATTTACCTGCTGTGGTGAGTGAGGACTCTGTGTCTTTTCCAGACATTATGACTGTTCATTCAGGAGCTGTCTTTTGTGTGGCGGATGTCAAAGCGAGCTGCTTATCGCCTGTGCAGCTACCAGCAGTTCAGTTAGCACCCTCGCAGCCACCCTCGGTTCAGTTAGCTCCCTCGCAGCCACCCTCGGTTCAGTTAGCTCCCTCGCAGCCACCCTCGGTTCAGTTAGCTCCCTCGCAGCCACCCTCGGTTCAGTTAGCTCCCTCGCAGCCACCCTCGGTTCAGTTAGCTCCCTCGCAGCCACCCTCGGTTCAGTTAGCTCCCTCGCAGCCACCCTCGGTTCAGTTAGCTCCCTCGCAGCCACCCTCGGTTCAGTTAGCTCCCTCGCAGCCACCCTCGGTTCAGTTAGCTCCCTCGCAGCCACCCTCGGTTCAGTTAGCTCCCTCGCAGCCACCCTCGGTTCAGTTAGCTCCCTCGCAGCCCTTCACAGCTCAGTCAGCTACCCTCCTGGAAGCCCCCGCTGCCTGGTATTTTCAGCATCGGCATCTTTTCCCGTCAAGATTTATCGCTAAATCATTCGATCCTCCCTTAAGAGAGAGACTGCATCCTCGCTGCCTTCACCCCAGTACACCAGTGTCACCTGGGTCTCCAGTGTCACCCCCAGTGCAGTCTCCAGTAGCTCCAGTGTCACCCCCGGTTCAGTCTCCAGTAGCTCCAGTGTCACCCCCGGTGCAGTCTCCAGTAGCTCCAGTGTCACCCCCGGTGCAGTCTCCAGTAGCTCCAGTGTCACCCCCGGTTCAGTCTCCAGTAGCTCCAGTGTCACCCCCGGTTCAGTCTCCAGTAGCTCCAGTGTCACCCCCGGTTCAGTCCCCAGTAGCTCCAGTGTCACCCCCGGTTCAGTCCCCAGTAGCTCCAGTGTCACCCCCGGTTCAGTCCCCAGTAGCTCCAGTGTCGCCAGTAGCGCAGGCCCCAGTAGCTCCAGTGCCGCCAGTAGCGCAGGCCCCAGTAGCTCCAGTGCCGCCTGTAGCGCAGGCCCCAGTAGCTCCAGTGCCGCCTGTAGCGCAGGCCCCAGTAGCTCCAGTGCCGCCTGTAGCGCAGGCCCCAGTAGCTCCAGTGCCGCCTGTAGCGCAGGCCCCAGTAGCTCCAGTGCCGCCTGTAGCGCAGGCCCCAGTAGCTCCAGTGCCGCCTGTAGCGCAGGCCCCAGTAGCTCCAGTGCCGCCTGTAGCGCAGGCCCCAGTAGCTCCAGTGCCGCCTGTAGCGCAGGCCCCAGTAGCTCCAGTGCCGCCTGTAGCGCAGGCCCCAGTAGCTCCAGTGCCGCCTGTAGCGCAGGCCCCAGTAGCTCCTGTAGCCCAGTCCCCGATAGCAGTACGGTCCGCTGGTCAGCTTAACATCCAGCCAGGGGTCTCTAATCTCTCTGGCTCTGCATCAGCTCCTGCTGGGAGCTCGGATGAGCTCATCCAGGACTCCGCGGCTCCCACGCCGCCATCTACCTCGTCAGCTGGAGGGTCCGAGGGGCCCGTTCAGCCTCCTGTCTCCGCTGGAGGGTCCGAGGGGCCCGTTCAGCAACCTTCCTCGTCAGCTGGGGGTTCAGGAGAACCGCACCAGCCTCATGCCACGTCAGCTGGAGGGTCCGAGGGGCCCGTTCAGCCTCCTGTCTCCGCTGGAGGGTCCGAGGGGCCCGTTCAGCCTCCTGTCTCCGCTGGAGGGTCCGAGGGGCCCGTTCAGCCTCCTGTCTCCGCTGGAGGGTCCGAGGGGCCCGTTCAGCACCATGCCACATCAGCTGGAGGACCCGAGGAGCCCATCCAGCCACCTTCTGCTACGCCTGGTCCAGCCTCAGAGCCTTCGCCAGCTGCAGCCTCAGAGCCTTCGCCAGCTGCAGCCTCAGAGCCTTCGCCAGCTGCAGCCTCAGAGCCTTCGCCAGCTGCAGCCTCAGAGCCTTCGCCAGCTGCAGCCTCAGAGCCTTCGTCAGCTGCAGCCTCAGAGCCTTCGTCAGCTGCAGCCTCAGAGCCTTCGTCAGCTGCAGCCTCAGAGCCTTCGTCAGCTGCAGCCTCAGAGCCTTCGTCAGCTGCAGCCTCAGAGCCTTCGTCTGCTGCAGCCTCAGAGCCTTCGTCTGCTGCAGCCTCAGAGCCTTCGTCTGCTGCAGCCTCAGAGCCTTCGTCTGCTGCAGCCTCAGAGCCTTCGTCTGCTGCAGCCTCAGAGCCTTCGTCTGCTGCAGCCTCAGAGCCTTCGTCTGCTGCAGCCTCAGAGCCTTCGTCTGCTGCAGCCTCAGAGCCTTCGTCTGCTGCAGCCTCAGAGCCTTCGTCTGCTGCAGCCTCAGAGCCTTCGTCTGCTGCAGCCTCAGAGCCTTCGTCTGCTGCAGCCTCAGAGCCTTCGTCTGCTGCAGCCTCAGAGCCTTCGTCTGCTGCAGCCTCAGAGCCTTCGTCTGCTGCAGCCTCAGAGCCTTCGTCTGCTGCAGCCTCAGAGCCTTCGTCTGCTGCAGCCTCGCCCGCCGCGGCTCCGGCCTGTGCTTCGTCTGGTCCTGTGCCCACCGGGCCATGGCCAGCACGCCTGACACTGGAGAGCCGCCGCTGCCTTCCGCGCGGCCGGCCCCCTGAACTGCTCCGTCGTCTCCTCCGCCGCTGCCTTCCGCGCGGCCGGCCCCCTGAACTGCTCCGTCGTCTCCTTCGCCGCCGCCGCTGCCTTCCGCGCGGCCGGCCTCCGGACCAGCTCTGCCACCTGTGCCACCCGCCTGGTCGGTCCCCCGACCGTGTGACCCGTGAACTCTTGTCCCCGTGGGCTCTGGGTCGGCCCCCTGAACTTTATTTTGACTATGGTCGTGTGCTCCCGTGTTTTCTGTTGTTTATTTTGTTTCCCGTTCTGGTCCCTCCGTCCTGGTCCCCCGCCTCCCGCCCTGGGTGGGTTGTTTTCTGTTTTTGTTTTTGTTTCTCGGGTTTGGGCTGTCGGGAGCCAGCCCTTTAGGGGGGGGTGGTGTCATGGTCCTGGGCCATGTGGGCCCAGTATTCTTAGTTTTCATGTATTTTTGTATTTTGTTCTTTATTTAGGCCATGCTTCCTGGGTTGATCTGTTACGTTGTTCCCTAAGTGTTTTTCCCTTCATGGCTCTCTCCCCCCTGTGTGCCCTCTATGTATTGATGAGCCCTCGTCTCCCTTTGTGGTTTCATGTTTCCCCAGCCCGTTATGTCTGTGTTTTCCCCGTGCTCTCTCTCCTCCTGTCGGAACCTCTGTGCCTCTACATGTCATGTTCAGTTCACCCCGCCCTGTCTCGTTACGATTATCAGTGTCACCTGTGTTCCCCGTGTGTGCCCACTTTCCTCGTTTACCCTCTGTGTATTTCTGTCTGAGTCTCCCTCTGTTCGGCGTCGTGTTCTCCCTCATGCCGTGTGTGGTTCTCCCCGTGTCTTCCAGTATATGTTACTTTAGCTTTTCCCAGTTTAGTGTAGTTTTGTATTGCCTTTTGTATCATCGTCATTGTTTATCACTTATCAGCAATAAAGCTGCATTTTGAGTTTATCCCCCGTGTCTGTGAGTTTGCAATTTGGGTCCTCATCCTGCCTGCCACACGGCCGAAACATGACAGCGTGGGTAAACTCTTTGTACTCGTTGTTGTGTTGGGATTTTAGGTGCTTGATTAAATTGCTTGTGTTAAATGCGCTACCTTTAGAGCCTCCTCTGGACAATTTTGCTGAGAACAATTTGCAGTCCGACTTTGTTTTCGCGTCTTTGTTCACTTTGAAATAGTTCCACACAGCTGATATGTCTCGCCTCGCTTTCTCCCCACTCTGAGCTGCAGCCGGGGCGGGCACTCGGGGCCTGGGGGCAGGCACTCGGCGCCTGTGATTAACCCCTTACATGCCGCTCAAACATCGACAGGTCTCAGACCGTGGTATTGGTCCTCGGTATCGGGGGACTTTTAACGAGTACGAGTACTTTAGAAAATGTGGTATCGAGGCCGATACCCGATACCGGCATCGGTATCGGTGCATCCCTAATACTGACAATCAAGGAAGGTCATAGATTGTCCTTTGAATCCACATACATGATTTCAAATGAGATATAAAAGCCATTTATAATCGAAATCCTGATAAGATACTACTACAAAACAGAGGTTTACTAAATACAAACACTCCATAGTTTCCCATTAAGCCTAATATGTGGTTTGAAAAAACTGCTGTTTCATGCTGAGCGTTCTGGGAAAATCAGTCAGTGCAAAGCTGTAGATCGAGGAACACCATTTGCACGCGAGACTGTGGCAAATCTCTTTATATATTTTCAACATGAGGAGATGGTGATGATTTTTATTTATTTATTTATTTTGTATGTCTTTGTTATAGTTTATTATCAGCTTGTTACAGTTTCTGTTTAGTTCGGTTTCTGGTATGGTTCTAATAAGACAGACACTATATCTACAGGTGAGTGTAATTAATATTTGATCCGTGTTGAATTTTTTAATTTCCTCATTTACGAAGAAATGGGTACTCTCTAATTTTTATTGTAGTTTCATTTTATTGGAGAGAGACTGAATGCCATCCAAAAAATCTAGAAAAACATTAGATAAAAGTTATAAATCGATTGGCATGTTATTGAGTGAGAAAGGTATTTGATCCCCTACAATCTAGAAGCAATTCTGACCCCAACAGACAGGCTGTTTTAGTGAAGCTCAATCGTTTTATACATTTTATAGCCAATCAATCAAATTTAGTTTTAGCAGATACATGAGATTTTGCTTTGCCAGTGGTGCCATTACCAAAATTTTAATCTTTTTCATTTTAAGTGAACTGGTTCTCCTAGAACTAAGTGTATCTTTGAAATCATCCAAGATAATAGAGGTGTATTTTTGCTTCTGGGTCATTCCAACTCAAATCAACAAATTTCTAGAACCACCTTTGTTGAATGGCATAAACATATCAAACACTTTAAGATATAGATTTTTCAAAAACGGTCTCTTGACACACTTTCAGGCCATTTTCGCACGCTTAAATCTGACACAATGTTTTGAACCTAAATGTCTCAAAAAAATCTCAAAGCGAAAGATAAAAATCACCAAATTTTCACTCACCTTTTCTTAATGATGATGATTAAAAAAAAGACATTATAACATGATACATTATACTTAAGACATATTTTATCATTTATTGTTGCATTCATATCTCAGCTAATAGTAATAGTGTTTCATGCTCTTTACAGCTCTCCAGATGATCGGTGGAAGTGTAACAGCAGTTCAAAGAGGCACCACTATCTTACTGTGTCATGTCACTGATACCGATGATGACCTGACACAGATTTCCTGGTAGAGGAAGACGAGAGAAAAACCTCGCAATGACAATTTCCTAACTGTCCTACCCAGAGAGGGTCCACAATTTGTCAATGGAGAAGATGCTCGATTTAAATCCAGTTATCCAATGTTACCCTGAAGGATGAAGGCAGCTACACATGCATCTTCACCTTTTTTCCCAGTGGAAATCAGAAAACTGAGATACCTCTGAACTTGCTTGGTATAAAAACTTTTTTTCATTTTTTATTTAAAATATTCTAAATGTTTGTGTGTGAGACAGAGACAGAGTTACTTTCACCATCCTTTCACCATGCATGTTGATTTATTTTATTGCTGTAACTCTCCTAGTGCCTCCTTTCACAAACATCAAGGACAATCTTCCCACTTTGGGCACAGAAGAAGTTTTATTTGCTACCTGCACGGCTGCTGGATCGAAGCCTACTGCAGAGGTGAGGTGGCTCACTGGTGCTTTGGGAAACAAAGTGAGGACAACAACAAACTCCACACAGTATGACAACGATACAACTACCACAGTCAGCTCTCTGTTTGGCGTTCCTACGAGAGAGATTAACGGTCACCAGGTCCAGTGTGTCATCAGCGGTGACTCCCTATCTAAAGAAGAAGCCCTGCCCTTCACCATACAGGTCTACTGTGAGTATCAGCTGCTCATGTAGTTTATTATTTGTCTTCTTTTTCGTCTGTCGATTTTAAATATTTTATTATTTTAATCATTAAATCAAATATGAAAAAGATACACGGACACACTAAGAATTAAAATCAGCAGCAATAGTTAGCAATAAATGTTTAATGAAGAGTTTTTCGTTTTAGCCTCCATGTTTAGCATGACAGACATTTGGTAAGGGAGGAAATCTGGATGAAACTATTTCTCTTTAATTCAGGCGGTGATGTGTTCCTTCATTTGCTGACAAGTGACAATACATTATCTGCAATGCTTGTGTGCAATATATACATTATATATTGATACATGAATTAAGTTGTTCAAAACACTTAGTTGTTTGTGGTCTGGGGAATTGTGCTTGTAATAGCTCCTTTTTCTCAAAACCGACTAAATAGAAACATGAGATAAATTGAACAGTTTCAACTGCAAAGAGCATTACTGTTGGAGTTATTTTTGGATTCTTGAAAGCAGCGTGGAATTAGCGATGCCCATTGAGGTCAACATACCCAGAAAACTCAGATAAGCTTTGTTCAGCTGAGCTAAAGTGTCAGTAAGAGTATTTCTTGATATTCAGTCATTTCTCAGTGGAATGCAGTCCAAGGTAATCCAACAATCCAGGGTAAGCGTAGTGAAATAGAAGCACCACTCAACTATGATTTGAGTAACACAGCCTATCTTGCAGAATAGAATGTTTCTAATCTGGATCTATTTATTCATTTTTGACCTTCTACTTCGAACATGACTAAACACCACGTCAAGACGTAAAGGCTGTTTCAAATTAATTTATCAAGCTTCAAAATTACTTCATTGGGCTTCATTCATCTCCCTCAGTCATAAGATCCATGGTGTGCACAGAGAATAGCAGATGAGGAAAAGGTTTGTGGGTGATCTGGTGACAACCTTGAAAGCATATGAAAGAATCGCTCCCTGAAACTAAATGAAAAGTAACTAAAACAGTGGCTTTGACAAGATTCAGGCAAATTTGAAACATTATAGTGATATGATTTAATATTTTCCAACTTCAGGATTAACACGTGTGTTTCTTTGTCTTTTCTCAGTTTCTCCCACAGAAGTGAACATTAAGAAGATTTCCGAGGACTCGTTTGAGTGTGTGACAGAAGCCAACCCGAATGCAAAATTTACCTGGAGCAGATAAAATAGTTTGAATAATCATTTCAGTTGAAATATTTATTTCAGTACAGTAAAAAAAAAAAAAAGTCATAGGAGAGAAAGAGAGGTATTGGATTGAGCACTGTATAACATGAAACACATGGATGATAGTGAAGAGGAGGAGGTTGGCGGGCAGTGTGAAGAAAATCATTGGGAGAAAGTTGGGAAGGGGCAGGAAGAGGGACAGGGCTAGTGAAAGGAAAAGGAAAAAGAGAAGTGAGGGTAGTTCGGAAGGATCTGATAGTGAAGGTAAAGGGGAGAGGTGGTTTGAGGTTTGAGGAGGAGGGAATAAAGAGAATGGATCTACTTAAGTTGCCAAGAGTGCTTAGAGCACAAGTGGGAGAAATTAAGTATGCTAAGTTACTCAGAGATGGTAATCTACTGATTGGCTGTAATTTGGAAGTGAAACTGATGGGGTGTGTATAGTTAAAGTGAAAAATACTGCAAGGGTTGGGGAAAAGGGAGTCAATGGAAGTAAAGGAGTCATTGTGGGAGTACAGGTAACTGTAAGTATGCAGGACCTGGTGGAGAACTTAAAGTTAAGAAATGGTGAGGCTAAAGAGGTAAGGGGAATGACCAAGGAGCGTTTGTAAGATTCGGTGTGAGGGAATTTGTACCCAAGCCACTGAGATGTTTTAATTGCCACAAATTTAGACATATTGCCAAGGTGTATAAAAGGAAGAGAAGGTGTGCTCAGTTTTCTGCAGACCATGAGTATGGGAAGTGTGGCGTGGGAGTTAAGCCATAATGTTGTAGTTGCGGTGGAGAACATAGTGTTGCTTTTTGGGGGTGTGAAGTGATGAAACAACTCTTTGTTCCAAAGAGGAGAGTTGTGGAAAAAGTTGTGCAAAAAGAAACATACAGTATGTAGAAGCATGTAAAAAAGAAAGAAAGAGAGGCTGGACAAGGTTATGGAGATGGTAGAAAAGAAAATGGAGGAAGAGAAGAAGAAGATGGTGACATTCATCGCGGGGGTAATAAATGCAACGTCAGATGTAAAGTCAAAAACAGCGAGGATTCAGATTATTGTTAAAGCAGCATGTCATAGTTTAGACATGAAGAATATCAGATGGGAGGATATTAGAGGCGAGCTTAGTTGTCAGGTGAACCAGGAGGTGTGGTGGTTAACTTTTCTTGTAACCATCTTAATCTTGCAGTCGAAATCAAGGAGTCTTTTAACAAATGGTCACGATTTTAAGCAGTTTCTTTATGATCAAATAGAAAAGCCTGAAATAATCTGTGTTCAGGAAACATGATTAAAACCTTGTTTGGACTTTAGGTATGATAGGGAAGAGGGGAATGGAGGGGGGTGTCTGACATTGATTAAGGAAGGGATACCATATAGGAAAATTGGAAGGAAGGGGGAGTTCGAGTACGTTGGGGTTGAGGTATGGTTGGGAAGGAAGGTGATGAGGATTATTAATTTCTACAATCCTTGTAAAAAGCTGGAAACAAGTAAGCTGGAAGAAATGGTTATGAAAGGAGATATTATATGGTGTGGAGATTTTAATGCATATCACTTGCTGTGGGGGAGTGAAGCAATAATTATGCCAGTAAAGAAACCTGGGAAGGACCATGGTGATCCTGGGAATTATAGGTCCATTGCTCTGACTTCTAATGTGAGTAAAGTGATGAAAAGGATGGTGAATGAGAGGTAGGTTCACTCCTTAGAGTCAAGCAATATGTTAGCATTGTACCAAAGTGGCTTTCGTAGGGGAAGAGGAGTTATGGATCTGGTTTTATGTCTGAAGGATGAAATTAGGAATGCACAGATTAATAAAGAAGTGGTGGTGGCTGTGTTCTATGACTTAGAAAAGGCATATGATATGCTCTGGAGAGAGGGTTTGATGATTAAATTGTTTGGTTTAGGAATAGGAGGACGAAAGTTTAACTGGATAAAGGATTTCTTTTGTGGGAGAACAGTTAAGCTAGGGACACATGTGTCAGAGCCATGCAAAACAGAAAATGGAACCCCGCAGAGAAGTGTCGTAAGTCCAACATTGTTTTCGGTTATGATTAATGATATTTTTAAAGAGATATCTGATAGTTTTGGTAAATGACTTCTCGCTGATGATGGAGTGACTTGGGTAAGGGGGAGGAATGTTGACCATCTAGTTATGAAAAATTCAAGAGGGGATAGATAAGTGGGGAATGGAGTGGGGTTTAAAATTTCTGTTGAGAAAACTAAAGTCATGTTTTTCACAAATAGAAAAATAGGGTAAAGATATACAGTTGTTCTTGTATGGGGAAGGGTTAGAAAGGGTGGAGAGCTTTTGTTTTTTTGGGAGTAGTTTTTGATAGGAAGTTAACTTGAAAAACTAGAGAGCACATTGTGGAGAAAAGTAAAAAGGTTCTTAATATCATGAGGTGTTTAGCAGGGTTGTCATAGGGTGCCAATTTTAATGCACTTAAAAGTATCTGTGTCATATTAATTCGATCAAGGATTGATTATGGATGTGTGGTGTATGGGGCAGCGGCTAAAACTTGGTTAAAGAAGCTGGATGTTATCCAAGCTCATGTGTTGTGGATTTGTTAAGGGGCGGATGAAACAACGCCAGTATGAATCAGAATCAGAATCAGAATCAGAATACTTTATTGATCCCTGGGGGAAATTATTTTTTGTTACAGTGCTCCATTTTAAACCAACATTAAGACAAGACAGACAATACGCTAACTAAGAATAGTACAATATATACATATATATACATACATACATACATAAGTCACTTATAAATAAATATTTGGAAAAGAAACATGTGTAGTTGTAGCAGCAAACAGTGTGTTAAGTGAATGCGTTGTACAGGGAGATGGCCACAGGCAGGAAAGATTTCCTGTGTCGTTCAGTGGTGCTTTTCGGTAATCTCAGTCTCTCACTGAACGTGCTCCTGTGACTGACCAGCATGTCATGGAGTGGGTGGGAGGTGTTATCCAACATTGTCTTTATCTTGGACAGCATCCGCCTCTCCGACACCACCTTGAGGGAGTCCAGCTCCATCCCCACAACATTGCTGGCCTTACGGATCAGTTCATTAAGTCTGTTGGCATCTGCGACCCTCAGCCTGCTCCCCCAGCATGCAACAGCATAGAGGATCGCACTGGCCACAACAGACTCATAGAAAATCCTCAGCATTTTCTGGCAGATGTTGAAGGACCTCAGTCGCCTCAAAAAATAGAGACGACTCTGGCCCTTCCTGTAAAGTGCTGTGGTGTTTTTAGCCCAGTCCAGTTTATTGTCAATGTGTACTCCAAGGTATTTATAGTCCTCCACAATGTCAACACTGACCCCCTGGATTGAAACAGGGGTCAAGTGTTTCCTGGTCTTCCTGAAGTCCACGATCAGTTCCTTGGTCTTTGCCACGTTGAGCTGCAGATGATTCTGCTCACACCACGTGACAAAGGAGTCGACCACAGCCCGGTACTCTGTCTCATCATCCCTGCTGATGCATCCAACCACCGCAGAGTCATCAGAAAACTTCTGAAGATGGCAGGTCTCTGTGCAGTGGCTGAAGTCTGTGGTGTAGAGGGTGAAGAGGAAGGGGGAGAGGACAGTCCCCTGTGGTGCCCCTGTGTTGCTAATCACCTTGTCAGACACACACTGTGGGAGACGTACATATTGTGGTCTTCCTGTCAGGTAATCAACAATCCAGGACACCAGAGAAGCATCCACCTGCATCGCTGCTAACTTATCACCCAGGAGGGTCGGCCTGATGGTGTTGAAAGCACTGGAAAAGTCAAAAAACATGACCCTCACAGTGCTCGCCGGCTGGTCCAGATGGGTGTAGACACGATTGAGCAGGTAGATGATGGCGTCCTCTGTTCCGAGACGAGGCTGATAAGCGAACTGAAGGGGATCCAGATGTGGTCTTACTATGGGTCGCAGCTGGTCCAGGATGAGCCTTTCCAGGGTCTTCATGATGTGGGAGGTCAGTGCCACGGGCCTGTAATCCTGGGGGCCACTGGGACGTGGCGTCTTTGGTACAGGGACGAGGCATGATGTCTTCCACATCACCGGGACCCTCTGCAGACTCAGACTCAGCATAAACAGTTTATGAAAGACTCCACACAGCTGGGGGGCACAGGTCTTGAGGACAAGGGGACTCACTCCGTCTGGTCCAGCAGACTTGCCTGAGTGAAGTCTCCTCATTTGCATCTCAACCTGGTATTGAGTGAAGGTGATGGGTGGGATGTGCTCTTCAGGTGGAAGCAGTAGAAAAGCCACTGCATATTAGAAGGCAGCAGTTAATGGTTAACTATTGGGTTCTTTGAAAGGTCCCAATGAGAATCATCCTGTAAAGAAGGTGTTGGAACATTGTGGAGAAAGAGGGAAGGAGTTCAATAATAGTATTGGATGGGTTGGGGATGATCGAGCAAGAGCATTTAAGGTATATGACAAATAATTCAGCCAGACAGTGGTATGGCCTTTAAGGCCCACTTGGACATGGGATTGTCCAAGTAGATAGAACATATGTGGATATCAAAAGTCACAACAGATCTTTGTCAAGAATTTTACAGTAAATTCGAGGGCAAGTACAGTGGCTATGTGCAGGTGTACAAAGATGGATTGAAAGATCCAGAAAGTGAAGCAACTGGTAGTTCCAGAATTAAATATCAAGTTTGGGAAAAGAACATAAACTTTCTGAGTATATATGCAGTAGAGCTATATGCGATATTGATGGCATTAGAATGGGTGGAAGACAGCAGAATTGCAAAAGTAATAATATGCAGTGATTCATTGTCAGCTGTGTTAAGGATTGAAAATGTGAATACAAGTAATGATCAGAACATTCTGTATGAAGTTATGTTTGCTCACCACAGAGTGTGTGAACAGGGCAAAAGTGTAGTAATAACGTTGATGCCAGTTATAAAGGCGATATGGTTAATGAAAGAGCGGATAAGATGGCTAAAGTTATTAAAAGAGTAGACGTAGATGTTCAGATACCATTATCTAAATCTGAAGGAAAGTGTATAGTTTGGAAAGAAAGTAAGAAGTTATGGAAAATGGAATGATGAAACTAGAGGGAGACAATTTTACTGGGTACAAAATACAGTAGAAGTAAAAAGAAATAAAGGAATGAATAGGCAGGAGGAGATTGTTATATGAGTAGAATAAAAACAGGGCATTGTTGCCTGAATGGTCGTTTAAGGATGGGGAAACAATTGAGGGGTTATGTAAATGGTGTGGTGTTATGGAAACGGTTGAACATGTTTTTATTAAGTGCAGGAGATATGGTAACTATAGGAGAATGATGAGGGTAGAAATGGGAAATACGGGGGAATTCAAATTTGAAAAGGCGGTTGATTGGTTAGGATGTCAAGAAAGGAAAGGAGTGGTTCTTCAGTTTCTGAGAAATACAGGATTATTTAAGAGGATTTAAAGAGTTAGATGTGATATAAGTAAACTCCAGGGGGTAGCAGTAATGCAACATCTATGGATGCAAGCTGCCGTTAAAATGGTAGAAGAAGAAGAAGAAGATCGTGCAGGAAATGAATGGTGATTCGAGCATATTGACCAGATTGAAACCAAATGCAAAAAAGTTATTAATGTTATGAGGTGTGTAGCTGGGAAGGATTGGGGAGCGAGCTCTTCTGCGTTGAAAAGACTTGAAAAGGTCTAACTGAAGAATTTGTTTCATATTTAATACTCTTAAGTTATGAACTTATATAGAAGACTGTAAACATGTGAGTTACCTGGGCTATGCAAAGTAGGTTGAAATTAAAGAATACATCGTCTTGGTGTGCGTAAGCAAATGGTTAGCTCAAAAAGCTAATAACTGAAGCTCTTTCATATTTTTCCAGATCTGGCCAGCTTTTGCCACAGCCTGGTGTCAAAGCAGATGGTGCAAAGCTACAACTGCTGAGTCTGACCTCTGATCTAAAGTGTGAAGCATCTAACAGATATGGAAAAAAATATGGTCAGCTCTATGTGCATGTGGCATCAGGTGAGGTCAGCTTAGATTTAGCTGTGCAGTGAATTTGTTTCTGATTTTTAGATTTGACCTTTTGAGGACGTTGTGTCTTTCTGATATGCTATTTGATCTTTTAAGCTTAAAGAAGTGGTTGTGTCACACCAGTTCCACCATTTGAAACTCAGAGCAGGTCCCAGCTTGTGATAGGTTCATTTCACAGTCATATCAACTTATCTCATTTACTTTCATGCTTCAGAACTTGTCAGTACAACAAAGTTGTTATATATGAGAGAGAGAGAGACAGAGAGAGACAGAGACAGACTGGGGTCTACTACACCAGGCAAGACTCCACAAGAGGGGGGAGGGGAGTGTTCGCCAAGGGCACCAAGCAGGCTAGGACCGCTTCTGTCTACTACCATCTGTCCTTCTACAATTCTCTTCTCAACGCCGTACCTACTAAACACTTCAACATGTGTTCCCTTCACCTACATGAATACCCACTGTCTCCCCCACTTCTGCCTTACCTTCTCTCTCACTCCAACACACCTTTCACCTTCCCACTTTCTTTGTTTTTCACAGTAGTAGCACAATTACCAGCAAAAATTACCAGCCTCTGGTGCCGGCAAAAAGCACCAGAGGCATTTATTTGGCTCCAACCAAGCTGGTCTGTGAATTGTGTTCTTTGTGGTCTGCTATGTTTGGTTTGTGTTGCGTACATGTTGTTTGAATAGTGCCTGAATCACCTAAATGTGAATTATAAAACTAAATAGTGCAAAAATGAGAATGAATAATATGTTAATGTTAATAATATTCTTCATTATTTTGTCTCTGTAGCAGCATCCGCTGCTGCTTGGGCGTTATTTGGTGTTTTGCTTTCCTTGAATGTTGTTGGGGATGCAGTATGGTACTTTTATAAACTTCAAAGGTACGTCAAACATTAATTTGCATGTAACTAATATGCAGAATTATATGTTATTCCTCTGATGTCAAAGCATATGCAGTTATTCAAATTGAAAACTCTTCAGTTCAAAAATTTTGAAAAAATATGTTTGATTTTTTATGCAGTCTTTATTTTGAGGCGCTCCAAATTCTTTCAGCAATTTTCTCAAAAGCTGTTTGGACTGTTTCTGGGTTATTTCTTCATAAATTTAACAGGTAGAAAGTATGGAGAGGAATCTACGTGTGGCATTTGCAATCTGAAAGTTGTTTGGAAGTTGCAGATGTCGTCAAAGAAACTCTAAGAAGTTGATACATTCTGTAAAAACAAAGTGCACTGCTTAGCTAAGTACAAGTACAGTACATGTACAGCGCGATCAGCAGCGAGGAAACCGCACACCCAGAGGCAGCGTTTATCACAGCCGGAGACTTTAATAAGGGAAACCTGAAGAAAGTCTCACCAAAACTCCACCAACACATCCATTTCAACACTCGTGGAGACCGGCTACTCGACCACTGCTACACCTCTTTCCGGGATGCGTAGAAAGCCCTCCCCTGCACCCCATTCGGCCAATCAGATCACCGCTCCATCCTGCTCCTGCCCGCCTACAGGCAGAAGCTGAAACAGGAAGCTCCAACCCGGAGGGCGGTGCATTGTTGGACGGACCAATCGGAGTCTGCGCTGCGGGACTGTTTTGATCACGCGGACTGGGAAATGTTTTACGTGGCTGCTAGGGACATTGACGAGTACGCAGACTCAGTCTGTGGATTTATCAGGAAATGCGTGGAAGATGTCGTCCCATCCAGAACAGTTAAATCCTTCCCAAATCAAAAACCCTGGATTAACGGAGATGTTCGCGCGGCACTGGCGGCACGGAGCACCGCCTTTGCCTCCGCGAACACATCGGACTACAAACACGCACATTACCAACTCCGGAAGACGATCAAAGCAGCCAAACGTAAGTACAGGGACAGGGTGGAGCAACAGTTTGACAACCCTCGGAGTATGTGGCAGGGACTAAACACGATCACAGACTTTAGAGGGAAAACCAGCACACCGCAGACCACGGCCTCTCTGTGTGAGGATCTAAACGTATTCTACGCTAGATTCGACACAGCGAACACCATGAGACCGGACAGTGTGCGCACCGCGGATGACGTCAGTGCGCACACTGTGTCTGAGGAGGATGTGTGGAAGTGCTTCAGGAAGGTGAACGCACGCAAAGCTACTGGTCCGGACGGGATTCCCGGCCACATCCTCAAGTCATGCGCGGCTCAGCTGGCTGGAGTGTTCACACACATCTTCAACCTTTCCCTCTCTCTGTCTGTAGTCCCAGCCTGCTTCAAAATGGCCACCATCGTCCCTGTACCCAAATCCTCCACCATCTCCTCACTGAACGACTGGCGACCTGTAGCCCTGACCCCCATCGTGAGCAAGTGCTTCGAGAAGCTGGTCAGGGACTTCATCTGCTCTGCACTACCCGACTCACTGGACCCTCTACAGTTTGCATACCGCCACAACAGGTCCACTGATGATGCCATAGCCCTGACACTACATACTGCCCTGTCACACCTGGAGAAGAGAGACACGTATGTGAGAATGCTGTTTGTAGATTACAGCTCAGCATTCAATACCCTCGTTCCCTCGAAGCTGGACAGGAAACTGCAGGATCTAGGACTGAGCAGCTCCCTCTGCAGCTGGATCCTTAGCTTCCTGTCTGACAGACGCCAAGTGGTCAGACTGGGCAGCATCACCTCATCCCCCGTCACACTGAACACTGGTGCTCCACAGGGGTGTGTACTGAGCCCTCTCCTATACTCACTCTACACCTACGACTGCACAGCCACTAACAACTCCAATGTCATTGTGAAGTTTGCGGACGACACTACAGTGGTGGGTCTTATCACCAACAGTGATGAGACGGCTTACAGGGAGGAGGTCAGCGCCCTGACCCACTGGTGTCAAGACAACCATCTCACCCTCAACGTCGCAAAGACAAAGGAGTTGATAGTGGACTTCCGGAGGTGCAGAGAAGTACACACCCCCATCACCATCAACGGCGCTGCTGTGGAGAGAGTGAGCAGCTTCCGGTTCCTTGGCGTACATCTGGCTGAGGATCTTACGTGGTCAGTACACACAAACAAAACAGTGAAGAAGGCGCAGCAGCGCCTCTTCTTTCTCAGGAGACTGAAAAGATTCGGCATGAGCCCCCGCATCCTCAGGACCTTCTATCACTGTGCCATTGAGAGCATCCTCACTGGATGCATCACCACCTGGTATGGCAACAGCACCGCCTACAACTGCAAAGCTCTCCAGCGAGTAGTGCGGTGCTCTGAACGGATAATTGGAGGTGAGCTTCCCTCCCTCCAAGACATCTACAGGAAGCGGTGCCTGAGGAAAGCGGGGAGGATCACCAAGGACTCCAGTCACCCCAGCCATAAACTGTTCAGACTGCTTCCATCAGGAAGGAGGTTCTGCAGCATCCGGTCCCGTACCAGCAGACTGAGAGACAGCTTTTTCCATCAGGCCATCAGACTGCTGAACACGTCATAGACACCTCACCTCCACAACTGGAACTTTAACATTATGCACTACATACTGTACAGTAATGCCACTGTTTTGCACATGTCTCAACTCTGTATATTTTTATATATTTTATTTATTGTTTACTCTATTTAATTTGTAAAATATGTGTATACACACACACACACACACACGTAGAAAAATATTTAGTATACACATCCAGAAATGCATATACTATTATATATTGTACATATATTTATTAGTTTCAGATGTAGCCATTCTTGTATTTTGCTTGTTTACATTATTGTATTTTGCACAACTCTGTTGCTTGTGAAGTTCGCACACAAGAATTTCACTCACATGTGCTGTACCAATGTACCTGCACATGTGATATGACAATAAAAGTGATTTGATTTGATTTGATTACAATAGACTTGACTTCATCCAGGAAGGAGAAATAAAAGGGATATTCATAAAAGGGATATTCTATGTACAGATCAAACAAAATTTTCCAGCATCAAAATTTTGTTTAAAAAAACTGAACGTATAAAACATTTGGAATAGCTCAACATTTAATTCTACTAACAAAATTCAATTTCATATACTGGGGTCAGTGTTTCTACATGATCATGGCCAACATGATAATCAGTTATTTTGATTTATTTTGAGATAATAATCATTCATGACGCCGCACAGCAAGAAGGTCCTGAGTTCAATTCCATCATCAGGCCGGGGTCTTTCTGTGTGGAGTTTGCATGTTCTCCCCGTGTTTGCGTGGGTTCTCTCCGGGTACTCCGGCTTCCTCCCACTGTCCAAAGACATGCAGCTTGTGGGGATAGGTTAATTGGATAATCCAAATTGCCACTAGGTTTGAATGTGTGAGTGAATGTGAGTGCGAATGGTTGTCTGTCCCTGTGTGTTGGCCCTGCGACAGACTGGCGACCTGTCCAGGGTGTACCCCACCTCTCGCCCTATGACAGCTGGGATAGGCTCCAGCACCCCCCGCGACTCTGAAAAGGATAAGCGGAAGCGAATGGATGGAATCATTCATGACAATTATTCATTGATTTTATTAACAAAAATGTTATTGTACTGTTACATAATTGTGAGTAAATTGTGAAGGCCTAACTGTACATACTGTGTCATTCTTTTATATTTTATTTTTTTGAACAGCAAATTATGAGCAACAAGAGCATGGACAACAACAACAACAACAGCAGGGGTCCGTTCTTCGTACCTCGCTAAGTAAGTTCGCTGGATTTGATTGTTGACGATTTCGCGTGATCTTGGATCGTTCGGTTCTCCGAAGCTCATCAGGGACTTGCTGTCATAGCAGGGAGCAGGTTTACTTTATGTAAACAGGATTAGATCGCGGCCACTCAGGTATGTCCGCTTCATTTATACGAAAGCAACAGCGATACTCCTGAAATCCCTCAATCAAGAGTTCTTGCTCTGCTGCCGAAAAATACTGAGCGCGCTCCTTCGACATTTTCGCCAACCAATCAAAGGGTTGCCGATCAATGTTTCTACTATCGATGCGTAGCCCCTTTTAAGCCACCCAGTGATCTCACATTACTTCATCCAGCTGTACTAATCGTCAACAACAGGTGTGTTCGGAGAACCGGAATAGCGAGCTCAAAGTTGGCACGATGATTTGATCTTGGATGTAGTAAGCGAGGTACGAAGAACGGGCCCCTGGTCCTAGTTCTCTTTTGTTTCACTCAAAGTTAAATATGTCTCAAAATATTCTTGTACTAATGAATTTATTTAATGTAAAACTGTCTGTTATGAAAATACTGAAGATATGTTTAGTTTTACAAAAACTTTTAAAAACATTGCTCTTAAATAAAATAAGCAGCTCAGGAATAAAACTGA
This sequence comes from Copadichromis virginalis, assembly GCF_057382275.1. NCBI lineage: Eukaryota > Metazoa > Chordata > Actinopteri > Cichliformes > Cichlidae > Copadichromis > Copadichromis virginalis. The sequence goes on from NC_140633.1 coordinate 21,831,593, forward strand.
TCTTTTTCATTGTGTGTTGAATACTAAATTATTTTATATAAAACATCTTTAAAGATTTGAAATTAAATGTAAATTTAAACAAATCTTCTGAATTGTCTGCCTCAGCAATCTGACAGCTGTGGAAAAAAAGGATAAACGGCTCCACCGACAGACCTGAAGAACAGGTGTAGGTACGGTTTGAAATCTGTACTTGTGTTTCCACCAACAGTTTAAACTGCTTTCATCAGCAGTTGAAAGTGCTTGCAGCAGTAGTAAGCATGTAGTCATTGTAATTTTTATAATTGCTTGTTTCCACATCTGCTTATTAGAAGAAAGTCTGGGAAGCTAAGTTGAGCTCTTTACTGTGATGTGTTATTCAGTGATGCACATACCATGGTGATAAATATAAGTAAAAAATAATAAAAATACTAATTTTGCTCCCTACAGTCCTTCCTTCTGGGTAACGATGGAAGTATTTAAGTTTATAATATCCAGTTAATCGATATTGAAGTTAATTTCTCATCTGTTGTTGCCCTATGGAATTATATTCATGTCATAACATCTGCAAGCAAAAATATAATCCGAGCAAATTATTCAATTTCATTTCCTGAAGTTGTACCCAACCTAGACACAAAGGGAAGTGCTACTTTGATGACATATTATTTAAACCTTTAATTTAACAGCTTTCTCCTCACTGACTAACAAACTACCCCTTTTCTACTTTATATTTCAGTTCCCCAGTTGTCTGCACCAGTTAGGCCACAAACTGTCTTATTTTTGTTCGTGTTAGGGAGCAGGTGAGGGCTCGAATTCACTTCATTGTTTCTTATAGAAAATGTAACGATTGAGTGCAGGATGCAGACTGAGTTTTTTTTTTTAAAGATAAAAAAAAAAACATCCACAAATGTCCTGCTTTCCAACAATTTCATCTCCTCCACTAAATTCTGTTCTGCGAGGTAAAGTGTAATGTCTTTACTATATTAGTAAATAGACTATAGTCAGCAGAATTTATGAAAGGGGTTATATATAAAATAAAGAAAACGCCAGTTTTGCAAATAACTTTATGACTCTGGATTATTGTGCCTACATAAAATCATCCAGTGTGTTTTGGCCACATACAATATCTTTATAGAACTATTATATTTATTTGTCTGCTGCCCAATTGGCCAGAGCTGTCTTTTTTTAAGACATTTTTTTACTGTCAATGAGACTTTTCAGCTGGATAAATAAAGGAGATACAAAAGTCACTTTGCCAAAAACTGACTGGAGCTTCTACCGTCTGTCTGTGGCTCAAACTGGCTTTATATCATTCATGAGAAATATGTTTGAGATATGCTTCACAGATTATAGGCTAACAAGTCATTTATAACAGTTTAAATACGGGCAATAATGTTTTTTGGCAAATACTAAGTCTTGGCTTCCTGTCAAAAAGTGATGAAAAGTGTCGTGCCATGGCGCACTGGCAGGGAAAGCGGATCCAATTAACTTCGACTCCATTCCAACCAACTAAAGGTGAAAGTAGCGATGTATAACTTGGTGAAAAAGTGAAAATCATCGTTTACATTAATTCAATTCAATTCAATTTTATTTATATAGCGCCAAATCACAACAAAAGTTGCCTCAAGGCGCTTCATAGATACAGAGAAAAACCCAACAATCATATGACCCCCTATGAGCAAGCACTTTGGCGACAGTGGGAAGGAAAAACTCCTTTTTAACAGGAAGAAACCTCCGGCAGAACCAGGCTCAGGGAGGGGCGGCCATCTGCTGCAACCGTTGGGGTGAGAGAAGGAAGACAGGATAAAAGACATGCTGTGGAAGAGAGACAGAGGTTAATAACAGATATGATTCAATGCAGAGAGATCTGTTAATACATAGTGAGTGAGAAAGGTGACTGGAAAGGAAATTACATTAGATTAGTTTGTAGGTTATGATATAAAAATGATATGTTTATTGTTCTCAAGTGATGATTATTATTATTATTATTATTTAAAAAGAGGACGTTTTGCCTGATAGGAGTAGAATCATGCCTGTGGGATTCATATACACTTTACCCCTCAATATAACATTAACATGTTCTCAACAAGATAACGGCTCTGTGTTTGTTTTCAGACGTTATATAAAAATAATATTTGCTCTGATTGTTGTATGTCGCTAAAAGTTATGTCTGCTGGAACCAAAAATACACCTTTCTGAGTGCATCAATTAAAACAATTGTCTATTTTATTGTTGTAAAACACATGTAGCTGAAACACTAGCCTTCTGTTTGTTCATGGACAGGGGGTCAGATTGTGGCAGGGTCAGCCTGATATTATTTGTATTCCCTGTAACTTTAAAAATTTTGACCCTCTTAGAGGCGACTTTTTATTAAAATACTTTAATAATTTTACAACGCAGCGCGCCCCTGTCTCACCCATCAGTCTCTTTGTATGTTTCTGGTATGACGGCAATTATTCCAATAAGCCGTCATTTATGTAATTACACTTTGGATCTGACTGTAAAAATGAATGTCTTCACAATCCAAAGCAGAAATAATAATGAGAAAAGGGGAATTATTCCCTTTTCATAATTATAAGACCCAGCACAAGTGTCCCAGGGGCCGATCCAGGTTACGTGACTTAAGTAAAGCCTTACCGTGTCCATTATGTCCTTTCTGTTTTTTCTTCCTCTGAGAGCAGCCACGAGGTAACGGCAAGATATGGGCGAATGGATGGAACTGCTACTTTCGTTTGTGTTTTTATGGCCAACTGCCGCGATAAGTCATGCCACGCTATTTTTCCGCGATAACCGCGTGTTTTTGCTAATATCTGCGCTCCTGCTGACCAGAGAAGCTGACGGTATGTTGAAAGTTTTCTTTTTTTTGTTGTTTATGCTTGGATTTGCTTGGGCTGAAATGAGATAAAATGGCAGGTGTTAACTGATTGTTGTCAAAATCTGACAGGGAAGAATGTGGGGATTTTGAAGCGGATGACTGAAATTATGTTTTGTATTATATTAGTGTTGTCCAAATCAGTGTTTATTTATTATTATTATTATTATTATTATTATTATTATTATTATTATTATTATTATTATTATTATTATAAGGAGACATACTCAGAAGATGCTCAGGACCTGTGACCTTAAAGCTTTAAAAAATTGTGTATTTTATTATCTTTACCCAGTAGCGGTTTTTGATACGGGCAACACGGGCGGTTGCCCGGGTCGGCATCGTGATGGGGGGCGGCATGACGGGAAAAAAATAAAAATAAAAAATTACTCGTACTCATGCTGCTCCGACATCATGCCAGCGCATATTGGGAATGGCATATAGGCACCGATCGGTTTTCTATCGCCCATTTGCTGGGGGTAAGAGCGCCCTCCGTTTGCGAGGTGTTAATGCTGCTTGCGGCCGGGGCGGCGGGGGATTCTCTGGCTGGCTAGAGCAGCATCTAATAACCAACTCGCAAAATAAAACAAACAAACAAAAAAAAAAAAAACAACAAACACGAAAACACCAGGCATTATGATACAGACTTATAATTTGCGCCGATGTTTTTTCGAAATTCTATAAAGTGAGCGCGAGAAATGCGTAGGAAAAAGCTGTTATTGCCACTTGCAGGCATAAAGTTTGTGCAAACGTTTTCAGTATCAGCCATATTCATTTAATTGTGTAAAACTAAAATCAAGATTCATATTTGATTAATTGTGAAGCCCAAAAATTCTTGGACACTCTTTTTTTTTTTTTTTTTTTTTTTTTTTTACTTTTTTTCTGATCTTTAACAGTATTTCACTTTACAGCTCTCCGGATGATCAGTGCAAGTGTGACAGTGGTTCAAGGAGGTACCGCTATTTTACCGTGCCATGTCATTGACACCAATGACGACCTGACACAGATTACCTGGCAGAGGAGGACGAGAGAAAAACCTCACAATGACAATTTCCTCACTATCCTACCCAGAGAGGGAGTGCAGTTTGTCAATGGACGTGATGATCGATTTAAATATATCGGGAATTTTAACAACAAAAATGGAACTCTCCAGTTATCCAATGTTGCCCTGAAGGATGAAGGCAGCTACACATGCATCTTCACCTTGTTTCCCAGTGGAAATCAGAAGACTGAGATACCTCTGAACTTGCTTGGTATGAAAAGACACTTTATTTCAAATATTCTAATATTCTTGTACGTGAGACAGAGACAGAGTTACTTCCACCATCTTGCTTGCATGTTGATTTATTTTAGTGCTGTAACTCTCCTAGTGCCTCCTTTCACAAATGTGAAGGACAATCTTCCCACTTTGGGCACAGAAGAGGTTTTATTTGCTACCTGCACGGCTGCTGGATCGAAGCCTCCTGCAGAGGTGAGATGGCTCACCGATGCTTTGGGAGACAAAGTGAGGACGACAACAAACTCCACACAGTATGACAACGATACAACTACCACAGTCAGTTCTCTGTTTGGTGTTCCTACGAGAGAGATTAACGGTCACCAGGTCCAGTGTGTCATCAGTGGTGACTCCCTGTCTAAAGAAGAAACCCTGCCCTTCACCATACAGGTCTACTGTGAGTGCCACAAACCACAAAAATCTTTAACAATTAAGTTTTATAACTTGAAATGCAAATATGAATTGTTAGATTTAACAGAAAATTATTGACAAATTTAGCAAATGACAAAGTTCTATAACAGCTTTTGACATGCAAACAATGCCTCAATTTTGTTTTCATTACACTACATACTAATGATTCACTAAAACTATACACTCTGTTAAATGTCCCGAATTTATCAAATTCCAAAACTTATTGATATCACTCTCTCTTTCACCACTGTCACTTCAACAATGTCCCCATATTTACACACACACGCACACACAGCAGATAAGTATTGAACACATCACCAATTTTTCTAAGTTAACATATTTCTAAAGGTGCCACTGAAATGAAATTCTCATCAAATGTCATTAACAACCCATCTAATTCACACGTGCAAGGAACCATAACATGCCATACCATCAAAACCATTGATGTCAATAATACACCAAGTCACAGCAAAAGCTGTTTCAGATTTGTTTGTCAAGCATAAAGGTTATTTGTGACCGACATGCTTAACGTTAAGATAAATGTAATTTATCTTTCCAGTCGTAAGTCATTGAATATAAATGGGAAATGGCAGAGGAGGAGGTTTGCTGGTCACACCATCAGCAAAAATAATGGAAGTTGCAATGAAAGTAAAAAGCAGGCTTATTCAGAAGTGCATTATTGTTATTGATATGGTACAACTGTGGGGTCCTGTTTCTGGTGGATTTTCCATGTAATGTAATATTCTTTTTTCCATCATCAAGGTGATTATAAATTAGCCAGTCACAACCTTGTTACTGTTTTTGTCTTGAAAAGATTGACTGTTTTGTCTGATGCAATGAGACCCAAACATTTGTGAAACATTATTTCGATATTATTATTATGTCCTCAATTCAGGATTAACACAGTTTTCTGTCTTTTTTTTTTTGCAGTCTCTCCCACAGAAGTGAATATTAGAGTGATTACACAAGACTCATTTGAGTGTGTGACAGAAGCCAACCCAAGTGCCAACTTTATCTGGAGTAGGTAAAGTAATTAAGAGAAGAAAAACTGCGTATGTGTGTGTGTGTGTGTGTGTGTGCATACTATATATATATATATATATATATATATATATATATATATATATATATATATATGTAGTTAGACTACACGCCTTTGGAACAGAGGATCGCAAGTTCGATTCCTGCCTGGGGCGTCTGTATCCAGTAAGGGTCCTAAGGCTAGACCCCCTATGTTAAGCAAGCCTACCGCAGACATGAGCGAGACAGATAAATATGAAGGCATGCCGGCTCGGACGTCGCCCGGATCAACAAGGTCCGCGTCAGGTGTTGAGGAACCAGGGCACCCTGACGAAAAGTGGGCTACTGGAACAAGAAGGCATCGTTGGGCAAGGGACGAAAACAGGGCGTTGTTGGAATGCTACTATGCAAGTAACCCCGGCGGAAGGGGCTACATGAATAGGATGAGGGACCTATGGATTCTTCGATACCCAACATCCACAATGACGGCGAAACAACTAGTAGCTCAGTGTTCCAACATTCGAAAGAAGGGACTGCTCTCACAGCTAGAGATTGACGAGGTACAACACAAATGCTACGGCAAGGAGGAGTCAGGACGCCAGGTCAGGGGGGAGATATCATCACCCCCACCCGAGATTAGGTACATAGCCCCAAGTGTGATAGGAGAAGGATCGTTGAGTGCGAGAGGAACTGACCTGAAAGATAGGATCATGGCCAAGCTTGAAACCTGGATCCCCCGTAGCCGGTTACCAAGATTACGTGAAGTACCCTCAGAAGGTCTGCTAGATGATGTTAATGCAGCACTACGGGCAATACCTACAACCACGATTACCGACACTAACAAGCTGATCTACAATACGGCAGCAGTGATCAGTGAGATGCTTGGCTACAAGTTGAACAGCCACAAGGGGCAGTACCCTCCATGGAGAAGGAGGCTAGAGGGCAAGATCAAAGTAGCACGGAGAGAGGTTAGCCAACTAACGGAGTTGCAGAAAGGTGCGACGAATAAGGTGCCTAAGAAATACAGCAAGCTGTCCATACCTGAGGCCTTGGAAACTGCCAAGCAAAGACTCACAGCCTTGGCCAGCCGCTTGAGGAGGTACACCAGAGAGATAGAAGGCAGGAGAATAAACCAGCTGTTCTCCACAGAACCAGCAAAGGTGTACTCTCAGTGGCAAGGGAACAATAAGAGAACAGCACCACCAAGGCTGGAGACGGAGCAATACTGGAAGAGCATATGGGAGAAGGATGCAACCCATAACGGCAATGCTCAGTGGCTAGAGGATCTGAGGGCAGACCACAGCGACCTCCCTGAACAGGGTCCAGTAACCATCACAGTGGCAGATATCCAAGAAAGGGTCTCCAGTATGAAGAGTTGGACAGCACCAGGGCCCGACATGGTTCACGCCTACTGGCTGAAGAAGCTAACTGCACTCCACGAGCGTCTGGCAGCACAAATGAACCAGCTGCTAGTTAACGAGAGACACCCGGAATGGCTAACTGAAGGCCGGACGGTCCTGATCCCCAAGGACCCCAAGAAGGGACCGGTCCCCTCCAACTACCGACCAATAACCTGCCTCAGTACTACATGGAAGCTCCTGTCAGGCATCATATCGGCTAAGATGAACAGGCACATGGGTCAATACATGAGCGGGACACAGAAAGGAATTGGCAAGAATACCAGAGGCGCAAAACACCAGCTACTGGTAGACAGAACAATCAGCCGAGACTGCAAGACCAGACTGACCAACCTGTGCACTGCCTGGATTGATTACAAGAAGGCCTATGACTCAATGCCCCATAGCTGGATACTGGAATGCCTAGAATTGTACAAGATCAATGGGACCCTAAGAGCCTTCATCAGGAACTCAATGGGGATGTGGCGTACAACACTAGAGGCCAACTCCAAGCCCATAGCACAAGTCACCATCAAGTGCGGGATCTACCAAGGAGATGCTCTGTCCCCACTGCTGTTCTGCATAGGCCTGAACCCCCTCAGTGAGATCATTAACAAGACTGGCTACGGATACCGACTACGGAACGGAGCAGTTGTCAGCCACCTCCTGTACATGGATGACATCAAGCTGTATGCCAAGAGTGAACGAGACATCGATTCACTGATCCACACTACCAGGCTATACAGCAATGACATTGGAATGTCGTTCGGACTGGAGAAGTGTAGTCGGATGGTAACAAAGAGAGGGAAGGTAGTCAGAACTGAGGGGATTGAACTACCAGAAGGCAACATTGCAGACATAGAGGACAGTTACAAGTACTTGGGGATCCCGCAGGCGAATGGGAACCATGAAGAGGCCGCTAGAAAAGCTGCAACCACCAAGTACCTGCAGAGGGTCAGGCAAGTCCTGAGGAGTCAGCTGAATGGTAAGAACAAGATCCGGGCCATCAACACGTACGCCCTGCCCGTGATCAGGTACCCTGCTGGGGTAATAGGCTGGCCAAAGGAGGAGATAGAAGCCACTGACATAAAGACAAGAAAGCTCCTTACCATGCATGGAGGGTTTCACCCCAAGTCCAGCACCCTGAGGCTGTACGCTAAGCGGAAGGAAGGGGGCCGGGGACTGGTGAGTGTCAGCACCACACTCCAGGATGAGACAACGAACATCCAAGAATACATTGGGAAGATGGCCCCAACTGACCGAGTGCTCAGTGAATACCTCAGGCAGCAGAAACCCAAGAAAGAGGAGGGAGACGAGGAACCATCATGGAAGGACAGGCCCCTGCACGGTATGTACCACCGGCAGATAGAGGAGGTGGCTGATATCCAGAAATCCTACCAGTGGCTGGACAAAGCTGGACTGAAAGACAGCACAGAGGCACTAATCATGGCAGCACAAGAACAAGCTCTGAGCACAAGATCCATAGAGGCTGGGGTCTATCACACCAGGCAAGACCCCAGGTGCAGGCTGTGTAAAGATGCCCCAGAGACAATCCAGCACATAACAGCAGGGTGCAAGATGCTAGCAGGCAAGGCATACATGGAACGCCATAACCAAGTGGCCGGCATAGTGTACAGGAACATCTGTGCGGAGTATAACCTGGAAGTCCCGAGGTCAAAATGGGAGATGCCCCCAAGGGTGGTGGAGAATGACCGAGCTAAGATCCTGTGGGACTTCCAGATACAGACGGACAAAATGGTGGTAGCTAACCAACCGGACATAGTGGTGGTAGACAAACAGAAGAAGACGGCCGTAGTGATCGATGTAGCGGTTCCGAATGACAGCAATATCAGGAAGAAGGAACACGAGAAGCTGGAGAAATACCAAGGGCTCAGAGAAGAGCTCGAGAGGATGTGGAGGGTGAAGGTAACGGTGGTCCCCGTGGTAATCGGAGCACTAGGTGCGGTGACTCCCAAGATAGGCGAGTGGCTCCAGCAGATCCCGGGAACAACATCGGAGATCTCTGTCCAGAAGAGCGCAGTCCTGGGAACAGCTAAGATACTGCGCAGGACCCTCAAGCTCCCAGGCCTCTGGTAGAGGACCCGAGCTTGAAGGATAAACCGCCCGCAGGGGCATGCTGGGTGTTTTTTTATATATATATATATATATATATATATATATATATATATATATATATATATATATATATATATATATATATGTATATATATATATATATATATTGCTACGGCAAGGAGGAGTCAGGACGCCAGGTCAGGGGGGAGATATCATCACCCCCACCCGAGATTGGGTACATAGCCCCAAGTGGGATAGGAGAAGGATCGTTGAGTGCGAGAGGAGCTGACCTGAAAAATAGGATCATGGCCAAGCTTGAAACCTGGATCCCCCGTAGCCGGTTACCAAGATTACGTGAAGTACCCTCAGAAGGTCTGCTAGATGATGTTAATGCAGCACTACGGGCAATACCTACAACCACGATTACCGACACTAACAAGCTGATCTACAATACGGCAGCAGTGATCAGTGAGATGCTTGGCTACAAGTTGAACAGCCACAAGGGGCAGTACCCTCCATGGAGAAGGAGGCTAGAGGGCAAGATCAAAGTAGCACGGAGGGAGGTTAGCCAACTAACGGAGTTGCAGAAAGGTGCGACAAATAAGGTGCCTAAGAAATACAGCAAGCTGTCCATACCTGAGGCCTTGGAAACTGCCAAGCAAAGACTCACAGCCTTGGCCAGCCGCTTGAGGAGGTACACCAGAGAGATAGAAGGCAGGAGAATAAACCAGCTGTTCTCCACAGAACCAGCAAAGGTGTACTCTCAGTGGCAAGGGAACAATGAGAGAACAGCACCACCAAGGCTGGAGACGGAGCAATACTGGAAGAGGATATGGGAGAAGGATGCAACCCATAACGGCAATGCTCAGTGGCTAGTGGATCTGAGGGCAGACCACAGCGGCCTCCCTGAACAGGGTCCAGTAACCATCACAGTGGCAGATATCCAAGAAAGGGTCTCCAGTATGAAGAGTTGGACAGCACCAGGGCCCGACATGGTTCACGCCTACTGGCTGAAGAAGCTGACTGCACTCCACGAGCGTCTGGCAGCACAAATGAACCAGCTGCTAGTTAACGAGAGACACCCGGAATGGCTAACTGAAGGCCGGACAGTCCTGATCCCCAAGGACCCCAAGAAGGGACCGGTCCCCTCCAACTACCGACCAATAACCTGCCTCAGTACTACATGGAAGCTCCTGTCAGGCATCATATCGGCTAAGATGAACAGGCACATGGGTCAATACATGAGCGGGACACAGAAAGGAATTGGCAAGAATACCAGAGGTGCAAAACACCAGCTACTGGTAGACAGAACAATCAGCCGAGACTGCAAGACCAGACTGACCAACCTGTGCACTGCCTGGATTGATTACAAGAAGGCCTATGACTCAATGCCCCACAGCTGGATACTGGAATGCCTAGAATTGTACAAGATCAATGGGACCCTAAGAGCCTTCATCAGGAACTCAATGGGGATGTGGCGTACAACACTAGAGGCCAACTCCAAGCCCATAGCACAAGTTACCATCAAGTGCGGGATCTACCAGGGAGATGCTCTGTCCCCACTGCTGTTCTGCATAGGCCTGAACCCCCTCAGTGAGATCATTAACAAGACTGGCTACGGATACCGACTACGGAACGGAGCAGTTGTCAGCCACCTCCTGTACATGGATGACATCAAGCTGTATGCCAAGAGTGAACGAGACATCGATTCACTGATCCACACTACCAGGCTATACAGCAATGACATTGGAATGTCGTTCGGACTGGAGAAGTGTAGTCGGATGGTAACAAAGAGAGGGAAGGTAGTCAGAACTGAGGGGATTGAACTACCAGAAGGCAACATTGCAGACATAGAGGACAGTTACAAGTACCTGGGGATCCCGCAGGCAAATGGGAACCATGAAGAGGCCGCTAGAAAGGCTGCAACCACCAAGTACCTGCAGAGGGTCAGGCAAGTCCTGAGGAGTCAGCTGAATGGTAAGAACAAGATCCGGGCCATCAACACGTACGCCCTGCCCGTGATCAGGTACCCTGCTGGGGTAATAGGCTGGCCAAAGGAGGAGATAGAAGCCACTGACATAAAGACAAGAAAGCTCCTTACCATGCATGGAGGGTTTCACCCCAAATCCAGCACCCTGAGGCTGTACGCTAAGCGGAAGGAAGGGGGCCGGGGACTGGTGAGTGTCAGCACCACAGTCCAGGATGAGACAAGGAACATCCAAGAATACATTGGGAAGATGGCCCCAACTGACCGAGTGCTCAGTGAATACCTCAGGCAGCAGAAACCCAAGAAAGAGGAGGGAGACGAGGAACCATCATGGAAGGACAGGCCCCTGCACGGTATGTACCACCGGCAGATAGAGGAGGTGGCTGATATCCAGAAATCCTACCAGTGGCTGGACAAAGCTGGACTGAAAGACAGCACAGAGGCACTAATCATGGCAGCACAAGAACAAGCTCTGAGCACAAGATCCATAGAGGCTGGGGTCTATCACACCAGGCAAGACCCCAGGTGCAGGCTGTGTAAAGATGCCCCAGAGACAATCCAGCACATAACAGCAGGGTGCAAGATGCTAGCAGGCAAGGCATACATGGAACGCCATAACCAAGTGGCCGGCATAGTGTACAGGAACATCTGTGCCGAGTATAACCTGGAAGTCCCGAGGTCAAAATGGGAGATGCCCCCAAGGGTGGTGGAGAATGACCGAGCTAAGATCCTGTGGGACTTCCAGATACAGACGGACAAAATGGTGGTGGCTAACCAACCGGACATAGTGGTGGTAGACAAACAGAAGAAGACGGCCGTAGTGATCGATGTAGCGGTTCCGAATGGCAGCAATATCAGGAAGAAGGAACACGAGAAGCTGGAGAAATACCAAGGGCTCAGAGAAGAGCTCGAGAGGATGTGGAGGGTGAAGGTAACGGTGGTCCCCGTGGTAATCGGAGCACTAGGTGCGGTGACTCCCAAGCTAGGCGAGTGGCTCCAGCAGATCCCGGGAATAACATCGGAGATCTCTGTCCAGAAGAGCGCAGTCCTGGGAACAGCTAAGATACTGCGCAGGACCCTCAAGCTCCCAGGCCTCTGGTAGAGGACCCGAGCTTGAAGGATAAACCGCCCGCAGGGGCGTGCTGGGTGTTTTTTTTTTGTATATATACATATGTATATATACATATATACATATATATACATATGTATATATACACACATATACATATGTGTGTATATATATATATATATACATATGTATGTATATATATATATATATATATATATATATATATATATATATATATATATATATAGTTCATGTTGAGCCTTGTTCATGTTTTTCCAGATCTGGCCAGACTCTGCTGCAGTCTTCTATCAAAGTCGACGGTGCAGAGCTACAACTGCTGAGCCTGACCTCTGATCTAAATGGCCTCTATCAGTGTGAAGCATCTAATGCATATGGAACTAAACATGGTCAGCTCTATGTGCATGTGGCATCAGGTGAGGGCAGCTTGGATTTAGCTGTGCAGTTTGTCCAAATCTTTCTGAATTTTAATTTGAGCCTTTACTTGTGTTGCTTCATTCTAATGTTTTTCTGAAAACCAGCCAGCTTAAAGAGGTGGTTGGTTTAAGACATCTCCGGCATAAAACGTAGTGTTAATGAATGGATGACTGAAGCTCCACACAGAGCAAAAATGATATTAAAGTCAGCTCCATCACTGGAAGAACATGTCCTAGCAAATAGTTCTTTTCATGGTCATTTGTCTCAGAACCTTTCAGAGCATAAAAGCTTTAGAATGTTTGGTACAAGTGCTGCATGGTGTTTGAACAATGTCTGAAAAGACTAAACACCATGAAGGAGAGAAAGGATTACCTCATTCACACAATATTCTTTTTTTCCATGTGTGTCTGTAGATGCATGCTCTGCTTTTTGGGCCCTAGTTGGTGTTTTGTTTTTCCTGAATGTTGTTGTTGCTGCAATATGGTACCTTAATAAATCCAGACAACTTCAAAGGTACTTCAAACACACACACACTCTCTCACACACACACAGACACAATTTGACAGGTCACTGAAAAACTGTGTAAACTGCTTGGTTATTTCTTTAAAAATTCCAAATTGCATTTGCCGCAAAGTTCAACACTAACGATTCAACAGGGCACTGGTTTCTCTCTTACATTTCACTATAATCCTCAAATTAAAATGTATTTGCAGACAAAGTGTTCATTCACTGGGACACATTGACAGACTGTACAGGTTTGCTTTTATTGATATTGAGGTATGATTTTGGTTTTCTTGGCTTTCGTACATTCATCTTAGTTTGTGGCGAGTTTTCAGGTGGTTCAGTTAGTTGTGTTGCTGTGTGGTGCCAACACAACTCTACAGCAACATTTGTTTATAATTTGTTCTTAGTTAATGTCATTTGTCCCAAATACAAAGTAGTTCCAGCCAGTGGATGATGATCCACTTCTGGGGATAAGCTCCTCGTGTTCTGCTTTGTCTGACATTTCATCTTTGTTTCATTTTTTAATGCCGCAAAATTTCCAGGCTTAACTGTAAGCCATGCATACTGTCTTATTTTTCTCTGGCATTAGGTGTTTTCCATCACATGGTGATGGGCCTAGAGACCCACCATCTCCCAGGAGTGCAGGAGATGATCAAAGACGAGAGCAAGAACAACTGCAGGAAGTGAGCGAGGTCACCAACGGTTAATTTGTAGAGATGTTAAAGTCAAAATTAATTATGTTAAATATAAATTAATTAATATGTCTCTCAATATTTTGGTGCTAATGACTTAACTTACAGTTTTTCTCAATTGCTTCTGTGCAATTCTCACAGCAGAAAAGTCATTCAAACCACTCTTTATGCAATTCTCAAAACAGAGCATTTTTCATAACAGAGTCTCTTGTGCAAAAGGAACTACTACAATCAAAACCTTTCTTACATTGTTCAAAAAACGAATAGTCAGTCAGTCACTTTATCTCTGTGATGAATGAATAGAAACCTTTCACCACCCTTTAAAGGCGTAGTCATCAAATTGTTTAGTTTTTTTTCCTCAAAACCTTAAATGACTTTAGAAGTATTGCAAAAATGTAGACCTAATGTAGTGTACACATATTTCAGAAACAAAAGTGAAATCCGAAGGATTTTAATATTTATTTTACAAAACTGATGAAATTGAGAAAAGCAAAATAATAATCTTTAAACTATATGCAAAAGAAAACAGACAAAAATAGAATAGTGAGACTGACTTTTCTGCTCTGAGAACTGGGCCAAAGCGATCGAAAAAAAAATGTAATGCAAAACTCTCTGATATGGTGGAGATATGTTTATATTTTTTTTTATTATTTTATTAAATCTGCCCTTCTTTTTTTAATAGTGTGTTGAATATTACAGAAGTATTACTATTCTTTGTAAAATCTGCAGATACACAGAGTCTTTGCGTGTTTGTTTTAAATTCAATGCAGGTTTTTAAACAATTGTTCTGAATTCTCTGCCTCAGCAGTCCCTCTGACAGTTGTGGAAGCCAAAGATGGAAAATATCTCAACTGAAGTTTCTACCAACATATTATTCTAGAGTTAGCTTAGTCTTTTTTAAAAAGGCCATGTTGTGAAACAACTTCACATGTAACTGGAACAACTGTTAGGATGTGGTTTTAACTGCCTGGTCCTCTATTGTCATGAAAAGCTTTAACTAGATTTGCCATCTGTTCTTGTGTTTCCACCAACTTGTCAAAAGCTTTCATCATCAGTGAAAACTGTTGACAGCTATAGTAATGTGGTTACTGTAAATTCAGGAATGAAAAATCCACCTGCCTTCAGTAACACCCTTCCCTAAGGGTAACAATAGAAGTATTTAAGGTTATAATGTACAATACTGGCCAATTGTGGACACATCAACCATTCATATGGAATTACATGTTTTCCTTTTTTGTTTGTGCCTATAAAAGCACCATGACAGTATCCAGTCAGTATGCTAGCACAGCTGCAGCAGGTGTGTCTGCATTGAAGCTCTGGCTGATGTTCTTTACTCCTCCCGATAACACGAGTCATTAAGCTGCAGTTTATAAAACCCACAGTGTTTGTATCAGAAACACTAAATGAATTACCAGTACAATACAAAAACTCACACAGAGAATAGCTTCACTGCACACTGTGAATGGTGCTAAATTTCTCTTGTGCATGATGATGGTGCACACACTTACTCCCCTCCAGTAAAACTACTACATAAAACTATAATAAAACAGGCCTGCACTTGTCTGTACTTGCCATGAATGTACAAGTTTTGCTCTAATAAAACAAAACTTACACATGCAAGTAAAAAAAAATCTTAATCTTCATTCATGTATTTACTTAAATGAATGTGCTGATCAACGGTTAATAAGAAACTTGAACAGAAAGCCCAAGTATATGAACCGATTTCTTATAAACTTATGGGAGTATGATTAAATACTCATTTTTAGGTAATGATAAAATACTAAAAATGGTAAATTTAAAATTTAATATTATATGAATACAAGACTACATAGTGCATTAAGTAACAAATGCTAAGTTACACAAATGCAAATGCACTCTCTTAATTTCTTATCTTTTGTTGTTCTGGTTCAGACCTTTAACTCCATCCGTTCAGCCGAGCTGACTTATTTAAAACATAGACGGGTCTAATAAGTGTGCTGACTGATAAAGAGCTGTTTTTACTTCACTGTTATGAAAAGTGTGTCATCATAAAGACGGAAACTGACTGTAACTGATAATTCTGTTCGACATTGGCTTACGTATTTCTGCAAAGCTTATGATGCCTGTATTTTCCCAGGAGCTATCACTTGGATCTCTGTTTCCAGAGAGCCAGACTCGCTCTACAGTGTTTGCTGTAAGCTGCTTCACTTTCCAAAATGGTGAAAGGCATGTTTAACTTCTGTTGGCACACAAACTTTTCAAGTAATGTCAGTGAAACTCTTTGATCATCTGTTTTGTGCCGACTTTTATTATGAGTATACAAGCTAACGACAGGAGGCAAAGTCAGCAAAAACAGAACATGGGCAGTTTCTAAGGTCAAATTTAAGTTCTGTATTACATGCACTACAGAAAAGCAGTGAAATACTGTGAAAAACAATGTCAACCTTCAAAATGCACTCTCAGCTGCTAATCTGACTTTTCCTTGACCAGTTTAAGAAAAGAAATGGCTTGATAGTAGGTCGATACACCATTTTTCACAAAACTGTATTCGGTATATGAAGCTAAAATTTCACAGCATGTGTGTTTAAACTTTGGCCCATAATTTTTACCCCCAGACATAAAAAGGCTGATGGAGTATTTTGACCAGTTAGTTAACCAATCAACTATTTGCTGCCAAGTTTGTGTGTCAAATGAAGATATGTTTGTATTTTAATTGTGTAGGTTACATTTAGCTAAATTCATCTTAATCCTTTATAGCAATAGTTACACTAGTACGCGTTTTTTAACTCTAAACTTTAAATCTCTAAACTTGTTTATTGAAAGAGTCAGCATTAATGAATAAACTGTGCCTTGTCTTTTCTCTCATTTACACATGTACACAGGGGATATTTGTGAGAGCCATTTGACAACATGTCCTTACACTACACATTAAAACAGTCTTCTCAAACTGTGGAGCTGGTGGTGCGACTACTGTAGGGAATAATTGGCTGACATTTCAGAGAAAGCTTGAGAATTACTTTGTTAAAGCATTACACAGTCAGGGTTCCCTGCTTTTGGAAAGCTATACATCATATCAAATCATATATCATACACCTGTGTCTCAGATGGTTGTACTTTTCAATTTATTTAGGTTTTTGTGTGGCAGCTTTTTTTAAGCATTCAATCACTAAAGTGTGTTGTTTGATCTGTATTCTTGACCAATTATAAATCATTTGGTGTGCTTGCTTTATATCTTGTGTTTTTTATTGTTTGCTTAAAATGAAACTTTGTTTTGTAATTGCTTTTATAACATGTTACACTGCTGAAATACTTTTTGTTATCATTTTTCTTCAAAAGTAAATAATCATGCATAAAATCAGTACGTTCCTCTCCCTCAGTATACATGTGTATATACATTCAGGTGTGTAAACCCCATCTGTGATCCTTGATATTGAATTCCAGTTGGACGTTTTGGTCTTGTGGAGAGAAGAAATCCAATGTGGAATTTTCTGGCATCTGTAAAACATGGTGGAGGTTCTGTCATGGTATGGAGCTGCATATCAGTCAATCGTGTTGGCGATCATGTCAAAATTAATGGAGTTATGAACAAAGAAAAGCACCATCAGTTTTAGATCCACCATGAAATTACATCTGAAAAGAACCTGACAGACAATGGATTCCCAAATGGACTCCCAGTGCATTAAAAGCACACCTGGATAGAAAACTACACAATGGAATATTATCAGTGTATTCACCTGTCTGAGGGAGAAAGAGCTCTGTTGTCTCAGTAGAGTGGGATGAAGTGGGAGAGAAGGATTCACCATGATGGAGTTTGGTTGCTTTCTCACAATACCACCAAAATATCATCCAGGTGACAGCGAGCACACTGCATCAGCTAGTAGCTCATGCCATCTCCCGAACTGACCAGTGGTCACAAACGTATACAAGCAGGGGTTTCAGACAGGAAGATGGGATTGGTGGGGTTATAAGAATCAGAATACTTTATGAATCAATAAGGAAATTATAGGTAATTATGAGCAGTTGACGACCCTCCTTTCATTTAGTATTCAGGTCAGTGGTGATCCAGGGCTTGTTGTTGGAATTATGGTTCATATATTTACATAGGCAGTGATCTCAGTGATGCAGTCTATGATGCTGTTTATGCCATCCTCACGTGGATCCTAGTCCTTCAGGCACTCACTGACTTCCTGACTCTTTCTCCTCACAGACTGTAGCCAGAGGGAGTCTTTGAACTGCAGGGACAACATGATGATTCCTCTTAAACACATTATCTCAATGACACAAGGACAACATGCCCACCATAATTAAATTACTTTGACAGAAACAGACATTTAAACTGATTAAAATCGACTCAGCCTATAGTACCGGTACATGTATCTGGACAATGTATCCTTTGTTTTTCAGAAAGTGTATGATGTGCTTTTCAAACAGATTATTACTTGAGACATTTTGTTTTATTTTTCAAATAATAATCTAAAACATCAAACCTGGATTTAACATACTTTACATTTATGTTTCTTTTCTGTATATGCCTCTCCTCTGTTCTGTCTCTCCTCTTTGTTCAGGATTTGAACCTTGACTTGAAAATTATAGTAGCCAGCAGATGGTGATAGTTTAACATATGTTATGCCTAAATTGAATACTTGTTAGGTCAACCTTTTTAAGTGTGACTGTAAGAAGTCAAATTACTATACTGATGGTTGCAAATGTGTGAGAGCTGAAACAAATTGTAGAAAAACAAAAAAGCAACAGCAACAACAGAGAAAATCCAAGGAAGAAGAAAATATTGAGGCAGAAACACAGTTAAGGAAAGGCTCAGCAAAGAAGGTCGGGATAAAACAGATGGAGGCCCCAGATGGAGCTCCCACAGGCAAGGGTGGTGGCGATAACTAATTTAGCTTAAGAAGTAATAACACGTGACTGGAAAAAAGTGGTAAATTTCCTATTTGAGATATCCGCAGACAACAATATGATTTTGATAATGTTAATGAGAATAAAGCATATAGAGGGGCCATGTAAGGTCAGATACCCCCAAAAGTTGATTCTGTTCTTCTG
Organism: Copadichromis virginalis; assembly: GCF_057382275.1. Classification (NCBI taxonomy): domain Eukaryota; kingdom Metazoa; phylum Chordata; class Actinopteri; order Cichliformes; family Cichlidae; genus Copadichromis; species Copadichromis virginalis. Next base: position 21,850,342 of record NC_140633.1, read on the forward strand.
GACGTAGCGTTTTCAGTGGGAGAAACGTTTCATCACCGACTTCTTCAGTCTCAGCTGACTGCAGGTTTCCCCAATAAACAGTACATTTGCATAATGACTGAAACTAGCAACACTGAAGGAACAATGGGCTGGGAGGTCAATTCCTTCATTATTAATATGCAAATTCTCATGACCATTTATCAACAACCACTAATCAAAGACCACTGCTCAATGGCCATGAGTCCCATTCACAGAGAGATGGGGAATGGTTGCAATCACAGCATTGTAAGATGGTGAAAGATGTACCCTTAGATACCCTCCTAGATTTAAAGATGGTCTTTCCCTTTTCACCTAAAAGGGAAAGACCATCAAATATAGAAAATAGAGAAAGAGCTCCACATAGTGGCTGTAATGTTGTACTAATCTGTCCAAGCTACAGGATCTGTATGTATCAAGCTCCTGCAGGAGGAAATGCAGCTACTCTAATTCAACTGATGCTCAAAGTTGGCATTTACATGTACAGATGACTCCTGGCTGCTGTTGCAGTATTTAAAGGACACTGTGTGCTCTGGATTTTGCTTGATTCATCACTTTTAGGTGGAAAGCAGTTGATTTGGTGCAATCTTTAGCTGCGAAATATTTGACTACAAAAGTTTAAATTAGATACACTTTAACAAATGCTTACTGCAGACTGGCCACCCCAGGTGCCACCCCGAAGCTAAAACAATAAAATTTAATGAAATATCAAATGTACGATTATGGTTTCACAGTGAAGCTCAGATATCCGAGGGTAAGTGAATGCAGCACCGGCTTCTGCACTATGCGCATCATGTTAGCAAAGGTAGGAGAGCCAAGCACGAAAGACGGCACCGCAGAAAACATTTTTTCGGGGAAAGATTAACAAGTTAACATAGCTGGACTAGCCATCGGACGTTTGCATGGTGGGCTGATGACTTTTTTTTTTTTTTTTTTTTGTAACGGCATGAACAATGAGAGGTGGTGGATTGGCCAGATGCTGGCCGATGTGTAAAAATAACTCAGTTGTTTGGTGGTGGCTATGGCGGAGCTTCCACAGAGGCAACAGGTGGATGAGGGAAGGTGAGGCAGGAGGAGAGACCCCAGGCGGCCGCCGGTCCGAATGTCAGGTGAACTGAACTTCAGGTAAGAAGTTATGACCTGCAGTCTATCTGGGTCAGATATAAACCAAGTTTAGGTGCAGTTTATTTTCGTTGTGCTGACTTTTTACAGTCAGTTACAATACCTCATACTGCGTGAGCTAGCATGACGAGTTTATATAGCTGTTCGGTTGCTATGATGTTACTGATAGTGAACTTTATTTTATTCATAAGGTTAGTTAGTAGAGTTGCCAACAGCTCCTTAAAAAATGGAATGGTCCCTCATTCAGAGAAAATATTACGCGTTTCGTATTGAGCTGAGAAGAGACGCAGTTTGTCCCGTACTTCAGCTAGGATGGAAAAAGACACAAAGCTGGAGTTATTCTGTCTTTACAGCTGCCTCTTCTCTTATCTCCCCCCCCCCTCTTCTATTGCTACTTCAATCATGAAACTGATCAATGATCAGCTGATCGTCTCTCTTGTTTGTTTATCGCCCACTTTGCGCCAGAAACAGGAAACCAGCGGATGTCGCGCTAAACAACAGCAGCACGTTTAAGCTTGATCAGCTGTTGTTAGAATTTATTTAATATTACTTTCTAGTATCAGCTGATGTTTTCTGGAGCCACAGCTGTAAAGCTGCTGGTCATGATGTCAGTTTGGATATGTGGTGAGAGGGAAACATGAGGATGAAACCAGGAGATGTCCTTACTGAATTATCAGAGCTGTGATGGAGAAACAGGTTTACCTTTTAGGTGACAGGAATGAGTTGAAGGGAAGTGATGAACTGTTTCTGAGAGATAAATAACACCAGGATCCTTTTTTTATGTAGCTGACAGCTGGTAACTGTGCAGGGGCGGGTCTAGCAAAGTGTTTCCAGGGGGCCAGGTAGGGCATTAACAGGGAGAGGAGGGCACAAAGAAATACTTTTCTTTTTTATTCTCATTTAAAATATCTAGCTTTTATTAAATAATTATCTGAATCTTGCGAACAAAGTTTTTATCTGACGTAAAATGTATAGAAATCATACATATACCAAAAAGACAGCGTACATCACTGTCACAACAGCATTTGTTTTCATTCAAAGGCTTTATGGCTTTAATACCTGGGCCCTGTTTCAGGAAGCCGGTTTAGAAAACTCAGAGTGAAAAACGATACGCAGGGTTGAGTAACCCCGAACTGTCCAACTCGGAATATTCGGTTTCAGAAAGGCTGATAACAAGTAGTTCAGTCAACGCGGAGTTGCTTTAACCCCAAGTGAAGCGCGCGGACGAGGATACATAAAGCCCTGATCAGTGGAGCACAGATTAAGCGAGTCACCATGGAGACGGAGGGAAAGAAGGCGCGGTCAATGTATTTCACAGCGCTTGAGGCCGAAATTCTGATGGCAGCATATGCCGATAACATCCAAATTCCGCGGAAAAAAGTAACACAGCGACAGCTGCAAAAGAAAGTGAGCATGCATGGCAAAACATAGCCGACAGAGTCAATGCGTGAGTGTTAATTTAAACATTGATCTAGGGATTTCCACCCATTTAACACGTTATTTTATCATATGTTATTTTATTTGTTATTTTATACATTTTATTTTGTGACGTGATGTGAGCGCAGGTGCAACCCAACAGGCCCCAAACGTGCCTGGCAGCAAGTAAAAATGAAATATAAAAATATAGTCCAAACAGGTAAGGTGTAATTGTATTATGAGCCATAGTGCTTGGTCTGTTTGTCCTATGTAAATCAATTGCAGTTAGAGGCTACATTAATTTTCTGTCTGTAAGCACTTATTGAAATTATCTGAGCACATTACAAGTACATATTTGCTTACTCTGTATGCTCAAATGTGACCCGTTATAGCCAACAGAAAAAAAGCGGAGGCCCGAAAAACAGGTGGGGTCCTCCACCACCACCACTCACAGAGGCTGAGCAGTTGGCTTCCACATTTGTGATAATGTTGGCAGCATCACATATGATCTTCACAGTGCAGAGAACACAAATTAGCATCCATTACTATAATGAAATAATTTGTTAGTTTGAAATGCTACAGGGAACTATGTACCTGTACATTAATGCTGTGGAAAGACTTCCTGTTCACATAGTCTCCTTCATTTACTGAAGGAGCAATGATTGGAATGTGAGTGCCATCTATACAGCCAATCACGCCTGGGAACCCTGAAAATAAATGTAAAATTTAAGTAGTAGTTCAAGTATCACCACATCATAAATTAAGTTTTGGTCATCCTGATACCTGCAATTTTGTGGCATCCCTCTTTGATGAATCTTGTGGGTCTGTGACCGGGGAACACCACAAACGTGTACAGGAGACGTTTCAGTGCAACTGTAACATTCCTGACTGCCCGACAGACGGTAGCCTTGGAAACGTGCTCAGCGTCACCAATATTATACAGAAAGCTCCCGTTTGCAAAAAACCGAAGTGCGATACAAATAATATGTACAGAACTGAGAGAATGTCCGCGATGTGTCACATGCGTAATATTAGGCCTGAGGATGTTATCCAAATAAATTATAGATTGTGCTGAGAAACGGTAACGTTCGCACAGACAATCATCAGGAAATGATAAAATGTCCAAACGCGCTCTGATCACTCTCTCCCGGCGGAGAGCTCTGCGGAGAATTTGGGCTTCACGATCTACTGGCTCTTCAAGGAAGTGGCACGCCATGTCCGACACTTCCTACTGTCAGGTTTCCGACAAAGGGGCGGAGACAGTCAGGGTTAGTTGTAGTAAACCTGCTAGGGGGCAGGTTAGCTTCACGGCGTGTGTCGTCATAGTGACTCACTCAGGCTTCAGCTGAACTCGCTTTGTGAAACCGAAAACCCAGAGTTTTCGTTAACTCAGGGTATACTTACTCAGTTTTTCCACTAAACCGGCTTCCTGAAACAGGGCCCTGGTGGGCCAATCTGTAGTGAAAATGCCCAATTTTTTGTCCCAGTCCAGTCCTGCAGGTTAATACTGGCAGTGTCACCATGCCAGCTGACTGCATTTCATCATCAGCCAGTGTTGTTCTCAATATTACCAAAGTTTAACAAAAGGCAGCACAGAAAGTATTTACTTGCTTTCAGGTTTTATTCAAATGTTAGTCTTTTCATTTGTTTCCCCACTTTTTTCCTGTTTCAAAATCAAACACCAGTTTGTGAGAAGATTATCTTCTTTTTTTTTTTAAACAGGCATTGGTTTTGCATTGACATTGGCTAATTTGCCAATTGTATGTTAAAAATGTTCGTATTTTAATATTCAAAAATGTTTTTGCCCAAAACATATGTGCACTACATGTCAGTAAAAATACTATGCAAATATTGATGTCCTTGAATGCTGAATAAACACTGACTGATTGTATCTCTTGTACTTTATCAACGCAGTATCTAAAAACTTTGCACCGTAGTGGTTAAAATCTCATTCTAATAAGAGTTAAAAGCGCATTCGGTTATTAGGTTCGTAGGGTTATTGAATTATGGTTAACGGTTGGTAGAATTGTTTTTAACATTATCTGCCAATTACATCGGCCACCCTTCTCCAAATCTGTGCCCCTACCTGGCCCCCCCAACAAAAATTTTCTAGACACGCCACTGGCTTACTGTCACATACACAAAATCACTTTAGTTTCTTGACAGAGCCAAGTAAAGTTAATTTGATACACTCAGAGGCAGGGGCGGAGCGTGGGGGTGGCTTATTGGGCTTAAGCCCGGGTTGTTTTGTCAGAAGCCCGGGGTCTTTTGGAGTGTAATTTTTTCATAGTTAGATGCCTGGCTGACAACTGTATAAAACAAAAAGTACACACAATATTCGAAGCACATAGTGCACACTGTGGGAATATACGACTGTGCGTGAATCCCCCCTGATATTGGTATGATCCGAGCTCAGTCACTAAGCGACTGAGCGAGGGGGCGGGGCAGCTGCTACCTGTGAGTGCACTGTTGGAGAAACGGAGCCAGCCATACTAAGGAGAGCTTAAGTTTGACCAGGTACCAAAGCAAATCATTCGTACCGGTGCATCACGAAAGATTGATATGAAACTGATCACTTGACCAATATTACGTTACTTGCTCTTCAAGTGAATCAACAAATGGCGAAATGAAAAGCCGAACAAATGCCATTTTCTTTTAGTCTTAGCTTACGTGTGTTTATTTCATATTTTCAGTTCTTACCCTCCCCGACTAAATCGGTTTCAGTTATGTACTGAAATATAAGAATGGACATTAGAGGGTTCTTTCAAAGAAGAAACTCAGGTAAATGTTATTTTATATATTATGCTTTGTATGTTGTTCAGTATATTTCTATGCAAAACAAGAGGGATTTCAGTACACAGCAGGATATTCACATTTGTAACCAGATATTTACACTTTATGGAGAAAACATAAAACATTTTTACTGTACAACATCAATTTAGAGTAAACTTTTGTTTTAGATAAATATTGAAATATCTTTTGAATTAGTTAAATGTCAGAATAAAGAGAGAGAGATCTGTCTATTTATTATCACTTTCATCAAATTTAGGAGTACATATACACTAAGTTTATTGTTAATTAATAAGAAACTCCAGACAATTCCATTCTGAGCTGAAGAAGCTTCTGATAGGTTAGTAGAGTCCATGTGAGTAAATTGGTGGCACACCTGTGGATGCATATAAGGCAAAACACAGAGCCTGTTTCTTTGAAATGGGAAAATCAAGAGATGTCAACCAAAACACCAGGAAAAGAACTGTGGAGCTCCATAAGTGTGGCTCAGTTTGAATACAATTTGGTGCCATTTACAATTAAGAAACACAGACAGTTTCTCTCTTTACTCTTAAAGTTAACAAATATGTTTTTATATTTATCAATCTAAAAAAATAAACATTTTGTCTGATTTGATGTTACAATTAAAAAAGTGTTTGTGTTTTGATCTGAAGAGTTTGTAAATATTTGTATATTTGATGATTGTCAGCACAAAGAGAGGGAGATGGAGAATGAGGACAAAACAGAGATGAACAAGAGCAGGTGAGACACACATGTTAGTCAAATGGTCGTTTACCAAAAGTATCACTGTATCATAGGTACTCATGTATCTCGTACCTAGTGTTTTTTTTTAGGTTTGTTATTTTTCAAATTCTATATTTATTAAGTTATGCAGGCTTGTTTGCACAACAAGGCCAAAATAATTATATAAACTTTTCTCAATCTAAATATTGTACTTTGGTAGATTTAAAAAATAAGTGTAGTGCAGGTCTATGATGATTTTTAGTGCTACTATCATCTAGTTCTGATTCTGGTTCTGTCTTGGTTAAGTCCTCAGTAGTCCTGATTTTGAACTGTTGTAGTCCTGTTTTAATTCTGGATCAGTTCTGGGTCTGGTTGAATTGGGGTTTAGACCTCGTGTCTTGATACAGCCCTGATTTTGTTCTGCCTTGATGCTTAATTAAAAAACTAGTTTAAGGTGTCCTGCACATGTGACATATATTTTTCCCTATATGAAGTCATTCTTTTTTGAACAAAACTCAAAACAGAGCCAATTAATCTTTCAGTCATTTCCACATGCATACTACCCTTTTGGGCTAAGCCCCAGGTGTTTCAAATGTCTGACTCCGCCTCTGCTCAGAGGGTGTTCTGTTCACATTGATCACATTGAACACCTCAAAGACGAAGGAAATGATAACAGATTTCCGAAGATTCAGGCCTCCCTCAGCTTGTGAAAGTGTGTAGGGCAGACACAGAGGTGGTAATGAAATATAAATATCTAGGTTTACACCTAGATAACAAACTAGACTACCTGTAATGATAAGTAGGTTTTTCTGATGCTGCAGTCTGCTGGGGATGAAGCATAAGAAACAAGGATGCAAGGAGACTGGACAAACCAGTGAAGAAAACTGGCTCTTTAATTGGAGCCAGAATGGACACGCTAGGGGAGATGGTAGAAAGATGCACATGAAGGATGATAGAAGCCATCTTGAATAACTGTGGTCGCCAACTTTACGGCATTTTTATGAAACAGAGTTGCAGAAAAGCATTCCCTCCCACGGCTATTTAAATTCTCATAAAAATAGCAGATGAGCTTTGTTATGTGAATTTCCCTTTGAGATCAATAAAGTTATTTTAATTCGTATTTTAGCTGCAAATTCAGTCCTTGTAATCTCGGTTGCAGAATCAGTGCTATTTAAGGGTTTCAGAGTAAAAATGAAAAAAACAAACAAAAAAAAAGATTTTGCAGGAATGGTGAATTTTCTAGAGACTTGATTGGTCAGTAGGCAGTGATTTCATACTTGTTGATCTATAAGCAGATGTAGTATAAATTACCATAGCGATTATCGCAGTAACATCCCAGAACCATCTTTGTGGTACAAAAAAACAAGGTCAACCCTGAAATTACCTGGATAAGCCAAAGTCCTGCTTTGTAACGATCTCTGGTTTTGGATGTTGCAGTAAGTTAAGGGCAAACAGTTTTTAACCATGCTCTGGTTTTTGTGACGTCCTTCTTTGTCATTGAAAAGACTTGAATGGAGCTGTATCTTTGTTTAGATTTTTATCAGTGAGAGTTCAGATTAATTAGAATACTGAATTTTGGTCATTATATGATCATTTGTCATTATTATCTGAAGACAGCAAGTATATCCATACAGGCCAGGTGCACAGAAAGATGGGGGAGGCAGATTTAAATCCAAGCCTGCAGTAAAAGTGAAGAAATGAGCGAAAAAGGAAAGTGAGCAGCATCTGCCTACATTTCAATGATATTGGAGACTCCAAATCTGAGTTCAGTATTTATGAAACTGGCTAACGTAATACCGTTTTTATTTTCAGCCATTTTCCATTTTTAACGACAAAATGTTTCAAATTTATCCAGGCCTTAAACCTCACATGTTTTCTCCCTAGTAGTAGCAAATTGCAAAAAAATTAAGGCCTTTATGACAACACTGAATAACAAATATCTTCCTTAAAAAAGCCTAAATTTACAGTTCAGTATTAAATATTACTTAAAATTGATTGTATACAAAGTGTGTTTAAATGGCAGAGATGCAGAAATGTCTGCATGTAGCACAGAGCCATGGTTTATGTTTGGATGAGTCTCACAGGCATGAATGTGCACTTAAAGCCATTTATAACAATAACAAATTAACTTGCTGCTCACCACAAACACGCACAAGCACACATTTTGTTTTACTGCATTTTCTTAAATTTTACAGCTTTTCTTACTGATAAAAACCTTATGGCCATTCTACTTATAGCAATTAACCAATAAATAATTAACTCGTTAAACCCCCAATACTGGAGGCAAATATGCTCAAATTATAAGTTTTCACAATTTATTATGAAATGGTTAGCGTCATGGACCTGAGTCTCTCTCTGGCTCCCACACACAGGCAGTAAGCATTTTTATTGCATGTGGTAATCCTGTCAGGCATGTAGAAAGTTAGAGAATGGGGAAGGAGTGGAAGAACATTCCCTACCATTTACAGCCCTATTGCAGATATCACAACCTCTATCCACATTCCTGAGAGGGGTCATAGTCTTGTATCTGTTAGTACCACAGTGTAACAGTCTACATCCAAAACTTATTCTACAATACTTATTTTGTGTGCAGTAAGGGATAAAACAAATATGTGATGCTAATGAGGTATACAGCCTTAAAGATAAAAAATAAATTGCAACAGTGGTACCTACAGAAACAGAATCTCAGCTGAATGTGACAAAACTATTTCAACAACCTCCAATCAGCTAAACCAGGAAACGAATTAAGAGCAGATAAACAGATTCCACAAGAAGTTGTAAAGACAAAGCCTGGATCCCACAGTCATGTACGCGCACATCCGTCAGGTGCTGTAAACTGAGATTACCAACTGCAGGCTTCATCACTCTGTGACCAAAATTCACTGAACCAGCAGCAAAACCACAGGGAACTGTGCTGTCCCCTCTTCTCTTCACCCTGTACACCTGACTTCTGCTATAACTCTGAATCATGCCATATTCAGAAGTTTGCGGAAGGCACGGCCATCATGGGGTGTTTCTGGGATGATCAGGAAGAGTACAGGAGTCTGGTGAGGAACTTCGTCACATGGAGTCACACAAAACACCTGCAACTCAAAACCTCAAAGACCAAGGAACTGGTTGTTGACTTCGGGAGGTCCACCAGGTCCACTGCCAGTTCAGATAGAGGGAGAGGAGGTGGAGGAGGTCAACACCTGTACCTCAGGCTGTGGGTGGACAACAAACTGGACTGGTCATGCAACACCTGTATAAGAAAGGCCCAAGTAGACTGTATTTCCTCAGGAGGCTGAGGTCTTTTAACATCTGCAGGAAGCTCCTGAGGATGTTTTACCAGTCGGTGATTGCTGGAGTAATGTTCTATGCGGTGGTGTACTGGGGGAGTGTGAAGTAGTCAGACTCAAATGTCAAGGAAGGTGGTAGGGAAGCAGACTATGCAGACATTTCAGGTTTCCAAGGTGAGCAATTTATTTACAGTGAACTTAATTAACTTCCCCACCCCCAAATAAACTCTATTAACAAAACGTGACGTGGCTCACTTCTCTCTCCTGCATCTGGTAGAGACTGGCTTTAAATAGGGCCATCAATTTCCCTCCAATTGCCCAGCCAGTACCACTCACTCAACTGAGAGATCTAAGACTCTACACAGATTATCCAAAAACACAAAACCTCTACACACTTCTAACATGCACATTTACACAACTAAATGGCAGTATTAACGAAAGGAAAAACATTCAACAAATCCCTTTAAACCTTAACACAAACAAAAGGAAGCATCTCTATGGAAAAAGAAACCCCTCCACTTGTTTTGAGGAAATGCCATGCGGGCGTTTCCCCACACCTGACCCTTATGACGACTGAAAAGACAAACAAAGTAAGTGTGAACAAATGACTTAATCTGTAACATAATAAAATATAAAGAAACATAACTTAGTATTTGTCTTAATTTGCAGAATGTTTGATTTGCCGGCAACAGAACGCTTACACAAACGAACCCGGGATAGTGAGTGAAGCAATGTTACTTGACAAATAGCAAATCATAGCAAATACATAGAAACAGAATAATGTGTATAATGTGCAAAAAAAGGTAAACACATATGGGACAAATGGAGAGCATTGCAACTGCTCCTCCACTTTGTCACAGGGAGCAGCACAGCAAAGGAGGACTCATCCAGGCTGGAAAAACGAATCAAAAACTGGCTCTGTGGTTGGCAAAGCTGGACACTCTGGTGACAGTGGCACAGAAGAGGACATTAGAGAAACTGTTGGACATTATGAACAATGTTGGGCATTCTCTGCACACGGCCATAAACAACCAGAGGAGTCTGTTCAATGACAGGTTGCTTCTCCCCAAGTCAAGAACCAACAGACTCAAAAACTCCTTTGTCCCACACGCCATCAAACTGTTTAACTCCTCACTGGAGGGGAGAGGGAGGGGAAACAGGAGGACAAAGGAGGGCAGGAAGAACTAAGCTGTAGTTACCTTTTCACTGTGCAATGTTTTTCTATACTCAACGGTGTAATAGACTAAAAATAGTCGAAATGTGCAATTCCCTGGTATTTTATCACCAGAGGCGGAGCCAGAGATTTGAAACACCCGGGGCTTAGCCCAAAAGGGTAGTATGCATGTGGGATTTTTTTTTTTTTTGGGGGGTGGGGTTAGAAATGACTGAAAGATTAATTGGCTCTGTTTTGAGTTTTGTTCAAAAAAGAATGACTTCATATAGGGAAAAATATATATCACACATGCAGGACACCTTAAACTAGTTTTTTAATTAAGCAGCAAGGCAGAACAAAGTTAGGGCTGTATCAAGACACAGGGACTAAACCCCAATTCAACCAGACGCAGAACTGATCCAGAATTAAAACAGGACTACAACAGTTCAAAATCAGGACTACTGAGGACTTAACCAAGACAGAACCAGAATCAGAACTAGATGATAGTAGCACTAAAAATCATCATAGACCTGCACTACACTTATTTTTTTTAATTCTACCAAAGTACAATATTTAGATTGAGAAAAGTTTATATAATTATTTTGGCCTTGTTGTGCGAACAAGTCTGCATAACTTAATAAATATAGAATTTGAAAAATAGCAAACCTAAAAAGAAACACTAGGTACGAGATACATGAGGACCTATGATACGGTGATACTTTTGGCAAACGACCATTTGACTAACATGTGTGTCTCACCTGCTCTTGTTCATCTGTTCTGTCCTCATTCTGCTCTCTCTCTCTGTTCCTCTCTCTCTCTCTTTGTGCTGACAATCATAAAATATACAGTTGAAACCAGATATTTACAAACTCTTCAGATCAAAACAAACACTTTTTTAATTGTAACATCAAATCAGACTAAATGTTTATTTTTTTAGATTGATAAATATAAAAAACATATTTGTTAACTTTAAGAGTAAAGAGAGAAACTGTCTGTGTTTCTTAATTGCAAATGGCACCAAATTGTATTCAAACTGAGCCACACTTATGGAGCTCCACAGTTCTTTTCCTGGTGTTTTGGTTGACATCTCTTGATTTTCCCATTTCAAAGAAGAAGGCTCTGTGTTTTGCCTTATATGCATCCACAGGTGTGCCACCAGTTTACTCACATGGACTCTACTAACCTATCAGAAGCTTCTTCAGCTCACAATGGAATCGTCTGGAGTTTTCTTATTAATTAACAAACTTAGTGTATATGTACTCCTAAATTTGATGAAAGTGATAATAAATAGACAGATCTCTCTCTCTTTATTCTGACATTTAACTAATTCAAAAGATATTTCAATATTTATCTAAAACAAAAGTTTACTCTAAATTGATGTTGTACAGTAAAAATGTTTTATGTTTTCTCCATAAAGTGTAAATATCTGGTTACAATTGTAAATATCCTGCTGTGTACTGAAATCCCTCTTGTTTTGCATAGAAATATACTGAACAGCATACAAAGCATAATATATAAAATAACATTTACCTGAGTTTCTTCTTTGAAAGAAGCCTCTAATGTCCATTCTTATATTTCAGTACATAACTGAAACCGATTTAGTCGGGGAGGGTAAGAACTGAAAATATGAAATAAACACACGTAAGCTAAGACTAAAAGAAAATGGCATTTGTTCGGCTTTTCATTTCGCCATTTGTTGATTCACTTGAAGAGCAAGTAACGTAATATTGGTCAAGTGATCAGTTTCATATCAATCTTTCGTGGTTCACCGTCATATTTACATTATTTGTACGGTACGAATGATTTGCTTTGGTACCTGCTCAAACTTAAGCTCTCCTTAGTATGGCTGGCTCTGTTTCTCCAACAGTGCACTCACAGGTAGCAGCTGCCCCGCCCCCTCGCTCAGTCGCTTAGTGCCTGAGCTCGGATCATACCAATATCAGGGGGGATTCACGCACAGTCGTAAATTCCCACAGTGTGCACTATGTGCTTCGAATATTGTGTGTACTTTTTGTTTTATACAGTTGTCAGCCAGGCATCTAACTATGAAAAAATTACACTCCAAAAGACCCCGGGCTTCTGACAAAACAACCCGGGCTTAAGCCCCGTAAGCCACCCCCACGCTCCGCCCCTGTTTGTCACTATTATATACTCTGTATTTATTTATGTCTCTGTATTTATACATGTGTATATATGGTATATTTCTATTTCTGCATACATTCTTTTGCAATTTCTGTCAGTGCTGTGCTACTGGAAACAGAATTTCTCAGAGGAACCCACCCGAGGGATTAATAAAGTTTTATCTAATCTAATCAAAAGACCAAAGCTAGGCTGCTGGTTAGAAAAAACATTCTAATGATTTCCCTCTTACACTGACTGCACACACACACACACACACACACACACACACACACACACACACCTCATTTCTGCCTCATTGGCTCGCTTATTACGCTTATTACAAGTCTGCAGTTTAATGGGGTTTTTTTACCCCCCAAAATGACCTCTGACAAGAAATTGACTGTGCAGAAGAAATTTCAGCTCAAACTCCAAGGAGTCATGCAGACAGACTTCTTTGTCACAGCAGCTTTGTCCTTATCATATAAAAACCAGTACACTGACAGAAAATGGAGTTTCACCAATTCTGATCAAAATGGGCAGTATGTGGCCCGTGATGCAAAATGAGTTTGACACCCCTGGGCTCTAATATTGACCAGTAAGAAACCACCACACTCCGGCCTGGAATCCAAGGCCCAAAGCTGCCGCAGGTTGTTAGAGTTGTTAGCCTGGTTACAAACAGGGAAAGGTGGTCACTCAGAAGAACAAGCACCCAAAAACATATCAATCTTGCATCTTCCTGAGAAAGGCTTTCCACCCACCTTATTAGACCTGGCGTTGTTAGAGTGTGGGTCTCTACACAAGATCCTGGAGCTTCTGTTCTTGAGCTCAAACTTCTCTACATTTTGACTAGTTTCCTTGGGCACACAAGGTCTCCAAACTAGTATTTTTATCCCAGCAGATCCACATGAATCCTAATTAAAACGAGTCCTCCCTCCAACATTATCAGATTATTTTAAAAGCAAAACCAGGCCAGGTTAAAAATCCTTCCCTTTAAAATGTACACTTTTTATCCTGGCGTCTCCAAAGTCAACTTCTCTGCTGCAACAATGTCCTACTAAAAACAACAACACCCCTCCAGTTTCCTCTCCTCTTTATAAAGAAGGGCTAAAATCCTTCCCAATCAACTGCTTCCTGTAGCTTCCAAATAGCTAGCAGCTGGACTAGAGTAGAATCTCAACTCCCCCATTGGTGTGACTCACCTCACACAAGACACAAAAACATCTAAGCATGCAGTTAGCAAAAAAATGAAAAGCAATTCCAACCCAAATGTTTAGTGGAAGATTCTTTCAATTCTTTTCCACCATGCTACACTCAGCAACACATAAATTGCTCCATCTTAATTCATATAATTATTCTAACTGAAGAGAAGATAAGGTAAGATTTTTTTTTTACTTGTTTTCACCTGGACCTGGGGCTGTAAACTCGCCTAAACTTGCAATCCTGCAATCTTTTTTATTTTTTATTTGCAGTCATAAAAATCTCAGAAGAGTTTTTATGGTTGCTTTTAAATAGCACAAAGAATCACGTATTCCAAAGCCATCCCCTCCTAGGATTGTAGAGCAAATAGCCAAACTCCTCCTCTCCCAGTAGATCAAAGAGGTAGTAGATTTTTCTGTGAGATTCCTTTTTGCCCTAACAGATTTTGTAAGACTTATCTCTTAATAACTCACTAACTGTTGCTGGCACATCACTTATCTCTTGTGGAAACAGTCATGAGTTTTTTTCCTGGAAATTCCAGCCACTTTTCTGTGAAACTCTTTGGTTTGGTGCTTATCTCTTTGCTCCTGTTCACCAGCGATGCTGACGGTATGTAGCCTTGTCTTTGCTCTAATGCGTCCGTTTCGTGCGGATTTCACTACGAATCATATCTAAACCTGTACTTTTGTAAATTAAGTTTAAAAAAAAAGACTGCGGTCATTGTAAAAATCGCAGACACTGCTTACTGACAGCAGTGGAAGGTAATTGGCTGCGCTGTGAACAGAAATCCATGTTGTTGTTGTTGTTTTAAATTGTGATATAAAAGCAGTTTTAAATCTACGACCTAATGAGATTGATATTACAAACCACTCTTTTTGACCCACAATGAATTTAGATATGATCTTCCTAACTTTTAAATGTGTTTAAAATACACCCATGGACTAAGAAACTAACAGTGTGCTAGTGTACATACAAATATAAAGGCAATTCATTTCAGTAAACCTGCCAATTACAGGACAGTTTTTCTCAAAAAACAAAGTGGCAGTTTTTTTTTTTTATAAATGAGAGGCTGAGGAAGAATCTGCATGGTTTTCTATAAGGCAGAACCCATCTGTTAGAAAGAGCTGGGACTGTTTGGTGCCCTGGGCGAACACCCCCTCTGTGCTGTTGCATGCTGGGGCAGCAGGTTGAGGGTCACAGATGCCAACAAACTAAATAAACTGGTCCATATGGCCAGTAATGTGTTGGGGATGGAGTTGGACTCCGTTAGGGTGGTGTCTGAGAGGCAGATGTTGTCCAAGATAAGGCCAGTCATGGAAAATACCTCCCACCCACTCCATGATGTACTGGCTAGTCACAGGAGCACGTTCAGTGAGAGACTGAGATTACCAAAAAGCAGGAAATCATTCCCGCCTTTGGTCATCTCCCTGTACAACTCCTCCTCAACTGGAAGGTGATATTACTGAACTGAACTCAAATATTATTAACGAATTCCAAAAGAGGCTTTGGAAAGAGTCATTTTTTTCATTCCCAAAACATGGAAAAATCATTTCAGCAGTTTCCACTGCCAAGGAGCCTTAGCATGGGGGTTACTTTTTGGACAGTGCAAAATAATTAATGCAATCTGTTGAGTTCAATATACACCTAGAATTTTGAGTTTTTAGGCTTCGAATCAGTTTTAGATTTTTTTTAGAGCCATGCAGATTTACAGGTTAGTGGACCTGACCTGTGTTGGGAATACTGGGTAATTCTGATGAAGTACCAGTCAGTGACGACTGTAATGATGCAGCCTGTCTGGCAGAGTAATGTTGCTGACCAATTTTGATTGTTTTTCTTTTTCCGGTCCACTACTTACTGCATGAAGAGATGTTATGTCATACAGGAAAAGCAGTTTCAAAAGCTGTTCATTATACTTCACCAATCTCCTCAGTCATAAGATCCATGCAGCACACATGGGAAGCGGTAGAAGTTTGTCGTCTACAATTTAAGCTACAATAGTCTGGGGCTGCTTAGCTGCTTCAGGACCTGGACGGCCTTCCATAACTGATGGAAACAGGACTTCTGATCAAAATCATGATGGGGAATGTCCGCCCATCATAATCCACATTTGGATTATCCAGCAAGGCACCAGCAAGTCCACCTGTGTATGGTGAAAAAACTCTCACGTGTGGCTGAATTAAAATAATTATGTACATTGATGTGAAGCACTGGATTGCAGTATTTGCGACAAGGTTTGCACAAGAGGAAAATTTGAAAAATATCACTTCCAGACATCATTAGTATTTCTGCCACCCAGAACTAACACAGTTCTCTCTCTGTTTTTGCAGTCTCTCCCACCAAAGTGAACATTAGAGCAATTTCAGAGGACTCATTCGAGTGTGTGACAGAAGAGAGCCCAAATGCAAACGTTACCTGGTACAGGTAAAGTAGTTTATATAATGATTTCAGCTCAAACATGTTCTGGAAAAGCCTTTAGAGAGATAGAGTGACATTGTATTTAGAGCTATATTACCTGTAACAGAGGTCAGTTCAATTTTAGGAGGAGGGAGGAGGAGGGAGGAGGAGGGAGACAGGGCAAAAGACAGACAGAAAATAAACTGTAGAAACAATAATATCAGATTGAATCTCAGTGTGAACACTTCAAGCACATAAGCTGCAGTCTGATCAGATGGCCAGCCAATTTAAAAATACAACATTTAAACTTTAGCTGACAGTGTTTTCAGAAAATATCAGCACTGGGAGCAGCGTGTGAGCAAGCTGTATATTCAGAAAATAAATGACAGGTTTTGGTCTTCCAACAAAGGAAACATCATTTGGATGCTGACAACAAGTGTTTTACTGCCCAAATCTTTGTATAGCAATCAACATGCAGATACAAAATCAGTTACAAAAAATATTGAGACAATGTGTAAATAAAAACAGAATGCATTGATCTGAAAAAATGTTGCTTTTTATTAATAGTAGAACACAGCAAACATATAAAATGTTCAATCAGAACTTTTTTTTCTGGTTAACTTTTAACTTGAAACAATACATCTTAAAACAAGTCAGGACATGACCGTGTTTACTACTGTGTACTCTTATGTCTTTATTTAATAACATTCCATAACCTATAACCTGACGATACTAGCTGCAAATGTGGTGAAAGGTCTGGAGAGTTCAGACTCTGGACTCTTCTGCTATGAAGCCAGACTCTTGAATACCACAGTGTGCAGTTTAGCATTGCTAACAAAGAGCTAATAACTGAAATTCTTTTGACTTTTGGCACAACTCACATTGTACTGCCCTCTCTGTAAAATTTCATGTAGAGTCTCGTTCATGTTTTTCCAGATCTGGCCAGTCTTTGCTGCAGTCTGCTGTCAAAGTAAAGGGTGCAAAGCTACAACTGCTGAGTCTGAGCTCTGACCTAAATGGCCTCTATCAGTGTGAAGCATATGGAAGAAAACACAGTCAGCTGTATGTGCATGTGGCATCAGGTGAAGTGAACTTGTATTTAGCTGTGCAGTTTGTCAAAATCTTCTGAATTGTTTTTGTGATTTCTGAGCTTTTGTGTGTTGTTATTCTGTTTTCTTTTTTGTCCATTCCTGTCAAAGGAAACTCGAACATCTAGACAGATTTCTTTGGTAAGCAGCTAGTTTAGAGAAGTGGTTGCCTTACCCTAAAGTCAGCACAAAGCAGACAAGTTAATGGATAATGGATGCCTTACCCAGTGCAGTATATGATCATATTCAATTCAATATTCGTTTTGGATTTGACCTTTTGTAGATGTTTTCATTGTGATGTTGTTCAGTTGTCTTCTTTGTTGACTTCTGTCAAGGATTGAAAGAGAAACATTTGCTTCCAGATTTAAAGTAAAACTATTCCAACCATCCTGAAACAACAGGTTAGAATTCCTTGATAAACAGATATTTTAATGAAGTGGTTGACTTAAACCGCAGCCAGCACCACATACAAGTTTCAGTTCAGATTTATTTATATAGCAGCAAATCACAACAACAGTTGCCTCAAGGCGCTTTATATTATAAGGTAAAGACCCTACAATAGTATACAGAACACAGAAAACCCCAACAATCATGATGCCCTATGAGCAAGCACTTTGGCGAGAGTGGGAAGGGAAAATTCCCTTTTAACAGGAAGAAACCTCCAGAACCAGGCTCATCTGCTCCAACCGGCTCCAAGATAAAGACATGCTTTTGGATGAGTTTGAATGGGATGGTGCATCCAGTGCAACACATTATTATTCAAGTCAGTTTCACCTCGGAGGATGTTCAAGCTACTGATTGTTGTTTTCTAGGTCATATCGGGAATACGTTGGGTACAGGTGTTTGAATACTGTTTGATTCATCCAAATGTGAAATTCAAAACTAAATGCAATGAAAGTGTAAACAACACATCCCAATCTCATTATATTCTTCCTTCTTGTGTCCCTGTAGAAGCATGCTGTGCTGTTTGGGTCTTATTTGGTGCTCTGCTTTCTCTGAATGTTGTTGGAGCTGCAGCATGGTACTTCTATAGATGCAGACATTTTCAAAGGTACTTAGAACCATAACCCAGCATACACTTAATATGTAGCATAATATGGAAAACTCCTTATATCAAAGCTTATCATAAACCTTGACAGAAATATCTGATGCATTTAGTCACTGATGTTTATTTGAAATTTCACAAAAAAACAAAACAAAAAACAAATACAACCAAATACAATAAAGTTAAAGTCCAGCCTAGGAAGTTCTGAAGTAGTTGAAAATTCTGATTTCACACTAATCTGCATCTTACTGTGTCGCACATCACCTAAGCCCTTTAATTCAGTCTTCTTTTCTTTGTTTGTTTTTTCTAAAAAACAATCATGATTTTGATGCTATTTTTTGAGCTCTTAAACAAATGTTTCTTCAGAGAAATGCTGTCCTCACAGGACAGTCATACTGGATTTTATTAAATATGATTATTGCTGGGGCGACCGTGGCTCAGGGGGTTGGGAAGCTCATCTGTAACCGGAAGGTTGCCGGTTCGATCCCCCTGCTCTCTGTCCTGGCAAAACACTTTACCCTACCGCCTACTGGTGTTGGCTAGAAGGGCCAATGGTGCGATATGGCAGCCAGTTGCAGCTGTAGCTTACCTCCACCAGTGTGTGATTGTGAGAGTGAATGAATAGTGAAATTGCAATTGCAAAGCGCTTTGGGTGCCTAGAAAAGCGCTATATAAATGCAATCCATTATTACTTTAGATTAAACAGAGTGAAAAGCATCAACCTTAACCATCTGCAGCAGTAATATTAATTATAAAACACAGATGGAAAAAACTTTCTGTAGAATAATTACTTTTACTTGACATCACCTACATACGCGTTGTCAGTAACTCGTTTGTATTAAGCACATTGAGTTTACATATAACTAAAAGTGCTTTATAAATACACTTGCCAATCATACAGATTTATGTGGAGTAGTGTGTTTTCAGTGTTTTATTGCTATTTTAGGAATGGTTCAAAAAAATTATTCGACCACTCGTCATTGTTAGCTAATAGTAAATAAGTAGTAGTAGTAGTAGTAGTAGTAGTAGTAGTAGTAGTAGTAGTAGTAGTAAGTAAAATATTTTATAATTCTTCAGCCAGGAAGATGTCCAGTGCAGCAAGCTCCAGGAAGGTGATCAGTATATTTAAAAGAAGAAAAAAAGAGGCAGCACAAAAGGTATGTTTAAACAATGGGAAAAGATGGGTGTGTGCGTGTGTTGGGGGCGAATAATGACTTAATGTCTGTATGTGTTATGTATGCCATACTTTATAGCTTTAGTTATGCACAATATTTCTTTTTAATTATTGTAACTGCCTTTTTGAGAGAGCAGTTGAGCAATAAATGTATTAACTTATCATTTTTTCATTACTATTATGTGTGTTGACTACTTAGAACATTTAAATTAATATCTTTTTCTAATATCTGCAGAAACGCTGAAAGTCTTTTTATGTTCAGTTAAATTTAAACACAGCTTTAAACAATGTGTCTGAATTCTCTGCCTCAGGAGTGTCTCTGGCAGTTGTGGAAGACATCTGGACCGAAGGCGCCACCATCCTTTTGTTCCAGACTCGACTACTAAATAGGATGAAAAATGGATGAAGATTCTTGGTTCTCATCTATATCCCCATCTGCCTGTCATTGCCATTTGGGTTTCATCAGCAATAAAACTGGTTGCAGCAGTTTTATTGTTTTCCACCCGCTTATTAGTATTAGAACCACCGGCACAAAAACATGTTAACACTGCAAAGATTATCCACAGCTATAAAAATGTAATCATTCAGCACCATGTCTCTTTATACTCTAAATGCACCTTGATGTCATGTACTGTGTTTTCTTTAAGCTGCTTTCCATTTCAAAATGTAAAAGGCTAAGTAGAATATTTCACTGCTGTCTTCACACAAAGTAATCTCAATGAAACCCTCTGATCATCTGTTTTGTGTTGACTTCATGGTATAAATATACTTGCTTGAGATAGAAACCAAATTCAGCTGGATTTTCTTTATTTTCGTGCCTATTTACATTGTAGATTTTCACTGAAGACATCAAAACTATGAATGAACACTTGTACAGACCAGCTGCCAAACAGTGTTGCAGGAGAACAGACTCAGTCTACTGAGAGGAGTACTTGTGGTTTTAATAAAAATGATGTTCTTGTTTAAAGTCCATTTTGCCAACATTAAGCTTGACATATTTGCATGTTTTGAAGTGTCTTGATCTGCCATCTTTTGGAAAAGATTTGAATGCACAGAATGAATTTACCTGAAATTATTCATCGGCATGTAATGAGGTGAAATAACCAGCAGATGGCACTTCATTATCTATTATGCTAGTGGTACCCAAAGTGGGGGCACGGTATGGATTAAAAAAAGAATGCTTGGACACTGCTAGCATAATGGACAGGTTTTTTGACAGGGCTCCCACACAAACGCAAAGCAGAGGTTGAAGCATCGCCAGATATGCTTCCAAGCAAACGTCCTTCCAAGCCAAAGACTAGAAAATACGATCCTAATGCAGGCTCAATCGTCCAGGTAAGTAAATCTTCAAAAGTTGATTCTGTTAATCTGGAAATCAGGGTTTTCAGTGGGAGAAACGTTTCGTCACTCATCCAAGTGACTTCTTCAGTCTCAGCTGACTGCAGTTTCCCCAATCTTATAAACAGTGCATTTGCATAATGACTGAAACCAGCACCTTTTCACCTAAAAGGGAAAGACCACCCAAGTGCTCACTGTCACTTGGATGATATTTTGATGAGTGACAAAACATCTTCTTGAAAATGCTACTTCAAGAAGAACAGAATCAACTTTTGTGGATTTTCTTACCTGGATGATTGAGCATTCATCAAGAAGGTCAGATACTATTCATGCTGCATGATTTAAAATGAAGGCAACAGGCAGAGGATTACAGGCATAGTGCTAAAGAATGTAGCATCATGGGCAGTGTAGTCCGTGCTGTAGGGAGAATGGACTGCCATATCCGTTATGTGTCTGTGTGTGAGCGCGAGGGAGGGAGAAAAGTACGCAGGCACGTGCAGAGGGGGGGGCTAGAGGGACTTGAGCACCCGCCCCTTTCCTGATGGGTGCCCAAAGTGCCCTTTTGTTGAGGCAACTTTAAAAAATATATATATATAATTTTTTTTTAATGTGTGTGTGCGTGCGGAGTCCTGTCTGTGCCCCTCAACAATAATATTTAACTATTAATCACAGTTTTGCTAAATAAAAGGATCTGGCTTGCATCAGTCACATGATCACATTTAACCAATGATCGCCCTTGACGGCAGAACGCGCTGGTTACGAGACGGGAACGAGCTCACAAAGAGCACGCGCATTTGTTGCGGTTCGGAGCTGTAGGAGAAACACAAGTTAACTCAGAGACACAGACTGATGCGACAAAACCAGTAAGTAGGTGTACAGTAGTGATGGCCAAATGAAGCTTTCTGAAGCACTGAAGCTTGTATTGAAAAACGGTTCATTACTCGAAGCTTTTCAACACAGTCCTGTTTGGTGACATCTGGTGGCCAAAAATACAAAGAGCAGCTTGAATCCACACAATAAAACCAACTGCTTCATTACGATTGCCTACTCTACAGAGTGGAGTTTTGTCTGATATTGGGCCGCTGTTGTGTTGCTTTGAACGTGTATTTTTTGGTGGTTAAAAAAATGTGTTTTATTTGTTTAATAAATAGTTTTGACCAGTAAACTCTCAAGGTTCAAGGTTCTTTATATGTCACATGCAGTTATACAAGTATAACACACAGTGAAATGTAGCCTGACACGCTCCTCGACATGTGCCAAAAAATTGGGGGGGGGGGGGGTAGAGGAAAAACATTATATATATATATATATATATATATATATATATATATATATATATATATATATATATATATATATATGTAGTATATACACTGGGTGAATGTGCAGCAGTAGCAGCAAGCAGGTGAATTCTGTACATTAATATGAATAGACATCTGACTATTTTACAGGATAGACAATATAAACATATTTAAAATTAAAGGAATTGAAATGTACATTGTGCCTTGGTTTAGTGTCTGGAAGAGTCCTGACTCAGTCAATTATAGATGATGTGAGAGGGCGGGTGTGTGTGTTTAGGGCACGGATGGCTTGGGGATAGAAGCTCCTCTTGAGTCTCTCTGTCCTTTCCCGGAAGATGCGGAACCTTCTACCAGATTGCAGAAGTTGGAACAGTTTGTTGCCAGGATGGGACGGGTCCTTCAGTATCTGCGCTTCTCTAGTCCGGCATCTCCTGGTGTAGGTGTCCTGAAGCGGGTAGGTGTCCTTGTTTAAACATGCACCATGGTGTGGTCTTCCTTTGCTTGTGACTTCTTGATGTTAGTAAATACAATAATTGAAAAATACCACGTTACATATAATATATACATATAATAATGTACAACACATTATGGAGTATGCTTCTGCCCTGAGGTCCTGCCTCCATGCACTTATGCAATTAATCGCTAGACAGGTGTATTTATAAATAATATTATATTAGGGAAATTTTCCCAGACATATTTTTGACCTGTGGGTAGAATTGATTGTGAAATGGAAAGGAAAAATGCTTATGAAATTGCAAATTAAAAACATGATGCATTTAAGGTAACCCTTTTTCATTTTTATTTAAAAAGAGAATTTGTTCTAGTGTGCGATGGCCGAACCTGTTCCTTTTCGTGGAGATCATTTATCCTGCCTTAAGGAAAATCCCTTCACATGGCCCAGAGGAGGCTGGAGTGCAGAGAAACTGGTAGAGATGCAGTTATACAGTCTACCTGGGCCCCACAAACTATCAGCTAAAGAGAATAAATAAATTCAATTGCTGCACATTTGGCAGACTAACATTTTCAGATTAATTAAACAATAAAATATATATTTTTACAACATTACATGTAAAGAGTCAAGTGGAAGTTTTTCTAAAGTTATTTAATGATATTTATATTATGGAGGCAGATTTTTGACATTTTATCTTTTTCCCGTTTTCAGATATAATAAACACGCACAAAACAAAAGTAAACGGCCAGAACACAAAGCTGTAAAACCCACCCGATTGACAAAAATCAACTCAAAATTCTCCCACACAACAGAACCTCCTCTATTCCTCGCTGGCTCCAAATCTCTCAGTGGAATGATCAGTGGTTCGCTATCTGTCACCATCAAAACACTCCACAAATCCCATTGAATCAGATACCGAAGCAGTTAGGTTCTAAATGAAGCTTCGGACGTCACCGATCACGTGACTCTGGCCAAACAAATCAAACTTCGATACAGTGCTTCTGAAGCAGTGTGTTGATTTTTTTGACACACGCACCGGAGCTTCAGCTTCAAGCGGGCCATCACTAGTGTACAGCGCACACTGTAGTGTATAGCACACAGGAGTATTAGCTTATTACGTACACGTTGGTAAGCTGTCTTGTTGCAACTGACGAACTGAAACAAACGAGCGTGCTGTGTGTGCAACAGCGCGACAAACATTACCTGTCCTTTTTTTAACTGCACAAGTAGTGCTGGTCATAGCTGCTGGCTACCTGTGTAAGGCTGTCACCGTTTTACGGAACATATTTAGTTTTAAAGTAAGTTTCCGGGCTTTTCCTGCCTTTCTGGGGGGATTATATTTCACTAAAAAACGATCTAATATGCATCCATCCATCCGCTTCCGCTTATCCTTTTCAGGGTCGCGGGGGGCGCTGGAGCCTATCCCAGCTGTCATAGGGCGAGAGGCGGGGTACACCCTGGACAGGTCGCCAGTCTGTCGCAGGGCCAACACACAGGGACAGACAACCATTCGCACTCACATTCACTCGCACATTCACACCATTCACACAATGGCAATTTGGATTTTCCAATTAACCTATCCCTCAAGCTGCATGTCTTTGGACGGTGGGAGGAAGCCGGAGTACCCCACACAAACATGGGGAGAACATGCAAACTCCACACAGAAAGACCCCGGCCTGATGTTGGAATTGAACTCAGGACCTTCTTGCTGTGCGGCAACAGTGCTAACCACCGTGCCACCGTGCTGCCCGATCTAATATGCATGTCCACATAATTATGCATTATTATAATTATAATATATTAAAAAACACACGCTGTATTTTAAAGAACATACATTAAGAAGCAGATTATATCAGATTTATATTTTAAATAAGACAAAATTTGGATTTTACAGGAGTAAAATGATTGTATCTCTACAGTTTAAAAATGTAATAAACTTTGCCCCTGCACAGAGTGGATAGTGAAACAAATGGAATCATCATAAATACATTATTTCATATTTATTACTTCCCCCTCCTCATTCCTTTATTATTGTAGCTCTAGTAATAAATAATAATGCAAGGATTCTGGATCAGCACCATGATGCCCATAGTATATTCAGTATTCTGAAGAAGGTCTAAAATGTCACTGTGTGTGCGTGCATGTGTGTGTTTTATTTAGATGGATTTAAAAAAAATATTACTCATTACACACGCTGGAGAGATTATATCTCTCGGCTGGCCTGGGAACGCCTTGGTATTCCCCCGGATAAGCTGGAGGAGGTGGCTGGGGAGAGGGAGGTCTGGGCCTCTTTGCTTAGGCTGCTGCCCCCGCGACCCGGCCCCGGACAAAGCGGATGAAGATGGATGGATGGATGGATGGATTACTCATGATATAACATTGTCCAGACATGGCTGGTAAGGACATGAGGAGGAAACTGTGAGGAAGCTGTGTGAGGCTACTAAAGGCAGGGCTATAACATTTTTCTGTCATCATTTAGATTAAGTGCAAGAGTTGTTAGGTGTGGATAATTAGATTATAGTTTATTGCAATAACAAGTTGTGCCTTGTTCTCAGATAGACAGCAAGTGGAGAGTGATATATGAAATGATGCGATGGAAGGAAGAAGAGAAGCAAAGAGTGATTCACAGGCAGAGCCTAAATTATTTCTCACAGTTTTTTGTGTCCTTATGGTTCCAAGCGCTGTCACCAATCTTTGCATTTTGTTATTATCTCATGACACTTGTTTAATCAGCTACCATCTCTCCTATGGACTTTTTAATGTCTACAGTCTCAGATCAACACAGCCCTGCCCTCCAGCACTATCAGCAGCAGGAGCAGCAGAAACACCTCAACAGCAACATTGTACTGTGGTTGTAGCTCAGGTGGCAGAGCAGGTCAGCCACTAACCAGAAGGTCGGTGGTTCGATCCCAGGCTGCCTCCTGGCTGCATGCCAAATATCCTTGGGCAAGATACTAACCCCATGTTTGCCTACTGGCGGTGGTCAGAGGGCTGACAGAGCCTCGCCTCTGTCAGTGCGCCCCAGGGTGGCTGTGACTGAATGTAGTGTAAAGCGCTTTGGGGTCTTTAAGGACTAGAAAAACGCTATACAAATGCAGGCCATTTACCATGTACCCATCAGGTAAAACATCGGCGATGTTTGCTTTGCCTTGTTGCCCATATTAGATTCTTGATGAATGTGTGTTGTTGTTATTGCAATACTGTTATTCAGCCTGGTTCAATGTGCCCCTTTTTAACTTTGAGCACCCGCCCCTTTAAACCTCTCTGCACGGCCCTGAAAGTACGAGTTGTCATCGAGCAGATACGGGAGCTGGAAGCATGCAAATATAATAATAACCACTGCAGCCAATAAGAGTGCCTGACGAGCCCAGTTGTGTAGGCTATTAAGACTCGACTGTACACTGTGTTCCTGTTTTCCTCCGAAACAAGTTCCGTTGGAGCAGTCTTTCAACGCCTCTCTCTGCCTCTCGCCTCTCTCGCAAGCAAAGTTGACCCACACAACAAAGTAAAGCTATTTTTCGGCTACGAACCCGCCGTATTAGTCAGAGGTCGCTTTACTACGGTTCGGAGCCGCGGACCTTCAGTAATAGTAATAAATCACACAGCAATAGTACATTTATGTAGTTGTAAAAAGCATGATAATATATTAAGTAATCCAAAGTATTCAGAATACGTTACTCACATTGAGTAACGTAAAGGAATACGTTACAAAATACATTTTGGGGCATATATTCTGTAATAATAATAATAATAATAATAATAATACATTTTATTTGAGGGCACCTTTCAGAAACCCAAGGTCACCTTACAAAAACAATAAAAGGAACAGTAGTCATAAAATACATAAAATAAGTTAAAATTACAAAACAGAGCGTGACAACAGATAAAATCAGCATTAAAGCAAATAAGCCAGTTTAAACAGATGTGTTTTGAGCTGTGTCTTAAATACGGAGAGGGAGTCAATATTTCTTAGTGCAGGAGGAAGAGAGTTCCAGAGCCGAGGAGCAGAGCGACTGAAAGCTCTGTTCCCCATAGTAATAAGGTGTGAGGACGGAACAGGAAGATGAATAGCAGATGATGATCTGTAGTGGAATACATTTTAAAAGTAACCTTCCCAACCATGACCATGGACCTCTCGTTCTAGGTCAGCTGGCTTAGACTCATGCTTATCCCGTGTCTTTCATTTCTGTGTGATCATAGCAAAACAAGCGGCACCTTCCGAAAACAACGAAAAGAATGTAAAATCATATGATGTTTGTCAAATTTGACTAAGTATCCCCCCCTCCGCATTCCTACATTTGACTTTGAAAGTAACTTTTGCTTCCTGTTTGAAACAATGGGCGTGGATAGCCGCAGCAGCAGCAGCAATGAGCAAATCACAAGAAAGAAAACCAAATGAAGCGGACAGAGTTACATGTTTTGTTTATGTTTTCACGGACAATTATTATGACAAGTCAGTGCCACTCCATGTTTTCCGTGATACCCTGTCGTTTGGTGATAATATCTGCGTTCCTGCTGACCAGAGAAGCTGCTGACGGTATGTTGAAAGTTTTTTGTACACGCTTGGATCGGCTTGGGCTGAAATGAGATAAACTTGCATGTGTCACAACGGACGGGCAGGGAAACGTGAAAATGAAAAAAGTAACTGCTCATTACCAATGCGGGTCCTGGTGGTGGTGATGTAGAAACATCAAAATGATGGGATATCTGGTGGATTAAGAGTGTGTACAGATCATAGCTCTACAGTTTAAATATGTACAGTTCTATTTCTTTTTCATTTTCAGGACAGTTCATATAAACTAATAAATTCCCACTTATGCGTGATTCCCCCCCCCCCCCCCCACTTCACCCACAGTTTATAAAATAAAACAAAAAAGTATGGTTGAGTTTTGTTTTGTTTTTGTTTTTTGTGAGAGGATTTTTCACATGAGATAAGATTATAGCAATTCACTGGGTAGGAACAGAATTTAGATATAACTCGAAAGATCTTCATGGTGGGTGATGTTACAAAATTATGTCATTGTTACATTATCAGCTCAGTACACAGCCAGGGTCTGTTGGTTTTACCTTGAGTACACAAGGACGTGGGAAACTAGCAAAATGTTTTCATTTACCTTTCAGTAGTTTGTCTGTCAGCAAAGTCACACACAAAGAAGGCAATCATCTAGTCTCCTGGAGTTGCATAAATGAGAATTTTAAGATTCTTCTTTTTCAATCTGCTGTGAAAACTTAAGCAATAGTAAGGGTGTGTTTACTAAGTCAATAGCTGGAGCAAAGTATAATCCAGCTAGTCTACTTATTTTAGTAATATAGCCATGATTTTTGACTGCCTGTATTCAGATTACTTAATACCTAAGGTGTGCTTTATGTTAAACGTGATATACAGAAACAGATGCCAAGCTACAGCAGACTAAAACAAGACCTGAAGTCAAGACCTGTAAATTTTATGATTTGAAAGGCACCTAATATCATTTATATAGTTTCTGTAAATAGCACAAGTTTTGTTCATGTTTATTTCTTGTCAGGTCAGTGGACTGAATGTAAAAAAGAAATTTAGCACTAAAGACCGTCTTTAGTAGCACTTTTTTTCAATTTTGAAATAAAAACATTTAATACTACCTCATGTTCCCCTCAAAATCTGAAAAGCATTTCCATATTTTCAGTGTATGTTTGAATTATTGCATCCTTATCATGATAAAGTATGTGAGGTGAACATGGTTGGGGATGAAATAATTTCTGTTTTTCTAATGAGATCTTCAATGTAGCTTCAAAGTAGCTGTTAATATCAAATTTAGTATAATTAATTGAGGACCTTTTATTTTGCGTAAATTAATTTCCATGTTTTTTTCTATTAGGCCCATCTATGGCCACTAAATAATCATAGTAGGAATATTCATTCATCGGCAGTGTTGGGAAGGTTACTTTTAAAATGTATTCCATTACAGAATACAGAATACATGCCCGAAAATGTATTATGTAATGTATTCCGTTACGTTACTCAATGACAGTAACGTATTCTGAATACTTTGGAATACTTAATATATTATCATGCTTTTTACAACAACGTGAATGTACTATTGCTGTGTGATTTATTACTATTACTGAAGGTCCGCGACTCCGAACTGTAGTAAAGGGACCTCTGACTAATACGGCGGGGTCCCTGTCGGCTCGTAGCCGAAAAATAGCTTTACTTTGTTGTGTGGGTCAACTTTTCTTGCGAGAGACAGAGAGAGGCGTTGAAAGGCTGCTCCAACGGAACTTATTGTTTTCGGAGGAAAACACGAACACGGTGTACAGTCGAGTCTTAATAGCTTACTTACAACTGGGCTCTTCAGGCACTCTTCTTGGCTGCAGTGGTTATTATTATATTTACATGCTTCCAGCTCCCGTTTTTCCTCGATGACATAGTGTTACTCATTCAGACTAATCCAAAACAGCTGACTGGCACATCCAGGCACATGATCAGGGAGAGCTTGGTCTGCTTTTGCTTTGTTTTCTATTTCTATTCTCACTCAGGCACTTTTATTTAATTGTTGAAAGTCAAAATAATGATCAAGATAAACAGTCAATTAAGTGTGTGTTTTAAGTGTTTAAGTGTGAAAATCTTCTTGGATGCTCTTTTGTTTTTACTTTTTCATCTGTGATCTGATCTTTCATGTATTTTCCAGCTCTCCGGGTGACTGGTGGAAGTGTGACAGTGGAACAAGGAGGTACTGCTATCTTAACGTGCCATGTCATTGATACCAATGATGACCTGACACAGATTACCTGGCAGAGGAAGACGAGAGAAAAACCTCGCAATGACAATTTCCTAACTATCCTACCCAGAGATGGAGTGCAGTTTGTCAATGGACATGATGATCGATTTAAATATATCGGGAATTTTAACAACAAAAATGGAACTCTCCAGTTATCCAATGTTGCCCTGAAGGATGAAGGCAGCTACACGTGCATCTTCACAATGTTTCCCAGTGGAAATCAGAAGACTGAGATACTTCTAAACTTGCTTGGTATGAAAAAACACTTTATTTAAATTATTCTGGGTGTTTGTGTGTGAGACAGAGACAGAGTTACTTCGACCATCCTGTATGCATGTTTATTTATTTGTGTGCTGTGCCTCTCCTACTGCCTCCTTTCACAAACATCAAGGACAACCTTCCCACTTTGGGCACTGCAGAGGTTTTATTTGCTACCTGCACGGCTGCTGGATCGAAGCCTCCTGCAGAGGTGAGGTGGCTCACTGGTGCTTTGGGAGACAAAGTGAGGACGACAACAAACTCCACCCAGTATGACAACGGTACGACTACCACTGTCAGCTCTCTGTTTGGTGTTCCTACGAGAGAGATTAATGGTCACCAGGTCCAGTGTGTCATCAGCGGTGACTCCCTGACTAAAGAAAAAAGTCTGCCCTTCACCATACAGGTCTACTGTGAGTATCAGCTGCGGATGTAGTTTATTATTTGTCTTTTGTTGTGTCACTGTTGATTTTAGAATTTTAATTGTTTAACCAAGTTGTAGCATGTCTGCCACTATGAACCCCCCCCCCCCCCCACACACACACACACACACATGTACCTTGCACACGCCGTTTCTTTATCACAGTATTTTAATTTACATTTTCTACACTGTTATTTGCTTTACAGCACTGTCCCCCAACTCTGTCTATGCTGTCTTCTCCCTGTCCGCTCAGCGTTTTCTCCCAATGCACCATTTTGCTGCTGTGTAGAAACAGGGGAGGTATAATTAGATATTGGCTGTCAACTGTTCCACTCTGGCACTGCAGCTATGTCCAGTCTTACTTTTTTTTCTTTCTTCATATGCGATTGTGACATCTCCCCTGCTCTCATGACTTTGTCTCCTGGTTGTGGCAGTCAATATTATGTCACAACAGATTAAGAAAGAATTTCTGAAAGATAAGTAGAGCAAAAGTCAAGACAAAATGAGGATATCTAGGTTGATACAAAGGCTATTGTTACGCCATTAGTGTTAAAGACTAAATAATACTTAATGTGGGTGTTTTGTTTTTTGGACTGTCAGATGAAAGACCAAATACCAAGTACCAAAATAATTGATCTTTACTGAGGACAATATACCTCAATTTGGAGTTTTTGGCTACCTTGAGTGAGCTTAGTTTACCTGAACTGAGGCATCGAAAAAAGTCAAAACTTAACACTCATTTTGTCAGAGACATGCTGACTGTCAGTAGCTACAGTTAATGGACTGAGCTGTGCCAGAAATCCAAGGTAATGCCGGTGATGACATAGAGGAATGCTCTCTCAGCAGACCTTCATCCCTCAATACCAATCCATGACCATTTCAGTGACACAGCACTGTCCTGCAGTGTTACCAACCTTCAGTTTTTTTAGTTGAAGGTGTTTGTAATCGAGTCAGTGACATATTTATATCACTATGAAGGGATCACTCCTTGATCTAAATGACAAGTAACCAAGATTTATGGATTTGCGTGCCATAATAGGATTCAAACATATGTGAAATCATTAATATTTCCTTAGTTCAGGATTAACACACTTTTCTCTATATCTTCTGCAGTCTCACCCACAGAAGTGAACATTAGAGTGATTTCAGAGGACTCGTTTGAGTGTGTGACAGAAGCCAACCCAAATGCAATATTTAACTGGAGCAGGTAAAGTCATTTGAATAATTACTGTGTGTGTGTGTGTGTGTGTGTGTGTGTGTGTGTGTGTGTGTGTGTGTGTGTGTGTGTGTGTGTGTGTGTATGGTGAGTGGCAGGTCAGGCAGGACCCAAACACAAAGGGATGAAGTGGAAGAGGCAGCTCAAAACTAAACGGTACAGGCCAGGAGGAAACCAGGACTCTAGGAACTAGAAAACAGAGCAGAAACACAGCAAATGGGAACAAATCGACGAGCAAAGATGGGCAGTAACGCATTACTGTAATCTGATTACTTTTTTCAGGTAACGAGTAAAGTAAGGGATTACTATTGCAAAAACGGTAATTAGAGTACCGTTACTTTCCCGTAGGAACGCTGCGTTACTGCGTTACTAAAACCGTGATTTTTTGCGAGAATGTCTCACGACAGTGACGTAAGCGAGTGCGCCGTTAGTGACAACAGCTGTGTGCAGATCAACAATGGATCACATATCGATTGTGGGAGAGAGTATGAGTGTGCAGCGTTTAAAGCGTGGACTTTGAGTTTGATTCCATAAAAAGTGACAAAAACATTAGCGTCCATCGTGCGTGGGAAGAAAACTTTTTACAGCGAAAAAAACCCCTAAACTTCTAAGCAAGCACCGAGTGCGCAACGATGTAATGGGAAACTCACAGAGAAACTCGCGGATTCTTCAACTGACCGTGGCACACCTGCACCAGGGTAAACCTCCGCTCACCGCAGTGCTGCTTAATAGGTGAAAATAGAGCAACAGGACCGCTGAGTCTTTGACTTTATTTATGTTCTGCTGTGTTTTACTTGCATCTATTTGAAAGAGTGAGTGTAAACACAAAAAAATATTTTATTTTATGTGCTGGAATGTGCAGAAAATAGGTTTAAATGTTAAACTAATTTATTCAACTCAGAGAATGTTGCATATAATTAAATTTTTGCTTGATGCATAAAGTTAAAAGATTAAAACTGATAAAACAAGTTAAAAAAAGAGACTTTTCCATTTGATTACATTTTGTATGATGTATTATGTAGAAAAAGTAGAATTGGGCTGAAAGATCTATCACTTTATCACCTACTCAGGTTGTAAATCGTGTTTTTAAAAAGTAACTAAGTAACTAAGTAATTAATTACTTTTGAAAATAAGTAATCAGTAAAGTAACGGGATTACTTTTTTGGGGAAGTAATCAGTAATTAGTTACTGATTACTTTTTTCAAGTAACTTGACCAACACTGTCGACGAGGAACACACATTACGCATGACGAGAGGATGGGCAACAGGTCATACATAACGAGCGATCGTGGCTCAGGAGTTGGCAGTTCGCCTTGTAATTGGAAGGTTGCCGGTTTGAGCCCTGGCTTGAACAATGTCGGTCATTGTGTCCTTGGGCAAAACACTTCACCCGTTGCCTACTGGTGGTGGTACGGCAGCCTCGCCTCTGTCAGTGCGCCCCGGGATGGCTGTGGCTACAATGTAGCTTGCCATCATGTGTGAATGTGTGTATGAATGGGTGAATGACTGGATGTGTAAAGCGCTTTGGGGGTCCTTACGGACTAGCGCTATACAAATTAAGGCCATTTACCATAACATAGCTGTACTAAAGAAGGAAATAGGAAATAGGAAAAAGGACTGTAAAAACTAAAACAGGAAGTAGGATAACACAGAGACTATGTCACAAAGGCTTGGCAGAGGAACCAGGGAGAAACAAGCATGGGGACATGACTGACTGGAAAGACAGAAATGGAACAGAAAACACTGAGACAAGAGAAAAACAAATGTGAAGATGAGACTGACTAAACACAGGAGAAGACAATGAGGAAGAAAAACTCAAAAATCACACAAAACGGAAGACTAAGAGAAACATACTTAATAGATGACATACTAATAACCACAAACCTAAGAATCACATAAACTGTACAAAAACTGGTCACGTGTAAGAG
Source organism: Copadichromis virginalis (assembly GCF_057382275.1). NCBI lineage: Eukaryota > Metazoa > Chordata > Actinopteri > Cichliformes > Cichlidae > Copadichromis > Copadichromis virginalis. The sequence goes on from NC_140633.1 coordinate 21,883,529, forward strand.
TTATTCTCAAGTGAAATGCAAACTGCTTCTAATGCAGCTGTGTAAGATTATTTCCATAAATGCAGCAACTGTCAAATTTGATGTAGCCTACTCCCATGGAAAAGATCACAAAGTAAATTAAATAAAAATTCTGTTAAAGCTGGGCAAAGTTGGATACTATTCCATTAGATACTTGTGGTGACTCCATAGTGTAGTAGTTTACACATTCGTACGTGAAATCTCACTGGTTTGAGACCAGGAGGAGACCTCTGCAAGCTCAAATATTCAGAGTCATCCACTGTCGCGACTGCTTGTGAAAAGGGAAACACTGAAAGAAGTATTACATAATTGTGTTTGTGAAGTTTTTTTTTCACCTGAATAGACTTGATGCCATAAGTTTTGTTGTTGGTGGTGGGGGTTTTTTCCTTTCACTGACAGTGAGCTCTTTCCAGGAGATAAATGTGCAAACACATTTGAATTTTAGTTGAAGAAGCTCAGAGAATTCTAGTCTTCAGCATAAACTATAGGAATCCCAAAGGCATGGCTGTTAATGTGTGGATGGTCCGAACTGAGTGAATATTTTTTTGTAAAGTTACACAAAAAAAAAGCGGAGGCCAAAAATCCAGAAAGCTTCAACAACAAGAAAATCCAATGATTGAGAATGAACATTGTGTTGAAAGTCAAGCTAGCAACCCAACCAAGAGTACAACTCCCCTTGCTCACTAGTCCCATGACAGGCCTACCTGTATCACTCAAACTCATCAGCTGTAGTTGGTTAACTAACATTTATTGACAACCTCTGACAACATGCAAAAAAGAAGTACAACAAAATGTCCACAACCTAGACTATAAAACAAGCCTATAATTGAAGACTGCTACTACTAATCATTCTGTGGTTTAAAAGCAAAAATAAAAATAGTGGTGCAACCCTCCTTTTGATGATATCCAGTTAAACATATCTGATCATCTTTTCTACTCAAGTCAATGTGCAGTGACAGGATAGGAAAACTGCATTCAAAAAGCCACATAAAATGATCTGCTGTAGCCTATTGCAATTGCTGTGCAATAGTCAAGAGACATTGTGACTTGACTGAAAAAAATGTTGCAAATAAAAAGAAAAGTGTTTTGTCATTGGAACTCTGGAGGATTGCACAGGCCGTTTTAGATCAGCAGACAGAAGCTGAAAGACTGTTGACACATAGTTTCACTTATCATTGTCCACTTATCTAGTTCAGGGTCATGCGTGTGGGGGCTGGGGCCTGTCCTAGTTGCTATAATGGTAAGAGGCGTGTCACCAGCTTACTAAAACAAAGAATCAGTCTTTGCGCTGGGGGAGGAAGCCGGAGTAGCTGGTGAACCCGTGACCTCGTGCAAATATGAAAATAACAAACAAACTCCCCATAGAAAGGCTGGACAGAGATATTTAAAAAAAAATAGAAACTAAATAATGAATCATCTGGTCACGTGGTGTACTCAAAATCCAAATTAAGTGATTTTTAACTGCCTGTGCCAGAAACTAATATTAAAAAAAGGTTTTTGTGCTTTTGTTTAATATTACTTTTGGCTTATTTAGTGCTTTTCTGTTTTGCTTTCAGTTGTATTGTGTTAAGTCTTGTATATGTCAGGGCTCTAGACTAACATTCTTCTTAGGTGCACCAGCACAAAAGTTAGGTGCACCCAAGTCTTTCTACCGCATCGCTTAACACTGCAGTTTTAAATGTTCACTTTTTTTTATACTTTTTTTTTTGGTATATGTAGGTTTTTATTTAACCTTTGTATTATTTATTTATTTGTATTATTTACTTACTGTTTTATTTTGATACTCATTTTTTCTGAGGTTTGTGTTCCTTCACTGTGTTTGTGTCTGTTGCGTCCATCTGTGTTTAGTCTTTCTACCTACCAGGGCTGGACTGGTAATCTGGCATACCAGGCATTTTCCCAGTGCCAGGACACTTCTGGGCCGATGGGTCAATATCATTTTTTTTCTTTGTCGTCGATATTATTTTATAGCCTACAGGCTGGCTGGTGGTCCACTGCCACTAGCCCTACAAGCACTGACTGCCACTCATTTATTCTTTTTCATTACTGACACTGGATTGCCTGATCAAATCTCTTAACAAGACTGGCCGGTCTCCTACCATCCACCTTGTAGAACAGAAGTTTACTGTGTAAGAAACCTTTGATAAAGATGGACAACCAAAAGTGAAAAGGTGGAGCTTTAAATGCTATGACAGAAAAAGAAAAAAGAAACTAGAAATTAAAATGTATCAAATTAACTAAAATGTTAGCTGCTGCACCATCAATCCTATTACAAGCAGTGACTATTATAAAGCCTTGTTGCTAGCACTGTCCATGGAGAAATGCATGACAAGGGACAGTAGTCCCAAAAATGGAGGGAGAAAGAAAGAGAGGAAGATGTAATTATGGTGGTAAGAAAACAGTTGGAGGGAATTAATTAGGAAGTTAAAAATTTAAGTAAACCCATCACCATGAGACACTACTAATAGCTAAATACACATGTATACATGAGTAAAATAAATTATTTTTTCCTTTTTGTTGTGTTTCAGTATTTGGATCTTTATTCTGCAATCAGTAATGGCTGTATGAAGTTTCATGAAGCATTAAAGCTTTTCATCCACTTGGTAAACTCATGGGCCAAAGCTGCATTGTGCTTCACTTGCTCTACTGTGCCAACAAGTGGACAATAAATGTAAAACAGAGTGAATATAATAAGATGGTGTTGATTTGAGTAAATGAATGATCTTTCTTGTGCCCAAACATGAATTCTAAGCTTAATAATATGGTGTTTATTTTTATGATATAATGGTGGGATCAAAAGGGAAAATGGAAACAATTGGGAGAGGGTTGTGATGTGAATGTGCCTGGCTGCCTCTACCTTCTCGGATCTTGTTTTTCAGGGAGTCATGTAATTAGGTAAAAATTAAATAATGTAATGTTTTGGTGTGAGCAAGGAAAGTGCAACACAAAAAGCTAATGACTAAAATTAATTTGCATTTTTGCAAAACTCACATTTTTTTTCCTTCTCTGTACATTTCATGTAGAGTCTTGTTCGTGTTTTTTCCAGATCTGGACAGTCTTTGTCACAGCCTGGTGTCAAAGTAGACGGTGCAAAGCTACAACTGCTGAGTCTGACCTCTGATCTAAATGGCCTCTATCAGTGTGAAGCATCTAACGCATATGGACGTAAACATGGTCAGCTCTATGTGCGTGTTGCAGCAGGTGAGGTCAGCTTGGATTTAGCTATGCAGTTTGTCCAAATCTTTCTGGATTTGTTTCTGAGTATTTATTTGAGCTTTTGCTGGTGTTGCTTCATTCTGATCTTGTTCTGAACACCAACTAGCTTGAAGAGATTGGCTTAAAGTATAAACAGCATGAAACAGAACAGAAAACAGGTCCGCGGCTCCGAACCGTAGTAAAGGGACCTCTGGCTAATACGTCGGGTTCCATGTCGGGCTCGTAGCCGAAAACTTTACTTTGTTGTCTGGGTCAACTTTGCCAGTGAGAGACATTGAAAGGCTGCTCCAATAGAAGAAAGAAGGAGAAAAACATGAACACAGTGTACATTCGAGTCTGAATAGCTTACTTACAACTGGGCTACACTGACCATGAGGTTACATTCTTTAGGGATATGCCTGTAACACTCTGCCTATTGCCTTCATATTAAATAATTTTTTGAACAATATTTTTTTAAATATTTCTTTGCGTCATTATGCGGGCCGAAGGTAGAGTTGACATGGGCCGCGAGATTGAGACCCAGGCATTAGAGCCTCTTAATGCGTGTTTTGTTTGGGTTTCCACTGGCATGGAATTACCAAAAATAGAGAGGGGACAGCCTAACATATGAAACAGGAAAAGACCTCCGTGTAATCCCTTTATGTCAACAAAGTAACTGTATTCGGAATACTACCTTTTTAAACGGTAACTGTAACAGAATACAGTTACCCATATTTTGTATTTTAAATACGTAACGCCGGTACATGTATTCTGTTACTCCCAAAAACTGTCAGCTTGCTTCTTTCACGGTCATATTAAGTTTGTATTTTATTTTTGTGCCTCACCTGCCAGCAGATGGAAGTTTTTAAATATGTTGAGTCCAGGTGTAGAATGATTTTGGAATATAGCCAAGCCACCTGAGGTGTCCTATTGCCATTTAGAAGACTTGCAATACTGTCTGAGTCATCTAAATGTGAAATATAAAACTAAAAGCCATGAAGGGGAAAGAGAACAACATTAGTCTAATTATATTCTTCCTTCTTGTGTACCTGTAGGAGCATGTTCTGCTGCTTGGGCCTTATTTGGTATTTTGCTTACTCTGAATGTGATTGGGGTTGCAGCATGGTGCTTCTTTAAATCTGGATGTTTTCAAAGGTACTCGGAACAGCAACACTTCATACACTTAATATGTAGTTCTCCTGATATTAAACCATATACACATAATGTTCAAATAGGTCTAAAGGTTTTTGATCATTTGAAATAAACAATCAACTGCAATAGAGAGAAAGACTGTCAGCTTTAATTGTAAGTAACAGTATGTGTGAAATGTTATACATATATACAGGGTGGGCCATTTATATGGATACACCGTAATAAAATGGGAATGGTTGGTGATATTAAAGTCCTGTTTGTGGCACATTAGTATATGTGAGGGGGCAAACTCCTCAAGATGGGTGCTGACCATGGTGGCCATTTAGAAGTCGGCCATCTTGGATACAACTTTTGTTTTTTCAATAGGAAGAGGGCCATGTGACACATCAAACTTATTGGTAATGTCACAAGAAAAACAATGGTGTGCTTGGTTTCAACGTAACTTTATTCTGTCATGAGTTATTTACAAGTTTCTCTTTGTTCACAGCCATTGACATGTCGAAGAGTTTAACACGTGAGGAGTGGATCGAAATTGTGTTGATATATCTGGTGAACGCAGTAACCGGGTCATTGCAGCAGATTTCAATCCAAGACACCCTATGAGACCACCCATGTCCCATGCTACAGTCAGCAAATTGCTTGCTAAGTTTCATGAAACTGGTTCAGTGTTGGATTTGCCAAAATGTGGACGCAAGAAAACTGTCACTAATGAAGAAACATCAGTGGCTGTCCTAGCTTCATTCAGCAAGAGCCCACAGTGTAGCACTCGCCACATGTCACTGGAGAGTGGCATTAGTCAAACATCCCTTCGGCGGATATTAGCTACTCACAAATGGCACCCTTACAAACTCCAGCTACTGCAGCATCTCAATGAGGATGACCCAGATTGGCGCACAGAATTTGCAGAATGGGCAAAACAAAAATTGGTACAGGACCCTCAGTTCAGTGATGAGGCAAACTTTTATGTGAATGGTGAAGTTAACAAACAAAACCACCGCTATTGGTCTGACACTATCCCACATTGGATGGATCCCTCCAAGACTGTTGGAACAACAAAAGTGATGGTTTGGTGTGGTATATGGTCTATGACTTTGGCATTGTACTTCTGTCATGTAATCTTTAGATAAACAATATTTCAACCCAGACATTATACAACTTTGTTTATTATAACACAGCAAAAAAAATTAAATTACTGCAATTCAGCAAGTAATAATTAATATTAATCGAATTTAAAAAGAAAAAAAAGACATATCACACTTGATTTGGGACAGTGACATTGTAGACCCTCTGCTGAATTGCTCTCCATCCTCTAAAAGAAACAAAATAACAAATATGTTAACTTCTTCCTTATTCCTTGCATTCATTATCTTGTTTGCCATCTATTGACTGTGTCAAGTGCCATACACATTATGAATAAATTTGTTTCCATTTTTATCACTTAACTTGGCCTTCCACTTTGAGATGTAGATTGGTATAATGAGCCCATAACATGTGCTTCAGCTTCTGCCTGAAGTGTTTGCTCAGTTGACATCTCCATCAGTGATTAATAAATTCCCTCAAGAAGCGTGCATAATCTTCTCCCAGAAACATTTTGTTGAACATTATTCATGAGCACTAGAAATGTTGCAATAATGAAAACATGTTCTTCAAGGTGACGCAATATAAACTCCAAATTATTTCTACCATTTGCAGTTTGAACAGCTGTCGGAAAACAGTTGTCAAGCTCTACAAAGTACTGAAACAGTTCAGCTGATGCCATTTTATAAAGGAAACTCAGAAAAAAACTTCATCTCTAAACATGAGGTTCATACATTCTATATATTCAAGTTTCATTCTAGGTATTCAAGTTTCATTCTATATATGCTATGCTATAAATTAAATGGGTAAAATGTACGGAGAGGATTCCAAGTGTCGCTTATGAGGAAAAGCTCATAATCTGAAAAGAACAACATCCTCTTTAAGACACTGAGAATTTAATCTCATGTACTACTGATGTTTATTTTTGATTTAACATGACTTATAAATATAGATTCATTTCAGCCAAATACAGTAAGGATGATTGGACAGTGTCTGACAGTATATATGGACAATGATCCAACACACAGTACAAAAAAACCCAGGAGTTTTTGAAGGTAGAGCAGGATTCTGCATTGACCGACTCTGACTCTTCTATTACTGCGATTTTCAGCATTTCAGTCAATTTCCTCAGAACAATTTGCCTTTTATGTTCAGATCGCCTGTAGGGCGTAAACGCACCATCACGCCAGGCTGTTTCAAAATTATGTTCGATGAGCGACGTTTGGCTGGACAGGGGGGAGAACATGTCTGCAAAGCGCTGTTGCAACTTGGCAACATCTGCTCTCAGGGCCTGTGTGAGATGGTTATCACAATGGAGGGAGGCAGGAATGATGGAATTTGGCACCTCCGACCCCAACTCATCTCTTTCCTTCACCAGGCTCACCGGAGAAGCGGGGCTTATATTCTAACAACAACGGCACTATAGGATACCTGTGAATATCACCATGAGCACACTTCACCTCCACCCACTCTGCCTGCAGCAATGCCTCGGGGTGAACCAAGCTTTGGTACACGAGGGTCTGCGTACAGCCCGTGTCCACCAAAGCATGGCATATAGTAGTTCAATCGCCACCACACTGTGGCCATCCCCTTGGCATGGCTCAGGAGCCTTCTGGATTTCCTTCTTGTAAGGTGAACCCATGCACACAATGGCTGTGTTCACAGTTCTCAGTGTTTATTGTAATGTTAAACACACAATGCCATAGTCCCCACTCAGGGCTGGTCTCAGCTCACACACCCGCGCGCGTCTCTTGCTTCACTATAAAAGGAAAAGAGACTGTCATCAGTTCAGTCACCACCACCTGTGGCCTCACCTTCCTCCTGTCACCGCCCCTTTGAGCTCACTGCACACTCCTTCCCTTGCAGCTGAGCCAGGGACCACACCTCCGCCACACTGCTGCTCTCGAGATACAATTGCAAATTCATTACTTCCCTGTTTAGACTGCCTGCACTGTAAATAAATGCACTGAACTGTCGATTTGTGAGTCTGCATTTTGAGTCCTTCCGACCACCCACCATGACAGTAACGGGACTCAAACATTCCAGGAAGATCAACTTTATTTTCATTGATTCACAGAATATCTTCCCAAAAGTCTTGGGGATCATCAAGATGTTTTCTGGCAAATGTGAGACCAGCCATTGTGTTCCCTTTGCTCAGCAGTCAGTGGTTTTCTCCTTGAACTCTTCCAAGAATGCAATTTTTGCCCAAAAGAGCCTGTCTGCGTTTTTTATGCATGCACTAATTTTATGCATAGTTTCTTTGGTTAATGTGAGCGAGATTCTGAAAAGTATTTGGGTGAGTTCAGGATGTACAGCATGATAGTTCTTAAATAAAATGTTTGAGGGTAAAATATTGTGATTTCAAGTTCAGCTATTGTTATGTGGTTGTTTTTATCTTTTTTATAACCCGAACCTTCATTTAACAGGTAACAGGTTAAAAAGGCACCAGCTGCACAACGCTTGAAGGTTGACGCCGAAGAGAACAACAACAATTCTTCCCAGAGATACGATAACAAGAATGAACTGACTGTCTTGCCCTATTCCTCAAGGCCACCTGCGTAGGCTGCGAACTGTTGATCTACGCCTAATAGGTGAAAGGACACTCTCTCAGGCTGAACACAGGATACACATCCCCACACACATACACTGATACTGATACGCCCTCACCGCCACTCTCCCCCACTCTCCCCCACTCTCCCCCGCCCAAATCCAATGCCTCCCATGCTTTCCTCCCATCCGATGTGAACAGTGGGCCAGACGGAGGCGCAACCGTGAGATTGCAGCGTCCCAGATGCAGCGTTGCTTGTCTGTGATTTACTGTGTTAAGGTGTCGTGATGTCTGTGTTTTCTTTATGTGCTATGGAGTTTTTCTTTTTCTCCTCATACTGACTCCCTTTTGGAGACCAGTATTAGCAGAATTTCTTTTTTTCTCCTAGATTGCCCTTCCGTGTTACACATTTCATTATTTTTCCTTTTTTCTACCTAGCCTGACCTGTCTCCCCAATGTGATGTTTGTGTATTGTATGTACGGTTGGCACGGTCTGTCATCTCAGTTGTGGGCAACTGCAACCGATAAATAAAAGCACTTCTCAATCCCAGTCAATCTCAAAAAATGCCAGACTATGATGGTTTTGACTGTTTTTCAAACAAATTACAGTTAATGCAAACAAAAGTTGAAACTGTATGAAGACAGGAGCAGAAGATGTTGTGGACCTTAAAACGTGGCACGTGTAACTGCTGTTTTTAGTCTCTGGAAACGAGTTTCAATTGCTGAAGTGTGTTTTCTAAGAAAAAAAAAGACGAATAAAAAAAGTGAGCAAATAATTAAAAATGTAAGTAAAACTAAGACTTGTGTGTATTGCAATTATGAATAGTTATGGTAATTAAGCTACAATTTTCACTCTACTCTTGCTAAATTTCCTGGAACACCCACACGTGTTGAGTAATGTTTATAAAAAAATAACAAATCTGTTAAAAACACGTGGACCAAAAAAGTATAACCCATAATGGTCAGTTCACAGAATTCTCAGTTAAACTGGAGCACATGCAGGAGCAGTACACTGGCTTGTGTGCTAAACCTGCCTTCTGTTTTACAGAGCCCATAAAAGCCAAGGAAAAGTGTTCTGCATTTGAAGAAAGTCGTGTTTTCAGTGATCCAAGAAGGTAAAAAAAGGAATTCTATTTGTGCTTTCATTTCTCACTCTTTATCCAGGCCACTCACTCATTCCAGTTCTTCATGTGCAATACAAAGGCTGTTGAGACAGCCACCCTCCTCTCAGTTTTTACTTATGTTGTCTATGGCCATAGCTAGGAGGTTCATCAGTTATGTTTGTATATTAACAAAAAAAACAAACAAAAACGAACCTCTCAATACTACTACCTACTTTTCCTAATAGTTTTTCCTTGACTTTGCAGAAGATCTGATTACACTTCCAGCTGACTCCTTAACAATGTCACCATGTCTGCTTTTCCAAATTTACAAAGATGGACTACAGCTTGTGACTACTACTTAACAGCAGTACATTCTTACAGTACTGTATCGCCCAGGTCAAGAGCATTATGACAAAAACTGAAAGTGAAAATAAAATGTGTGTTGTTCTTCCCTTGTTTTTTCCCCCTCTTTTGTTAACACTTTTTTGGCTGCAACTCACGGAATGAAATGAAAAACATGATTTGCCACAGTTGCTATTTAGCATTGAAGGGTTTTTCTTAGAGATTTCAGATGGCTTTTGCTATGGCTGTTACACATGTACTTCTGAGTTAGGAACCTTTACATTTGACTACTAAGCTGTACCCCTAGCATATCTAAGGCATGCACCAGGCCAGTCTTTCTCTCCTCTTTTGCTTGAACCATTTGTAACAAAATTGGGCACTGTCTGTCTGTGATGTTTGTTTAGTTTTAAACGGTTGGGAGAGAGCTCCATGCCTGCTGCTTTTACAAGATTATCGGTGAAACAGCCTTGGAAGCTGCTTGTAAGTCTGTTTAGTCTGATGATGGTATAACATTGTTTTTGGGATCAACTTTCCCTCTGAATTAAAGACAAAGTGAGATAGTGAGAAAGATTAAAAAGAAAGTAGATAGGAGTACTGGGTGTACTGTTAGGTGTCCAGCAAAGAACAAGGTGGCAAAGGAAAAGGTTTTTTCTGATAAAGCTGATGAGCTATAGCATAAATATTTGGAAAATAATAAGTTTTCTTCTTAACCCTAGAAGCTAGATTAAGAAGAGAGGTGATGATCAGTGAGCAGCAGCAAAGAAAATGAGCACAGGAGGTATAGAGAAGGGGCTGTTGTTTATGGTAGAATAAGCACAGTTGGAACAAGGAATACAATCTTTGTTCTGTCTTTTTTCCACCCACCCGATTCATTAGCATTCTGACTTTTATGATTGAGCAGTGTGATGTTGGGGTGTAGCGGGCAACATATTTGCAATCCGAAATTTTTTGCTTTCAAAACAACGTTTTATAGTTGTTTAACACACACGCACACACACACAAAGCGCAATTGTAAAACAGTTTAAGTAGCGAATATCCTGATCTTACTTTTTCTAAACTCCATGCAACTCCTCCTCTCCCCCACCCCCACCGTACGGTCCTGTTTCTACCTGATGAGAGAGTTTTTCAAACGCAACAAGTTCTGATAATCCTATGATGTACATATTATATTGTTCTTCTTTTTTCACCCTTTTTTGTCCTAAACTTAAGTAGAAGTATCCTTCGCCATCTGGATGCCAGACACGACTCAGTACTGGAGCCTGGAGGGCTGTTTTTCATCAGAGCAGTTATCCGGGAATAACAAGGGCGAAAAGCGAAGAAAAGAAGCTGCGTGTTGTTTTCTTTATGCTACTACGAGAAGTCATGTCGCGCTATTTCCCCACGATCATCTGTCGTTTGGCGACAATATCTGCGCTCCTGCTGACCAGAGAAACGAACAGTACGTACAAAGATTTTGTTTGTTTTATTTATGCTTGGATGGGCTTAAGCTGAAATGAAATGAACTGGCAGGTGTTGCAATTAATGCTGTCCAAATCTGACTAACTGGCTAGAGTTCTCTTACTGAACAAGCAAAAAGAACTTAAACACTGAACATGAAGTAAGTGAAGTACAACCGAAACAGGAATAACACTTTTTGAATAAAGCGAAATGTTGCAGAAATCTGCACATTTTGCATCACATTTGTTTTTGGGAATGTTGATTAAATAGAGATTACAATGCTATTGCTTTTGCCATGCCTATTTCACGTTTTCATTGTCTCATTAAAACAACTACTTGTACCCGTTTGTAAAGAGAGAGCCAGTTTGATATTGGGAAGAATCGAGTTCGGCTCAGGTACAGACACAGCAGTTCCAGTTTCTCATGTAGCCCTTTGGGAAAAATTAGTTACCTGCAGGGACACCAAATAGCTAAGCGTAATGTTTGTGCGTTTTTTCGGGTTACATTTTTACTTTAATGGCAATTGACAGGCTGTAGTCATTTTGTGGAAACTTGTTTTTATTAGTTCAGGAAAAACTTTCTAAAATCTTTTAGTAGTTTTAGCTGCAAACCCTCCTCTCATTAAAAGATTTTGGCTTCTGCTACTTTAATTCATGTGACCACATATATACAAACCCTCCTGACTGGACTTGATGAGAAAGCTGTGAAGGTTAACTTTCCCATGTGTAGCATTCCCTCTCCCAAGTCTTACAGATAAGAAATAAACCGTGAATCCTCCCTTAGTTGTGCTGCAATAACCATAGGCTGCTGGGGGATTCCCATGATGCATTGAGTAGTTCTTCTTCACTCACCTTTCTCACTCACTATGTGTTAATACACCTCTCTGCACTGAATCATACTTGTTATTAATCTCTGGCTCTCTTCCAAAGCATGTCTTCTGTCCTGTCTTCCTTCCCTCAATCAACCAGTTGCAGTAGATGGCCGCCCCTCCCTGAGCCTGGTTCTGCTGAGGGTTTCTTCCTGTTAAAAGGGAGTTTATCCTTCCCACTGTCACCAAAGTGCTTTCTCATAGGGGCTCATATGATTGTTGGGTTTTTCTCTGTGTTTATTATTGTAGGGTCTACATTACATAATAAAGCGCCTTGAGGTGACTGTTGTTGTGATTTCTAAATAAAATTGTGTTGAATTGAAAGGATACTGAAAAAATATGACTATTCAGTTCGGTTCCCTGATTAGATCTACACAGTACTAATTCCGTATTCCTCACCCAGACCAGACGCCAAGCTGCTCTGATAGTCCTGGTTCAGGTTTTGAAAAATTGATCCTATTTGGATTTGTAGCTGTAATTGTGAAACTGGTGTTTTACCTTATGCAAATCTGCTTCTTTCTTGTTTCTATTTTCACGCTGAGGTCTGAGCTTTAATAGTGTTTCATGCTCTTTACAGGTCTCCAGGTGATTGGTGGAAGTGTGACAGTGGTTCAAGGAGGCACTGCCTCCTTGCATCTTACCGTGCCAAATCATCCACACTGATGATGATTTGACGCAGATTACCTGGCAGAGGACAACCAGAGAAAAACCTCATAATGACAATTTTATCACTGTCCAACCAAGGGAAGGACCACGGTTTGTCAATGGACAGGATGATCGATTTAAATATATCGGGAATTTTAACAACAAAAATGCAACTCTCCAGTTATCCAGTGTTGCACTGAAGGATGAAGGCAGCTACACGTGCATCTTCACATTGTTTCCCAGTGGAAATCAAAAGACTGAGATTCCCCTAATAGTAAACTTTTTTTTCCTTTATTTTAAAATACTCTTGTGTTTGTGTGTGAGACAGAGACAGAGTTACTTTCACCATTCTGCTTGCATGCTGATTTATTTGTGTGCTCTTTGTGTGTATCCTAGTGCCTCCTTTCACAAACATCAAGGACAGTCTTCCCACTTTGGGCACAGAAAAGGTTTTATTTGCTACCTGCACGGCTGCTGACTCGAGGCCTCCTGCCGAGGTGAGGTGGCTCACTGATGCTTTGGGAGAAAAAGTTAGGATGACAACAAATTCCACACAGTATGACAACGGTACGACTACCACAGTGAGCTCTCTGTTTGGTGTTCCTACGAGAGAGATTAACGGTCACCAGGTCCAGTGTGTCATCAGTGGTGACTCCCTGTCTAAAGAAGAAACCCTGCCCTTCACCATACAGGTCTACTGTGAGTATCAGCTGCGGATGTAGTTTATTATTTATCTTTTATCCATGGTTGATGTATTTGTTATATTTTTTTCTTGGAAATCTCTGCAAAGTTTGCTAGTGGATTAGCCAGTGGACACATCTGTCGCAATGTATGAACAGACTCAGTCGCAGGACTCTGTTAGTGAAACGATTGAACAGTTTATTTACAAAAGACAAAATACCTACAGCTCTACTGAGGGACTGATAGATATGATCTTTTTCCCAATTCTTACATTGCTAAAAGCCTTACGTGTTGTAAAGACAAAACATCCTATGTACCAAACTTTGGTTCGACTCCTTACATCATTAAATGATGTAAACAAAAGCAGTTTTACTTTGATGTTTCACAAAATCCTCAAATGACTAAAACTAATCAACTCCAGAAAGTTTGTTTTGGAGTTTGTTCTTCTTTTGTTTTGTTTTTTTAAATGAATGGGAGTGAAACATGCCAAATCTCATGACTTTGCCTCCTGTTTGTCACACAGTAGCATGTTGTCACAATAGATGGGAAAATACTTTCTGAAAGACAAAGACATCTAGACTGATTTAAAAAAAGAGCATTGTTTCACAATTATTGCTAAAGACTGAATCATGGCCTGTCCCATACAGCATCAGCCTCAGTCCCAAAAGTTTGTCGAGTTCGGATCGAAGATGTAGGAGACAGAGGCGAAACATTATTTTCATGTTATTTGTCTTTCTGCTCTTGCAGTCTCTCCCACAGAAGTGAACATCAGAGCAAAATCTGAGGACTCATTTGAGTGTGTGACAGAAGCCAATCCAAGTGCAAATTTTACATGGAGCAGGTAAAGTAGCTTGAATAACAGTTTCAGCTGAAACATTCATTTCATTGGTTCTTTTTGTTTGTCTCAAGTGACCTGTGTTTGGCCAACAGTAGCACAGTTTCTACCAGCATCCTGTTGACCAAAAGCCACAAGTCATTGTAAACCCTCATTATAAACACAGTCACCCACTGATCCAGTGTGGAAATCTCATTCTTTGTGAGCCATGTGCTTGATTTGTGTTGGGTAGATAATGTTTCTTTATTGTCTCAGTCTTTTTTTAATGAAATGTGAAATAACAAACTAAATGTCATGAAAGTGGGAAAGAACAATCATCTCATTCTCATGTTCTTAATTATTGTGTCCCTGTAGGAGCATGCTCTGCTGCTGGGGTCTTATTTGGTGTTTTGCTTTTCCTGAATGTTGTTGGTGCTGCAGCATGGTACTTTTATAAACATGGATGTTTTCAAAGGTACTTCATATATGAACTTGCATGTATCTAATATCTAGAATAATACAGAATACTTCTGATTTTAAAGCTTATGTACTTAATGTCTTAAGTGTAAAGTTTAATCTAAAGGCAGGCCTGACATCCTCTAGTAAGCCCTTTCATGTAGTTTCACCGCCTGGTACCATGAAAGCCTTATTGGCTATTGCCATACAATACCAGATTTGGCAGGTCCACCACTGGTGCTCTGTGCTTTTCATAGATGAGAAAAGGTTCACTCTGAGCATATGTCACAGACATGAAAGGGTAGAGAGGAGCCATGGAGAACATTATGTTGCCTGTAGCATCATTTAGCATGAACAGTTTGATGGTAGGTCAGTGATGATGTGGGGAGACAAATCCATGGAGGGACGCAGAGACCTCTACAGGCTGCCATTAGGAATCAGGGTGAAATCCTTGAACACATTGTCAGGCCCTACGCTGGTTCATTTGATCCTGGTTTCCTCCTCTTATACAATAATGCTTGACCTTAATAGGCGAGAATATGCAGGCAGATGAAAGAATTGGTACTAATCACTCTCCTAAACCCAAAAAACTGCTGTATCTTTTTTTTTTTCACTTTGATTTTCAGGGTGTCTTTGAATTTATCCCTCTGTAGGTAGATCATTTTCATTTCCATCGAACAATGTGACATCCATTTGTTCCTTACACATTACCCAGTCCATATCAGTATAGATATCCGGATGTTTGTTTTTTCCAGTATTACGAGGGGCCAAATCACATTTTTGTTACATTGTTACAAAAAGCAAAGTGCATTAGTTAGCTTGGTGCAATAGAAATATTAAACGTTCTCTTCACCTGTCCAGCACATTCTCCTCATTGTCTAGGTTAACAAACTGTAGTTAGCTCAGAGGCTGTAGTTGCTATTCTTAGTGGGGAGACTGTCATGTGTGATACCCTCAGTGGTCCTGAAGAAGTGGCCTTTGGTCCAATAAGTATGCAATTGTGCTAGTCTACCCCAATTGAACCACATGCTACATGGCCTTTTCCCTCTTTATAAAAGGGAAGCCATGAACAAATATACTGTCACTGAAGACAAATGCAGTAAAAAGATAGAAATGAATTTGATGATGTCCAAGAGTTCAAGTCTTCACTCACTGCCTGCAAAGGATTCAACAAAGTATTCCGACTTAGTTTATGATTATATTTATTTGTCAAGTTGAATCTCAGCTGCAGGTAATACAGAAGTTTTTGCTCAATTCCTTCAGTTGCAACTGAGTCTGCAATTAAATTGTACCTTTATCATTTTATTTCAAATCTACTGTTCTGGTGTACAGAGGCAACATTTTAAAAGTTGATTTGCAGCCTCTGTGAATACTGTGTCGCTATTTTGTACAGTAGGAGGTCTTTAAACCAACATGGTGGCAAGCAGCATGACACAAAACATCTGGGAGTGTGAGAAACAAAGATCACGGACCAGAGGAAGAAGACCTACAGAGAGATCAAGAGGTCAGTAACAGTTAATTTGTTCATATACTTCATAGCTCACTTTTGTTTCTCCCACAGTTAAATAAGTCTCTGAAAAAAATGTTGGGATTAATTATATATTTTAATGTTAACTACTGTTGTGCAGTTTACTGGAGACTCAATTATAGTTTTAGTTGTGTACAAGGCATTTTATTACATCTATCTTACTTGAAAGAGCTGAGCTACAAGAAAAAAAACATTTTATTAATGTGTGTGTTAAGTGTTATAGAAGTTTAAATGTTCTTTGTTAAATCTGCAGACACTGAAAGTATTTGCATTTTCAGTTGAAATTAAATACAGGTCTAAACAAATGCTCCGTATGATCCCTCAGGAATCTCTCTGACAGCAAAGATGAACATTATTTGGACTGAAGGCTCCACCAACATGTCATTTTAAAGTCAGCTGGTAAAGAAACAGATCAACAGTCGCCTGAAGGTATATACCTTGTATACTGAACCCCCCCCCCCCCCCCCCAAGAAAAAAACAGGCCTACAGCTTGATTAGTTTTAAGTATATTAAAATACATTAATAGTATAAATCAGCTCAAATAAAAAGCTTGAAGAACATGGTTGACTGTCAATATCAACAGTGTGAATTAAAATGTAATGAAAAATGACAGTGGACTGGTGGAAAAGCAGCTGGTTAAACATACTGCCATCTCCTCTCATAGTTGTCAGAGCTTGAGTTTAGACTCTTAGTCTTAGTTTAGTCTTGAGTTTATCTGTATTTCTAGTTCGCAGTGTCTTGTTTGATAATAGGTTGCGTTCATGTCTTTGTGTCGTCTCTGTGTCTTGTCCTCAATGTCTCACTGTAAAATCAGGTTAATAAGCATGGAGACAAGACTACCTGTTTCCTCAGTCATGTCTCTCGCTCTCTCTGTCTCTTCACATCTCTGTGTCCGTGTCTCAGCGTTTGTGTGTTCCTGTTTACTTTGGTAGTCGTCATCTCATGTGCCTCGTGTTCTGCTTTGCTTCCCATCTTGTCATGTCTATGTTTCTCTGGCTGTGTTCCCATGTTCCCTGTGTCCACTTCTCCTAACCACCTTCCTTTGTATATATTGTGTCTGTCTTCCCTTATACTTGTACGTTATGTTCAAATTGTGATCCTGTTAGTTAGACAGTTTGTATTTAGCTTCCTTTTCATTAAAAGGCTCTCCTTTGGCTGAAACTCCTCTGTGCTGCCTCCATGTCTGCAATCCTGGGTCCTCATTCACCACACACCATCAAAACAGAGAGCTGCAATCTTTTGGAAGATTGAAACAAACAACACAGCTTTCAAGAACAACTGCCAACAGCTACCACAGGATGGCAGTAATGTAAAGGATGGATTCAGACAGGTGGGGAACTTTATAGCAACACTGTTCAAGATGAAAGGAGAAAAATTGTTTTACTTTGGTACATTTTAATTTATGTGTATTTTTCGATTTGACAAGGCAAGCACTGTTTGCCTTTCTTGTCCTGTCTGCCATGTGTTAAATTACAGTAATGTGAAATGATTCCTGCTTAATGATAGAAATACAGTGAAATATTTTAATTATTTGTTCACTGATTTTCTCTAATTTTGCCTGTCGTTGCCAAGACCTTCAGGATGTAGCTTTAGCATGTCTCTTCCTTTTGAAGAATCATAAAAAGGTTCTTGAAATATTTACTTGGTTTCCGTTTCTTGTTTACACCAGTCAGAACTACTTTCATCAGTTGTATTATTAATGTGGTAACTGTAGACTCCGCTGGTTAGTACGACCTCTCCTTAAGGATACAATGTCAAATTTTAAGCTTACTCAGACTTTTACATTTTGTCTTTTTTTTGCACATTATGTATTTGAAAAGCACCATGACACTATACAGCCACTGTGTGAATGCAGTTGTAGCTGGTCTGTCTGGTTGTGCTGATTGAAGCTCAGTTTTTCTGTCCTATTTTCCTCTCAGTGGTAAAAACTGTCTAAATTCTTTCATCTTTAATTAAATGATCAGTGTGGCTGCTTTACCAGGTGTATCAATTGAGTTTGACATCCAGGCATTCGTGAAAACAGATTTTATTAAATTTAACAGAGTTAGAAGTTAGCAGGGAGTTGGCGCGCTAGTTTCCATCTAAATATAATACACCATGTTCTGACTGAGAGATTTCTGAAACAAAATAAAACGTACAGATCTGCTATCACTTCCAAAATAAATGAAGACAGGAAAGTAAACAGCAGTGATGTTTGTAGGGTTACTGAAGTTGGACTAGCTGGTATATAATGGTGTGCTAGGTGATCGCTTGCGACACGGCTATGTTAGCATAATATAAACACATTGAAGCTGGAGGATGAATTTTTTTCCACTCCATAAAAGTTAATTTGAGGGTTAGGGGTTAGGGACAAATGTAATCGCATAGCAGGATGCTGGAAACAGACCAAACGTCAGTCAGGAGAAAAACTGAGATAATCCATCCACAATACGAGGTTAGTCATTAATATACTGCTGCATGGGCTGTGCTGTAGTTGCATTGTAAGGGTTAAAAAGACTGAGCTTTAAAATGATTAGCGGTAATAAAAAAGAGAGGCCGACAGTGATCACTGACTGTTTTTAGGGAGTTGTTGAGATTAAATAGAACAAGATACAAAGCATTAAAACATGTTAACAACACAACGCAGAGTAGTTTGGGCCCGGAAGCAGGATTGATCATGTCATCACTTAAAGACTAGATAGAGCTTTCCTATTGGACTTCTGTGGTACTGAAGCCCACGCAGATAGTAGTTATAATGCAGCACTTAGACCACACAACATTCACACAACACAAACCCACTGAATGCATTAATCAGTCTGTCTGATGACAGATTGCCACATAGTGCACACTATGTAATAAATAATACAGGCCTGCCTTTTGTGTGTTCCTGACAGTGAATGCACAAGTTTTGCACTAGTAAAATTTAATATAAAGCAACTTAAAGGGATTTTTAAAAAGTTTACTGATAAAAGATGCTTCTCTATTGGATTTATGTTTACTATCATTATTATTTTTATAATTATTAACTTTAAGAAAATTGAAGCTTGGCTGCTGCAGATATTTTTATTTTAACTAAAAAACACAATAAGATGTATTTTCCATGAGTAGTTAGGAAGATCAGGTTTCTCTGATCCATCATTGATCTGATCAGTATACTGACATACAAGATACACAAGGGAAGTGGACACAGCCGGGGCAAACAAGCACAAGTAGACAATCAACACAATGAGGCAGAGGAGGAATAACGAATAATAACACACAAATATCACCAGAACGCATACACTACACATAAGAGGAACAGAGAAAACACTTCTCTGAAATATGAAGTTAAAAACCTAAAGAATAAGTAAACTAAGATTATTTATTATTTTGCGTGATATTAATATTTGGTAAATGGCCTGTATTTGTATAGCACTTTACTTAGTCCCTAAGGACCCCAAAGTGCTTTACACTACATTTAGTCAGTCACCCATTCACACACAAATTCACACACTGGTGATGGCAAGCTACATTGTAGCCACAGCTGCCCTGGGGCGGACTGACAGAGGCGAGGCTGCCGGACACTGGCGCCACCGGCCCTCTGACCACCACCAGTTGGCAACGGGTGAAGTGTCTTGCCCTAGGACACAACGACCGAGACTATTTATTTAACAATAAGCAGAACTACAAAACTTGAAAGTCCAAAAGCGCAAAACACAGTTTTAAAGACCCAGGAGAATGACCCTAATATCATATTTTAATCTTTATGTTATTGTTTTTTTTCCTTTTTTTGTCCTCATCCAGACCTTTAACTCCATACACTCAACTCAGTTGACTGATTCATAACACAGATTGGTCAAATGGCTCCAATGACTCATGCCATCCTTCAGCAGTGACAACAGTGCACTGGAGAGGAAACAACATAACTACAGACAGGAATTGCCACCTTATCATGGTGGAGAGGTTTGTATGCCCTAGTTATCCCAGGAACTATGCTGTCAGGGGCAATTTGTCCCTCAAGGCAAATCGTTCACGGGTGAGCAACCGGAACAAGTGAAATTTAACAGACTTCTTTGATGAAAAATTCAAAAATGGTCCAACGACCATATCTCAGTTACTATGGCTCCAACCTGGACCCAGGCTCAGGCAAGGGGCTTGTTGAGAGTCACCTCTGTAGTACATGGCCC
The DNA here is from genome assembly GCF_057382275.1 of Copadichromis virginalis. NCBI lineage: Eukaryota > Metazoa > Chordata > Actinopteri > Cichliformes > Cichlidae > Copadichromis > Copadichromis virginalis. The sequence goes on from NC_140633.1 coordinate 21,903,538, forward strand.
CTGACCAGGCTTAGCCCAAAGGAGCCACATCGGGCAAGATCATCTGATGAAGGATCTGTGGTGGTCCAGTGTAATGTGGATAAAACGTAGAGGCCTTGATGGACCAATCCCCAGTTGCTAGTTTGTGCTATACTGTGACAAGTGTCCCCTTTTTAAAATTTTATTTTATTATTATTATTATTCAGCAGTTTGCTTTATTGTTAAACATTGTGATAAGGAAAGAGTTATACTCTAAATGTACTGTGACATTATCTACAGTTTTTGATAACTAAGCTAGTTAGAGTCACTGCTTCCCCTTCCAGAAACTGCTCCAAAATGTAAAAGGCTAACTAGCAAATTTCACTGTTGTTGACACAAAAGCTTTCATTGTAATGTGAGTAAAAATCTATTTCATCATCTGTTTTGTGTTGTTTGTTGGTTAGGAGTATACAAGCTTAAGGCAAGTCAAAGTCTCTGGCTCAGGCTGGTTGTGTAAACACATAGTGAATGAAAAGAGGTCAGAAAGGAGAAATGCTCAGTGCATCGTGGGAAACTCCCAGCACTAAGGGTGGATTCCAGTGGCAGCTAGATGAAATGTCTGTCTCAATGAAATTCAAGGTGGAGCTGGCATTGGCACCGTGTGGGAGGAAAAGCTGACGATTTTAAGGGATCATGACTGATCCCTTAGGGGCCATAGACAACAGTAGTTTTACTTAGTTTTGTTTGAAATAATGATTAACCTATCACCATAGAATGTTTCCCTGACAGGGTACCTATAAGCCTTTTTGCTTCCTAGAATTGGTTGGCTGAGCAAAGAGTAAAGAAGGTAGGATGGTCCATTAACAAGAAAAGAGAAATTAAACTCATAGCGAAGTCCACATAGAAGAAACTGCTTGACTTTCCTAGTATTCCTAGTATAAATAAGATAGCTTATTTACTTCAGAAAAGTTAACATGTATTTTATTTGTTTTATTTTAATATCAAATAAAGTTATAGCTAAAAACATAAAAATTTAAAAAACATGCTTGCACATCTCAGTCTTGCACAAAATCAAAAAACCCGAGCAGAATATTGATCCATGTCTGCACAGTGTTATATTTTTAGGACTGGCATGGTTTGCAACATTAAAGCAGTCTGGCCCAAAGTGATAATTTTGTTCATGAGGTTGCACCCAAGGCAGTGGCTTCTGAAAGCTGAAGGCTCTGCTTCCCACAATACCTTTAAATATCCTATGAACCACAAGTAAACCAGCAGTCTGAGAGCAAAATGCTTTACTGGGTTGGTACAGACCTATGAGGTCTTTGAGACAAGACTGGGCCTGATTATTCAAGACCTTGTATATGAGGAGAAGGATTTTAAATATGATTGTGGATTTAACAGGGAACCAATGAAGAGAAGCCAGTATGGGAGAAATATGCTCTCTTTTTCTAGTCACTGTCAGTACTCTGCAGCATGCTGAATCAACTGAAGGCTTTTCAGGTAGTTTTTAGGATCACATTTGGATACTTTGGATAAATTTGATACACAGACCAAAGTGTCATAACTCAGCATGTGATCATGAGGTTGGGAACTGACTTCTCTCACAAAAACAGGAAATACGTGATAATTATAAGTCTTATGAGAAAGAACTTCAGTCTCTCACGTGCTGTGAGGAGAGAGAGATTTTTACTGTAATTCCACTGGTTGAGTTGGCTAACTAAACTTTTTATTAGCTTCATTGTGTCTTTGTAGGTGATCTGAAACTATAGATCTGCACTATCAGTACAATTGCTAAAATCTTTTGTATTCTAAAGGGAAACTGTCCACAGTATTGCACTCCTATCCATATACTGGGGGAAACATTTTCAGAAATTCTTCCAAAATCCTGTTTCCATATTATTACATTTAGATTTCTGTTTGCTTCCATCCAATCATTTGCTACCACTTATCCATTTGAGCTGCAGTTTTAGACATGCCCAGATCTTCCTCATCCCAGCGACTTATTTAACCTTTTCCAATAAAGCCATCTGAGTGATGTAAACTTGCCAGTAGGGCTGCTCGATTATGGCAGCTACGACATTGTAGCAAAGTTTACACACTATGCCTACTTGATCCACGTCTTTTTTTTTTTTTTTTTTTTTTTTTTGCCTGTCCCATTTGGTTCTTTAGCCATCAGAATTGTTGTCTGAAGACCAACAAGGATATCCAATGGATTTACTTTGCCAAATGGATCATCGTGGCATTGCCGTATTGGTCCATTTGGTCGATCTTTGTTTTTATTATTTATTATATTTTATTTTCAGATTTTACAGACGGGACAGACATGAGTGAGGGATAGGAAAGGAAGAAAGAAAGAGGAAGGAAAGGAAAAACAGAAGGGGAGAGGGACAGTGAGAAACGGGGGGGAGAAAAAAAATCTCCTGGATCACCTGTTGAGAGAAAAATAGAAAACAAGCAAAAAAAACAAAGCAACATACTAAACACAACACCATCGCATTAATCTAGCTAAGTGTAAACAGCAGTAAATACTAAATATTCAATGTTGTTGTGCAGCACCCAGGACAGATGTGCTTCGAAGTAGCGGCCAAGAAAGGTGTAATGCCTACTTGATCCACGTCTGACTCCGCGAACCCATAATGTTTTCACACCACTGAAGTTTTTTTTTACCTCTCTTTTCAACCAACGGCCGTCACTCTCCTCTCCAATTAACTTCTGCTTAGCTTTTCCGAGCTTCCCTCGGGTCCTCTTAATCAGCGGTCCCCAACCCCCGGGACTGGTATCGGTCCGTGAGTCGCTTGGTACCGGGCCGCGAGAGTTGAGGCTCAGGTGTGAAATGTATAGTTTTCAGGGTTTTTATCGTTTTTCAGCGTTATTTTGTTATCGTTTTTATCGTTTACTCAGTTTTCCTTGGTCTTTTCACGTGTGGCGTGTATTGCACGCACTATGCAATACATTATGCAGTTTTAGAATTTATATTCAATGTTTATTGTAGCTAGGCTCAAAGTGCTAATGCTAGCTTATTTTAATAAACAACACTGTATTTGTAAAATCAGGTTACCACTAGAGGTGGCACGAGATTACAACCCATGCCACCCCTGTAGATCCGCCCTGATCAGCATGGAGTTGTGCATACTCCCTGCAGATCATCTGCAGGATTAGATGGTATGGAGCCCAGTCTAAGTGGGACTACCTGTATAAATAAAGGTTAAATAAAAATTAAAAAGAGGCTTGTTAGTGAGAATCCTAGACAAAAGGAAATGGTTTAAGGAATCTAAACAAAGAGGCACTGTTAGATCAATGAGGAGGAAGGAGCAGCTATAAAAACAAGCCCATGCAACTAACAATTGCCAGACTAGATGACTTACATTCTAATTCCAGTGATTTAAAAAGAATGAAAACAGGAGACATGTTACAGTTCATAAAGACTAAGAAGCCTTTTTTGTTTGTTTGTTTGTTTGTTTTTTTCAAAAGGTCCTGATCTTGTACCTCATTAATTTGGAAGATTAAGTCAGTTTTGACCTGAGTGATCTGATGTCTGGATGTCTGAACAGGAAAACACCCCTGGCGCTCTACACCATGAACTTAACTGGAGAGAAGAAGTAAAGAAGGGTTTAAAGAGGGATGTAGCAGGTGAGGTACTCAACTGCAAATGCGTCACTGGTAAGCTGACCTATGCTGCTGTTGCCCTGTGTTGATTTACACAAATGTTATAGTATAGAAGAAGATGTTAGCTTAGCAATAATGGCTGCTCTTCAACCTCTATCTGGGATAAAGGTAGAATCAAAATGGAATTTGGTAGCATTTAAATTTTTAATTGATGACTCCTCCAAGAAGCAAGCAAGATACATAAAAACCCCATGTATAGAAGTATCCCCTTGAAGGTACAGCTCTGTAACGATTTTTGCTGTTGCACAATTGTCCCATAAATCTATTTTATGATGTCTCTGCTGCCACCAGGCCCTAACCCATTAGTGACCAAGGATACCACGGCCTGCCCTGCACCACTGTAACATCCATCACTGCAAACATTACCACGACACAGTATAGCCTGCATTTACTGAGTGAGTCATTATATTTTCACTTGTTTTTCCACAGCATGGTTTTTAAAAAGAAAGGAAGAAAACATCATTTAGGCCTACAAATAGTTGCTTTTAGCTGTTGCTTTATTTCCCAGAGGCCCCAAGAGCAGATGAATCTGCCTACAATACATTAAAATCCACTCAGCCTACAGCACATGTACATTCTAATAAAATGCTGACACTCTATTATCAAAGTAAGTCAGAGATGTTTTTTTGGATTTTTTTTGTTTTATGAATAACAATCATAAAAAATTCAAAGCTTGCATTTACACTAAAGATTTCACTTAACTATGACTATAACTGCATGTAATGAGTTACAATATGCTTATGACAGTTTGTCTGTTATGCCACAATATATTCCTAAATTGATAACTTGGTTACCACCAATTCTTTAAGTGTGATTAAAAAGAAAAAAAACCAATGGTAATGTTTGACTAAGATGGATTCTTGTAATTTATTGTATTACAGGTTAATTACTGTTAGTTACTGTTAGCTGAATCAAAAAATGTAAAGACTGAATTCAGTCAAACTGAACAATTTTAAAGGATGCGGATATAGTTGCTATTTTGAAGCATTTTGTGTATATTCAGTGAATCTGTCCATCACCTGCCATCATGAAATGAGAATGAAAACAGGAAACACTCTACAGATCAGTTTATAAGCACTAGCAATTGTGCCTTTTTTGTATTTCTAGACTTACTGGAGGCTCACGGATGGCTTTTCACTTTCCATACTCACCCAATGCAAAGAGAACAGCCTCCTTTTAATTTAAATCCTTCATGCAAATCAAATAACACTGATGTGTTTGTGCAGCTGACTGTGACACAAGGCACTGGGACTGTCCACAGAATGCAAAACCAAACAAAGAGGCTGGATAAATATTTAACTACCTTAAAGACACTAAGTGAAGCTTCACTTGGAAGCTTTACACATGAATGGTCTCTGGCTGATCACTGATAAGGTAGTGCCAAGAAATCAACTCACATTCATCACACTTCTCTTGGTTTTACTGCATCATCTAAATTGAGGAGGAAAATTCCAATAATGTCAGCTAATAATAATATAATAATTTGTATATATTTTTTTATTTTATGATCTCCCAGAGGTGAATTACCTAAGCATCCTACCTAAGAAGCTTTCACTATTTTCTGTTTACTGAAGGATAAAATCTAAATACATTATTCCTGCTTTGTAAAACAATTATCCAACACAAATGATACTTAAACCCTTGTGCAGCACCATGTTTTCTTGACAACAGGACACAGTGGTGTATACTAACCTGAAAATGTCGCCCAGTGTTTTATTCAGATTTCATGTGAGCCCCTCTGCCTGGTTTTTGGGTCCTGTGCCACCCAATTAAGGAAAATCCTGAATGCACCCCTGAAAAGAAAACTGTAGATCATTGGTTAAATGATCACCATGCAATATTTGTTTGTGCAGACCTGCCATAACTGTGGGGGACTAGTCCAACTGGAATAGTATGGTGAGGGGAGTTTTGTTCTTCCGGTGTTCTTTGTCGTGTGCTGGCGTACGCATTAAAGTTTTACAGCGGACTAACATCGAGAGTGATTATTGGCTCGTCGCATCACACGAGAGTGCTACAAAAACCAAAAAAACCCACTCTTTTCTCAGGCAGTGCAGACAGCAAGGATTTTGTTCCTCCCTGTGATCGCCGTTGTTTTGATGTACATTTAAAGCCATGTGTGTTTCCGTCGGTTACGCCGTTTAAAAGGCTCAACAGAAAGCTACATCCTTAATTCATCTCATGTGTGAAAGGTTTTATTTCCACCACCCGCCCACCCCTTCCCCCCTCTATCTCCCCTCTGTGTGTCACTGTCGGTATTAGTGATGGTAAATTTGATTCTTTTTACTGAATCGAGTTTTAATGAGTCACTCACCAAAGTGAATCGCATTTTTGAGTCATTTGATTCACTGAGTTAGTTGACCAGAGAGTGCAAAAAATGTACATTTTCACTCAAACTTAATTTGTTTCTCTTTTCATGTAAATCTTACTGCTAAGATGAATGATTCTAAAAGAAAACAACTATTTTATAGAGCAAAAAATAGCAAAAACATTTCTAAAATTAAGCAATTTCCTATCAAAATTGCTTAATAAACATTTATTTTGTTTATTTTTATTTTATTAGTATTTTCCTTAAATGTGTTAAGTATATATTTTCTCATCTAAATGTCTACTGAGCTGTGAGCCAGGGGACGGTAATGGGCCTTAACATTGGTTGCCAACCAAGAAGAAGAAGAAGCTGTGAGCCAGGAGGGAGGGGGTGAGTGAGTCCTGAGTGATTCGCTTACGCTTACGATTCAGCACAGTAAGGGAGGGGGTGAGTAGCTCAAATGTGCTGTTAGCATGTTAGCAGAGCGATGAACCGAGGAGCTATTGTCTTGATGTGAGCTTCTATTCAGGGTTTTTTCTGCCAGTTCAGAGCAGAAATTATTTTGTTAAGATACTGGATGTTGTGTTTTTCACCACAATTTTAATTATAAGCTAGATACATTGCTGCTAACAGCAACAGGGATGAGTCAGTGAGTCAGTTGAGTTTGTGAATCATGATTCATGAGTCAGTAAAGTGATTCTCGAGTATTGAACGATTCGTTCATGATTCGCGCATCACTAGTCCGTATCCAGCCATTTTCAGCCCGGGTCCTTCTTTCTGTCTGCAAGACTCCCAAGAGAATCATCGGTCCTCTAACATTTTTGGGCTGTGGACTTTTTTCTCCCGGAAGTTGGAATGTATAAATATTATGATTAGTGGACAGCAATGATTAGCGGATGGATGGAGCTGCTTCCTTTTTTGGCAGCTTCTGCCACAACATACCGGCCATATGTGACTCTGCGCTACTACGTGTCCTTCTCGTGATCGTGTCTCTTCTATGTGCTGATATAGAAGGTATTTTGTAGTGACTAGGCTACAATGAACTGAATTTGAATGTTATATTTGTCCACTGCAGCACCTTATTTTAATATTGACGCTTCAGAGATTTGGCTTACAAGACATATGGCGTCAATGTGCGCTGCAGGGTCTTATTATGTTGTTGTTGTTTTTTTTTTAATCAAACTTTGTGGTTCATCAAACTGAATGGTTGTGTATCATCATTTATTATCTACGCCCCCAACCTCTCTCTCTCACACACATACACACACAAAAGAATTCATTAAATTTTTATCTGAATGCTTTTTACAGCTCTCCAAGTGATTGGTGAAAGTGTGACAGTGGAACAAGGAGGTACTGCTATCTTATCATGTTATGTCACTGGTACCAATGATGACCTTACACAGATTACCTGGCAGAGGAAGACGAGAGAAAAACCTCACAATGACAATTTCCTCACTATCCTACCCAGAGAGGGAGTGCAGTTTGTCAATGGAGGTGATGATCGATTTAAATATATTGGGAATTTTAACAACAATAATGGAACTCTCCAGTTATCCAGTGTTGCCCTGAAGGATGAAGGCAGCTACACGTGCATCTTCACCTTGTTTCCCAGTGGAAATCAGAAGACTGAGATAACTCTAAACTTGCTTGGTATAAAAAACATAAAACAAAACTTTATTTCAAATATTGTGGGTGTTTGTGTGTGAGACAGACATTTTACCATTTTGCTCACATGTTGACTAATTGTGTGCTGTAACTCTCCTAGTGCCTCCTTTCACAAACATCAAGGACAATCTTCCCACTTTGGGCACTGAAGAGGTTTTATTTGCTACCTGCACGGCTGCTGGATCGAAGCCTCCTGCAGAGGTGAGGTGGCTCACTGGTGCTTTGGGAGACAAAGTGAGGACGACGACAAACTCCACCCAGTATGACAACGATACAACTACCACAGTCAGCTCGTTGTTTGGTGTTCCTACGAGAGAGATTAACGGTCACCAGGTCCAGTGTGTCATCAGTGGTGGCTCACTGTCTACAGACAGAAGTCTCTCCTTCACTATACAGATCTACTGTGAGTATCAGCTGATGATGTAGTTTAATATTTGTCTTCTTTTTTTTATACTGTTGACTTAACAATTTTGATTATTAAATCAAATATTAAAAGTACACATGCACACCCAGGATTAACTGATTAAACTGCAACTGCAAAGCAATACTATATAACTTAATTACTTGCTACCAGTTGATCTGTGTTATCTACTCATGCAACAGAAATAGCTTCATCAATTATGGATAAAATAAAAGTAATAGCTGCACTTTTTTAAAACTATACCCTGCATCTTTGTTTTGAACAAAAGCAGACATAAACCCTCAAAACTTCATACTTTCAGGTAACCTTAAGTGTTAAGAGTTGACATGGTTTTGCTTTTTTTTCTTTGTTCATGAGTTAATTTGTTGATTTTTGTTTTTCTCAGTATGGGATACCAGCTTTATCCTTGTTCTCATGCTACTGTCATTCACTCATGTTGTCACAATAGCTGGATAAAGATTTTGCAAATGATGAGACGAGTAATGGAACCTGATCTGTGTCCTGAGACAGAACCACCCAGTTCAGTTGAAATGCAGAAAACTCAATAAAGTTGTGCATCAGTGTGTGTATCAGCACGGCTTTGGTAGGGGAAAAGTAGAATTGAAACTATGTCTGTTTAATCAAAGTTCAACTGTGTTTTTTTTTTTTAACTTACTAGCAGTTGTGCAATGCACTATTTACATTGGTCATGTGAAATATAGGTTTGCACTATATATTTGCTCTCAGTAAGAGTGCAGATGTTCAGGTTAAAAATTAACTGTCAGCAGCTAAAGGCAAGTGACACGACACCATGGTGCACAGACTAGCTTAAACCTGTTTGTAAAGCTTGACAATGACTTCATTTGTTTCAGATCTGTCCAGTGAAGCAAAAATACTAGAGGCTGTTTTCAAAGTTAAAGCATGTGCTTCCAGTTGTGTGGGTTCTTTTTTTAAATGACACGGTTCATCTGTGGTGTTCTATTTCTGGTTGAAATCCCCATAAAGGCCATGCTTTTAAACAGAGCACCAACATGCTTGAATGTGTATGACAGGATCTCTCCTTGAAACTACATGAAAAGTACCCAAAATGCATTTCTTTGCTTGTTTGTTTTTTACATATTAACACAGGTCTTTCATTCTTTCTTTTTTTGCAGTTTCTCCCACAGAAGTGAACATTAGCGTGATTTCAGAGGACTCGTTCGAGTGTGTGACAGAAGCCAAACCAAATGCAAACTTTATCTGGAGCAGGTAAAGTAGTTTGAATATTGGTTTCAGTTGAAATATTCATTTCATTTCACAGGAGTGGTAATATTAAAGGCACTGAGTCTTCTATAGTGCTTGTCTACTCTCCTAGAGCACTCAAAGCGCTTTATACACACCCATTCACATAAACACTTTCTTCTATGCTTTTAAAGTACTCACTAACTAACATTCACACATATTCATACTCCGATGGATGCAACTTTTTAGTATCTGGCCAGTATCTTCCCCAAGCATGCTTGGCACGCAGACTGGGGGAGCCAAGGATCAAACCACCAACCTTCCATTCAGTAGATGACCATCTCTTCCTCCTGAGCTACAGCCACCCCCCAGGAAAGGGTGTTATCACCAAGCACATGTCAGTAAAGATGGTTTTAGAGTGTTTAGAGTGAATTTTGGACAATAAGCTGCAAACTATAATATCAGATGAAAGTTCAGTGTGAGCACTTTAGGCATATAAGCTGCAATCTGATTAAAATGTTTGTCTTGGATTGCAGAGGTAAGCAGGAGACAAAGAGGAGAGACATTATCTGAAGTTCTATGTACAAGTCGATCAATGTGTTCACCAAACAAGACAGTTGACTGTGAGCACACAATATCCTCATAGTTCCACTGGTTTTGCTGTTTTTAAGCAGGCCTGTGGTTAACCCTCTTGAGGCAGGCGTTGCCGATTTGCAACAGTTAAAAACTAACAACCTGATTACCCCACATACATATTTTATAAAGTTTTTTTTACTCAGAAGTACCACTGCAGGACTTGGTTGTGCATTAGCAACAAAAACTTAATTTGAGCCTGAGAGGGTTAAAACTAGCTGCACAGGCTGAAGTGACCTCATTTTAGTTTTAAAGAAACATGAAGGATGCTTCCAAAAATCTGACCTGCATAGATCCATCCACTCAATGTCGACCATAATTTATAAAACTGCCACCATTAACGTAGATGTTTAGCTTTTAGCACAACTCACATTTTTCTGCCTTCTCTGTACATTTCACGTTCAGGTCTCGTTCATGTTTTTCCAGATCTGGCCAGTCTTTGCTGGAGTCTGCTGTCAAAGTAGATGGTGCAAAGCTACAACTGCTGAGCCTGACCTCTGATCTGAATGGCCTTTATCAGTGTGAAGCATCTAACACATATGGAAGTAAACGTGGTCAGCTCTACGTGCATGTGGCATCAGGTGAGGTCAGCTTGGATTTAGCCGTGCAGTTTGTCCAAATCTTTCTGGATTTGTTTCTGACTTTTGGATTTTAGCTTTTGTGGATGTTGCATCATTCTGATTGGGGCTGGGCCATATCATACCGTTCACGGTAATGCCAGTATAATGTTAGGCAACGATAAGAAAATGAAATATTGCGATAGAATATGGTTAAAACAAAGGCAGTGCCTTTGTTTTAACACGTTAACACGTTAGCGCCGTCCAGCCCCTCGCACGCAAATATTCACACCAGCAGTTGTCACCTTCTCACCGAGCTACTTGCCGATAGTCTTGTAATCCATTACAGCAGATCTACATTCTTGTCCATGATGTCCTTTGATAGCTCTTTGGTCTTTCCCATGGTGCAGAGTTGGAAAAGAAGGAACCAATTCTGTGGTTTCTTCAGTTCAGGTCAGAAGTATCTGTGATTAATTGATTGGTTTAATCTGTCTGTCAGTCCGTTGAAACCAGAATTCTGGCTATTTGTTCTGGACTTTAGGTTGATATGTTGTCTCATTAAAATGAAACTACCATAAAAATTAGAAACAGTTCATTTCTTTCTGCTTTTCCCCAACTGTATCAGACAGCTTTCTCACACCTTTCCCATCTTCTCTTCCTTTATCTTCACCCAAGACTAGAAAAGTTTTTGCTAGAACATTTTTGACCAACAGTACCAGAAGTGATCATTGTTAACCTGCCCTCAACCTACACGAGCTACATGTTTGATTTGTGTATGGTATATGTTTAAGTATTGTCTGAGTCATCTCAATATATGAAACATAAAACATAAATGCCAGATAATGTAATTCTCATTATATCCTTCATTCTTGTGTCCCTGCAGGATCGTGCTCTGCTGCATGGGCCTTACTTGGTGTTTTGATTTTCCTGAGCATCGTTGGGGCTGCAGTATGGTACTTTTATACACATGAAGATCAAAGGTACTTCATACATTAACTTGCATGTTTCCAAAATGTAGAATAATATTTAGTAGATCTGACTTTAAAGCATGTGGACCTACTGTCCAAACTGAAGTATAGACTCTTTAATTCAAAGGGGTTGACCAAAAAATGTTTTTATTTTTACTTTCGTTTTTTTTGTTTTAAATACACAGTTTCTATTTTGAGGTGTTTGAATTTAAATGGACACTTTATTTAAAAGCTGTGTGGAATGCTTCTTTAGTTTTTCTTAAATTAAAGAGGAAAGTAGTATGGAAGTGTGGATAAATGAGCTCTTGACGGTAGTTAGTCAGGCCATACTTATGCTGCAAAATCAAAGCAATCTTATCAGAGAGAGTGCAAATCTTAGGAATGGCCTAATTGGCAGTTTTGATACTTTCTGTGGGGGGAAAAAGTGCACTAGTTAGCGTGTTACAATAGACAATAGCTCCTCGTTTGCCATTGGCCTTTGTTTCACGTATTTGGATATCTGACTTTTAACATTGGGTTACTCATTCACTTGATTGTTTTATTTCCGCGCTATTGCAGTGGTGTTGGAGGGATTTTTAATTAATGTCCCCAAAATTCCAGGCATAGGTTTGCACTTTTTTGGCAGCGTGTCCCAACAAATGAATCAGCTGGTGACAGTGCAGCGCAGCAAGAACAACATCAGACAGAGGTCAGTAACTGTTAATTTGTTGAAATATGCAGTTTTTTCACTCAAAGTTTGATTTCTCTCTGAATATTTTGACGCTAATGACTTTATTTAATGTAAAAAATCTTTGTTATGCATTTATGGTAGATATATTAGTAGTTTTAGTTTTAAACAAGTCATTTTATTAAATCTGCTCTTCTTAAAAAACGAGTGTGTGTGTTGAATATGATAGAAGTTTAAATGGTCTTTTTAAAATATGCAGATACACTGACGGTCTTTGCATGGTCAGCTGAAATTAAAACCATTTTAAACAAATGTTCTGAACTGTCTACCACAGCAATCTCCCTGACAGCTGTGGAAGCAAAGGATGGACTATATCTGTACTGAAGCTCTCAAGTTCTCAAGTCAGCTGGTAAATGAACAGATGGAGAACCGGTGGACATACTTGGTGTTCGTTTATCTCTCTGCCCCCTTTTTGTTTATCATCTCTTAGTTTTTAATGAAGTTTAGTTATAGCTTTCTTGTCACTACCACAGCATTTAGGGTGTACATACCAGCTCTGGCTAATATGAATGGCAGTTTTTCTGTGACTGTTCACAGAAGGTAACTGTTCTTTCTGTTCTTCATCTCCTGATAACACAAGCCGTTAAGCTACTGAGGATAACAACCCACAGGGCTTCTGTTTAAAACAATGTTATCAGTGTTATCAGTAGACCACAGAGACCATAAGGTTCAGACAGTACAAACAGTCAAGCGAAGCACACCGTCTGAATACCTTGTAATTCCAACCAGTAAGATTACCACATAGTATAGAATACTTGAGTAATACAGCCCCACCCTTGTTTGTACATGGGGGTGAAAGCAGATGTTTTGCTCGGATAACCTAACGTAAAGCAACATACAAGGAAATTTGAAAGAGGAAAAAAAATCTTTAAAAAGGTTAGAATGAGACTTTTTTTTTACTGTGTTGAATCATAGGGTTTTTGTTTATTTTTTTTAAATTAATTTTAATAAAATTAAAGGTCTTCACCCTGCTGAAATCTTTTCCTTTAACTGTAAAAAGTAACACGTTGCAGCATTTTCCAGGAGAGTGCAGCTTTCCTGGAAAACGAAAGCTAAACTTTCGTTTTCCAGGAAAACTGGAAAATTTGGTTTCTCTCATCAGTCATTAATCGTAATCGGTGTATTTACTAAGATTGGATGCTGCAGTCTTTGTGATCTGTCTCATGTTTCCTGTTTTACTTTGACAGTCCCTGTCCTATGTAAATGTTTTCAGTTTTGCTTCCCCTTCGTCTTGTAACGCTTCATTACTCCCAGCTGTGCACTCCTCCTTTGTCTCGTTCCCTCATTACACCTCTGTGTATTTAAGCCCTGTGTTTTCCTTGTTCTGTGTCGTGTTGTACCCTCACTGTGCTGTGTTTTCGTCTCTCTGTTTCTGGTAGCATTCTAGTTCTCTGTTCGCAGTTTTGTTTCCCAGTTCCCCAGTTTTTCTAGTTAGTGCTTCGTGCTTTGAGTTTCTAGTTTTAGTTTCCTTGAATTCATATTCAAGTTTCCAAGTTTCAGTCTCCAAGTCCAGCATTTGAGTCCTACATCCTGCTGCACACAGCACACCTTGACAACGTATTGTTATTAGTTTGCCCTTTGATGTTATCTTTCTGTTTTCCTTATCTTCACTTCCTGTCATAATGCGCAGTGTGAGGAATGATTTAATAAAGGAACTGATAAGCAAAAGTAAACAGTTAAATTCAGGCACAGATCCAAAGTAAGCATAGGGTAATTGATACAGAAGTAAAAGCAAAGATTTGTCCAGGTGTGATCTCCCTTCATGAATCACCACCTTATCACGGTGAAGGGGTTTGCGTGTCCTTCTGATCCCAGGAGCTTTGTTGTCGAGGACAGTTTGGTCCTGGTAGGGTCTCCCTAGGTAAATTGGTCATGGGTAAAGGGCCAGACCAAGTGTGATTCAAAAGAGTTTGATGATGAGAAGTTACTTGACAGAATCTTGGTTACCAGGGCCCCTTCATAAAGCCAGGCTTAGTCAAGGGGCTTTTTATTAAAAACCTATTATTCATGGGTCCTGGCTGACCCCAGTTACTCCAGTGAACCCATCACCTGCTGGAGGGGCCATAGTGGTCCAGTGTTATGTGAATCGGGTGCTAAAACTGGTTTGTGATATATGGTGATAATCAAGTGTTCCTTTTTGAGCAGTGTACTTTGTTGGCTATCATACATAATGAGATGGAAAGGTTTTCTAAAATATCCACTCAGGCAAAACAAGCTTTGTTAATGATTCATAACTCCAGCTGCTGTAGGTGGAGAGCAGTGACTAGTCTATAAAGTCACACTTCATACATGGATTTATGAAATTTATTGCTAATTAACAAACATTCATTGTTTTATGATTAAAATTTTTTCCCCACCACATTGGTCACCAGAGATGGGCAGTAAGGCGTTACAAGTAACGCCTTACTGTAATCTGATTACTTTTTCAGGTAACGAGTAAAGTAAGGGATTACCATTGCAAAAACGGTAATTAGATTACCGTTACTTTCCTGTAGGAACGCTGCGTTACTGCGTTACTAAAACCGTGATTTTTTTTTTTTTTTTTGTGTGAGACTGTCTCATGAAAGTGACGTAAGCGAGTGCTACATTCGTGACAACAGCTGTGTGCAGATCAACAACGGATCATATATCGAGTGCGGGAGAGAGTATGAGCATGCAGCGTTTAAAGCATGGAAGTACTGACCTTATTTTGAGTTTGATTCCATAAAAAGTGACAAAAACATTAGTGTCCGTTGTGCGTGGGAAGAAAACTTCTTTTTACAGTGGAAAAAAACCCCCTAAACCTCCAAGCAAGCACCGAGTGCGCTACCACGTAATGGGAAACTCACAGAGAAACTCGCGGATTCTGCGGTACACCTGCACCAGGGCAAACCTCCGCCTACCCCACTCCTGCTTTACAGGTGAAAATAGAGCAACAGGACCGCTGAGTCTTTGATTTTATTTATTTTCTGCTGTGTTTTACTTGCATCTATTTGAAAGAGTGAGTGTAAACACAAAAAAAATATATTTTATGTGCTGGAATGTGCAGAAAATAAGTTTAAATGTTAAACTAATTTATTCAAGTCAGAGAATGTTGCATATAGTTAAATTTTTTGCTTGATGCATAAAGTTAAAAGATTAAAACTAATAAAACACGTTTTAAAAAGAGACTTTTCCATTTGATTACATTTTGTATGATGGATTATGCAGAAAAAGTAGAATTAGGCTGAAAGATCTATCACTTTATCACCTACTCAGGTTGTAAATCGTGTTTTTAAAAAGTAACTAAGTAATTAATTACTTTTGAAAATAAGTAATCAGTAAAGTAATATGATTACTTTTTTGGGGAATTAATTGGTAATTAGTTACTGATTACTTTTTTCAAGTAACTTGACCAACACTGTTGGTCACTGACTGAAATATTATGTGATAGATTAGAAGGTGGGCATTTTGTTAGTATGATGTCAAGTTTACATTTTTTTTTTAATGATTTTCCATGTTTTCATGTGTTAAGTGCATATTCTAAATTATTATCATTAAATTCTGAGGTTTTTTTGTTTTTTTTTAATGTTCTAGTCTTGTTGAGTCACAGTTTCCATTGTCTCAGTGGTCATGATGGTACTTATGTGAATGTTTGAGTATAAAACTTACAATGTTTACAGTTTTAAACCAGTCAAGCAGACATGTCAGCACTGCAGCTATTAATAATAGCTATTAAAACAATACCTCTTTTTATACTAGAAATGTATTCTGGTACTGCCTTAAGTTTTTGTTTTGGCTGCTTCACTTTTGTAAAAGGTTAATTAGCATATTTAACAGCTGTTTATAAACAAGCTTCTAAAGTCATGTCAATGAAACCCTCTGACCATCTGTTTTGTGTTGAATTCATTTGTGAACTACGAGTATACAAACTTAAGACAGAAAGCAAAGTCAGCAAAAACAGAATTTTTGAAATGTGCAGTGTCAAAGGTCACATTATACTTTCATGTTTTCGCAGATCTGTTGATTTGCTGTTTGCAGTTCAGGAAAACTTGAGGTGTTTTCTTACATTTAATGTAAATGACTCTGAATTGGATGGTGGCTGGTTGGAGGGCATACTGTATGTATTATTACATGTTGCCTACCTTCAGTACCGGAAGGGGGCCACAGCAGCATGTTGTTTTATTTTTATTTTAGGATAGAAACTGTTGACTCATTTTGTCTGGATCTTGTTGCTGAATTTGCGTTTAGATTTAATAATGGATGTAAAGATATTTTTCGCCTTTTGCATAGCTGAGTATGGTAAATTCAGTTACATAAATTTTAATCCTTGTTAGCATTAGCAACACTTGCGTGTGTATTTTAACTCTACACTTTATATTATTTATCAAGTTTTTGTTCTTTTCTTTAAACCTAACAATGAAGACATGACACTTTCTGTTTTCTAAACCTTTTGAAAAAGTAAGATCAGTAAAACTGTTTTAATTTTTAATGTATATCCATGCACTGCACATGATAACAGTGGTTCTCAAGCTGTGGAACATGGACCAGGTATTGAAGCATCATGGGAAAAAAAGTTTTTGATTGTTTTTTGTTGTTTTTGTAAAGGTCATTAAAAAACAAGAGCCTGTTGCTCTTATTGTCAACTTTTAACTAAAATTCATCTTGTATCTTTTTGATTTGTTAATGACTGTTTAATTACTTGACTAATTACAAACTCCTTGGTGTGGGCAAAAAAAATTTTTTTTTTAATTATTTATTTTTGCATTTGTAATTTTGGCATGTCAGAAAGTTTGAGAACCAATGTGTTAAAGCAGAAAACGATTTATCACCATTAACAGGGCTCTAGACTAACTTTTTGACATGGGCGCACCGGTACGCCTAACTTTAAAAATTTAGGCGTACCGGCACAAAAGTTAGGCGCACTCAAATTTTTCAACCGCATCGCTTAACACCGCAGTTTTACATGTGCACTTTCTTTGGGGGGGGAAGTCCATACAGACAATATTAATTTCTAAATTATTAACTAACAAACTTGTGCTTAAAGTGCTTTGTCAATATTGTAGAAAATGTTAAAAACTTAATCATCATCTTGGCCTCCTCTGACGACCTGTTTGCTGCTGTCTGCTGCTGAAAGGCCGTGGGGAGAGGGGACACTTGGGCAGTGCATTTACTGCAGCATATAATGTGTTTTCTGGATACACTGTGCTTTTTCAGCATTCAAATATTGATGGCACCGTGTCAGAGCACTGGCTATGAATTTCAGACAGATCAGGCCTTAACTTAACAAAAAAGTTATCAATAGTTCTTTTCATCTTTTCTTATTACCCACAGCTACAGTACATCCACTTCTCTCAGGCCTAGGCTGCTCACTAGGGCTGGGTATCATCACTGCTTTCTATAATCCATTCAATTCCGGTTCTCAAAGTCCTGATTTGATTCAATTTAGCCTCAGACAGTCAGAAATATTATAATTCTGATCATTTATCAGTACTGATACACATGAGACTTCATCAGAATTGTGAAAATCACAGCAGATGCCTTTGTGTGAAAGTAACTGAGAATAAAACACAGGAAAACATGAAGGAGATTTTCCTGGTCTGGCTTTTTATAGCAGATAACCTTAAAAATATTCTGCAATTTTGCATAATTTTAAGAAATTTAAATTTCTTCAGTATTGAACAGCAGAAATTAGGCTTTCTTGTCCGAGGTCATTTAAGTGAAAAAAGAAAAAGCGCTGTAAACAACGGTAGACTGGTGGGTAATAAGCGAATGAATAATGCAGAAAACAGATTTGAGACGGGAAACTGTTCCTGAAGTACAGAGAGAGAGAGAGAGCTGTGCAAGTGTGATTTTTATCGTGGTGGAAGCAAAACAGCAAAAGTCAGAGGGAATTCATGACGACATTGATCAAATGTGAAGCGCAGTTTGCTGCTTCTTTTGCTGCAGGCTCGATGAATTTTGGTTGGAGAGAGACAAAACCTGCAGCTCAGAATCAGCGCAAAAAGACGTAAACACAGCGCGGACCCGAAGAATCGCTAAGCTCCGACAGCGTGTCCGTGTTCAGGCCGTCGGGTGAGAAAGCCGAGAAAGACGAAGCTGATTCTGATGTGTTGGGTCCGCTCCGTGTTTAGGTCTTTGTGTGGAATCCGTTAATGAATTGATATCGCTTTATTCAAGCTACTCACCTCTCTCTTCCACCTGCACTTTCAACTGGACCACGGCCAATCAGAGAGGTCCCGCCCCTGACTATCTCTGATTGGTTTAGTCCACGATAGGGGCATAATGTGTGTCTGTTGTTGACCACACGGAGAGTTGCAGAGATTTTTTTTGTTACCGGAACAGTTGGTCGCACCTGTGCGACCAAATATTTATTTTTAGTCGCACCACTGAAAAATTTGGTCGCATTTGCGACCAAATTGGTCGCACTCTAGAGCCCTGATTAATTATTATATTTTAATACCAAATAGCCTATACTGGTGCCTCAAATGGCTGAAGAAGTTTTACATTTATTTCATTTTTTTTGTGTGTTGTTTTGCTCTTTTTGTAGTTTTAGATCTGTTGCAGTGTTTGATCAATGACTGTAGAAAACATGGACGACGCGATAGCTCCCAAAAAATGAAGCCAAAACGTCTCTGTCGCCCCCTGGTGTCTGGCTGAAGTGTAGGTCATAAACCTCGCCTCCTCCATGTTAGTGGATATGATTCTTTCTTTTGTTATCAATAGTTCTCATCGCGTTGATTCATGTCTAAGGGGTCTCCTTTCCCATAAGTTTGATTCTAATTACTAACGGGGCGATGTTAAATTGGGGTGTAACGTCATCATAGCAGCTTTGACTGAGAGCTGCAGTCACGGGGAAACTTGCGTATCTCTGTTCAGGAATAGCAGATCGAGCATAGGCTCTGAGAGGAGGGCCAGCGTTTACGTTACAAAACCACGACCGAGTGTTTTAACCTGACAGCCTGAGGTGTTCTTCAGTAAACTGGACAACCCGACAGAAGGATCCGAGGCCCTGCTGCACTTTTTCAGTAAGTTAAACGTGTTTGTAAGATCATCCGTAACTACCGTCCTTAGCTAGGTCCTGAGACCTAGCTAAAATGAGCACGCGGCTGTCGGGGAAACGTGTTTTTAAAGTTCGTTTAGCTAATCCGTGCAGATGAATGAATTTACCCTGACTAAAGAAATCAAGAGAAACGTCCCGAGTTGCTCAGTCACTAATTATCGTTACTGTACTTTTATTACAAGTATTATACTGTAAAAGCAACAGGTTGCACTCTGCTTCAGCTCAGAGCTGCAGAGCTGATTATTAAATATATTCAAACAGCAGCATGTTTTCAGTCTCTTGTAGGGTTGCCAACTCCCTGAAAAATAAATAAGGGACACCTCGTGGCCAGGGCCGGGCGGCCCAGTTGTCTTCACCCTTCCCAGTGTGGTGAATTTTCTAGCTCTTTTTTTGTGTGTGAAATTATTTTTTTTAACCATTTGACTTTAAGTTGATTTAAGTAGATGCATATTCTATTCTTTGTGATATGAACACATGTGAAACAAACAGAGGTGGGACCAAGTCATTGTTTTGCAAGTCTCAAGTAAGTCTCAAGTCTTTATCCTCAAGTCTCAAGTCAAGTCTCAAGTAATGTCAGGCAAGTCAGAGTCGAGTCTCAAGTCACTGGTGTAAAAGTCCGAGTCAAGTCACAAGTCTGAAACTTTGAATTTCAAGTCCTTTCGAGTCTTTAAAAAAAAAAACAACGAAAAAATAATGTTGCAGTTATATGCTAAATGTAAATATTAGACCATGTAATTTTAAAATCTGTGTTTTTCTCAACACATGACAAAATAGTGAACTTAGAAAATATACACAAATTGTGAAATTGCACCTCTATAAAATGCAGCTCAATTAAACTTAGCTCCAAGAATAATTTTCACCGACAGTTCTGAGATAAGCTGCATGTTATTCTTGGATGCGGTTGTAGGACCAGCTTTAAAATCGCATGACAAAAATATACACATTAAAAAAAACTGTATCACCAACGTAGCCTGGACAACATTTGCTAGTTAGATGAAGTCAGCTATCTCATCTTAGCATATTTATATGCATATTTATAATCATACGGTTCTTGGAGTGAGTGCATACACTCATGAAGTTTAGTAACTTCAGGTCACTGCAACAAGCCCAGGTACAGTTTACCGACGGATGGGTACAGGACCTTGAACTGCACCGTGTAGAACGAAAGACCATCGTACGTATCATAAGTTTACCAGTCTCACAAATCGTCGTCATAAATACACATTCGTTAACCGTTTATTAATAGGACCTTTGAGCTCAACGGTAGTTAATTAGTAGTGGAAATAATTTCTGGTAGCATCACAGAAATGTAGCAGTGACAATAATACTGTATGCTGTAATCGTACTGGGTAATTAGTGATACAAAAAACCTGTTTTATCCTGTGAATAAAAGTATATGTTTTTGTCAATGTACCATAATAACAGAAGCGAAACGCAATATTGTGTCAGGACAATTCACTATTTATGCACAATAAACAAAGGAGCATAGCGCGACAATTTCTGTTCAGCGCCAGACTTGCTTGTAACCTATATCACCAATTATGTTATGAAAATGACGTATTAACTACTAAAAAACACTGACCTTCGTGTAAATGCTTGGAGCAGACTAACCTGTGAGCTGGAGTGTTCTGGGACGTTATATTTGATCTTTGAATGGCTGCAATCCAGGCCATCCGTCGCGTCTTTGTTACTTCGGAAACATGGCTTGAACAATTTCTCTTCAACGACGTAATCCAATAACAACCGATCTCTTTACCCGTCGGCTTCCCGTGGCTGTCATGCGACCGGCTATTGCAGTTAATAATACAACGGCTTCTTGACATTTTTGTGTTTCTTTTTATCGCTGTATAACTGATTTTAATTGAAAGCCTGCGTGCGCTAGTACCGCTTGCCACGAGTTCCCAGAATCCTTTGCGGTTCTACCCGTGAATGACGTCACATTTTCAATCTCTATATAATATGCATGTTAAATTTTATATTTGGGGTAAAATATCAAGTCTTTTCAAGTAAACCGGTTCAAGTCCAATTCAAGTCCCAGGTCATTGGTGTAAAAGTCCAAGTCAAGTCACAAGTCTTAGAACATTTTTTCAAGTCAAGTCTAAAGTCATAAAATTAATGACTCGAGTCTGACTCGAGTCCACACCTCTGGAAACAAATGATCATTTAGCCATTTATTTTTAGCTCAAAATGACAACATTAACACAGTAAAACAGGTCTCTTTCTTAAACAGAAGCCTGTCATGCTTAACTTTTGAGAATATAAGTAAATCTTTCTTTAAAAGAACTCTGTCCTGCTTAACTTAAAATAATAGAAAACAATAGAAAGAAAAATATTCTTGTAACAGTGCACATTTAGTGCATTTAGTACAATTGGCTTCAGTTGAGGTATTATTTCAGCTTTTCTAATGCTAATCAGCTGCTCCTGTTTGTAAACCCGCTTGTTCACATGATTACGCATCTTAACTCATCATCATTATTCATCTATGTATTACTTTTATGTATTAGTTATCAATTTGTTGTAATCATCTATCCTTGCAGTTGTTTATTACACAAAATAAGTGATATTATCACACTTCTGGCCACATAGCGCTGATATTCACTGCACATGCCCATATTAACGTTTTCCAGCCAGGTGTTTTCCTTTTCCCATTCTTCCCTTTCTCTGAGGGGAACAAACATTGCTGCTCTAATGCTGGGCTCACACTGTGCGGTTTCAGGCCCATTTTGAGCCGATTTTTGAGTGATCGGACCCATTTTGGCCTTCATTGTGCATCGTGTAGTATACGTGGGGTAACGAGAAGTGATTAACACCTCACGACCAGCTCCCGATCATCAATCGCTCGTGAGGGTGTCACCTAGGGCTGCCACAAACGATTATTTTGATAGTCGACTAGTCACCGATTATTTTTGCGACTAGTCGACTAATCAGATCATCATCCACTGGACGTAAAACTACAGCTTATATAACTATCATTAGCTTACAGCTTTAAGCTTTTAAGGTGCTAACTAAAAATAAAGACAAGATGATAGTTTATTAAATTTTAATGAAATTTGCAGATTGTTTCGGTAAAGTTTAATAAACTCCTTGCTATCTAAAATATAACAGGACACCGGGGTATATTCTCCAGCATCTCACACTTCTGATAATCAGCTGTCTGCTTGACGTTTATTCAGCTGTGTAAAAACTATAACTTTAATCTCAGCCAAACCGATTTACTCAGGAACAAATAAAATACTAAAAAAAAAAAAAAAAAGCCAAACAACAACATTTTTAATTTATCTAAGTGACTCATATATATTTAACCTGAGTCGCGAAAGACGGCGGTGGGTTTGAAAACAATTTGCCGGGAGTCCGGTGTTCTCACGGCTCTAGTTAGCCTTGCCCCCGGCTAGCTATCGAGCTAGTGGGTAACAGACGTCTCCGAAAACGTCGGAGCGCTTTTGAAAATATGTGGTGTCCTGATAAACTGAGCCGATATTTGAGGTTTACACAGCTACATTCTCACCTGAAAATATGTTAAACGTTTATTTTGTGACCCAGAAAGAATAATAAGAGTAATATTAAAACTAACTAGCTACCGCCATTGTTGGAAACTAAGCTGGGCCGCGCTATGAATTCTGGGACAGAGCTTCTTCTTCTTCTTCGGGGTTTAACGGCAGCTGGAATCCTTGTACATGCAGTGCTGCCATCTTCTGTTTCAGTCCGTTATTACACTCTTAAATCCTGCTATTATTCCTGCGTCTTTTGCGATCTTACAAAGCTTCAAACGACACGTCGACTATTAAATCAGTCGTCGACGATTTTGATAGTCGACGTAATCGTGACTAGTCGACAAATCGTGGCAGCCCTAGTGTCACCACAGGCGCTCACACTGCTCACGCGCAAACGTCGGTGAAAAAGACGGAGCAGCACGGCTGTGCAGCGTGTGATCTGGACACAAGCGATGGAGGCACAACTTGTAGAACTTTGGAAAGCTCATCCGAGCCTTTTCGATGTGGCATCACAAAATTATCACGACCACAACAACCGTGAAAATAGTTGGATTTACATTGGTGCTCAATCACAGCTGCCTGATCAATGTTTTTCATTAGCAATTTAGCAAAGTTGATGGTGGTGGTGTGTCTGTGTGAGTGAGAGACAGAGAGAGAGAGCGACAGATTTTCTGTTATAACCTTCATTTTATGGAGGCACAGTGTGAGCACTCAGGTCGCATCAGAGCATCGGGCCGTATAGTGTGAGACCTGCATCGTGACCTACCAACTTCTAACCCCTGCGAGTCAATCGTGCAGTTTGAGCAGGAGCTGAATAACGTGACTGAAAAAAATCGCACAGTGTCTGCCCAGCTTTAGGTGTACTGTCGTCCGAGACTTGCACCGCAGTGTCGGCGTTTGTTTCCCTGTTGACCATGCTTGTTGTTGTGGTCATCTGTTGTCTTCCGGTATTTTCTCCGCAAGCGACCTTTCCTCGACCAATGAGATGAGCGGTAATCTGAATTGTCATACTCGAATTGTCATAAGTGTGCTGTCAGCTCATTGGTCACAAAGCAGGAAAGGGGCTGGGAATTATGTTTTCAAACAAAGTGTTAATTCCATTAAAAGTTATAGACTACTTTTGATTATCACTGTATTACGGGACAAAGTGCGTCCCTTATTAGCTCAATACGGGACGTGTACTTTTGTTTCGAAATACGGGACGATTCCGTTTTTTAAGGGACGGTTGGCAACCCTAGTCTCTTGCCACATCTTTAAAGACAGTAACACCAATTTATTTTTTTAAAGCTTGTACTTCAGTAACTCCTCATTAATAAGTAACTATGGATTGAACCGTAGAACTGAAAAAAAATGTAAGAGAAGAGCTTCAGATCCTGGGTGTGTGAGGACAGAGAAGGATCAGCTTTATTTGGGATTTGAAAGATAAACTTCATATTTCAGTTTGTGATGATTCTGTTCTCGTTGTGATTACAGGAGCTGCCCTCAGATTTGGACCTCAGCACCAACCAGTGAGAGCAGACAGATCATCCATCATGTTCACATGTTAGCTGCAAAATGAACTGATGAAAACAGTACAAAGGTTAAAGTACCACATGTGCTGTCAGTGAAAGCTGCAGCTGTTTTATTGACAAAGTTAAAGACAAAAAGTCAAAAGGACTAATCACCCATGTAACTGTGTCACTATATATCAGCATTAACAGGACCTCAGCTTGGTTTTTCAGCGAGCTGCTGATCTCAGACCTGCACAGCTTCTGTTTTAAACACTTGATGTACTCAGCTGCATGAAGAGCACAGCTGATTTTCTCTGACACAATTAAATAAAACCTGATGAAGCTCAAAGGTCATCACTTGTATGTCAAACTACAAACTTGTGATCTGGAATTCCTTTACAGTTTTTTGCACATTAAAAAAAACGAGTATTTATAACATTACACAAACCAAAGGTCTCCATCACAGTGTTCATGAAATGCTGGGTTTATCCATCTCCTGGGGTCGGCCTGCGGTGGAGCTCTGAAGATTTCCCTGTGAGGGAGCTGCTGGTGAAGATCATGAGTCCTGCTTGATCAGTGCAATGAGCTTCAGTGTTCCTGGTGATTCTTAAATGAAGCCTCTCTCAGTGGGTCAACAGAACATCTGGCACAGGACAGCTGTGCCAGATGTTCACCTACAACCTCACCTGCAGTCAGCCTGGAATCCAGAGCCACACCACCAATCTCAGGATTTTCTATAAGTCAGGTGTGGCCAGTGCTATCCTCTATGATGTTGCATGCTGGGGCGGCAGGTTGAGGGTTGCTGATGCCGACAGAGTCAATAAACTGATCCATAAGGCCAGTAATGTGTGTATGGAGCTGCACTCTTTTAAGGTGGTGTCGAAGAGGCCATTTACCATTTACAATGTTGTCCAAGATAAGGACAATGTTGGACAATACCAATACCTCCCACCCGGGTGAATTTTGTACATTACATGAATTAAATAAAATAGACAATCTGAAAATTTTAAATGAAAAATCTGAAATGTACATTGTCCTGGTGGGTGTTAGAGTGTCTAGAAGAGTCCTGTCTCAGTCGGTTTTGTTTTCTGTTTTTCTTAATGTTACTGTACTGGAGCAACTGTAACTCGCATAATTTCCCTAGGGATTAATAAAGTATTCTGATTGTGATTCTGATAAAGCTTGAAGCAGCTCTGGCTGTTAGAACCAGCACTGAGTACTGTTAATTTATACAGTGTTTATACAGCATAACCTTGCCTGTGATTCATTCATCAGGAGATTTTTTTATGTGCACATGTTTTCAGTTATTGTATCTCTTGGCTTAATTACAGCCTTAGCAGCATCTCTAAGAAGAAGACCGCTGTAAACCTTTTGCCAATAATCAGAAAAAAGACTATTGATCCAGGTGGTATTCTTGGGAGTTTAACACCAAAACTGAACTCAAGCAGTGAATTCTCATCAGACTGGATTTAATAATTAATAATGCATCTTCTCTCTTTCTCTCTCTCTTTCTCTGTCTAGCTACCTATCTATTCACCTTGTCTGTAAAGATAAGTATGACTGCAGTGATCTGCACAACATATTATAAAGAATAAAAACTATATGAATAACTTTACTCCTCTTAAATATAAAACATAAAGCAAGTACAAGTGTGTACAAGTTACAGACATATTAAAATAAATGAACTCAAATCAGTAGTGTCATCTACAGTCTTCACAACGGGGAATGATTAATCCGTTAAGAAAAGAAGAAAAACATGAAGCAAAATTTAAAAAGTGAATAAATAAGTAAAAATGCAAGTGAAACTAATCCTAAACTGAGCATACTGAAATTATGGATAGTTTTGGTACAACTATAATTTTTACTCTATTCTTACTAATATTTACTGGAACACCTACATGTCTTGGCTAATGCTTGTGAAAAATAAAGAAACTGTTGAAGGAAGCATGTAGACTAAAAATGTATAAACCATTATGGTCAATTCACCGAATTCTCAGTTAAACTGAAGCATGTGAAAGAACAATACACTGGCTTGTGTGATAAGACAAGGCAAGTATTATTGTTCTGCACCAATAATACCTGCAGTGTTTTCAGTAATTCAGGAAGGTCAACAAAGGAATCCTGTCTATGCTTTCATTTTCCATTGCATTTCCAAGTCACTCACTCGTTCCAGTTTTTCCTGTGGGACACAAAGCACAAAGGAAGGAGGGCACCTCCTTCCTTTGTGCTTTGTCTTTCTCCTCTAGGTTTTTACTCATGTGATCCATTACCAGAGCTGGGAATTTTAAAGTCAATCATCAGCTATGTTTGAATATTAAAAACACATACCGCTACATACGTTTCCTAATAGTTTTTCCTTGTCCAGAAGATGGACTACAACATGTGTACTGTATCTTACTTACAGTTTTGTATCACCCAGGCCATTTAAAAGAGAACCATGTTATGACAAAAACTGAAAGAGAAAATAACATATAAATAAATGAAATGAAAAACATGATTTGCCACAGTTTCTAGTTAGCTCAGTGAAGCATTGAAGTTTCTTTGGTGTTTAGATATTTTAGATTTCAGAGATTTCTTTGTTGAATTGCTTTTTAGAGAAAAGATAAAAGAAAGAAAAGGTGAAAAAAATGTGAAGCTCCTTGTAAATGAGTTCAGTCTCATGATGGTATATGTTTTGGTGGATTATTTCCCCCTGTGAATCAATTAAGAAGTGGGACACTCAGAAAGATTAGAAAGAGTACTGGCTGTACTGGTGTAAGATGTCTGGTAATGAGCAGGGTGGCAAAGGGAACAGTTTTAAGTGACTTTGATGCTGGATAGCTAGGCAAAGAGATGGAGCAAATTAGGGGGATTAACGGTAGGAATGGAAACATATGATGCGAGTGCATTGAGAAGATGGAAGCATACTTCCAGCTGATGTATGTAGAAAACAAGAGAGTGGAGGACATGGTGGACAGTTGATGAACCAGGAAGTTCAGAGGTTTAGTAAAGAAGTGAGGGCAGCTATTAAGAAGATGGAGAATGAAATGGTCCATAGTCTAGATGACATATCTCTGGAGCTAAGCAGAGCTGCGGGCTTTTGACCAGGTTGTTTAGCACAGTTCTGGAGATAAAGAGGATGTCTGAGGAGAGAAGAAGAAGTATTCTGGTGCCAATTTTCAGGAACAAGTGTGATATGCAGAGCTGTAGTAACTACAGGGGGATAAAGCTGATGAGCTATAACATGAATATTTGGAAAAAAGTGGTTGAAGCTAGGTTAAGAGGAGAAGTGATGATCAGTGATCAGCAGTATGGCTTCATGCAACATGAGCACAGCAAGTATGGACAAGGGTTTTATAGATCTAAAGAAAGCATATAATAGGGTGCCGAGAGAGGAACGTTCGGAGTGCACGAAGACAGTAAGAATTTAATGGGAAGGATGTGTATACTTCCTTTGTGCTGTTTGAGCGACAGCTCTCGCCAATCTCACCGGCATGTCCTGGGTCCTGGGTTACATATGCCCTCAGGCATCCTAGTCAGATCACTCCTCATCTCAACTAGCGCTTTTATGAGGACGAGCAAAAACTCTGTGATGATCCAAACTCCAATGAAGGAGCTTCTCAATCCATCTAAATTCTTTTCTTTTTTAATAGCACGGTTAGAATAAGAAATCAAAGTTTTACATTTTAGAGTATGATCTTATTTGTGTAGTCTGAATTTGGGGTGGAGCGGGCAACACATTTGCAATCCAAATAATTTCACTCCTAAAAACAACTTTTTTTTAATGGTTGCTTTAACTCCTCCCCTCATTCTTCTGACCTGCAGCCTTTTTTTTTATTCCAGACTGCGATCCTGTTTCTATTTAACGGGACAGTTTTTTACTTTTCGAAGGATCAAAAACATTATCTCCTCGTAAAATTATTCCTATAATATATATATTATATTTTTCTTCCTTTTTTTTAAACCCTTTCCCCTGTACTTACCTGCTTACCAGAGAAACGAACAGTGTGTATAAAGTTTTCGTTTGTTTGTTTGGTTATTCATGGAAAAACTTCAGTTGAAATGAAATAAACTAACAGGTGTTAAAACTGATGGCTGTTCAAATCTGACAGGCAAAAAATGTTTGACCTTTGAAGCGAATGCTAAATAAAGTGAGTGAAATAACCCCAGAAGTGATATTGGTTAAGTCAGTGCCAAAGTTGAACTATAGAAATGTGATCTTAAACACTGAACATGAAGTAAGTGAAGTACAACTGAAACAGCAATAACACTTTTATTTAATGAAAGTGAAATGTTGCAAAAATCTGCACATTTTAGATCACAATTATTTCTTGGAATGTTGATTAAATAGTGATTACAATGCTGCTGCTTTTGCCATGCCTATTTCACGTTTTCATTGCCTGACTGAAACAACTACTTTTTGTAAAGAGAGAGCCAGTTTTATATTGAGAAGAATCGAGTTCGGCTCAGGTACAGACTTCCACAGCAGTTCCAGTTTCTCATGTGGCCCTTTGGGAAAATTAATTACCCACTATTGCTGTAATACACATAGTTACTTTGTAACCTGCAGAGGCATCAATTCCCTCCTCCAAGTTTCACAGATAAGAAATAAACCCTGAATCTTCACTTAGTTATGCTGCAACAGGTGGAGGCCGCAGGTGGATTTCTATGATGCACTGATTATTGCTTCTTCACTCACCTTTCTCACTCACTATGTGTTGTCCTTGGGTCATTTCTGTCCCCAGAAGAAATCCTTTGCCATCAAAAATGTGTTTTTTATTCATCAAATGGTCTGAAAAGAACGGGGGTTATTCAGTACTATGCTATGCATGACTGGAATAAGCTTTAAGTAATTTGATTTATTTACGGGTTTTAATTGGATTTTTTAACACCTGTTGTCCCCCAAGGACAGCTTTATATTGTAAGGTAGACCCTACAATAATACATACACAGAACGTATGCTCACGAGCCTCCATTGCAGGCTTGTGAGCTATTTTTTTGGGGTATGTGGGTATGTTGATTCTTACAGCCTTGCATCTATCCAGTAAGGTCACTTCGGCCAGTTTATGACATCCTGAGTCTTTTAGGGCAGTTTTCATGCTAGGGCAGTATGTGATGCCAGGTCCAGCTGTACATGGAACATGCTAGTGTATGATGGCAAACCGTCTAGTCTGCAGTCAGAGCATGCGAGTTGTCCCTAACATTACAGCAGGTTTAAAAAAGAAAATGATCACCTGCACCAACTTGTTTACTTTATATGCCCTTGGCCTGCAACTGCAGAAAAGAAAGCTGTCCATGGTGGGACCAGTACAAAGTAATAAACATGAGCTTCCTCCTGCACTTGTAACAAATATGTAAACACCTTTGTTCTCATGAAAGTTTGCCTTCACTAAGACCCATGCCCTACCATGCAAAAATATAGAAAAATGTCATGTAATGAGTTGGAATAAAGATGAATAAAACCTTGAAACACAGAGGTGGATGATATTTTATACTTATTGCTTTATAAATAGTCAAACACGATGGGGTCATTTTTGAGGCTGGAGAACAACAGATGTGATTATTTGCTGCCAGTAAAAAACTTGAAGTAGTTTAAAAACAGCTTCCTAAATAAACTTTGACATTTACCCATCTGTGATAATCTGTCAAAGCAACCAACTCTGGTTGTGAAATGATAATCACAATAACTGGTGATTTAATTGATTTTCCCCCCCCCAAAACAAAGAAAAAGTTAATCTAAATGAGGTTTTAGCAGACATAAATTTGAAATGGAATAAAGAAATAGTGTCAAAATGTTTAAATTAAATTTTAATGAAAAGTGGGTGAAAAATCCACTTCATATTAATTAAGTATCAATCAAACCAGATGGGGTCATTTTTGACCCCTGAGGACAACAGGTGTTATTATGTGCTGCCATTTAAAAATGTTAAATGATTAAAAAAAACAATCTTATTAAAGTTCAACATACAGCACTCTGGGGTTAGTCAAATAGTCGAAATAATCTAAACATTTAAATATTTTATTGTCTCATTTTATTACATACTTTATGTAAGCAAGGTCTGGTGGCCCTAAATTGTAAAATGAAGGGTAAATTTTGTGGTAATGTGTTGGTCTTAAGTAAAACTAAGGTGTAACACTGAATTGATTGACAATTTATACTTTGTACTTTAAAGAACACTCGAATAAAGTGGGGTCATGACTCCTGAGGACAACAGGTGAAATCAGGACATTATGAGGTTTACTGAAACATACTTGTTATTAATCTCTGGCTCTCTTCCACAGCATGTATTTTGTCCTGTCTCCTCCCCTCACTCAACTGGTCGCAGCAGATGGCCCCGCCCCTCCCTGAGCCTGGTTCTGCTAGAGGCTTCTTCCTGTTAAAAGGGAGTTTTTCCTTCCCACTGTCACCAAATTGCTTTCTCATAGGACAATCTTATGATTGTCGGGTTTTTCTCTGTGTTTATTATTGTAGGGTCTACATTACATAATAAAGCACCTTGAGGTCACTGTTGTTGTGATTTCTAAATAAAATTTAGTTGAATTGGAAGAAAACTGAAAAAAAATATGACTATTCAGTTCAGTTCCCTGATTAGATCTGTAAAGTACCAATTCCATATTCCTCACCCAGACCAGATGCCAACCTGCTTTGATAGTCCTGGTTCAGGTTTTGAACAGTTAATCCTTTTTGGGTTTGTAGATGTAATTGTGAAACTAGTGTTTTACCTTACACAAATCTGGTTCTTTCTTGTTTCTATTTTTCAGCTGAGGTCTAAGCTTTAATACAGCTCTCCATGTGATTGGTGGAAGTGTGACAGCAGTTCATTGAGGTACTGCTATCTTACCCCGCCATGTCACTGATATCAGCGATGACTTGACTCAGATTACCTGGCAGAGGACAACCAGAGAAAAACCTCATAATGACAATTTTATCACTGTCCAACCAAGGGAAGGACCACGATTTGTCAAATCAAATCAAATCACTTTTATTGTCACATCACATGTGCAGGTACATTGGTACAGAACATGTGAGTGAAATTCTTGTGTGCGAGCTTCACAAGCAACAGAGTTGTGCAAATACAATAATGTAAACAAGCAAAATACAAGAATGGCTACATCTGAAACTAATATGTACAATATATAATAGTATATGCATTTCTGGATGTGTATACTAAATATTTTTCTACGTGTGTGTGTGTGTGTGTGTGTGTGTGTGTGTGTGTACACATATTTTACAAATTAAATAGAGTAAACAATAAATAAAATATATAAAATAAAATATACAGAGTGAGACATGTGCAAAACAGTGGCATTACTGTACAGTATGGAGTGCATAATGTTGAAGTTCCAGTAGTGAAGCTGAGGTGTCTATGACGTGTTCAGCAGTCTGATGGCCTGGTGGAAGAAGCTGTCTCTCAGTCTGCTGGTACGGGACCGGATGCTGCAGAACCTCCTTCCTGATGGAAGCAGTCTGAACAGTTTATGGCTGGGGTGACTGGAGTCCTTGATGATCCTCCCCGCTTTCCTCAGGCACCGCTTCCTGTAGATGTCTTGGAGGGAGGGAAGCTCACCTCCAATTATCCGTTCAGAGCACCGCACTACTCGCTGGAGAGCTTTGCAGTTGTAGGCGCTGCTGTTGCCATACCAGGTGGTGATGCATCCAGTGAGGATGCTCTCAATGGCACAGTGATAGAAGGTCCTGAGGATGCGGGGGCTCATGCCGAATCTTTTCAGTCTCCTGAGAAAGAAGAGGCGCTGCGGCACCTTCTTCACTGTTTTGTTTGTGTGTACTGACCACGTAAGATCCTCAGCCAGGTGTACACCAAGGAACCGGAAGCTGCTCACTCTCTCCACAGCAGCGCCGCTGATGGTGATGGGGGTGTGTACTTCTCTGCACCTCCGGAAGTCCACTATCAACTCCTTTGTCTTTGCGACGTTGAGGGTGAGATGGTTGTCTTGACACCAGTGGGTCAGGGCGCTGACCTCCTCCCTGTAAGCCGTCTCATCACTGTTGGTGATAAGACCCACCACTGTAGTGTCGATCATCATGTCAATAGACATGATGATCGATTTAAATATATCGGGAATTTTAACAACAAAAATGCAACTCTCCAGTTATCCAGTGTTGCACTGAAGGATGAAAGCAGCTACACTTTGTTTCCCAGTGGAAATCAGAAGACAGAGATACCTCTTATAGTGATTGGTATAGAAAAACAAAACAAAAAATTTATTTAACAGATGTGTTTTTTCATGACATGTAGACAGACTGACTTTTACTGTCATCCTTATAAGTTAACTTAATTGCCTTCTGTACATCTCCTAGTGCCTCCTTTCACACACATCAAGGACAACTTTCCCACTTTGGGCACAGAAGAGGTTTTATTTGCTACCTGCACGGCTGCTGGATCGAAGCCTCCTGCTGAGGTTAATAGAGTTTATTATATATCCTCCTTTGTGTCGCTGTCCATTTAATAATTTTAATTATTTAATTGGCTATTGCCAATAAATGCAGCAAATTAAAGCAGTCAATAAGGTTTTTTGATAGGGGAGGAATCTGGATGAAACGACTGCTGTCCAGACACGAGTGTTTCTTCACTGGCTGACAGTAGTCTAGTACACTATTTACAATCTTTGTGTGCAGAATAGGTTTATATATGTACTCTAGATAGATACATTACTTAATAATAAGTTATGTCACTTTTTTGTCATTTTAGTTGCTCTCTCTGCAGACATTCCCCCCTCAGTACCAAGCATTTACAATTTGTCCTGTAAAAGCTGTCTCAGGCTGGTTTCCCAAGCTAGATAATGA
The DNA here is from genome assembly GCF_057382275.1 of Copadichromis virginalis. NCBI lineage: Eukaryota > Metazoa > Chordata > Actinopteri > Cichliformes > Cichlidae > Copadichromis > Copadichromis virginalis. Next base: position 21,936,425 of record NC_140633.1, read on the forward strand.
GTTCATTGTGCTTTATTCTTCTCCCCCAGTCAAAACAATCTGCACAGTTACCATGGGAATTATCAAAGGAGGCAGTTTATGTGTCAATCTATAACCAAAAGTAACTGAGATGTTTTGAAAAAGAAGTATTGTGGGGGGTTTTAGTGACAATGTATGACTGTGGTGTTCTGTTTCTGGTGGAATTCCCCAAAAGACCAAGAAACCCAATATGTTGTTTTTAGTCCAAGCTTATTGTAAATGAGTCAATGACACCTTTGAAAGTCTATAAAAGGATTACTACTTGAAACTAAATGAAAAGCAACCAAGATTTATAGTTTTGCCTGACGTGGCAGGATTCAAACATTATTTTGACATCATTAGCATTTCATCAGTTCAGGTTTAAAACTTTCATGTCTTTATTTTTTGTAGTCTCTCCCACAGAGATGAACATTACAGTGATTTCAGTGTTTGACAGAAGCCAAACCAAGTGAAAATATTATCTGGAGCAGATAATGTAATTTGAACAGTTTTTACATATTCATTTCAATGCTGAGAGATAAAGACAGGTATTTAAAACTATATTTATACTAAATATATTAACTATTATCAGAAGTTATTTAAATTTGTTTTAGTGGTGTTGGCAGTGAACTTTAGCTGCTGGGTGTTTCCAGAAGCAAAAAAAGAATGTTCCACATATTGTGTTTGTTATGAATACATGCAAAACATGGATGCAGCAAGTACAGTGGGGCAAAAAAGTATTTAGTCAGCCACCGATTGTGCAAGTTCCCCCACTTAAAATGATGACAGAGGTCAGTAATTTGCACCAGAGGTACACTTCAACTGTGAGAGACAGAATGTGAAAAAAAAAATCCATGGATTCACATGGTAGGATTTGTAAAGAATTTATTCGTAAATTAGGGTGGAAAATAAGTATTTGGTCACCTCAAACAAGGAAAATCTCTGGCCCTCACAGACCTGTAACGTCTCCTGTAAGAAGCTTTTCTGTCCCCCACTCGTTACCTGTATGAATGGCACCTGTTTGAACTCATCATCTGTATAAAAGACACCTGTCCACAGCCTCAAACAGTCAGACTCCAAACTCCGCCATGGCCAAGACCAAAGAGCTTTCGAAGGACACCAGGAAAAGTATTGTAGACCTGCACCAGACTGGGAAGAGTGAATCTACAATAGGCAAGCAGCTTGGTGTGAAAAAATCAACTGTGGGAGCAATCATCAGAAAATGGAAGACGTACAAGACCACTGATAATCTCCCTCGATCTGGGGCTCCACGCAAGATCTCATCCCGTGGGGTCAAAATGATCATGAGAACGGTGAGCAAAGATCCCAGAACCACACGGGGGGACCTGGTGAATGACCTGCAGAGAGCTGGGACCAAAGTAACAAAGGTCACCATCAGTAACACACTACAACGGCAGGGAATCAAATCCCGCAGTGCCAGACGTGTTCCGCTGCTGAAGCCAGTGCATGTCCAGGCCCGTCTGAAGTTTGCCAGAGAGCACATGGATGATACAGCAGAGGATTGGGAGAATGTCATGTGGTCAGATGAAACCAAAGTAGAACTTTTTGGTATAAACTCAACTCGTTGTGTTTGGAGGAAGAAGAATACTGAGTTGCATCCCAAGAACACCATACCTACTGTGAAGCATGGGGGTGGAAACATCATGCTATGGGGTTGTTTTTCTGCCAAGGGGACAGGACGACTGATCCGTGTTAAGGACAGAATGAATGGGGCCATGTATCGTGAGATTTTGAGCTAAAACCTCCTTCCATCAGTGAGAACTTTGAAGATGAAACGAGGCTGGGTCTTCCAACATGACAATGATCCAAAACCGTAAGAAGCATTTGAAAGTCCTGGAGTGGCCTAGCCAGTCTCCAGACCTCAACCCCATAGGAAATCTGTGGCGGGAGTTGAAAGTCCGTGTTGCTCGGCGACAGCCCCGAAACATCACTGCTCTCGAGAAGATCTGCATGGAGGAATGGGCCAAAATACCAGCTACTGTGTGTGCAAACCTGGTAAAGACCTATAGTAAACGTTTGACCTCTGTTATTGCCAACAAAGGTTATGTTACAAAGTATTAAGTTGTATTTTTGTTATTGACCAAATACTTATTTTCCACCCTGATTTACGAATAAATTCTTTACAAATCCTACCATGTGAATTCATGGATTTTTTTTCACATTCTGTCTCTCACAGTTGAAGTGTACCTCTGGTGCAAATTACTGACCTCTGTCATCATTTTAAGTGGGGGAACTTGCACAATCGGTGGCTGACTAAATACTTTTTTGCCCCACTGTATATGCAACAAGGAAAAAGGCATCTTCTCATTGAACTAGTTTTGTGGTTTCCTTCCTCTTTGGGCTAAAAGAGGCAGCACAAACACTTGAGATATCAATAGAAGCACAGGCTGTTCTCCATTTAGTATACCAGGACTTAGCAGGATGGTAAATGGTAAATGGCCTGTATTTATATAGCGCTTTACTAGTCCCTAAGGACCCCAAAGCGCTTTACATATCCAGTCATCCACCCATTCACACACACATTCACACACTGGTGATGGCAAGCTACATTGTAGCCACAGCCACCCTGGGGCGCACTGACAGAGGCGAGGCTGCCGGACACTGGCGCCACCGGGCCCTCTGACCACCATCAGTAGGCAACGGGTGAAGTGTCTTGCCCAAGGACACAACGACCGAGACTATCCAAGCCGGGGCTCGAACCGGCAACCTTCCGATTACAAGGCAAACTCCCAACTCTTGAGCCACGATCGCCCCATAGCTCAATGGGGATAGCTCAAACAAGTCAAAAAATATAGACCAATGGACAAATGTTCATTACAGATGCACAAGAATCACCTAATGAGTGTTTACCTAAATTGTAATCAAGGTCATTTATTTTGCTTCATGGGCACTTTTCCATGTTCACAAGAATCACTACTCCTTCTGGAGTATTGGTCAGACTTTAATAATATTAGATTAATTGGTCTTGGATATGACTGTCTGTGTTGAAGCAGATCTTCAGTGTTTTCTCCCTCTCTCTCTCCATCGTTTCTCTATTTTTATTTCCCACTCCTTCTGTACACTTTCTTCCCAACTAGTCTTTTTCTTCTTCTTTATCTATCCCATGTCCTGTCCTTGATGACTATCAAGTGGACCCTTATAGCAAAGCTGTAAGGGTCCACTTGGGAAAAATTTTTTTTTCCATAAAATGACTTCTAACTCAACAGGTAATAATATAAATAATATAATAATATAAACCTTTTGACTACAGACGGGCTTCCATATTCTCTCGGTGTCTTCCAATGCAAAAAAAAGGTCAGAAGCTTCAGAAGCACTGTGTCGAAGTTTGATTCGTTTGGCCAGAGTCACGTGACCAGTGACGTCCGAAGCTTAATTTAGAGCCTAACTGCTTCGGTGTCTGATTCAATGGTTTATAAGTAAGTGAATCATTCGCGGGATTTGTGGTGTTTTGATGGTGACAGATAGTGAACCACTGATCATTCCACTGAGAGATTTGAAGCCAGCGAGGAATATAACGGGAAAAAACTTAAAATGTCAAAAAAATCTGCTTTTATAATATAAATATCATTAAATAACTTTAGAAAAAAAACTTGACTCTTTACATGTAATGTTATAAAAATATATATTTTATGGTTTAATTAATCTGAAAATGTTAGTCTGCCAAATGTGCAGCAATTGAATTTATTTATTCTCTTTAGCTGATAGTTTGTGGGGCCCAGGTAGACTGTATAACTGCATCTCTACCAGTTTCTCTGCACTCCAGCCTCTTCTGTGCCATGTGAAGGGATTTTCCTTAAGGCAGGAGAAATGATCTCCACGAAAAGGAACAGGTTCGGCCATCGCACACTAGAACAAATTCTCTTCTTAAATAAAAATGAAAAAGGGTTACTTTAAATGCATCATGTTTTTAATTTGCAAGTTTTCCCTTTCCATTTCACAATCAATTCTACCCACAGGTCAAAAATATGTCTAGGAAAACTTCCCTAATATAATATTATTTATAAATACACCCGTCTAGCTCTTGCACAAGTGCAGGGAGGCAGGACCTCACAGCAGAAGCATACTCCATAATGTGTTGTACATTATTATATGTATATTATATGTAATGTGGTATTTTTCAATTATTGTATTTACCAACATCAAGAAGTCACAAGCAAAGAAAGACCACACCATGGTGCATGTTTAAACAAGGAGAGTTTACTGGTCAAAACTATTTATTAAACAAATAAACCAATTTTTTTTAACCTCCAAAAAAACCTCCTTCAATACAAGCTTCAATGCTTCAGAAAGCTTCATTTGGCCATCACTACCAAACACTCACGGGAGGAGGAGCAAAATGCACAGAGAGAGATGGCAGAGAGACGCAGAAAGAACACCGGGTTACACAGAGTAATGCAGACTGACACGGCGTAACGCAGACGACTCAACAGAGAGCGCAGGAAAACATAGGGCTTATATACACAGGGCGGTAATCAGGGAATTGGCAACAGGAGGGAGACACAGCTGGGAGAAACTAGGCTAACGAGGGGAAAAATACAACTGAACACATTGACATCAGGCATGAACCTGAACCTTCAAAGTAAAACAGGAAACAAGACACTTTACTAAGACATGGACTAGACAGAGTGAGACAGACTTGACACGGAACTAAACCTGCAAAAATAATAACCATAATCAAAACAGTATCACTAAATAATCAGAACATAAATCATAATCAGAAACATACCAAAACATAGAAACAGAAAAAGCTGGGTCAAAATGACCCAGAACCATGACAGGGCTAGTGTGGATAGTCTAAACAGGAGAGAAAAGTGTGAAAGTGTTCATGCCTGTCTGAGAAAACTGTATAAACTGTGTAGTAAGGGGTTTTACAGCTAGCTATTTCATGGATTTCAACTATCGCGGGTTGTTTTTCGAAAAGAACTCCTGCAACAAACGAGTGAAGCAGTACGTAGTTCTTATTGATTGTGTTTGCAATACTATTACATTGTCCAGAAATGTACATTTGCCTTTTGCTGTTTTTAATTATTGTTTACAAATTGGTAAAAAGTTCTTACATTTAGGTAGATCATTATCAATCTGAGGTATGTAGCTTAACCAATTTTGAATCAAGCCAGCCACAGAATATGGGCCTAAAAGCTGAAGGCCAACAGCAGTGTATTTTCCACTGACATCCTGTTGGTCAATGAATCAATCCAGTACGCTCATGAATCATGCCTTCTTCAGCTTAAAAGCACAATAAAAAGTATGGAAAATTACCTACTTTGTGATTATTTCATTTTTACGTTTTCTCTAGAGAAAAAGTGTGATGTTTTTTTGTTGTGTTTTTTGTCATTAACCAACGCCAAAGTCCAGTGATAGATTGGAGCAGATATTTTTGTATGGTTTTCTGAATGCCGTTTTCCTATTTTCCGTCACAGTAGTCAAGGGACATTGTGCAATATAAGGAAATTGTGATGTGTGACAGAAAAGCCAGTTCAAACTTGTCTGAAATCATGTGAGCTGTTGGGTGGAGACCCAGACAGTGTTTGCTTTTGCAGTAGTGGTGTTGGGAACTGTGTCCATGTGGACTGCATGAGCTGTTTCAGCTCACCAGACAAGATGAAAAACTGGGCTTGTTTCATTGCTCTCAAACTGGAACAGACAGGTGATGTGTCAGTCAATAATATGGATGACACTTTCCAAAATAAATAGTAACCAAATAAATCAGCATCTTCTCAGGTGGTTCTGAGATCTAGAATTGCTTGTTCTTTAAGGCAGGTTATTTTCATTAGGCATGCAGTTAATACGAAAAGTTAGGACGTAGTAATATGAAATACTGATTCCTAAAATTAAACAATGTTTATTTGAATTGTCAAATGAGTTGGCGTAAAGGGTGCAAAAGTATATTTACATTTTAGATGAGTACAATTACGAAATAGAGCTGCATAAAATAGAAAAAGTAAAAGAAACTCAAATTTATAATAACAGAATTTGTGTAAATGTGTTGTTATAACTGATTCTGTAAAACGTCATTAAATATCTTCAGCATTTAAGCTCCATGCTGTGATTCTTTCACAGTAATAGTTAATAAGAAAAGAATTATATTCATAAATCGACAGTGAAATTACAAGCAACATGAATATTTTTTTTCACATGACAAAGCGGTTTTATTTGCCCTGTATATTTGATTACATATAAACTCTTTTCACAATAAACTGCACCAGTGTCACTCAGCAGTTCTTGGCTTCTCTGTCTGTACTTCACTGCTGATCCATTACAAGTGAGAAATTCCTGGTAAATGCAGTATTTGTGTGTTTAAATATTAATGTTTTCTTTTTTCCAGTAAGTAGCTCTAAAACTACATTAATTGATTTTTTTTCACTGCTCGAGACAGCAAACTCTTCTTCTTCTTTCCACTGGTGTTAATCATGTGACATAACTGTGACCTTAATGGACCCAGTGGTGAAACGGAAATATTTTATTGTCTGGTATTAAAACTTGATACTGTTTGGCTGCATTTTATTGAATGCTCTCAAATCATTAAAACAAAAAAGAAGACATTTCTCACCATTTTATTCTGTTAAGTTGCAGACTGATGTACAAGACTGTGGTCACAGAGTTAGCAGGACTTGGCTTATAGGCACGAGGAGTGTGGTGTGAAACCTTACTAAAACTAAGATTGTCTTCACATTATCTGGCACCAGGTGAGGATTTAACTCTGCAGTTTGTCTAAATCTTTCTGGTTTTGTTACTGAGTTTTGGATTTGAGGTTTTGTAGATGTGTCATTGTGAAGTTATTCTGTTTTCTTTCTCTGTGGACTTCTATAAAAGGGAATAAAAAGGAACATTAACATCTAGACTTAAATTAAAATGGATGACTCACCCTATGAAGGTAATAAGCAATGGTTTGAAATCCATTACTTCTCCTACTGTTAGGGCCGAGAGGGCCAGGCTGTGGGTGTGGACTCAAATGCAGACACAGAGGGAGGCAAAACGGGCGTGAACACAGTGCTGTATTTACAGTGCCTAGTGAACTTACGAAGCAGGAAACTACGGATGCTCTGAACTGTGGAAGCTATGAACTGAGAACTGTGAGGCCAAACTATGAACATGAAACTCTGAGTGCTATGACTAGGTGCGAGATTTCATGGATGGATCCTGGGAATGGAAAAAGGGGCAGTGGCTTGGATGGAGGTACGCAGTCACTATAATGAGAGGAGACAAGTAGTCAGTGGCAGTCTAGTGAATCACAGCTGAAGGATTAGACTGTGGTGGTTAGGGCTTACGCATTGTAGGTTAAAGTGTCATGCGAGGAGGGGGTGTCCAGAGAGGATCCACAATATATTTGGAGTGAGGGACTTGGCAGGGAGGCAGGTAGGTGTAGTCCAATGATGGAAAGGAAGCAACCAGATGACAGAACCAGCGTCCAGGCGGAGATGTGGGTAGTTTAGCTTGGGAAATGCGACTGCCAGGTGGGTCCTATGACAAAGAAAACACGGTGAGGAGAAAAGCAGGAGTTAAGGGCTCTCACAAGGGCTTGGCAGCCTAGCACTAACGTGCGTTAGCAAAAGGTCTGGCAGAGGTCTGTTGTGAATGCTGGTCTTATATGCTGGGCCCTGTTTCAGGAAGCCGGTTTGGAAAACTCAGAGTGAAAAACGACACTCACGGTTGAGTAACCCCGAACTGTCCAACTCGGAATATTCGGTTTCAGAAAGGCTGATAACAATTAGTTCAGTCAACGCGGAGTTGCTTTAACCCCAAGTGAAGCGCGCGGACGAGGATACATAAAGCCCTGATAAGCGGAGCACAGATTAAGCGAGTCACCATGGAGACGGAGGGAAAGAAGGCGTGGTCAATGTATTTTACAGCGCTTGAGGCCGAAATTCTGATGGCAGCATATGCCGATAACATGCAAATTCCGCGGAAAAAAGTAACACAGCCACAGCTGCGAAAGACAGGGAGCATGCATGGCAAAACATAGCCGACAGAGGCAATGCGTGAGTGTTAATATAAACATTGATCTAGGGATTTCCACCCATTTAACACGTTATTTTATCATATGTTATTTTATTTGTTATTTTATACATTTTATTTTGTGATGTGATGTGAGCGCAGGTGCAACCCAACAGGCCCCAAACGTTCCTGGCAGCAAGTAAAAATGAAATATAAAAATATAGTCCAAACAGGTAAGGTGTAATTGTATTATGAGCCATAGTGCTTGGTCTGTTTGTCCCATGTAAATCAATTGCAGTTAGAGGCTACATTAATTTTCTTTCTGTAAGCACTTATTGAAATTATCTGAGCACATTACAAGTACATATTTGCTTACTCTGTATGCTCAAATGTGACCCCGTTATGGCCACTAGAAAAAAAGCAGAGGCCCGAAAAACAGGTGGGGGTCCTCCACCACCACCACTCACAGAGGCTGAGCAGTTGGCCCTCAGCCAAAACAGTGGGCGCCCTGTGGCTGAAGGCATCTCTGTGGGGACATCCTCTGAGTCAATAACCCCGCAAGACACAAGTGCCTACATAGGGGGTAAATCCAAAATAATACATGATGTGCGTACATCCTTTCTTCACAGTCACCTTCGCAGTGCTACTCATTCATTTGATAAACTCTTCACCATAATGGATTATTTTGTAGTGAAGTTATTTTCCTACTGATTTTGCCTTCCCTCAGTCTTGGTTGTCTTTGAGAGCATAATGACAATGAAGTGTAAGCTGATTGGTATGTTTGTTAATTGCCATTTGGTCCCTTGTAAGTTATAAGTGACCTGTATAAACCTCATATTCTATCAGTTGATGGTGGTGGTGTACTGCATCTGGTGCAGCCTCCTGTTGAGCCAGACCAACATGCAGTTGTGAGTAATACTCCACAGATTATATGAGTGTACAGTAGAACAGCAATGTTGTTTATTTCTTTACTACAGGAAAATAATGAAGAAACATTGACAGCTGTTACAGAGGAGGAAGCAACAGAGACACTTTATGAGGTTTACATCTTTTAATACTTTGTGTACAGGAAACACAGGCGACCAATAAAGCCAGTTGAACAAAAAATCTGTTTATTCGTCTTTCAACATGTTGAGGTGATGGGTCAAAAGAAATGATTGTGACATATGGTGTCTCTGACTGCACTTCCATCTTGTATGTCCGTGGGAGGGTCAGGATGTTCATGGTTTGGATCACTGCTGATGTTTGGTTCAGAAGGACAGTGTTCTCCTCTAATTGTGGCAATGTTGTGAAGAATCACACATGCCACAATAATGTCACATGCCCTTTCTGGGGTGACCCTGAGTCTTTGCAGGCACTGTAACCGGGCCTTAAGCATTCCGATAGTCATTTCAATTCTGGCTCTTGTCCTGCAATTAGCCAGATTATATCGCTGCTGTGGGCCCGGTTCAGGGTCAGGGTAAGGGGCAAGCAAATAGGGTAAACATGGAAACCCACTATCACCAAGCAAGTAGCCAGTGAACTCTCCTAAGACAGAAGGATACACTTCAGTTCAAATGTCCCTGAAGCAATTGGTCTTTATATATTTTAAAGTATTCTCAACTCACCATGTCCAAATTTTGTGCTCAGTGTACATTCACGGAATATTTGTGAGTCATGGACAGAGCCTGGCTGCTTGGCTTCCACATTTGTGATAATGTTGGCAGCATCACATATGATCTTCACAGTGCAGAGAACACAAATTAGCATCCATTACTATGATGAAATAATCTGTTAGTTTGAAATGCTACAGGGAACTATGTACCTGCACATTAATGCTGTGGAAAGACTTCCTGTTCACATAGTCTCCTTCATTTACTAAAGGAGCAATGACTGGAATGTGAGTGCCATCTATACAGCCAATCACGCCTGGGAACCGTGAAAATAAATGTAAAATTTAAGTAGTAGTCCAAGTATCACCACACCATAAATTAAGTTTTGGTCATCCTGATACCTGCAATTTTGTGGCATCCCTCTTTGATGAATCTTGTGGGTCTATGACCGGGGAACACCACAGACGAGTGCAGGAGACGTTTCAGTGCAACTGTAACATTCCTGACTGCCCGACAGACGGTAGCCTTGGAAACGTGCTCAGCGTCACCAATATTATACAGAAAGCTCCCGTTTGCAAAAAAACGAAGTGCAATACAAATAATATGTAATGAACTGAGAGCATGTCCGCGATGTGTCACATGCGTAATATATGGCCTGAGGATGTTATTCAAATAACTTATAGATTGTGCTGAGAAACGGTAACGTTCGCACAGACAATCATCAGGAAATGATAAAATGTCCAAACGCGCTCTAATCACTCTCTCCCGGCGGAGAGCTCTGCGGAGAATTTGGGCTTCGATATCTACCGGCTCTTCAAGGAAGGGACACGCCATGTCTGAGACTTCCTACTGTCAGGTTTCCGACAAAGGGGCGGAGACAGTCAGGGTTAGTTGTAGTAAACCTGCTAGGGGGCAGGTTAGCTTCACGGCGTGTGTCGTCATAGTGACTCACTCAGGCTGCAGCTGAACTCGCTTTGTGAAACCGAAAACCCAGAGTTTTCGTTAACTCAGGGTATACTTACTCAGTTTTTCCACTAAACCGGCTTCCTGAAACAGGGCCCTGGTGACTTGATTGGAACCAGGTGTGGAAGCTGATTGGAGTCTCTGCCTGAAGGTGGAGCCCAGCGGAGTGGAAAAACCCTGTACTCACCCGGACCATGACACCTACCCTGTGAAAGGTTTTTCCAAAGTCATAGCAAGTTCATCTCCTTTGTTTTTGTACCTTAAAACCTTTCAGTACAAGGAAGTTTTGAATGTGAAATATAAAAACTAAATTTACTTATTTCTCGTTTTGCTTTCCCTGAATGTCGCTGGGACAGCAGCATGGTGCTTTTATAAATCTGGACGCTTTCAAAGAACAATAACTTTGTATACACCTAATATGTAGTATAATATGTAGGACTTCAGATATAAGGCTTTTTTAGGGCTTGCTTTTTTACACAACTCTCAGTCAACCGATTAAATTTGAACAATCACAAATATAATTGGTTAATTCCATCACAAATCTCAAAAAGCAGTTTTGTAAATGAAATGGGTAAAAAGTATGGAGAAGATTGCAACTGTGACATTTTGTTGGAAGAATTTTTCAGCAAATGAAGCAGAGCAAGAACAGCACGAAGTCAGTAACGGCAAATTTGTTTCAATGTGTTTACAACAATGTTTCTCCATTTGTCTGCTGGAACTTGTAGTTATTCATTCTGAATTATTTTTAACACCACAATAAGTCAGCCAACAATTAAGCTGACGTTAAAAGAAGCATTGTAGCTTGTATTAAGTTGAATAGATGTTTGCAACATTATTAGAAGCTGAATACTTCTTATATATTCTGAATTTTCTGCCTCAGCATCCTCTGACAGCTGTGGGCGCAGATAATTGCCCATCTGGACTGAAGGCTCCACCAGCATGTTCCAGGGTCAGCTTGTAGATGAACGCATGAACAGGTCGAGGTACTCGGTACTTTTATAATCCTGAATGTCTTTTTTTTTTTTTTTTGAATCCATGGATATGAATGTTTCTGTCTTGCTGTCACTATACTTTATATTTGCAGTAATTACAGCATTTTAAAAGCAAAACATTGTTAATTGAGTCCCACTCTGCCACAGCATTTTGGATGTGGCTGTTTCTTTGTTTTGATGTGTAACAACATTAATGGCACTTGAGAGCTGTGCTTGTGTTTCTACCAAGAGTGTGAACTGCTTTCATCAGAAGCTATATTAATGTAGTTACTGTAAATTCATTTGTTTATTTTTCCCCCACCTGGATATTAGTATGTCCCTTCATTAAGGGTAACAATGTTAATGTTACGTTTTAAGTTTACAATCTAATGCAAGGACAAGTTCTGACACATCAACCATTCATAACAACAGATGTATTACCAGTAAGTCACAGAAGCTCACGCAGACAGTTCAATACAGCACTCAGACACCCAGAACAAACATTCACACCAGACGTCTGTGAAGGTTCTCAGTCATCCAGGTCATCGTAGGAGCTTGGAAAGAAAAGCATCTGGTGGTTTCGGTTGAGCTCATTGTGAAACCTGGCCAGGTTTCACAATGAGCTCACCCCTCATTAATTAGCACCTTAATGTGGTGGAGTGGTTTGTGTGCCCCAGTGAATCTAGGAGCTATGATGTTGGGAGCAATTTGCCCCTGGTAAGATCCCCAGTTCAAATTGGTGATGGGTGAGGGGCCCCTCCTGGAGCCAGACTCAGAGAAGAGGTTGGTTGGGAGCACCTCTGCCCTCTAAACTCTTTTGTTGTTGTTGTTGTTGTTGTATGTTTTTCACAAAGGTTTCAAATCATCAAACAAATTTAAACAGTGGACAAAGATGACACAAATACACACAAAATGCAGTTTCTAAATTAACGTGTTTGTTATTAAGCTAAGCAATTAACTTAAACCAATAAATGTTTGTGCCACCCTTAGCAGGAACAACTGTAATCAAGTCTTGTAATCAAGCAGGTGAACACTTTTTCATACAACTGTAGATTTAGCACTGTCTGTGAAGCTTGGTTTAAGAAATAGGTGCTTAAAGTTTAAGAATATGTATAGCAACATCATGTCCTAGTACAGATCATTATGTCACCAGGTTCTGTCACTAGTTCGCTAACATAAGCTAATGGAAGTCTATTTGTCGCAACAAACCAGACAACTCAGTGATGTGATATTCTGTACTGGCACAATTTGGTGCCAATCAAAAACTTTAACTTTAAGCACTTATTTCTTCAATCCAGACTGACAGACAGTGTTAAATTTATGTCAGTTTTTGAGAGCAGGGCTCCATGATGTAAGATGTAGACTTTAGGCATGTAGTGTTTCATGTGCACTTTAAAACAGTGGTTCAAAAACTGTGGGTCATAATCTGCTGAAAGCCATTGCTGTAAAACCATGGATCACCAGGGTGGGTGCGGGGTTTGGGACTGAGGTGAAATGAAGGTGAACTGATATGTTTTTGTATGTTTGTTTGTTTGTTGATTAAATGTAAATTTCAAAAAAATAATTGAAAACCTGAATATGTGTAAATGCTGTGGTAATGTAACACAATTGTGTTACATTACTGATTTTTATCGAATCTGTTTTACTGTTTTCTGCAACATGTTTAAAAAAAGGATCCCTTAGTTTAATTTATTTACAGAAAGGTACCAGCATTATTTCGTTTGCAAATGTGATTTCAACACGTTCTCACTCCCAAAGTGTAACATTTTACACTAGGTGACAAATCGTCAACATATTAACACGTTCCTAAAGGACAACATCGGAAAAATGAGGAAACATGAGAACCGTTTGGACTCTTTCTACACGTTTGCTCTTTTTCTTAAAATCACTTGGGAAAACACTATTTCACGTCATTAAAGTGCTGTTTAACGTTAGGAACATGGTTATGGTTAGAGATAAGGTTAGGTTTAGGGCTGGAACGTCTATTACCGCGGGACTGTCACTCCACTGGATTCCATCCATGACCCGGCGCGTACCACGAGAATGCGGACGGTCACCTTTCGCGTTCCTCAGGAACGCCGCGGGACGTGGCAAAACGTCGGGATGTTAAGCCTCGGGAGTGAGAAAGGGTGATTTAATCTCTTTGCTGCTTCTGCATTCTGACTTGTGGTTGTTGTACGTTTTGTAGAGCACCTCTGAAATAAATGTTTTTGAAAATGGTTTGGTCATAGCTTGTCCTCTTTTAACTATTCACCCTGAATAAGATCTGGAGGATGAGGGAAGATAATAGTAGGACCAGGAAAAGACAAAGCTGCTGAGACTGCTGTGCCAGTATATCACCCAAACAAAAGAACAGGCATTACTCACAGATCTCAGTTAAAACTCAGTCACAGCATGCCACAGGAGCTCACTGTTCTCACAGCTGGCCCAGAACACTAAGCTACTAACCACTGAACTGTAAATCATAAAACAAAAGGCACCAAACTCATGGATAAGCCGGTGTTGTGTCTACAAGTAATGGAAGACTTAGCAAAGAACCCCTTTTAAATGATATCCTCACAAATGCATTCACATGACCAGTTAAGCATACTTACAGCCTTCTTCTGTTCCACACCCAACTCCAATTTAAAAACAACAAGCAAAATGTGTTTAGGACTTTATAAGTGTCACGAACAGACGGGTGAATGGGGATGATGAAATTGGTACTGTGAGATTATTACACTGTCTTATGTTACATTATACCTCTAATCAAAGAGTTGCTGAATCATCGTATGACTATAGGCCACATTATACCTCTGATTTAAGCTTATGAACGCATTATAGTTTTAGGTTGCATTATACTCCTGAGTTAGAAGAAGGTGAAATTATTAGATTTATTTGACTGATTTGTATTACATTATACTGCTGATTTACTGTGAATGAGTTACACTGTTTTATGGTCCTTCATATTGCTGATTTATTCTGATCTATAAAGAGAATACTGTTTGCAGAGAATCATGGCCTTCTTTTTCTGATTGTAGAAAGAACAGAGCGCACTGTACGGGAGCTTCTCCCCCACATTAGCCAGGAGCAGAAAAACAGGGAGCCAAGGTTCTAGGTTTTATGACAAGGTGGGGGCCACCAGAGGCTATATGAGTTTGAGTAACGGTCCGACATTTTGTCTGTGCACATCTCCCATCCGGATGATTGTATTGCTCATTGTGTTTATATGGAATAATAAGAGTGTATTGATTAAAGTGATTGTTAATTGAGCATTTATAATATCAGTGTTGTTCTTCCTTCAGCCCAAAGATCAAAGAATTGGGGTAATTTAACAGTACAAGTAGGAAATAATATAACCATCTCTTTCAATAATTTTCCATTATTTTTTGCATTAAGTATTAAAGTCAATAAAACAATAAAATATATTGTTAGCCATGTGAGAGAAGCAGATATTACAAAGAGGAATAGACTGAATCAAAGCTTTGAGGATGGAATCTCATCTCATCAATACTGCCCTCTAGTGGACATGAGCGCAAAGAGCACAACAATCCTTTATTAAACCTCTGGGGTCCGTATGTGGTTAAAACGGTATATTAAGCTGTTTCTGATAACTTTTGATTTTACCTATATATTTCACCTTTAAAAACTGTTTACCTTGAGTTGGTATCATTTTTACAGCTTCATGTGTCTGCTTGCACATTTAAAAAAACAACAAAAAAAAACCAAAAACACACATTATAAAAAAACCCCCCACATTATATTAATACACTAGAACTAAAATCACAACCCCCCCCCACAAAAGTAGAAAAAAAGTCGTTTTTTTTTTCTGTGAAAACCACAAACATGTTCAACAACTCATTTCATAGTCTGAAACATAAGTTGTAAATTAGAAAAAAATATGTCCATATTTTTCAAGCAACAAAGTTATATACAGCCATTTACAGAAAAATGCTGGCAATGCCTCGGGTGTTTGTTTTTTTGTATGTCTCTTAAATCATTTAAAATGTTTCTGTCCACCTTTTTGGACAGTGTCTGTGCTGCTGACAGTTGGAACAGGAAGGCACAAACAAGACACAAAAGATAACTGTTTGCGTTTCCTAGACTGCCCTGTGCACATTGAGGAGAATGGCAACCTCAACAGTGAAGTTTACTGGAAGCCCACACACATGGGCCAGTACCTCCTCTTTGACTCCTGTCACCCTCTGGAACACAAACTTGGAATAATTAGGACCTTACACATGTTCCCTCTAAGCCTAAAGGGGAAAAAGAAGGAACACACACATGTAAAGGAAGCACTTAAAACATGCGGTTATCCTTATTGGGCATTTATAAAGTCAACAAAGAGGCACAGAACAGAAGATGTTACACCCCGGCCTAGGCAACCGAGGTGCAATGTAGAAAAACAAAGAAGGAAAATAAAACCACGAAGGCTCTCCACCAAAATCCCAAAACGAAAATATCCCATGACGAAAGTATTAACAAACCCATTCACAACTATTTACAACAGACTATTTACTTACAACAAAACACCAAACTATTTACAACACGGGGGAGATCGCGACCCTGACACACTGAAACACAGGATTTAAATACATAGAGGGAGCAATCAGGAAATGGACCACAGGAGGGAAACACAGCTGGGGCAAATTAGAACTGACGAGACAGGGAAAATGTAAACTGAACACACTAAGATAACACAGACTTTCAAAGTAAAGCAGGAAATACATAAGTCATGCAAAAACAAAACACTGACACACCGAAACGTAACAAAGATCAGACACCAGCTAGGGAGGATAAGAAAGACAGAAGCAACAACATTGTCATCCCCTATGTAGCCGGTGTATCAGAAAAACTCAAGGGAGTTTTCTCCAAGCACGAAATCCCGGTGCATTTCAGACCCAGCAACACACTCAAACAAAAACTGGTTCACCCGAAAGACAAAACTCCAAAACACAAACTAAACAATGTGGTGTATGCTGTACAGTGTAGCGAGGAATGTCCAGACCTCTACATTGGAGAGACCAAACAGCCACTTCACAAGCGCATGGCACAACACAGAAGAGCCACCTCCACAGGACAAGACTCAGCAGTCCATCTGCATCTAAAGGATAAAGGACACTCTTTCGAGGATGCCAATGTTCACATTTTGGGCAGAGAGGACAGATGGTTTGAAAGAGGAGTGAAAGAAGCCATCTATGTCCACTGTGAGCAAATATCTTTGAACAGAGGCGGTGGCTTACGACACCGACTGTCTGCCATAATCCAGTTTTGAGATCCCTTCCCAGCAGCCTTAGCACCCACTCACATCCTGGGCCATCTGACCTCAGGAATTCGCATGATAGGGTGGGGCTAGGTTTCACAATGAACTCACCCGAAACTCTGGATTGTGACTCACACCCGCTTTCACGCCTAGTGATTAGGTAGAGGATCATCAGGGGGTCATTTGTCTCTCTTTGGGGGGAAACTCCCACTTGGGTTAAATCTGGGACTCTCCACAATTTGACCCTTAGAAATGAAGAAGCTTCTCGGATGAGAGGTGAAACGTCTTCAAGCAATTTAAAGAAGTCCAGATGCTTTTCTTTCCAAGCTCCTTAGATTTGGAACAACACAACATACAACTTAGTTCACAGATTTGCGTTGTCCAGGGTTTATTTCTGCGATTTCACACAACCCAGGATTCAAATCATGAATTTACAACATTATGAATGAAATGTGCTCTATTTTATTTCCTTAGGGATTATTAAAGTATTCTGATTGTTTCAGGATGACCTGCCATTATCCAATGACACATCTGCTTACCTGTATCTTTTGCTCGTTTCTCCTCCTCTTCTTTTCTCTTTTTTCTAAACTGAGCACCTGATGGCTTTGAACTTTTCTTGTCTATCTTCCATTGGTTTTAATTTTGCACTCCAGTATGAACACAAATCCCCCAACCCAAGGATCACCACAACATAACCTAACAGACCTACACCTTAGTTCACAGATTCACTTTGTCTATTATTTTATTTCTGGGATTTCACACAACCCAGGATTCAAATCATGAATACATGATGGTCTTGGATTTACCTCATTATGAATGAAATGTGCTCTATTTGACCGCGGTAAAGTGAGCCGTCATTTGTGAGCCGCGGTCAAGCCAGCCGCCTCCTATCCGCCGCATAGATTTCCTTGCGCTTTTACACCAGTCTTTACGGTAGCGCCTTTTCGCTTTATATCCTGATTGAAAGCCTAGACTCGCGCACACGCGCGCGCGCGCACAAATTACAATGGAACAGCCCAATACAGCCATCGTGACAGTCTGGTTGCATATTAAAAAATTCATTAAAAATCATTCTTAAAAGTTGATGCCAAGCTTTCAACACAATCCTCTTCTGGGACAGGTTCTACCCAGATTTACTGTAATATTACTCAGAATTCACAGTAAACTCATATTCAGTGCAATACAGTCAAAACACTACAATTATGTTTATTTCAAAAATTCATTAAAAGTCATCCTGAGTAGTTGATGTCCAACTTTCAACACATCCCTCCTCTGGGACACCTACTGTACCTGTGTGCCAAGTTTCATCCAGATTCAGAAATTAAAGGAAACTTATATTCAATTCAATACAGTCAATACAATAGAATTATGTCAATTTTCAAAAATTCATTAAAAATCATCCTGAGTAGTTGATGTCCAACTTTCAACACATCCCTCCTCTGGGACACCTACTGTACCTGTGTGCCAGGTTTCAGCCAGATTTACTCTAGAATTCCTCAGAAATTACAGGAAACTTGTATTCAATCTAATACAGTCAATACAATAGAATTATGTCAATTTTCAAAAATTCATTAAAAATCATCCTGAGTAGTTGAGGTACAACTTTCAACACATCCCTCCTCTGGGCGTCCTGTGTGCCAAGTTACATCTCAATTCACTGTAATCTTTATCAAAAATTGAAAGAACAATTATATGTCAATGCTGGATGTGTGTCCTTTCAAAGTGACACTAAATAACAGAACTCAGGCACATCAGGGAATAATCCAAAAGGCGGATTTATTAAACAAAAACAACATACAAAATATCTCTAACCCATACTACATAACCTAAAAAGAAACAAAGGGACACTTAGAAGCACAAGAAAACAATACTGAAAGGGCAAGAGACACAGTCCAAACATAATCCACAACTAAAATGCCAAAAGAACAAGTCATCCCACATAGCAGACGGGTCTTGCCTGGATCTGGTGTCAAGCCGGCACTGCTGGCTGACTTCTGGCATGGTAAGATGGCACTGTTTATGTGATGGCATGCCACATTTGGCCTGATTGGGTGAATGTGACATGTTGTATAGAGCACTTTGAGTAATATGGGTGAGTAAAAAAGTGCTGTATAAGAATCAGTCCATTCACTGTCTGAACAGAGTTTCGTCATGTTACTTTTGCACTATTATGTTCCAGCACATGTTGTTATTACATGGCTTACATGGCTAAGGTACACATTAGGCTGACATCTGGGGCCAGAGCTGAAACTGTTCTGGGCCAGCACAGGGCCAGCAGTGTGTCTGCAACTGGCCTTGTGCTGGCTCATGTGTGGGCCACCTCTGGTAAACCAGATCTGGGCCACCATAGGGCCGTCATTCTTTGCGGTACGCAGGCCATGTGTAAGCACATTGTGTAGGACAGATCCAGGCCATACCAATTTTGCTATGTGGGAGGAATTATGTAAAAATAGAAACATCATAAAAATGAAAATGAACATAAAGTAAAATGTACTGAAAAGAACATCAGTATGGCCATCATTATTTGCTTGGAAAGTCTAAAGTTCTATGGCTTTGAACAGCCAGAGAACGCAATGCCCAGCTTAGAATGACTAAAAGTAACTTCTTTTAACATTCTGTCATTCTGCTTCTATATCAAAAATCCACTAAAAATAGTCATTTGAAAAAAAATATTCGCCACTTTTCATCAGTTTGGGTTCCTCTGTTTATAGCAATTTTTAGAAAAGAACCCAATACCTTTGTCACTATACAGTTGTACAGTGAGATACAGAGCATCTCCTACTCATTGCAAACATGCTGGGAGGGTGGCTCTATCCGCCTTAGTGCAGCTGCTGTACCATACTGTGATGCAGTAAGTTAGTAGGCTCTCAATGGGCGAGTGGTGGAAGGGTGAGCTGTAGTCCACAAAGAGCATTCTGGCGTAGCTCTGCCGCTGTTCTAGGTGACTCAGCACCGAGTGGAGGGTGATGGCATCTTCTGTGAATCTGTTTGCACGGTATGCAAACTGGTGGGGGTCGAATTCTGGGGGGAGGTAATCCTTGGTGTGCTGAAGGACTAGTCTCTCAAAGCATTTCATGATTACCGGTGTGAGGGCCACAGGGCAATAATAGTTCAGGCTGGTGATGGGAGACTTCTTTGGTACTGGGATGATTGTGGCTGATTTTAGACAGGATGGGATGGCTGCTTCATCCAGTGAGAGGTTGAAGATTCTGGTGGAGATGAGGGTGAGCTGGTGGGCACCGGCCGCCTTCCTGGGGTTCACTGCTAGGAACACACATCTGACATCGTGCTCCGTTACAGTGAATGGAGCGGTGCAGGAACCAGGTGAGGATGAGGATGGGAGCAGGGCTGAGGCAGATGAATGCTGCTGTTGTGGTGTTTCAAAGCGGGCGAAGAAGCTGTTTATTTCCTCTGCTAGCTGCACACTCAGGTTTTCTGTTTTCACAGTTCTGCCTCTGTGGTTTATGATGTCTATTATTCCATGCCATGTGTTGTTGCTGGACAGGTGGGACCCCTTTTCAGGTCAGCTCGAGCAGACCTGTACAGAGCTCTGTCAACAGACCTACAGGGAGTGCAGAATTATTAGGCAAGTTGTATTTTTGAGGAATAATTTTATTATTGAACAACAACCATGTTCTCAATGAACCCAAAAAACTCATTAATATCAAAGCTGAATGTTTTTGGAAGTAGTTTTTAGTTTGTTTTTAGTTTTAGCTATTTTAGGGGGATATCTGTGTGTGCAGGTGACTATTACTGTGCATAATTATTAGGCAACTTAACAAAAAACAAATATATACCCATTTCAATTATTGATTTTTACCAGTGAAACCAATATAACATCTCCACATTCACAAATATACATTTCTGACATTCAAAAACAAAACAAAAACAAATCAGCGACCAATATAGCCACCTTTCTTTGCAAGGACACTCAAAAGCCTGCCATCCATGGATTCTGTCAGTGTTTTGATCTGTTCACCATCAACATTGCGTGCAGCAGCAACCACAGCCTCCCAGACACTGTTCAGAGAGGTGTACTGTTTTCCCTCCTTGTAAATCTCACATTTGATGATGGACCACAGGTTCTCAATGGGGTTCAGATCAGGTGAACAAGGAGGCCATGTCATTAGTTTTTCTTCTTTTATACCCTTTCTTGCCAGCCACACTGTGGAGTACTTGGACGCGTGTGATGGAGCATTGTCCTGCATGAAAATCATGTTTTCTTGAAGGATGCAGACTTCTTCCCGTACCACTGCTTGAAGAAGGTGTCTTCCAGGAACTGGCAGTAGGACTGGGAGTTGAGCTTGACTCCATCCTCAACCTGAAAAGGCCCCACAAGCTCATCTTTGATGATACCAGCCCAAACCAGTACTCCACCTCCACCTTGCTGGCGTCTGAGTCAGACTGGAGCTCTCTGCCCTTTACCAATCCAGCCACGGGCCCATCCATCTGGCCCATCAAGACTCACTCTCATTTCATCAGTCCATAAAACCTTAGAAAAACCAGTCCTGAGATATTTCTTGGCCCAGTCTTGACGTTTCAGCTTGTGTGTCTTGTTCAGTGGTGGTCGTCTTTCAGCCTTTCTTGAACTGAACACAAGTTCCCTGCAATTTCTGAAGAATATTACAGTAAATCTGGCTGAAACTTGGCCCAGACATACAGCAGGTTTCCCGGAGGAGGGATGTGTTGAAAGTTGGACTTCAAATACTAAGGATGATTTTTAATGAATTTCTGAAATTTCCATAATTGTAGTGTATTGGCTGTATTAGATTGAATATAAATGTCCTTTAATTTCTGAGGAATTCTACAGTAAATCTGGATGAAACTTGGCACACAGGTACAGTAGGTGTCCCAGAGGAGGGATGTGTTGAAAGTTGGACATCAACTACTCAGGATGATTTTTAATGAATTTCTGAAAATTGACATAATTCTATTGTATTGGCTGATTGCGTTGAATATAAGTTTCCTTTAATTTCTGAGGAATTCTACAGTAAATCTGGATGAAACTTGGCACACAGGTACAGTAGGTGTCCCAGAGGAGGGATGTGTTGAAAGTTGGACATCAACTACTTAGGATGATTTTTAATGAATTTCTGACATTTCCATAATTGTATTGACTGTATCGGGCTGTTTCATTGTAATTTGTGTGCGCGCATGTGCGTGCGACTGTTCGCGCGCGCGCACGTGTGCGCGGGTATAGGCTTTCAATCGGCACATAAAGCGAAAAGGCGCTACCGTAAAGACTGGTGTAAAATATATATATATATATATATATATATATATATATATATATATCTATATATATATATATATATATATATAGATATATATATATATATATGTATACATATGTTAGTGTTCATCAGTTTAACACAAATAAATATGTCCATTTGAAGAAGATATTACACACCGGAGGCCTCAAGTATTGTCTGTGCAAATGTCCTTCGTGCCTGGGCCATCTCTTTTTTTGTCGTCAAAAATGTCATTTCTGGTTTATTTGGGAATGCTTCCATTACTACTTTGACCATCTGAAATAAAAAAACCCAAAAACAATTAATTGAAAACATCTGCAAATGTTACACTTCCTGTTTACACAATTTAACCTTTTAAGGTTATTTTAACTTCCCCCACCCCATCTTCTTATCTAATTTCACAGAAAAATATTATTGCGTTACTGTGGTACCATACCATGATGACCATTACTCCTCAGCTAGAACCATCCCGTTGAAATGGATGTGTCAGTACTCCTCCTCGAAGTCTCACATTCACCCAGTCTGTTTTGTTGTAGCATGTCCTCCTCATTTTGAAGTATTCACTTTGTGAACATAACATACATCACATTTATATACAAATGAAAGATAAAAGTCACACAGAAAAAGACACATATAGTACATATCACTGTTTTTAATGGTGTGTCAGAAAGCCCTGTGCTCTACATTATGTTAGATGAAGTATCAAACTTATTAACATGTTCTTTTAAATCTACAAATGTTAACTGTCTCAAATGTATCACTGCTTAAACACTGTCAGTGGTTTTTTTATTATTTAAAATTACATATGTGTGTAATTTTGAATTATTTTTTTAAATTCTTTAAAGAACTGATAACCACAGATTTTATTAAACTTTAATCTACAACCATACGTTCACCTTTAGAAAAAGACCTCCTAAGTCCTCCTGTCACTTCTCTAATACTTCATGTTATTATATACATGTAATAACGCATAATTACCAGAATCTTTTGGCTGCACGGTCACACTCTTCCTGCTCCAAAGAGTTTCTTGAAGGATCGACCAAATACAGACAGCTGTCATCTGCATTTATGTACTGCGATAGATATATAAATTTAAAAAGTACATAAATTTTCAATAATGTGTTATTGAAACAAACTGTTTTCACAGAAATGCTGCTCATACTAACCAGAAACTTCCAGTGTATATTTCCAATGTTCACAAAGGATAAAACGGCTCTGTAGTTGTCAAAGTTCACCTGTGACATATTAGGAATTAATTACAAATTTGCAACAATACCTTTTCCATTTCGAGATATTAATGAACTTTTAAAAAATTAATTCTAGAATATATAAAAAATTTTTTTTACCTTGGACAAGCTTTGTCTCCTGATTAGTTCTCTCTCTCCATAGAGGATCACACCGCTCGTGTAGTGGTTCATAATGTAGATATTATTCCCCTGATTTAGCCGAATGGCCCAGTGGTGCAGGAGACTTTCAATGACCTGAGGAGTATAATAAATAACCTTTTATTACTTTGTAAACATGATAAAGTTTTGGAATACAAAGTTTAATAAAGATTTTTTTAACTTACGTATACTCAGTATTCAGTCATGAGGATATGCCTGGAATGTCGATCTAAAGTAGTACTTACTGAATGTGTAGGGAAAAACTAATGTCCTGCACCAGCTTTAACGTTAACCTTATGCAGTACTTTTTTTTTTTAAATAACTAGTTTACATACCTCTCCAACAAGCCAGCTGTGTGGTCTAAGGGTCAGGAACTCACTGTGATGTATGACAAAGTTGTTACCTCTAATCTGAGATGGGACCACAGAAACAACAACTTCCGTTTCCTGTTGTTTCCACAAATATGCGACCTGTGTTTCAACAAGACAATAGTAACTAAATTCAAATAATTCTTCTTATGAGAACATTCATTGTAATCAATTACAACGGTTTTAAATCTAACTCAAATAAGTATTTAGTCAGCCACCGATTGTGCAAGTTCCCCCACTTAAAATGATGACAGAGGTCAGTAATTTGCACCAGAGGTACACTTCAACTGTGAGAGACAGAATGTGAAAAAAAATCCATGAATTCACATGGTAGGATTTGTAAAGAATTTATTCGTAAATCAGGGTGGAAAATAAGTATTTGGTCACCTCAAACAAGGAAAATCTCTGGCTCTCACAGACCTGTAACATCTTCTGTAAGAAGCTTTTCTGTCCCCCACTCGTTACCTGTATGAATGGCACCTGTTTGAACTCATCATCTGTATAAAAGACACCTGTCCACAGCCTCAAACAGTCAGACTCCAAACTCCGCCATGGCCAAGACCAAAGAGCTTTCGAAGGACACCAGGAAAAGTATTGTAGACCTGCACCAGACTGGGAAGAGTGAATCTACAATAGGCAAGCAGCTTGGTGTGAAAAAATCAACTGTGGGAGCAATCATCAGAAAATGGAAGACATACAAGACCACTGATAATCTCCCTCGATCTGGGGCTCCACGCAAGATCTCATCCCGTGGGGTCAAAATGATCATGAGAACGGTGAGCAAAGATCCCAGAACCACACGGGGGGACCTGGTGAATGACCTGCAGAGAGCTGGGACCAAAGTAACAAAGGTCACCATCAGTAACACACTACAACGGCAGGGAATCAAATCCCGCAGTGCCAGACGTGTTCCGCTGCTGAAGCCAGTGCATGTCCAGGCCCGTCTGAAGTTTGCCAGAGAGCACATGGATGATACAGCAGAGGATTGGGAGAATGTCATGTGGTCAGATGAAACCAAAGTAGAACTTTTTGGTATAAACTCAACTCGTCGTGTTTGGAGGAAGAAGAATACTGAGTTGCATCCCAAGAACACCATACCTACTGTGAAGCATGGGGGTGGAAACATCATGCTATGGGGCTGTTTTTCTGCCAAGGGGACAGGACGACTGATCCATGTTAAGGACAGAATGAATGGGGCCATGTATCGTGAGATTTTGAGCCAAAACCTCCTTCCATTAGTGAGAACTTTGAAGATGAAACGAGGCTGGGTCTTCCAACATGACAATGATCCAAAACACACCGCCCGGGCAACAAAGGAGTGGCTCCGTAAGAAGCATTTGAAAGTCCTGGAGTGGCCTAGCCAGTCTCCAGACCTCAACCCCATAGAAAATCTGTGGCGGGAGTTGAAAGTCCGTGTTGCTCGGCGACAGCCCCAAAACATCACTGCTCTCGAGAAGATCTGCATGGAGGAATGGGCCAAAATACCAGCTACTGTGTGTGCAAACCTGGTAAAGACCTATAGTAAACGTTTGACCTCTGTTATTGCCAACAAAGGTTATGTTACAAAGTATTGAGTTGTATTTTTGTTATTGACCAAATACTTATTTTCCAGCCTGATTTACGAATAAATTCTTTACAAATCCTACCATGTGGATTCATGGATTTTTTTTTCACATTCTGTCTCTCACAGTTGAAGTGTACCTCTGGTGCAAATTACTGACCTCTGTCATCATTTTAGGTGGGGGAACTTGCACAATCGGTGGCTGACTAAATACTTTTTTGCCCCACTGTATGTGTCAAGCAGGTAGACAGGCCTTTTGTTTTGCATGTTATTTTATTTCCACTTTAGGGAAGCTGTTGGCGTCTTTTTGTTTTAGTAATGTCTTTGATCTGGCTCAGCCGCCCGGTTCTCGTCCCCAACATTTTTCTTTTGTTAAGCTTACTGTTATCAGGGAATGGTAAATGAACAGTAAACCTTGCCTGATTACTAATCTTCCCGTTTCCCTCTCATTGATTTATTTGGGTTGTCATGGAAGAAGTATTAAACAATGCCTTTTATTAGAACATAAGCATTGATATGCAGTAATTGTATTTGAATTAGTTAAATATGAGTGGGCAACTCTGACCATGACAAGACTGCATTTACTTTAAGGAATTAATAAAAAAAATGTAGACATATTGTTGTCATTATTTTTACTCTTCAATTTGATGTGTTTTTTCTTTAAGATAGTATCAGAAGTTGCTCCTCCACCATGAAAAAAAAAACGGTTGCATGCATTCTTTTACTACATCCACGATTCTCCTCTGTGGTCTTCCTCACTCATCCTGTTTGGAGCTTAATGTTCAACATCCTTTATCTATTAAAATTACAGAAGTAGAAGAAAGTAATCATCAGAGCAGGAATCATGATAAATGATAAATAGATTACCAGTACATGAAAACATAACATTTGCATAATTTCTCTGATAACCCTGCATTGGATGGGTTTATTAACGGTGGGCTGAAATTGTACTATAGTCTGCTGATGAGGAACTTTTTTGAATGTTGAATTAAATGTCCTCCACAATCTGTATATGAATTGTCATTAAAACCATAGAGATTCTTACTTATAAAGGAAAGAAAAGTGTGACAATGCCCATCAACATATAGTGTATATTTTTTGAAACATTACAAAGAGGCGTGTGCTGCTGAACTTGGGGAGCCGCTACAACGAGTCTTCAACCTCAGTCTGCGACTGGGGAGAGTGCCCGCCCTATGGAAGACATCCTGCATTGTCCCGGTCCCCAAAAAGAACCGGCCCAATGAGCTGAATGACTTCCGACCGGTGGCACTGACGTCACATCTTATGAAGACTCTAGAGCGGCTCTTCCTCAACCTCCTCCACAGGTACAACATGCCCAGGACCCACTACAGTTTGCATACAAGGCGGGTGTCGGAGTGGAGGATGCCATCCTGTACCTCCTACACAGAGCCCACTCACACCTGGATGGGGGAAAAGGCACGGTCAGGATCCTGTTTCTTGACTTTTCCAGTGCCTTTAATACCATCCGGCCCTGTATGCTTCAGGAAAAACTGAACAGGATGGAGGTGGACCCCTGCCTGGTGGCTTGGATCTCCAACTACCTCACCGACAGACCACAGTACGTCAGGCTGAAGGACATCACGTCTGACACTGTGGTCAGCAGCACAGGAGCACCACAGGGAACTGTGCTGTCCCCTCTTCTCTTCACCCTGTACACCTCTGACTTCTGCTACAACTCTGAATTATGCCATATTCAGAAGTTTGCAGATGACACGGTCATCATGGGGTGTATCTGGGATGATCAGGAAGAGGAGTACAGAAGTCTGGTGAGGAACTTTGTCGCATGGAGTCACACAAACCACCTGCAACTCAACACCTCAAAGACTAAGGAACTGGTTGTGGACTTCGGGAGGTCTAGAGCAGGTCCACTGCCGGTTCAGATAGAGGGGGAGGAGGTGGAGGTGGTCAACAAGTACAAGTACCTCGGGCTGTGGGTGGACAATAAACTGGACTGGTCATGCAACACAGAGCACCTGTATAAAAAAGCCCAAAGCCGACTGTACTTCCTCAGGAGGCTGAGGTCTTTTAACATCTGCAGGAAGCTCCTGAGGATGTTTTACCAGTCAGTGGTTGCTGGAGTACTTTTCTATGCTGTGGTGTGCTGGGGGAGCAGCACAGCAAAGAAGGACTCATCCAGGCTGGAGAAACTGATCAGGAAGGCTAGCTCTGTGGTCGGCATGAAGCTGGACACTCTGGTGACAGTGGCAGAGAAAAGGACATTAAAGAAACTGCTGGACATTATGAACAATGCTGGGCATCCTCTGCACATGGCCATAAACAATCAGAAGAGTCTGTTCAGTGACAGGTTGCTTCTCCCCAAGACAAGAACTAACAGACTTAAAAACTCCTTTGTCCCACACGCCATCAAACTGTTTAACTCCTCCCTGGAGGGGAGAGGGAGGGGAAACAGGAGGACAAAGGAGGGGGGAACAACTAAGCTGTAGTGCCTCTTCACCTCACTGTACAATACCTTGTGCAATACTTTTTGTAAATAGTCAACAGTGCAATAGACTCAATACTTGAAATGTGCAATTCACTTGTATTTTTATTTTTTATTCCTATTTATTCTATTTATCCCCTTTGTATATTTTATTTATATTTGTCTCTGTATTTATATATGTGTGTGTTTGTGTGTATATATATATATATATAACAATTCTGTAACTGTAACTTCGGTCGTTGCTGTGCTTTTTTTGGAAGTCGAATTTCCCAGAGGAACCCACCCGAGGGATTAATAAAGTTCTATCTTATCTTATCTTATCTTATCTTATCTTATCTTATCTTAAGATACATGTAATTCTGGGTTCACCTGAATTACAGATTAGACTGGTGGACAAACAGAGATGCTGTGTACAACTGGTGACAGCATCAGTGACAGGGATGCCAAAAGGAAGAACAAATTAATCAGCAAGGCTGGAAGCAGAATTAGGAGGCGTCATAGTCAGCTAGGGTCAGAGATCAATGAACAAATTTCCCACTTTCTTGGATAATGCATCACCCTCAAAAGGATTCAAAATTTGGGCCATCAAGAACAGTTCAGGAAACCTCTTTTATTGTTTCGTCTGTGAAAATGTATAAATGAAATGTAAATTATGTTAAAGGCAAACACATTTGTAAGCAATAAGAAACAAACATGCTTTGCATTATGTCTTTAAACATCTGTATGGACTTGATACAATATTTATTAACTGAATTTAAAAACATGTCTTACATAGTGGGAGTATTTCTTTTACTGATGATATTACAATGATATGTATTTTCTATGACTAAATAATGCTCTAACACATGGCAATAACAGCAGATGTGGCAATTTTGTAATTTGTTGTATAAATTTGATATTATTTTAGGCAGTATATTTTCTTAGCCTTTATCATACTCTGTCAACACAGCAATCTCAGAAACCGTACAGTATATTTGGCTGTGGATCACAGGGTGCAGAGTGGGGGTCACCCAGAGTCATAATCCAGTGAGATATCTGCGTCACCTCTTATAGTTTTCCTGTAATCTGAGCTCAAAGATGTCAATATGTAGAGTACAGTAAAGCAAAATGGGAAGATTTTACTATCAATTTTCTCAAAAACCGTACAGTAATTTTTGCTGTGGATGACAGTGTGAAGAGTGGGGGTCACCCAGAGTCAGAATCCAGTGAAATATCTGTGTCACCTCTTACAGTTTTCCTGTAATCTGAGCTCAAAGATGAGAATATTAAGAGTACAGTAGAGTAAATTGGGCAAATTTTATTGTTAATTTTCTCTGAATCATACAGTAATTTGGGCTGTGGATCACAGGGGGGAAAGTGGAGATAAACCAAAACTGGGAGTGGATTGTGAAGTAAAATAGTGTCAGGACAGAAAACACTTCGTTTCTAAGCCAGTCGGCACCTGTACCGTAATATGCGTAAGAGTAGTGCAACCACATTTTAGGTGCGGCTGGCGGGGCGGCTAGCTTGACTGTGACTTCGTAAGTGAGGGCTCACTTGACCGCAGTAAGCAGAGCGAGTGGATTTTTCTGTTTTTTCATTGGCAATTACAGCGAGAAGTCATGCAACGCTATTTTCCCCTGATAACTTGTCGTTTGTTGCTAATATCTGCGCTTCTATTTGCCAGAGAAGCTGACGGTACGTAGTTTGTTTTCCATACTTCGATAGGCTGCAGCTGAAGGGAGATAATCTGGCAGATGTTACAACTGAAGGCTGTAAAAATCTAACAGCGAAAAATGTGGGACTAGATAACGTGAGTGAAGGGAAAACAGACTAGAAATGAAAAACCAGGTATGACAAAGTTAAATTTAAACCGAAACAGCAGTAACGCTTTTTATAAAGTAAAAAGTGAAAAGTTCAAAAACTTTTATATTTTGTTCACATTTTTTCGGCGAATGCTGATTATATAAGACAAGTTTGTCTTCAGCTGAATAAATTCAATTGAAGCCAGACTTTACAGATAGGTAGGAACCTGGAAGGTTTTAGATTAATAAGGCAAAACAAGTCAGTAGTAGTTGGTAGCACATGGATTCTTGCGTATGCTTTAGATTTTCAGAGTGTATTTTGGAGCAATTACCCAACGATTACCCAACAGGTTATTTTTACTTTGATTTGTCTGAGTTTTGTAATTGTGCAGTTGTGTTTATGTCGGTCACATTTTGTGTGGTAAATGGTATTTTGAGTTTTAATTGTCTTTACTGTACTGTGGTTTGTTGTATTGTAATTATATTGTGCTTTGTGGCCTACAGTTACTAAAACTGTTTTGCTAGTGTTTTTTCTTTTGTTCCTTTTGTTTGCTAGTACAAGACAAAAGAGCTGTTGGAGGCAGGCAACTTTGCAAGACTGAATAAAGTGACTGTTTTGAGTTGTCACCATGGTGCTTGATTTGGAATAATGTATGAAATACCCTGACACCCATTAAGTCCGCACTAGTGACAAATATCTCATCCTGATGCTAAAGGAAGTGGCCGTACCAACGTTTCTAGTTCTTCTATATTGAACTTGGAAAAATGTGTTTTTATTGTATGAAGCCTGGACGCATTGTAGCTGAGTGTCCCATTTTAGGTAAAAACCAGGAAGCCACACCCATGGCTCCAAATGGTTCTGTACAGGCCAAATAACCAAATCAGACACTATGCTCTGAGAGTTTTTGCTTGGGTTTTGAACAATTTATCCTAGATGGACTTGGAGCTGTAATTTTAAATCTGTGTAAATCAGACGTGCACTGTGGTCACGCCAGCATCGAATCCATCCAAGTTATATGGTTTATTAAAATAATCAAATTACAGCATTTACATTTATGTTAGACTACTTTTAATTAACTGCTTTAGCTGTAACTTTAAATCTGTGTAAAGCATCTCCTCTCTTGTCTCTTATCTTTAAGCTGAGGTTTGATCTTAGTGTTTCATGCTCTTTACAGCTCTAAAGGTGCTTGGTGGAAGTGTGACAGCGGTTCAAGGAGGTACGGCCATCTTACCGTGTCATGTCATTGACACCAATGATGACCTGACACAGATTACCTGGCAAAGGAAGACTAGAAAAAACCCTCATAATGACAATTTTATTACTATCCAACCCAGAAATGGACTACAGTTTGTCAATGGACGTGATGATCGATTTAAATATGTCGGGAATTTTAACAACAATAATGGAACTCTCCAGTTATCCAATGTTGCCCTGAAGGATGAAGGCAGCTACACGTGCATCTTCACCCTGTTTCCAAGTGGAAATCAGAAGATTGAGATTCCTCTAAACCTGCTCGGTATACAAATGAAATGTGTTTTAAGATATTCTAGGTGTTTGTATAACCGATGTAGATAGAGTTACTTTTACTGTCATGCTTACATGTCAACTTATTTGTGTGCTGTACCTCTCCTAGTGCCTCCTTTCACAAGTGTGATGGACAATCTTCCCACTTTGGGCACAGAAGAGGTTTTATTTGCTACCTGCACGGCTGCTGGATCGAAGCCTCCTGCAGAGGTGAGGTGGCTCACTGGTGCTTTGGGAGACAAAGTGAGGACAACAACAAACTCCACCCAGTATGACAACGGTACGACTACCACAGTCAGCTCTCTGTTTGGTGTTCCTACGAGAGAGATTAATGGTCACCAGATCCAGTGTGTTATCAGTGGTGACTCCCTGTCTGCAGAAGAAACCCTGGCCTTCACCATACAGGTCTACTGTGAGTATCAGCTGTTCATGGAGTTTATTATTTTTCCTCTTCTTTTTTTTTTTTTATCACTGTTCATTTAAGAATTTTAACAGTTTAATGAAATCATTAATAAAGTACACCAACACACCCAGGATCAATCTCAGCCTGTTTTATACAAAAACAGACATAAACGTTCTCATATTTCTGTCTTTGTTCAGGAGAAGGTTTTAGCGGGGGGGGGGGGGGGGGGGGGGGGCGGTTGCATTTGCAGTTGCAACCTTATCCCTGCTGGCATGACTTTGCCTCTGTGTTAAGTCTCTTAAATTTAGGTTGTCACAGCAGACGGAGAGATTTCCTCAAAAACCAGACAGACTAAGTTGCGACATTTAGACTCGTATAAAGGGTGTTGTTACACCACTATTGCAAAAGATGAAATCATGTAACCAAAAAAATACAGTGAAGTCATACCACAGTAGTTATTCCAGTGAGATGAAACTATTGACTTTGAGTCCAGACACAAGTCTGTTTCCTCAGTGACTGGTACTACAATACTGGAATATTTGTGTGCAATGTGGTTCTATACATGCATTCTTATTAGATACATTATTAATATAATGTATGTCACTTTTTGTCAGTTGTTCCGTAATTTTAGTTGCTCTCTCTGCAGACCTTCACCTCTCAGTACCAATAAACTACTATTTCAGATATTCAGCCTGTCCTGCAGAGTTTGTGGCCTGAGGTTATGTCCTACTGGTTCCTGCATGACAAAACACCATGTCACTAAGTAAAAGCTGTCTTCTCAAGCTAGATGATGAGTTCAATTAGCATCATTCTCTTTCCAGTGAGAAAATCTGTGCAGTTCCCCTAGGTTCAAGGTTCTTTATTTGTCACATGCATAGTTATACAAGTATAAAACAGTGAAATGTAACCTGACACGCTCCTCGACTTGTGCAAAAATTGCAGGGGGGTAGAGGAAGAACATTATATATATATATAATATAAACATGGGTATTATCAAACAAGCAATTTATATGTCAAACTATAAGTAAAATTAAATGAGGCTGTTTTGAAGTATTGTGTGCTCTTTTTTTTTTAGTGATGTTATATAACTGTGGTGTTCTGTTTCTGGTGGAATTCCCCAAAAGATCAAGAAACCTAATATGTTGTTTTTAGTATAAAGTGACTGTACGTGAGCCGGTGACACCTTTGACTATGTTTGAAAGGATTCATCTTTGAAACTGAATGAAAACCAAGATTTGTGGTTTTGCCTGACGTGACAGGGTTCAAACATTTATGAAACATTATTTTGACATGATTAGTATTTCCTTAGTTTGGGGTTTACAGTTTTTTTTTGTTTTTTTTTTCTTTGATTTTTGCAGTTTCTCCTACAGAAGTGAAAATTTCAGCAATTTCAGAGGATTCGTTTGAGTGTGTGACAGAAGCTAACCCAAATGCAAAATTCACCTGGATCAGGTAAAGCAGTTTTAGTAATGGTTTCGGTTGAAATATTCATTTAAATGCTGAGAGAGAAAGAGACTTATATTTAGAGGCACATGTACACATGTGGGTAAAAACTCTTTTTGTAGTGCTGGCAGTGAATTTTGCAAAATAAACTGCAGACTATGATATCAGATGAAAGCTCAGTGTGAGTACTTTAAGCACATAATCTGCGATCTGATCAAAAGGTCAGCCAGTTAAACTTAGAATGGTTTGTCAGAACACCGGTACCAAGCCTGGATAAAGGAGGAGGGTTGGAATTATGACATTAAAAAAACCAATAATTGCTAAGATAATTTAATTTATAGTTCTAAATATATTCTAAATGCATTTAGGTAGTTTTTTTACTCACTTTATTTCTGTCCCACGATCAATGTTCCCTCTAATTTTTCATGTGTCTGAGCAAAAAATAAAGAAAATTTAAAAAAAAGGAAAAAAAAAGAACAGACAGTTACCTGAACCTGCAGCTATTTTGCATGCATACTTCTATCCCATTGGTGTTATCCCAGAAACTGAAGAGCAACTGGAGGGGAACCCAAGGAGATGATTTATTGATAGCGACATCACCTTTTGACATTAACGTCATTCATACCAGTATTTTAGGTACTGTTTTTTTTGGCAAGCTCTTGCAGATGCTATCAAGATTCGGCTATTGAGATTTTATTTTTCTGATCTTTTAGCCAATAGCCAGAGAAAAGATAAGACTTTCAGTTATACGTGTAACTGATCCACCTTTATTTGTATGAACAGGGATTACATTTGAGAGACCATCAAGTGTGCTGCTTTTCCATAAATTGCCTATGTGGCCTCACTTTCATCTTTAATTGATATCGTTGTATAAACTATATAAACCCAGTTCATTTGTGTATAGTACATATATAATGTGGTTGATAATGTAACTTTTAGATGGTTTAACTCTGAACTACTTTGAAGTTATAGGGAGGTCACTTCAGGTTAATACTGTAACACTGGTGTCTTCAGTAATGCCATTGTCTTGACCGCTAGAGCACATACATGATGACTCTAATTGGATGTTGGATTTTCCATGTGTGAATGGGAATACAGAGATGCTGCCCATGTGTCCAAAGAAAATTAGATGGACTTAAATATTGCTATTTAATACATATACCAACAGTGAGTCAGTATCGTTGTGGAATTTTGCAAAATGGAATAAAGTGGAATAAAGTCTGCAACACGGAAAGAGCTATTTATTTCTGGGCAGGAGAGCCAACACACACATCAAACATCACAGTTCACAGTCATGCCTGCTCTGCCCTTCGGATGCTTCTCTTTTACCCCTCCACACACAACTCTCTGTATCTTTAGGTCCCACGGCCTGTGGATGAAGACCTAAAAGCTACTCCCACTATCTTTTCCCAGGAAGCCCCTGGCGCTGGCTCTGAGATTCATCCTTCTGAGCAAAACAGTTAGCAGATAACATAATGAAACATCATTGCACCTAGCTAAGCAGTTTTCCTTACGACGTCATACTGACACACACACACACACACACACACACACACACACACACACACACACACACACACACACACACACACACACACACACTTCACCTAAGCATACAAAGGTTATACCAAACCCTACAGTGAGATTTTAAACACATAAAGTCTAAATGTGAGGATAAACTAGAATTTTGCATAAGAGCTCTATTTAATTGTTGTTACAATGTCCAGACAATTACATTAAGGCAGGGATAGTTCAGTAGGTGGAGTGGTGGCCCCATGATTGGAATGTCGGGGGTTCGACTCCACTGAACGGTTACCCTGAGGTACCCCTGAGCAAGGTACCGTCCCTACACACTGCTCCCCGGGCGCTGCATTGGTGGCTGCCCACTGCTTCACTGGGTGAATGGGTTAAATGCAGAGGAGCAATTTCCCTATGGGGACTAACACACACACACATTAGCCTTTTACTGTTTTTAGATATTGCTTCCAAATAGTTAAAAGGTTTTTGTGTTTAGTTAGATCTTTATAAGTCCAAGTTTTTGGATTCAAAACCAGGGCTATATTGGTGTTGGGCAACAAAGGTAACAAGACTGCGACCGTGTTACCTTGCTAAAAGTTTTCAACAACTAGAGTGTAAAATTCATAAAGTCGCCTAATTAAAAAAAAAAAAGAAAAAAAATCTTATTCAACAGATGATTGTCTCATGTTAGGGTTGGGTGTAGAATTCTTTGTTGAAGTAATAGCAGCCAAGCAACCCAAGACCATTTAATTTGTTCATGATATGAGGATTCATGAGGTAGTTTACACATGGTTCCTGGATTGGTGTTGGTAAAAAAAAACTAAATGGTAAGTTGTGGAGAGAAGCTAACTGGTGGAAGAGTATTAGCTCCAGTGACAAAGGCAAGAATTGTTCCCAGCTTCTGTGTTCCCACTTAAAGTAATGGAAAAGCAAAACAGTCAAAAATTGCATTAAAAACAAAACATAAACACAGCAACACAAAATGCTTAAAGCATTACATTTACCTGCTGCATCTGTTAGGTAGACTCTTCAAAAGTAATGAAAACTGCTTCAGCATGCCCTTTATTGCTACTAGATGTAGAAAGGCAGATGGTAAAGAGGCTCTCAAGAAGATCAGCTGTGAGCATTGATGATTCATTTGTCTTCTTGGCTTTTCAGCCAATCACAGCAGTACAGACACCCTGCCTTGCATTTTTACTATACTTTTATACACATACCCATAGGTGATGTGTCGGTCGATATATGGATGATGCTTTCCAAAAAATAGCAACTAAACAAATAATTTTATCAGGTGCTTCTGAACTATAGAAATGCCTGGTCTTCAGGGAAAGCTGTTTTCGTGATGTATGATGTTCATACTTAAAGTTGGGACATTTTTAAATGTAATTGTAGGTAAGAAATTCACTATGTTCATAAAACAAAAGTGGAATTACAAATAACATGATTTTTTTTCACATACTTATAAACTCTTTTCATATTAAACCGCACCAGTGTCACTCAGCGATCTTTGGCTTCTCTCTCTGTAGTTCACTGATGATCCAATAAATGTGAGGAATCCCTGGCCAATGCAGTGCTTTAAATATTTTCAAGTTATAATTAACATGAAAAGTGCCATTTACTCTTATTTTTTTTTATACAAAATCTTAGTGTGAGCAAGTAAAGATCTATAACAAAGAGCTTATAACTGAAATGTATTCGACTTTTGGTACAACAGTTTTCTGCTCTCTCTGTACATTTCATGTTGAGTCTCATTCGTGTTTTTCTAGATCTGGCCAGTCTTTGCTGGAGTCTGCTGTCAAAGTAGACGGTGCAAACCTACAACTGCTCAGCCTGAAGTCTGATCTAAATGGACTCTATCAGTGTGAAGCATCTAACGCATATGGAAGTAAACACGGTCAGCTCTATGTGCATGTGACATCAGGTGAAGTCTTAGCTTTTACAGTTTGTTCAAATCTATCTTTTGTTTCTGTTTTTTAGATCTGAGCTTTTGTGGATGTTGTGTCATGTTGCATGTTGATGAATGGTTGTCGGATGCTTCACCCAGTGCAACACATGTTATTAATACATGTTATTCTGCCTCACTGACAGAATCTCAGAGCGTGTCCTAGCTTGTGAAAGCTTTTTTCAGGGTCATATCAAGTTCATCTAATTTATTTTTGTACGTTAAAACTTGAAAATACAAGGAAGTTTTGAATGTGAAATATAAAACTAAATGTTAAGGAAGTGAGAAAGAACAATATTTAATTTCTTTCCCATGATATTGTTTCTTCTTGTGCCCCTGCAGGAACAAGCCGTGTTGCCTGGGCATTATTTCTTGTTTTGCTTTCCCTGAATGTTGGGGCTGCAGCATGGTACTTTTATAAATCTGGACGTTTTAAAAGGTACTTTGAACAATAACATAGCTAATATGTGGTATAATATGTAGTCATTCTGATATAACAGTATATGGACATAATGGACAACTGGGTCTAGTAATCTTTGGTAAGTAGAAAAGGGTAAAAAATCAAATGCAGGTACAGTCCAGACTCAGGTTTAATTCAAGGGGCTGGAAAACAATATAAATGTCTTTCTTTCTTTTTTTCTTTTATTTTTTTGCACAATTCAAAATCAAACATCCGTTTTGAGGGTCTCAAATTGGATAATTTCCTCAGAAGCTTTTACAGAAGTGTCCCACATAGCAAACTTGGTATGGCCCAGATCTGGCCCACACAATGTGCTTACACATGGCCCACATACCACAATAGGCTGTAACTAAGCTGCTATTGAAAGACACATTGCAAACTAGCTGTTTGCAGCATTATCAAGGGCTGAGTACTTCTTAAAGCAACATATTTCATAATTCGTTCTATTAAAAAAGTATGTTGCAATACCACAGGTAGTTTATTAGTTGATGATCTATATAAATGACATTATTATTGGGAGTTGAGTCTCTCTTGCCTTGGTTGTGATTAGTTTTACTTGAATTTAATGTAAAACTCTATTATCTGAGGTATATTTATAGTTTTAGTTATGCAAAAGGCATTTTATTAAATATGCTTTTCTTGAGGAAACAATTTAAAGCAGCTGAGAAGTTAAAATAAAAATTTTTCCATTACTATTGTCTAGGATATTAAACGTTTATAATTATAATAGTTTTATAATATTAAACATTCATTAGCAGATAAACTGAAAGTCTCTTCATGTTCAGTTGAAATTAAATGCAATTTTAAATTAGTGTTCTGTCCCGGCTTCCTCTAACAGCTGTGGGAGCAAATAAGGGACAACATCTGGACCGATGCCTCCACCAACGTGTCATTCCACAGTCAACTGGTAAACATACAGATGAATAGATGGAGGTATTTGGTAACATTTCCTACCCGCGAATCCCTTTTATTTTGTGATTCAGGTTTATAAATGTTTTTGTCTTACTTTAAAATTGCAGTAATTGCATAAATACACGCAAAACATTGGTAACTGACTCCCACTCTCCTTGCATGTCACTCCCACTGCCACAGCATTTTGGATGTGGCTTTTACTGCCTGTTCCTGTTGTCATGAACAACTTAAGCAGTATTTGGGATCCATACTGTTTCCACCAACAGTTTGAAGTGCTTTCATCTGCAGTTGGCTGTTGATAGCAGTTATATTAATGTGGTTACAGCTGTTTTTGTTTTTCCCCATCTACTTATTATTACTACCCTTCATGAAGGGTAACAATGTTAATTGTATATTTTTAGGCTTAAAATGTACAGTACCAGCACAAGTTTAGACACACAGCCTGTTCATCAGCAGTACACCACGAAAGCCCACGCAGACATTGGGTTCAAAACAGCTCGCAGACAGTACAAACACTCACACCAGACAACACCTTGAATGCAGTAATCTGTCTGTCTGGTGTATAATTACTACTGAGCAACCAAAGCTGAGGGTGCAAACACTTGCTCTGTAATTTCAACCAGTATCACTAGTATATAATTTTATAACTATGCAGCCCTGCCTTTGTCCTTTTTATTTAAAAAAAAAAAAAGGAATCTCAATCACTCATCAGGGACTTTTTTATACAGATAAAAGATCCTCCATTTTGCCAGATTTATTATTTTAGGGTTTTGTTTTTTTTTAATTAAATGGTAAATGGCTTGTATTTGTATAGCGCTTTACTTAATGCCTAAGGACCCCAAAGTGCTTTACACTACATTCAGTCATTCACACATTCACACACTGGTGATGGCAAGCTACATTGTAGCCACAGCTGCTCTGGGGCACACTGAATTAAAATCAAAGGTCTTATCCTGCTTAAATTTTTTCATTTAACCATCTATAAGAAACATTAAGTCTGAACATTTTCCGGGAGAGTTTAGCTAGAAAGGAAAGGTTTTGTTTCCCTTATTTCATGTTGTTTTCACAGACCTGTTGATTTCCTAGTGGAACTTTTGCACATCTGTTTTAGGTACGAACTTTTACTGCAGTGAATGATAGAGATACCAAATTTTTTTTCTGAGGAGCATGACTTTTGACCAGTATCTGACCAATCAAGTCATTGTTGCTAAATCAGTGTTTAGATTTTGTAAGTAAATAAGTATTTAGAAGTAAGTATTTTTTGTACCTCCATATTTTTTACTAAAACATATTTAGCTATCTTAATCCTTCTTAGCATTCGATGCACTTGTATATGTATTTTAACTGTACACCTTGAGCTATTTTTCTCTTGTTACTGAAGTGTAGACAGCATTGTTTTTATTTTTACACTAATGGTTATTTGTTACATTTGACCTTTCCACAACCTTAGCCATCACAGCTATATGCAAAGCCTTAACCTATCCTGAAGCCTGAATTTAGCATGCAACAAAACAGCCAAGGCACATTTGGCTCTTTAAAACCTGTCAAAAAAGTGAAACCCAGTAAAAATCTCTTCCCTTTGGCATCATATCTTTACACATTAAAATTATGAGGTATTACTTACTGGTGGCTTCACAAAGACACTGTTATAAAAGCATGGATTACCTGGGGACAAACTGAGGTGAAATTAAAATAAACTGATATATTTTTTTTGATTCTTTGTTTGTTACTTGTTACTTTTGTGAATGTCAATAAACAGCCAACAGTCTGGTTATGTGTTAATGTTGCCCTTTAACTACAGGACTTGCACCTTACTGATTGTTAATGACTTCCTGGGATCAACTTTGTAAGACGGGGCATAGCAGAAAATTTCTGAGAACCACTTTGGTATATGGTAGTGATAGTATAACATACTCTGGTGTCTCAAATGTGGCAGCTTTGCGTAAAAGATTAAATAACTAAAACATGGTCTTTGGTCTGCATTGTAAATTGATTTGTTTTTTTATTTGTCTTAAAAGTTAAATAAACCTGCATACATATACGTTTTTAAAATGTTTTTCTCATTCTTTTTTTCTTCTTTTTTTGCAACGATAAGGTGATTTCCAAAGATCTGTTAGTTGAAAACTTGTCATATTTCATCATGGTGTGTAGTACAATTACGTCCATAAATATCTGGACAGAGGCACAGGTTTGTTTGTTTTTTAATTTGGTTCTGTACATTAACACATAATGAATGTTAAATAACACACCTCAGATGCATTGAAATTGCAGACTTTCAGTTTTAATTCAGTGGGTTGAACAGAAAGATTGCATAAAATGTGAGGAACTAAAGCATTTTATTCCTTCATTTCAGGGGCTAAAAAGTAATTGGACAAATTAAATAACTGAAAATGAAATGTTCATTACTAATACTTGGTTGAAAACCCTTTGCTGGCAATGACAGCTTGAAGCCTTTAACTCATGGACATCACAACCTGAGTTTCCAATTTTTTTAATGCCCTGCCAGGCCTTTACTGCAGCGGCTTTCAGGTGCTGTTTGTTTGTGGGCCTTTCTGTCCAAAGTTTTTTCTTCAACAAGGGAAGTGAATGCTCAATTCGGTTTAAGCACTTCTGTGCTTTATTAAACTCCTGCTTGGCTGTTGCTTTGGCTGTATGGCTCTTTACCCTTCAGAATTAATTTGGTTGCTTGTCCTGTGTCACATGGTCAATAAACACTAGTGTCCTAGTGCCACTGGCAGCCTTACACTCCCAAGATGTGGTATGCTTTGGATCATGAGAATGTTCCATATCTTCTCCATACTTTTTCTTGCTGACACTGTGGTAGAGGTTGATCTTGGCTTTATCTGTCCAAAGAATGATTTTCAAGAAGTGGGCTGGCTTTTTTTTTTTTTTTTTTGTCCAATCTAACCTTTCTGTTCTTGAGCCTTATGAATGACTTGGATCTTGCAGTGAACCTTCTGTTTTTACTTTCATGCAGTCTTTTCTTTATGCTGGACTATCAATACGCCTACCTTGTAGAGATTGTTCATTTGGTTTCTTTTTTCTCTGTTTTCGCTGCTTAAGGATGGCTTGTTTTCACCTGCATGAACATATGGCCTGTATTTATATAGCGCTCTACTAGTCCCTAAGGACCCCAAAGCGCTTCACACACTGGTGATGGCAAGCTACATTGTAACCACAACCACCCTGGGGCGCACTGACAGAACATAATGCTTGATGATGACATAATGACGAAGTTGCCCGCAACTGCCCATGAAATAGCCTTTGAATCAAGTGTCCAATTACCTTTGGAAAAAAATTGTGTTTGTGTCCAAATATATATATGGACCTAACTGTATCTCAGAAATTCTTGATCATCTTTAGAGGAATGGGTGATTTGAAGCGTTTCAGTCAGGTTTCAGAACTCATTACAGTAAAGAAACAGCTTTAATGAAGGTTACAGAGGATCTTACAGCCTCTGATAGTGGACTCATCTCTGTGCTTGTCCTGCTAGATCTCAGTTCATTGTTCGATACTGTTGACCACAATATTTTATTACAGCGATTAGAGCAGAGCTTACCAAAGTGTGGAGCCCACCCCTTAGGGGGGCGCAGAGCCATTCCATGGGGGGCGCAGAATGAAAAGA
Source organism: Copadichromis virginalis (assembly GCF_057382275.1). NCBI lineage: Eukaryota > Metazoa > Chordata > Actinopteri > Cichliformes > Cichlidae > Copadichromis > Copadichromis virginalis. The sequence continues at coordinate 21,977,785 of NC_140633.1, forward strand.
AGAAAAAAGAAAGAATGCTGGATGCTGCTTTCAAACGATGGCCTGTCAAAGGGTTAATTGCTATAAAGGATCTTTATATTGACAATCATTTTGCCTCTTTTGCTCAGCTTCAGACAAAGTACAATCTCCCTACAAGTCATTTTTTTCGGTACTTACAAATTAGGAATTAATGTCAAGCAAGCATTCTCAAATTTAGATACCATCCCCATACAGCATGTCTTTTACAATATAATGAACGAACTTCCCACCTCAAAACACTTAATTTCTCGGCTTGTTAACCTTTTTTCTTCGGCAGCCCCCTCTTGCCATATTAAAGAGGCTTGGACACGGGACACTGGTTTGGTTATCACTGACTATTTATGGGCTGAAGTGTTAAGCCGGATAAAACTATGCTCTGTTAACTTCAGTTAATTCAATTTAAGGTTGTCCATAGACTGCACCATTCCAAAACCAAATTGAACAAGATTTTTCCTAATGTTTCCCCCAAATGTGATAAATGTAAACTTGTGGACGGTACTCTTGGCCATCTTTTTTGGTCCTGTTCTACGCTTACAGCCTTTTGGACTAGTATTTTTAGTTTCTATAGCACTGTTTATGATAGGCAACTGTATCCTGACTGTCTTATGGTGATCCTGGGCTGCTCCAGCGACTCCTTGGCACTTCCCTTTGCTGTTCAACAGGCCTTCATGTTTGGTATGGTTATTGCCAAACGTCTGATTCTGGGGGAGTGGAAATCTGCCTCCCCTCCCTGCTTCAAGAGGTGGCTCGAGGAGATGGTCTCCTGTTTATACCTGGAAGAAATTCGGTTCTCTACGTCTGATTCCATGGAGAAGTTCAGGAAGATATGGGGGCCCTTTATAGACCACATTAAGAAGGACAGTCCACGCCCTGGGTCCTGACCACGTTGTTTTAACTGCTTTCATTCTGAGCTGTTGCCCATAACTGTTATTGCATAATTGTTATCAGCTCTTCCTAGCGATCTTTGGATTTGATCTTGTGGATTGGACTCACTAGATTGTGAGTTGTTTGACATGTATACCAGTTGCTTTTTTTTTCTTCTCTGCTGTTTTTAATAAGTGCTGGCTGTGTACCCTGTTGTGGGGTTTGTTGCTCTGTTTTTTTTTTGTTTGTTTGTTTGTTTGTTCCTGTGTTTTGTTTTTGTTTTTTGTTTTTTTGTTGTTGTTATTGTCTTTATTGTCTGTGTTCCTCTGTCTCCCTGTTTGTGAATGTGTAAAAATTTTGAAACTTGCATAAATAAATACATTTAAAAAAAAAAAAAGAAAAAAAAAGAATGAATGCTTGGACACTGCTTTAGACAGGTTTTTGACGGGGCGCCCACACAAACGCAAAGCAGGAAATGAAGCATAAGCATTTCCAAACCAACCTCCTTCCAACCCAAAGACTAGAAAATATGATGAAGCATGTCCTCCCTTTGGCTTCACCTGCACAAGTGCCAAGGTAGGTCTCCCCTGCATAATTGCTTTTCCCTTCGTCGGGAGCACGCACTGGGCTCTCCAAATCACGGACAAACAGTATCCCTCATTCTTGATTTTAAGTTCACAAACACTTAATGACTAACTACTCCTGACATTTTGGAGATGTTAGCTCTTTATACAGTAAAGTTACAGTGGGATACAAATAATATCAGGCTGATCCTGCTGTAATTTGTTCCCCCTGTCACGGACAAACAGTATCCCACACTTGTTTATGTTTTTGAAACCATTTTGTACAGTGAGGCATTTTTTTCATTTTATAGCAACTTTGAATATTATTACACATAAAAAAAACAACTACAAGTAAAATAATTACACCATGTCGCCTCTGCCTTTCTAAATGGAGGAACAGGAGTTGTGTGTGTATATCTAAGCATGTAAAACCTGAAGATAGTAAGATCTTAAAATGTTAATGTAACATTTTTCTTGTGAAACAGAGGGGTCCTAGCGAAAAAAAGTTTGGGCACCGCTGGATTAGAGCATGCTATCTAATGTACTTCAGTTGGTTCATGCAAATGTCACACAGTGAAAATTTGGATTTGTCTTATAGTCAATTTTAGTGTGTTTATTTGCATGATTTTCATTTTGATTTTGATATTTGTATTGCATGTTTTCAGTGCTTTGCAGGAATTCTTTTTAATTCACTGTGGACTGGTTGGGCAATGGACGAATTGGTAATTAGTAGCCACCTGTTGAGGTGTGGGTCCGCCCTTAGGTGGCTTATCAGCTGCTGAATGGATCTGTTAAAAAACTGGCTGAGCAGGCAAAAAGGAAGAGAGGCTCAGACTCCAGGAAGAAGGAGCATGTAGAAGCCAGGCTCGAGGGGAAAGGACCTGGCTTGTGCGAAGATAGACTGACGATAGATAGACGGTGCGACACAGTGCCCAATTACTAGGTTATTAGCAAGAATATAGAACTTGACTGCATGCTGATATGGCAACCCTTAACCCTACTCAAATAAATTTAAGTGAATGTAAGTGTTTGGAAAAATCATTCCACCGTGTACTCATGAGCTGCTGTAACATGAATCAAATGGCTGAACTGCCACCTGAGCATGCAGTCTAGTTCTATTGAGTCTTGCTAATGACCTACTAATTATATTCAGATGTGTTGCAATAGGGACACGTTGAAAAGTTGCAGGACACTGGCTTTTGAGGACACGAGTTTGAGACCCCTGACCTAAATGTTGAGTCCTCTTTACACACTTAGGTAATTATGCTTACATTATACATGCTTTCCTTAGGCAGTTTCATTTGAAGGCATATGACACATAATCACTTCTATGCAGATGATACCCCGCTTTATCTGTCCATGAAACCAGATAACACACACAACACACCAGTTATACTGCAAGAATGTCTTAAAGAAACATGCAGTATTTTTTCCACTTGGGCAATATCTCTAAAATTGATGCTAAAAAATTTGTTCATGCATTTATTACTTCTAGATTGTCTTAAAAACTTCCTGAAAAGCCTTCAGTTGATCCAAAATGCTGCAGCAAGAGTACTGACAGGAACTACAAACAGGCAGCATATTTCTCCAATATTGGCTTCTCTTTATTGGCTTCCCATCAAATCCAGAACTAAATTTAAGATTCTGCTCCTCACATATGGTAGCCTCACAAAAAAAGTTTGGGAACTGCTGAGGTAGAGGATCATCAGGGGGTCCTTTTGTCTCTCTTTGGGGGGATACTCCCACTGGGTTTAAATCTGGGACTCTCCGCCATTTGACCTTAGAACTGAAGAAGCTTCTCGGATGAGAAGTGAAACGTCTTCAAGCAACTTAAAGAAGTCCAGACGCTTTTCTTTCCAAGCTCCTTAAAAACTCAGACAATAATGACCTTCCATGTTTATTTATTTATTTGTGGTAAAATTGAAAAACAACGTAAATAATTTCTTTAAAACCTAATGCATCTAGACTGGTGTGCGGCAATAAGATAATATGTACAAACGTTTCATTGTTAATGTCATTTTTGGTTGTTTAGTATTTCAAGTTGTGTTGTTCCTTACAAATGTATCAGATCTGCATGATCAGTCAGTCATTTTTCTGTTTCACTCCAACTCCCAAAAAAAGAACAAATAAACAAAACACTTGTTTACATCTTTATTTCATCAGTATCATGGATGGGAAGGAGGATAGTCATTATGATGATTGTGGGGTTCCACGATATTCTTCACCAGGCATCAGTTTTTCTGTATCTGCAAGTAATGTCTGAATGCAAGGTGGCTTTTTTTGGCAATTTGCTGTCAAGCTCAACCCCTTTGTGCTAATTAGCTCCATGGTACAAAAATCCACGATGGAATTATTATTATTATTATTTTTTTTAAAGACCTTTCAAACCGACTGGGGACAATTAAAATCTACTCGGCCTAGAGTGCATCTAAGTTATATACTGTTCTAAAATGTATGTTTCACTGATCTCCTGCCTTTTGCCCCCGTATCAGGGGGCGTTAGGGCTTAAGAGGTTACAATTCAACCCTTGTCTTTTGGGGATATACATATGAAAACTATACAGAAATATGAACTATGCAAGTTATAAACAGTTGTAAACAGTTGTAGAATTATAATTATTGTATTTTCCAGAATGATTGTCTATCCCTCCAAATGGTGATAGTTTATTATCTTTATTGTAAATATAGTGTTAAATCTATAGCTTGATTATTTCTATGTGGTTAAGTGTATTTTTTTTTAGTAGCATAGGCCTTTCCGTGTCTAAGTTGGATACTTACCAACAATAATCGATGTTTATTATTGTTGGCCGTCATGTATACAGACATTAATGGCCACTACGAGGCAGCCACAGTGTTTCAACAAAAAAACAAACAAACAAACAAACAAAAATAATACAGTTCACGTCTAAACTGGAAGCGCGCGCAAACCCACTATTTGAACCCTGGAACACCATACCATCGGCTTACATAACCACTCACATAATCGGCGATCACAGAGAGTCTACGCAACCAGCTTTAATAACGGTAAGTTAAAAAAAATATGTTGGCCAGTGGCCACTCTCTGTACCGCTCGAATATACCTCTCACCCAGGGGCGGCTCTAGAGACATTTTCTTAGGGTGGCAAAGAAATCAAATGGGGTGGCAAAATCAAGCTGTTTTTTAACACTATGCAATATATTCAGTTTCAGCATTTATATTTAATGTTAACTGTAACTACGCTCAAAGTGGTAATGCTATCTTACTTTAATAAACAACACTGTCATATGCAAAACTAGAGTGGCACTTGAGGTGGCAAAGGATTATTTTAGGGTGGCAATTTTATTTGCCACCCCATGCCACCCATCTAGAGCCGCCCCTGCTCTCACCCCTTTCTGTTATCTGTCACCTAAAAGACGCGCCGCCGCGGTGACCCAGCGTGACAAGTGTAGAAACTAATGGTGGTGGTGCATGTATGTGCTCAGGTCAGCTGTCTACAGCCCGGGACAGTGTAACTCCATCACAGAAGCATTTTGTGCATGTTCAGGTGCATTAAAAAAAACCACAGAAACAGGGACAACCTGTTCTCAGTCACCTCCCTCTCCTCTTTTGGTATTCTCCCAGAGCAGTTTGTCAATGAAGATTAAAAACGGGGAAAAAATACAAAAGAAACAAAGAGCTATTGTTAAAACAGTGTTGAGGAAAATGTGAAACAGGTCAGTTAACCAAACTAACAATTCTTCTTTGTTCTTCTTTATTTATTCTTTTATGTACGTGTACATATATGTACATGTATGTATATGTGTATATGTGTGTGTGTGTGTGTGTGTGTGTGTGTGTGTGTGTGTGTGTATGTACAGGGAGTGCAGAATTATTAGGCAAATGAGTATTTTGTCCACATCATCCTCTTCATGCATGTTGTCTTACTCCAAGCTGTATAGGCTCGAAAGCCTACTACCAATTAAGCATATTAGGTGATGTGCATCTCTGTAATGAGAAGGGGTGTGGTCTAATGACATCAACACTCTATATCAGGTGTGCATAATTATTAGGCAACGTCCTTTCCTTTGGCAAAATGGGTCAAAAGAAGGACTTGACAGGCTCAGAAAAGTCACAAACAGTGAGATATCTTGCAGAGGGATGCAGCAGTCTCAAAATTGCAAAGCTTCTGAAGCGTGATCATCGAACAATCAAGCGTTTCATTCAAAATAGTCAACAGGGTCGCAAGAAGCGTGTGGAAAAACCAAGGCGCAAAATAACTGCCCATGAACTGAGAAAAGTCAAGCGTGCAGCTGCCAAGATGCCACTTGCCACCAGTTTGGCCATATTTCAGAGCTGCAACATCACTGGAGTGCCCAAAAGCACAAGGTGTGCAATACTCAGAGACATGGCCAAGGTAAGAAAGGCTGAAAGACGACCACCACTGAACAAGACAAACAAGCTGAAACGTCAAGACTGGGCCAAGAAATATCTCAAGACTGGTTTTTCTAAGGTTTTATGGACTGATGAAATGAGAGTGAGTCTTGATGGGCCAGATGGATGGGCCCGTGGCTGCATTGGTAAAGGGCAGAGAGCTCCAGTCCGACTCAGACGCCAGCAAGGTGGAGGTGGAGTACTGGTTTGGGCTGGTATCATCAAAGATGAGCTTGTGGGGCCTTTTCGGGTTGAGGATGGAGTCAAGCTCAACTCCCAGTCCTACTGCCAGTTTCTGGAAGACACCTTCTTCAAGCAGTGGTACAGCAAGAAGTCTGCATCCTTCAAGAAAAACATGATTAACATGTTAAATACAACACTGAGTGTTAAATTAACACTTTTGACAGTGTTATATGTTTAAAAGTAACCTAGTCAGTTTTGAAGATTAACAAAGACTAACACTGACCAGTGCTGATTTTCTAACACTGGAATATTTCTAACATTTTGAGTTATTTTCCAGTGTTAGAAAATCAACTGACTAGGTTACTTTTAAACATATAACACTGTCAAAAGTGTTAATTTAACACTCAAAGGTGTGGACCCATATAGACACTCTCCAGTGTTAATTTAACACTGGAGATTTTGCTGTGTATTAATGAGTTTTTTGGGTTCATTGAGAACATGGTTGTTGCTCAATAATAAAATTATTCCTCAAAAATACAACTTGCCTAATAATTCTGCACTCCCTGTATGTATGATTCACAAACAGTTGTCTTTTGTTTAGGATGATCTAAAAACAACCAGTCACTGATAGGCATTTCTTATCAGTGACCTTCTATTTCAATTTATTTAGGTTTGACCATCTACTTTTTATCCTATAAATTTTAATGACTGTGCAAAGATGCAATATCTTTGGTAAAAGCCTGTGAAATCCACTTGTGGTTTATTTCACTAGGTGGGGGTAAAGCTTCCCTAAAACCTAAAAAATAAATATGGCTATTTGAAGCTTTGCAAGCTCTTTGTGGGTTTTTTTTTTTCTTTTTCTGTTATTTGAAAGGTGTCATTCCAAAGTAACTGACTTTTTAAAAACTTCTTTTTAAAGGGCTAAGCTGTTTCTTGTGATCATGTTACAGTGTAACAATGTTCACAGAAACAAAATAACAAAATAGTACAATTTCAAATTCGTTTGTAATGGTAATAAATTACTAGTGAACTCTACTTGAAAGCCTGGCCACAGTAACAGGCAGAAACCTGTTCACTAACAAAGACATACTGTCTGAGGTTTTTTTTTTCTCTTCCAGAGGAATGTTGGCAGTTTCCGTCTCACCCAGACGCCTGCTACTATTAAAGCAGGAGATACTGAGTTGCAATGGTGTATACTACATAAATGGTGTATACGTAAACGTAAAAGTTCTTTTTGTGTTATATTGTAATTATCGCTCCCCACTCCTCCTCCAGCAATGAGCTAATGGCAAGAAAAAAGATCGGATGGATGGATGGAGCTTTTCTTTGTGTGTTCTTGGTCAGTAATTTCATACTAAGTAAATTCTCTATGATCCCCTGTCGTCTGGTGCTCCTGGCTGCACTCCTGCTGAGCAGAGATGCTGACAGTATATAGAAGCTGTTTGTTTGCTGCCTATGTCACTCATTTTTTGATAGTCATGTAAAGGTATAGATACATTAAAAGTAACTCAAATCAACCTGTGATGTGAGATTCCTGATTGGCTGTCGACCATTGTCAATCAATCTCGTGCCGCATCTCCTGTAGAGAACAGAATGCCTTCGGCCTGTCAAGTTTACTTAAATCTTCGATCGCTAGCAGTGTGACTCTGAAGTGCTGTATTGAATCTTTATTAGTTTTCTCCCCAACAAACACAACAATGTCGAGGAAACGTTTTTCACCATCAAAGGCACAGCGCGAGCCTTTGGTTTCATTCTATAATGCTAGACTTATATTTTCTAAGCAGGTTTGAACTGTTTAAACAAGAGAGAAAAGTGTGAAAATGATCATGCCTGTCTGAGAAAAGTGTTTAAAGTGTGTAGTGAGGGGTTTTACAGCCTTAAAACATCCATAATAATTGTAAAAAATGGCTACTTCGTTTTTGTATTTTGTTCCCAACAAATAAAGTGTTTATTTCTGACAGAATTCACAGTTTGTTTGATCTATTATGTGTTAACCTAGCTTTTTACTTTTCAGAGTGTGATCATGGCAAAAATATCCACGGCTGGTTTATGATTCACAATCTTTTCACAGTATAAAAAGGGGCTGGTTAACCTCGGAGCACCGCTAAAAACGTTTATTAACATCTTTAAAATAATAGCATTTTTTTTAAAGCTTATACTGGTACCTCTGGGGTTGATGCTTGATTTTCTCTACTTTAAAGGTGATTGAGTTCTTGCTGGGGTCATTCCCCATGGTAACTTGTGCTGTGAACCTGCTGTGCTAGGGATTTCTATAGTCCATTTGTGAAATTTGTGATTTTGCCTTTGTGTAATAAGTTCCCAAATTAGTGTTGAGTTTCTAAATATGGTTATAGATACCAGTTTGAGCCACAGCTAAATTTGGATAGTGCTAAAGAAATGCTAAAGATCATGATCAAATTTCACATTGTTTCACTCTCAGACACAGTATGTTTGAAACGAGCAAAAACATCTTTACATATCCTATACTTAGTCATGACTTTGTCTGTTAGCAAGTGTAAACAAAACTGCACACCCCAGCATTTAGAATCATGATGCATAGGCAAGGAATGAGACCATTAAATCAAAACATGGGTGTTGCCTTCTCTGCAAACTGTTACAGTAATTTTAGACACTTCATTTTCAATCTGCTGTGAAAATTCAAGTCATGATAAAGGTGTGTTTGCTAAGTCAGTAGCTGGAGCATAGAATATAATCCAGCTCGTCCTGTTTTAGCAATACAGCCATGACTTTCAACTGCCTATAATCAGTTTACTTATCCCCACAAATTCTATAACAAAGACTGAAAGTCCAAAGTGGACTTTATTTTTTATTTTTGTTTTACGAAGGATGTGCCAAACCTGTGAAATAAGGTAATCAATTTGGCGTGTAAGATCTATGGCATTCTCATTTAGGTTCATCTAAGATGCACTGTATCATACAGATTCGATACATCAAGTTTCTAATGAAATTCCAGCCTCTCCCTCAAGAGTTTTTGAGGAGGCCAGACATAAGTAAACTTGTACTTTAGTGTTTAAACCTGTAAATCTTTTTGGATCCTCTGTTTCTGCTTTGTCCAGTTCAGTTTTATAGTGTTTCATTCTCTTTATAGCTCTGCAGGTGATTGGTGGAAGTGTGACAGTGGTTCAAGGAGGTACGGCCATCTTACCGTGTCATGTCACTGATACCAATGATGACCTGACACAGATTACCTGGCAGAGGAAGATGAGAGAAAAACCTCATAATGACAATTTTATTACTATCCAACCCAGAAATAGACTCCAGTTTGTCAATGGACGTGATGATAGATTTAAATATATCGGGAATTTTAACAACAAAAATGGAACTCTCCAGTTATCCAATGTTGCCCTGAAGGATGAAGGCAGCTACACGTGCATCTTCACCCTGTTTCCAAGTGGAAATCAGAAGACTGAGATTCCTCTGAACTTGCTCGGTATGAAAAAACATTTATTTATTTATTTATTTATTTATTTATTTATTTATTTATTTTTATTTATTTTTTTCTAAATGACATCAGAAACAGCAGTATGCGACATTACGTGATGGCAGAGCTTCAGTTCATCCTTTGTCTTTTTTTTTTTTTTTTTTTTTAATAAATAGGACAGGGGGAATGAATGAGAGAAAGAGGGGGAGAGAAAGAAAGAAAACCAAAGGGGAGAAGAGACGGTGAGAAGGGGGGGGAAGAGAGAGAAAAAAAAAAGAACTCCTGGGTCACCTGTATGGAGAAAAAAAAAAAAAAAAAAAAAAAAAACAAACAGAGGAGACAGTAAACAACAAAGAGCAACATAATAATAGAGAAAACAAAGCACCATCACAATAAACTAGCTAGTCATAGATATCAATATTTACTAAATAATAAACGATATTGTGCAGCACGCAAGATAGACAGCGCACAGTGTGCTTTGAGGCAGCAGCCAAGAAAGCTTTAGTCCGCGTCTGTGAATACCCATGTGTGCATACCTGTGTGGATCAGCATGCTTGCATTCCAAAGGTTTCTCCATGTAATGATCTGCTAGGGAGTGTGGGGGGGCCTCAGCCCCGTCCTCCAGGGTGTGAAGCGGGTATGGAGGAGATCAAAACTCCAGACATCCAGAGGCCCCCAGAACACAAGAGACCATGGAAGACCAACAGAGGGGCAGCCGCGCCACTGTTCCAGTAAGAGCTGAGGAGAGTCCCAGATGAGGGCTCACTCAGCAGCCGCGGAGCAGAAGTCAGGGGGAGTTGCAGTGACGCGCCCGTGAGCTCCGCCGGCCCCCAGCTGTGCCTGAGTGACCGAGCCCCAGGCCGAGAGGCCGGGGGCACCCCACCTCCAAAGGGGGCCCGAGCGAGCCCCAGGCCCCAGGCCCCGACAAGCGGCCGCCAAGGAGTGAGCCGGTGTGTACCCGGACGCCCACCCCCAGACACAAAGAACCACCAACACACCGACACCTGAGGGAGTCCGCCACCGGCAGGGGAAGTGGTGGTGGGTGGAGATAGGCCTCCAAACCTTGGAGGGCCTGAGATGTCCCCAGAGAGGTGGCGTCTAATACCCAACCTGACATATAGACACAGACATACAGGCACACACAGACACAAACATCCATTCCCACCCTCATGCTCTCATATGCACTCACTCCACACTCAACCAACGTGGAGACAGACATAAAGAGACGCTGTACACACAATCACACTCCCCAAGCGTACTCTACAAACCGGGTCTAGGTACCCTTGCCCCTGGAGGGGGGAATTGCACCCAGACCCAGGTGGTGTTACCCTTTTCCCTGCGGTGGGGAGAGGCAGACCACCCCGACTCCGCAGCAGCAGGGAGGCCCCACACCCCAGACCGCAGTCGGACGGCCAACTCCTCCTACTAGCCCTCCCGCTCCAGCAGGCCGCAGAGAATGGGGGTGGGAGAAGACTCCAAACCTCCCTCCACCCGCTCATTGTAGTGTTGATGCATATGTGTTCTAAGGTGCAATTAAAACCCAGGAGGGCATGGAGCTACCTGCCAAGGAGCAGCAGGTAAGCGCATAGTCCCTCCTGCTAGCCCTCAATGACTAAGTGTATTTAAAATTGAGAGGTGGGCAACGACGTCAGGGGTGAGGTGTACACCCTGATGGTAATTTGGACTCTGTGATCGTGCCCACCCCCAAGATCCTATATGTATGTGTAATGAGAGTGTGAATAATGTGAATGTCTAAGTTGTGGGATAAAATTGAGGCAGAGGCAGCCAGAAGGGGACGGGGGGGACGGGGGGGGGGGGGGTAGCCTCCCCTGCACCCTGGTGACATACCCCCACTCCAAGGCCCTGCATGTGTGGGTGGTTGTGGAGGAGCGGGAAGAGGGAGGCAGCTGGAGATGGGGAGGGAAGGAAGGGAGGGGCAGGTAACCCCTCCCTGGGGCCAGCTCCCCCGCTGACCCCAGTAGGCACTCCCACCCTTCGCGACCCGCCAGGGAAGGGGGGCCCAGGCCCATCAGACCGGGGCCCAGTGCAGTAGCGCCCTCCGGCTCCACAGAGCCCTGGACAGTCCACCCAACCCCACCACAGAGAAAACTGCACCCACCCCACCATCCACACATCTTCCAGACTACATAAGACGGTAAACGCCCAGGCTGAGATCTTCCTCCACCTCTCCTGTATCTCCCCCTCCTGCAGAGAGTTCCTGAAGAGAAGAAAGCTCCTGCAAGATGTGACCATCCCCCCCACCAGTTGAAGAGCCCCCCAGGCGGCTCGACGCACCGGCGGCACCCTGCTCCAGGGCCGGGCCCCCATGCACCCACCCGCCCACAACCCCGGCAACACACCAACCAGGACCCAAGCCCCCGAGGCCCGGCCCGGGCCCCAGCCCAGAGACGGAGCGCCCCCAGAACCTCACGCCCATCCCGGACCCACCCAGGGGCAGCCAGGTTGCCAGGTCAGTAACCCACGTCCGTCAGCACAGACCCTCCCCTAGCCCCGCTGCACGCAGCCGCGAGGAAACAGTCACCTGAGAGCCAACAGAGCCCCTAACCGGACATGACCGCTACCCCGGGTTGAGCCCCCCAAGGAAGATGCCTCCGGGGAACCCCCCGACGCCCTAAGCCTGTCCCTTAAACATTTATTTAAAATACTCTTTGTGTTTGTGTGTGACATAGAGAAGGAGTTACTTTCACCATCCTGCTTGCATGTTGATTTATTTAAGTGCTGTAACTCTCCTAGTGCCTCCTTTCACAAGCATCAAGGACAATCTTCCCACTTTGGGCACAGAAGAGGTTTTATTTGCTACCTGCACAGCTGCTGGATCGAAGCCTCCTGCAGTGATGAGGTGGCTAACTGGTGCTTTGGGAGACAAAGTGAGGACGACAACAAACTCCACCCAGTGTGACAACCGCACGACTACCACAGTCAGCTCTCTGTTTGGTGTTCCTACGAGAGAGATTAATGGTCACAAGGTCCAGTGTGTCATTAGCGGTGACTCCCTGACTAAAGAAGAAACCCTGCCCTTCCCCATACAGGTCTACTGTGAGTATCATCTATTACGGTAATAGAGTTTATTATTTTCCCTCTTTTGTGTCGCTGTCCATTTAATAATTTTAATTGTTTAATTTGCTATTTAACAAGGTGCACAGCCAGACACACACACGTTTACATTCAACCATAAGGTAATGCTACTGAACTGAAATGAGCAAAAACCTCTTTTCACAGTATGAAATTACTCTGTACCGGTCATCCAGCCATGAGACAAAAATAGTTTCATTATCTAATGATAAAATACATTTGTTTATGAATAATGTAATGTCTATCCTTTCAGTTCTTTTTACAAACCCTACATCAGTGTTTTTAACAAAAACAGACACACACTTTTTTATAACAAGTAGCATTAAGTATTAAATTGAGACACGTTTCTCCTTACTTCTCTATGTTGAGTGGGACTGTAACATTTTACCTAGGCCACATAAAATAGTAACTAAAGAATATTAAAATAGAAAAAATATTATTGTTTGATCAGTAATTTTAGTTGTTTGTTGTCTGTATGCATAGAAAAAATAATAATAAAACCCCGTTAACAGTTTCCACTGCAATAAGCCTTATTATGAGAGTTTATTTTTGACTCCTAAACAACAGTATAAAATAAGTAACACAACGGTATGCTTGTTTAGAACAATATACCTCAAATTTAGAGTTTAAAGCTATAAGTGCCCTTTTTAACTGTATTCTAGATATAAGATCTTGGATGGCAGAAAACTTTTTACAGCTTAACCAGGACAAAACTGAAGTTTTAATCATCGGTCCCGATCGAGGCTCAGAGAGAGAAACTCTTGTCTAAATTAGAGGCATTTTCACTATGTCCTTTGCTACAAGTGAAAAACCTGGGTGTTATTTTTGACTCTGAGCTTGGTTTTATCCCACATATTAAACATGTAACCAAAATTGGATTTTATCATCTAAAAAATATAGCCAGAGTTCGCGCTATTCTCTCTCGGGCCAACACGGAGATGCTGATGCATGCTTTTATTACCAGTCGCATTGATTACTGTAATGCCCTGCTCTCTGGTCTTCCTAAAAAGAATATTTCAACTTTACAACTTTTACAAAACTCAGCAGCTCGTGTGCTGATGAAGACCAGAGGGTGGGCCCACATTACACCGGTTTTAGAATCGCTGCATTGGCTCCCCGTGTGTTTCAGGGTAGATTTTAAAGTTCTTTTATTGGTTTTTAAATGTCTTAATGGTCTTGGGCCTTCTTATCTCTCAGATCTGCTTTTACCATATGAACCCTCGCGGACCCTGAGGTCCTCTGGTACTGGCCTTTTAATTGTCCCTAAAGTCAGGACACATACTCACGGAGAGGCAGCTTTTCAGTGGTATGGTCCTCGTCTGTGGAACAGCCTGTGGAGGAGCTCAGGGCCGCAGAGAACGTACACGTTTTTAAGAACAGGCTCAAGACCCACCTTTTTAATTCAGCTTTTACTTAACGTTTATTTATTTTATGCTTTTTTATTCTATCCGGTTATTCTATTATTAATTTAGGCTTTACCTAATATTTATTGATTTTATTCTTATTCATTTTTTAATCTTCTTACTTTATTTATATTTATATTTATATTGTATCCCGTTCTTATTTATTTTATCGTTTTACCCTGTATATAGCCTATTGCGTCATATCTCCAGTGTTTCCTCGGAGGGGGCTCTCTGCACCGGGGCTGTGATTGACCGTGGCTGCTGGGTCTCTGGGGTCCTCTCAGCCTGGCTGGGGGGCTTCTTTGCCTCTCTCCTGCTGTGTGCCCGGCCTGGAGGTTGCGGTCTGTGACCGGCTCCCGGTGCAGACGGCTCCCTGTTATAGTGTTTCCTCATTTGGCACATGCGAGCCCAGCCCAATTTTACGCTTTAAGTGTGTGTGTGGGGGGGGGGGGGGGGGGGGGATATGTGTGTATTCACATTGTTTATGTTAATGAGAGTGTGTGGAGTAAGTTGGAGGGTGGGGTGGGGTGGGCTGCTTTTAACCATGTAAAGCACTTTGTGCTACTTTTTTTTTTTTTGAAAAGTGCTTTATAAATAAAGATTGATTGATTGAAGTGTATGTAAGTGAGCCAATGAAAACCATGAAGCAGGAAAAGAACTGTTTTCTAAAATGGCTTTAAAACAAAATCTAAACTAACCAAGATTTACTAAAACATATGTGAGATGTTATTTTGATAGCATAAATATTTCCTCAGTTCAAGATTAACACATTTCTTGCTCTATTTTTTGCAGTGTCTCCTACAGAAGTGAACATTTCAGTGATTTCAGAGGACTAATTTGAGTGTGTGACAGAAGCCAACCCAAATGCAAACTTTACCTGGAGCAGGTAAAGTATAAATATTTCTTTTACTGCCTAAGGCATGTTTTTTAAGTAGAGTGTGCTAGTGGTCCTATCAGATTTAAGGTACCATAGCAGAGTTGGGTGCGAAGAAAAGTTTTCTGATATGTATCAACAGATTTTTGCTATATTTGGGAGATTAAAACTATCCAGAAACCCTGTCTTTGCACCACCACAGATCTCCTCTACCAAGACACACCCACGATATCTAAAATCTCTCCCTCGGCTGCCCCTGATAAACACTGTACCCAACACCTAGGGCATCTCCTGCACATGTTATTTCTTCAGGATATTCTTATTAGGGCTTCGTGGGTTAAAGCCTCGCCCCAGGGATACCCGCTCACCATTTGCCTCGTTTCTGGGTTGGGCCTTGATAACCCCACCGTGAAAACCTACTCTTCATAGGGTTTTCTGAATGGCTCTTTATCTGCTTTTCACTAAAGACAAAGACTTTGTCAACTGCCTTTATTCCCCCACAGCTCAAGCTGTAGTCCAAGTATTGTCTCCATTAACATGATGTTTTGTGTATCCATCGTCTTTATGTGAATAAAGAAAAATACTATCACAAAGACTGAAATTTGTTTAACTTTTCATTTAACTTTTGGCACAAATCACAACTCACTCACTTTATGTATATTTAATGTTGAGCCTCATTCATGTTTTTTATCAGATCTGGGCAGTCTTTCCTGGAGTCTGCTGTCAAAGAAGAGGGTGCAAAGCTACAACTGCTGAGTCTGACCGCTTATCTAAATGGCCTCTATGAGTGTGAAGCAGCTAACTCATATGGAATAAAACATGGTCAGCTCTATGTGCATGTGGCATCAGGTGAGATCAGTTTGGATTTAGCTGTGCAGTTTGTTCAAATTTATCTTTTGTTTCTCTTTTTTAGATCTGAGCTTTTGTGGATGTTGTGTCATTTAGATGTTACTCTGTTTGGTTTTCTTGTTTTCTCCTATTGAAAGATATAAACAGAGACTTGAATATCTAGACTATGAGTAAAATTATTCCATATAAATTTCTCTCCATATTTAAGCATTTTCATCATGCCCTAGAAGTTAGAATTCCTTGGAGAATAGTTACGTTAAAGAAGTAGTTCGATTACCCTAGAGATAAGTTAATCAATCAATGAGTGATGCTCCACCCAGTGTAATACGACCAGTTCTTTAAGCTAACAGCATGTCTTAGCTTGAAGTTCTTTTCATACCAAATTTGTCTCACATTCTTTTCTATGTCAGATCTTGTCTGTTGGAAAACATTTTTCAATGTGTTGGATACAGGTGTCAGGTGGTGTTTGAATACTGTCCAACTCATTTAAATGTGAAATATAAAACTAAATTCCAATAAACAGAGAAAACGATTAATCATCTCCTTCTCAATATATTCTTCCTTCTTGTGTCTCTGCAGGAGCATGCTCTGCTGCTTGGGCCTCATTTGGTCTTTTGCTTTCCTTGAATGCCATTGGAGCTACATGGTTCTTTTATAAATCCGGGTGTTTTCAAAAGTGCTTAGAACAATAACTCTTTGTGCACTGAATACGTAGCACTCTACTCCTAATATTAAAGGATATGCACACAATGTACAAATAGCTTTTGAAGTTTTAGTGAATAAAAATAGGCCAAGCCTCAATTGCAGACATTGTGCGGTTATATTTTGACTGGCATAAATGTGATTGGACCTGAACCGGAATGATGTCAGGGAAACTATGGAAGCCTTTTGAACAGCTCGTAATCTAAAACTTACAACATCCTCTTAAAACAATGAATTCATTCTCATGTACTGGGTCTCTGATGTTTTATTTGTGATTTGAAAATATGTGTTGTACAGGGAGAGCAGAATTATTAGGCAAATGAGTATTTTGTCCACATCATCCTCTTCATGCATGTTGTCTTACTCCAAGCTGTATAGGCTCGAAAGCCTACTACCAATTAAGCATATTAGGTGATGTGCATCTCTGTAATGAGAAGGGGTGTGGTCTAATGACATCAACACTCTATATCAGGTGTGCATAATTATTAGGCAACTTCCTTTCCTTTGGCAAAATGGGTCAAAAGAAGGACTTGACAGGCTCAGAAAAGTCACAAATAGTGAGATATCTTGCAGAGGGATGCAGCAGTCTCAAAATTGCAAAGCTTCTGAAGCGTGATCATCGAACAATCAAGCGTTTCATTCAAAATAGTCAACAGGGTCGCAAGAAGCGTGTGGAAAAACCAAGGCGCAAAATAACTGCCCATGAACTGAGAAAAGTCAAGCGTGCAGCTGCCAAGATGCCACTTGCCACCAGTTTGGCCATATTTCAGAGCTGCAACATCACTGGAGTGCCCAAAAGCACAAGGTGTGCAATACTCAGAGACATGGCCAAGGTAAGAAAGGCTGAAAGACGACCACCACTGAACAAGACACACAAGCTGAAACGTCAAGACTGGGCCAAGAAATATCTCAAGACTGATCTTTCTAAGGTTTTATGGACTGATG
This sequence comes from Copadichromis virginalis, assembly GCF_057382275.1. Classification (NCBI taxonomy): domain Eukaryota; kingdom Metazoa; phylum Chordata; class Actinopteri; order Cichliformes; family Cichlidae; genus Copadichromis; species Copadichromis virginalis. The sequence goes on from NC_140633.1 coordinate 21,995,110, forward strand.
AAATGAGAGTGAGTCTTGATGGGCCAGATGGATGGGCCCGTGGCTGGATTGGTAAAGGGCAGAGAGCTCCAGTCCGACTCAGACGCCAGCAAGGTGGAGGTGGAGTACTGGTTTGGGCTGGTATCATCAAAGATGAGCTTGTGGGGCCTTTTCGGGTTGAGGATGGAGTCAAGCTCAACTCCCAGTCCTACTGCCAGTTTCTGGAAGACACCTTCTTCAAGCAGTGGTACAGGAAGAAGTCTGCATCCTTCAAGAAAAACATGATTTTCATGCAGGACAATGCTCCATCACACGCGTCCAAGTACTCCACAGCGTGGCTGGCAAGAAAGGGTATAAAAGAAGAAAAACTAATGACATGGCCTCCTTGTTCACCTGATCTGAACCCCATTGAGAACCTGTGGTCCATCATCAAATGTGAGATTTACAAGGAGGGAAAACAGTACACCTCTCTGAACAGTGTCTGGGAGGCTGTGGTTGCTGCTGCACGCAATGTTGATGGTGAACAGATCAAAACACTGACAGAATCCATGGATGGCAGGCTTTTGAGTGTCCTTGCAAAGAAAGGTGGCTATATTGGTCGCTGATTTGTTTTTGAATGTCAGAAATGTATATTTGTGAATGTGGAGATGTTATATTGGTTTCACTGGTAAAAATCAATAATTGAAATGGGTATATATTTGTTTTTTTGTTAAGTTGCCTAATAATTATGCACAGTAATAGTCACCTGCACACACAGATATCCCCCTAAAATAGCTAAAACTAAAAACAAACTAAAAACTACTTCCAAAAACATTCAGCTTTGATATTAATGAGTTTTTTTGGGTTCATTGAGAACATGGTTGTTGTTCAATAATAAAATTATTCCTCAAAAATACAACTTGCCTAATAATTCTGCACTCCCTGTATACTTTGGTTTCAGCCAAATACATTAAAGTTGATTCTGTGCCTCACAGTACAGATGGACAATGATCCAAAACACACTGAAAAAGAAGCCCAGGAGGTTTTGAAGGAGGCGTAGTATTCTGCAGTGATGGACTCAGTCCCCTGATGTCACTCCAACTTGGCTGGATCTTACATCCTGAACACAGGATGTAAGAGCCAAGAATAAGAAAGTGAAAAGCCTGAGATTAAAGGGCTTGGAAAGGATCAAGAAGAGAAAACCCATTCTCCAATGATCTCTAAGACTTCACCCATTGCCTACAAAGGATACAATAAAGTATTCAAACCAAACAGTCTGTTTTATGATTATGTTTATGTTTCTCCAGCTACAGTTCAGCTTCATGCAATACAGTAGTTTTGTTCAAAGCCTTCAATTAAAATTACGAGTTTTGCACTTGAATTGCACCTTGTTTGGTTTTCTCTAAAGAACTGAGCAGTTCAAAAGTAAATCTTTTTCTTTCTTTTCTTTCTTGATTTTTGAGGAATTAAAACTCAACCGTTCTTTCTAAAATCTGCAGATACACTAAAAGTCTTTGCATATTCTTCTGAAACTATCCAGACAGCACAACAAAGTATTGCAGACGTATACCTGCTCTGTCAGGTAGTGGCAGGTAACAGAGATGTGGTTTATCTCATTAGGAAGAATGTGTTTCTGTGGGTTAGCGCTGCTTTACCTACATTTCACCTTTCTCTTCATAACTCACACAAAGAGGGATTCAGGAGCTTTAATTTGGCTTTCTTATCAGCAAGAAGCAAGTACAATAATGTTTACCTCCACTTCACCTGACAATTCTGCTGGGGAGGCATTAGGTTGCATTGACATTGCTTACCCACTGAAAAAGATTGAAAAATGTCCTGTCCACCAATAATAATGGATTGCATTTATATAGCGCTTTTCAAGGCACCCAAAGCACTTTACAATGCCACTATTCATTCACTCTCACACACTGGTGGAGGCAGCTACAGTTGTAGCCACAGCTGCCCTGGGGCAGACTGACAGAAGCGAGGCTGCCATATCGCACCTCTCTGGCCAGCACCAGTAGGCGGTAGGGTAAAGTGTCTTGCCTAAGGACACGACAACCAGGACAGAGAGCTCGGGGATCGAACCGGTGACCTTCCGGTTACAGATGCACTTCCCATCTGTAACCTTCTGTGGAGGTTGGAAAAATTCGATATTTCATTTTCCACTATTTAACCAGGTCAGTCACTTGGTCCAGTTCTTCCTGTGACTATTAAGCCAATCACCCTCCTCTCAGTTTTTGCTTATGTGATCCATGGCCAGAGCTGGCAATTTCAGAGCTAATCTTCAGTTATGTTTGAATATACACAAAAAAACAAAACAAAAAAAACTAGCTTCTACTCCGTGGCTGCTGGGTGACCCGTCATCTGGGGCTCTCTTCAGCTCTTCCCAGGAGGGTGGCACAGATGCCCCTCCGATGATCCTCCTTGGGCTCTTGCACTCTGGGAGCCTCTGGATGTCTGGGGCCTGGATCTCCTTGATGCCTGCTTCATGCCCTGGGGGATGGGGCCATGGCTCCCCACACCCCTAGCAGATCATTACATAGATAAACCTTTTGAATACAAGCCCGCTGGGCCACACAGGTGTGCTCACAGGTGTGCACACGGGTATTCACTGTTCATTGACAAAAACTACCCCTTTCTTCGCTGCTACCTCAAAGCACATTGTGCGCTGTCAGTCTTGTGTGCTGCACAACAACATTCAATATCTAGTACTATTATTTACACTTAGCTAGATTAAAGCGATGGTGTTTTGTTTATTATGCTGCTTGTAGAGTGGCTGTGGCTCAGGTGCAGCAGCTCAGCTACTGATTGGAAGGTTAGTTGTTCGATTCTTGGCTTCCCCAGTCTGCATGCCAAATATCCTTGGGCAAGATACTAACCCCAAGTTGCCCTCTGATGTGTTCATCAGAGTGTGAATGTAGTTTAGTTTGCACTTGTGTTTAGAAGTGCTTGTATGAGTGGGTGCAAATGGGTGAATGAGGCATGTTGTATACGGCGCTTTGAGTACTCTGGGAGAGTAGAAAAGCGCTATATAAGAATCAGTCCATTTACTCTTTTTGCTTGTTTTCTCTTTTTTTTCTTACTCTCTCAACAGGTGATCTGGGAGATATTTTCGTTTTAAGTGCCCTTTCTTACTGTCCCTCTTCTCCTCTGTTTTTCTTTTTCCTTCCTCTCTTTCTTTCTCCCTTTCCTATCCCCCAACCATGCCTGTCCTGTCTGTAACAACTGAAAATAAAATAAAATAAAATAAAATAAAATAAAATAAAATAAAATAAAATAAAATAAAGGTCGATCAAATAGACCAATACTGCAAGGCCGTGATGATCCACTTGGTAAAGTAAATCCGTTAGGTAACTTGTTGGCTGTCAGACAATAATTCTCGGCAGCCTTACCCCAATTTCTTTCGGGGTCAACAATCAGGATCAATAAAGTTTTATTGAATTGAATTGAATTGAATTGAATTGAATTGAATTGAATTGAATTGAATTGAATTGAATTGAATTCTGATGGCTAAAGAACCAAACGGGACAGGCAAAAAAAAAGGAACCTTCATAAGCAGTTTTTCTCTTTTTTTTAAAATAAGGAGACATCAGCACAGTCAAATGACAGACAGATGTTATTCTAATGCTTGGGGTCTTGTAGTGTCTAATACAGGCCCTGACTGGGGACACCTGCTAATACACAGAGTAAAGGGTCGCCTCACCATTATAAAGAAAGTAGGTTAAGAACATAAGGGCATAATATATTTGAAAAATGTTGAAATAAGGGACACAGGGTTGGATGCATTAGGTATTTGGGCATCAGGCACCGGCCCATTTTCGATGTTTAAAATAGTAAATCACTGACACAGTTTCTGTATTTCCAACACACAAACCTCACAGTAGAAATGACCCTAATTATAGCAAATGCTAAAGAAGTGTTAGAGATACAGACGAAAAATAAGTTTTTAGATTGTGTTTTCGACTGTCTCCCAAGTTAATGTTTCGAGGTGTGTGGCATTTGCACCTGCTAGACCAACCCAGACCACATTATGATTTCAACTGACATCAGGTATGGGTCCAGCCAGCCTAGCACTTGTTCTGCAGTTGTTTAGAAGTACTTTACTGCCCCCGATCGAGACATATAAATCTTTGCACCACTTACCTGTAAACCCCCCCAACGCTAAAAGTTACCATGGAATCATTATTGAATTGCAGAATTTTCAGGCGGGGAATGAAGCAGCATCCACAGACAGTTTACAGGAATGGGCAACGTCAGGATCTGCATGACTTAAACTGATACAATGTCACCTATGATGTGACATGAGCTACTTCCCCTTACCATAGGATTGGTTTGTTAACCATACCACCAGAAGGGGTGATGTGTGGTGGCTTTGCTGGGGTCATAAGCTGAGAGTTAAAATCCTCTCTGACTGGAAAGTAACCTGCACACTAAGCTTCTCTCATCGTGCATTTTTGTTCCCTAGTTTTGAGGTGTGTACATGGACGTCCTCTGTGTTCCAAGGGGAGTGCCCAATGAGTTTAAAGCTAGAAATCAAATACCTGCATGGCTTGAGTCAGTCTTTTTCTGGTGGGTGACAATTTATAAAAACGTAGATTGGATTGTTGATTATAATCAACAGAGATTTCTGAGTCACACTCGGTATGAGTGAAGGGGATCTCTGACTGCGTGCAACTTCTCTGATGACTTGGCAGAATAGAATTGCTTTAGATGAACTGACCCATTCAAAACTTCAGTGGAGCAGTGGTTTGGTAGGTGAAGTGGGAGTGTGTCTTCTCTTTAAGTCTCTGCAGCTGCCTTGTTGACTGGATGCTGCTTCATTCCCCGCCTGAAAATTCTGTAATTCAATAATGATTCAATATGACTATTTACAGTAAGCTGAAGGAATGTATCTGTCTCTCTGACCCTCTAATCTGCTCTTTTCTCAGGCCTTGTTTTTGCGGCTCTGCTATCTGTTGTACGAGTACATCGTGTAACTGAACTGCTTTTCTGTTAGAGCTTCACACACAAATCTGTTCCCAGGATAATTCTGGAAGAAGTGTATAAATGAAACACACAGGATTGCCCCAGTGAGCACTCACATAGACACTCATGGTGTTTGCTTTTGCTTCCTTGCAAGTAAAATGAACATGTTAGAACTTGCTACTCTGTCTGTCTCACTTAATAAGAGGATTTTTTCTAACAAAGACCAAGAAACCTAATATGATGTTTTCAGACCAAGGTGATTGTAAGTGAGCCAGTGACAACTCTGAATGTGTTTGAAAGGATTACTCCTTGATACTATACCAAGATTTATGGTTTTGTCTGACATGACAGGATTCAAACATGTACGAAACATTGTTTTGACATCAGTATTTCATCAGTTGAGGGTTTATACAGTTCTGTTTTTGATCTTTGAATTCTCTGTTACATTTCAGAGGACTCATTCGAGTGTGTAACTGTGAAAGAGGGAGGAACCAAGAGAATCAGAATCATCAGAATCAGAACACTTTCTTTATCCCCAAGGGGCAATTAACAAACAACCGAGCAGCATACGTTGAAGATCAGGACAATAAGAACAGGCAATAGGAGTGAAATAATAAATACACAGAATATACAGAATATACACAGTTTTAAAATTATACAGTTTTAAAATGAAAGTGACTGAAAGGTGAATAAATAACTAAGTGACTAAAAGTGAATAAAGTGTCAGTAGTATAAGAAGAGTGTAGTTTATGTTTCTGGTGTGGGAAATGTTCTTATTGGCTGGAGTTAAAAAGCAGAGTACCAGCGGAGGCGGAGGTGGAGGCGTCACCCAGAAGGAAGCCGGGGTGAAGTATGTGAGGGGGGTCATAGATGATTTTGGCTGCCTCACTAAGGGCATGTTGGCTGAAAACCTGTGCCAGAGTTCTTACAAGCAGTCCAATGATTTTGGAGTGCACTGATGCAGTATTCTGCAGTCTGTTCCTGTTCTGAAGGCTGAGGGAGTGAAGCACATTTAATGCCTTTGTACAGCTTTTTCCTTTTATTCACCCTCACTTCTTAATGGCTTTGTATAGCACATATTAAGGTTGGGGTGTTTTTTCAGGGGTTTTTTGTTATATTTTGTTCTTTTTCATTAGCATCCTTAACGTTTTCACAGACCTCGAACACCTATAAAAGATAAATGTGCAAACATGTTTGTTTTGCAGTTTAGATGCTGAGAATTATAATCTCAAGCATTAAAATCAGGACTCCCTTCCTTGGACCCCTACTTGGTGTTTTGTGTTTATGGATTTTTACGTCTTGTTTAAACATTATTTTTATATTCTCTGTGTGACTTATGTTTCTTAGTTTGGTTTTCTTGTGCTTTTGAGTTTATCTATATTTCTAGTTTAGGTTGTTTGGTCCCCTTCACGGTTTTGTCCCGTCTCTGTGTCCTTCCCCCAGTCTCTACCTGTTAAGTCAATCTTGTCTCCATGTTTATTTGCCAGTTTGGCTCCTGAATTATGTCGCTCGCTGTTTCCGTCCCTTGCTCTGTCACCCTGGGTCCTCGCTGTGTTCCCTGTATTTAGTCTGCGTCTTAGTGTGTGTTCCTGGTGTTTTCTGTTTTATTCTGACAGTTCTTTTCATCCTGTGTGCGTCATGTTCAGTTTAGCTCCCTCTGTCTCATCCGTTAGATCATGTTTGTGTACACAGGTGTTTCCTCTCTCCCCTGACTCCCTCTCGTATATATTCTCTGTCTCCCTCCGTCCAGTGTCGGAATCTTCCTCTGGCCATGTGTCCTGTTGGTATTTTAATTCCTTCTGTTATTCTCACATCTGCCTGCCACACACTGGGTATCCTGACACTCCGTCATAGCTGAAGACTGTAAACTGGAAAGTGAAGGAGGGAAAATGTTACTGACTGAGACATTGTTGTCGATGTGTCGGTCCACACTGAGTGAACACTGAAAATACAGAGAGGTCAAGAAACTAACAATTAAAAAATTTAATTGTTATACCCTGAGGTTCTCGACCAATGTGCTTTGAAGTAAATGTTGATTATTGAACAGCTCACCACAGAAACTGAACATTTTAAAATCCAGATCCATGCACAGGAAGAAACTGTGGTGATTTTTTTTTTTTTTAATCATTTGTTGTCAAATTGTCAAATGAGACCTTAAAACTTAAACTAAATCCATTATGTTCACAAACCGACAGTGGAATTTAAAAAAAAAAAAAAAACGTGTTTTTTTTTTTTTTTTTTTTTTAGCAAAGCAGTTTTATTTACACTGTGAATTTGATTACACATAAATTATTTTCACTTTAAACTGCACCAGTGTCACTCAGCAGTCCTTGGCTTCTCTTTCTGTACTTCATTGCGGATCCATTAAAAATGAGAAATTCTCATTTTTGTCTCTTACAGAGAAAGGAACAGACACCAGATGAGGTCACAGAGATGCGAGGATCCTTCGCAGCAGAGACAGACAGAGTGACTGCCGAGACATCAACTGGGTCCAAGGGTCATGGCATTTGGGCTCCAGCTAGTCACCACAAAAGGATGGATCCCATAAACACAGCAATAACCATGAAGGGGTTGGCGGAAATCCGGGAACACCAGACCAACAAAGTTCGAGAGGCTCTTGGGCAAAAAGGGGAACACCTTCCTGTTCCTTTTTCTGGAGGATACACAGATCGTTGTTTGAAATCGGGGCAGAATAATCCCCTGATCTGTGCCACGACTGAAGGGTTGTCTAACCCCTAAGGTTGAAGAATGAAGAGCAGAGGATCACCCAACTGGACGACACTGGTAGCTGCAGCAATAAAATAAAGGCTAAAAGCTCCTTGGACAGAGGTTCTAGTCTGAGTACGTCTGAAGGGTATAAGGTAGCACCAAAATAAAGCTGTGGGAGACCCGGGGAGTGTCATCTGTACCTGCTATTGTTGGAATAATAGTTTTTCTTGCATCTGAACTGCGCAAACACAGAGGTCATCTCACATATGGTTCGCCCCTCAGGGGGACAAAGGACCTCAGGAGTGAGAAGAGATGAACCCGGCCACACTGAATTATGGGGTGTTGGTGAGCTCATTATTCTAATGACCTCATCAGAGGGAATTGTTAGATTCTAATATTATTTTATGCCATGTTATACCCCTAATTAAAGATTGTGAATTATTATGTAGTTTTAGTTTGCATTATTCTCCTGAATTAGAAGAAGCTGATAACTATTGCATTAGTTAAACTGATTTGCATTACATTAAACTGCTGACTTGTTGTGAATGAATGATATTGTTTATGATGCATTATACTGCTGAGTTATAAGAAATACTGTTCGCAGAAAGTTATTGTCTTATTTGTCTGATTAGAAGAGAACATGCTGGAGTTTTCTGCCCCATCTCAGCAGGAGCAGATAGACGGGGAGCCAAGGTCGTAGCTTAGGCGCTGTGTGAGAGAAAGCATGTGAATGTTTAGGCTTTTTATGATAAGGTGGAGGCACCAGAGGCTATAAAAGTTTGAGCAATACTCCACCATTTTGAGATCTGAGGCTGTCTGCATACAGTGTCCATCTCCCACGCGTGTGATCATTAAAATCATCGTTTGACTCAACCCGACCGGACCAGTGTTGTTATTGTGGTTTTTTCTCTTGTCTCCATCCCCAATATTTTGAACCTTAACACTGGTAAATGCAGTGTTAGTGTGTTTAAATATTAAGTGTTTCTTTTCTTCTTCTTTTTTAATCTTAAGTAGCTCTAAAACTACATTAATTTATTTATTCAGTGGTTGAGACAGCAAACTCTTCTTCTTCTTCCAACTGGTGTTAATCATGTGACATGACTGAGAGCTTGATGGACCCAGTGGTGAAACTGAAATGTTTTATTGTCTGTCCAGCTGTATTTTTATTGGATACTTGGGTCAATGCTCTCAAATCATTAAAACAAAAAAGAAGACATTTCTCAATATTTTATTCTCTTACTTTGTAGACTGATTTACAAGCCTGTGAACACAGTTAGCAGGGCTCTGCATGTAGACACAAAGACTGTGGTACAAAAGTTAAAACACAGCAAACATACAACAGCAAGGCTGGCCCAGAACACAAGGACACTTAACACAGAAATATAAATCATTCATGCATTAAACAAAAGGCAGCAAACTCGGCGGATAAACCAGTGTTGCATCTGCAAGTAAGAGACAGCTTAGCAAAGAACCCATTTTAAATAATATCTTCTGGCACTTTGTTGCAAGCACTCTGTAACAAAAACACATAATAATATTTTGAATATACAAAAAATGTCAGATAACACAAGAACTGTGATTAGAATTAGAGATATCAGGTCTTATCAAGCGATGAACTAAAATTTGAATTTTTTCATTATATATAATAGAAGCTTTCCTGGAAAGAAAAACACACAATGAAACTCAACTTTATTGAAACAGTGTGGGATCATCTTGATAGAGACAAAAAGGCAGCCAGCATCCGAAGAAGAGTTTTGAATGTCCTTCAAGAAGTCTGTAGAATTCCTGTGGTTCTGCTCACAAATGTATTTGCATCATCAGTTTAATCCCAACATTATTATAGTGGACAAAATAACCCATGATCTCTGGAACATGGTTCAGTCCAGTCCCCGTTTAATAATGTCCAGTCAGAGACATGAGACTATGTCACAGTACTTAAGGACTGTATTTGCTGCCACACATTAAGCACGCACTCTGGCTTTCGAGTAAGGATTTGGTTCTGAAATTGGTACAAGTAGGAAATAATATAAACACCTATTTCAATTATTCTTTCACATTCGGTATTAAAGCCAATAACAAAATAAAGTATGATATTAATTATGGGATAGAAGCCGATTATACAACGTGGCATAGACACAGAATTGCAGCTAAATCCCTCATTGCTGGATCAACACTACCCTCTGGTGGTCGTTTCAATAAATGCTTCTGAGTATTTTAAAAAAAACTTTATATTTTATCAATATGTTGTACTTCAGCCCAACCTGCTTGCTACCAGTGATGGTACATAAGCTCTTTTTTGAGTTGGTGTGGAGATGGGAGTGAGGTTTGACTGCTTAAATGAACCCAAATAATTTACCAGTGGATAGCACCACGTGTAATGATGTTAAATATGCTAAATTTAACTAATTAATTAATTAATATTTTATAACAATCACAAACAGGTGCCATGTGTTTTGGTTACAGCACTTGGTAACTGTGCAAAAATGCAGTACTTTTGGAAAAAGCCTGTGGAACATCACGTGTTTAAATGTGGTTTATTTTACCAGGGTGCGGCAGAAACTACCTAAAAGTCTAGGTATTTGGATCTTGCAAGTTTTGAATGCACTTTGTGGCTTTTTCAAAAGAACATAAATACTTTGACTCTGTACAGGTAACAGCAGTAACTGCCTTTTTAAAGGACGCAGCTGTTTGTAGTTCTGGTAATCATATTACAGTAATGTTCACTGGCAGAATTACAGCAACACAACAGTATTGAGGATGCTGGAAGCACTACGGTTTTGCACTAATGAACAGTTTGAGTCTATTTTAAATGTATATAGGTAACAAATTATTAGTAAACTTTACTTGAAACTATGCACAACTTGAACGTTTACACACAGCCTGACCACAGTAACAGCCAGAAAAAGGTTCACAAAGAGGTACTGTTGAAGAACTCTTGGGGCGGGACATTTGTTCCCGTTAGGTGTGTCAGAGGAATGTTAGCAATTTCCTTCTCAGTCTGACATCTGTTGTATTTGCACGAAAGCACATGAAAGTGTGATGCTGAGTCGTCTGGTGCTGCTGACTGTGCTCCTTTTTGTTATGCATATGCTAATAATCATGTAAAGATATAGATACATATAAATTAACTCGTCATGTATTGCCCACATGTTACCAGCAAATAAGTAAACATTGAGTACTTACTTTAACAAGACTAACTAAACTAAATAAAAGGAGGATGCATACAGCATTTTTTTTTTAAGTGAAGTAAATAGAAGTCAGTCCGAGGAAAGTCGACATAATCTCGATAATAAACATCTCTTCCTGTGACACAAATGTCCCTCATCCCTCAGGGTCACACAAAGGGCTCTACAACACTCCACAGCTGCAGAATGTACAGATTGCCAGAAAACATTTGTGCTGAGAACTGAAATTGTTTTCCAGTAATAAACCTCCACAGACTCTCCCATGCTTGACGAGTGGTGCTCCTTACTGGAGTTTATTATTGATCCAAAAAATATTATTATTATTATTTTTTAAAGATAACCAAGACAACCAAAAAGTAACCCATTCATGTCCATGGAAACTTTTCATTGTGTTAATACCTTGTTTTAAATCTAGAGGCCTAAGCCTATAATACAATTACCTGCATATGTCTGATTTTGGCTTATCTGGGTAACTTCAGGGTTAACACTGGATTTTCTGGTTCACTACCTACTGCTATAGCTTGCTATGACAACTTATGCTGTAACTGAACAATCGATTATGCAGAAAATAACTTCACAATTCTTAAAATATCTCTTGGACCCCTGTGCACGATAGTGGGAAGGTGTAATTTTTTTAAATTTTTTTTTTAAAATACGTTTAATGTCTTAGTGTTTCCCTGATTTTATTCCTCTTCTTTTTCTATTGGCAACAAAAAATGTATAACACATTTTAAATAGTTTATTAAATTCATTTAGATACTTAATAAATGTCATAATATGATATTGATTCTCTGCTGGCAGAATAGATTTGATGAATGTGTTATGGTCCTGAGCCTGTGGACTCAGTGGTTTTGGTTTTGATTATTATCTTATGTTTCAAGTTAATTCTTGTTAGGATTATCTGTTTTTTGATTTTGAGCTCCTTTTGTTCTGTGTCTCTGTGCCTGCCCTGGTCCAACGTCTCTGTGTTCCCTCCCTGTTGCCATGTCTGATGTCTTAGAGTTAAGCTCATGTCTGTGCATACCTGTTGCATTTCCTGTTTTACTTTGATAGTCTCTGTCCTGTCATCTTTGCCCTTCATTCCCTGTGTTCTATCTGCGTTTCAGGTTTGTTTAGTTAGTCTTTCCAGTTTAGGTTTTGCAGTGTAGCAGCTCTTGTGTTCAGCCCTTGTTTGTAGTTTGTTTCACCCCTCTGTAAATAAAGTTATATCATAACAAATCCTACATCTGTGCTTGCACTTGGGTCCTTCTCTCCACATCACACAACTAACGACGCAGCTGTGACAGAATTCAAGTTGTTAAGCTGTACCTTACTGAAACCACAGGGATGGTTGCAGATCAATTTGGTGATTTAGAAAGCCATTAAATATTGTTTTATTGTTTGTTTGTGTCTCTTTCGCACTCTAGGAATCACAGATCAATCAGACAATCAATCAAATTTATTTCACAAGCTCAAGCGATTTCCACATCTTCTTCATTAGTAAGGTTTGATGTTTGAATGATTCCAGTTTAAAGTTACAAAGCTCTAATGTGCATCCATCAACAGCAGTGAGAGCACACACAGTGATAAAACTATAAACTGCTATTAAAATGTTTATTGCTAAATCTCCAGATTAACTGAGCAATTTGCAGACAACAACTGAAGGTGAGATTCGAGCTATAAATACACAAGAGGTAATCGGGGAGAGGGTAAGAAAAAACAAATAAACATCTGAAGCTACTTCAAAAAATGGCAAAATAAGCAAAATTATAAACACACCAAAATTAAACAGGAAGCAAAGCATAACTAAACAAGGGAACAAGATATTAAACTGGAATGGAGGCAAACACAGAACCAAGACTAACAGAGGGTCAGAGAGAGTACAGGGGGAACTGACAGAAAACTGAAAGACAACAAGCTCCAGAAAACCCTCAATAACTAAAACTCACAAGAACTAAAGACTCAATATGCAAAAGAATATCATAGAGAGAGAGAATAAAGCAGTAAAGCAAAGAAAAAAAAAGTTAAAAATTAAAAAAAAAGAGAACCCAATAATAAATTATACTGAAAAAATAAAGAGTGAAAAACAAAACACTGAGTCAAACACCTAGGAACTGTGACAGTTTTATGCCTCCCTGTGTTTCTGAAAATCTCTGAACTGTTTGTAGGTTGAACAGTTCCATCAATGCAGCAAATCAATTCACACTTAAGCTTGATTACTTTCTCAGTTACAATTTCAATGCTTCATATATGTGTGAAATTTGTAAATTTGCCTTTATGTGATAATTTCTCACATGAGCTGAGAGTTTCTCAGTATGGCAGTAGACACCGGTTTGAGCCCTAACTAAATTTGGATAACTAAAGAAATTTTTCATGATGAAGATGAACTTTCACATTGTTTTACTCTCAGACTCAGTCCCACACATCTAGGGCCTATTGGTTTTTTACCTTGCTTTGTTGAACAAGGATGTGGGAAGCTAGTAAAAAAATGAGAGCAATGGAAAAATGTTTTCATTACTCTCCTTAGTCGTTACTTGTCTTTCAGCAAGGTTATACAAAACAGCACAAAGCAGAAAAATGAAGCATAGGCAAAGAATGAGACCATTAAATCAAAAACAACTCTAAGGTAAATAAGGTAATTCTCTGAGAAGGCCAATCGTCCACACCGTTGAGTTGTTTAATTTTTATTCTTTTTTCCAATCTGCTGTGAAAATTCAAGTCATGATAAAGGTGTGCTTGTTGTGTCAGTAGCTGGAGCATAGAATATAATCCAGCTAGTCCTGTTTTTAGCAATACAGGCATGACTTTCAACTGCCTATGACCAGTTTACTTACCCCTACCAGTGCAAAGTGGGCTTTATTTTTATTTTTGTTTCATGAAGAATGTGCCAAACCTGTGAAATAAGACAATCAAACTTGGTGTGTAAGATCTGATTCTCGTTTAGCACCATCTAAGATGCAATGGATGACACAGGTTTGATACATCAAGTAATTTCTAATGAAATTCCAGCCTCTCCCTCAAGAGTTTTTGAGGAGGCCAGACGCAAGTAAACTTGTACTTTAGTGTTTAAACCTGTAAATCTTCTTGGGTCCCCTGTTTCTGGTTTTCCTAGTTCCTCTCTTTAATAGTGTTTGTCTTTACAGCTCTCCATGTGATTGGTGGAAGTGTGACAGTAGTTCAGGGAGGTACCGCTATTTTACCGTGTCATATCACTGATACCAACGATGACCTGACACAAATTACCTGGCAGAGGAGGACAAGAGAAAAACCTCTCAATGGCAATTTTATTACTATGTAACCCAGAAATGGACTACAGATTGTCAATGGACATGATGGCCGATTTAAATATGTCATAATTTTTGATGACAAAAATGGAACTCTCCAGTTATCCAATGTTGCCCTGAAGGATGAAGGCAGATAAACGTGCATCTTCACCTTATTTCCGAGTGGAAATCAGAAGATTGAGATACCTCTAAACTTGCTTACTATGAAAAACAGACAAACAAACATTTGTGAGACAGAGAATTACTTTCACCATCCTTTCACCCACTATGTTGATTTATTTTAGTGGTGCCTCACTGGTGACAAAGTGAGGATGACCCTACATCGGTATTTTTAACAAAAAAGACACAACATCAAAATTCTGTAAACACCTTTGTCAACATACTTCTCTTTGTTGAGGGGTATTGTGACATTTGGTGTCACTCACTTACAATAGTCAAAAAAATCAATATTAAAATAAAAACATAAAAGAAAATTTAAAAAATTAAAACAAAATACAAATGTATTTTTATTCAGTCATCAATTTTAATTGTTTGTGGTTGAATGCTGCAGAACCAGCGATTCATTCTAAGATTGCAGAAATATAAAACATAATTCTCTTAGTTTGGGAGTTTATTTTGGACTCAGTACAAAATAAGTAAGACAACAGTAATGCTTATTGAGGGTCACTATACCTCTAATTTAGAGCTCCAAGCTATTTAGAGCAATGTATGTGAAAATCATGAATCTATATTCATGAAATTAGAAGACAGGAAGGAAGGAAAATGTGATGAGAAACAGCATTCTGTGCTTCAAAATCTCAAACAGAAAGGCACCGTAAACATGAAGGTCCTAATAAACATGTCATGGTCCTGGGTCGGTGACCCAGCGCTTTTAGTTCGTTATCATTTTCTTGATGATGATTGTTTAAGTTCTATCTGTTATATTCAGTCTGCGTCTGTATCTGTTTGTCTATGGTGTCACCCCATCTGGTTGTGAATCTGTCTGTTTAGTTCAATGTCTTGTCTGGTTCCATGTGTCTGAGTTTCCTGTTTTATTGTGAAGGCCTGTGTCGTATGTGAGTGTGCTCAGTTTACGTTTCCCCTGTCCCGTCAGCTCAGATTCCTCCCAGCTGTGTTGCCCTCCTGTCTCTCATCCCCTGATTACTGGTGTGTGTATTTAAGCCCTATGTGTTCTCCTGCCTGTTGCCGGTTCGTCTGTGTTACGTCGTGTCAGTCTGTGGGCCACGGTGTCCTGTCCCTCGTCTGTGTCTCTCTGTCTCTCACCCCATTCTGGTACCCTCTCAGGTTTGTCATTTAGCTTTCCCGGTTTAGGTCTTTAGTTTTGTCTTCCCTCTTGCCTGTTTTGCCATCTCACCACTGTGTAAATAAAACTTCACCAGCATTATCATCTACTGCCTGCGTTTTGGGTCCTTTCTCCCTTCATACCACACGACTCGCCTCGGCAGCCGTGACAAAACAGAGCTGTGCCAGCAGTAAAAGAATTGTTTCTAAAATAGCTTTGGAACGAAATGGAAAAGTAACCAGAATTTACTAAAATATATCTGATACTTTTGTACTTTTGATAGCATTAATATTTCCTTGGTTCAAGATGAACACATTTCTCACTACATTTTTTGCAGTCTCTCCTACAGAAGTAAACAGTTCAGTGGACTGAGAGGACTCATTTGAGTGTGTTACAGAAGCAAATTCAAATTTTAATTTCAGCACTCAGGCCATTTTTTTTTTCAAGTTCACTCTTCTAAAAGTTTTGGACTTTGGGCAGATCAAATGAATAAACCACTCTCCTCCTATCTGATTGACAGTTTCATAGCAGAGTTGAGTGTGGAGTGAAGTGTTGTGATATGCATCAACAGACTTTTGCTCATCTGCTGGGACACTGACTCCTGGTAGAGTCCATCACCCACTGGGAATTGGTCTGACTTACTACCACCAATGCAGAACAAGCCTGCCACTGTGGCTGTACAGTAGTCAAGTGTCTCATAATAATGGCCACATACCTGGCATTCTCAAAGCAACCCACACAAGAAACCCCAGTGAAAACCGCATTGTTCCTCTTGAATCTGACATTCAACAGACGGACTCTGCAGTACTCTGGCACAGACCTTCCCAGAAAGACTACACTTCATCCTGGAGCATCTGGACTCCCCAGGAACCTACGCCAGGATCCTGTTTGTGGACTTCAGCTCTGCCTTCAACACCATCCTTCCAGACCATCTCCAAGGCAAGCTCTCCCAGATGAATGTGCCTGATCCCATCTGCCGGTGGATCACTGACTTCCTGACGGACAGGAAGCAACATGTGAGGCTGGGAAAGAATGTCTCGGACTCCCGGACCATCAGCACCGGCTCCCCTCAGGGCTGTGTTCTTTCTCCTCTGCTCTTCTCCCTGTACACCAACTGCTGCACCTCCACCCACCAGTCTGTCAAGTTTGCAGATGACACCACCGTTATTGGACTCATCTTGGACGGGGATGAGTCTGCCTACAGGAGGGAGGTTGAACGTCTGGTGTCCTGGTGCAGCCACAACAACTTGGTGCTGAATGCCCAGAAGACAGTGGAGATTGTTGTGGACTTCAGGAAGCACACAGCCCCACTCCCCCCCATCATCCTGACTGACACCCTCATCACCTTTTTGGACTCATTCCGCTTCCTGGGTACCACCATCACCCAGGACCTGAAGTGGGAGCCCACCATCACCTCCGTCAAAAAGAAAGCCCAGCAGAGGATGTACTTCCTGAGGCAGCTGAAGAAATTCAACCTGCCAACACGGACGATGATGCAGTTCTACACTGCAATCATCGAGTCCATCCTCACCTCCTCCATCACTGTGTGGTACGCTGGAGCCACTATCAGGGACAAACAGAGACTGCAGCGTGTTGTTGTTCTCTGCTGAGAAAGTGATTGGCTGCAGACTCCCATCTCTGCAGGACCTGTACACCTCCAGGACACTGGGGCGTGCAGCTCGGATCTCAGCTGACCCTTCTCACCCTGGACACAGTCTGTTTGACCTGCTCCCCTCAGGCAGGAGGCTCCGGTCCATTCGCACCAGTACCTCTCGCCATAAGAACAGTTTCTTCCCCTCTGCTGTCGGACACATGAACAATAACCGTATGACTGTTCCCACCACTAACACATGACTCTACACTGTGTTCACTGCATCATTCCATGTTTGGCACTGATCACCACCTGCACTCATGTATATATCATGTATATATCATGTATATATCTATCTACTTAGCACTTTTAATTCTTATTTTTATGTCTATTTAAGCATTATATGACAATGTTTGCCCTAAGTACCGCAGCAATTTCCTAATGTTGTAAACCTGCTCAACATTTGGCAATAAAACCCTTTCGCTCACTTCGAAAAAACATCGGTACAAATTATAAGTCTGTATCATAATGTCTGGTGTTTTCGTGTTTGTTGGTTTGTTTTTGCGAGTTGGTTAGATTCCGCTCCAGCCGGTCAGAGAATCCCCCGCCCCTCCCTTCCTTCCCTCCCCATCTCCAGCTGCCTCCCTCTTCCCGCTCCACCACAACCACCCACACATGCAGGGCCTTGGAGTAGGGGTATGTCACCAGGGTGCAGAGGAGGCTACCCCCCTGTCCCCTTCTGGCTGCCTCTGCCTCAATTTTATCCCACAACTTAGACATTCACATTACTCACACCCTCATTACACATACATATAGGATCTTGGGAGTGGGCACGATACATGGAATCCAAATTACCTTCAGGGTGTACACCTCACCCCTCGCGTGGTTGCCCACCTCTCAATTTTAAATACACGTAGACATTGAGGGCTAGCAGGAGGGGCTATGCGCTTACCTGCTGCTCTCTGGCAGGTAGCTCCATGCCCTCCTGGGTTTTAAATGCACCTTAGAACACACATGCATCAACACTACAATGAGCGGGTGGAGGGAGGTTTGGAGTCTTCTCTCACCCCCGTTCTCTGCGGCCTGCTGGAGCGGGGGGGCTAGGAGGAGGAGTTGGCCATGGCGGGCTCCCTCAGACATCGGTGCGTTGGTGGTTCTTTGTGTCTGGGGATGGGCGTCCAGGTACACACCGGCTCACTCCTTGGCGGCCGCTTATCGGGGCCTGGATCCTGGGGCTCGCTCGGGCCACTTCGGAGGTGGGGTGCCCCCGGCCTCTCGGCCTGGGGCTCGGTCACTCAGGCACAGCTGGCTGCCGGCGGAGCTCACGGGCGCGTCACTGCAACTCCCCCTGGCTTCTGCTCCGCGGCTGCTGAGTGAGCCCTCATCTGGGACTCTCCTCAGCTCTTTCCGGGACAGTGGCGCAGCTGCCCCTCTGTTGGTCTTCCTTGGTCTCTTGTGTTCTGGGGGCCTCTGGATGTCTGGAGTTTTGATCTCCTCCATACCTGCTTCATGCCCTGGAGGATGGGGCTGTGGCCCCCCCACACCCTCTAGCAGATCATTACATGAAGGAACCTTTTAAAAAAAACAAGCACGTCCATGCTCACAGATGTACACACGGGTGATCACACCCACAAACTACACCCTTTTTGGCTCCTACCTCAAAGCACACTGTGTTCTGTCGATCTTATGTGCTGCACAATAATGTTTAATATTTAGTATTTACTGTCATATTCCCGTATATCATTGTGATGTTGTTTATCATATTATTCTTGTTCTCTTCTGCTTGTTTTCTTTTTTCTTTCTCAACAGGTGATCCAGGTGATCGATAGATGCATTTCTTTTTCTGCCCATTCTGTTGGTTTTTGTTTTTTGCCCTTCTCCCCTGTCCCTCTTCTCAGCTCTTTCTCTTTCTTTCTCCCCTTCTTTCCCCCAGTCAAGTCTGTCCCGTATTCAGCAAGTGAAAATAAAATAAACAATAAAAGGTGAATCAAATGGACCATTACGGCAAGGCTGGGATGGTCAATTTGGTAAAGTAAATCCGTTGGGCATCTTTCTTTGCCTTTAAACAATAATTCTGATGGCAAAAGAGCCAAACGGGACAGGCAAAAAAAAAAGAAAAGAAAAAAGAGAATCCCCCGCCGGGCTGCCCTCTCCTCCCTGTGCCGCACCTCACAAACGGAGGGTGCCCTTACTCCCAGCAAATGGGCCATTTCCAATATGCGCGGGCAGCAGGAGTACGAGCAATTTTTTTATTTTTTTTTTGCCGATGCCCGTGATGCCGCCCCCAACCACGATGCCGCCCCGGGAAACCGCCCGTGTCGCCCGTATCAAAAAACGCTACTGGACTTAGCTGTGCAGTTTGTCTAAATCTTTTTGAAATTGTTTGATTTTTTTTTGCTGCTGTTGTGTCACTCAGATGTTTCTCTGTTTTATTTTCTTGTGTTCTATCAAAGGAGAACAAAAGTAAGAGACACAGAGACTCGAACATCTCGAATTGGACTCTCCCTCTTTAGGAATTCACCTCATGCCCAAACCAGAGGTTAGACTTTGTTGGAGAGCAGTTACTTTAAATTAGTGGTTAAGTTACCCTATGACCAAATTAAAGAGCGCATGAGTGATGCGACACCCAGTACATTACAACCAGTTCAACCACTTGATGTTAAAAACGTATCTTAGCTTGTAGTTCTTTCCAAATAACAAATTTGTCTCACTTGCTTTTCCTACCTCAGATCTTGTCAGTAATGATGGGAAGTCTTTTCTCTTTTCAGAGAGCCGGCTCTTGTGGCACGACTCCCAAATGGCTTTCATATCACTACTTGTCAGTACATGAAAGTTTTTGAATGTTTTAGAGACAGGTGATGCATGATATTTAAGTACTGTCTGAGTCATCTGTTTGAGTAATATATTATCTGTATTTGAGCTTTTGCTGGTGTTGTGTCATTCAGATGTGATTCTGTTTTCTTTTCTTTTGACTTCTATCAAGGAAAACAAATAAAAACCTGAAAATCTACACACAAAAAATGACTTTCCCTATGGAGGTATTCCAGCAATGCCCAGATAAAAGGTTAGACATCCACTACTTGTCCTAGCCTGTCAATGGTTCTTTTCATAGTCATAGTTAATCCCATTTATTTTTGTACCTTTGATCAAGGTTTGAATGCAAATTATAAATTGAATAGAATTTCAATAGAATTCACCTTTGAATAGCACTTTAATTAGCCATGTATTATGAAAAGGAAGTTCACCTGAGTTACAGGTCTTCCGGCTGTAAAACTAGATGGTCTGCTCACAGACCTGCAGCTTGATTGTCATTTTCCTGAGAACACCAGAATTGGTAGGTCTGCAACTGACACCTGAACCATGCAGTGGGGCCTGGGTTAGGCAACAGGCAATTCCTGGGTGACAAAAGCACTGATTTTGTTAATGCTCCCTAACCTTCACTCTTTAATGTTTTGAATTGTTTGTAGATATTGTGTATTGTTTATTTCTTCTTTTCTGGCTGATATATTGTGTGTTTTGCATTGCTGCGTTTGAGAGACACCATCGACCAGAACCAAATTCCTTGTATGTGTTTCCACATATAGTTGGCCAATAAATTTGATTCTGATTCTGTGCATTTGACAACACCAAATGGTCCACATAGTCTGGTAGAAGTTTAAAGGACACTACCCACCATCTCATCAGAAGCATGTCTTATCTCATCCTACCAGATAGGATGAGATAAGCGATCGTGGCTCAAGAGTTGGGAGTTTGCCTTGTAATCGGAAGGTTGCCGGTTCGAGCCCCGGCTTGGACAGTCTCGGTTGTTGTGTCCTTGGGCAAGACACTTCACCCGTTGCCTACTGGTGGTGGTCAGAGGGCCTGGTGGCGCCAGTGTCCGGCAGCCTCGCCTCTGTCAGTGTGCCCCAGGGTGGCTGTGGCTACAATGTAGCTTGCCATCACCAGTGTGTGAATGTGTGTGTGGATGACTGCATATGTAAAGCACTTTGGGGTCCTTAGGGACTAAGTAAAGCGCTATATAAATACAGGCCATTTACCAGTTGAGAGTTAAAACTAGAAAAATAAAACCAGGCAGTCTTGTTGGGGGTCGTCGTGTTGCCTCTCCGGTGGAATTATTGCCACTTTTATTTTAACCAAAGCAGGTGAAGTAGATTAACAGTGGTTCTTGCTTCCTAACTGGACAGATTGATATGTCTGAAGTAGAGATGGACCGATCCGATATTACGTATCGGTATCGGTCCGATACTGACCTAAATTACTGGATCGGATATCGGAGAAAAATAAAAAAATGTAATCCGATCCATTAAATATCACGAAAGCACCTCACAAAACTTGCAACACGCCGTAACTCGCCTCAGAACGTCGGAGCAGTATGCATCACGTGATAGAGCAGCTGTGGCATGCGGGACCTGTCGGTGGTCTGGATAGCATGTGGAGCTTCGCTAGCAACCTGGCATTTCATCTCCGACAAAGTTATCCCCGAGAGAAGTAAAGCAAGTGTGTAAGTCCATCTCTGAATGTTTGTAAAGCATTCCCAGTTAAGCTTAACTAGCGACTGCCTCTCGCTCTCCGGCTGCTACTTCAATCTGAAACTGCTAATGATCAGCTGATCGGCTTTTCTGTTGTGAGTCCGTCTCTCTTGTTTGTTTTTGGTCCACTTTGCGCCAGAAAGAGCAAACCAGCGGCTGAACAACAGCAGCACGTTTAAGCTTGATAAGCTGTTGTTAGAATTTATTTAATATTACTTTCTACACCAGGATCTTTTTCTACGTAGCTGACGGCTGGTAACTGTGCAGGGGCGGATCTAGCAAAGTTTAGCCAGGGGGGCCGATAGGGCATTAACTGGGAAAAGGGGGCACAAAGACATACTTTTCTTTCTTATTCTCATTTAAAATGTCTAGCTTTTAATAAATAATTATCTGACACCCAAAGTTTTAATTTGATGTAAAATGAATAGAAGTCAATTACTGTATATAGTGACTATTAAGTCTAATATATATACCCTAGTAAGCTATAGTACATTTTCCTTTGGGAAGGTACCATCTGTGCAGTCTGCAATTTTGTTGAAGAAAGATGTTGAATCTATTTAATATTTCTTGAAAAATAATTGATTTCTGTGCATTTTTTTTCACACTGCATCAAATTAAGGTTGATTACGTTGATTAAGCATCATGAGGTGGAGCGTGAGGGGTGGTTCCCTATTTTTTATTTATTTATTTTTGTTGTTGCTGGGAGTTGGAACCCTATTAGTTAGGTTGCTTAATATTTACGCTAAGTACTCTTTAAAATACCAGAATAGGGAGGATGGTGTAGGTCTAAGTTTATTAGATTGATCAGTATTGCTGAACTATGAAATATTTTTTTTGTATACAGGTATAACAGAATAGCTTTAGTGTAGTTGTTGTTTTAAACTTGAGTATGAACTTGCAGACTTGCAAAATGCAGCAAGATATTTTAAAAAACAGTTTTGTTGATTAAAAAACACTATATCGGATTCATATCGGTATCGGCAGATATCCAAATTTATGATATCGGTATCGGTATCGGACATAAAAAAGTGGTATCGTGCCATCTCTAGTCTGAAGTTTGGCTGACTTTGTGTTATACACTATTCTTCAGTCCCTTTCTTTTATTTATTTATTTGGTCTGAAACAGTGTATTTTCATCTGAATGAATGATGATGAGTGATGGGAAATGTTTAGTAATATGAATGAACTGAAACGTTTCACATGATCTATTACATTCTATAACATTTAGGGATTTTTTAAATTGTATTTAATTGTTAAACATCGTGTAGAGGGGAAAGCAGTGCTGGAAACATAGAGAAAGCAAATCTATGACTATGTTGTACTGTAATTTGAATCCATTAGTACACTCCCCCCCCCCTCACCCCCTAACTTTTTAAAACAAAACTAAATAAAATGATAGAAAGTCTGTATAATAATATGTAGCGAGTAAAAATGTGCAACCTAAGAGGAATAATTCACAAGCCAAAATCCTGTGATGGGAAAAAAATACGGCCCTTTTTTTCATAAAAACAAAGTTGTCAGATCTGTGATCCAAAGTAATTAAAACTAAAGGGTTCAGGGATCCCAAACAAAGGGATACTGTTAAAGCAACGTGGAGGGTGGAGGCGGAGAAGCGGGCCAAAGTTCGAATGACTAACAGTTTTAAATAAGTCGAAACTTAGTTAACATCCACAATGACAATGAAAAGTATGACACACCACCCAAGTGTGTAAATTATTGATATAGCCTACAGTGTTTGGTGATTTCTGACTTGAGTCTAGAAGTGATTCTAAATTTTAGCCAGTAACTGACTGAAAATGATTTTCACCCAAATACTAAACACAATTTTTAAAATTGCTCAGTTACTTTAAGACTCTGAAAGTGAGGCGCTTTCTAAAAATGTATTTGGATGCTTCTCGTGGCTTTTTCAAGTGAACTTAAACACTTTTCATCTGGACAGGTGTAATCGAAAAGAAGAAGAACAATCAGTTTATGTTTCTTGTATTCTTGTTTAAATTAAACACTTGTTAACAATGTTAATTTAAGACATACTTAGTGGTGTGTATGAGCATTTTGTAACAGACATAGCCTGTTTTTTGTTCGTCACCAGCTTTATCTTCCTCGCTGACTCTTAATTGAATATTTATGTTGATGCCACTAACAGGCATCATAAAACTTGTGTTTAACAAAACTGTACCGTACTGTACAATCAAAGAGGAATGATCACCAAGGAAAAACTTCTGGGATGCAAAAAAAACCCCATTTGAAAGCAAATTTCTTAATTCCGTGATCCAAACGAAATACAGGGCAAAGGATCATGTAATTGCTGACTCCACCTACGGAGTTACGGAGGAACGTTGTTTTTTCTCACACGCCCTCACAGTATACGGATTTGAAACGTCGTCACTTTAGAAACGTGTTTCTAACTTGTTAACTGAACTCAACCCTGTACTGCATGGGTAGCTGCTCGCAGGAAAAAGAAGAGCAAACAGGTGGACTTGTTTGTGTTTTCGGGCGCAGTTATTTCAGGAAAAATTGAAATGTGTTGTTTCTTTTTGGCACCTTGCCTGGTGCTGCTGGCTGTGCTCCTGCTGAGCAGCGGTGCTGAAGGTATGTAGAAAGATTTTGTCTTTATTCATGCATGCTTGCACTACAACACAGCTCATATAACTACAGTCATGGATCAAAGGGCAAACGCTAAGAAAGATGGGTTATTTGTAGATACAGATTTGTGCGTCAATCTTAGTCGGTGTGTGCGAAACAGAGCTATGCGCGTGTATTGAGATTTACGTAACGTAACGTAAAAAGAACACACACACATCAACATATGAGCGGGCGGAGGGATCGGGACTCGGGGGCGATCTCCTTGTCTCCACTCCAGGGAAAAGTTAACACCTCCTTGGTCTAGGTGCAGTTTCCCCCTCTAGGGGAAAGGGTACCTGGACCTGGGGTTTAGAGTATGTTTGAGGAGTGTGATTGTGTGTACAGTCAATGGCGTGTCCAGCGGGGTGGCCTGGGGGGGCACAGGCCACCCCCCCAACCAGACTGGCCACCCCAGGTGCCACCCCAAAGGCAAAACAATAAAATTCAATCAAATATCAAATGTCCGATTATGTTTTCACGGTGACGCTCAGATATCCGAGTGTAAGTGAATGCAGCATCGGCTTCTGCGCTATGTGCATCACGTTAGCAAAGGTAGGAGAGCCAAGCACGAAAGACGTCACTGCAGGAAACAATTTTTCGGTGAAAGAAAATGAGGACAGAATAAATGTCCCGGTAAGTAATATTAAGTTTGTTGAGTTTAGTAAACTTCGGCGAAATTAGAATACCAAGGAAAAAATAACACTTAAAGAATTATTGCAGCCGTGGAATATTTCAGACAGTATGCTACAGAGGGGAGCTAACATAAGAGTTATGAGTTATAAGATGTAATCTAAGTCGTAACATTGCTGTATGGAGCTGCAGATTTGGTTGCAGGTTAACATAGCTGGACTGGCCATCGGGCTTATTTGACTTATTTTTTATTTTTTTTGTAACGGCATGAACAATGAGAGGTGGTGGATTGGCCAGATGCAGGTCGATGTGTAGAAATAACTCCGTTGTTTGGTGGTGGCTATGGCGGGGCTTCCACAGAGGCAGCAGGTGGATGAGGGAAGGGGAGGCAGGAGGAGAGCCCCGAGGCAGCCACCAGTCCGAGTGTCAGGTGAACTGAACTTCAGGTAAGAAGTCATGACCTGCAGTCTATCTGGGTCAGATATAAACTAAGTTTAGGTGGAGTTTATTTTCGTTGTGCTGACTTTTTACTGTCAGTTGCAATAACTCATACTGCGTTCTAGCCAGCTTGGAGTTTTTATACAGCTGTTCGGTTGCTATGATGTTACTGATAGTGAACTTTATTTTATTCATAAGGTTAGTTAGTAGAGTTGCCAACGGCTCCTTAAAAAAATGGAATGGTCCCTCAATCAGAGAAAATATTACACGTTTCGTATTGAGCTGAGAAGAGACACAGTTTGTCCCGAACTTCAGCTAGAATGGAAAAAGACACAAAGCTGGATTTATTCTGTCTTTACGCTGCACAGCTGCCTCTTCTCTCATCCTGCCTCTCCTGTTGCTACTTCAATCATGAAACTGATCAATGATCAGCTGATCGGCTTTTCTCTCTTGTTTGTTTATCGCCCACTTTGCGCCAGAAAGACGAAACCAGCAGATGTCGCGCTAAACAACAGCAGCACGTTTAAGCTTGATCGGCTGTTGTTAGAATTTATTTAATATTAATTTCTAGTATCAGCTGATGTTTGCTGGAGCCACAGCTGTAAAGCTGCTGGTCATGATGTCGGTTTGGATATCTGGTGAGAGGGAAACGTGAAGACCACCCACCAGGATCCTTTTTTATGTAGCTGACAGCTGGTAACTGTGCAGGGGCGGGTCTAGCAAAGTTTTGCCAGGGGGCCAGGTAGGGCATTAACAGGGAAAGGGGGCACAAAGAAATACTTTTCTTTCTTATTCTCATTTAAAATATCTAGCTTTTATTAAATAATTATCTAAATCTTACAACCAAAGTTTTTATCTGACGTAAAATGTATAGAAATCATACATATACCAAAAAGACTGTACATCACTGTCACAACAGGGTTTGTTTTCATTCAAAGGCTTTATGGCTTTAATACCTGGTGGGTCGGTCTGTAGTCAAAATGCCTGATTTTCTGTCCCAGTCCAGCCCTGCAGGTTATACTGGCAGTGTCACCATGCCAGCTGAATGTATTTCATCATCAGCCAGTGTTGTTCTTTATCAATATTACCAAAGTTTACCATAAGGCAGCATAGAAAGTATTTACTTGCTTTCAGGTTTTATTCAAATATTAGTCTTTTCAGTTGTTTCTCCACTTTTTTCCTGTTTCAAAATCAAACACCAGTTTGTGAGAAGATTATCTTCTTTTTTTAACAGGCAGAGAAAGTTTTACATTGGAACTGGCTAATTTGTCAATTGTTTGCTACAAATGTTCGTATTTTAATATTCAAAAATGTTTTTGCCCAAAACATATGTGCAGTATATGTCAGTAAAAATACTATGCAAATATTGCTGTCCTTGAATGCTGAGTAAACACTGACAAAGCACTGATTGTATCTCTTGTACTTTATCAACGCAGTATCTAAAAACTTTGCACCGTAGTGGTTAAAATCTCATTCTAATAAGAGTTAAAAGTGCATTTGGTTATTAGGTTTATAGGATTATTGAATTATGGTTAAGGGTTGGTAGAATTTTTTTTTTAAACATTATCTGCCAATTAAATCTGCCACCCTTCTCCAAATCTGTGCCCCTACCTGGCCCCCCCAACAAAAATTTTCTAGACACGCCACTGTGTACAGTGTCTATTTATGTCCATCTCGACGTTGGGTGAGTGCTGAGTATGTGTGCATGGCGATGGGAATGGATGTCTGTATCTGTGTGTGCCTGTTTGCCTGTGTCTATTTGTCAGGTTGGGTATTAGACGCCACCTCTCTAGGGACCTCTCAGGCCCTCCAAGCTATGGAGGCCTGTCTCCCCTCACCACTCTCCCTGCCAGTGACTGACGCCCTCAAACATCGGTGCGTTGGTGGTTCTTGGTGTCTGTTAGCAGAGACGGGTCTTCCAGCAGAATCTGCATGAATATTGAAGATACTTATTATCTAGACGGAGGAATAATCACACGTGGGGCATCGGCTTTCACCGGAACATTTTACACCAAAAGGTGACTTTGTTTATTGAACTCTCGCGTGCACTCTGCAGCATAACAGGAAGCATCCTTTCAAAAATAAACTCACAACAGATGACAATGAGGGCACCTTACCTATTAACTAGCTCAACACCCCCACTTGCACTCACGTTGTCAGCTTTACATGCATTCCAAAAGAAACAGTTTCTCTTTACTATTTGTTTACACTCCAAACATATATTTCTCAAACTTTAATAACTTCCCCTTTGTTGCTGGCTTTGTCATAACATCAGCCACCATCAGACCTGTCGAACAATATTCCAATATCAAATTTCCAGCATTAACTGTTGATCTCACAAAATGATACTTGATATCAATATGCTTACACCTTATACCTTAGAACATGTTTCACAGTAGTCCAATGTTCCACAGCTTGTTCTTTGAAGTGCTGTGACAGCTTACTTACAACAAAACTCAAATCTGGTCGTGTGCAAGAGGTCAAGTAAATAAGGCTACCTACTGCCTCTCTGTACATTCTGACATTGTTCATTTTCTCAGCATCATCATTGTAGTTCCACTTTTGTTCACAAGGAGTTGATCTTGGTTTACAGTCTTGCCTTTGAAATCTTTCCAGTATGTTTTCTACATATCGCTCTTGTGACATTTTTACACAATCTTTGCTTTGCTCAAAATCAATACCAAGAAAATGTTTGAGTTTCCCCATATCTTTCATTTTGAACCTTGTAGTTAGCATTCCCTTCACAGTTTTCAGAACCCTTTTCATCACTGGCTGCAATAATAATATCATCAACCCATATGATCATGATCACTTTGTCTTTTCCTGTTTTCCTTGTGTAAACACAATGCTCTACAGGACTCTGCATGAAACCGTTCTCTATCAAATAGTCATGTAATGTCCTGTTCCAGTTTCGGCCTTACTGTTTAAGCCCATAAAGTGACTTTTCTAGCTTGTAGACCAGTTTCTCATCTGTTTTTGCCTTTTACTTCATAGCCTTCTGGCTGCTCAACATAAACTTCAAAATCTATTGGTGCATGCAAGTATGCAGTTTTTACATCCATCTGATGCAAAATCAGGTTTTCTTGTATTGCACACTGCATCAATACTCTTATGCTTGTCAGGTTAGCAGTCGGAGAAAAAGTTTCATCATAGTCTATCCCAAAACACTGGTTGTAACCTTTAGCTACGTACCGTGCTTTATATTTCTCTGATCCATCACCACTGTTTTTCTTCACATATACCCATCTACCCCCCACTGCTTTCTTTCCCTCAGGTAAGATTGTTAGGGTAAAAGTGTTGTTCTCGTTTAAGGATTGCATTTCCTCATCCATAGCTGCTTTCCACTCTTTAGAGTTGGGTGACTTTACAGCTTCACTGAATGTCACGGGTGAGTTACTTATTAGTCTGTAACAGTAGTCTATGTTAGTCAGCACTTGTTCATCAATGTCTTCTCCCGACTCATATTCATTTAGATAATCTGGTTTCTTTCTTGTTCTAGAAGGATACCTTCTGGAGTTTTCAGTCTCATCACTAAGTGGCATCTGACTGTTCACTTCTGGTTGGTTGTCAGTACTGGTTCCTGTGAACTGGTACTGGGGCTTTCCCTGTTCATGTTTGGTCTCTCCCTCACCTGTATGTCCTCATCCTCAGATGTCGTATCAGTTTGTGTTTGCTTTTCCTCATTGTGTTTGGTTACAAACTTAACCAGCCTAAACTTTTGCACTTTTGCGCTGTCTGGGAAATAAACCTTGTATGCTGGACTGTTTTTGTCGTAGCCTACAAAAATCCCTTTTGTACAGCTAGAATCCAGCTTACCCTTGTCTTGCTTGTAAGCATAACATTCACACCCAAACTTTCGCATTCTGGATAGATTGGGCTTCCGCCCAGTCAGCAAAACGTAAGGTGTCTGTCCTGTCCGGTTATTAAAGCACCTGTTTCTCACAATGGCCGCTGTTTGAACTGCATATGTCCATAATTCCTTTGGTACGGCACTCTCAATAAGCATGCACCTTCCCATATCAAAAAGTGTTCTCCAGCCACGTTCTGCTGTACCATTCTGGTGAGGGGAATATGGGGCTGAAGTTTCATGTCTTATTCCATGTTTGTTTAACAATGCCTGGTAACTCTTTGCCATGAACTCTGTGCCGTTGTCTGACCTGATACACTTTACCGTCCTGTGTGGGGCTGTATCGGCCAAAAAGATTTCAGTTGCTTGCATTGTTTCACTTTTGTTCTTGAGAAAATATACAAATACTGCACCGGAAAAGTCATCGGTAAACAATAATGCATATCTGTGTCCATCTCGTGATTCTGGATCTATCGGCCCTGCTAGATCCATATGTACCAGCTCGAGAGGTTTCGCGACTCTTCTGTCAGGGTTTCTATTCCTAGTCTGGACAAATTTTCCCTGAATACACACCTCACAGTTCAAACTTTGGTTGTCAGTTTTCCCTTTGATTTTCATACCTTCAACCACATTTTGTAACTTCAGAATGTCACTATGATTGCAATGTCCCAAAAAGATGATAGTAGCTCCATTCGCGGTGGCTGCTCTCACAGAGAAGAGATTCTGTGGAAATGAGGGAATGTATAGAGCGTCTTTCAGTGTTTTACACTGTCTCCCTCTGCTGTCAATCAAGCACACCTCTGCATCTCTGCATGCATATATATATATATATATATATATATATATATATATATATATATATATATATATATACACACACACACACACACACACACACTCGTTTACACAGACATGTCAGCTCTTTGTTTAAATGTATACAGATGCCCTGCAGGTACTTACAGATCATCCTACTCATTAAGTAACTTCCTAAGCAGAATAGATTATTCCAACATACTCATTGGATTTGAATATCCCTGAGCACATGAGAAATGTGTATTTCCAGACTAGGTGGCAGTAGTTCCTGGAGGTTTCAGTCTCTTGCTGGGTGAAGTTGGTTACAAAGTAGGTGCTGCACCAAAAACTAAGTGTTTACTTTGGTTGAGAGCAGATTGCCACCATTGTCTGTATTTTTCCATGTTTGTCTGTGAATGCTCACTAACTACTAGCTGAGCAATAGTACATCTTGAAAAAGCATGATGCAAACCAAAATTAAAGCCACGGTGTTCAGTCAGTAGCTGGAGCATAAAATATAATACAGCTGACCAATTTTTTTTTCCACTACATGATTTTTGATTGTCTCTCCATACAGTGTGAGGTTGAGTCCAGTTTGTCATAAATACCATCAAGTGTTCTTGCAACATATAATGATTAATGTGTTGTGCCTTGCATAAAAAAAAAAAAAAAACTAAGCAGGAGGACAGATACAAGTTAACTTATACTTTAGAGTTTAATCCTGTAAACCTTATTGGGCACTCTATTTCAACTTTTTCAGTTCCCATCATTAATACTTCTTCATTTACTTTACAGCTCTGCAGGTGATTGATGGAAGCGTGACAGTGGTTCAAGGCGATACAGCTATCTTACCTTGCAAACTCAGACTCACTGACTCCACGGAAGACTTGATACAGATTACCTGGCAGAGGAGGACCAGAGAAAAACCCAGTAATGACAATTTTATCACTGTTGGACCAAGTCAAGAAACACGGTTTGTCAATGGACGTGATGATCGATTTAAATATATCGGGAATTTTAATGACAAAAATGGAACTCTCCAGTTATCCAATGTTGCCCTGAAGGATGAAGGCAGCTACACGTGCATCTTCACCCTGTTTCCCAGTGGAAATCAGAAGACTGAAATACCTCTAAAAGTGACTGGTATGGAAGAAAAAAACAACTTTTATTTAGAATAATTCTCTTTGCGCTTGTGTTTGAAACAGTTACTTTCACCATGTTGCTCCCATGTTAAGTAATTGTGTGCTGTAACTCTCCTAGTGCCTCCTTTCACAAACGTCAAGGAGAATCTTCCGACTTTGGGCACAGAAGAGGTTTTATTTGCTACCTGCACGGCTGCTGGATCGAAGCCTCCTGCAGAGGTGAGGTGGCTCACTGGTGCTTTGGGAGACAAAGTGAGGACGACAACAAACTCCATCCAGTATGACAACGGTACGACTACCACAGTCAGCTCATTGTTTGGTGTTCCTACGAGAGAGATTAATGGTCAACGGGTCCAGTGTGTCATCAGCGGTGACTTTCTGACTAAAGAAATAAGTCTGCCCTTCACCATACAGGTCTACTGTGAGTATCAGCTGCTCATGTAGTTTATTATTTGTCTTCTTTTGTGTCACTGTTGATTTAAAAATTTTTAATGATTTGATCAGATTTTTGGTTAAAACTGTCGTGTATGATACAAGACAAGTCAGAATTATTACCTGAATGTCATGTTGTTCTATTTTAAAAAGGCATGTCGCAGACACACCACCCAGTATTACACTCAGCTGTTTAATTACTAAACTGTAGAAAGTCTGCAAAAACATCTTGGATAATTTCTCTATACTGGTTACTCATTGTTATCTAGCCATGCACATATTTAATGATAAAATACTTTAAAAACAAAAGAAAAGCAAAGTCTGATCATTCAGTGCTTATAATAGAATAGAATAGAATAGAATTCAACTTTATTGTCATTGCACATGCACAGGTACAGGGCAACGAAATGCAGTTTGCATCCATCCAGAAGTGCTTTAGTGATATAGATATATTACAATATATATTAGCAATAATATAATATAGATATTTATAACTCTAAATCATTTTTTGTTAGACAGTAACCCTCACTTACATACTTTCTGCAACAGAAAACATAAAATATTTAAAGTTGTTCTTCTTCTTCAGGATTTTTTTACTTGCCACATCATCTTTGATCTCATGACTTTCCTTTGAGTAAAGGGTCAATTGTCAAAATGTCAAGCAGAAATAGACATTTCAGACAAAATATAAATGAAAACAAATTGCTCTCACAAGGATAATTTGATAATGAGAAAGAGATTTGTTGGGTCAAACCATAAGACAAAAATAGCTGAGGCTATTTTGAAAGAGAAAGCTCATTCAGTAGCTTTGCTTAGTGATGTGGTACATTTGTGGTGTTATGTGTCTGAAAATTCCCTTAAAAGGCAAAACTTGGCATGCATAGTTGAAAGTGACTGTTGGCAAGCCAAAGAAGGAGAATAGCATGGTTTCAACTTTTAAAACAGAGGCTAGCCTTGATATTTTTTTAGAATCCTGTGAAGCAGCACAGCGGTATGCATGCTTTTTGTCAGTGCTTTGATTGATATAAATCTTATCAACAACTAAGAGCATGACACATGCACATATCCACAGCCCACTTTGTTTGCATCCACAAAGTAGTGTAAATCAGTAGTGGTGTCGTGTCAGAATGCAACAAGAAAAAAATGTTTCTCTGAATGAAATTGAAAGTAAACAAAAGTTCACCAAAGTGTACTTTATGTAACATTATAGGATTTAAACACGTGTGAAATGTTATTTCTTTATTTCAGGATTAAATCTGTTCTTGTTTTCTTTTTTTGCAGTCTCTCCCACAGAAGTGAACATCAGCCTGATTTCAGAGGACACATTTGAGTGCGTGGCAGAAGCCAACCCAAAAGCTAAATATAACTGGAGCAGGTAATTAATTTGCAGAATGGTTTAACCAAAACATTCCAGTACTCTGGGTTTTTTTTAGTTGATCTTAATTATACTGTGTTCAAGATGTGGTTCAAAAAGAATTTAAACTGCACCCTCAGAGTTTGATTTATGTTCTTTGACACAAAAAATAAACCCTGAGACAGAGGTATTGTATTTAAGGCTATATTACATCATGTAGCAGTATTCAGTGAAACATGTTCCAAAGTAAGGCTTTACTGTAATTACATTACATTATCAGTTATACAGTAATATACCATTAACACTATACTAAATTCAGTAATATAATTAGTTACTAATATGTTGTTACTTGCATTACAATTATGCCACAAAGGTTCTTGAGTTAACTGAATGATGGTGGATAGAAAGGGAAAAACAAACATCAACCTTTACTTCATGAGCACTTTGGTACAATCAGCTGGTTTTAATTGGTATGCAGGGTGGAGGAAAATGCTGGAGCAGTCTACAACGTTTGAAGAGTGAAGACATGGATATTTATTTGTTTTATTGCACTAAAGTAGCAGAGTGCAGTGGTAAAGTGCAAACTGCACCCTGCATCCAGCATAGGCCAATGTTTCCCAACCATTTGGAGCCACGGAACATTTTTCACGTTAGAAAAATCACAGCACACCACCAAACAAAATGTCACAAAAAGTGTTCAGATAATTTTTCTCTGCGCACCAGGTATAGTTGAAGTCGTTCATTTTGTTCCCAGTATACCTTTTTTGCTTTCTTTTGCCCACTACTCATGTTAGGGCCTTCATCTGGGGACCAAGGTGAGACTGACCTTTTGACTTTTTCCTTTTCAAATATTTATCTGTTGCTATTATGCGCTGCATGTCTCACAGTATGACAATTATATAATTTCGTCTTTGTCTTCTTCTGTTTAACTGGCAGTTGCATATCCATTTAATTGGATGAAGTAGTTGTACTGCCCTCTAGTGGAAGAAAATGTAATTGTTCTGTCCGTTACTCACGCCGATCGCTTAGAGCAGTGGTTCCCAAACTTTTTTTCGCTGGGCCCGCCTTTGTTTTACAGAAAATGTTGCCCCCCCCACCCCGTGCGCGCGCGCACACACACGCACGCACTTACACATCCTCCAACCACACACACCCATATTTTGCTCAATTGCGGTTTATTTCACACCTCAAACATTTAGTAAACAATTAAGCAAATACAAGTAATCTGCAGGTAGTAAGAAAATAAACTACTAACTCTTTTACGCTACGTCCGCACCTACACGGGTATTTTTGAAAACGCAGCTGTTTCGTCTTCAGGTTTTACACGCTTACATATAAACACGCAGTTACTGTCCCTCTTTTTAGAAAGGCAGAGGCGTCATGGTATAATTATTTTACATGTAGTTGTTTTTTTCCTGTGTAATAATATTCAACATTGCTATCAATGCATTTTTTAAAAAAAATGCCTCTCTGTGCAAAATGGGTTTAAAAACATAAACAGCTGTGGGATACTGTTTGTCCATGATTTAGACAGGGGGAACAAATCGTGGCAGAAACGGCCTGATGTTATTTGTATCCCGCTGTAACTTTACTGTATAAAGAGCTAACATCTCCAAAATGTCAGGAGTAGTTAGTCATTAAAAGTGTTTGTGAACTAAAAATCAAGAATGTGGGATGTTGTTTGTCCGTGATTTGGAGAGCCCAGCGGTGCTCCCGACAAAGGGAAAACCAATTTTGCAGGGGAGACCTACCTCGGCACTTGTGCAGGTGAAACTAAAGGGAAGATATGCTTCACCATATTTTCTAGTCTTTGGCTTAGAATGAAGTTGGTTTGGAAACATATTCAGCGATGCTTCATCTCCTGCTTTGCTTTTCTGTAGGCGCCCCATGCTAGCAGTGTCCAAGCGTTGTTTTTTTGTTTTCTTTTTTTCCTTTTCATACCTCGCCCCTCCTGCAATGGCTCTGCGCCCCCGCTAGGGGGTGGGCCCCACACTTTGGGAAGGTCTGGCTTAGAGTACTAATTAGTTGGCACCAGATAATCTTCCACAGCACACCTGATCATTTCTCAAGGTACTGTTGGGAAACACTGGCCTAGGCCAGCGGTCCCCACCCTTTTTTGCGCCACGGACCAGTATATGTCTGACATTATTTTCATGGACTGGCTTTTCAGGTGTCGCGGATAAATACAACAAAATAAAACCAGTACCGGTACCAAAAAAAGAAGATTTTTCAGAAGTCACGGGAAAAGACTCAGGGAAACAGAGTTAATGATAAAAATGATAAAAATAAAATAACAAAAACTGCTAAAAACCCTCAAAACCGTAAATTTTACACCCAAGCCTCAACTCTTGCGGCCTGGTACTAAACGACTGATGGACCGGTACTAGTCCGTGACCCGGGAGTTGTGGACAGCTGGCCTAGACTAGAGCACATAGACAGCCTTACTTTGGAACACATACTCAGCTCGTAAGCAGAGTGTGAAGTAAGCAGTCTTGGCCAAGTCCAACACTCACTCGGAATGGATTTGACTTAGTACTAGCAAAATGGACAGGCTCTTACTACAGTTGTACAAGGACCAAATAACAATAGGAGCATAATGATAGACCATAAATATTGAATTCCTGGATTACCATTCACAGGATCACCGCCCTGAACCTCCACCCACCATTGAAGAGGTGTTTCAACTAAGTGCCCAACGGCATCCAAAGACAGCATCCTCAGCCACCGCCCAATACAGACTCCACCCAATATCTATGGTGCCTCCATGGGTGGTGAGCACTTAGGAGGGGAAGGCCAATGTTCTCCGTGGTATTAGGATATGTTGTAGTTCAAATTTGCCATAAAAGGATATCTTCCTTTATAAAGTATTTATTTTACTGAAATTGCCAAGTCTTATTGCATTGATCCACATGCACAAAATAAACTTGTTAACATAATGTTTGACTTTAACGTTTTAGCTCAATATAGCTCAATTATTTCGAATTAGGACTAATCTCGGTGAGTGTGATCACCTGGCAGATATGGCTGGCTTCAGGGAGGGAAAACTTTCCAGGCCAGGTGTTGCACGAAGGCATGAACACCGCCATACGCATAGAGAAGAATATGAGGGATCGGGAACAGACAACAAAACTTAAAAAAACCCCAGATATGATAGGTCGAGTAGCGAGGACTGGCGAACCATGACACTACAACTGCATACACTATTTTCTCATTGCTTGACCACACACGAGTAGAAAGTAGTTTCATCTCTCTTTTCTGTATCCGTGCTGGGATGAAGGCTGTTATATTGATTCTTTTGCAATGGTTTTATTCAGTAACTCTCAAACAATCAGTTTGGTTTTGAGGCTCTTGTTTATTTCTTCACAACAACCTGATATTTTATTACATAAAGACTTGGTGTTTCTGTTCTGGGTTTAATATAAATGGAACGTGATTGATAATGATTTGATGTGTTGCTGACGTCTGTGAATTTGAGATCTGAAGATTTAATTTTAGATTCATATAACATTGGTGATACTACTTAATGCTTTCATGTTGATGCATTCCTTTTATGTGTGTGCGGGAATGCAGAGATATTGCCCATATACATGCCCATTAAGGTTGGATCGACTTAATTATTGTCATTTTATACACATACCAAACGTGAGCAGGGCAGTATGTGGGAGTTTGTTTATCTTTGTAACCTTTGTACCTCTGCATCATGCTGGTTTTAGTTACCGGTATTGTTTAAAAATGGTCAATGATCAACCTGAGTGTAGGAACTCTTTATCAACTCTTTATCAATCTGTGGTATGCAACTTAACAAAAGTTAAGCCACTGCTATGCTGTCTTATTCTGCAGAAACCATATTCACAGTCAAAGCGTTGTATGCTTTATATGGCGTGTAACATCTGGTCTGATAACGCTTATTAATGCAGTCCTCCCAAGGGTGGCTATCTCCAATGCTACAGGGCATTATAATTATTATATAAATTATACCAAATTAAAACTACTCTGCAACCTACTTCCTGCAGAAAGAAATACTCCTGTCTGCTTGTTTGTTTTGAGGGACAACATTTTTGGTTGATATCATTAACTCGTCAGAGCAGCTGAATCCCATTTTTTCCCTCTAAGATAACTACAAAAACTGTCCATCAAAAGCAAGATACAAAACTTTGTGGCAGAATTGCACTTGAAAACTAAATATTGCCAGTAAATACACAAGTAGGTCCATTTCAGTATAAGAAAATTATGTGTAAAAGAAAGGCCAGTTCAAACTTGTTTGAAAGCATCTGGAAGTATTGCAGCTCTGTTGTTTTGGCTGTCCAGGAGCTCTGGGGAAGTATGTAGGCTGATTCAGCTCAGCAGATAGAAACCAATTCTCAAATCAGAGCCAGTAGGCCTTGTGTTGGCCAATAATCTGGATAACATATTCAGAAAGCAAATGATTTATTGGACTGTTTTACAGGTTTAAAAAGAGTTGGCACGCATTAAGCAATCATCTTTTCAGGTAGATACAAGTACAGACTTGCCTGTTTGTTCTCATTTACAGGATGTGTGCACAGTTCATATTGAAAGTTGATATCATCCTTGTTGATCTTTGTTGGCCTTCAGACAACAATTCTGACGTCTAAAGAACCGATCGGGACAGGCAAAAAAAAAAAAGGATCAGCCTGATATTATTTGTGTCCCATTGTAACTTTACTGTATAAAGAGCTAACAACTAAAAATCAAGAATGTGGGATACTGTTTGTCTGTGATTTGGACAGCTCAGCACGTGCTCCCGACACAGGGGAAATAAATTTTGCCAGGTACACCTACCTTGGCACCACTGTTGTGCAGGTGAAGCCAAAGGCCAAGATATGATTCATTGTATTTTCGAGTCTTTGGCAGTCAATTACAGCATTGAAAGTTAGGACATACTTGGATGATATAAAATAAAATAGTTTCACCCTCTAAACTCCATCTTAAGATTATTTTGAAGTGATTGCTAGTAACAAATGTTATGTTTATAAATAGACAAAGGAATAACAGATAACTTGAATATTTTTCTTATACTAAAGCTGTTTTATTTTCGTTTTTTATTTCATTATGAGGAAAGTCCTATCCATTAAACTGCACTGGTGTCACTCAGTAGTCTTTCTTGGGCTCTCTGTCTATAGTTTACTGCTGATGATCCATTAGATGTGAGGAATTCCTGGTGAATGCCGTGTTTGTGTTAGTCTTGCTTTATGTTTATTGCTCTAAAGCTACACTAAGGGATTAAGACTAGTTCTTTCTGTTAGAGTTATTGAGCGCTATGTGGACCCTGTGGAGAAACAGAAGTTTTATTTTCTGGTATCCAAACCTGCTTTTGTTTAGATGTGACCTATTGAATTGTCCAATCAATGCACTACATAAGGCAATAAAAACTAATTCAAAAGGGAAAAATTGCTTTAAATTTGATTCTTTTAACTTATAAAATGGTGAACAAGATGGTACACAGTACAAAACATTACTAAAACTAAAATTTTCTGCCCAAGAAAGAAATGATGTAACATGTAAGGTTAGCTTTACTTTTGCATTCATAAAATGAAACAATACAGTATCTTGGGGTGAGCAATGAAAGACAAATGGCTAATAATTGAAATTAACGTGAGTTTTGACGCAACTCACAGTTTTCTGCCCTCTCTGTACATCTCACATTAAAGTTTGTTCATGTTTTTCCAGATCTGGCCAGCCTTTGCTGGAGTCTGCTGTCAAAGTAGAGGGTGCGAAGCTACAACTGCTGAGTCTGACCTCTGGTCTAAACGGCCTCTATCGATGTGAAGCATCTAATCCACATGGAAGTAAACACAGTCAGCTCTATGTGCATGTGGCATCAGGTGAGGTCAGCTTGAATTTAGCTATGCAGTTTGTTCGAATCTTTCTGGATTTGTTTCTGACTTTTGGATTTGAACTGATGTTTTGCCATTTTGATTTTATTCCGTTTCCTGGTGCTACTCCTCCACAAGTTTATATAAATACATACTTGAACATCTAAAATTTGAGTAAAACCTCTCCTTATGGAGCTTCAATGATTTTCCAGCCATGCCCAAAAAACATGTTAGAATGCCTTTGTAAACATCTAATTTAGCTTAAACTACAACCTGCATTCAAAAGAAATATCATTCAAGTCACCACTGAAGCGTAGACCACCATATCAAGTTTGTTTCGTGTTTCTTTGATTTACTTTTGCGTAACAAATCTTGTCAGTACAAGTTTTTAATGTGTTCAGTGGAGGTGTTGCATGGTGTTTGAATACCAGCTGAGCCATCTAAATGTGAAAATATAAAACTGAATTGCAGGAAACTGGGAACTCATTATATTCTTCCTTTTTGTTTCCCTGCAGGAACTTGCTCTACTGCTTGGACTTTATTTGGCCTTTTGGTTTCCTTCAATGTCATTGGAGCTGCAGTATGGGGCTTATCTAAATCTGGATATTTTAAAAAGTATGTAGAACAATGACTCCACAGATACTTAATATGTAGCATAATATCGAGTACTTCTCATGTGAAACCATAGTCGCATGATGTACAAATAGGTCCACACATTTGTACATAAAAAAACAACAACAAAAACTAGTGTCGTTGCAGTGCAGACTCTGAGGTTGGACAGTAATATTTGTTCTTTTATATACAATTCTCAGTTGTCTTATTATATTTTGAAGGTCTCAAATATAATTCAGCATTTCCCTCTAAAACTGTTGCAGAAGAGTGTGGGCTGCACTATAAATTAAACAGGTAAAAAGTCTGGAGAGGATTCCAAGTGTTACATTTGCACCCTGGAAGCTTTTTCTGTGAACTTCCAACATGTATGTGTCAGTCTCAGTGCAAGATAACAGAATGGAGTCTAAGGAGCTTGGAAAGAAAAGCGTCTGGACTTCTTTAAGTTGATTGAAGACGTTTCATTTCTCATCCGAGAAGCTTCTTCAGTTCTAAGAGTCAAATGGTGGAGAGTCCCAGATTTAAACCCAGTGGGAGTTTCCATACAGGAAGAAACCTCCAGCAGAACTAAGCTCAGAGTGGGGCGGTCGTCTACCGCGACTGATTGGGGAGAGAAATTGAAGGACTTGACAATGCTTGTAAACTTGTTGTATATTCACCTGAATACAGCAAATTCAGTCAGTGCCTCACAGTGAGGACAAAATAAATGCATAAAGATCAACAATAAAAATGTCATAGTGCTGGGTCATATACCCAGCGTTTTGTGTTTAGTATGATTACTGTCTTCTGTTCTAGTTGATTCTGATTTTGGTATCCTGTGTCCTCCCCTTGTGCCCTGTTTGTGTCCCGGAGTTTGTGTTTGTGATTGTCCTGTTTTATTTTGAAGGTCTGTGTCTGGTGTCACTGTGTTCAGCTTGTATCCTCCGGTCATCTTGTGTATTAGGATCAGCTGTGCTTCCCACCTGTGTGTCATTACCTGGTCTCAGTGTGTGTGTGTGTGTGTGTGTGTGTGTGTGTGTGTGTGTGTGTGTGTGTGTATTGTGGGTGTCGGTCTGTGCTCGTTGTTGGCTCATCTGTGCTTCATGGTGTTCTTTTCTTTAGTCTGCTTCTCTCTGCCCCTCACCCTGTCTCGTATGATCTCAGGTTTGCTATTTAGTTTTCCCAGTTTGTTCAGTAGCTTCTCTCTTCTTACTTCCTGCTTTTGTCACTCTGCCACTTGTAAATAAACTCTCACTCATATCATCAGTCATTGCCTGCATTTTGGGTCCTTTTCCTCCAACACTACACGGCCTGGCAGCCGTGACAAAATATCTGAAAACAGAAAAGAATCACAAAAGGAGGAAAAGAGAATTAAAAACTAAGATGTGGTGGGATACAGAGACAAAGTTGTTATTGCTCCTAAAAGTTCCTAACCTAACCGTAAAATGCGAACGCTATGTCTTTTGTATTTTTTCACAGGCGGTATCATCTAGTTTCAAAAGATTCTAAAAATGGGACTAATAGCCAAAGAGAAATACTCCAGGAAAAGGTAAAAGTCTTTTTGTTTCCCACAATTTTAAACATCACCCTAAATATATGTGTGCATAATTTAAGGTATCACTGGAGTTTAATTATGTACAATTAATTTTATTAAATTTTCTTCTTAAAATATCTGAGCCCCTTAGCAGTAAAATTATTATTGTGTTTTGAATATTCAAGGAGGAAAGTTTAAATAGTCCTTGTAAAATCTTGCATATTCAGTCATAACTAAAATGCCGCTTTATACAAAGGATCTGAATTGTCTCTCTCAGGGATCTCAGCTGACAGCTGTGGAAAGCAGAAATGGATAATACAGCACCTGTACTGAGGGCTCCACCAACGTGTCATTGCAGACTGAGGAATAAACAGATAAGGACCAGGTTAAAGTACTTGGTATCATTTACATTCCTCCCCCATTGACATTTCTCCATTTATGAATGTTAGGACCTCATGACATCCTCACTGAGTCTGATTTGACAGTTTCATCAACATGGGCAGTAGTAGTCCACCGAGTAGTTGACTGATATCATTTTGTAGCGCTGTGGCAATGCTCCTACCTCTGCTGCTGGGTCAATACTCTTGTATATTATTGTTCAGCATTCATGTAATACACTGTGCTGGGAAATGCAGAGCAAACGTTTTTGCAACAGCATGTATGAATATGCTGTCCTGGAGCAGCTGAACTATGTCTGGAGCCTGAATAGACTTCAGGTAGGGCTGCTCAATTAATCGAATTTTAATCACGATTACGATCTGGGCTTTCAACGATCATTAAAAATGACTGAGCTGATTATTAGCCCCTCCCTTGTGCTTTACTCTCGCGCTGCTCCGTGTGGCAAATCGAGCGCACCTCTCTGCATTTCAAACACACGTCACAACAATTAAGAGGACCCGAGGGAAGCTCGGAAAGCTAAGCAGAAGTTATTTGGAGAGGAGAGTGACTGCCGTTGGTTGAAAAGAGAGGTAAAAAAAAAAAACTTCAGTGGTGTGGAAACATTATGGGTTCGCGGAGTCAGACGTGGATCAAGTAGACATAGTGTGTAAACTTTGCTACGGTGTCGTAGCTGCACCACGGAGCAACACTGCAAAGTTCACTAAACATAGATGCTTACATTTTTCATTTATTTCTTATATTGCAAACATTTGCACTGATATCAGTATTTGCACACTATTTTATATTATTTTTTAAAGTCATTATTCAATACATTGTTATTGTTAACCCTTTAAAGCCGGTCAGAGCGGCACGCTCCAGTTTGTGTAACTATTTTTAAATCCCTGTAGAACCTGAACCATGTAAGCTAGCGCAATAATTTTTTTTGCATATGAAACCAGAGGAGTTGTACTTACATCTCATGCCATCAGCTTGTCCTCGGTCACGGTTTCCTTCCACATATAGCTTTGCAAAAATTGCATAAAAAGCGCTTACAGGAACAAAAACATAATATTCCAGAAACATGCTTTGCCGATCCGATCAGCTGTTTGTAACACTTCCCACATTGAAACAGACGTCAGCGCGAACTATCGCATGTCCGCCATTTTCGTGGAAAATGTAGTTTTTTTACTTGTAAGCCTTAAAAGCCTATACTGGTGTTTTTATAAGTCATGTTTGACTTTTCTGAATAGTTTCTGGGATGCTTAGAACTCGAATTGCACTGCTGGAAATA
Source organism: Copadichromis virginalis (assembly GCF_057382275.1). NCBI lineage: Eukaryota > Metazoa > Chordata > Actinopteri > Cichliformes > Cichlidae > Copadichromis > Copadichromis virginalis. The sequence goes on from NC_140633.1 coordinate 22,037,477, forward strand.
GTTTATTTTGATGCACCTGCTGTTTTCTTTGCAAATTTGCATCATAGGATTGTTTTCGTTTTTCCTGCAGTATATAAAAATTGCTGTATCTCCAAAATAAAACTATGAAGACACTCAAAATAAATTTCCTGTTGTTGTAAACTATTTTTTGCAACTTTTTTGTATTTAAAGTTTTGAGGGATAAAACTCTTAAATTTCTCCAAGTAGAAATATATGTATAAAAAAACAAAAACGATTTTCAATTTTTTTGTAGTTTATTGCACTTTTTTTGCAATTAATGTAGTTACTATGGACTTAATGCATGCATATTATTAAAATATGGGCTATAACAGTTGTATTGATGTATAGCAACTTGAAATGCTCCCAAAAATGGCACTACAACATGTAAAAAAATATATATATAAGCTCTGGCAGACTTGGTTCTATGGTAGGTCTTAAAGGGTTAAATAAATATCGTCAAATAATCGAGATCTCAATTTCAGTGAAAATAATCGTGATTATCATTTTTGCCATAATCGAGCAGCCCTAACGTCAGGTACCATCTCATGCTACCAGTCATGGATACTAGCAAAACTACAGACAACTCAGTCAGGATGGATGAGAGAGTAAAGTAAATAAAAAGTGAAATGAATGACCAGAAATGGATGTGGACAGATGGATATTTTTCAGTTTATTCAACTGAATTCCATCTTGCAAAGTTTTGGTTGTTAATGACTGCTTGGTTTTAAAATGCAGCAACCAGCAAAGCTTCTCCTGTGTGTCATATAGTTTGGACTAACTGTTGTTGTTGTTTCTTGTTTTGTTTTCAGTGGAGGGGGGTGGGTGTTCATGTTTGTGGCAACTTTTTTTTAAAGCCTTAAATCATTTAAGTGTGCTGTTTGCTTTGTTTTAAATTAACCAGCTTTAAGTTACTGTTTACATTTACATTTTGTTTCTTTCCTGAAATTTCAACACTGCATTTTGTTTGTTTTGTAATTATATTTATGAAGTGTTACATTGTTGATGTTTTTACTCCTTTTAAGAAATTTTTTAATTGTAATCGCATAAATATTATAAGGACTTCCTCAGTTCCTCAGTACTAGGGATGGGTATCGTTTAGGTTTTATCCGATACCGGTGCCAAACCAGTACTTTTGAAACGGTGCCGGTGCTTAAACGGTGCTCAAACTGGTGCTTAAAGAATGGAGAACACAAAATTGGTCCAAAAACCTCTCGTGTTCAGCTGTTTTATTTGTAAAAAGATAACAATGTTAGCCTTTTCTGCAGCTATGGGGCATATATGGTATCATTCTTGGCTGGAAGCAGTGCTTAAACAATGGAAAAAACACAGACTTTGTCCAAAAACCTCTCATGTTTAACTGTTTTCCACTTTTTCTTTGGTCATTTTAGCCTTTTTGGGGAGAAGGGAGTATCTGCCATCAAACAAGAAGACAGACACATGTAGCTATGATGATGTTTGCTAGTTCACCTTACATGCATTAATTTAATAATGTGGTTAGCCTACTCAACGTAAATTACACACGAAAAACATTAAGCTACTCACGCAGAGAAGAACGGCTGCTGCTGCCATCATCATCCGTCATCATTTCTGCTACACTGGCAGGGCTAGAGGCCAGGACTCTCCTCTTCGGGTTTTTGGGGGATGTTGCTAACTCCGGGTCCGATAACAGGCACCACACCTGCAGTAGATGTGCACAGTGTGAGGTCCCGCAGCAAGCTATCAAATATGGCGCATTTCTCGGCTTTTAAAAATAACGCTATGCGTCGCCAGGTGTTTCATCGGATTTGAGGTGTTACCTCCTTTGACAGTATCACAGTATCAGCTTAAAGCACTTGTTGCAGGCTGCTGAGTTTGCATCTTTTGCTGTGAAGTACAGCCAGACTTTTGAGCGCTTCGCTTTGGGCATTTTTAATCTGTAGCTCTGCTCTAAAAGAACGTACGTACCTGGACCCGCCTACTATCCTCGGAAACGTAAAATGATTGGCTAGAATCTAAAGTGTATCACAGCTCAGGAAAAAAAATAAAGCACCGAAATGTGCGCTGCTTTTCGATCTGGTTACTACCGTTTATGACAGAACCGATACCGGTACCCATCCCTACTCAGTACACATATTTTTAGTGTATATATCACACCTGTCATCCATGATATTACAATACAGGATCTCGTGGATAAATGAGATACACCGACCAAAGCTTTCTAACACGTCATATGGATGGAAACCTCAGATTGTAATTTTTGGGTAATCTTGTTTAATTCTTTACTATCAAGTCTCCAGCTGCTCCTAATTCGCCTGAGCAGTGTTTTGACTATATTCATTTCACAAGTCTACACAGCTTCTTTGTAGCTTTGGTTTACTCACAAAATGTTTGACCAGAAAAATGACTACAGTGATCAACTGATTGTGTTATCAAATAAAATATCTCAGAAGTGCTGCGTGCGATGGGGAAGTAACGTAGCATTGTTCCGGGGAAGGCTCCGGTGCAAACAAAAGTCTTCTAGAAACTTGAACCTGACATGGGTTACCTGACATGTTTCAATACTGTCTACGACACAGGAGAAAAGAAAAGAAAACCTCACGTTCGATTTCATAAATTCTTCTGAAATAATATACCAACAATTATACATGTGAAACTGTGTCTTAATCATTTAAAAGTAGCTCTTTATCTATTCTCGTCGTTACTAGAAACTGAAAGTCAGAATGTCTCAAACTGCTGTTTTGTTCTTACAAGTGTTTTTATAAGAATCCATGTTTTTTGACTTGCTTTAATTTTATAGAATAAACATAAATGACCTGCATGCCCCTGTCTCATTATCATATTAATATAAAAAAAACTTTTATTTCTTTGTTCTATTAAATACACTGCACCATTATATCCCACATTGCAGTGCCACAAAGATGTCTTTCTTTCAACCTCTCTAGATCACCATGGTAACTCATACTGAACACATAATGGACCGGAGATGGTTTAACAAAGAAAGCTGCAGACTTAGCTATGTTGATGTTGCTTCATACGAAGCCCCCACTAAAATACTTACCACTCATTATCCCTTCCGTTATTTATATAGTGTCACAGTTGTGGATTCTAATCAGGGAGGAGAGATGAAGATCAGCTCTTAAGAATTTTTAATGAAATAAGTCAATTTTTATGAAAAATATGACACATTTTCATCATCCGATGGATTAAAGATAGTGGTTGTGTTTTGTGTGGTGCTGGGATCATCTCTGAGGAAGAAATGCCCTGGTGGAAAAATTTTGACTGCTCATGATCAGAGATAACTTAAATATTGTTAAATATCCTAATTCTTTGTTCTTTGGGCTGAAGGAAGAACAACACTCGGTGTATAAATGCTCAATCAACAATCTCATTATTCCATACAACACTGGAGCATAAATGTCCAGACGGGAGATGTGGACAGGAGGGTGTCCGCCAGATGTCGAAGTGTCTGACCGTTTCTCACATTCTTATAGCTTCAGCCCCCCTCCAAAGTCATAAAACCTAAACATCCGCACTCTTTCACATCCACATGATTCAACAATTCTTTGATTAGAAGTATGATCGCTGTGTTTGGGCAATTCCAATGCAAGAAAAAATAATGGCTACAACAACAACAGTAGTTACAGATAACACTCCCACCACTCTCCAGTTCTCCCCAAGCTTTATTTCTGGTGCTTCAGTTTCCCCCCACCCTCATCATGGTGCTACCTTAAGCCTTCAAACGTACTCAGACTAGAACCTCTGTCCGAGGAGCTTTTGACCTTTATTTTATTTCTGCAGCTACCAGTGTCTTCCAGTTGGGTGATGTTCTGCTCCTCTTCTTTCTTCAATGTCAGGGGTTGACTACCCTTCGGTTTGTTGCATAGATGAGGTTATTTATTCTGCCCCTATGTCAAAGATCTATGTGTTCTGGGGTCACAGCTGTGTCCCCCTTTTTTGGTCAGAGCTTTTCGGACCTCCTTGGTCTGGTGCTTCTGGATTTTCGCCAACCCCTTCGTGGTTATTGCTGTGGTTCAGGGATCCTCTCGAGGTGACTAGCAGGAGCCCAAACAACACTACCTTTGACCCCAATTGCTGTCTTGGCAGTCTCTGTGTCTGCTGCCAAGGATCCTCCTATCTCCATGACCTCGTCTGGTGTCTGCTACTCTCTGTGTAAGAACCAGAAAAGCCAAACACCTCTCTGACTAGCCTTGATAATCTAATGTTGTTAGCGATTTTTCTTCTAGTGATTCAAAAATGGTTTAGAATATCATGTTCAGGACTAGAGAATTAGTCTAATTATTATCTATGAGTGTAAGCATGTTTGCATTTACCCCTCTGCACTCTAAGTCATTTCCTACAATATATCAGTCCGGACAGTCACGCCAAACAAAGCTTTTGACCTTCAAAAGACTGAGTGCCAACTCTCATGAGCACATTTGCAGTGTGTGTATGAAAATAATTATAAAACATTCTCTATCCTAACATTTTCCCCCCTTTCACATGTTTTAACTGGTTCTCTAGAAAAAGTCTGGGAACTTCTGGGTCATTATAAGTTTTACCATACCTAAATTATTAAACACACAAATAAAGTCATAAAAATCATCATAGAAACCATTGTTTCATGTTAAAACTCAAATTCCCCACTTTTGACACACCCCCATGTGTCAATTCACCGGAGCTAGAAATTAAAAGAAAAGATTAGTGACATCATTTCTCAGAAAACATCAGAAATTCTCCTCTTGAGTTGCTTTGCTCCAGCTCTGCCACCCTGTGTTAGGGACTGAAATCAGTTTAATTATCATGTTAAATCTGTTGAACTCCTGGCTCCGCTCCGAGCCGGCATCCGCAGAACTGCCTAGAAACAAAACCTGTGTGTTAACATGAAATTCACATTTGAAACTCCGTCTTTCCCCACTGTCTTTCCCTCACTGACCACAGCAGTTGGATTTATGTCTTGATTCAGCCATGAATCCAGGTCACCTGATTCATCACTGAGCCCAACCATCACTGGCATCTGATAGTGTGGCACTGCATCTTCTTCCCTTAGTGTCACTGTTTTCAATCTGTTAATTAGAGTCCTTAAACATGAAATAGACTGCATCCACAACGAGTTAATACAGCTGTGAATGTGGCCAATTATCAATCAGTTAGCAATCAATAACAAAATGATAGCTTTTGCTTTAGTTAACCACTCACCCAGAGAATCTTCAATCCCAGAAAATTCCTTCTCCCCATTTAATATTGTCTGTCATCCTCCCATGCCCTATACCTGGCCCATCTGGAGCTGTATCATTTTCAAATGTCGAACCACACCTTGGTCGCACCAACCCTTTTTCCACTGAGCATGTCCAATGCCATCCTAGTCTGGACCGTCAAAGGTGACTTTAACGCCGACTATTCTGACAGTCCTGTTTATTACTTTCCCTGGCCAGGTTAGCCAATCTTTTTCCCACTTTCGGTGATATTCCTCCCTCGAACATTTGCAATTACCCACCTTTTGGTGTGAAAATTGGTGGTGTGATCAAGTGGGTGCTATAGGAAGCAAAGGCTCAGGACAAAACGGTTATCAGTCATGTGCTTCATACAAAATTTGCATATATTGAGTGTAATGGTACATTTGAATTTGAATTTATCAAAGCTAAACACAATAGGTTTTCTTTCTTTACTTTGCTGTTGTTCTTTTGCAGTATCACATCCTAGCACATGCCCCTGTCGGTTGTATTCTACTTTTAATAATTTACTATTTTAAGGGGAAACCTAAATCACGTGGACCAGTGTTTGTTATTACATAACTCGAGTATGACTGTGACAAATCTACCATTCCCCTTTTATTGATAAATATTGTTTTGGTTTTGGCTATTTTCCTCTATAAAATTTAATTGACTTCTACAGTGGCCTGCTATGGTTAATAGTAATATATTCCAGTCATAAGTGATATCAAAAGTTTTCTCCACTGTAGCATTTGGCATTCCCAACAATAACGTGATACCCTGATCAAAACACAGCCATTAAAACACAATTTTCTTAATGCAAACATCAGTAACTCAAAATTAGCAACCACAAGGTTAAGTCTGCAGTTCCACACTCTCATGTGAAGCTACAGTCTCCCTCTCTGGTCTCTCTTGTCCTCCTGCTCCTGCAAAAAACAAAACAAAGCAAAGCATTCACACTTTTCTTACCGGCTGGGTGAATACTATGTCATATTTACTAATCCTAAGGTTGGTGCACTCTTTGTCACAGTATCAAGTCAGTCAAAACTTTAGTCCACATCGTCAGTCCATCACAGTCCAGTCACACGCATTCATTCACACACATCCATACCAGATATTGCTGAGAGTGGAGTCTCACACGCAACCTAGTCCAGTCTCCGTCACCAGCAAGATAACGTCATTAATTTTAAAAGAAAAACTATTCGTTATGATTTTGGACTGGATTGACTCGCTGCAATCCTTTTAGACTCAGGACTTACCATCTCATGTCATCAGTGTCCCATATAAATGAACTTCTCCAAAGCCCATGACAATCATGGAGAAACACACTTTGTGACTGTTTTCAGTAAGAATATTTCATAGTGCTTTAAATTTCAGTCTTCCAGGTGCTGGTTAAAAGAGAGCTGATTCTTAAAGCATGAACTCATAAAATATCACCATCGATGGATCACACCTCTCATATTTCTTATCTCAGTGCACTGTAACAAAAGTAAACAATAAAATAAGAATACGAATAACAAATACTAGGGCCAGTTCCAGACATGTCCAAGCATAAAACCGTCTCTCTCTCTCTTAGAGAAAGAAAACAACCCTAACCTCACTGATAAAATCAACCTAGTGCCAAGCAAAACCCAAAAATAAACCAGAAAATTCACAGGAAAGTTTTTGCTTCCCCATGGAACAATAGTGTTTGGGAAGTATAACCTCAGCTGCCGTAGCACCTTTTGTTCCTCCATGAATTAAATCTCAATCATAGAAAAAGCAGTGCTCCAAATTAAACATTACAAAGGTAGTTCATCATTTTCACTCTGTACCACTGCTCCTCATCAGGCTGCGTGAAGCACAGTAAACAATTCAGTCGAGGCCTTGAGCAGCCATAAACATCCCGAGGCATGAAGTCACACGCAAAAAGTCCACCCTGTCACCACACAGAGACATTGTTTTCATTGTTTTCTTAAATGTACATATGTGCCCTCTGGAGGACATAAAATGTGTTCTGTGTTATCAATAGCTTCATGTAACAGATTCTGTATGTGTGTGTGTGTATACAGCATTTTGCATAGGCACTTATTAGTAAAGCTTTCTTCATTGTATCAGCATGTGTGTGTGCATCACTCTTTGTTGCACGAGCTTGTGCATGTGTATTTTATGTGTGGATCACTTCTCATTGCATCAGCTTCTAGGTTTAGGTGTGTGTGTCATTTCTCACTCAATCAACAAGTGGACATGTGTTCATGTGTGTGTATCACTCTGTGCTGAGTCAGTGTGTGTGTAGATGTGTGTGTGTGTGTGTGTGTGTGTGTTCATCACTTTCCTGTTCTGGTGTCTTGGGTAAACCACAGCTTGAAGCGTGCCCTGGGGTCCTGCTCTCCTTCTTTTCAGTCTGTTTGCGACCACTGCTGCTGCTCACAGTGCTGTCCATCCTGGTTCTGACCCCAATTTGGGCAGTCCTTTCCCAAATGTCCATGCTTGCCGCAGGTGAAACCTGCATCTTCTTGTGTTTTGTCCTTTCTGAGGTGGCTTTTGACCTCAGTTGCTCGTTCTGTCTCCGCCACTCCCTTTTCCTCTGCCGCCCGATCATCCGTGTTGGTCCGTCACTGCCCTGCACAGTGTTAATGCAGAGTAATCAAGGTCAGCATTATGTTGCTCGGCCTCACTTTTCATCCAGGCTTAATGGGCGTCTCGTCACAGCTCTGTGAGCTGAAGCTGTCTGGGAATTTCCCCCCGTGTAGTGAAACAGGCCCTAAGTTTAGCGCTCTCCGTCTCTGCTGCATAAGATCCCTTTCCTGCAGCACGGTTGACATTTTCAGGTTGTTGTTGTGGGTCCAGCTGCTGCAGCGATTGGTCAGGGTCACGTCAAAGATGGGAGAGGGGAGAGCAGGGGTCCAGTGTATGTGTGTTCAGTGGAGCTGCAGATCCAGCAAAGCCCCTCTCTGCCTTTAGCTTTTTTTTTTTTTCCCAAAAAAGGCATTTCATTAAAAGGTGCCTTTCTCTTACATTTCTCTGCCTGTGTGCGTGTTTTTGTTTCACCTTTTGTTGCGATGCTCTGGACACTTTCTGAACCTCCACAACTCAGTTGGCCCAAATTTCAACCCAATTTTTATGTGCTCTTAAAACCTTCATTTCTCCTCTAATTATCTCCTTGCTGCTGTCCGTTCTACAGCTGTGGATTCTTGCTGGGTGTGGTTCCCGTTATCTTAATCTATTGCCGCTGTGCTCGTCAACCTTTTTACCTGTTGTAGAACTCAACCTGTGATTTTTAAATACGTATCTTGTTCTACGCCAGAATAAACTTCAACCCATGATTACACAGCAGTCTCTTTGTTTATACTGCGGCTGATGCGGGAGTCCTCAGTTCCCAAGTCGCCACCTCATCTAACCAGACGCCGCTGGGCCTGCCCCTGCGTCCAAAGGCAGGAGGGTTGCCAAACCATGAACAAAGCTTTTTAGAGGTCCTACTCCCAAGGTTGCTATCCTAGTTACATCCGGGCTGCGTCCAGAACACCGGTTGGGGGAACCACTCCTAGGACAAAATCCACAAGGCCCGCTAGGCGTCAACCTGAGTATCTTATCAAACGTGTCTTCACTCTAGTGCCCTGTAATTCACACATCCACCGTCACTGTCACCATGTTCATATTTCACACACTGAAACATACAGAGAGCATGTCTCACACGCAGAAACACACAGAGAAACCTCCAAGCTCAACTTGGAAATAATTTAAAGTTTTTCTGCACCAAAAGCCAGTCTCTATTTCATATACTGAAATTTGCCCCTAACTTGTTTTTTTCACAGTTTCTTGCCCCAAAAGCCAGTCATAAACGAAATTAAATGTAGAATTTAATGTGGAACCTAGACACACTGGAATTCAGCCTCAACTTATGATGTTCTTTGTTTCGCTCCCAAAACCAGACACCGACAGAATTTAATGTGAAAATACGTGTACCTCAGCGAACAGATTAATTTAGAATGTCCAATATGCACACTTCGATTTTTTACAACAGGTGGCGCTCACCTTTTTACTCTGTTGGACCGGTCCTCTGTTCGCCTCGTCTCACGATCTCACCACAGACCAAATCTGCCTTCCTCAGCACACCAAAGATCCGGGTCACACAGCACCAAGCTGTTAAATATCCCAAGTCTTTGATCATTGGGATCAAGGAAGAACAACACCCGGTGTATAAATGCTCAATCAACAATCTCTTTATTCCATACAACATTGAGCATAAACGTCCGGACGGGAGATGTGGACAGGAGGGTGTCCACCAGATCTCGAAGTGTCCGACGGTTTCTCCCTTTCTTATAGCTTAAGCCCCCCTCCAAAGTCATAAAACCTAAACATCCACATTTTTTCTCTCTCTCAGTGAGCCTGAGTTACGAACTTGGCTTCCTGTTCAGTATGTTTTGTTCTTTCTAATCAGAAAACGAAGGCCATGATTCTACATAAACAGCATTTCTTATAACTCAGCAGTATAATGCATCATAAATCAGTGTAATGATTTCACAATCTCTAATCCAAGGCATAATGTGGCCTATAGCTGTATAATGATTCAACAATTATTTGATTAGAAGTATAAGGTGGCATAAGATAGTATAATAATCTCACAATGTGTAAAGCTAAAGGTTGTGTATTCTTTTGTTATGTGTGATGTCAAGGACTGGCGATGCACAGCAGGCAGGATAGGACCCAGAAGCAGACTCACGGACAGGACTTAAACTCAATAAAGCAGCTTTATTGCTGGAGTGCAGGAGTTACACAACTAACTTAAACTAAACTGAAATAAAACTCACACAACATGACACAAAAACTGAGAGGAAAAAACACTCAGGGAAACATGTGAACAGAAAAGTGAAATAAGACAGAAGGACCCACACATAAAAGAAGGAACCAAAGGGGGATATAAGAAACTCAAGACAGAATAACTTACAGACTGCTAATGAACCTAGAACATAAACAATAATACAAAAATGACACCAAAACACAAGACTTCAAAAACACTGGGGAAATGACCCAGAAACATGACAATTAGGTCATTCAGCACATATTTGTAATAGCTGAGCTGAATGTGCTTCACATGTTTGACAAGTTTCAGTTTCCCATGAGTTTTCATAAAGATCTTCTCTGCTCCTCCTACGGAAAAAAAAAGTCATTATCTTCAGTATCAGTAAAGTTCACTATCTTTTCCTAAAGTGGACGATATGGTAATTCAGATTGATCCCCTACTTGCCTGCAGGGAGATCTATATGTTTTTGGTAACTTTTTCTGTGATCACTGTGATTCCATTAGCACAAGATCATGTCATAGAATAAATGGAAGCAACTTACTTGGATCATTGTTTGCAGACCCTTCTCATAATGGCCAAAGCAGTAATTGTAATAACCAGGAAACACACACAACGTACAATAACTGCTGTTGCATCATGGATTCCACTTGATTCAGCTTCCTCTGTGGAAAACAAAGTGACTCATTTCACTTGTAGTACTTAATTAACTTGTGTTCCCTTCATTAGAAAGAAGTCTCTAGTGTTGTAAGACACAAATATGAATGCAATGGAAGTGCAGTTACAGCTGATGTGATGTATAGTGGCAGGTGTAGGTTAGCGTTCCCCTAAAATCACTTTATGTGGGATTGCCAGCCCCAAAAACAATTTTAGAGGAAACTTACATCCCCCCATCACCCTTTAACAGGTTTCAAACCACAGGTAAAACCATAACGACTCGTGACAAGCAGGTGAGGAAAATGCCAAAATTTTCACCCTCTTCTTGTTTGCATTTTCCACCTACCTAGAAGTGAGGAACTCACCTCACACTAAGTTCCCATTTCTGTTCAAAGACTCCCAAGTCCATGACCGTTTCACAAGTGTAGTTTCCTGTGGGATATTTCTGGACTCTCTCCATGATTAGTGCAAATTTCTACTTTCATACTTTGGTTTGAGTGGGAAAAGCATTAATCCTGCCACACAATCTAACATTAAGGTCAATGCACAATTATGAAGGAAATGTCAGTGCAGCCAGAGGTGCTCAGTGCTAATGTGTGTGGGTGAGTTTTCAACTTTCACCTAGAACAGCATTTGAGTAGTGCTCTCACCAGCCAACTATAAAAGCTCACAAACTGCAGTTAATCCAGTGTAATCTTTAGAGTAAAAGGGCAGGGACTTGTGTATTTTAAAAAGAAGATAAAAATGGGATAAGCTAAAAAATGCCATTGTTGCCAACCTCTTCTTCTTTACGTGCCCCACCATCAGCCAGCCTCTGCCCTCGCCCCCACACTGTATTCAGTCATGATGGGTGTGTAAGGTGTGCTTTTTTGTCTGTTTGGTTGGTTGGTTTTTGTAATCTAAAAACTTCAAAAGCTGATAAACTCACCTGTAATCACAAGCTCCCATTTCTGTTCGAAGACTCCAGAGTCTGTGGTTATTTCACAAGTGTAGTTTCCTGTGTGATTTTTCTGGGCGCTCTCTATGATTAGTGCATATGATTGGCTTTCTAAGGTGGACATGGTCAGATTCAGGGTGGCAGCTGCAGGAGACCTGCTTAAGGTGACAGAGCTGCTGTTTGAGGCTTTCTGTGGCCTGAAACTAAACAAAAGAGTCCCATTCCTTCCCCATGTCAGTTGAAGGAGGTCACCAATTGTGTTACTGGTACAGTGCAGGGTCACTGTGCACCCAGCTGTCAAGGATGTGCCTTTCCCAACTGAGGAACAAAGTAAAATCACATCATAGTCATCATTTTGCTGCATCCAATGGATTTGTAACATTTGCATTACACTAAATAAATCTAACCTATTTCCTGTTTAATTTTGATGCTGCATGATATATAATGCACCAAACCTGAATGCAATTATTTGCAAATGATTTAAATTCTCTATTTTATTCTATGTATTCTTTAAGGAACATACACACTTCATATTAATTAAAAAATCATTGCATTCTGGTTTCATTTACATTTTGCTATGCTGACTTTAAGCTGAGGCCAAGATCCCCAAACACTAACTGATCTCAGCGACAGGTCATATCAACTATAGATTTAGCTGATACTCCTCAACACATCCAAATCTATCATCTCAATTTGCTACAACTTTTCTATGGATGCTGTTTTAACTACACCTCTGCTTTTTCATGCAGAGCTGGGGTAGAGGTGCACAGCGTTAATCAATATCATGTAAAAGGCTGTGGACGTTTTATTGTCTCACACACTGAATTACAAATTTGTCTTCATGCTTTGATTTGACCTTGTCTTCTTTATTGTCATTTATTGTCTCAAAAACAACCTCTTTGAAATGTCTTCAAGTTGTTCAGAGTGAAATTTTCTGACTTGTTTCTGATGAACTTCAGAGTCCACTTTTCTATTCTGGCTTTGACTTTTAGAGCTCTACATGAGCAGTCACAGGCACACCTAAGTGAACTTTTAAGTCTATAAATTCCCAGCAGATCCCTGAAGTGATAAACTAAAAATGTTTCGTCACTCTCAATAAACTTGAAATAAGAATTTTAAGTAAATGCAGAAGAAGCAAACTTATTTGAAGATTGCTTCTTCAAATAATTCATCAATAAGGAAACTGTGCTTTGTATAAACTGAATGTATAACAATCATGTATATTTCATTTGAACAGATTCCACTAAATGCCACATTATGCACTTATGACAAAATTATATGGAAAGATTTGTAGATATTTAAGTAAAATGTTGGGTAAAATTACTTTCCCAACTTATATTTTAGGGGAAAAAACATATTTCACAAATTGTCAAACTGTTCCTGTAGGTTATACCCATTGTCATGGAAAGCGTAAATTAAATATACCTGCTTCCAGGAAGATGCAACATATCAAAGTCGAGGTCCAGTTGATGCCCAAATATCTGAGAAAGTCTCCCATAGCAACTTGAAGAAAATATTATTTAGAAACAAGATTTCAGTACAACTGACTCAAATTATAAAATTTAAATTCTAAATAAGATTTCCTTATCATAAATAAGATGTCTTTACCAAGAATGCCTTGGACAGTGAAGCAGCACTTAATAAACAGTCTAGCACAAAAATATCTCACCAAGCATTCCATTGATTGTCTTTTTAACACCATAAAACTGAAGAAGAGCAGCCAAAGAGAAGAACTTAAATCAGATGTGAATGTAGTCAGATACCTTAAATTGCCAGTAAGAACGATCACTTCCTGTGTAAACCTATATGTGTCACAAAAGAAATAGCACAACAACAACACTTTCTTACCGGTAATGAATGTCATGTGTAATTTGGTCCTTATCTCTATACAACGCCTTTAACAACTTCAATGCCACAAAACAGAGTAAACTGTATATGTAATAATCATAGCAATTATACTGCACAGCATCTACAACACATATACAACCAAAGAGTCAGCCTTACCTAACTACTTAATACAGCACACATATATTTTCCAAACAGGAAGTAAATGGCATTGGTCTGTGGTGTACCTTTTTTTGATTGGTTGGATCACAAGTTGGAGAGGATGTTGTAAGAGTGACATTTGTTCACTCTAACACTCACAACATGGCCACTGAGCAACATTACACATTAAAAGTTAAAACAATTTTTAATACAGTTATTCTCACTTCAGATGTTGGTTAACTTTAAATTCATAATAGCCCAAAGTTTTTTATTTAAAAAGAAAAAATATTTATGGTTTACTATATCACTGCAGATGTAAAACAAGTTGTGATAGCACACGCTGACAGTGACATACATTTTCTGACTGTTTTCTGAACAACACAGAAAGAGGTCACAGATCACGTAACTTGTTTTTTTTCCATGTCTGTAAATGCACAAAAGTACCCCTGATGCTATCAAATAGAATCCAACAATGAAGTGCATTTTAGCATTTCACTGCTTTGTGCTCAGATAAGGCACTACAGATTCCATGCTGCATGGCTCAAAATGAATGTTAAAATGTAATGGCCTGACCTCCAATGTAGGTGAGATGTAGCATAAATTTTTGTACTTCGTTGCGACCGTGCTTCTGTTTTCTTGAAATGGCATTTTGCCTTCTCTAAGATTGTTTTGTGATGCCACTGAAAATTTGTGGAAGAGAAACGCATCTGTGGACGATTTTTGCTCAGTCCTATCTTGAATTGTACATTTTATTTTCTAACTAGTCAAGAACAGCATGTTTGCACTCTCTGCAGGAGCTACATCACAACACAAACAGCCCATAAATGAAAAAAAGAGCAAAAATTCTGTGTAAAGACACTCAAACACATCTGCAGAGAAGACTTCTAGTCCCATCACTTATTCATCTTCAGGCACCAAAACTGTTTCATTTTGGTTTCCCTTTCACATGTTTTTTACAAGATTACCATTAAACAGTGTTATAAAAGTTCAATCCCATCTAACATCTAAGATGGCCCATCATAGATTTTAGATAGTTATTCGCACATTAGACCTTTTATAACTTTAAAACAATTTATCACAACACAAATTTAAAAAAAAAAATGCCCCCAAAATATAAGAATTTCCCATAAACTGTGTTGGAATTTACTTTTATAGAAGTCCTAAAAGATATGTCTCAAAATTTACACCTGCACAGCTCGAGAAAATGACCCAGAAGGAGGGGAGTTTTCAACATTTACATATTCTATCTCAACAAGATGGAATGACATCTATCCATCCGTGGACATAACCAGCTGTGAGGTCACCAAGGTCTGTGCCCATAGACGGAATAAAAAATGGACATTGCTAGTGTGATGTCACCCACTGTTTGCTGATGTTTTGAATCCTCAAGATGAACATTTCTACCATCGCCATGTTGGTTTAAAAAAACACACACAAACAAACACACACACACACACACACACACACACACACACACACACACACACACACACACACACACACACACATTTAACAAGGAGAGACTGAATAACTGGACACTCTTTATACAAAACAGAATGACCAAGTTTGAAAAATTGACTTGTGAGAGACACACAAACTGGGTCTTTCTGGTGTTCCCTCAGTAACAGTTAGTGCAGCAACAACAACAATTCACAACAATCCCACTGTTACAGAGGGAAAGGGTCAAAGATGGTGGAAAGACTTGGAAGAGGGAGGAAGGAACCAGGAATCAAATCTGGGATGAGAGTTATGGGTAAACACAGAAAGTAAACAGAATGACACTACCACAGTGTAGTAAAAGATGAGTCATCCGCCAAAAGGGGATTTCTGATATTTGCCCCAAAAGGATTGCTTGTGTTTACACAGTTGTAAATGACTTGGCCTACAATCTGTCAAATATAGGCTGAACATATCTCTCATGAGCGAAAGACCCAGAAAGAACATCCTTGTCACAAGTGGCTTTTTCATATCCTTTATTTATCACTGTAAAAAAACTCTTTTCCAAGAGAGAGGGGAGTAGAAATTGAAACAAATATAATGTAACAACAAATATTTTATCAAGATAATTTAGGTGGTAAAAAAAGGGACTGGATTGATTATTATATAGGTACAATAAGCCCTTTTATATATTTTATATATAACCCCTTCATTAATCGTGTTCAATAAAGTCTATTTACCAATCTAATCAAAGGTATTACACATAGAAAATACACAGAAATATTAGAAATGTCCTTTTGGTAGACAACCACTTTTTATCACAAGCTGAAAGCAAGCTTTAATGCTACACTGTAGTATAATGGGGGTGGGGTTTTTTCTGTTTTCTCTGAGTGATTTTAAGGTCTTCAACTTAAAATATAAAGCACGTTGAGGCAAATGTTGCTGATTGATTGACAGTACGGTGCAACTTCACAGTGATTATCTCATCAGAAACCTCATCAGTCTGGTGGTGGATGACATAATAACCAAGCAATGCTCTTAGTCACTAGCTTGC
This sequence comes from Copadichromis virginalis, assembly GCF_057382275.1. Taxonomy (NCBI): domain Eukaryota; kingdom Metazoa; phylum Chordata; class Actinopteri; order Cichliformes; family Cichlidae; genus Copadichromis; species Copadichromis virginalis. Next base: position 22,053,517 of record NC_140633.1, read on the forward strand.
AGTAGTCATCAGTGTTTTTCACAACATCAGTTATGTCCTTAAGGACATTCAAGCCAACACTGAGTTTAACCGTTTAAATCCTGAACCCTGAAATAACTGCCAGAAATCTTTAATTATTTGATAATGGAGTGTTTGTTGAACCTTTAGACAAAACATAAATGAAAATACATCAAATCTTAATGTGCATATACAAGTTTTTTAATACGAGTTTTAATTACGAGTAAATACGAGCTTTAAGATTTTTGTAATTTAGTCATTAAAAATGTGTCATGCAATCTATATCATTTTTTGAGGGTAAAAAACATCACGCTGATGATGTAGAAGTCTCAAAAACTCACAGAAACACATGTATCAAATATGATGCACTTGGCTTTAAAGGGTTAATGCACTGGCCTAACTCCACTAAGACAGGAACTCCGTAGACAATAAGAGTCAAATCAAACGGCCTGCTTTCCAAAACAGCTAAGACCACCATTGTTCTATTAGTTCACCAATAACACTCCACACACTGTAAGTAAACATTCAGCCTTCTTGCTGATAATACACTCCAATTTAACTTTGCCATTTGCTAGAAATGAGTGTTGGAAAAAAAAACCTCCGCTGATCCTTGAACCAACATGAAAGATCTGGCATACCTGTGCAAATGTTAACATATCTGACTCATCTGCAGGGATTTTAGTTCACCTCCACACTGCCCCTCTCCAAGTGTGGGTGATCTACTTTTTTCAAAGGCTGACTCTGGCTTGGCCTGGGTCACTGATCTCCTTCCATGTCTTTTGCAGCTGCTTTTCCAGTAACTACTAGTGAAGCATGAGACACATAGTCTCTTTGTTGTAGCTCATGAGAGTGGATTGACTGGTATCACCCAGTCCTGACAATTCTTAGGAAAAACCCTCAGGCACACTGGCATGAAGACATTGATGCAGTCATGTTGTTGTGGAATGTATGGACCGAAACCAGAGACCGAGATGAACTAATTAATACCATTAAACAAATCTTTATTTATGTTGTAGAACAGTACCAATCTGCAAGTCCAAAAATCCATTGAAAGCATGGAGGAAAATACACACGCAGCCAAACAGTCAGTACGGACCAACGAACAAAACAACGGCTTTATGGTTTGAATAAACAAGAGATCAGGGCAGAGTGGAGATACCAGTGGAACTACACACAGTTGAATTAAATCTGATAACAAGACATGGGAAAGTATAATGAAAATAAGGAACAAGGAAACAGGATTATAAAATAATAAATTATGTAACTAAACACCAAGACTGAGTCTAAGAGGGCCTGCTGTGGGCAAATCTGAGGAGTGAGGTCTGCAGGTCGAGACTGCACAACAAGCCCAAAGTTCAAGATGAGCTGTGAGCTGGAAGTGACCTGCACTGTCATTATGATCCCACCAGTCCCTGGAGCTTCGGGAAGAACTTGAATGCATGCCCTGAGTTGACACTGAAGTCACAATGCATTCCTGGACCTCATGGTTGTCCATTCTGTGGCTTCTTTAACACATTTTGAAGAGTGCGATATTTGGTGTAACGGTCTTTTGTATTTGATGTTTTGTTAAGCTGTATGTCCGGATTTTGTTCTTTTGCACCCTCTGGTGGTAAACTGTGTAGGGTACAGTTGTTTGCAGTTTGGGTCTCCACCCAGCCACTTTTTGCTAGCATGGTGTCTGCATGCTGCAGCTCACGGATAGCTCCACACATGGAGAAGTAATGTTTAAAGTTAGAGAAAGAGAAGAAATAAGTGAGAAAGAAGATGGAGAATAAGGCAATAAGGCCATAAAGGACTATTTAGCCCCTCCTGGATGTCAGCTCACGGGGTTTGTGTATTTTAAATGTTTTATTTTCTGTAATTAAGGACTTTTGATTGATTGGCACTAAATACCAGAGCGCATTTTGATGTGATGTTTTTGTTTTATATTTTTGGTCCGTGAACAGTTCTCACGAGATGTCAAGACCAGAATAAAGCCTGTTTTATAACTCTACATCGTGCCTACGTCAATCCTTGAAGGTGCTACATTTGGTGAACATCACTGACACCTTATGGATGCTAAACAATACATCCCTGCCACCATAGGCACTCATCAACAATTTCAATAGCATTACTTAGCCCAGGCGTGTCCAAAAAAAGGCCCAAAGTCATTTTTCTTAATGCGTTCTTTTTTGCACTCTTAAATCATCTGCAGGACAGGTGGGCAGAGACAGATAAACAAAACAAAACAAAAACACCTTTTCTTCTTGGACACTTCCAAAAAATTCCCAATTTTTTGTCACTTTTATATTGTGTTTGGTGCATAACATCCTTAATAAGAAAGTAATAACAAAGTAATGTAAGAAGCAGTGATACTTTTGCAAACAAGTAATTGCATAATGCACTGCATTACCTTTAAGAAAAGTAATGAGAAATGTGTAATACATTCCTTTTTTTTTGCTGTAAGTAACAGCCCCAACAATGCCCTATTGTTACTCATAATGGACTAACCAGTCTGACTAGCCAGCTTTGAGATGGACTTAAATTGACGTGATCAAATTTACAAATGCTTACAAAATCTTTCACACTGTGGAAAATTAAAAATTCTGATTCATCTGATTACAGAATAATTTTCCAGTCTATCTTTGGCCAATAGAAGGTGTTTTGGATCACATATGGGTTCTTCTTTGCTAAATGCCTTTAACTAATGGAGGACCGCCTGGTTTAAGAGAGTATGTTGACAACGACCTTCGTGATACCTGTTACCAGCAGTGTTGGGAAGGTTACTTTAAAAATGTATTCCACTACAGATTACAGAATACATGCCCCAAAATGTATTCTGTAACGTATTCCATTACGTTACTCAGTGAGAGTAACGTATTCTCAATACTTTGGATTACTAAATATATTATCAAGCTTTTTACAACTACATGAATCTACTATTGCTGTGTGATTTATTACTATTACTGAAGGCTACTCGCCATACCAATACCAACTAGATTTTTAAATCGTAATATAAAATGAGTTAATAGTAGGGTGGACATTAGGTAAGGCTGCACTTTTGCAGCAATCTCGTATAGAAAAATATTTTGTACGCATATATAAAACAAGTCAGCGGCTCCGAACCGTAGTAAAGGGACATCTGGCTACGTCGGGTTCCGTGTCGGGCTCGTAGCTGAAAAATGGCTTTACTTTGTTGTGTGAGTTAACTTCGCTAGCGAGAACCAGAGAGAGACGTTGAACGGCTGCTCCAACGAAACTTATTGTTTCGGAGGAAAACACGAACACACTGTACAGTCGAGTTTTAATAGCTTACTTACAACTGGGCTTGTCAGTCACTCTTTTTAGCTGCAGTGGTTATTATTATATTTACATGCTTCATACTATGCCTGTAACACTTTGCCTATTGCCTTCATATTTTTTTGAATAATAAAAAAACATTTCTTCACGTCGTATGCGGGCCGCAAGTAGGGGTGACATGGACTGCAAGATTGAGAGACAGGCATTAGATCCTCTTAATGCATGATTTGTTTCCATTTCAGTCTGAATGCTTAGGTGGTTTATTTTAAACACCTATAGTCATGGAAGTGATTGGAATATCTGAAATCAATGACCTAGAAGGGCAATAAATTTAGTGTTCTAATACCTACATTTTTCAGTAAGGGAGGAGGCAAATATGATATTTAAAAATGCTTTTTTATTAAGATGAGAAAAAAGACACATTGTAAGTAGGCTACTTACAGTTATGTGCAAAATAATAGCAGTCTAACATTACTAATGTGTTTAAGTACTGATTTTGGCAGAAATTGTGATACAAATTCATGACTAGGTGTAGCAGAGTAATGGCCAACCAACAGACTAACAGGCATGACAGGCATGCTGCATAAAATGCAGACACTGCAATTTTTTAACAACCTAATATTTGCTTTCTTTGTTTTCAGTAAAAGAGAGATGTAATGTAGATTTGTATGTCTAAGTCTGGACGTTATCACCTGACTCCACAGTTTCCTCAGCAGAGGAATTATTTGACCCATTGTTTCTATTTCCTTAATGATAAAAATCCATGGCCAGTAAAAATAAACGCTGAAAAACTGTTTTGGCTTCTCAGCTTTTAAAAAGACAGACACAGAACCTGAATCTTGTTCTGTAAGATGTCATTTCTTCTTCTCATTGCTGCCATTTGCTTGATTAAATTGTTTGTTTATTCTTTATAAAGTTGCAAAGTCTTAAAAATATTAAACAAGCAGCCTAAAATGACAAAATGTAGATTGTGATTGTAAAACTACAACATTAGCCAGTGAGTAAAGGACAGTGCATTTAGAAAAGAAAGTGCAGGTTCCTGCTCCAGTTTACCTGCTGTTTAATTTACAGAGATTTGTAGTATTCACACATTGATGAGGTCACATTATAGTAAGTGTCCAGTCAGCAAGAAAAACAAATTTAATGGAGGTTTAAGTACACAATGTGCTCTTCATTACAGTACAAATATATCTGGATTATTTATTAAATGTTTTCATTTTAATTTAATTAATTTTATTTACTATGTGTGATTCTTATCGCTCAGTACTCTTTGTGTAGGGGAGAACCTGGATTTGTAAACGTTGCCGGCGAGCTTAGAGTTCCAGGGGGTTTTCATAAATATGTTCTTGCTGCAAAAAAATTGGCATAAAAGGAATCAAAATAACACAAAATGTGTTACAGCAGAGCAAAACATGTAAAACAATGTAGCTCAATGATAAACATACGGTCTCGCAGATCAAAATAACTTCAAAAGTTAAAAATCCCACTAAAATGTAACTAAATTAAATACAAAACAGTTAACAGTAAATTTAACATAAATAGGTATATTGTATGTGGTGGTACTGATTTTCTATATTTTCTATATCAGAGTTTAGCTGCATATCCAGATCTTCAGTATTGTCTAAAGTGGAGAGGATGGCAGATCTGCTTGATCTTTCAAATATAAATTTGCAAATTGTCTACTGTCACGGTCTGCGGAGGCAGACCGTGCGGAAATGTGTGTGGTGGACCCAGGTGCGAACACAAGCGAAGATACAGGAGTGGATTTAAACAAAAGCGAGCCTTTTATTATGGCTGATGAAAGGAACAAAACAGAGTGAGGGCAGCATAAGAGTAGTAGCTCAACAGAAACCTAAACTGGACAAACTATGGAAAGGCTATGGCTGGAGATACGGAACACAGGGGGTGGGAACACAGACGACGCGACACAGACTGTAAGAAACACAGAGACTAAATACACATGAGGGATGATCAGGGGAAGTGGCCACACATGGGAACGCAGCTGACACACATGAACTTAACGACAGGACAGGAGGAGTGAAACTGAATACACTGACAGTGAATGCAGGCCTTCAAAGTAAAACAGGAAACATGAGACATGAACCGGGGAGACGTAGTACAGGGGGAGGTGACAGACGCGACAGCATGAACTTGACAATACAAGACACACAGACATAAACACACGAAGGGCAAGGGAGGCTTGATACAAGGGTAACATAACTACAAAAGGACTGGACTACCTTAAAGAACCTAAACAAACAATAAACATCAAAATAGGTTAAGCACAAAACACTGGGTCACACGACCCAGGACCATGACATCTACAAAGACAATCTAACTTCTCAGCAGAAAGTACAAAAATTATTCTAGTTACCGATGTCACAGTCGGAGACTGGGTGATATTTCTGTGAAAAAATAGAAAGAGTTTGTTGAAATGTTGAGATGAAAGAGTTCGTTTCAGTGTCATGCGATTAGCATTACATTTTGCAAAAGAATGACTGGAGCCAACTTACTCTGGCTGTTTTTTGCAGAGTTGTCTCAGAAAGGTCAAAGCACTAATTATAAAGATCAGGAAACACACGCAAGGTACAATAATTGCAGCAATATGGATTTTCAATGTATTCCCAGCTTCCTCTGTAAAATAATAAAGGAACTCATTTGACTGCAGTTTTAATACTCAGTTAATTTCACTTAAATGTAAAAGCAAAAGACTTCTGGCTCTTATAAAATGTAACTTATTGTAATTGTGCGTCATGTCAATGTCTGAAACTTGGGAGCTTTGCATTTAAGAAGTACTCATGTACCCACAGTGTCTCTGCTCTGTATACAAACAGGAAAGCAAAGCCACTGTAACCAAAAGTGTTCAGGTGTACATATAGAGGTAGACGAGTATATTAAGGGAAACTCAACTCTCCCCAGCCTGCTCTGAAAGCTTAACTTTTGATAATCACATGGAATATTTTTTAGATAAACTTATCTTTGATATCAAAGAAACAAAGAGAAAGAGAGAGAGAGAAGGGGGAAGTGAGAGATAAGCTCTATGTATGGAAAGTCCCATTGTTTCCAGCCTTTTCCTGTTTATGGGGCCTACCCATCCCCACATTCAGTTATGATAAATGTGTGACAGTAATATTTTGTTTGGTTTTTGTAATCTGAAAACTTCAAAAGTTGATAAACTCACCTGTAATGACGAGCTCCCATTTCTGTTCAAAGACTCCAAAGTCTGTGGTTGTTTCACAAGTGTAGTTTCCTGTGTGACTTTTCTGGGCTCTCTCTATGATTAGTGCGTACAGTTGGCTTTCCAATGTGGACATATTTAGATTCAGGGGGGCAGCTGGAGGAAACATCCTAATTCTGCTGTCTGGGGTTTTCTGATTACTGCTTAAGGTGACAGAGCTGCTGTTTGAGGTTTTCCGTGGCCTGAAACTAAAAAGACAAGTCCCATTCCTTCTCCATGTTAGTTGAACGAGGTCACTGATTGACTTATTGCTACAGTGCAGGGTCACTGTGCTCCCGACCATCCAGGAAGTGCTGCTACCTTCTGAAGGGGATAAAAAATAAACACTGTGGAAATAAAGATTGCATCCACAAAATTTTGTACTGGAGTTAAGCTGCACTGACTGAACTAAACAAGCAAGTTTGCTAACAATAAGCCACAACATCCTCCAAAATGTCTTCTTTTTTTTATTGTTTTTATGGTTGTTGTTGTTTTTACAATAAACCTCTTAATTAGAAAGAGAAACATAACTTATAATCATCATCACAGAAATTGCTAATACCTGCTTGCAAGAAAATACAGGAGAAGCAACATATTAGAGTCAAGGTCCGATTGATGTCCAGGTATCTTGAAAGGTTTTCCATCCCCACTTGAAAGAAAAATCCATTTAGAAACATAACATTTTTAAAGTAGCCACCTTATAATATAACAGATGAATTGTCGATATTTGTAAACTGAGATTCATGTAATACATGTCATTATCAAGAATGTCTTGTACAGTGAACAACGCAATAAACACTTTAGCGCAAAACATACCATAACAAAACTTCTAAGCGTGTGAAGACTTTTTACCTTCAGGGTTATAATTACACGAAACTGAAGAACAGTAGAAGAATTTAAATATGTCTCATTGCAAACAGATAACCTATAATTCCAGCAAGAAAGATCACATCCTGTGTAAACCTAATGCAGTAACAACAGAAATAGCAACATTTTCTTACCAGTATTGAGTCATATGCTGTTTGGTCCTTATCTCTATAACAGACCTTTAACACGTTTTAGACCACAAAAACAAGTAAAGTGTATATATAATAATCATCGTAATTATACAGTATACCAGCTATAGCATGTATGCAAAAGATTCAACCTTGCCCAAGTACTTATATTAGAGTGGTTTCCATACAGGAAGTGAATGACTTTGATCGCTGGCCATGTGAGTAATTCATTTTTCTTGATTGGCTGGATGTTGTGGGGGTGATATTCATTCACAGCAACGCTGACAATGAATGACCACTGAGTAAACTAAAAGTTATATCTTTTTTCTTTTTTTTTTTACAGTTATTCGCACTTTAGATGTCTGCTAGCTTTAAAACAATTCATGATAACTCTAAATCTTTGAAAAAGAGAAATAATATAAGAATTTCCCATTAACTGAATTGCAAATTATTGATTTCTGATGTTCTAAAGATGTATTTATTCCATATATGGCCATAACCAGCTATGAAGTCACCGAGACCTGTTCCCATATATGATATTAAAGATTGGCATAGCTTCTGTGACATCACCCGCAGGTTTATGATGTCCGTTCTCAAGCCTCAAAATAAATGTTTCCACAATTACAATGTTGGTTTAAAAAAAAAAAAGATGTGACAACAAACAATGATGGATTGAGGACTGAGTCAGACTGAGTCAGAGGCACAGCAGGGACCAAATGCATTGAGTAAGTGACTTTTCCCCTTGTGTCAATTTGATTTTAAATGAAGAAGTAGTTTCTTATTCTTTTTTATTTCCTTTTTATTTCATTGTTTTATACACTCAACACTCACATTCTATTTTTCTGTACAAAATAAAGTCATTCAGTTTCCAAAAGTTATGGCTTTGATTGCAACGTAACTATAGGACCTACACCGATCAGGTATAACATTATGACCACTAACAGGTGGCGTTAATAACGCTGATCATCATGTCACGTCTTACTGAGTGGGATATATTAGGGGTCAAATGAACATTTTGCCCTAAAATTATATGTGTTTAAAGGAGGAAAAATGGGCAAGGCTCTGATTAAGTTTGAAAAGGGCAACATTGTGACAGGTAGGCGGCGGGATCAGAGCATCTCAGTAACCCAGCTCTTGTGCGGTGGTCCCAGTCTGCAATAGTCAGTATCCATTAGAAGTGGTTCAAGGAAGGAACAGTGGTGAACCAGCAAAGGTCTTTGACACATTGGGGGGATCGTGGCTCAAGAGTTGGCAGTTCGTCTTGTAATCGGAAGGTTGCCGGTTCGAGCCCCGGCTCTGACAGTCTTGGTTGTTGTCTCCTTGGGCAAGGCACTTCACCCGTTTCCTACTGGTGGTGGGCCCGGTGGCCCCAGTGTCCGGCAGCCTCACCTCTGTCAGCGCACCCCAGGGCAGCTGTGGCTACAATGTAGCTTGCCATCACCAATGACTGAATGTAGTGTAAAGCGCTATACAAATACAGGCCATTTTACACATGAGAAGCAAAGCCTGGCCCACATGTTTTGATCCAACAGATGACTTACTTTTGCTCAAATTGCCAAAAAAGGTAAGACTGGTTCACATAAAAAGGTTTCAGAATACACAGTGCATTGGAATTGTTTACTGTTATAGCAGAAAAAGAGGCAGACATAATATTAGGCAGGTGGTCATAATGTTATGCCTGATCGATGTAGTCTCTACAGAGCCATTTATACTGACAAGCACAGGTGCTACACATTAAATGATACGTATTCAAAAAAACAACAACAACAACAACACTGGAGCAATGTGTTAACTTATTCCAAACAGGTTGGGCTGTGGGGAGAGGGGTTCAACAATGTCTTCTGCAGAGACAGTACATAGAGACAGAAAGCCATTCACACTCACATGTACACCTTTGGGCAATTTTGAATCCCCAGTTAACCTAATATGGATGAGGGAGATGTTTTTTCTACTTTAGGACTTATCTATTCTTGTTTTTATTACAGCCTTTTTAAAATTAGAGGTGTGGACTGCCAGCATGGGCAGCTCCAACCAGTAGGAGTTTGCTGAGTTTAAACTTGGCTCATGTGTACTGTTAGTGTCTTTTGAAGCATTTTTTAAGCACTGCACTTCTCTTTTAAAATGCCCTCATCATGAATTTTAAGTTTTCTCTTCATTCACTTTGCCAGCTGATGAACTGAGTAAGCTACTTGCATTAGCAGTGCACTATTTGCACTTTTAGATTTTATTGTTTAATTTCTTAAACGATTGGAAAAATAATTTCACAGGAAATTACCTCCTACATCCGTGCCTGGAATTAAACAGTTTCTTGACCTAAAAAAAAAACAAACACTGTTGTGAGTTGTGGTTGTTTTGTTTTTTTAAGCATCGACGCCACTTCACACCAGTGACCACAGACAAGGGAAGGATGTGAGATATGTTCCACTGAGTCATGCAGAGTCTTTAAATGTGATCTTAGTACCATCTTATTGACTCTCTGTTTCTCCTCTTCAGAATACAGTCAAAATGAGTGCAGTACAAAGTGCCATTAATGCGTTGTGAGCTTGAAGTCAGAGTCTGCAGTGTCATAAAGTTGACTTTCCTTTAACCTGGCTAGCATTGAAGGCGTCTTTAAAGATGCAAGCTGCCAGTTCCATAAGCACTAATTAATGCAACACTTTACCATCACAGATACAGGCATCTGTACTGAGCCTGATGGTCCCTCTCCTCTTTGGTTCAGCCAGTATGGTTTCCATGTATTTGTGGATGGCACAGTAAACTGTGTTCCTGAGCTGATGAAGTGACCTCCATGACAGAATCATGACAGGCATCAATTATTGATATTCCACCTTGTCACATGTGCACAGAGATTTCTCCAGATTCATGTTTAGGGACATTATTCTGAAACTGTTCCACAATTTGTAGATGTCGTATTTTCTAAAATTGGTTCTAATGGCCTGAAAACAGTTAACCTAATTAGTATTAGTCTTCTGTTGCTACTATCCCTGCTTTTTTGACACATGCTGCAGCCATTAAACTGAAAATGAGCTCATATTTCCCATGAAATAGTAAAATGTGAGTTTATGAGATTGGAAAATAATTGCATTCTGTTTTTATTTCACACAGTGTCAAACCTTTTGGGGTTGTTGCTACAGTGTGCTTTAACAGTGATATACAATCTCTGATGAACGAATATTTTCTATGTATGTAACCTGTTGAGACGTATCGTACTAAAACCACAGAAGGTAGATCGCCTGTGAGGTTACACCAGCATAAACTATGTTTTTTGCATTGTCATGCATTTGCATTTACCCGGTGATGAGTATTAGATTATTCTGTTATTATATGTTACCTTATATATGTAATCAAAGTAGTTGAATTAGAATACTGCTGTAGATCACATTATACCCTTTAATATAGAGTGTGTGAGCTGTATGTAGTTTAGTTCTCATTATACTTTTGAGTTAACAGAACATATTCACATATTAGTTCATTAGATAAATGTGCATCACTCTGTATCCTTGATCTGCTGGGAATGTGTTACACTGTTTTCTTGACATGCTTAATTGTTGAATCATGAAGAGAAGGTTGTAAGCAGGAGACTCTGTGTCTAAAGACAGGGGAGATAGATAGACCACATTCCACACCCCCACCTTACAGAAAGCAGAGAAACAACTGCCGAGGTCATAACTTAGGCGCTGTAACAGAGAAAAAATGTGATGTTTTGGCTTTTACGACTAGCTGGGGGCCACTAGAGACTATAAAAAGCTGAGCAACCCGTCACCATTTGGAGACATGTGCCTGACCCTCTGGTAGCATCTCTCCCGTCCGGACGTTGTAATGCTCTGACTGTTGAATTGTATGGAAATAAATGATTGTTGATTGAGCATTTATACACCGAGTATTGTCCCTCCTTCAGCCCAAAGATTCAAAGAATTGGGAGATTTCAACATGAGAAAAACAATAAATATACTTGTAACTTATTTGCCTTGAAGTCTGATTTATGAAATGAAAGCATACACAGATAACAAAAACAGTGATCAGGGTTTGTGTAGTCTTATTTATGACCAAGAATCTTCAATTAAGTAAATAAATTCCGCTTTGATCTGGTTCTCTCTGCATCTCCTATATTAAACTGTGAGACAGCATCAGAGATGAGCGCACTAACTACCCTATCATGTTCAAATGCGTCAAGTTTAAAGTTTTACTTTCGCAACTGCAGCACTGAGAGCATAATGAATGGGCACTTGTTCTCTCTGTAAAACTGTAACGTCTTGAGCTTACTAGACAAGCAGCCTAAGATGACATGTGGGTGTGATTTGGACTTGTATAAATAAAACTGAATTCATTTAAAACAACATTAGCCAGTGAGTGAATAACAGTGCATTTAGGAGCTCCAAGAAAGCTATTTTGCTCAGGATTTACACACCCTATACAAACTGACAGGGATGTACTGTCAACTTATGATTACAAATCGATGATGTCACATTCTGACTGGTTTTCAGTTACCCAGAGAAAAAATAATGCATCTTCAAGTACAGATTGTGCTCTTCATTACAACACACTCAGGGAGAAAGCTGTTTAAAGTGGATGATCGTTTAAAAGAGTTATGCCTTATTTTACTGTGCGATTCATATCACTCAGCCCTGTATTTATAAGGGTGAACCTGAATTTGTCCACATTGCTGGCGACCTTCAAAATCCAGGTTTTCATAAGTGGGTTGTGTCGGCTCCCGCTGCAGAAGGAAAAAAGAGGAACAAAACATCATATTTAAGGAGCTTAAATACAACATGAATGCAGATATTGTGGTATTGGTTGGTTTCTGTCCTTGTGCTAGTGGAGCTGGAAAAGGTGGCAGATCTATTTGACCTTCTAAGTCTAAGTATTGTGTATAAATGGGAAAAAAACGAAGAAACTTCCTAACTTACCACACTTACCAACCTTCTCGGAGGCTGGGTGATTGTTCTGTAAAAAAGAAAGAAAAAGAAAAAAAAAACACTTTATTTGTAATAGCAATGGCATAAAATAATGTAAAAGAATGACTGGAGGAAGCTCACTGTGAACGTCGTTTGCAGACTCCTCTGAGAATGATCACAGCAGTTAATATAAAGATCAGGAAACATAGCGAAGGTACAATAATTGCAATTGTTGTAACTTTGCTGATTTTATTCGAACTTTCAGCTTCAGCGTTCTCTGTAAAATAAAATAAAAAAGTGAGTCATTTCACTGCAATTCAGTTGGTTCAGATATGCTAATTTCCAACCAACAGCAGTATCTTGTTTTTTTGTTGTTATTATTATTATTAGCTCTATGTTTTCAGAAAGGAAGTCAGAAGTGCTTACACCTGGCCTGTGGTCTCTGAAAAGACCTCAGGCATCTCACAAAATGTTTTTTTACCGCTTCATGTCATTCATGTCATTCATGTAAAGTCTGAAACTTGGGAGCTTTATATTTCTACTTTCATACTGTGGTTTGAGTGGGAAAAGCATTAATCCTGCCACACAATCTAACATTAAGGTCAATGCACAATTATGAAGGAAATGTCAGTGCAGCCAGAGGTGCTCAGCGCTATTGTGTGTGGGTGAGTTTTCAACTTTCACCTAGAACAGCATTTGAGTAGTGCTCTCACCAGCCGCCTATAAAAGTCCCACAAACTGCAGTTAATCCAGTGTAATCTTTAGAGTAAAAGGGCAGGGACTTGTGTATTTTAGAAAGAAGATAAAAATGGGATAAGCTAAAAAATGCCATTGTTGTCAACCTCTTCTTCTTTACGTGCCCCACCATCAGCCAGCCTCTGCCCCACCCCCACACTGTATTCAGTCCTGATGGGTGTGTAAGGTGTGCTTTTTTGTCTGTTTGGTTGGTTGGTTTTTGCAATCTAAAAACTTCAAAAGCTGATAAACTCACCTATAATCACAAGCTCCCATTTCTGTTCGAAGACTCCAGAGTTTGTGGTCATTGCACAAGTGTAGTTTCCTGTGTGACTTTTCTGGGCGCTCTCTATGATTAGTGCATATGATTGGCTTTCTAAGGTGGACATGATCAGATTCAGGGTGGCAGCAGCAGGAGACTTGCTTAAGGTGACAGAGCTGCTGTTTGAGGTTTTCTGTGGCCTGAAACTAAAAAGACAAGTCCCATTCCTTCCCCATGTCAGTTGAAGGAGGTCACCGGTTGTGTTACTGGTACAGTGCAGGGTCACTGTGCTCCCCACCATCCTGGAAGTGCTGTTCGCTTCTTGAAAGACAAAAAAAAATCCCTTTATAGGCCTCATTTACTCATTACTTCCATTACATATATAGTATCCTGTAGTATACTAAGCTTGGGTTGTGTTTACATTCTGCAGCATCAGTATTTTGGGGAATAGGACTGCATTTTGGGAAATGTGTTTTGTTTTTTTGTTTTTTTACATGATTTTAATTTTTATGAAAGCGTGTCACAGTTGCTGTAGATGGTTAGCTTTAACTTTGAGCATAAAGAGTAGAAGAACATACAGAGCAGGTCACTGAATGAAGTTAATCCTGGTATATCAGTTAGCTCAGCTGATGCTCCTACGCACTTTCAACTGTTATATCCCATAGGGTACATAATCTCATTGTTACCCTATGGGTACTATCAACTATCGCTTGACTATCGATGCTGGTTTCTCTTCAAGTCACTTTGCAGCCCACCGTTATGCCAGCTCTGCTTTTTCATCCTTTTTCTGACTTTATCAATATTGAACGCATGTACAGTGCTGTGAAAAAACTATTTGCCCACTTCCTATTTTTTGTATGCTTCAGAGCAGATAACCAACATACATTTTAAAAATACAGTTTTCAAATGGTGATTATATTTGTTCAGGAAAAAAGATATCCAAATCTACCTGACTGTAATAAAGTAATTTTTAAGGCTTTGGGACTCCAACAAATCACAGTGAGAGCCAGTATCCACAAGTAAATAAACATTAACCTTCCCAAGAGTGGCCAGTCTAACAAAATTACCCCAAGAGAGAATTGACGACTCAATGAGGAGGTAAAAAAAAAAAAAAAAAAAAAAAAAAAACCACACAGGGTGTCTGAGGTATGAAACCACATCTAAAGAATTTCAGGCCTCACTTGTCTCAGCTAAGGTCAGTATTCATGTTTCAACATTTATAAATAAAAAAAACACCCTAAAAATTGAGTTACATAGCTTCCAATAAACAAAACCTCAAAGGATTATTTCACATTTGACATAAAAAAAACTTGTTGATCAATGAAACTTTTGGGAAATTAATCTGTGGGCTCAAGAGAAAAGAAGTTTGTCTTTTTGGAAGGTTTGAGCCTCGGCACATGCGCTATAAACCTGATACAGCATTTCATGAAAAGAACATCATAGCTACAGTAAAACATGGTGGTGGTAGTGTGATGGTCGGAGGCTGCTTTTCTGTTTTCATGAATTCTGCTCTTTAAAAGAAAATGCTTAAAGAGTGTCTGGCCAAGACATGAGTCAAGTTTTGTCCACAGTGATCTGAAAGACGCATTACAAGTTACTGCTGATCGCAGTTCTTGCTGCCAAGGCTGCGCAACAGGGTTTAGATTTAGGGAGGAATTACTTCTTAATATCAGGTAGATCTGGATAGGTTACTTCACTTGAGATATAAATCAACATTTAACCGTATTTTGTGACAAATATACAAAAAAGGATACACAGCTTTGTAAAAAGGCGGGCACGTTGCAGAATACAGCCCATCCCCAAAAACAAAGAACTGAAGTTTAAGTCATAATCCAGATATAAAATTAAGCTTATTTTGCACTATTCATACTTTTTTCCATGTAGCTTCCAGTATAAAAGCAAAAGCTGAAAAAATTAAACTATTAAACTTTTCCATTACATTATACTCATTGTCAAAGCCGTAAAATAAATTTTACCTGCTTGTAAAGATATAGAGACGATGCAGCATATGAGAAACAAGATCCTGTCGATTCCCCAATATCTTGACAAGTCTTCCATGCCAGCTTAAAAAAAAGATTTATTTATTTATTTATTCATTTGGAATGTAAATATCTGCAACTGGTATTTTGTTCTCACTGAGTGTCAAAAAGTAAATATCAAGGATGTCCTAAACACAAAGCAACAAAAAACAGGGTCACGCAAAAGAGCAAAATTTTTAAATGCACGAAAACTTTTCGAGCTCTTTTCAGCTGAGAGTTTCTTAATAATTACAAGAAACTGAAGTGCAGTATCAAAACAGTAATCTTTAAATACCCTATGACTGTAATAAAAAGCAATAAATTGCTCATAAGAACGATAACGGTCACATCCTGTGCAAACCTAAAGGTGGTACAGACTAAATAGCAATACTGTTTTCTTACCGTTGAGTCATATGCTGTTTAATCCTTTTCTCTGCACGGCAACTTTAACAGCTTTGATGTCACACAAGCAGGAAAATTTGATATCTAATAATCATCTTAATTTTAGCGTACAGCTTCTTTGCATGTGTGCCTGCACAGTGGACATACATGCATAGTATTAAGACCATGCCCAGATGCTTACACAATACCACAGAAATGGTGTGCAAACAGGAAACAGATAACTTTGGTGTGTGACCACGTGAGTGAAATGCCGTTTTTTTCTTTTGGTTGGCTGGTTGGGTCTTTGAAGTCGGAGACGATGCTGTGAGAGTGTACCCTGACTGTAGTAGTTTTCCCACCCAGTATTGCACTGTTCTACTTTTACCAATACCACAGCAACAGGTCATAGATAACATCTCATAAAGTAGGTGAGGTTTACTTTACTTTTCTGTGCTTTTTTTTCCGACAGTGCTTCTGTTCTCTTGACACTTTGTCTTTTCGAGGCTTGTTATAAAAAGTCATCTCTCAAAAAGTATGTGGGATATACAGTCACTATAAAAAAAAAAAGAAAGCACGCCTTCTGTTACTTCTAAGGTATTATGTGCCAGAATATGATTGAAAAAATAAATAAGCTGCTCTTTAGCAGATCTAGATACAAAACGAGTGCTGTTGCCCATCAATCGGGAAAGGGTTATAAGGCTATTTCTGAACAATTTAAAGTTCAGCTTGCTACAATGAGAAAGTGGAAAACATGCAGGACAGAAGCTATCAAAGTAGTGGATTTCCTTAAAAATGCAGGAGACTGTACAATTTGCTTTACAGTGAAAGCTAAACTGGGTCATACAACAGGACAGTGGTCCCAAACACAGCAGCAAATTTAATAGCAGAATGGCTAAAAAAGAAAGGAACCATTGTGACAGTCCAGTCATTAACAGTCAATTATATCCTGGATAGGTTGTAGCTGCAGAAGCCTCCTCTGGGCCACTTTGTTAACAGCGACCCCGTTTGACCGGTGCGTAACTCTGCAACGATCCTTCTATTGTCTTTTTCTGTAAATACTAATTGTATGATGCATTGCAGGAAGTGTGGGCCTCAGAGGGCAGCCGATACCCTACTGCCTTTCCAGGCTACATTGACAGAAGTGAAACCCAAAAGCCTTTCCTTTTTGGTTTCTTTTTTTTTTTTTTTTTTGTCGCCTTTTCTTTCAGTGTTGTTTACCGTTTCACTAAAGGTGAACATTTTTAGAAAAGCATTGAGCCGACATGTGAGGCCGTCTGCTCAAAGTTAAGGGTTTCATTTACTTTGTTTGTATATTTGGTCTCTGACTGTTTGATTTGTATACTTTTGTTTGTGTTTTACACCACTGGAAGGAGGCCCTTTTTCTAGCTGTGGATCACCAGGGTGTTTCTGCAGTTGGGCTCACAACAGAGGGTGCATTTAGGTTTTTGTTGGAATACATTATAACGTTTCTTTCTTTTATTCAGATGCAGAAGGCCGGAAGTGGAGGTGGCTGGGATGCCTTGGTGGTGGGACCTTCCGTTTATTATACACCCTTGTCTTGAGCAGCATAATAGTGTTAGTGTGTGTGTGCATGACGTTGTGCTGCACGTATGCATTGGTGATTTCTTTTTTTTTTGGACCTACCTTCATCTGGCATCCCACTCACCCACTGGTAAGCCACAGCTCTGAGTTTTAGAATACATGTGCAACTGATTCATCTGCTCTTGTTTTTATGTGATGTTTTAACTAGTTGTCAATAAATTGTTGTTTTGTTTTTAATTGAACCATGTCTAAGTCCTAGGTGTAAAAGACTTAAGTGCCTTCTTGGTAATTAGCATAATTTGGGTAAAATTCCCAGGGTGGCCAATTATGAGAGCTTTATGTTTGATTTGCCACGCCACCATTTTGGTGCATGTGTGTGACATTACTGGTTCTTTGCTCTATTCCTGAAAATATAAGTCTTCAGGAATAGTTCTCCGACATCATTTTTTTTATTTGTTTGTTTTGCTATCTCAAAATGATCCCACATTGCTTCAGTAATGTTAGTGTCTACGCTCTGGGGAGGCCAAGCCATGACCACATGCCAAAGTAAGCCAATGCACCTTTAAGCCAATTGAAGGGCCGCTGCGCACCAGTACTTACACACACTGACAACAGCCTATTCATTCATTGTCATTACTGATACTGCATTCTCCAATCAG
The DNA here is from genome assembly GCF_057382275.1 of Copadichromis virginalis. Lineage (NCBI taxonomy): Eukaryota > Metazoa > Chordata > Actinopteri > Cichliformes > Cichlidae > Copadichromis > Copadichromis virginalis. The sequence continues at coordinate 22,071,497 of NC_140633.1, forward strand.
AATCTCTCAGCACGACCCCTACCATCAATTTCATGCACATTTTGGAACAGAGTTTAGTGCGGATGAAGAAGTGAAAAGGTTGACGTGAACAGACAGAAAAACAAAAAAGTAATATAAATGCAGCAAAATGTGTCAAATTAGAAAACACCCTGCTGCACTGTGAACCAGCAACAACTAGTAACAAGCCAAGAGAGAGAGAGAGAGAACAAGACATTCAATGCATGTGATAATAGGTCTCTGTACACAGTAAAATCTCCAGTGTTAAATTAACACTGGAGAGTGTCTATATGGGTCCACACCTCTGAGTGTTAAATACAACACTGTTGAGTGTTAAATTAACACTTTTGACAGTGTTATATGTTTAAAATTAACCTAGTCAGTTTTGAAGATTAACAATGGCTAACACTGAGCAGTGCTGATTTTCTAACACTGGAAAATAACTCAAAATGTTAGAAATATTCCAGTGTTAGAAAATCAGCACTGCTCAGTGTTAGCCTTTTTTTTTTTTTGTGTGTGTGTCCCGTTTGGATCTTTAGCCATCAGAATTGTTGTCTTAAGGCCAAGAAAGATGCCAAGCGGATTTATTTTACCAAGTGGATCATCATGGCCTTGCCATATTGGTCCATTTGATTGACCTTTATTATAATTAAGAATTTATTTTATTTTCGGTTGCTACAAACGGGACAGACATGACTGGGGGATAGGACAGGGAGAAAGAATGAAAGAAAGAGAGGGAGAGAAAGAAAACCAAAGGGGAGAAGAGACGGTGAGAAGGGGGGGAAGAAAGAAAAAAAAAACAAAAAAAAAACAAAACACCTGGGTCACCTGTATGGAGAGAAAAAACAGAAGAGAAAGCAAACAACAAAGAGCAACATAATAAAAAAAACACAGCACCATCACAATTGATTGATTGATTGATTGATTGGTAATTTATTTCAACATTTGAACAATATACAAGTACATTTAGAAAAGAAATGAGAGAAAAAAAAATATACTATACAAATTACATACAAAAAAACATTCTGATTAATTTACATGTTGAAAGGGAGTGGGAAGAAGTATACACTTATTTAATCCCACCCCTGTCCCATAAATTATCAGTGAATATTTAGTCAGCTTCCTTACTGATATAATTTGTAATAAAAATAGTGAACAGATTTCTGATATACTATATACTATAATATCACATCATGAATTTTTTGTTTGTTTGTTTTTAAATAGAGACATTCACTTAATTTAAATATTTTCCTTTTCTTTATAGATCGAGAAGATCATATTTTTATAACTCTTTTTGAACAGTTTTATGTTTGGATATTGCTTTAATTCCATATTCAGTTTGTTCCATAGTTTCACTCCTTGAACAGAAACACAAAAACCTTTTCTTGTAGTACGTACCTTCATTGTTTTGAAGTTACAAAAACCCCTTAAATTATAACTTCCTTCTTTCAAAAAAAACATACTCTGAATATTACCTGGCAGTTCTTTATTTTTTGCTTTGAATAGAATTTGTGCTGTTTGGAATTTCACTATATTGTCAATTTTCAATATTTCAGACTGCAAAAATAGTGAGTTTGTATGTTCACTATAACCTGCATTGTGGATGATTCGAATTGCTTTCTTTTGAAGAGTAAAAAGTGAATGTAATGTGGTTTTATAGTTATTGCCCCAGACCTCTGCACAATAGCTTAAGTATGGTGAAACCAGTGAACAGTAGAGAATATGAAGTGATGTTCTGTCGAATACCTGTTTTGCCTTGTTTAGTACTGCAATGCTTCGTGATACTTTGGAATGAATATATCTTACGTGAGCTCTCCAGTTAAGTTTTTCATCTATTATTACCCCCAGAAATTTATTTTCACTGACTCTTTCAATATCAACACCATTTATTTGAATCTTTGCATTTGTATTTAAACTACTATTTCCAAATAACATAAGTTTAGATTTATTCAAATTTAATGATAATTTGTTTTTATCAAGCCAGAACTTCACTTTACTTATTTCATTAGTCATATCCTCCAATAAATTCTGCAGATCATCACCAGAGCAAAAAATGTTTGTATCGTCAGCAAAGAGAACCATTTTTAATACTTTGGACACTTTACAGATGTCGTTAATGTACAAGTTGAAGAATTTTGGACCCAAAACTGACCCTTGGGGTACACCACAAGCAATGTCCATACATAAGGAGCAACCACCATTTATTTTCACAAACTGCTTTCTGTCACTTAAATAACTCCGGACCCAATCTAAAACTACCCCTCTGACACCATAACGTTCCAGTTTTCTTATTAATATATCATGATCTATAGTGTCAAATGCCTTTGTCAAGTCTATGAATAACCCAGCCACATATTGCTTTTTGTCTATGGAATTTGTGATGTATTCTATTGAATCTAATAGTGCCGATGATGTTGATCTGCTTGATCTGAATCCGTACTGACTCTCAGTGAGTAGTTTATGTTTATCTATAAATTTTTCCAGTCTGTTTTTAAACAGTTTTTCAAGAACTTTTGAGAATTGAGGTAGTAAAGAGACAGGCCTGTAGTTTGTGAAATGGTGTTTGTTTCCAGATTTGTATAGAGGTATAACTTTTGCTATTTTCATTCTGTCTGGAAATTGACCAGTTTGAAATGATAAATTACAGATGTATGTAAATGGTTTTATAATAGCCTCAATGACTCTTTTAACCACTATCATATCAATATCATTACAATCCAAAGATTTGTGATTTTTACATTTTTTGACAATTTCAAGAACTTCATTTCCATCAACGGCTGTGAGAAACATAGAATATGGATTTCTGTCAATCAGTGTATCGGGTTTTTCCTGTGCTTTCCCAGGATGAGTGATTGTTCTTGCTAAATTTGGTCCAGCAGTTACAAAGAATTCATTGAGACTATTTGCCACAACATCCATATTGTATTCTTCATGGTCATTACAAATGAAATACTTGGGATAGTTCTTTTGTCCAGTCCCACATTTTATAACACTGTTCAGGATTTCCCATAATCTTTTATTATTATTTCTATTTATATCTAATTGCTTCTTATAGTATTCCTTTTTACTAAATCTAAGTATATTAGTTAACCTATTTTTATATCTTTTGTATCTGATTTCAGCATCTTTAGTTCTCGTTCTTAAGAACTCTCTGTATAGAGCATTTTTCTTTATACATGCATTTTGCAGACCTTTTGTTATCCATGGACAGTCCATATATTTCTGTTTCCTACTATATTGCTTTATTGGACAGTTGGTATTGTACAGTAATGTAAATATTCTAAGGAATTTATTATAAGCACTATTAACGTCCTGTTCCTGATATACTTCACCCCAGTTTTCCTTCAATAAATCTTTTTTAAATGCATTCATTCTTTCTTCTGTTCTTACTCGTCTGTACTCTTTTTTACTGTCCATTTTATTGATCTTGTAATTCCTATCATAGATTGTAAAAATTGGAAGATGGTCACTTATGTCGTTAATCAGGAGTCCACTTACAGTCTTATTTTCAATGTCATTTGCAAAAATGTTGTCTATGAGAGTTGCACAATGTGATGTAATCCTGGTAGGTCTAGTAATTTTAGGGAATAGATTCATACAGTGCATTGTGTTTATAAATTCCTCAGTGGTTTTATGTTTATTTGGGTTTAGCAAATCAATATTGAAGTCTCCACAAATGAAAACTTTTTTGCGAGCTATTTCAATAAATGTTTCTTCTATCCAGTCTTTAAATGTCTCAATACTACTACCTGGAGCTCTGTATATACAGCTAATGATTACATTTTTACTTTTTTCTTTACAAATTTCAACTGTAATACATTCTAGTACATTATCAATCACCATCGTCATCTTTTCCACCACATTAAATTTCAAGGATTTGTCCACATACAAGGCCACTCCTCCTCCTCCTTTGTTTCGCCTAGTTATAAATGTGAATTCATAACCCTCCAGTTCAAAGTCTGTTCCTTTTTCCATATTGATCCAAGTTTCTGATAAGGCAATGACACTAAATGGATGTGAAAACTGGTTAAGATATTCTTTGATATGACTAAAATTAGCATAGAGACTTCTACAGTTAAAGTGGATAATTGATAATTTATTCTCAGTTTTAATCCTCTGATTGTAGTCTTTATTTGTATAGTAGCAGCAATTGTTATTGTTAGATGAGAAAAAGTTGTTGTCTGGATCTATTTCATATTCCAAGTCGTGTGTATTGTGATCCATATAGTTAAATGTTTTCAGTTCCAATTGATCATATTCTGCAACTGTCTGACTGATGCAGCTGATTCTTCCAGATGTATCTGAGTTCTTCCTTCCAGTGTGTGTCATAAGTGAGTGTGTGGTTGTCTGTTACCTTGTTTGCCGTCCAGATCGTGTTGCTCACTGATATTTTTCGAGATCCGCCATATTTTTAATGGTCAGAACTTTGGCTTCCTCTGGTGATCCGTTTAGTTTAATGAATGTTTTGCAGTTCGTCGTCCAAGTGCCTTGGATTTTTCCCAGCTTCTTAAGGTGTCGCGCTTTTTTGGCTATTTCAGCGTTGTGTTTGGTTAGATGTTCATTGATAAAGACATTAGATCCTTTTAATTTTCTTCCTTGTTTCAGCAGCGTAATCTTGTGCTTTCGATTTACAAACCTTAATATAATAGCCGGTATGTTGCCGTTCCTCCTGGGAAGAGGGTGGCATGCTTCGACAGAGTTACAGTCCAGGGCAATCCCTTTGACCCGCAGGAAAGCAGCCACCTGTTGTTCCGTGGAGCTAATGTCAAGCTCTCCAGGTTCCTCGTTGCTGTCAGCGGTCACCGCCTGAGCGTATGACCGGGGTTTAATATGGAGCCCAGTGATGATGACGTCGTTTATCCTGGAGTATTGTTCCAGGTCAGCGACCTTACTTTCCAGGTATGCAATCTTTTTATCTTTTTCGGCATTTTGGATGCGGAGGAGCTTTACCTCCTCCACAATTTCAATGATATTTTTCTGCTGCAACCTGATAGTAGAAATTTCCTCCATTATGAAGTCAAGGGACTTTTTAATGTCCTCGACTTCCTCAGCTGTCGGTGTCCTCTTCGGCCCCATTTTATCTGGTTACCCTGGTAGCAGGTTCGGTCAGCTGATTCCTCAGTCAGCTGTTAGCCTGGTAACATGTTGGCTAGCCTGCAATTACCTCGTTAACTCCGTTAGTCCAGTCCAATATCCTGTATCAAAGTCGTAATCCAGACAGGGTTGTACCAAAAGTTCCAACAATGTGAGTAGTCTTTGCTCCAGAAATTGATGGCCAAATTTCAAAAATCCACAGGACACGATCAAAACACAACTTCCAAACAAATGGCAAACAGGAAGTGAAGCAACCGGACACCTGTGATGGTAATTAGTCAGTCCTAGAAATTGCATCATGTGTTTCAATAAACTAGCTAGCAGTAGATATCAGTAGGTACTAAATAATAAACGATATTGTGCAGCACGCAAGATAGACAGCGCACAATGTGCTTTGAGGCAGCAGCCAAGAAAGCTGTAGTCCGCGTCTGTGAATACCCGTGTGTACACCTGTGTGCATACCTGTGTGGATCAGCATGCTTGCATTCCAAAGGTTTCTCCATGTAACGATCTGCTAGGGAGTGTGGGGGGCCACAGCCCAGGGTATGAAGCAGGTATGGAGGAGATCAAAACTCCAGACATCCAGAGGCCCCCAGAACACAAGAGACCAAGGAAGACCAACAGAGGGACAGCCGCGCCACTGTCCCAGAAAGAGCTGAGGAGAGTCCCAGATGAGGGCTTACTCAGCAGCCGCGGAGCAGAAGCCAGGGGGAGTTGCAGTGACGCGCCCGTGAGCTCCGCCGGCAGCCAGCTGTGCCTGAGTGACCGAGCCCCAGGCCGAGAGGCCGGGGGCACCCCACCTCCGAAGTGGCCCGAGCGAGCCCCAGGCTCCAGGTCCCGATAAGCGGCCGCCAAGGAGTGAGCCGGTGTGTACCTGGACGCCCATCCCCGGACACAAAGAACCACCAACGCACCGATGTCTGAGGGAGTCCGCCACTGGCAGGGGAAGTGGTGGTAGGGGGAGATAGGCCTCCAAACCTTGGAGGGCCTGAGATGTCCCCAGAGAGGTGGCGTCTGATACCCAACCTGACATATAGACACAGACATACAGGCACACACAGACACAAACATCCATTCCCACCCTCATGCTCTCATATCCACTCACTCCACACTCAACCAACGTGGAGACAGACATAAAGAGACGCTGTACACACGATCACACTCCCCAAGCGTACTCTACGAACCGGGTCTAGGTACCCTTGCCCCTGGAGGGGGGAACTGCACCCAGACCCAGGTGGTGTTACCCTTTTCCCTGCGGTGGGGGGAGGCAGTGTTAGCCATTGTTAATCTTCAAAACTGACTAGGTTACTTTTAAACATATAACACTGTCAAAAGTGTTAATTTAACACTCAGAGGTGTGGACCCATATAGACACTCTCCAGTGTTAATTTAACACTGGAGATTTTGCTGTGTACCAAATTACAGAGACCTATAATTTGGTACCAAACTGTCATGAACTGCAGACTCCAAAAAATTAAAAAACAAACAAACAAACCTTTGTGAAGGCTTTGAAAGAGTTCAAAGTTAAATCAAGCAGCAAACTAGATCCACAACATCAGACGCTGAGACAAAGACTGAGGGGAAGCCAGTACTCTGTACGCACATGGGGTATAGAGTCAAGAGGGGTAGTAGAATTAAACACCGACACCAGACACAAGAAATCAAAGTAAAACAAGAAGTGAGAACCATAATATGACAAATAGTCCATACTACACAGACAGCGTTTATACATGGTACAGTACAATACTGCCAAAAACATGCTGGTTTTACATGCCATTACTAACAAAGAAACTACAGGGAGGTCTTGATCCCTTCACTGATGTTGCAGTGCTGTGACTGCTAACTTCTTAAACAATATGTGGATAAATTCTGAATTGAAAAAAACCTCAGCAGGGTCTTATGGTCTTATGGCATTGCCACAAATCCAAAGGAAGAGAAGGCTTTTGTTGAATTCTTGTTATTTTTTCGCCTGCTTCCTTCAGGGGCTGTCACAGTGGATTATGTGCTTTTATCTTATCCAATCTGTAGCATCTTCCTGTGTCACGTCACCCATCTGTATGTCTTCCTTCACAACAGGGGTCCCCAATCCCAGTCCATGAGGGCCGGTGTCCCTGCAGGTTTTAGATCTCACCCTGGGTCAACGCACCTGAATCACATGATTAGTTCATTACCAGGCCTCTGCAGAACTCCAAGACATGTTGAGGTGGTAATTTATCCATTTAAATCAGCTGTGATGGATTAAGGACACATCTAAAACCTGCAGGGACCCTCGTGGACTGGGATTAAGGACCCCTGCTTCACAACATCCTGTCCTGGAAAACTTGTACTTTACTTCATTATTTCACTCAGCAGCCAGAGGAGGGCAGTTTTTCACCCCTCACTGCAAACTGCTTTTAATTTATTACCGTTCTTCTGAAAACCGGCACCAGTACATTTCGTCTACATTCCTTGGATATCCTCTTACTGCTCTCACTTATCCGCTGCCCTTGTTGATTGACTTCATCCATCTGTCCTCTTCTTTAACTAATTTTCTACATTTAGGAGATCCTCAAATTGCTCCTTCCATCTTTTCAATACACTTTCTCCACTTGTTAATAAATAATAAGTGGACTGATTTTTACTGTATGTAGGGCTTTTCTACTGTCCTGGAGCACTTAAAGTGCTCAAAGTACAGTTTAGGCAGATTAATGATGGAGATTAATCTGCTACAGATCCTGTCCAGCTCTGTCTCTCTGACCAGCCAATGAATTCCTGGGTGTCTGTACCACTCACTATCATTCTTGTGTGTTGTCTTTGACACCTGTCTATTTCCTGTAATCCCAGTCTCCTTGTACTCCTGTTACTTTCTTAATTTCTCTGAATGTTCCACTTTTTCTTTGCTAACCTCTTTGTTTTCATTTTTTTTCTTTAACCTTTCGATGTCAAACTGATCCTGTCTGACCATCTCTCCGTCCCCACAACACTATTTATATTAATGTCCTATTTCTCTTCCTTTCTACAAAGTTTTAATACAGCTTGCCTCCCTTCATATTTGTCCCCTGCACACACACAAAATATGTCTACCTCCTTCTCTCCATCATATCAGCAAGGTCTCCTCCTTTACCAACCACAATCTCTATATTTAGTCCTACTCGTACCTCCAGCTTCTGTTTTTCTTACGCTTTTCCTCTTCCTTTTTTGGTCTTCAGTCAAATAACAGCTTTTACCAGAATGCTGCTGACCAGCAGCACCAGAGAAAGTCATTACTCATCTTTTGACTCATCTGGTATGAACCCCCACCCACCACTGCTGGTTAAGAAATGAAAAAACACTGAAACAGAAATTATATATTTTTAAAATAAATATTGTTACAGAAGTGATAGTGTTGATGTGTTTGGGAATACTGCACCACAGAACCACGGTTTGCCCATCAGGACCTAAAAATCCTAGTAAGGTCACTAAATTTCCACGAATGAGTACCCCGAGGTTATAACACCTTTTAGGTGGCAAGAATAAAAAACAAAAGAAGAAAGATGAACGTGTTTTCTCGGGAGATTATGGTCAGAGTATGAATTTGCATTTAGCTAGCTCGTTGGCTCACAGAGTTCACAGAGAGAGATGGCGACTGGATCTGATATGTTGAGGTATCAATGATGACAACATGCAACATCACTTGTTGGGAGAAACCAAACTTAACTTTAAGAACACATAAAATAGTGACAGCAGCTGATAACCCTAAAGAAAATCAGAAAGCTAACGGCAGTATGCACCCAGCCACTGTACATCAATATTAAAAGCAAGTCATGGAAGCCAGTGGAGTGTTGGGGGTGCACATTTTGCCAAGGACTGCATTTTTAAAGGTATATGCCATAACTGTGAGAAAAAGGGGCACTTAACCAAGAAATGCAGAAGTGCTAAAGATAAAGAAGGAATGAAAGATGTCAGGGTTAATTTTTTATGAGAGAAGACAAAGAAACCCATAGTATAGGTTTTTACAATTTATTATTAAATGGTTGGAATTTCAAATTAATTGGTGCAGTAAAAGATAAAATGTGTGATTAAAATTATGAGGTATTTGTGAAATATAAAATATTAGGGAATACATATATTAAAGATAAAAAATGAATTCTAACAAATCCCTCCTTTTACACCCGTTAAGGTGTGAATCCATATTTAAACTGAAAGCCTCACATCCCTCCTTGGTATCCTTCACAGGTGTGATATTGTTCTTTCTCTCTTAAACCTGTGCTATGTCTCCCCCATTCTTTCAGGAGAAATCGTTATCACCATCCTTATACTGTAAAGAGAAAACAAGGAATAGGACAGCATAATCATCTAATCATCATCTAATCATCTAACCATCAGTTAATGCCACCATTGTTGCCTCGATTTGTATTTCTGCTTTCTTGTGGCCTGTCTTCATCGCTTCTTCTTCCCTGCTGGTGGTCATTTTGTGGCTCACTCTGTTTCTGTGTGTTGACCTATGAATCACACACAGGCTCGCCACTGAACCATTATCTCATCTCCTCATCTACCCAGAAGGACATCTATCAAGATGAACAACACAAAAGAGCAAAAAACTGCCATCAACTCCAGACACATGCAACTTCTACACATTTACTTTTAATAGAATCCATCCAAATCAAATAAACACCTTAATGAAGGGTTATTAAATCAAATATGCTCGATTGGTTTACATTTAGTGAATACCCACTGCATCTTGTAATGATTTATTTCAGTTCCAGTTTACTCACAATTACTGCTTAATGTACTTTTCTTCCCTTTGCAACATAAACTTTTAAAAATATGAGAGTAGAGTTGATTGCGTCATGCTCCTGATATGACTGGTTTGTGTTGCTGTAAATAAAGTTTCCTCTCTCACTTGCCCTGTGCTGCATTTTTAGCTCATACAAAGCATATGAATCAAATTAAAATGTTACACGTGGTGTTACTGTTACTGACCCATTCATATGGTTATGATTTGTACCTATTTCAAGGCAAAATGATACACAACTGGTCTCAGTTGTTTCTCCTTTTTGTCTCAGCTCATGCAACAGAGAAGGCTTGTCTTTTTTTCAATGTAATGGGAGCTTATGATCTATAAGTCCAGGCTCTGGGTTTGTGTAAAGGAGTCGTTCGTGTGCATCAAAGGATGTTGTCAAAGGATCAAAGGATCTTGTCACTGTTGTGTTCTGTTTCACTAAGAGAAGTTCAGAAGACAGTCTAGCAGTTCACACTATTTTATTATCAGGCAGTTAAAGATTTTTCTTGCACAGCTGTGGACTTCTCAGTGTCAGGCAGTCTGCACACGGAGAATGAAATACAATTCATAATTCCAAGTATATATTAGACACATGAAAACAGGAAAAAATTGTGATTGGCTATTGATGGGGAGATGCGGTGGTTAACCCTTAGTGCCCCCTGATTTATTCTCCTCAGGGTCTTTTCTCATGGCAACAGTTATTAACTTCCAGTCAGGGATCAGACATCTTATTTTCATGCTAAAGTCAGCTTCAAGTGACACAAGGAAGTTTCCATTTCTTGTTGACTACAGCACCCTGTTATCATACACCCAAGGCCAATCAGCCCTTCCTGTCTGATACTGTGTTCTGTAAGTGTTTACCATCAACACTCAGCTCTATCCGTCTTAGTTAACCCTTCACACCGTGGGGTTTATGCTTGTATCCTTTTAATGAGGAGTGTATCAGCTGTATTATGAGCATACATTGCAATTTAAAAGAAACTTTATCAAAAAAAAACATATCAATGTCGAAATTGACCACTGTCAGGCATGTTCTTTTGTACACTTTGTCATCAAGCTCCTCCCAGTGAGCTTAGTCTTTGTGCGTGTCCTCTCCATGAGTTAGGTCTTTCTCTCTTCTCAATAAGAAGTAACGAGAAGAGAGATTATCATCATCATTATTATTATTATTATTATTTTATTGCATCTGCCAGCAAATTGGCTGATATCTGAGAAATAACAGGTTAGCGCAGAAAACAAAGTGTCCCTGTTTGGTCAAATGTAGTTTTTGCCTGACCTCTCCGCCGTGCTCAACCGCTCTATGGGTTACTGCACAGACAGTCCTTGGAGGTGGTACCAATCTCATAAGAAGGCATTCCAGCAGGTAACGCAACCGTTACGCTCTGCACCACTCCTCGTGCATTTTGATCCCCAAAAGTGTGTTATCATGTCCTGCGATGGTGTAGAAGCTGTTCTTTCACACTGCATGGACAAAGGGGCAGAAAAGCATCCAGGCCTCGAGGGCCGGTGTCCTGCAGGTTTTAGATGTGTCCTTGATCCAACACAGCTGATTTAAACGGCTAAATGACCTCCTCAATAAGTCTTGAAGTTCACCTAAGGCCTGGTAATGAACTTATCATTTGATTCAGGTGTGTTGACCCAGGGTGAGATCTAAACCCTGCAGGACACCGGCCCTCAAGACCTGGAGTTGGACACCCCTGACGTGGGGTATGTCACGTACCCTTACAGCAGCGGAAAAGGGCTATTCACAGCTATAGAAGGAAGGATTAGTAGTAGTCTTTGCTGTAAAGTGTTTTTGAAGGAAATTGCCTTCCCGGGTTTCCTCCGTGGCGTGAGCGATAAGCAGAGTTCTGTCCTTTCCTTCTAAGATTCCTAATTATTTAAAGTAACACTCAGGTATGCCATTCAGCTGGGTTAGTTACGACGTCGGGAGCAGCTTGGGAGAACAAGGAAACACAGACTGCTTCAGGTTGTCTTCCCAAATCGACTCAAAGGTTTATTTAGTACATAACAGCTTATATAGAGGAAAAAAAGGTTCGTGTGTCAGCTTTCCCAGTTCAAACCGGTACAGACCAAATAAGGAAACGTCTTCCTGCCTTGTGAACAAAGAAGTATCCTGTGTGTAGTTTATCAGTTCAGCTATAATTTATGATCATCCCAGCAAAATACACTCCTAGACATAAAATACAGAGTTCTTTCATTAGTGAATTCTGAAACAAACCACCTGGCCTTTAACGAGCCTTTTCCAGGAGATAAAGAAAAAGGGAGGATGGGAGTAAGGAAGTGGTCTCATCTCTGTGGTGTTTTCGACCTTGGGGTACCAGCTTGTGAGTCCTACACATTAATTCTTGGGTCACAGAGAAAGAGAAAAACAACTAGTAGATGGGCCTTATTGAGCAACTCTTTTCTGTATAAAACAATATCCTGTAAATGCTACTATGGTATCAAAATACCTAACAGTTTTCATCAGCACCTGTATGGCTGCCCTTTCACTGTCTTTACAGACCATGAGCGCTTACTGAGAGCATTTAGTGAAACTTAAGGCAATCTACCCATGTCTTCAGCATGTGTGTAGCACAGAGCATTAACACTGTCAGCATACCATTGTCACATAGTTTACAAGGTAGGAAGTTAAAATGCAAATGCAGATGCTTCGGCTGCCTCTCCCTCCCTGTGATCACCAGTCCATTTCGAATGCCCCCAGAGACTCTGTTTTTGTTAGATAAACTGTCTTACTCTGTAGTGATGACTAAACACATCAAAGCATGGACCGAAAGAAGCCTTCTTTTAGGCTACGTTCACACTGCAGGTCTTAATGCTCAATTCCGATTTTTTGATCAAATCCGATTTTTTTGTCTGCTTGTTCACACTACAAATAAAATGCGACAGCAAACGCGCTCTAGTGTGAACGCTCCAAGCGGCCCGCATGCGCAAAAGAAGACGTCACACACAACGCGCTCTGTTTAGACCCAGAGCAAACTATATTGTTTGACTGATGGCCCTTAATATAAAGACTTCATGTTTCCCAATTTTTGCTTTAAGTTATTTTGTTATTTACATAATAATGTAAATAACCTAATAATGATCCTTATTGCTGTTTTAGAGGAGCAGTGCTTCAAAGGATAGTTGCAGATTTCTGTCAGAATCTGCAGGTTATGCAGTACAAATAAAATGTTCACGTTTCTCCAACGTTGTCTTCCCAGCAGTTTCACCGGATGGCCAGGAAGCGTTCGCGATGTCTTCTCGGGCGCTTCTCTGGCGCTGATAATTGGCGTCTGTCTTGTGTCAGTGACGTAAAAGATGGATTTAATGCGACTTGACCGTTCACACAGCAGTCGCTTTCTGAAACATCGGATATGTATCGGATTCAGTACCACATACGAAAGTGACCCAGATCGGATTTGAAAATATCGGATTTGTGCCGTTCACACTGTCACACCATGATCGGATATGGGTCGCATAGGGTCAAAAAAAATCGGATTTGATGCGCTTTCGCCTGCAGAGTGAATGTAGCCTTAGAAGCCAGTCCTGTGTACTGGAGTACTATGAATTGTAATTATGGGTATTCAGACATGAATGCACTGAGTAGCCTGTAATGTTTAACGATAAACCTATTTGTGGTTTAGTCCCCTCTTATTTCTCAGATTACGTGATACATGAACATTTTGGCCATAGCCTGTGGTCTTAGGACTTTATTACATTCAGTTGTTGGATGTTGGAGTTTCCTTTTCTGCCTCGTCTTCATGGAATACGTTGCAGAAGGACTGACAGTAGTCAATTTTTATTGTTGTTATTTTATTGCTATTTTATTATTGCTGTAAGTTTAAAATATTTGTCTGAAACAGACAAATCTCTCTTGTAAATGAGACCCAGAGTCTCAGTGGGACTACCTATATAAGTAAAGGTTTAATAAAAAACTGCATCAAGTTTAAAGTTTAACACCTCAAATGTACAGCTGTTTGTCACATTAAACATAAACCACAGCACAATTTCCTGCAGCACTACAGAGGGGTGAAGAAGCACTCTCCGCCAGCATTGTATCATTATTATCGTATTATTCATTTTATTTTTTTCTATTCTTTGTGGATTGTCACCCAGGTCTCTGACTCAGTCAAGAGGCTGTCAGTTGGTCAGAAGGTTTAACAAAGACAGTTGATAACCACCATCATGATACCCATTATCTCTGACTACGATCTTAGGTGGAGTCTAGTCAGCTAGCACGCAGAAAGCCTGAAATACATTAAGTGCATACAACTTACTTCATAGTACACTCCTGTGATCTAGTAAGATATTTAATGTGGACCAATTATGCTTTTCCTTATTGCAACACATGACTAATGGAGGATATTAAAAGTGGTAAAAGTTTAAGACAATGAGGTCAGTGCGTGTGCAAGTCACCCCCTTCCTGATTTCTTAGTGTTTTGCATATTTCTCACCATTACATGTTTCAGAGTGAAGTGTGAATGTAAAATGTAGTTATTAAATGACGATTTCAGTTGTTAATTAAGAAAAGCTACCTGACCCTGTGTGAAAAAGCAATTGCTGCCCTTGTTAAATCATGAACGAAATGTGGTTAAATGCAGTTTTTATAAATCTGGGTTTTATTTCACCAGACAAGTTCATGTCAGACGACATTGAATTTACTGACACTCTACTCTTTCCAGGCTGCTATCTGTTTTGAAGGCGTTGCAAAACTATCTCTAAGGCCTTGGGACTCCAGCAAACCACAGTGAGAGCTACTGTGTACAAAAATACAGGTAACAGTGAAATTTCCCAGCAGTGGTCAGACCCAAATTATTCCAAGAGTAAACAGTGACTCATCCAAATGAAGAACCCAGAACCCAGGTGTTGAGATTGAACAATACAAAAGAGACTTGGCACAACTGACATCCAAGGAAGAGCTCCAGGACGTAAACCACTATTGGAACTCTTTGCATTACTGCTACATTCCCACGCTGTTAATCTCAATACTAACATCCTTATAGCAGTCCAATCATCTTCTTAACCGCCTTCTTTGAGCCAATCAGCTTCCACTCTGCAGAGTTTAAATCTCAATGGTCTGTTACTTACACTTTCAGAGTCTCATACGTGCAACCCACCTCCTCCCCATTTCCACCTTGCTGAGTCACTCAGAGCCATAATCTTCATTTTCACCACCATCAGCACTACGACTCCAGATGGGGTTTGTCTTAAATCCGATCACCATTGGGACCATAGTTCAGTCACCAGATACATCAATCCATTTTTCTATCTCAGTATATCATAGAGATCAGTTCTTCCGAACGATCTCTCCTTATTGAAATGGCAAATGTGTAAACTGCTGACTTATTTATAAACTGACAGAAGTTCAAGTAGCCAAGAAAAATGCAGCTTTAAGTACATTTTATATTTGTTTTTATTATTAAATTACATGTAAGAAAGCTGTTTAAATCTGTTGCTATAAAAAGTTGAGTCTTTTGTGTGGTCCATATCATTGAACTCTGTATTTGTAAGGTTGAACCTGAATTTGACTACGTCGGCGATTTTCAAGTTCCAGGCAGTTTTCATAAATATCTTCTTTCTGCTCCTGTTGCACAAAAACATGGGAAGAAAACCAAATTCAGATGTTTCGGCACCACTAAACATGTCCAGATGTTTAGTAATACCTAAAGTGGAAAAGGTAGTGGACCAGCTTGATCTTGCATAGAAACAGACTGGTTGCTTGTTGCTTCTCAACAGACAATATAAAAATGATTATATTTACCATTATTGAAGCGGGAGAACGAGAGCTATAAAAAGAGAGAGAGACATGTTGTTTTTAATCCTAGCAGTGTAATACATTTAGCATAAAACTGTTTAAAAGCAGTGACTGCAGGCAACTTACCGTGAACGTCGTTTGCAGACTTTTCTCTGAATGATCACAATAGTAATTAGAAAGATCAGGAAACATGTACAAGGTACAATAACGGCTATGGCAAGTGGGATTTTCGATTGATTTCCTGCTTCAGCATCCTCTGTAAAATACAAAAACGAACTTGTTTCACTGCAGTTCTAATGTTCAGTTAACTTTTTTCACTTCCATGTACAGTGTTTAACAAATCTATTAGACCACCTATCCTAAAAACTGTTAAAGACAAATATTTTAGAACTCTGTCAGAAACTCATTTTAAGATTATATTCTTATGAGCCTTTCTTTTGGATGTTTTTATTGCCCATGTTTTAAGCCTATTAACCATTGCAGAAACATAAAAAAGGATTCTGTTAGTGATGTGTTATAAACCCTACATTGGGTGATCTAATATATTTTTTATGCACTGGAAGACCAGTATGAGTTTTCTAGTCTGTTTTAGACCTGCAGAAAGGAAGTTAGCACTGCTTACACTTCCCCTGTGGTCTCTCTAAAGACCTCAGCCTCTCAAAACATGTTCCTATTCATAATTCTTCTTTGTGTCAAATTCCGAAACCTGCAAGCTTTACAGAAAATAAATTTTACATTAAACCAATCTAACCACAAAATGTCTAGAGTTGTAAGAAACACAAATATAAAGGCAATGTAAGTGAAGCCAGATGTCTTCGCCTCTTTTGTGTTTGAACACAGAGGCAACTTTCAGTGTCTGACTTTCCCCTAGAATAACATTTAAGCAGTGGTAGGGGAAACTCAACTTTCACCTACTCCACGCTAAAAGCTTCCAAACCACTGGCAGTCCCAACTTTTGTCTTTGATACAAAGAGAGAGAGAGAGAGAGAGAGAGAAGTTGATATGGAAAGTGTCGTTATTGCCCCCTTCTTCCTGTTTCCATAGCTTGACTACCCCCTCAGTCATGATAAATAATTTCTCTTGTTGTTACTTCAGGTGTTTAAGGAATGCTTGTGTTTTTATGTGACCTGTAAACTTCAAAATGAGTAATTCACCTGTAATTACGAGTTCCCATTTCTTTTCCCCGACTCCCTTTGATGCGGAGAATTCACAAGTGTAGTTTCCCGTGTGCCACCTCTGGGCTCTCGTTATGGTTAATGCATATAGTTGGCTCTTTAACATGGACATGTTCAGCTTCAGGCTCTCAGCTTTAGAGGACGTTACAAATCTGACCTTTGAGTCATTTGAGCTGCTGTTTAAGGTTTTGTCTGTCCTGATAGTGAACAGAATCTCCCCGTTCATTTTCCACGCCAGTTGAGTTAAGTTGCTAATTGAGTCATTGCTGCAGTTCAGGGTCACTGTGCTCCCAGCTGTCTGTGAGATCCTGTGTGTTTCTGATAAAAAAGAAAATCATATTGTAGGTTTTGTTTTTGCTGGAAACTTTTGAATACTAAAGCAACAGGAAAATAAAACTATTCCTCAAAAAATCTGAACACAGCTCAAAATGTCTATAAAAAGACAATTAATTGATTTGCAAATCATTTAAACTGTACATACATTGCTAGCGTAATATTTTTGTTAATTATAGAGATTAAGTAACTTAAACATAGTCATGTTTGCATTTCAAAGTGTAGGGAGCAAAGCCACAAAAAGTAGTGCATTAAAGTTTAAGTAGCAGTCTTCTGCCGATTAAAGCTGTCGTAACTGAACTGAAAATCAACCTTGCTAGCAAAAAGCTACAACTATAACTCACCCACATATTCAGCTTATCGTTGCTGTTCTATGGGTCACATATTGCTCTGCACATTGTCAGAGAGAGTTCAAATTTATTTTACCTGCTTGCAAGAAAATATAGAAGAAGCACCATATCAGAGTCAAGGTCCAGTTGATGCCCAAATATCTTGAAAAGTCTTCCATAGCAACATGAAGGAAAGATAATTTAGAAACATATTTTCAGTATGTGCTGGATGATCTGCGAATATTTCTAACTGGTAGTTTATTTGCATCTTTTACTACGAGAGCTTCAATTAGATTTGAAATGTAATATCCTTGAGAGTAATAAACAGCAATTCTCTTACCAGTATTGATTGCCATATGCTGTTTGGTCCTTATCTCAATACGACAACAGCTTTAAGGTCGCAAAAGCAAGAAAAAGCAATATCTAATAGCTATAGTAATTAGAAGGCACAGCTTCTACGGGGGGCATACGTGCATAGCGTTAAGATACAGCCTCGCTGTCGTTCTTTCACAATACCACAGATACGGTTCCACACAGGAAGTGAAAAACTTTGATCTGTGGCCATGTGAGAAACATGCTCATATTTGTTTGGTTGGCCTTTGCTCTGAGAGTACATGCTGTAGTCGCTTACAACCCTTTATTGCAATGTTCTACTTATACCAACACCACAGCGAGAGGCTACAGATCGCATGGCATGTATTTGCTTCGTCTGTCATTTTTAAAAATGCATAAAAGTCCACTTGAAACTAGGAAGAGGAACACTGTAACGAAACCCCTTTCAGCAGTCACAACTTTGTGCTCTTACTTGGCATTGTAGGCAGTAAAAAGTCAAACATAAAAGAGTGCAAGATATGAAAAAGATTCCCTTGAGTTTGAAAATAATGTTCCAAGCTACAGTTGAGCAAACCCTATCTGTTTAACAATAATAATTTATAATAAAGTAGTAAATAGTAAATAGTAGTTCACCCAGGTTTTGGGAAGAAGGCAGTCTCCAAAAACTGAAAACATCTGCAAAGTGCAGTGAGAGCAAGTACTTTTACCCACAATCCATGTGACTCATATATTTGGACCTCTGAGGCATAAATTACTGGAATCTCTGACCCTAGACAGTGCTATTTTTATCTGTCAGAGACACACACTAACATATCCAGGCACCACTTGCTCACATTTATATCACGCTGTCATTTTGGATCAGTTGTTTGATATTCTGACACATCTTCCTGTAGCAGAGCTTTCAGACACTTAAGCAATGTTATGGCTGTTTGTTGTCTGTTTGTTTTATGATTGTGTTTTACTTTGTCTTTGTGATGAATGCACGGTTGTGGATTGTTCAACCTCAGTGAGTCGTAGTTCACAGCCTGTCTCATGTTTTCAGGCATTACACACACACATGAGTTTTAGAAATGTTGCGGTTCGTTTACCTTCACTAAAACAAAACATTCCACACTTGGAAATTTCCTTCAGAGAAATGTTAATATTCGCTATTATTAGCTCTTACTTTACTTTCTCTACAAACTGAGGTGTGCAAGAGCCTCAACCCCCATTATGAGCACCTTCTACAGAGGCACCGTTGAGAGTACACTCACAAGCTGCATCACTGTGTGTTATGGCTCCTGAACACAGTCCTGCCAGGAAAAGTCAGTAATGAGAGCAGCGAAGAGGATCATGGGTACATCTCTTCCCTCCCTCCAGGACATCTACTGCACCCGCCCTCTGGATTACAGGTGACTCCACTCATCCAACAGTTTTTGCAATTTCCTGCCAAAGCCAAGGGGAGATCTTAAAACTTTTTTAAAAGCAATAGAAAATTGTTCTGTTGTAGATGGGTTAAAAACACAACAACGACGTGTTGAAATAAGAGGTGTAAAATGGCAGAGAGAGAAAAGTATGTCAAACACAACAGGGCAGTGATCAGAAAAAACAGCATCACATATTTCCATGTTTAGGACCGGTAACCCTAGAGACAGCACAAGATCCAATGTATGACCCTGTTTCTGGGTTGGCCCAGACACAAGTTGAGCAAGACTGAAGGAGTCTATCAAGCTTAAAAAGTCTCTGGCCAGCGAATTGGAGGGACAACACACATGAATATTAAAATCTCCAACGAAGTTTGAAAAGCCTTGGGTAAAATCCTTGTGGTATTTTGGAGGTCTATATACAGCTGCAACGAGTGTCGGGCAGGGATGCCCCAATTCAAACGCCAGAAGTTCAAAACTAGAATATGAGTCAGTTAAGAGTTGTTTGCAAGAGAGCTTCTTCCTAAAAACAGCTGCCACTCCACCACCACGCCCAGTCATCCTCGGCACATTAAGATACTCACAGTCATGCGGTAAAAGTTCAGTAAAACAACTGGACTCACCGACTCTCTGCCAAGTTTCCGTTAAAAGCATTAGATCCAGCTCCCGATTGGTAAAAGTCCTTAAGAATAAAAGTTTTATTTGCTAGCGATCGTGCATTAACAAGACTTAATCTCAGTGGTACAGGTGGCTCAGCAGCCGATGTGGGTGCCCGACCTATCGGCCGTAGATTCTGAGGGTTTACTCCACCTGAGCGAAGACGGGGGCGACGCTGGCGCGGGGTTATTGTCGTAAGCCCGACAACAGGTGTCAGGCAGGTGTAAGCCGTGTCCAAAGAGTGCCAGTAGTTGACGCGGTCAAATCCAGTCGGGATAGGGTGAGGTATTTTTCGAAATCGTGTCCAGGTTGCCTTCATTCTCACCAATAAGCCACTGCGTTTCCCACGGCGTCTACGGCGCCCTCTCAGTTGAGGTAGCGCCGGAACGCAACGGAGACAAGCTGGAACTCCTGACAGGAGTGGTGGGGAGAAGGTTCCCTGATATCCACGATTGCAATAAAGAGTTTTTAACTGAGAGGATCTTATAGCCAGCAGCATTTGACGATCATATACAAGCAGAGAGTTAGCATGTTTTAAAACAAAGTAAAAATAAAACACTAGTACAAACAGAATCAGACGGCAAGCCGTACACACTAGCGCCATCTTGAAGCCCAAGCTTCACATGCACACCTTCAGACACCAAGCTACTTTTTGCACAATACTCACTCGTTTTGCACAATAGAATAGCATTTTGCACACTTCCATTGCACTGTCTTGTGTCTGTATCGTCCTGTTCCATCCGGTCTTCCACTGTTTTGCCCTTTTGCATTTTACGTAGTCCTGTGTTCATCTGTTATATGTCATATGTAGCACCAGGAAGGAACGTTGTCTCGTTTCACTCTGTACTGTACCACTGCACATGGTTGAAAGGCCAAATAAAAGTCACTTGTCTGTAATAATCAGGCCCTATCTTATATTAATGACCTTATATTACCATATCCCTTCATTAGAGCACTTCGCTTGCAGTTTTAAAACTCTGTTGTTCCTGATGTATTTAAAATGCTGTTTTAATTTAATGCTATATAAATAAAACTGAATTGTAAATTGTTATGTGGCCTAATTTCTTTTTTTAGCTAAAAGCTGCTCTGCCTGCTCATATAAACCTAACTAACCATTTGTGGTGATCCACCATGCATATTACTGTAAAATGGCATGGCAACAAACTTGTGTTGCTATGGCATTTTTACTTCACTTGACTGAAGAAAAACACTGTGGAACTACATGGTTGTTATTAAAGTAGTAAAATAATAATATGCTATGACTGTCTCACTTGGCTTTCCTCAGCCTTACCAAGCCCTCATTTTTATCTTAACCCTAGAACACTATCGCTATAAATAGTAACACGATCACTAATGCCGGGTGATTTTTACCCGATATAATATAACCAATGAAAAGTAATCAAATATATCAAAATATGACAACACATGACAAATTAGAGTGGTCTTCTTTTACTTTCAACTGTGCCATGTCTAACAAAATGAAAAATAAAACTCCTAAAACAAAATAATGACTCTGGAAAGCTGGTCTTTGGTCCACCTATTCCTGGGACATTTGAGACTTCCCTGGTGATGGCACAGGCTCCTCGACACGCAAACAGCTGCAGGAGAGAGAAATCATGTAAATGTATTTTCTCGGGTGTAATTCACCCAGCGATAGTGTTCTAGGGTTAATACAACTTTTAACTTTGCAAAATAGGTGTACAGGATATGGTGATACCACAAGATCTATATCTTAACTCAAGAGGAAGCCCAAGATGCCGCAAGATGTAGAGGGAACAAAAGTTTCTCTGAAATGGAATTTTCTGTTAATCCTCATCTAAAGTTTGTTTGATGTTAGAGATTTTGTTTATGACAAATAATAGTATAAAAATGTAGACAGAAAGCCATGATCTTCAGATTACCACATGCAAAATTATGCCATAGAACAGGCATGTGGACTAAAATTAATTTTAACAATACTGCCCCTTAGTGGTGCCTCACAGCCTTTCATCACTTGACTGGTTAAATCAAGTTTAACTTAGAGACAATTAAAAACTGTGAACAATGAATGAGTGTATTCTGCTCGTCCAGAAAGAAGAAGATTAAGTAAAAATGGGAAACAGTTACTCTAAGATCTGATAGTGATTGCTTCTCTTTTCTATCTGTCGCAGACTCTAGGGTCATGTTGTTCCTAGTTCCTCAAATACCTGGGAGGATGGCAAGTAGTCATGGGTGAAATTAATTCTATGTACTTGAGTATAGGTCTCGGTCGTTGTGTCCTTGGGCAAGACACTTCACCCATTGCCTACTGGTGGTGGTCAGAGGGCCCGGTGGCACCAGTGTTCTGCAGCCTCGCCCCTGTCAGTGCGCCCCAGGGTGGCTGTGGCTACACTGTAGCTTACCATCACCAGTGTGTGAATGTGTGTGTGAATGGGTGGATGACTGGATGTGTAAAGCGCTTTGGGGTCCTTAGGGACTAGTAAAGCGCTATACAGGCCATTTGCCATTTTTACCATAGTGCAACGTTAACATACTCCTATATACTTACATTTCAATCGTATACAATCTCCACTACATCTGATCATTTTTAAATATTTTAGTTAATCATAACATCTGCAAAAATAAAGTGTTAAGATACAGCCTAATGGTTTAATAAGTGTCATTCTGAAATAGAAAGTTCTGCATTATAATAATTTTGTTTTAACACCTCCACGGGAGGCCAAAGCCCAATGCAGGCCCCCAAGAAAGGGCAATTGCCACCAGTGCTGTTGACCAGCATGGATAGCTGTGCCGCTGTTGATCAAAGACCGAGGAAGAGGAGGAGAGGGAGAAGGTGTGTTTGGACACAGCAAGAGAGAAATCAGAGGGGTAGGGTCTTTGAATATAGGGACTGTGGAGCTGTTAGGCAGGAGTAAAATAGGGAGAGAGACAAATGATCTGTTCGGGTGACCCCTCAACGGAGCAGCCGAAAGGAGAAGAAAAAGATAAATACATTGTTGTTTTTTATTATTTAATATATGCACGTCCACAGTTTGAGATTTCTGCTTCTGCATTGGCAAATGTCTTTGATCTATTATTAAAAAAAAGGCAAATCAAAATGATAATATAAAACTGGAAAATCTGAACTGAATAACAGACTTTTGAACTGTGCAATAAATAGAGTTTTCATGTTAGATTTTCATTTAGTCAGTATAAAGGAAAAAGCACAAGTCTGTGTTACACCAAATATTACAAGCTGAAACTTAAGCCCACGTCGCCCACTACTCTACCCACTACACCCTACACAGTTACTAAATCTATAGTGTGTAGGGGGTGGACTGAAATTCTTCTGTGTTTCTATCTTCCTCTTATTTCTGTTTTGATGTTGTATCTTGTTTCACTCCGTGTGCGTCATTGGGTGCATGCTCCCCAGAGAAACACTGACACGACACGTCTTGACCACGTGTGACTTTTTATTGCGTCGGTTCACTTTTCAAAAGAAGATACAGCCACACATCTATCAGCAGAGAAGACTACAAGTTAGTAAAAAGGATTTTTTTTTCTCCTTTCCAAAGATTAATCATGTATTCTTACAAACATACAGGCAATGCAACAGTCTTAAAATACACAGAACTATACAATACCAGCATATTGATGTACAAAACAGCCAGCAGCATATTTGAGCAAAACATTGTTATATGTGTGTTTAATAATTTGGCTGTTCATTAAAGGCTCAGTTTCTGCCACATGGGATTATGGGAGGTGAAGTGCCCCCAAATCCAACACTGTGAGATGTACATGTGTGGCATAGAGGCACAGATTGAGCATCAGCTCATTTTGCATGAATGGGTTAATGTCCACAAACGTGAAGCTTTATGCACTTATATCTGAACATGTTTAAAATAAAAGTCATTATATTATCGTCGTAGGTATATTACAGAGACGTGATGTTACGTGGAGGTGTTTGTGTGTACAGAGGGGTCACAAAGAAATGAAACCAATCATAAAAAACAAAAAAGGAAGTAAAACATCAAGTTTACGTAGCAATGAAACCACTTACAATAATTAACACTTACAGAAAAGGCACTGGAAGTCTCACAGTTGCATTGGTTTGAGTAAACAAGAAGATTTTAATAAATCCAAGGCTTAAACACACTTTGTAATAGTGAGGAAATGGGTCTCCTTTACTCAGATAGATGTATGATCCTGCTGCTGGGCATTTTCTGTCTACAGTGGGCTTGTGGGATTAAATTATTAGTGTTGTCACAATGAGAATGTGTGTTTGCAGTGGACAGTGAAATAACTAAAAACAGCTGCACACTATGTACAATATTAGGCATGTGATAGGGCATTATGTACAGCTGGACTCCCCCCTCCCCTACAGTTGTTTCTCTCTGTATTTATAAGCATATCACAACTATTGTGTTTTCTTAAGGGGTATGTTCTCTGCTGTGCTTGGATAAAATCACGCAGAAAGATTTTTTTTCTCCACAGCCAGGTTAAGGATGCTTGTTTTCATTGATGAGCACGGTTTCTTTTATTGTCCCGCCTCCAACAATACTTTGTGCTGATGGTGCATGATCTTTATCGGCCGGACGCTTGTTTGTATAGCACGAAAAGAGAGGATTTGGTTTGAGGTCGCCGCTATAGTTCACTCTCTGATAGGGCAAAATAAGCTCTGCTCTCTTCCACGGGCTGTTGATATCACAGTACGCAGCGCTCTTAAAGGCAACACAACATAAGCAAATCTCAAAAAGAAGAAATGCGGACTGAAAAAGACATTCGACATGTGGTCTCTTTTTTTCTGTTTTTTTTTCTTTTTTCTTTTTTCTTTATTCCGGACTTACTCAGCTCTGGCTGCGCTACCTGGTATATAAACATGAAAAAGAGAGAAACGCTCCAATACTGATGCACATCTCTGTTTACTCAAAAGAATCCTGTGTACATGGATGCAATGGATGAGGTGTTGTGAGGGTTAAAGGCCTTGCATAGAGCTGAAACCTCTGAATGTGCAAAAGAGGAATGCTCTTCTAAAACCTGAAAATGGACTTGTTCTGCTTCTTCACAAAGACCTTTGCAGGCTACACGTTAATGTGCCGACATTTAGTCAGGTGTATTTTCCACGCGAGAGCCTTCTCGCTGGCAAGGCTTGCAGCAACATGCTGCATTTGCAGTATGTGGTGCCTGAATGGGAATGAAAGTCGGTGCCTAACTACGGCGATAGAACTGAAATGCAGACACACAAGTATATTATAACCCCCCTTTTCCCCTATCTACTCAAACCCTGTGTAAAAAGGTCTATCCCTCTAGTATGTACTATTATAAGTCTTTCAATAGAAAAGATGTTTCTAAAAATTGAACAAGGATCGTCAAGTAAAAACATCCTCCCTCACATGTGTCCTTTCAATATATTTTTAAATATAAGAACACGCTTAATAAAAAAAAAACTCCTGTTTTTCTAATCTACTCTTTTTTTAATATTTCATAGTTATCACAAACATTTTTTTGTTTTTGTTGGGGTTTTTTGTAACTTGGTAATCCTAAAAGGTTTTAGTCCCTGTTGATTTTGTTTTTCATACATTTGGTTTCTGACCTGCCTGTTCAAGAGTGTGCATTGTCTTGAGATAGGTGTGTGTGCTCTCTTTCACATTGAACGTTTTAGTGTGTGCAGGTGTCTCACAGGTTCATACGGTGAGATCGTCTGACCTGGCCCTGCTGCTGGCTTTGCTCAGTCGGCTCAGCGGCCTGTTGTCTTCTATCGTTTCCGCAGCTTCCGTTCCTGCCTCTGCTGGAGTTGCCCCCTCCCCATTCACCGCCTCCTCTACCTCGATGTCCTCTTCTGCAGCCAGATCCACCCTCTCTGCTTCCGCCTCTGGTGCCTGTACCTCCTCAGCCTCTTCCTCGTGTAATGTCACCCCTCCTGTCTCAGTGGTCTGGGCGTAGGAGGGCAGAGTCTCGTCATACACCTTAGAGATGTCCTCCATGGGCAGCACTTCCTCCGCTTTCTCCTCCAACCCCTGGAAGGGTGGGGCCCCTCTGCCAGCCTCCATGCCCACCTCAGCCAGTGGGTAGAGGTGAGTCATGGGGGGAGCTTTCTCCTCCTCCAGCAGCCTGTAACCTTTTGCTCTCTGCAGAGAGGGAACAGCCAGGGGGGGCAGGCTCTTCCCTTGTGGCGGCAGGGGGGCCAACCCCTCGCCTTGGGAAGGCCCCGGAGCAGGGGCTGGCTTTCGAAAGACAAAGCGAATCTTCTTCAGGCCCAAGTGACTGATCTCCACAAAGTTTAGGAACAGTGAGACACAGGCCACAGCCAACATGAAGATGATAAAGACAGTCTTCTCCGTGGGGCGAGACACAAAGCAGTCCACCGTGTTGGGGCAGGGCCAGCGGCTGCATTTATACAACGGCAAGATGCGGAAGCCATACAGAAAGTACTGGCCCACCACAAAGCCCACTTCAAACAGTGTCTTGAAGATGATGTGGCAGATGTAGGTCCTCAACAGGGTGCCCTCCAGCCTGAACTTCTTGCTTCCTTTCGTACTGGTCTCCTTAGTGGTGCGGACGCTTCCCTGGTCAGGTGCCAGAGGAAGACGCTCCTCACTCAGCTCCTGTTGCCGGCTAAGTTCTGCCTCCTCCCGCTCTTTGCGTTTCTCCTCCATGTGGACATGGTGGACAGCGTGACCCACGTACACCAGAGACGGCGTGGACACAAAGATGATTTGCAGCACCCACAGGCGGATGTGGGAGATGGGGAAGGCCTCGTCGTAGCACACATTCTCACATCCAGGCTGCTGTGTGTTGCACACATAATCAGACTGCTCGTCGCCCCACACAAACTCTGCTGCTGTGCCCAGGATGAGGATGCGAAAGATGAAGAGCACCGTGAGCCACACCCGGCCGATCACCGTAGAGTGCTCGTTGACTTCCTCTAAAATATTACCCAGAAAACTCCAGTCACCCATGATCGGTCCGTAGCACTGCAGAATGAAGGGTGGGGTAGGGAGGGACACGAAGGGTGCAGATGGACAGGGAGGGTGGGGTAGGCAGGGACCAACAGGGGGAGGGGAAAAGAGGGTGCCAAAAGTAAGCTATGCATGAGAGGAAAAAACTTGCAAACATTTAAAAATCAAACAAACGCCAGAATTTGATCGTAAATTTGATTTGTACGCACACATTCACAAATATACAGAAAGATGAAAGTAAACAACAAACAGCAATTTGCTGGTAATTTCAAATATGAAAATAACCTTTAAGCTAGGCATTGATTTAACTGTACTAATGGCTGCATATTCTCATCGTGAACTGGACTAACGAAAGTTAACAAATGTGAATACTACAAGCTTTTACTTTTGCTAAGCTATCAGACTATAACACACTGTATATCTAAATAAACCAATAAAAAAGAGATCACTAAATAAAAATAAAGTCCCTTTTTCCTGAAATGTATAATAAATCGAATCAAATGGGCAACTTGCCACAGCTGCGGCTCCGGCGAAGTTGAGTCCTGTCCCGTTCTCTTGGCACCCAGCAGGGAAAAGTGAACTTTTTTCTGCCCTCTTTCCCACCTAAAGCCCTGTCCTTGTCGCCCCACTGAGCAGATGTGAATGAATCGGCTCTGATGGTTGGTTTTTAGTTTGCTGCAATATTTAAGCTTGGAGCCAGACGGCCTTTATTTGCCGGGCGACGTGTGGTGACGCAGGAGACAATAGGATCAACAAAACCAGAGCGGGGATGTATGGGAGCAGGCCTCAGGCTCCCACACCAACATGGCCACTGTACTGCCAGGGCACCGGGTCCACAGCGGAGCAGTCAGGCTACATACATGCGACTTCCTCGAACATGCATACTGTATACAGAAGCATAGATACAGTAGAGGATACAAGAGCAGCAGCATGTGCTTCCGGCTGTGCAGGCCAACATTAGAGCAGAGAGGCAGGTCAGTGACAAACTTTGAAGGAGAGCTTATGTCCTTGTGCGGTAACACTGAACACTGTTGTTTATACGATTATCTAAAGTGAGCATTAGGTCATTTCAACTATGTAAAGGGTTAATTAATGTATTTTCCCAAATTTGAGGAAACAGTGGCTTGCTCCTGTCCACTTTTATTTGTCTGACTGAATGACTTTTACAACTATGTCTGGCATGTGGCTGTGATTATTCTGCACATGGTTTACAAGTAACACGACATTTATATCCACACAACATTTACTATGGATGATTGGGAAAATCTGCTTCTGCACTTTTTTTCTTGGCTTTCCATCTCCAACATTTCAAAATTAAGATATTACTTAAAAAAAGGAAAACCTCTTTCACCAGTTACAGTCTTTTTCTTTTGTCTTTAATAAATTAGAATCTGCGTCTCTCAATAAATGAAGAAAAAAATAGTACTCGTCCTTATATGAAACAAAGACTTTTGTTAAATATAAGCATGTCTCTAATTCGTATTCTGTACATAAATCAGGACTATACATCTTGTTTGTTTGCACACTGTTATCTATATTATTTCTGGTTTAAAAATACCATAAAGGCAATTTTATAAAAAAAAAATTATGTAAACACATTTAAAATTTTAACTTTTAGATGAACAAAATGTGAGTTTTTTAATGCTAGAAGAGACCTTTGTGTGTGTATGTATCTCATACGTGTGTCATTTATGTGTGAAAAATGTGAAGCACTGAATGATTGTACACGCTGTAATGTCTCTATTAGGGAACTAGTCAAACTCTGCCAGCTGAGAGAAGAAAAACATTCAGCTGCAAACTTTGATCTCAGAGTCATTCCACAGATGTTTGCACAGAGGAAAAGCTGCAGCGGTGCCCAGTGAGGTTGTTTTCCATTGTTTTGACAATTACACTATTAACAAATCACCATGAGTTTTATAAGGCTATTTCATAAAACATAAAGATAGGCGAACTGGTATGTGATGCCTATTTAAAAATATAAATAAATAATTTTCTACCAAACCAAATAAGTCATATTTCCACTCCACAAAGCGTAAAAATACACGTTGAGATGTTAGACGATGCAGGTTAATTTCCAATTTGTCCAGTTTATCCTGATATGTGGAATATGTCAGTGATAAACATGACGAACTTCACCAGTTTGAACTGGTTCATTAGCAGTAACTGCTAAGATGGAAAAGAAAGGTACAGCAGGGAAGGGTTGAGCACTATTACTTCGTACAAAGAAGCCCACTGTAGTCACCAGACCAATATTAAGTTCAATCTTTCATCCTCCACAGATGGAGGCTATTGTCAGAAAGGTGAAAAAATGGAGGACTTGTGACTGAGAAAGCAGACGGGCAAACCCAGAAACCAGCAACTGATAGTTATGTTATTTTGAGTAACCTCAAGAAAAGCAGAAAAGAAAGGAGAGTAAAAACCATTTCTGAAACCAACAGCACAGATTACCAGATAGAGTCACAAAGTGAAGGATGAGTGAGTGAGTGTGGGTACAAAG
Organism: Copadichromis virginalis; assembly: GCF_057382275.1. Lineage (NCBI taxonomy): Eukaryota > Metazoa > Chordata > Actinopteri > Cichliformes > Cichlidae > Copadichromis > Copadichromis virginalis. The sequence continues at coordinate 22,100,710 of NC_140633.1, forward strand.
AGAGAGAGGGGTACTTTAGAAAGTTTATATGTCATGGAAAAAGTACCAGCCAGACTGCACCAAAGGTAATCTTTGAAGGGTTCTGTTTTTCTTACAAATTGTTAGGTGAAGCTGCATTTATCACTGAAATAAGGCAGTGGAATTCAGCTTGACTGTTTTTGTGCTGCCCTTTTTTGGTACTTTGGTATCTTTTTCGGGCAATTCATAGATTTTGGAGTGTGGCTTAATGTCCAAATAAACTTCATTCACTGGACACCCTGCAGGCTACAGTGCTAGCTGCACCTGGCTACTACTGGGTTGGATTTGCTTTTGCACTCAGAACGTTCTGAAATATTTGTATCTTTGACAAGATACTCAAAGGTTTTGGTCAATATGATAGCATGCCACAGTTGATGGAGATTTTTTGGCTGCACATGCATGATGGTAATCTACCATTCTACTTCATCCCAAAGGTGGCTCAAAATCTGATTACACTGGAGCCCATTTGAGTACAGTGCCAACTTCAAGTTTGGAATGATTTGAGCTTTGTGCCATCTTAGATGGCAGCATTCATCCAAAATTTTTAGTCTCAGTTTCCTGTTCTTACTTGAAAGTGTTGGAACCCAGTGTGGTCTTCCGCTGATGTAGACCATTTTGGTCAAGGTTCAACATGTTGTGCATTCAGAGAAGCTCTTCTGCATACCTCAGCCTTAATGAGCCATTATTTGAGTTACTATTACTTTCCTATCTCCATGAAGCAGTCTGGCAATTCTCCCCTGACCTCTGACATCAACAAGGCATTTTCACCCAGATAACTGCTTCTCACTAATTATTTTTTCCTTTGGTGATCATTTTCTGTAAACCTTAGAGACGATTGTGCGGCAAATCCCAGCAGATCAGCAGTTTCTGCAATATATAGATTAGCTCAGGCATCGGCAATCATGCCGATCAAAGTTCCCTAAATTGCTAAATTGCCTTTCTTTCATATTCTTTTTTTTTCTTTCCTGTCCCGTTTGGTTCTTTTGCCATCAGAATTGTTGTCTAAAGGCAAAGAAAGATGCCGGACGGATTTACTTTACCAAATGGACCATCCCAGCCTTGCCATATTGGTCTATTTGATTCACCTTTGCTTTTATTGTTTATTTTATTTTCATTTGCTGAACACGGGACAGACTTGACTGGGGAAAAGAAAAGGGAGAAAGAAAGAGGGAAAGTAAAGGAGTGGGGAAGAGGGACGGTGATAAAGGGCAAAAACAAAAAACCAACAAAACAAACAGACAAAAAGTACATATATCAATCACCTGGATCATCTGTTGAGAAAGAAAAAAGAGAAAACAAGCAAAGAAAAAGAGAGCAATATAATAAACAACATCATAGCGATGATCTATGTGAATATAGGTAGCAGCCAAAAAGGGTGTAGTTTGTGTGTGTGAGCACCCGTGTGTACACCTGTGAGCTTGTATTTAAAATGTTCCTTCATGTAATGATCTGCTAGAGGGTGTGGGGAGCCACAGCCCCATCCTCCAGGGCATGACGCAGGTATGGAGGAGATAAAGGCTCCAGACATCCAGAGGCCCCAAGAGCAAAGGAGACCAAGGAAGACTAACAGAGGGGCAGCCGCACCACTATCCCAGAAAGAGCTGAGGAGAGCCCCAGATGAGGGGTCGCTCAGCAGCCGCGGAGCAGAAGCCAGGGGGGTTGCAGTGACGTGCCCGTGAGCTCTGCCGGCAGCCAGCTGTGCCAGAGTGACCGACCCCCAGGCCGAGAGGCCGAGGGCACCCCACCCGAAGGGGGTGGGGGACAAGCAGCCACCAGGAGTGAGCCGGTGGGTACCTGGATGCCCATCCCCGGACACAAAGAACCACCAATGCACCGATGTCTGAGGGCGTCTGCCACTGGCAGGGGGAGTGGTGGGGGGAGATAGGCCTCCATACCATGGAGTTAGGCCTTTCTTTCACATTCTGATGCTCAGTTTGAACTTTAGCAGGTCATCTCGATCCCGTCTACATGCCTAAATGCTTTGAGTTGCTGCCAAATGATTGGCGGATTAGATATTTGCGTTAACCATCAGTTATAACATATAATAAAGAAATGATCCACCAAGTGTAATTTGAATTGTCATAATGACAGTCAGTAAGCCTTCCTTTACCTACGGGAATAAAATCAAACTAATAATATTCGTTTTTTTAGCAGGAAAGCTAGCAGGTCTAGCAGGTCTTTGTGGTCTACTGACCAAATCTTTCTGATCTTACATTGTAACAAGTTGCAATGTTTGAACACTCTGAAGATTTATTTTTATTTTTATTTTTTGTATTTGTTTTTATATGTGGCATCTCATCTTGTGATATTGAGCAACAGTTTTTTTTTTCTTGAGAAATGCTTTAGAAATAAATTGTACATGCTTACACTCAAAAGAATGATTCTATGCCCTCGTAAACATGAAGCAATCATTTTGACAGCTGAAAAAGATCAAATCAAAGGTTTAATTGATGCAAAAAATAATCATTTTAAAAATATGCTCTGTAATAAAAGAATGTATACTGGTCAAGTACATTTTGCTTGACCAGATACCATTAGATTTAACATTTTGCATTCCATTTTCATGTAATCAGATTACTTAAAGTAAAAATCTTTAGGATTATACTGAAGTTTACACTGGTAAAGGTTTGTCCTCCTAATTAATTAGTATAAAGATGCAACTTCAACCTTACTGCCTTTGTAGTATCTGTGTGTAAAGTCTTCATAATTACCATCATTAAAAACATTACCAGTAATGATTTAACATATGTTTGTTGCTACTTGTCTGTAAAATGGTGTTGTGTGAATAAATGGCTTTACTATGCCCCATGTTTCTGTATGAGCATACGAGTATAAGTATAAGCAATTAGGATGTTTTGCATTAGGATGTTTTTGTACTGAAATGCAAAACCTTACCAGCCCGGCAGGCTTGCCCTGTTCAATATCAACATTGAGATTTCTTTGTGCCAACATTTAATACTTTTATTATAAACCCCACTTGAACTTTGCAAGAGTTTATTTGAAGAAAGCTTTTGTTTGTTCTTAGTCTAAACTGTTGAAAACTCGCTCTCTTGGTAAAACATCGATGCCCCAACTTAAAGGAAAGAACAGAACAATTACAGGACAGTCACAGTCTGACAGTTACACAACTCACTTCCCTCTGCACAATCACACTTCCAAGTTCCACAAATGCCCTGTAGTCCCTGGCTTCAGTGAAAGATGTTTGAACAATGCTCTTGTTCTTAAAAGAGCTATATGGCTATTCTGCTTGTTCCTGAAGTCACACTGTTTAGCGTCTTTTGTCATGTTTGCATGGCTTAGTGACTTTTCCCATTTATTTATACATGAGTTTGCGAGATGAGTGACGCAGCCTATTTGATTAACAGAAAGTAGTAAGCATTATCAATATCTAATAAAAGAAAGAGATGCACCATCACTGATTAATTGTTTTCTCAGTTTATTTTACAGATTTTTCAGATAGACGCTGGAGGTGACCTCATGCTCGAAAGCCACGTGTAAAAGATGTATCAGCACTCAGAGTTAGCATTCATTAATCGATAAAAGTCATCACTCCTTTTATGGGCGTATCTCGGCTCTGCCCATGTTACAGCCTGCCCTCACTCTCTCTCAGCCAATGGTGTTCACAAGCCTAGGTGACATCACAGGGCTGGTGAAGTAGCAAATCCACCTCTTGATGTCTGCTCTCTGATCTGTTGGTTGGTGGCAGATTTGGCCTCCAAACAGAGCTCCGCTGATCCCACAGCTTTTCACAAATGAATGATGTAATCTTTAGCAAACCATGCACGAGGCACTATCTTGCCGGGTTAAACGTCCCCGAATCATTTGCTACACTTTTTCTCTGCCTGACATGGCAGCCAGGAACTTGAGTGTAAATGTTGCCTGACTATAGAGATATAGTATGTCTCCATGTGTCCAGGAGCAATCATATCTTCCCTTATAGAAATGTTCCCAACAAAAAGGCCAAATCCTTGTTTCCTCTGGCCCTGGGTGGCACATGGGCTCCGCCCGTTGTGCGTTGGAGAATAGAAGCCATGCGCAGAGCCCTGTAGAGGCTTCAGGGTGTATCCACTGAGCTGGGGGACCAGGGGAGTCCCTTTAAAGAGCTGTGTGTTGGTATAGTGGACGCTTGCATGCTAAGCCCTACGGTGGGCCCGTGAATGGCTCCGGGATTTCGCACAAAGACATGATGTCATGATGCAGGGTGCGGACCCTATTGAGCACGTGCATTGAGGCGTGAGGCCAGATTAGACCTCGAAGCAGGGCACCAACTGGACGTTAATCAGAACGCCAACACGCTAACAAACATATCGTACGGTGATCTTCCTACAGCGTGATGGTGCCATGCATTTCCTGCTCACAGTGCCTTTGAAAGAGAGAAAGTAACCAAAATCTTAGGTTTGTAATGAACTTATAAATGTGATGCAATTTAAGACCTCTGTTACATCTAACAATATGCATTATGTGATTCCAACACATAGTAGCAGGGGGTTGGTTTGATTTGGCCTCCCCGTTACCCTTCACACAATGAACATCTCACACCACTCCCTGAGGGAAAACATTTTTAGAGGAGGAGTACTTTAGAAGCAACAAAACACTTTTGTATGCACGACACATAACACATATATAAGGACTGCATACAGTACAATTACACCTTCATCAGCAATTAAAGCAGAAGGTTGTTTCTTCTTTCTTTTGTGCTTCTGCTTTGACCCCATCGTGGGGTCGTGTCCTTGCTGCAGTTAATGGCTGGACTCTCATCACTCTCTGTGGAAGCAGTCACCAACAGGGGCTGCAGTGCACATAGAAATACTCTTTTTCTTAGCTTCAAACAAGCACTCACACTTTAATATTAAAATACTTGATAAAAGAAGCTTTTTACAAGGTGAAGAAATGAAGTAAGTGGATCAAAGGAATCAGAGAAAAACAGAACATGGAATAATAAGAAAAGAAAACTTGTCAGTGTTGATGTCAATATTGCCAGCAACCCAAATTAAAAGGCAGGAAACATCAGTTAATTTCAAATAACATTTTTTAATGGGAATTGGTGACCCCAACAAGCATATTAAACCATCCCATGGGCCTAATCTTATGTATAACTTCCTGCAGACCCACAGTTCTCCTCTAATACTTTTTTCTAAAGACATCGAAGTTCAACAGTCAGCTAAAATGCCTGCATATTATGCACAGCAGTCCTCATGCATTACACACTTTTGAAATTGATTTGTATAATCTCACAATAGGGGGCATCATTACTCAACAGAGAACTGGCATCCAGCAACTCTGAGGCTGCACGTCCACAAATGCAAAGGATGTTCGGTAGCAACATCACTGAGCCTAGAGAGAAAAGGAGAAAAGACCGAGATTACAGAAGACAGAGATATATTCCATGCCATCCATGAATTTTTGATCCATCCTCTCAGAAGAGGGCATAGCCTGAGGAAGATTCAGCACCACCAGCTGTGTTACTGCTGTGCACAGCAACTGTTATCATTTCTTTTTGCGACTTGCCTTCAAGGTTTATCAGCACACTTCTTGACATGTATGTATTGTATGTGTATATATATGTATAAAATATCTAAATCTTTGGTTTTGACATAAAATGATAAGACAGGACGGCTATATTCTTAGTGTACCAAGCCATATGATTGTGATATGACATAACATGTTAATGATTATTATATATGAGGCTACAGCAACATTTTCATTCTTTTCTTTTTCAGGCATTCGGTTATATTTGCAGCTGTGCTTCGGATCATTGTCCTGTTGCGTGACACTTTCAGCCAAGCTTTAACTGTCAGACATATGGCCTCACGTTTGACTCTAGAATACGTTGGTATACAGCGGAGTTTGTGGCTAACTCAGTGGCTGTAAGGTGTTGCTCCCGTGGCTGCAAAATAAAACCAAATCATCACCCCCCTCCTCCACCATGCTTGACAGTTGGTATGAGGTGTTTGTGCTCATATGCTGTGTTTGGTTTCCACCCAATGTGCCACTGTGCATTATCTCCACTTTGATCTCATACATCCAATGGACTTTAGTGTTAACATCTTGTGGTTTGTTCAGATGCAGCTTTGCAAACCTAAGCCATGCTGCCATTGGAAGAGGCTTTCTACCGGCTTTCTTCTAAACAAGTCGTTTTTTGATTGTTCTGAACTTTAACATTTAACATACTAACTTAGGCCTGTAGAGTCTGAGATGTAACTCATATTTTTTCCAGTTCCTCTGAGCAACAGTCTGACCTTTAGATAAATTTGCTGGGAAGACTGGCAGCCATGTGAATTTTTTTTCCACTTGTAAGTATTTTTCTTTCTCTATAGATTTAGGAACTTCCAATTGTTTGGAAATCCCCTCATGACTTTTCCTAAATGGCAACAATTGTTTCTGTAAGATAACTGCTTATCTCTTTCTTCCTTGACCTTTGCAGGCCAGCAAATTGCCAAAGCATCTGCTTCTATAGAGGCGCTCACACTTACTGATGGAAGCTGTAGTGGTGTGTTCATCTGAGTTTTTGTTGCACGGCTGCACGTCATCAGTTCAGAATTCTACAAGCCCAGTTTGATCACACAGCACTTTAAAGAAAAAACCTCTTGTTTTCAAACTCATAATGTTATTGTGTCTTTTTTCACACTCTTTTAATCACATGAACTTCACATGAATCATCTCTGTTGCTCGTAGTTCTGTACACACAGAGGAGACATTCACTGCGGGTTTAAAGCGATGGCATCAGCGATGCCCTTCACAGATTACAACGTGACCCGAGGGCAGCAGTGTGTCTCATGACAGAGCAGAACACTATGACCTCAGTGACATAAGGCTTATGTTTTAAAGACAGGGATACGCTTGTTTCTAAACTTGTTTGTTTAGTCTGCTAACATAAGGCCATGCATGTGTGTGTGAATATCTGAGTTTCATCATTTCTCTTTGTATTCCATGACCTACTGCCTCACTGACAAAGTTTTTCTTTGTGTTTCTTTCCTTTTATTTTTAAATCCTTTTTCTTCATGAATCATCAATTTGGTTTTTGAGTGGTGTTGAGTAAAGCTTTCTGACATTCAGATACCATCGCTTCGCTAGCAACTGTCTTTGTTATTGTCACGGTCTGCAGAGACAGGCCGTGCGGTGGTGTGTGTGATGGACCCAGGTGCATACACAAGTTAGTAGACGGGAGGCCAACCCGAGAGGCGACAACACAAAAGTCCAGTCCAACCGTTCCGGAGGCCGGCCACGGGAAAGGTGGCCACGGTGACAGAACAGATCCGGAGGCCGACCGCGCGGAAGGCAGCGGCGGCGGCGAAGCAGTTCAGGGGGCCGGCAGTGCGCAAGGCAGCGGCGGCGGCGAAGCAGTTCAGGGGGCCGGCAGTGCGCAAGGCAGCGGCGGCGGCGAAGCAGTTCAGGGGGCCGGCAGTGCGCAAGGCAGCGGCGGCGGCGAAGCAGTTCAGGGGGCCGGCAGTGCGCAAGGCAGCGGCGGCGGCGAAGCAGTGTCAGGCGGCCGGCAGTGCGCAAGGCAGCGGCGGCGGCGAAGCAGTGTCAGGCGTACTGGCCGAGGCCCGGTGGGCGCGGGACCAGTCAAGGCGGGACCAGACGAAGCACAGGCTGAGGCGGGACCAGACGAAGCACAGGCTGAGGCGGGACCAGGCGAAGCACAGGCTGAGGCTGCAGCTGACGAAGCACAGGCCGAGGCTGCAGCTGACGAAGCACAGGCCGGAGCTGCAGCTGACGAAGCACAGGCCGGAGCTGCAGCTGACGAAGCACAGGCCGGAGCTGCAGCTGACGAAGCACAGGCCGGAGCTGCAGCTGACGAAGCACAGGCCGGAGCTGCAGCTGACGAAGCACAGGCCGGAGCTGCAGCTGACGAAGCACAGGCCGGAGCTGCAGCAGACGAAGCACAGGCCGGAGCTGCAGCAGACGAAGCACAGGCTGGACCAGGCGTAGCAGAAGGTGGCTGGATGGGCTCCTCGGGCCCTCCAGCTGATGTGGCATGGTGCTGGACGGGCTCCTCGGGCCCTCCAGCAGACGAGGCGTGAGGCCGGACGGGCTCCTCGGGCCCTCCAGCTGAGACAGGAGGCTGAACGGGCCCCTCGGACCCTCCAGCGGAGACAGAAGGCTGAACGGGCCCCTCGGACCCTCCAGCTGACGTGGCATGAGGCTGGTGCGGTTCTCCAGAACCCCCAGCTGACGAGGAAGGTTGCTGAACGGGCCCCTCGGACCCTCCAGCGGAGACAGAAGGCTGAACGGGCCCCTCGGACCCTCCAGCGGAGACAGGAGGCTGAACGGGCCCCTCGGACCCTCCAGCGGAGACAGGAGGCTGAACGGGCCCCTCGGACCCTCCAGCTGACGAGGTAGGTGGCGGCGTGGGAGCCGCGGAGTCCTGGATGAGCTCATCCGAGCTCCCAGCAGGAGCTGATGCAGAGCCAGAGAGATTTGAGACCCCTGGCTGAATGTTAAGCTGACCAGCGGACCGTACTGCTATCGGGGACTGGGCTACAGGAGCTACTGGGGCCTGCGCTACAGGCGGCACTGGAGCTACTGGGGCCTGCGCTACAGGCGGCACTGGAGCTACTGGGGCCTGCGCTACAGGCGGCACTGGAGCTACTGGGGCCTGCGCTACAGGCGGCACTGGAGCTACTGGGGCCTGCGCTACAGGCGGCACTGGAGCTACTGGGGCCTGCGCTACAGGCGGCACTGGAGACTGAACTGAGGGTGGCTGCGAGGGAGCTAACTGAACTGAGGGTGGCTGCGAGGGAGCTAACTGAACTGAGGGTGGCGGCGAGGGAGCTAACTGAGCTGAGGGTGGCTGCGAGGGAGCTAACTGAGCTGAGGGTGGCTGCGAGGGAGCTAACTGAGCTGTGAAGGGCTGCGAGGGAGCTAACTGAGCTGTGAAGGGCTGCGAGGGAGCTAACTGAGTTGTGAGAGGCTGCAGACCCTGGCGGCTCCGAGGGCCCCCGAGAGCCAGGCGTGTTCCCCGAAAGATGTGCTGACAATCGGGGGTAGGCCACGGCTTTCCCCGGAGCTCCTCCTCTACGTGGGTGCAAGCTGCTTGCTGCTGCTCACAGAGACCGGGCTCCATGATTTCCTTAGTAGGTCTTTCTAAACAACTAAACACTGTACTGTCAGTCTCCGAACACGATTCAGTCATAGTGTCCGGCCCCGGCAAATCAATGCTCATCTCACTCTGCTTCATAGAGGGGACGTGAGGCACGAAAACGCAGTCACTCACCGGAGTTAATGCGGTGCCACGGCGGCCACGGCGCCGCCCCCTTCTGGTAGCTGGCGCGATGGGCGCTGATGGCACCAATGCAGGGGGTGATGTAGCGGCGATCTCCCGGTCGTCCGCCCACATCCTTGCCAGAAATGAGGCAGGCGAAGTAAAGTCTAAGCGGATTGGAGACGGCGAGCGGCTGGTAGGCTGTGCAGCAGATGAGAGGTCCTGCTCCGAGATGAGCCAGGGCTTCCACCGGAGCTCGTCCTCCCGATAAGCCCGTAACACCTGCTGCCGCTCTTCCTCGCCAAAGTCCATGGCCTCCGTCGTCTCCGTGCGCCACGCCGTGCGGCCAGACCGCGGTGAAGACGCGGAAGCCGACGGGGCGCGAGCGGAAGGTGTGTCGGTGGCGAGCCTCACCGTTCCAACTGCAACTGCTTCTGGCTCGCGAAGCAGCGGGGAAACGGGACAACAGCAGGGCTCTGGCGGCATAGCCTGCACACTAGGCAGCCGTGGCTGCGGACGGAGTTGGAGAGCGGTGACGAGAAGGTCGGTGATCAGCGGGTGTAGTGCCTCCCATAGCCAGGGAAACACAGACACGCATACTCCCACTTGGCGGGCCAACTCCTCCCGTTCCTCCTCTCCGGAGCACCGCAGCCATCTACCACATAGCGACTCCACCGTCTGGAGGATCTCCCTCTCTTGTGTCGCTGGGTCCGACATGGTCGCGTCGTACTGTCACGGTCTGCAGAGACAGGCCGTGCGGTGGTGTGTGTGATGGACCCAGGTGCATACACAAGTTAGTAGACGGGAGTGGACTTAACAGAAAGCGAGCCTTTATTATGGCTGAAGACAAAGTGCACAAACAAAGCAGGGATGGCGTGACTAGACTATAACTAAACTGGGAAAACTAATACTGCGACAAACTAAGAAAACTCAGACTATGATGATCACTGCAAGGACTGACCGTGAAAACATGGAGGTGAGAACACAGACGACGCGACACAGACTGTACGAAACACAGAGACTAAATACACATGAGGGATGATCAGGGGAAGTGGATGCACACGGGGAACACAGGTGACACTGATAATCATAACAAGACACGGCAGGAGTGAACGTAACACTGATGGGAGATGGGCAAAGTAAAGCAGGAAGTACACAGAGGTTCAAACAGGAGGAGAGAGAGCACGGGGAGAACGCAGACATAACGGGCTGGGGAAAACATAGAATAAAGCACAAAGAGAGACGAGGGCTCATAAATACACAGAGGGGCACACAGGGGGTAAGAGTCACGAAGGGAAAACACATAAGGAACAACGTAACAGATCAACCCAGGAAGCATGGCCTAAATAAAGAACAAAATACAAAAATACACGAAAACTAAGAATACTGGGCCCACATGGCCCAGGACCATGACAGTTATGCTTCCACTTTCACACAGACGTTCTTCGCTTTCAGGAAAAAAAACAAAAAAACATTCTTCTCAGTCAAATTTTTCATTTCCTTCGAAAACTGGTGCCGAGCTGGTGTCTCTTTCCTGAAATGGGGAGAAAGGGTGAAACCATTCGTGAAGGCATTCAGAATTTACTGAGTGAACACTTGCTGTATTACCCAACAGAAACTGGTGAGAAGACAGACAAAAGCTGCAGTCTAGGAGCATGACATGGTGAAACTAAACTGAAGCCAAAACAAAACCATGCCAAGCCTTCCAAATTAGTTAAAATTCACATATAATGAATACACACACCTCCTCACATGAATCTACACATACACACACAGGCCCTACATGTGTCGCATTTGGTCGCGAGCCACAGCATTGTGTGTTTCAGGGCTGAGTTCTTGCGCCCAGCTGGAAATGAGTTCTACCATTGTGTTTTGGGAAGTCATATTTGTTGAATTTGGACCAACCCTCTGACCTTCATGTGTTCAGTTGGTCACACGGGCATTAGTCTCATGGGACAGGGTCATTTAGAGCCTGGAAGTGCATAACCAGGCCCGCAGAACACACTTTACTACAGGAAATGGCAGACAAAAAAACTCATATGCATTAAATTCTGTTTGCTGAGAAAGTAAAATGTGTCATGACAAAGCCAGTAGTAGTGCTGACAAATTAAAGTTTGTTCACTGGTAAATATTTTTTACCGGTTATTGTGTGACATTTTGTTGGAAAAGAGAGCAGTGTGTTTAAACGGTGAGAAGATTGGACTGTTTGGACTAACTACCTGCATTTGTGTTTAAGGCTTCCCCTTCCGTGTCCTGTTAAGACTAGCAAACACCATCCTCCTGTGTCTGGTTGTTCAGTGGGCCACCGATATCAGATCCCAACTTGTTTGCAGTCTGATAATAGTGTTTTAATTTCTGAGTGTTTTTTGGCAAAGTTTGATAAACTCTCACCAACTTCATCTGGCATTTTCAGCAGTCTGCTACAGTCTTTTTGTAAGAAAGGGATTTTGTGACTGCTTTCTACTCATTCGGTAATTCAGCATAGCATCTGTCAATGTCTTTATGACGATATGAGGACTGAAAAATTGAAAACACAGTTGAAATAAGAAGTTGTCATTCATATAGCTTTAAAAATGTGGAAGACATGGCTAAAGAGATAAAAACGGGAACCCAGAATGACTTCTGACTGCTATAAATGAAGTAGCATGGTGGCTGCGGTGTAGGAGGTGGTTAGGTGGATTACTTCCTGGTCAAGCTTTACATGATTGAACAGGAGCAACCACAGCTGTATCCTAAATGCCTCAATACATGCGAATTAAATGTTTTATACAAACTGGCAGGGATTTCAACCGCATCATTCACCTCCAAAGACCCAGAATGAACAAGAGTTCATTCAGTAGATAAATTAACTGTGAGATCAGAAGATTCCAGCTTGAATAAGTCATTCTTAAACTGTTGACACTTTCCCTGAGCTTGAGTCAGAGGATATTAGATGTAAAAGTCACAGACAACCTGGGAACTGCAACTGCAACTGGGGGGGGGGTTACAGATTTTCAGGCTTTCAGCCCTGCATGAGGAAATGAGCCATCCTGAGAGCTTGACTGAGTCCGCCCCTAGAAGAGAGAGTGACAGAGAGAGACTGGGTGAGATACAAGGCATGAATTGTTCTCACCATTGAATAAAGAAGGGGCAGCTTCCGCTCTAGCAACACCAGGCACTATGGAAGCGGAGAATCGGTGCGCATACAATGGAGATGGGGTAAGGAGAGGGGAGGGCAGACAGGAGGTGTGAATGGAGGAAGGATGTAAGTCCTGTGCCCGACTAGATGTAAGAACCTGGATGAGAAAGATGCATTTTAGGACGACCACTCAGGAGAAAACTCCTTGACTTTTGTGCACATATCACTTGTTGCACTGACTTTCTCACAACCTGAATACAACCTTTCCAGAATGATGCATTCCTTGGGACATGTATTAATATATTATTCATATACATTAATTCTATTGCTCTGGGACACAGAGCCACTGTGGGTCAGGTGTGTAGAGACTTGAGTAAATATGATTATTTTTATAAAATAAACAAGCTGACATCTTCTGACCTTTGTGAAACTTTATTGGCTTTTTAAAAAAAACAGCTTGAGACCAAGTGCACGAGAGAGATTTAAGTGTCTGGCCGAGTGTAACAATTATGTTATTACAATTAGTGTGGCCGATCCTTAAAATATTATCTCATATTCTCTCATATTGTTTTGATGAAAATCAAAGATTACCAAGTAGCAAAAATACTGACAGCCATTACAAAAAGGACATAAAGTCTCTCATAGGGTTGTAGACGAAAGCGCCAGGTGCTCAAAATAAATAAAGTACCCAGTACCAGCAAGGTGGCCTTAAAGTGGTTAACAATAGTTCTTGTGCATTTAGTAATACAAAGAAACATGTGTAGATAACTGTTTATGTATCTTTATGTTTATGTATCTGAGCCACCTTAATTGTTCTTTACGTAGAAGATGAGTCTGCTGTGATCATAAAGAAATGGTCATGGTCAGCAACAATACTGTGGTATTTAAACGATGCTAAGTTGGTAGTAAGTGCCAGGAAAATCATTGATACAAACTAGGTAAGGTACTTTGCTTAGCATCTTGGAGCAACTGTGACCACATAATTTCCTCTGGGATTAATATAAATTACTCTGATTCTGACTGATAAGGACTGATTCATGCTTTCATGTCGCTTTTTTTTTTTTATTCTGACCCAACCATTGAAACATTGCAGGAGAAATTGACACTCATCAGACCAGGCAATCCATTTCCAATATCTAAGATAAATTGTGATGACTCCATGGAAACTATAGCTTCAGTTTCCTGGTCTTAGCTGACCGGATTGACATCCGTGGTCTTCTGCTGTGGATCCAAGGTTCACTTCTTCATACCTTAGTTGCAATGAGTGTTTATATTTCAGGTATACCGTTGTCTTCCTAACAGCTCAAAGCAGCCTGACTGTTCTTCTCTGAACTCTGGAATCAACAAGGCAATTTTTCCCAAAGAACTGCTGCTCAGTGAATATTTTCTCTTTTTTCAAACCAGTCTCTGTAAACCCTAGAGATGTCTGTGCAGGAAAATCAGCAGCAAATCAGCAGTTTCTGAAATACTCAGACCTGGCTGTCTGGCACCAAAAAACCATGCAACGTTCAAGGTCACCTAACTCACCTTTCTTCCATGTTCATACGTTTTAAATGTTTCCATATGTTTTCTGGTAACTTTGCCTGACTGCTGAGGGTTATTGGTTTCAACAGCCACATGTGCTGAGAGTCAGCAGAACGAAAAGGAAAAAAATGCTGTCATCTGTGAAACCAAAACAATACCATGAAAGGTGTTAAAAGATGATATAATACTTGGGAGAATTCCGATTCAGAGTGTTAATATGAGCAACGCCTTTCATTGAGAGATCATTTATACTTATATTGATTACAACATGTTTAAGATTTAAAAGCCATTTTTAGCATTTGATATAAAAAAAAAAATATCACCCTGTGCAGCTAAGCACACTTGCCTCTGCCTGGGAATCAACAAGGTGTTTTGAAACCTGCAAGGAAACAAAACAAAAGGAGGATGAAAGCTATGATTTTTTGAGAAAGTGCCGAAAGGGTGACTAAGGTTCTGAGAAATGCAGAGTAAGAATGAACCTGTGGGCATGCATATCACTCAGGGCAGGAAGAGCAGTCTCAAGGACTGGACGTGACTTTATAAGAGAGTAACACCCTCTGTCTCTCTATCAGGGAAATCCAGGCCAGACCCAGGATGACTTCATGCTCAGATCCTCTCAGTGAGCCAACCACCCAACACAATGTTATCTGCAGATAGAACTGGACACGCGGTCAGCCAACTACTGGCAGCCACCACCGAGGTGTTCTCACATATGCTACACTGGCAATGATTTATAACTTGATCGTGTTTCTTCGAATGCATCTGGGACACTTTAAGAATGAGCAGGAAGCCATAAAACATAGCCACGATAAAGTGTCTAAGACAGAAAATACACAACAACAATTCATGAACATACTTAAATTGTTAAATCAGCTGTAAAAGTGCCTCTTGCTTGTTATTTATTTGATTTAAAATAGTTCCACTCAGGGGTCCATCAGGCAGAAAGAAGCAGTCCTAAACTGCTTTTTTGTTGCCCTTGCCTGGTGGCTGCATGTTGCACTTCTGCTGGATCTGACCAACAAAGCTGTTCTTTCATTCACTGTTTGTTTTTAGGGTTATATAGGAGGCATACTTAAACACACCCCGTGTCTGTCTTCAGCCATCATACAAACTGAAAACATATGGGCTAAATTTGTTCACACACACACACACACATGCATACACACAGTACCCATCTGTCCTCATGTCTCAGTTAGTTAGTCGTCTTGGGTGAGGGGTCACACAGATATCCCTCTTCCTGCATTTGTTAGGCTCCTTCTCCACGGCTGCACACTGGGATGCTGTAATTCTACCTTGGTGGCGAAAATATGGCATTAAGTCCATGTTTCCTTCGGCTCTTTCCATATCTTGATAACCTTGTTCTTAGGAGGGTGGAGAAGGAACTGACAAGGCCCTCTGCATGGATTTTGTTTGCTTTCATTTCGACATTCAAACATTCAATAATCTTATAAAAGCTTTTGGAATAGAAACACTGATAGCTGACTTTACAGTATGCCTCACTGACGTTTATTTGAGGCCCCTGGGTATTTTTCACTCCATGTAAATATGTTAATATTTGATACAGATGCAGAAAATAATGGCTTTTCTTTAAAATACAGTGGGCTACAGGTCCATTTACTCTCCAGCCTTGTTTTAAAAAGAAAGTGTGCCGCTTGTTTTGACAGCGTGTATTCAAACTGTGCTTATTTTGCCATATGTGGCTGTACAAACCAGTAATTTACCCCCCAGCATCAGCAGCAGAATGTACAGCTGCTAGAGAACATATGGAAAGATTTAGCAGCTAAACCCTGAGCTCTCAGGAGACAGTAGAGATTGAAACAAAATGTCAGACCTACATTTTAACAATCTTTAATGTTCTTTAATGTTAATAGAAGTTAATCAAATAAGTATTTTAACTTAATAACTAAATATAATATAAATCACACTCTTGTTTGCTAACCTGTTCACCGTATTAACTTGAAAGGGTATAACACAGTCACTGACCACATGGCTACTTACATCTCTTTAACCGCTCAGGAACACAAATATCTAATCAGTTAATGAGTGTATTTAGGTGTGTAGGCATGGTCAACATGCCCTGAAGTTCAAATTGAGCATCAGAATAGGGAAGAAAAGTGATTTAAGTCATTGGTACCAACAACATTTCACGGTTGTTGCTCTGAGTATTTCAAAAACTGCTGAGCTAATGAGAATTTCCTACACAGCCATCTCTAAGGTTTACAGAAAATAGCCCAAAAAAGAGAAAATATCCAGTGAGCAGTAGTTCTCTGGGTAAAAATGCTTAATTCATGACACAGACTCACCAAAACGGAACAACAAAAGACTGGAAAATGTAGAATCGAAGGACTAATCTAATTTCAGCTCATCTCTTGCTAAAGGGTGTTACCACAGCAGGTTGCTTTGCATGTTTGATTTAGCGGTTTTACACCAGAGGACCTTGCTGGCACAACCTAAAATGGAGCTTGTGTCTCCAGCTGAAGTCAAACAGCTGTATGCATCTAAATAATTTAGAGTCAGCTAATAATATTACAGTGTGAAGTTTAAATTCAAACTATTTGTTATTTAATTTATGTGATTTATTTAATCCTCCAAATTTCAAATGTAAAGTGAGGCCTTTGAAAACAACCGTTATCATGTAGTGTTGTTTCTCTGTGGCATGTCACAGATCATGAGCCAAAAAAGGTTTACAGCCCACATCCCACATTCTCTTATTACACCATTGAAAGGATCGCAACTGAACTGTACATAGTAGTCCGTGCCAAAGCCATTGGTATTACTCAACATACTCAGATAGTTCACTTCCTTTATGACTCCTCTACCTGTGCTACTGTTATTATGTGGCTTGACAGTAACACAGGTAAAAATTTAAAACAATTTGTAGCAAAAGCAAAACAAGAAATAAAGACAGAGCGAGTCTTCAGAAGTGTGTTTATGTTTGTAAGTTTGTTGCGCCCCATATGAGAATGTCACAAAATCAGGAGAAAATTCTAATTTCCCAGCGTTGTTCATTTACTTCTTGTATCAACAATGACGGCTTTGTCGTATTAATTATGTGATGCTGCCTCAGATGCACACATTCAGTGTTGCCATAAAAACACAGACTGTGATCAGTGCAGCTGTGAACAGAAATAACAGTGGAACGAGGGGGTCCTGGTCCCTTTTCCACCGTTAGGCAATCATTGTAAATGTAATAAAACCATGTTAAAGAGAAGTCCTCACTGTGGTACACATGATGAGGCTGTGAATATGAATATCCAGCCTTTGTGCCACAATAAGGACCAAAGTGTTGTTGGTAAGAATAGAGCTGATCTCACTTTGTGGAGACTTATGTGACGTCTAAAATACAACGACTGTGGGCCTCTTGCAATTTCGACCTTGTTGGTTCAAAGCTTTGTCGGCCTATAATGTGCAGACAGCACGGCTAATCACTTAGTGCCTCAACCACATGCTCTGCACGGCTTGTCAACGGAGCGACAGTATTTTAATAATAACCAATAGTTCTCAGTAAAAACGTGTGGTCTGTGTTTCCATTGGTCTTGAAACATACTGCCTTGAAAAACTGTGTCACTATCACACTAATAAGGTCTTCTTTTTACTTTACAACAGCTTACGATTGGAAACTCATGGCTTGAGTAACTGTTAAGTCACTTATAAATGAAATATCAATACAGTATCATTGTCATTCGTAGTGTTTTCTCTGTTTTTTTATCTCTCCTTGAGTAGTGTTTTTAAGATAGTGATCATTCTCGCTGGATTTGTGTGTTTTTTATCTGATGTGACATTCCACTGCTATCTTCACATCACCTGGGAACCTGAGTTTCATCTACTATCAGGCTCCTGATGTATATCTAGCTACCACTACTTCATGCCATTCGCATCAATGCTTGACTTCAGTCAAGATTTTGCCCCTTTTTATTCCCTGTAATAATATGAAGCAAGTTTAACATACACAGGATATCTTTCTGCTTTTTGCCGTCACTT
This sequence comes from Copadichromis virginalis, assembly GCF_057382275.1. Classification (NCBI taxonomy): domain Eukaryota; kingdom Metazoa; phylum Chordata; class Actinopteri; order Cichliformes; family Cichlidae; genus Copadichromis; species Copadichromis virginalis. Next base: position 22,118,556 of record NC_140633.1, read on the forward strand.
ATGCTAACATGAGGCTGAGCGATCGTACAATACTTGTTATCTTGACAAGCTAAACTGGAAATTATCATTGTAGGTACAGTCACATGAAAGGGGTGGCGCTAGCAGCGTCTGGTCTCATTTTGCAAGGAAGATAAAGCCATAACATCAGGAAAATATGAAGAGGTTAAACATATAGCCTAATGCATAGCTGATATGAAGATACCAGCCGGGTACTATAGCAATGTAGTCTATATTACCATTATATATACCATCATGCTCCAAGGAAGGCAATCTCTTTCATAAAGGCTGGAGAGAAACCCCAGGTGCACCCACATTTAAACAACCGGCCTCCTCAACACAGCCTCTGATTGGCAGCTACAGGCTGACCTGGGTAAACAACTTAAGTTCCCACAGCACATTGCAAAAACATCCCTCCGGCCAGATATGATCATTATTTCTGAGGCCTCAAAAGAGCTGATCATGCTGGAACTCACAGTGCCCTGGGAAGAGCGGATTGAGGAGGCCAATGAAAGGAAACGTGGAAAGTACCAGGAACTAGTGCAGGAGTGCAGGGGAAGGCGCTGGAAGACTTTCTGTGAGCCCATAGAAGTGGGTTGTAGGGGCCTTGCGGGACGATCACTCTGCAAAGTCCTAGGCCGACTGGGTGTGGCTGGGGCAGCCAAACAGAGGGTCATCCAGGCTGTGAGCGAAGCGGCAGAGATAGCCACTTGGTGGTTGTGGATTAAGAGGGCTGATCCGTGGGTAGCTACTGGTACGCAAGTCGGGGCCTGATCACCCCGGCTGGGTCACCTGGGTGAGGGTGTATGATGTTGTGAGACCCGAAACACCTGATGACCCCAGGATACATCACTGAAGATGCGTACCAGTGCATCCAGGAGATGTGTCTTGTATAATATTGGTGCAGTATTTGAAACACTTTATGAATATTTGAAGACTGGAAAGGGCACACTGTATTAACAAAGTTTAGCCTATTTGAAGGTTGAAAGTGTCCTGACTATATCAGTTAACAGGGTTTCAATGCCCTGACATTTAGACACAGAACAATCAGATGGATTAACAATTAATATTGTTAATCCATTAAATTAATGTTTAGAGGGGTGTAAGACAGTCATAGTTTATTTCACCTGCAGGCCCAGTGAGTTTAAACCATCTAAGAATATACTAAAGATTAAATGTAAAAGCAAAATTCAACCACATACTTAGATTTTGTGCAGATTTGATGTAAGGTCTACTAGAGGTGTAGCATTTTAGGATCATTCATTATGGCATTTTTGCTGTTAACAAAGAAAAAAGAAAAAAGAAATAAATCGAGAAATAAAGTCAAGTATCTATATTGATGCTCATCAGGGAAAAACATAGACATGTGCAGACATCCAAAGGATCAGGAATGGTGACTCAGCTGATTGGTAAGTAGGCGGTGACTTCGTACCTGTTAAGGTCAGAGGTCAAATTTATTTATAAAGCACACTTCCAGAAAGATGATGCTTCACAAAGTGCTTAACAATATAAAAATGCCATTAAAAAGAAACAATATATAAACAATAATAACAATATAAAACAATGATAGGATAATAAAAGAATTTAAAAAATAACTAAGACTATTAAATAAGACCAAAATGCTTGGGTCATAGTGTGTTAAAAGCCAGGACATAAAAATATGTCTTCAGAAGTGATTTAAATTGATCAAGTGTTTGTGCACTTGGTCAGGTCTGAGACCTGCCACAGAGAAGGCTCTATCACCACGAGATGTGAGATTAGTCCGTGGGATGGATAGCATTAATTTTGAGCTACACCTCATGACTTTTCCTAGAGCATAAACAGAAAGGAGCTCAGACAGGTAAGAAGAGGCTCGGGCGTGAAGTGACTTAAAAACAAAAAGTAAAAGTTTAAATTGGATCCTGTAGTAGACAGGCAGCCAGTGTAGGGAGGCTAAAGCTGGAGATATATGATCTCTCCGTTTGGTACCAATGTTAATATGTATTCTGGGAAATCTTCTGCAGACTTAAGGTGTCTGTAGCAACAGGTTACCATGGTGATAAACCCTGATAAGATTTGTTATTCTGAAAACCCACCATTTCCTTAAGCCTGAACTTAGCTGGATAACCCCACTATTCACTGTAGATCACTGTGCTCCCTCAACTACAACTAAAATGAAGTATTGTGTTTTTGTAATGAAAATGTTAAATACGCATATTGCAAATAAGTTATTCTAGTAACAACTAAACCCGTGTTAATTACTTGGTTTATAGTGGCAGGATCTGCACCAATCACCAGGATTGAGGAGGACACTGATTCTGGAGCACATGGGACTACGCGAGCTAGACCTTGGGAAATTGGCCACCGTATATATGTCTCTTTGTAACTCAAGAAAGATTATCATTAGCTCATGGGGTTATCTCTAAAGCATGATCTTAGTTAAAACCTGCCAAAAAATTCACTTTGAGCGTATTTTATGTTTTTGTTTTGTTTGTTTTTTTTAATTTAAGACCCAAAATATGTGTAGTGGTTAAGAAAAAACATCTGGAAATATCATAGCTAAATATGCTTATTGGTAGTCAGTGGCATGACTGTGTATTTCAAAAAAATTATCATTGAGCCTCTGTGATCTTCTGGCCCCGTCGGCTGTAAAACCAGACACACTTCTGTGCTGGAAATCCTGACATAACCTTAGGAACATGTTTCACTATTATACTCATAAATAAATAAATACATAAATGAATTAACAACATTACTAAAAACCGCCACTTTCGCTGGATGGACTGAGGCAAAGTTGTAAACTGCCCTGTGGGTTGATCATCTGAAATTTTGAATTGTTTCTGGAAGTGACATTCTGGGCCAACACTTGTCTGGGCTTAAGAAAAGAGGGACCCATCCGTTGGTTATGAACTCACAGCTAGAGTCTGTGGTGATATAGGCGTACATACAAGCGCATATAATTATTTTAATTACATTAAACAACCTTGACTTTCCGTGTTGAGAATTTCCTACTGTGGATTACAAATTCCCGTTAGTGGGTGCACATAAGGCTGTGATGACCATTCAGAAGTACATGTCCATCAAGCATGGCTTCCCTTGGACTTGGGTGAGGCAGGGCTGAAATGTGCAGGGTTCAGACTCTCAGGCTATTGGGGAGGGTTATGTTAATGCATCCTGGCAGTGTGGGATTTTTCCATCAAACACTCAAGTACAAATTCTGCATACTACGCTCACTCATAGAAATTCATATAATGCAATCCTCTCCCACTCTTGAGCTCACTGTCACACATACACACATGTTCAGACCTCATCCTGGCACTACTGAGAAGCTCTAAGCGACAAGATTACTTGAAGTCATGGACAGCACTTCTTTGTTACAAATCTCTTCGTGCTGTTATTGGATGTGAATGCTGTTCCGCTTCTAAATCCATCCTGATGTTCAACACAATGGGACCATCAGAGCACATCCTTTAAACTGTGGAAAGCTTCGTAATTAGGAATTAGCAACAACTTTTCCATCCCTTCAAAAAATGGAGTGAAGCTAACTGAAGCCTTTAAGGGGTGTTAGATACTCCATGGGCTTTTGACGAAGGAAATGAAGGGAAAAAAGAGTAAATTATTTAATTAATGACCAGCAACCTTTGAAAAATGAAGAAGGAAAGAAGAAATATTCAGAAACATTACACCCAGACACATTTCTTTAAATTAAGCTTGCATGCAAAGAGTGGGAAAGAACAGACTTATATAAAACTAATGTAAAACATATATATGGCCATACTGTATGTATATGGGTGGGGGTACAGCAGAGGTCATACCTCCTCGGGCCAGAAGTTAATGAGTTTGTCACAAGATCCTTCTTACTTGGTGCTCCTGCTATTTATACTTAAAAAAATTTCCAGTTCCACAGTCAAAGGCACAGTTGTTAAAGAGGAGAATTTAACCATTCATATGACAATTTAGGCCATGAAATTGACAAGGATAAGAGGCCCAAATCAGTAATTAAGAAGTTATGGGAGTCTTTGAATAGAATAACAAGGTCGATGGAAACTCTTCTGTAAAAGAAAAGTTTGACTTTATGGTAAATAATCCTATTTGCTTTCTTGTCAAGAGCCTAAGTATTAAATGTGAAGGTGCAGTTGACAACCTTTTGACAAATCCTGAAGAGTTAAGAAGGAAAGTCAGGTCACATGGGCCGACAAGTTAAAGAAAAGATAACACAAAAGGTGACATATACAATTTCAGAGATAAAATCAACAATCAAATCACATCAGATCAGAATTATATACAAATTATCTGAGCACTTAGAGGTCCTACTTCTCTTAAACAACATGGCACATGGTGGCACAGTGGTTAGCAGAGGTGTGGACTCGAGTCACATGACTTGGACTCGAGTCAGACTCGAGTCATTAATTTTATGACTTTAGACTTGACTTGAAAAAATGTTCTAAGACTTGTGACTTGACTTGGACTTTTACACCAATGACTTGGGACTTGAATTGGACTTGAACCGGTTTACTTGAAAAGACTTGATATTTTACCCCAAATACAAAATTTAACATGCATATTATATAGAGATTGAAAATGTGACGTCATTCACGGGTAGAACCGCAAAGGATTCTGGGAACTCGTGGCAAGCGGTACTAGCGCACGCAGGCTTTCAATTAAAATCAGTTATACAGCGATAAAAAGAAACACAAGAAGCCGTTGTATTATTAACTGCAATAGCCGGTCGCATGACAGCCACTGGAAGCTGACGGGTAAAGAGATCGGTTGTTATCGGATTACCTCATTGAAGAGAAATTGTTCAAGCCATGTTTCCGAAGTAACAAAGAGGCGACGGGTGGCCTGGATTGCAGCCATTCAAAGGTCAAATATAACGTCCCAGAACCCTCCAGCTCACATGTTAGTCTGCTCCAAGCATTTACACAAAGGTCAGTGTTTTTTAGTAGTTAATACGTCATTTTCATAACATAACTGGTGATATAGGTTACAAGCAAGTCTGGCGCTGAACAGAAATTGTCGCGCTATGCTCCTTTGTTTATTGTGCATAAATAGTGAATTGTCCTGACACAATATTGCGTTTCGCCTCTGTTATTATGGTACATTGACAAAAACATATACTTTTATTCACAGGATAAAACAGTTGTTTTGTATCACTAATTGCCCAGTACGATTACAGCATACAGTATTATTGTCACTGCTACATTTCTGTGATGCTACCAGAAATTATTTCCACTACTAATTAATTACCGTTGAGCTCAAAGGTTATATTAATAAACGGTTAAGGAATGTGTATTTATGATGACGATTTGTGAGACTGGTAAACTTATGATACGTACGATGGTCTTTCGTTCTACACGGTGCATTTCAAGGTCCTGCACCCATCCGTCGGTAAACTGTACCTGGGCTTGTTGCAGTGACCTGAAGTTACTAAACTTCATGAGTGTATGCACTCACTCCAAGAACCGTATGATTATAAATATGCATATAAATATGCTACGATGAGATAGCTGACTTCATCTAACTAGCAAATGTTGTCCAGGCTACGTTGGTGATACAGTTTTTTTAATGTGTATGATATTTTTGTCATGCGATTTTAAAGCCGGTCCTACAACCGCATCCAAGAATGACATGCAGCTTATCTCAGAACTGTCGGTGAAAACTATTCTTGGAGCTAGGTTTAATTGAGCTGCATTTTAAAGAGGTGCAATTTCACAATTTGTGTATATTTTCTAAGTTCACTATTTTGTCATGTGTTGAGAAAAACACAGATTTTAAAATTACATGGTCTAATATTTACATTTAGCATAACTGCAACATTATTTTTTCGTTGTTTTTTTTTTTTAAAGACTCGAAAGGACTTGAAATTCAAAGTTTCAGACTTGTGACTTGACTCGGACTTTTACACCAGTGACTTGAGACTCGACTTTGACTTGCCTGACATTACTTGAGACTTGACTTGAGACTTGAGGATAAAGACTTGAGACTTACTTGAGACTTGCAAAACAATGACTTGGTCCCACCTCTGGTGGTTAGCACTGTTGCCTTACAGCAAGAAGGTCCTGAGTTCGGTTCATCAGCCCGGGGCCTTTTGATGTGGAGTTTGCTTGTTCTCCTTGTGTTTGTGTGGGCTCCTTCCAGGTACTCCTGCTCCCTCCCACAGTTCAATCGCATGCATTTAGTAGGGATAGGTTAATTGGTAACTCTAAATTGCCCATAGGTGCAAATGGTTGTCTGTGTCTATGTGTTAGCCCTGCAACAGACTGGCAACCTGTCCAGGGTGTACCCTAAGAGAGCTGGGATAGGCTCCTGAGACCCTGAAAAGGGTCTTTTGTGCCACATAATCAAATGGATAAATACCCATGTTTATTCTGAATGTGTAAAAAGTAGATACAGTTGCAGACGTTTGATGGGAATACTTTACTGTGGTCTGTGAATAGACATTTTTATTAAGGGTTTTTCTTTGTCCCAGAATCTTGAGACAATTAGACAGAGCATTAAAACCATTTCAAAAAAGGAAGACTGGACTACAATGCTTAAAAAAAAAAGGTCTGTAAGTTAAATCTGCTTTTCTTTCCAGAACCTGGTGTTGTTTAGGAAAAAAAAACAATTTGTACATAATAGTAAACAAAATTTTAGCTCCCAGCATTTTTAGAGTTTTATTGGACACTCATCAGCGCTGAAGACCTCGAGGCCTCAGTATCGCTAAAAAAGACAGTTAGGCAGTGTAATCTGGTGCAAGCCAAATCTTCATTGTTGATATCTGACTTAGAATAATTTCATTTGTAGGCTTTGAAGTATCCTCTTAATTAAATTACCAGTAGAAACTAAAAGTCACAACATTTTTGGTACAGTAGTTGTACCTCTTATAGCTTGAGTTAAAGCTCCGCTCTTCAATATGCTGCATAATCTTTGTGAGAGACTATTATCAAGTAAACGACGACAACTTGATTCAACATAACAAACCCCACAAAAAATTACCTTTAAAACTCTGTATGTAGACCTATTGTAAATTTAACATTAAAATCTTCTCATCAATAACCAAGTTCAGGTAAACCTTGTAAATTGTCCCCAGCAGCTCCTCTCTGTTCCCAGCAAATAACCTCTCGTCTGATTACAGGACCTGTTTAATCTTCATTCCTCCCTGTTGTGGTTATAGGCGTGGGTACGAGGCAGGTTATTTCCTGGCCAGGTGCAGTAACTTCCTGGAAGCCAAGCTAACCAGTCTGGTGTTGCTGTTACATTTTCTATGACGCTAACACTGCATAATGGGTATAGTTCCACATAAAGTACATGTATTTTCCTAAATGACCTAGTATTATTTTTAAAATGAAATGTGAAGTGGTGGGAAACCTGAATGTTTCTGAAAGACGTTAAGGACATGCGAGAAGGGAAGTTATCTGCCTGTGTGTTTTTGCTCTCAATGCTTCATTATAACCGTTGGAATGGCCTCCAGCAAGGAGGAATTAAACCTGAAAGATTCCTGTTATATAATAGAACATGTGTCTGCAGGCAGAGGCCAGTACAGGGGGTCCTCGGCTGACACTCACATTACATTCAGCAAACAGGGAAACAAGGGAAGAGGAGGATGAGCTATTTTGGTTTTGTTTGTGACTCTTTGTTGCAATCCCAAACTTCACCAACTGGTTGCAGGTCTGCGTGACTTTTGAGGAGGGATGAAGGGAAACCTTGAGACGAACAAGTGAACAAAGCAGGTACGGTGTTTTGACCAAAATCTTGATTCTCCTGTGTTTACTGGTTTCCTGAAAACACAACTTAGAGTAAAGTTGTTGGTCGTTGAATTAAAGCTAATCCCATTTTCACTAGATAATTTGGATTTACCTCACCTCATTACAGTTTACATCTCACACTGTGGGAATTTCACCCTGAACACAGAAAACTCAGCAGTAAACCCAAGAGTCGCATGGTAAATAACTGTCTTGAAGTTTACTCTGACAGGAATTGCCATTGATCCCAGACAAACAATTCAACTTCCCCTTCCAGAGAACGCTTCCCAGCAAAAAATAGAGCACCAGGGATGTAAGAATTAAGGGGGAGTGTGGAGAGGAAGAGGAGGAGATGGAGGAGGAGGAAGCGAGAGAGAGAGAGGGAAAGAGAAGGGAGGTCCATGGGGGAAACACTCTCTCGTGATGCCCTGTTTTTTCTTCTCGTGCCCCCTGTGTGGACAAACAGCTCGTGGTGGGAAGACACGACGCTCAGATGCCGGCGTCAAGAGTCATCTTCTGCTGATGTCCACAAGAAGGTGGTCCTACAATCGCGCTGTGGTCATCTACATCTACACCTGCCATCTGTCCGCTAACTTAAGGAAGACTTAGTTCCTCTGAGGGACCATCTCTGCTTGATTGAAAGCAGCTTCTCGAATATCGGCACTAAAGCAGAACGGTGGGTAAGCATAGAAGCCTCTAATAATACTCAATGACATTTCAGTGAAATGATGCAGACCGTCTGGTAAAAAGCTGCGAGCATCTTACTAAAGCAGTCTTTAAGGGAGTGATGATATCTTGAAGAGAGGTACGATGGAGTGAGAGGCCTGGTCTGTGTTAAACCCCCTGTCCTCCCCGGCAGGTACAGCTGTCAACCCACTTACGTTAACTCTTTTCGTCTCGCTCTTCTTCCCTCGTGGCTTTCATATAAGACAAATATACTCAAACAAAGCACAGTACTGGAGGTAACCTAAAGCACAGAGCCACCAGCAATGCATACCTACTCAATGAAGACTTTAAGAAATCGTCATCCCTGTGCCGTGATAATTCTACTTTAATGCTAGCACAATTTACCCTTACAGTTTCTGTTCTTCTACAGAGAAGTGATAAAAATCAAATTAATGAGTTGCCTGTAGATACCAGTTACTCTTCTGAGTGTTCATAGAGAAATACAGGCGAAAAAAAACAAAAAACTAAAGGACTCTTTTGTTCAAGCAGGCTTGAACAACGGTGGAAGACATTTAAATTCTTTAGTAACAGTGCTACGGAGCACAACTGCTCTATTATAAGCAAGTCTTTCATAATCAAAGAGGCCTCTTAAATACACGGGCGGTATTTAATGTCGTAATGATACAGTTTGGGGCGTTTTTTTCTCCTTTACTTACTATTTAGGGATTTGTTTCAAAGATGAACTGTACATTTCTTTTTAACTTACTCCCCAAAAAGTGCCGTTTTTATGTAGGAAATAAGAACTTTTAGGACTTCATATTTCAAAATAACAGATTTATAACTTCATGTGATGCTCAGTAAAAAAAAAAAAAAAAAAATCTTACTCTGTGATTTCAGCAGGGTATTCAACCTAAATCTGTATCAGTGTTCCTCTGTTTGACATTCAAGCACCAACAGCTGATACATTCACACTTAAAAGTAGCCATTAGCATGTCTTAGTGTGAATCGAGACTCCCTCTGCCATCATAAAAAAAGAGATTTGTTTAAATACCTGCCAGTAAAAGATAAAAGATTACCAGCTCGCTAATCTGAAAGCAGTGCCCTATGCCACGGCTGAATGGTATGTGTATTACTGAGTATATAGACTGTCTTCAAATAAGTAAACACCGAAATAAAAATATATAAAACTGCTTTTCATGATCAGGAGGTTGTTAGGAGGTTGTTTTGCTCCCTGAAACACCTTGCAGCTTTCTGGCCTGAAGGTTCCAGCGTAATGCCATATGCAGCACAACAATAGATCATAACAGGGCTGTGGGTCTGTGTACAGTAGTGGGTAGATGAAGAGCCAGACAGCCATGTAAGGTAGCAGACAGCACATCGGCCTGCTGGCTTCTGCTGGTGTGACTGATATATGGGAGCCCAGACCCGTGCGGGTCTGTAAGAAGTGGCAACAGGTGACTCACATGAGAGCGAAGAATTCTCGCTCTCGTGCCAAATCAGATCCACTTTGTAGGTCACCCTACACCAATCTAACACCAGCCAGCGTGCCACTATAGCTAAACTTAAACACGCTCATCCTCGATTGTAATCCTGGCATTTCAGGAACAAGTCCCTAACCCAAACAGCTGCTGCAGGACTGGGACTGACTCTGGAGACGTGCTAAAGTTCAAGCATTAGAAAAATAAATACGTGTGTGCATTGTAACTGGGAAAAATAGTACGAGAGAGTAAAAATAACCAAGTGTGAGTGACTTCAACTTGTATATCCTTATCCACTATGCTATTGATATCTAACTGAAATAAGCTCAGAAAACTTGTATGTACTGTTTTTAACACATGGCGGTTCTGTAGTAAAGCTATACTGAGGCTGTTTCATTGAGAGGAACACAACACAACACAACCAAGGTCATAGAGTAAAATAGTGACAAGAGTAAAAAAAAACTTCAGATAATAAAGTTTTATTGTATGCTATACCTGGTTAGAGGATGTGATAGAGATGAATATCACTACAATATATCATAATTTTTAGATTTAAAATTGAATTAAAAGCATAACAACCCAACTCTGGTTCATGTAAAAACAATTAGGTGCTTAAAACACAATGTGCACCATTAGTGTCTTGCTGTTTATTTAACTTTTTCCTGCAGAAATCTATGCAGCGTTATGGATTGTTTTGTTTTTTCTCAGCACTGATCACATTTCTGACACTAAAAAACCATCTTAGCGCATGCAGCTCATTACAGAGGCTTTATAAATGCATCAGGCCTTATAGCTGCCGATTAAATATCTTCAAATAATGCACATGACCATTTTCTTCCCTAGTTTGGCTATTCAGTTAACAGGGTTTTGTATGCTGGTAACTCCAAAATACAATTAGGCCAAATTTGTCCTTCCGTAGGAAAGAAATGACTTTTCCTGATCTCTTCAGCAAATCCTTTCAGACACGAATAACACGATTGTTCTTAATGCACAACATACGTTTTCCTCCACTGATGGTAGTCTAAACAATGCCCCATCAGAGGGAAGCGAGCCAGGAAAGTGTATAACTCACCACCTTACTGTCTGTGTGCTTGTGATGACAGCGCAGATCAACCAGTGTATCCTGATCCCCTGAGAGCATCCGGAGTCTGTCAAACACGGCTTAGTGCTGAAAGGTGCACATCACTGAAGGAAAGTTTAAATCAACCCTGCCCCCTGTTGTTACCGGGCTGTGGATACACTGCAGGCTGAGGGGGAGTTGGAAAAAGAGTGTGTAGTTTATAAAGCTCATCAGTAAAATATCATCAAAAGGATTTTATTGTCTAAGATTTAGAAACCACAACTGAGGGAATGTGCCTATGTCTCTTTTGTGTTATGACACAAGGTGACTCTGGTGGGCATAAATTTATAGCAATACAAACATAGCTTCGTGTTCCTGTAAGATTTCCCTAGCCTCGGGCCTTGCCACCAGCCTCACTGGTTCTTAAACAAGCTCCACCGCCCTCTGGCACCGCAAGAGGGAGAGAAAACACACAACAATTTTCCTGTTGGTCTACAGTGAGTCACAGCAGCAGCCATCACCTCTCAGTGAAGTAGCTGCTGCTTTTCTCTTAACTTGTCTCAGCTGCCTGACTGATGTTCTGACTGGAAATTACAATAAGGCTGCACACTGTGAGCCCGGTTTGAGTTGACCTTGCAGTGCTGAAACATCATCGTTTTTCCTTCAGTTCGTAGAAAGCTAAGCTTATTGTTTGGTTCATCACAGGATCCCTCCACCACATAAACATTCCTTCTGTGAAGCTCTCTCAGTGCAAACACAGGCACTTCGATCAGCGTCAAAGGAAATAAGTCAGGGATACGTAATGTTGCATTTACGCACTTTGCTATTTTGAATACAACCTAACTAGATTCTCCATTACTCCTCCATTACAATACCACTGAGATTATAAACAGACCTGACAGCTGTGATGGTGCACAGGCAAAGCGCACTGTTCAGAAAAGGGCACAGTGGATCACAGTAAATCCCTGCAGCACAGGTGTGATCGACAACCAGTAGCAGTAAAAGGCACTTTGACAGAAACGGTTCATAGGAGCAGCTCGTCTCTGACCTCCACCCCTTTCACCTTCTGCTCATTTCAATGTCTTGCTCCTGCTGTCCACAGGAAATCATATTGTTTGAGATTGCTTCCTCTGAGAGCAGGAAGAGGTATTCGAGGGAAGGAGACCGTAGCCAAGAAAACAGCCTCACACCACTTGTTCTGAATTCTGCTTTGCCTTCCTTTCTCATCGCTGTGTATGTACACCATGTGCCCAGACTGACGGACTATAAGTCCTTTCTAAAAGAGGCAGTTTACGCAATCAAATCCTGCTTACAAGATATCAGCATCTAAATGGTGCACAGCTTTAGAACCACGGGGGGAACTTTGGCAGCCTTGAAACTAATATTGCATTAAATTAAGAAACTGTGTGAGAGTCTGAATACCACTGTACCATTGTACAAATAGATTAGGGAACAATCAGTCTTCACCTAATCTCCCTTTAAAAAGCAAAACTCATTAAAAACGTGTATCCTCTTAAAGAACATCATTTTACAAAATGACTTGTTCTGGATCTCTTCTATGCTCACGGCTCGAATCTGGGATTCATTTAGAAAATGACACATGCAAACCAGCAAGAGATTGTCACATAGTTTGTCATAGCCCAGGGGGAAATGCATTGTTACCCAGGTTTGCACAGGTTTGTTGTCAGTATCAGCTGATAAGAGCGTGGCTGTTTTAATGTGCGGTCTCCTGGCATTGTGCTGGCTGGATTCTCAGTCACTTCCTCAACTCTGCGGCTGTTTGCGATTTACTTCCAGTAAAGATCGTGAGCTTTTTATCCGTTTAAGGCTCTGGGCCAGCTGCTGTCCAGTTATCCAAGGTGTCAGATGTATGCTGGAAAAATAGCACAGCGCAGTTTTCCTGTGCTGCGCATTGGCTTGTCAGCCTTGGGCTGTGGATGGAGGTTAAACGTTTCTTTTCCAAAATGTTGTCATACTGGTGTTTTGTTTTCTACCACTCTGTGCTGTAGAGATACGGAGCACAATGCCCTGATTTTCCATCTTATTGCCATATATATACTTCATAGAGACACAGAGGGAGGGGGCGAGACAGATGGTCATGGTCATTTAGACCATATCTCGCTGTCACACATAACCAGAGTCAGTGTTAGCCAGTCGATTCAAAACCTTGCACTGTGGACCAAACAGCTATTTGCTATGGAAACAGCTGCTCGAGGATTTCCTTCAGGAAGAGATGAGAGGTGGTAAGAAATCATATTAACATCCCCTGTGGCTTTTGTAGCTCTCTTTCTCTCTCTCTCTCTTTAGACTTGTGCTTGGTTAACTTTTAGTTTTATGTTCTGGCGTTTTATTGTGAAGCACTTTATCTTGAAAGGTGCTGTATAAATAAAATCTTGCTTACTTACTTTGCTTGTAGGGATTATACTGTATATAATTTCCTTCCATGAAAGTATATTTGGCTTTTGGCTCCTTTAGAGTAATGTCTACATGTTCTGCTACACCACCAAACAGAGCATTAACTTCAAATGCGTGACGCGTTGGAAAAACCTGTTGACCTGTGACCTTCAACCCTTTTTTCTTTCTGAGGTGTTTTAACCGGCTTTTATTTCTTAATTGCGTAGTAAAAGCTAAAAGTAGCTACATGCATATTCAGCCCATAAATGTTAGAAGTCACCACTTGATCCAGTTTGACAGGTTTTCTTAACCCCTCCATGATGGCGGTCATCTGTGTCACCCATAAAGCTGTCTAGTAAACCGCCTTATAGGGTCATTCTCAGCTGAGACTTCCCAGCCTGTCACTGCCATGTTTGGATCTTACCCAGACTCTCAATAATGCTTAAGTCAAGAGATTAGTTTGAAAAAAAAAAAAAGAGAGAGAAGAAGCAGTCTGACTGACACCTCCAGATAGATGGAGACTGGAATGTGAAGGAGGGTTTCATCACAGCAAAGGAGAACAGTGGCCATCTAAGCCATTGCACTGAAATTGTGAGTGGTGTGCCGCGGGGGGAAATGGGAAATGTCCAGTTCAGGCCAGGTCACAGCACTGAAAAAGGGCAAAGTCTTTCTGTGCTGACTCGCCCCTTTGATGGAGGTGTGTTTCGCTTTCTGTAATTTAATCTGTTTTAATAATTTGGAACAGGACAAGAGGGAATGTAAACACACATAATCTAATGTTTAATAATAATATTATTATTTTCTTTTACATGGCTACCAAATTTCTTCTCCTCCGTCTGTCTCTCAGGGGAAAAAATGGCTGTTCTCATGTGACAGTATCCAGCCCTAAAGCAATTCACAGGCAGAGAGGCTATTTTTGTGCCACACAATGCCACTCATACACCAGGTCATTCCCATCAGCGGGAATGCAGATGACCTACAGCTGTCACTGATTGTCTGCTTGTATTTCTCTTTTCCCCTTTTCCCCCTCCTCTTCCACTCTATTCATCCTCCACCTCAGAAACTCCCCCTTTCCCCCTCCGGTGCACCCTCTTTTCACCTTCCCCGTTGTTCCTACCAGCTCTTTGTGCTTCAGGTGTGCGCCCAGGCCGTGAGTAGTGATGGGGGACTGGACCCTCCTGGGGAATTTCCTAGAGGAAGTCCAGGAACACTCCACTTCGGTCGGAAAGATTTGGCTCACCATCCTCTTCATCTTTCGTATCCTGGTGCTGGGCACGGCGGCAGAGTCCTCGTGGGGGGACGAGCAGAGCGATTTCCTCTGTGACACCCAGCAACCAGGTTGCACCAATGTGTGCTACGACAGGGCCTTCCCCATCGCACACATCCGCTACTGGGTGCTGCAGATTGTCTTTGTCTCTACGCCCTCCCTCATCTATATGGGCCACGCCATGCACACAGTGCGCAGGGAGGAGAAGCGGCGAAAGAGGGAGCAGGAGGAGAGAGAGGCGAGAGGTGAAGAGGGAGGAGACCTGGAGGGAGAGAAGGAGTACCTCCAGCAGAAGGAGAGCGGAAAGGAGGTGGTTGCTGACGGGAGTGGCAGAGTTCGCCTAAAAGGGGCGCTGCTGCGGACCTACGTCCTGAGCATTTTAATCCGTACAATGATGGAGGTGACTTTCATTGTGGTGCAGTATCTTATCTATGGGGTGTTCCTCGATGCGTTGTACCTATGCAAGGAATTGCCCTGTCCCAATCCGGTTAACTGCTACATGTCACGGCCCACGGAGAAGAATGTCTTCATCGTCTTCATGCTGGTGGTGGCCGGCGTTTCTCTGCTGCTCTCTGTGTTGGAGCTCTACCATCTCGGCTGGAAGAGCATCAAGAGGTGCATACACAAAAAGATGATGCAAAAGAGCAAGCAGAGAGCTGTGACGGTAGCGGTGTCTGCAGCCTTGGAGTCCAACACCTCACCACAACCCTCAGTCTCCTGCACCCCACCTCCTGACTTCAACCAGTGCCTGACAGCCCCCGCCTCCATAAACCGCATGACCTCCATGGCCTCTCATCCCTTCAACACCAGAATGGCGCTGCAGCAGAACTCAGCCAATCTGGCAACTGAGCGACATCGTAGCTGCGACAACCTGGAGGATGATGAAGACTTCCTCAGGATGAGATACAACCAGGTACCAACAGGCCTGCCCAATAACTGCTCGCCATTGCCTCTGCTACACTCAGTGTACTTGAAGGACAAACGGCGCCTGAGCAAGACCAGCGGGACCAGCAGCAGGGCTCGCCAAGATGACCTGGCAGTATAAATTCACAAAGTGTGGTGGATGAGGAAGAGAGGAAGAAGGGCTGGACCTTCGGAAGAAATGTGTGTCTGGGAGATAGATCTCTGTGATGGAGGCATGAGCTGAGGCTAACTATGAACTGTAGCACCAAGGCCTGACACTTGAGCACATGTGATGAGTGGATAATGTGAACTTGACTTGTGTGAGCTTTGTGTCCTAGAGCTCTAAAGAAAAACTGCAAAACAAGCTGTAAAGGAGAATAATGAGAACAGAGTAACAGGTTTGACACCTGACTATTGCACATTAGGAGTAGAGAGTCCTTTCATTTTAAACCAGTTAACTACAGATTAGCTGACTTTTGTCACACACAAATGCAAAAAAAAAAAGAAAAAAAGATTTGCAATAAATAGACAAGATCGCAGTATGGTAGAAACTGTGAAGCTCTTCGATAAAGTGCCTTATCAAGCGTCAGAAATATCTATTTCCTTATGACATTGTTTTTGTAATTATTTAAAAGCCGTGGTAGAGACTGTCATTTGAACCACTTGTTGACCTGATTGCACTATACCTGCAGGCAAACATAAAAACCTAACTCGGAAATAATAGCACTGCAATCTCAAAGCCTGTCAGTGAAGTCAGTCCTATACTAGTCAGAAGTCTTCTGTGCACAGAAATGAGAGAATGTAGCCTTTTACAGGATTTTCTTTTTGAAGGTCCCTCAAAGAAAAAGCAAGCGGTCCTGCTTGGATGTTGTTATGAATGGATTCAGCCACTAGGTGGCAACAATGCACTAGCGTTTCCCCCTTTCTCTCCCGGAGCCATTGTGTTAAAAGTGTGTTCCTAAGAAGTGTGTGAGTCGGTTGGTGTCTTTGAATGTATTGTTCTTGTAGCACAGTAACTGTGCGGGTAGTTCATAACCATGTTGTCTTTACAAGTGGAAGATGATTTTTTAAAAATATATACATGTATATGTACATAAACATAGCATAATATTTGAAGAACTGTCCATCCTGCTGTACATCCACTGCAGTCTTTGGTTATTTCACACACACATTTATGCAATAACTGTCATCGCAAACCCACAACAAATAAATAAATCATCAGCTGTACAATCTGCTCTGTTGTTCTCAGCGTGTGATTTATTCAGTGCCGTACAACACTTGCCTTTGATTTGTCTGTCGTATGAACATAGAAAGACTTTAGTATATGTAAATATGCACACACTAAACTGTTAGAATTGCACAAGATGAACATTTAGAACAACTAACATTTAAATAACGTGCTCAATGCAGAAATGCTGAAATCAAGACAAAGTGATGCAATTTCCAGATCCGAACAAAGATGAAGAGTCTCCAGCATTTCTGAATCACTGTACCATTGCTGCAGCGACTTTCTGTTTGCCGTCCTCACAAAGGACCTGCAGGAGACAGATTGTGGAAGATAAGCAATGTTTACACAAACAGAGACTGTCTCGCCATTTCTGCCAGGATGCTGAGGTCTGGTATCCAGCTTAATCTGCCACATGCTGAAGCTGAATTGGAAAATCCTTGTTGCTTTTGTATTATTTTTATTTCTGTGGAACCTCAGAGCTTTCTGAGATTGAGCTTCACAGAGATATTTGTGTATTCTGAGTTAGACCAGGATGGTGATAGCACATTTGCTGCTTAATAAAATGTTTTCCTGTCTTCTTTTCTAAAGGATTCATTTTTAAAAAATAGTTTGAAAATTGTGCAAGAACCAGAATCAGCTTAAAAGGATATAAATGGTCATACATTAAAGAAAGACAAACACGAGACTAAGCATCAAACTAAAATTAATACAAATGTAAAACCTACAAGGAAGTTTATAAGTTACTCTACAGTGAAAACTATTAAGTGTTATATATCTTTTCCAATTGGTGTCCTTTTAAGACCTCTTTCCAAACAAGAGTAAGCTCAAGGAGATTTTGCTTTACTTGAGTTATGATTCAGTAATGATTAAGAGGACTCTGGCAACATGGAAGATGAAGGTCCCTTCAGTGTGACTGGAATTCGTGAGCAAGTCATGCGTTAGGTATCTCTACGTGAATGCGTGACTCACATCTTTTTTTTTAAAAAGTTAATTCCTGAAAAAAAGTCTTCTTTTTAAAGATCTTATATAAATATAAATGGGGCATGTTTCTTGTTTTTTTTTCTGCAGCTCTGCTTAAGACTTTTGGAAATTTAATTTAATAGATTTACATGCTGTAGTTAGAAGGAAAAACTGGGGGGAAATTCAGACAAGTATTAATATCTTTTACTAAAATAAAAACAGCTAAACTTGTTGATATAACACACATAGAATAAGTACGTTTGTGCCATAAGACGGCTGAGATCCAGATCAGGGTCAGCCCTCTTTTCTTTACATTTTCCTTAAGGACCTGAACATTCTTATAATTTTTTCTAAATAGTCTTAAGCAACAAAACTCCAGGCTTTTTTCATTAATTTTCCTGCAACTGACCAAGAAAAAACTCCAGCAAAGCCCTGCCGCAGGACCTGAAGTATGCATCTGGCCCTTTTTTATTCATCTACTGTTCACTGTAGCTTCATCAAAAATGCTCTCAGTGAAAGGGTGACTGTCAAGAAGCTGCTTTTAAGGAAGGGAAACAGAGAGAAGGTGCTGAGGTACGCCAAATTACGCAAGAAGTAGACTGAAAACCTTGTCTCGGGAAGTTCAGGCTGTGCTTTAGAACAAAGGTGGTCATAGCAAATATTGACTTTCAAGCTTGTCTGAACTCCACAAACTCTGTTTTACCGTAATGTACTGCATATCCATTTTTATCTCAAGTTATAATTTTTAAAAAGAATTGTCTTGGGTTGCTCAAGACTTTTGCACAGTAGTGTACATTTGCAATTAAAGATTACAACAACAAAAAAAGCCCAGAAAATCCTCGCTTTTGGATAAACAAATTGTCCAAATTCGAATATATTTGATCTATAACTTTATAAAATAGATTAAAGTAACAAATCCTCTTAGTTCGAAATGCAGATACAGTTTCTTCCTGTAGAGGGGAGTAGCGTACTTTGGTGGTGTTCTCCCCTTCAAGTCTCCAAACAAAAACAGAAGAGCGGCAGTACTCCGAGGGGATGTCGGGAAATGTAGTTTAATCTTCACCTCTCTCTCATTTTCTTCTATTCTGAAGCATTATTTGCCGGCCTACAGTTACCGACATGACTTGCGCCTCTGTACTGGTGGAAACTTAGTTGCTGAATGACTGAAGTGAATTTTGTCATCTCCCGGACGCCGTGTATGTTTTAATCGAGGGTAACACTTTATTCTGTATCTGTAGGTAATGCCGTGGCTGTGTGGTAGCAGTGATCTTCCTTGGTGATACTGGCATCGAGGCTGACAGCAGGGACTTTACCCTCTGCTGCACCTCGCTAGTTTAGAGTTCACCTCGGTTAGCTCTGTTTTCGTAACGTGTTTCACTGAGTTCCTGTTGCCTAACCTGTGCCCTGTGCTGTTGAAATGCTAATAATCTGAGTTTTATAGCAGAAGTAGATAGTGTTACAAAAAAATAAATATTTAATGAGGAAAACGTCACATCCTGGGGAGCTCATTGCACCAGTGTTGCACCATCAGAAACCGTCAACTTTTTTTTTTAACGTTGATTCTCTACACTCACGCTTCTGTCTGTAGTAACAACTTCCGCTTTACTCAATGTGTTACAGTTGGCCACACCATCATCATCTCTGACATCCCTGACCGTGACAGGAGGTCTAACTGTGCCAGGTAACACAGGTTAGTGAAAAGAGCAGAAGCAGCTGTTAGACTGATTTTAATGGCCTAACAAAGGCTTTTTAAATGTGAGGCTTTTGCTGCTTTTCTTGTCTTGTTTATTTGAAATCCTTTGAGTTTTCACAGTTTTGTATTGAAAGACTGATGAGGATTTGTGACTGCTGATTAACTGATGTTGTTCAAACAGAATGTCCAAATAATTTAGTTTAAAAGAGTTTTAAATGGATGTTTGTATGTTTTCATAGTCTCTTAAAACCATGCACTTGGAAGCTTTAATAGTTTTTAGATCAAATTCCAACTTTCTAATCGATCTCTTATGTAAGGGACACAGACTGTTTCGATCCTGTGCATATGCTTTATCTCACTCTGTGGCTCTGTGGTGACAGCTGGTGTCTTTTGTTCACAGCACAGCCATGAAGGGACTTTGGGGCGGAGCGGCTGCGTTAGGGTCGGTGTCCGTGGCGTTTGGCTCGATGCTGTGGTCACAGCAGAAGACTAAACCGGAAAAGGCTGCTACAGGTTCCAACCTTGCTGACACGAACGCTGATTCCCCTTACGAGCTAAAGCTGGTCCAGATCTTGTTCCGGCACGGCGCCCGAACGCCCCTAAAGTCAATACCTGATATTATGGAGGTAAAACTGTCTTCCGTTAAGAGCATGTTTTGTAGAAAATGATGTTTCACACATGAAAAAAAACTGCAAATTCTTTTTTTCAACAAAGGCCCAGTGGGTGCCAACGCTTTTGGAGCCACCGCCGCACACCAGCATCGACTATGTAGTGACAGATCTTCAGGGTGGCCCCAGGCCCCCGGCTCCTATAGAAGACAGCTATCGGAAAAACATACTTAGTGTGAGTCATTGTCTTTTTTGTTTTTTTAAATAGGTGTGATGTGGCTGCTGGCTGTCATCTGGCTTAGTTGACTTTGACTCTCACTATGAAAATGATGGAATAAACCTAATAATGCTGCTTTGCTTTTAGTGGTATGACAAAGTTAATGTCTGAACACATTTCTTCTGGGCTTTCCATAGACCTTATGTGTGTAGCACACTTGTTACTCTCCTCAATTCATGTAGTTTTTCTCCATCTAGTGGCTTAAAGGTGCCACTACAGACATCACTGGCCTGAGCTCACTCACTCGCCGCTGAACTGTACGTAGAGCTTCCTATTGACATATCGTGTCCGGTCACAGTGTCCGTGGAGCTGTTACTTTCCTGTGCTGAGAGCTGCTTTGCTAAAGAGGTTTAACTTCACTGGATTTAGCTTAGAAAACTAAATCCCCCAATATGGACTCCAGCCATTCTTGTACCACATCCAGCCCGGATTCCTGCATGTGATCACAGGTGTGTGTCTGCCCGGCCACATCTGTGGGTATATAACCTGATCCTGTTTGTTGTGTTTGGCAGGGTGGCACATTCCCTGGTCAGCTGACCACACTGGGCATGCAGCAGCTGTATGAGTTGGGCAAAAGACTAAGGGGGAGATACATTGAAGAAAGCGATTTCCTTACCTCCACATTTAACCCAGCTGAGGTCTAGTAAGTGGTCCAAATCATAATGAGGAGCAAGGAGAAAAAAACCCCTCATATCTGTGCTCTGACATTTTGATAGATTGGGTTTATGAGTGCAAGTACAAAGGATATGAGTTTAAATGCTTTTACTATTTTAGAACTGGGTGCCTTCCATGACCTATTTTTTTCCTCCTTATTTCTAGCGTGCGCTCCACTAATATTGTGAGGACCATTGAGTCTGCCAAGTGCCTGGTTGCAGGGCTCTTCCAGCAAAAACAAAAAGGTAGAGCGGAGATGTGCAGTATGTTACTTATCCCATTTTTCTGTCTCATCTCATCTGTTTATTTAATTTTTCATTTATTTTGCAATTTCCTGTTCTACTTGCAGCAATTGTGCCTATTTTAACATCGGAGGCCGAATCTGAAATCCTGTATCCTAACTATCACGGATGCAAGATGCTTAAAATCCTTTGCGGGTATGAAGAGAGTGTGTTTTCCTAGCAATAGAGTCCCATCAAGCCTAAACCATCCTACTGGAGCCTTGAAATAATGTGCTGTGGAAACATTATGAGCAGAGTTGAGGCGCCTGTGACAGGTTGTCACGGTGTATCTGTGTTTTGTGGCTGACACCGCGTGTGTTCTTTGCAGCCACCGCTGGGCAGAGTCGACCACTCTGCCAGACATCGCGGCAGACCTGCAGAGCATCCAGAGCGAGCTGGGGATTGCTGCTCACCAGAAAGTTGACTTCATCCTCATTAGGGATGACATGGTTGCCAGAGAGGTGACACTGCCACATTGTGATTTATGTGACTTTTTGCCAGCTCTTGCCACAAGCTATCAGAATTACATAGGATTTACTGTAAAGACGTGGCCAGGAAGCCGCAACCTCGCAAGCTGCTCCTTATGTAAGATGAAACTCAGCATCAGAGTTCATTAATCTTCTTGAGATCCAGCCTGATATTAACCCAGATATTAAGATTGACAGCATGTGTCCATGTGTCACAATAGAGGGTGAAATCACATTTAATGAGTAGGAAGCCGCAGTTTTTCTGGAGGGTTCTCACTAGTCAAAGTCAGCGGTGGTGTCGATGTCTATCTGTTGTCATTTAATTCTCACAGACAAATGAAATCAATGCATTTAGCTTCATGCTATTTAAACAGAAATTATACGGAGTTATTTGAAGACTTGCGACTTGTTCCTTTGCATTAACAGACACACGGCCTGCCCTGCCCTCAAGTGCTCGACACCTGGAGGGATAAAGTGGAGCAAAGAGCCGTGGATATGATGTGCCATATCTTCGAGCCCAGCAAGAGGTCAGATTAACCAAAGTCACCAGTCCCAGGGGCTTATCTAAAAGGCCAGATTGAGATTTACCACTTGTGCATTCAGCTTCACAGGCTGCCTTTCTCTTGCTGTCTGTGGCAGAGAGAGCTTGCAGCTGTCTGTGGGACCTCTCTTGCACATGTTGGTGGACAACATCGAGGAGAAACTACAGGGCACCTCATCAGAGCCAAGCAGGTTGGACGCGCATTATTTCACACATAACTGTGGTTGGTCTTCAAATGCTTCACTCTTGAAATGCTCTCTCGAACAGGAAGGTGTTTTTGTACTCCGCACATGACACCACTCTGATTCCTTGTCTCTTGGCTTTGGGGATTTTTGACATGAGATGGCCACCGTATGCCGCTGATCTCACTGTGGAGCTGCACCAGAACCGGAAAACTAATGAGGCCTTTGTTAAAGTGTCATATGTAGGCGAGGTAGGAGCTGAGAATGTGTCGCAGGATGAGCAAAAACAAAAAAAAAATTGCTTTTTTTTTTTCTTTCTATAACCTCAAGTTACTTTTTCTTTCTGCAGGATCAACTCATTGGGGGTTGTAGTGCAGTCTACTGCCCCTTGGAGGAGTTCAAACGGGTCCTCTCCACGTACTCGCTGAGCCCTGAAGACTACCACTCGCACTGCAACAGAACCGTAGGCCCGACCGAACCCTGAACCTTGAGCAAGCCTTCGCATCGGCACACCGCTGACAGCCAGCACGCATCATGCCTTTTTAACATCCTCAGTCCTCTCTCCATCCAGCCGGCATCAGTCATTATCATCTCACTGTCAGAGCACGCTGGAGTACAGCCACTTTTGTAGAGCTTTCGGGTTACACCGCTTGCTTTCAGGAGTCAACATCATCTTGTTACCATGGCAATCGCATTAAAGGTGCTATAAATGACATTTTGAAGCACTGAATGGTGCACTAGAGCACTGGCATCTTAAGACCAAAGCAATCACCCCCCCACCCCCTTTCTCGCTGCAATTCATTTACAAACAGAAAGGTTGTGCACACGTGAGCCAACAAAAAGCATCCAGCCCCGACCATCACTCTATGCAAACACAGTAAAAGCCATTAAATGGCTGTGATATGCTGCATGCCCACCCACCATCAGCGGCACTTTTCCCATATTTTTTGTCCTGCATTCAGATTGGATGTGTGTTTTTAAAAAAAAAAAAACACACAGATTTTGTTTGACATCTTAGATGGACTAACAATTGATGGGGTGCTTTTATTGCGCTTGGTAATGTCATAAACTGTAGTAACATTACCTTGACTTCCCCTGCCTCTTCTGTTTGTGCTCTTTGTGGGGGTGGGGCACCATGTGAATACTCTGAACTGCATTCTGTCTCTTTATAAATGCAGGGAGGACAAACATTTTCAAAGGGAGGGACTCATACACTAACGCACAGTGGCTACAAAAACAAAGAACAAAGACACTCATTTTACAACACGCAGGAGGCTTGCAGCTTCGTCCTCTGCTAAGATCATCATCACTCCACTACATCTGTATGAATAGCTTTTTGCTGTTATATGAAAAACCCGATATATAGAACCTTTAAAATTAAGTTAAACGATTAGTTCAATAACAGCTGAGTGCAAAGTGGAAGAGTGTGATAGATGCTTTATATTTGAATGCAAGTTAAGCTTACTGATTAAGGCTGAAGTTATTTTATACTTTCTAATTGTTAACCCCACAATTAGCTTCGTTTTTAAGAATAAACTGGTAACTCACCTGAACAGGAGTAAGGTTTACATTTGTTTGGGATTCTTTATGGTTGCAAGCATTTGCTGCACTGGGAAAATATAAAGCATATGTGAATGCTGCAAAGAAAATCATGTTTTTTGCAACTAGGGGACATCTCAGTCAGTAAAATGATGTGGTTTGTGTTTTTAATTAACTTAGAAATGAGGCCTTTATGGCACATTGGAATGTATTACATCAGGCTTTAGTCTAGCATTGATATTTATTCATAGGATAAATTTGTTGTTTTTCCTCTTTTTGGGGTGGTGTTTGTTAACATCTCCAACAGCATTCTCAACCTTTCCTTTACACTTTTAAACAACTACTGCAGTTATGCATCACACTGATATATGGACAGGTTTGTATTATGTGGCCTGTGTCTGATTGCTGATTAAATTATTCCATCAAATCAGTTGCGCTCCCAACTGTATTCATCATATACGGTTCGATCATTCTTCAGGGAAGTATAGTTTAATGTACTGGATCAAGTGTTTAGAAAGGTGTGGAGTAGAGACTGTGTTAGAACACTTATTCTGCTACATGTTTTGAATGCAACATTTTGCCTCCTTGTGAGACCACAGTGCAATGCATGCTTGAATCACACGGACCCAAGCGTTGCGCTGTTCCAGAAACACACGTTGTACCTCATCTGTGGGAGGTTCCCATGACCTGCCACTCAAAATGTAAAGATTTATTTTGGTTTGGTGTGACATGAATACAGATTTTAATCAATATGGAGTCTTTTTTTTTTCTTCTCCCCCCTGTAAGCTCACATCTTGCGAGAGGCTCTGAACTATTCCCACAGGCCAAATGAAACTTTTAAAATACAGGTTAGAAAAACCTCAAGGCCTCTTCTGAAGCTAATGGAGAAGCATTTGAACGCATCAACAAGCTTGAATCTATTTTAGAAGTGTGGTGTCCTCTGAAAATAGTCTCACTTAGTACCTCCTGATAAAATGTCAGCATATCAACGCTGCTCCTTAATATGACTTGCACTTCTTGTAGCAGAATGTTGGTAAGCTGGTATGAGTATGTACAAGACAAAGACGCGTAACTAGTCCTTGTAAGTGAAATAGTAAAGACTCCTCTGTGGAAACATACACACGTGTGCACACACACACACTCCATAGACATGTATATAACAAAAGAATATCTTTTATTTGTAGTCCATCACCACAGCCCTGGTAGGCTATTCTGCACCAAAGCCAATGGAGAAACACATGACAAGCTTATACAATAGAGAAAAGAGAAGAAGTCAACTGGATGGTAAGCAGTACGTGTTTACATTTCTGTGTCTCACTCCGGACACCACACCTGCCTTACTAAAAAAAAAAAAAAAATTATTTTATCTGTTTAAATTTTTTATACCAGATCTACCTAGCTCTAGTTCTATAATACCTGGCATACCTGCTGCGGCGTACAGCCACTCCTGTCCTATTCTGCTGACCATCGGGAGATTATTGCTGTGGGAATGATCATTACCCAGAGTCAACAAGAGAGTCAAAACAAAACAGGAACACAACAGGAACAAGAAGAACACAGCACATCTGGGTATTAGCAATAGTATTCACGCTGGCGAGCGTAGGAAGTCCTGAAAGTTTTGGAGCACAGAGTCAAATGTCATCTACAACTTGAAATGGACTGGAGATTATCATGGTGCTGCAAAGCTGCCAGGATCATCACACTTAAAATGTGTTTGCTCTCAATGGTAAAAATAGAGAAAGAAGACGCTTTCTGCAGATGGTCCATGTTTGTGCTTTTTTAATAATACTATTATCTTAATGAGGTCATAGTTTGGTTTGTTATACACTGGAGTTACAAAGAAAATTAAAATAGACTAAAATTTGAATAGCCCACCAATGGTAAACAGTACAGTATTTTTAGGGGGACGTTCCTCCCCCAATGAAAGCTTGGTAAGAGGAGTTGAGAGGTCACTGATAGAATGCCTATACATACAGACACATACATACATACCACACAAACGCACATTCGGTCAAGCACGCCAACGCACTCTCACGTATATACTGTACAGATACAGTCAAAACAATGGAGCGAGAGACAAGATGGATTTCCACTAAAGTCTTCACAAAGCACAAATTCTTCTTTCCTTTCTCTTGTTCCATACCACTTTCGCGACAAATTTGTTTTTTTGTTTTGTTTTTTTAATTTCAAAAAAGTAGACATATACTGTAGCATCTCCACGCTGACTTTTAGTTAGGTTTGATTCCTCTTTGATGTCGAAGTCATCTTTACAGTCAGATAATCAAAAAAACCCAAAAACAAACAAACAAAAAAAAAAACAACCCAAAAACCCCCCCACATGAACAGTTTTGCAAAACTGTGTGACCACAACAATCCCATACATTCTGAAGTTCATGAGTCAAAATTAAATGTTCTTGTGGCAAAAAGTACTCCAATGCGGCCCTATCACAGTCTCCGCCGGAATAGTTCACACAGGACATTACCAGGTGACTGGTTATCTCCACTCTGCTCATTTTCTGGGTACGCCATCTCGTTCATATTTTACCTCCTTTACTCGAGTCCATCAGTTTAATGAATACTCTCCAGAGTCCGATATCATTACTCCTTCCTTGTGTATTGTCCAAGAACATTCTAGATACAATGTTTCTGTTGGATTAGAACATTCCAGGGCCCGGACTGAAGCCCATGTCCATGTCACGAGGCCTCATCTGAGCCCCCATCATCATTGTCTGCTGCGGGGGGCCGCCCATGCCCTGCAGTGACATCATCATGTTAGGTGAGCCTCCAGGACCTGGGTGGGCCATTTGTCTCCCCTGGATCATCCCTCCTGGGCCCCCAGGGGACATCATCCGGTGCTGAGGGCCCATCATGCCTTGGCTCATGAATCCCGGTGGCCGCATTGAATTGTGGCCAGGGTTGCCCATTGGCATGTCTTGAGGGCCCATTCCCCCAGGACCAGGTCCCCCTGACATTCCCCCCATCCCCTGCATTGGCATCCCCATCCTTGGTGGGCCGTCGCCCATCATGCTCTGCATGGGAAAGCCAGAAGGGTGTGGCGGTTTCCCCCCGGGGTTGTCTCCTCCACCTCGAGGGTAGTAAGACAGAGTCTGACTGGGCTTCTCTGAAGGGATTATCCTGGACAGGTCAAACTCGGGAATACCAGAAGCTCCCGGCCGCATTACCTCATGAAGGTCTGCGTCACTGAATCCACCTTGCATGTTATTGAACTCTGGCCCACCAGGGGTATTGGGTTTGCACATAACCCCATCAGCCCCTCCCCCATGAGACATATTCCCCATCCGTCCTCCCATAGGTCCTCCCTCTCCCTGGAAACCCATAGGATGGCCAGGGAAGCCTTGGGGACCGGGACCATTGTGCGGAGAGAAAGGGCCTTGCTGGGAAGGTGACTGGGTTAGGGGGTATCCCTGGCCCCGGTGAGGGTAACCCATGCGTCCCTGTGGCATCATTTGAGGGTTGGCCATTCCAGGGTCTTGAGGATTTGGTGGTATCATCATACCATGAGGCATCATGCCTGGGCCCATATTTGGGGCATTGGGAGAGGGCATCTGTGGGGGCATGCCATGTGAGAGAGGCTGGGATCCCATTGGATTCATACCTAGAGGGCTGAGGGCAGGCATAGGTCCAGCATTTCCAGGTCCCATCATACGTGGATTGCCTTGGTGATTCATTGCCATACCTATAAGTCAAAAAGAAATTATTATATACAGAGTATAGCGACTGGTAAAGTAGCTCAAGTTCAGAGAACTGAAATTAAATATTATACAGAAGATATTTCACGTCTTACCATTATTGTTCCCTGACGGCAGGTTAGGGGAGCGAGCTGGCGGTGAGTCATCATCAGAGCTGGCAACAGTCTTTATGGCATCGTGGTAAAGTGGGGTGGAGCTGGGCATTGCAAACTTGGACATGCGTGACATCATGATGGAGAGCGGGTTCTGGGATAGTGTTGGTTCAGGAGGTATGGTGTAAGGGCTACCAGACGGGACATTGCCTGGGAGAGACATGGAGCCAGATGGAGCCCCTGATGAAGGAGGGGCTGAGGGAGGGCCGTTACCACCTAGACGACAACATATGAAGAAACAGAGGACATGACAAAGAAATAATAAAATACAACAGTCGATTTTTTTTTTCTTCTTGTGGATTGTTTCACATTAAATTACCACAAGTGACATTCCTTGCCATTTGTGTGCAAATTCAGACTTAGTAAGATAATGTGGCTACTATATTATGTGGCCAGAAGAGGGAGCCACTGGACCATAACCCACCCAACCCCACCCCACAGATGTGTTAATCTGAAAGATCTGATGAACATGGAAGATAGACACATCAGATCCATATCATTTTCAGTTTTTAGGTTGATTCTGTTTCAACAAGTTGAGTCAAATATCTGAAATGTGATCACTGAGACAATAACTGTAACTAAAATTCAACCCAATAATCATTTAAAAAATAAAATCCCAATATTAACTGAATACAACTTCTCTTTTTTCATTGTTTTTATTTAGGAATTTTCTTTTTACAAGAAAAGGGTACAGATAACAACAGAAAAGGAAAAACAATGCATACCTTGCTCCATACTTGGCATCATATTTGGTGAGGTGATACTGAGCGGAGGCTTGCCACCCTGAGGGGGCACTCCAGGACTCTGCATGGGTGGTTTTGGTGAGGAAGCCCATCCTGGAGATGGGTTAGGGAGAGAAGGAGATCTCATATGAACAGGAGAAGCACCTGCTGATCCCATCATGGAGTGAGGAGACTTCATTGGTGCTGAAGTTGGAGGTGCTGGGGGGGCAGCAGGGCCTGTGGAACCGGTGAGCATGCCAGCCAGTTGGGACGGTGTTTGAGGGGACTTAAGATTAGCCGAGGGAGAGCCCATCATGGGGGACTGCACTTGCCTCAGAGGAGGAGACTTAAGTGGATTAACACTGGGAGAGTTCCCACCTCCTGCTTGGACATTCAGATCTGCTGGCTTGCGGCCCCTCTGGCCTTGTGCAGGACCCCCAGCAGAGGGAATATGATTAATACGGCCATTGCCTCCAGTTGGTGTAGATCTGTGCTCTGGACCAAATGCTTGGTCTGCATGTGGACCCCTCATTCCTCCAGCACCCCCAGGGAAGGATCTCCCAGGCCCCATAGGAAAGTCTCCTGGCTGCGTCTGCTCAGGGAATGACCGACCCTGCATGGGCCTGCCTTGTGGACCCATATTTTCCATTGGCCCTCCACCCCCTCTCATTCTCATCATCTCATCAGGGCTCATATTCATGGGGGGATCTCGTAGTTTTGAAGGATGCATATGAGGTCCTGGCCCCGGGCCAGGCCCCATGCCGAACTCAGGTCCCATTTCTCGGCCCCCTATTCCTGGCAGTCTAGAGGAAGGACTCATGGGACCATCACTGGGCATTCTGGGAAACATACCCATGCCATTACCTGGTTCCATTCCACTTCTTTGGTGTCCCATCATCCTCTGCATGTCCATCATCATCCCAGGAGGAAGACCCTTCTCTCCACCCATTCCTTGGTGAAACATTGCCTCTTGGACTGACTGAGGGTTTGGGAAACGCTCACCACGAGCTCCTGGACCAGCAAACATTGGCCCAGGTCCTCCAGGGAAACGCGCTTCTCCTATACGGGGAGGCAACTCATCAGGCCATCCCATTCCAGGCCTCGGGGGGCCCTCCATCTCGGGATTCATCATACCAGAGAAGCCAGGCATCCTCTGCATATGTGGGGGCATACCCCTGGGGCCAGGACCCATGCTCATGCGCTCTGGATAGTGATCCGGTGGCCCACCGGGTCCTCCCCACATTTCTCCTGGGCCCATCTGATAAGGAGGGGGGGGCCCTCGCATCATGCCACGTGGACCATGGGGGTGCATCATCATATCAGGACCAATTGGCCGGTGTTGCATTTCTTGTTTCTTCCTCTTCTCTTCGTAAAATTCCTGCTGTAGCTTCAGCCACGCCACCTGTTCTGGGGTCATCTGCTCTCCATCTCCACATCCACCTGGGCCTCCCATGTGTGGACCCATTTCATCCTGTGGAAATGGGGGCATGTCCCTGGGACCATGGGGTGGGCCAAAAGGTGGACCTTGTGGACGAGGTCCTACTGGTCCACCTGGTGGGCCTAAACTCTGAGACTGCGCTATCATAGCCTGTAAGGGGCCCTGCTCAGACCTCCGGGGTGGCGCATCAGGACCCCCATCATGGGGTCCACCATGAGATTGTTGAGCTCCAGCTGGCGGGGCATCACGGTCATCAGGGAAAAGCATGCGCTGAATATCTCGCAAGGTCTGCAGAGAGCGCTGCCGATGTTCTATCTGTTCTTGTGACAGACCCTCTGTGTTCACCTCCATGTTCAACAGCTCCTGGGTTAGCTGCTGGTGTTGCTGCTGCTGTTGGGGTGTCAGACCTGTTCCACCAGTTCCTCCACCCTGTCCACTTTCACCTGATGTTGGGGGATTGAGGCCAGCCTCTGGTTGGGTTGCAGGGACCTGGTCAACTGGGGCTGTAGTGTTACTGGGGCTGCTGCTGGGAATATTTTTGGATTCCATGCCTGTAGAGGATGAGCCTTCCTGCGGAAGAACACCAGATTGGCTCCCTTGATTTGAAGGCTGTGGTGGGGCTGGCTCTGACGTGCCAGGTAAGGACGGGTTGGATCCAGGCTGGTGGCTCTGATCTTGGGTGTGGGACGGAGGCTGCTGGGGAGGATTGGAGTCGTTTGCTGCATTGTTCTTTAACACAGAGAAAGAGAAACGGGATTGAGATGTAGCAGTGTCAACATAATCATGTTCATATATATATAAAATTTCATATGCCATGTATATATGTTAGTATTTATTTACTATGAAATGAGTATTTACCAAGAGGAGGTGAGCTATGTCCCTGTTGTTGGAGATGTTTGTAATGTGGAAGACAATGATGTTTTCTATACGGCCACTAATAACCTCTTCAGCTGCCCTGAGGACAAGGAGGCAGACGGTTAGATATCAGTCATCAGACACAATAGTGAGTGTGAGTGTGTGAGACAGTGAGCCACATGAATGAGTCTTAGATGCGACCATGAAGGTAATGCCAAGGTCAGCAGACTAAGAAAAGTATTACACGTGCACACCTTCTATTGGGCATCCACATATTTGATCTCCAACTCCCAAAAGAGAGTGGTAATCTAAGCAAAGCATGTACTCCCACTGAAAAACACACGTGCTTGTGCAGATACACACAAAATATTTAGGCTATAATTGAAAAAGCTGGGTGAAGGACAGGCGAGGAAGCCAAGTACCTTAGTCCCACATATACAAACAGCTTTAACAGTCACTGATGACAGAAGCACAAAGATACACTCAATGAAAATATCACTGTTAGCAATTCTATTTTAATCGTGTTGCTGCAGATGTAGGTTTTTATTATGTAAAAGAAAAAATGTTTTACTTTCTATAAACTCATTAATATTTAAAACTTGGCTAGATAAACCAACTGTGAACACCAACAATTAAACAGGAATATTCTATTTCTAAGCCAAAAAATATATGACAAATACGAAGTAATAGAAAAGGTAACTTCTGGCTTCCTTACTTGTTAGCTATCCCTGTGCTGAAGACATAAACAAATTTTGAGCCTTGTTTCTGGCCACTAGCAGGCTCTGTTGTGGAGACTTGGCCTCCCAGTGTATTGTGGGAGGGCGTTGAGGAGCGACTGAGTCCGGCATTGGAGGTAGAATGTGTGACAGTGTCCTGGGGATTCACATCGCTGGAGTTTGAGTCTGCAGGGAGAGAACAGGGTATCACCCACGACTTTAAGCACAGATTTATGGGAAATGTAGTTCTACTGAAAACCGCTGTCAAGTCAAGTTGATTAATGGAGGGAATATTATATATGCTTGAATGCACATGTTAACACACTTACTGAAGAATCCTCTGTTATCTTCGTCACTTTCTCCCCCAGAGTACCAGTCAGCTCCACTGTACGGCGCCCTCCTCTCCGTAACACATATCCTCTTCGCCCTGCTACTATCTGTACACACACACGCACACACAAAGCCATCAGTGGCCTTAGGTTTATCAATGTGACTGGCAATGAGGGACTGCAAAGTACATCTTTCAAGATGTCCAATTTGTATTCTCTTGGCAGAGTGTGTAGTATTAGCAAACAACACAGCAGATGATTTGATAATACTGTACTGGCTATGGTGATTCTTACCTGTTTCCTCACTGGTAGGCGTACCACTCTCTGGTTGTTCGGATGACTCTGCAGAGTTGTTCATGCTCCTTTTGGATTTCACCTTGGAGCTTGGGCCGGAGCTTAGGCTCTGGCCGTTTTTAAGCCCCACTCCACCTGCAACATTTTGAGCCCCTTTGGTCTTGGGGTCACAGGGTGAGGGCTGTGATTGGCTGCCCGTACTCCCTGGTTTGCCCTGATTGGGCATTTTAGAGTCACTCTGGGCGGCAGTGGAGGGAGACACGACAGGAGGTGATCGTACCATGGCCTCCGTCTTAGGTTTAGGGCTGAAAAACAATGAATAGATAAGGATACATTTACGCCATGAACTAAAACAGCTACTTTGCCTTGAAATCTGTGAAAAACATCAGATATTTTGGACACAACAAAAGGCCAGGGGCATTTTAGCAGGCTTATCTAATAATCATTTTCTGGAATCAAGAATGAACCAGGTAAATCACAGATAAATGCGGAGGCACCTTGCCATCCATAGGGTCTTTAATCCCACGACACCTAGTCATAACATGTGCCTTTTTCCCCTCCGATATGGTACCCAAGAGGGGTGGCAGAGAGAAAACCAAAGGAAAATGTGAACTTTGTGTTCTTTTAGTCCTCCCCCCCCCCCCAAAAAAAAACCAAAAAAAAAAACAACTTGCAACTGCTAAACACAGCATCAGTTTGACAACCAACAGTTGGCATAGATGTCTGTGAACGCAAGATTAAGTTACCGGTATGGGGAATTCAGTGCACACAGATCTCATCTGCAAAGAGACAGGGCACCTACAAATGACTGCTGCTAACCGGCTCTGAGAGCAGTTCAGTTCAGGCAAGCAGGAAACATCCAACTGGCAGAGAACTTCCATACCACACCCTAATATCTTTCTTTCTTCCTCATATACACACACACACACACACACACACACACACACACACACACACGTACAAGTAGCATAACATATGCCAACATGTCCAAAAGGTTCAGCCACAGCTCTGCACACTGTACGTATGTAGAGAGACACACAGCCAGCAGAACAAGAAGGCAAAGCCATAAGTTTGGCAGTCCGTGCAGTCATTTCCAGAGGCTCCAGAACCATGAGTCAGCAGGGAAAACTTCCAAGCCCAGTGTACTCCCTGACCCTGGAAGAGCTCTGGATCACGCATCAAAACCTTAAACTAATAATTCACAAAAAATGATTTTACATTAGCATTACACCTGACCAACACCTAATTTCCACACCATACAGGTAAAGCAAATTGTTCAGGTTTGTACCACCTTCTTGACCTTGCCAACATGCAACTCTTATAGATTTATCAGGTATCGTGTAGACATACTTGCTTACAAGCCTCACTTCAAAATACCGCTACAATTAAAGACATCAAGAGAGTAAGTTCAATTCAGTAAAGAGAAATGAAAATACCAGAGTAGTAATAACCTTAAAAAGCATAAGGATAACATGTTAGCTTTATTTTATTTATTGTTTTTATTTTATTTTACTTTTTTGTTTTTTAATTTTAGATGTGCAAGTGAGATGACTTTATAAACGGCCGAGCCTTCCTCTTTAAGAAGAAAGCCCTGTAGGTAACGTGTGTGCCTCAGGGTCCTTGCAGGGACTGAGTGACTCCGTCTGTCGAGTGTGTAGGAAAAAGTAACATTACAATCATTAAGCCACAGCCACTGGTGAAGCGCAAGCAGACAGAGGTAATTAAGTTAAAGTAATCAGCCAAAAGAGTCTAGATAGGGCCTAGTTTCTGTGTTAACAGCTATCCAAACGCATTTTCTGCCTGCTGCTACAGAAAAGTAAATGATGTCCATGCAAAAAGATTACTTAAGAGTAATTTCTAACTATGGCTAGCTTTTCTAGCCAAACTAGAGAAGAGACACCATTTTAAACTAGGTCTTCCTACCAGGTTTAGGAGCTGGAATAGAAAAAGAAATAACTGTCCTGTCTCCCTGTGCTCCCGTTTTTCTCTTCACTTTGCCTTCATTCCCTCAAATAGTCGTGGCAGACAGTTGTGCCTCGTGTAGCCTGGTTCTACCAAAGGTTTCTTCCTGTTCAAAAGGAGTTTTTCTTTCCCACTGTCACAACATGCTTGCTCATACCGGATCATCTAATCGTTGGAGTTTTCTGAGTACTGTAGGGTCTTTAAATAAACCAGAAGTGAACTGAAATTGAACTGAACTCTGTGCCCACATGCATCAATTAGGAAAAGAGCTGCCCCATTCTTGATGGCTATAAGGGTTTAAACGACATGCTGATTGTAAGCAGCGTAAACAGATCTGACAGCAGGAATATGTTTATTTCTTACATTCAAATACTAGAACAACAGCTCTCTAGAAAGTACAGTACATATGAGCAAAAAGGCCGCCTTAATGTGGCCTCGGTCTTGCTGATTTTTAAAGTTAATATTTCTTATTTCAACTAAATCTAAGCTGGAAAAACAGGCAGAGCTTTTCAATTTGCCCCTTGTTCTTAACTGTTGTTAAAGACCTTGGCTTTTTTTCTTCTTCTTTTTTTCCAATTACGTAGAAAAAAAAAAAAAGAATTGCCGTGGACAGATGTTTCCTCAGTAAAGTTTGATTACATGTTATTGAAGCTAAATAACAAGCTTAAGTGGTTTAGTCATCATTAATAGTCCACCAAACTGTCTAGGAAGGTTGTCTTAACAAAAAAAAAAAGGAGAAAAAAAAAAGGGTAGTAGTTTTTCAAACAACCCTTTAAAAAGTTTTATTTCCATGTACTTCCAAAGATTTTCATGCAGTTAAAAATGCTTTGCTGTCCATCATAAACAGTCTGGATTAAACATTATTTTAATCCATAGCTTTAATATATAGCCAGTATAACCTAGATTTCAGTTACACCCACAAAATAGCTGATCATTATTAGAAAGGAAGTATCGCAGGGCAATATCCACAGGTTGTCACATTGTATGAATCCACTCACCTTTGTGTGTTGGTGGACGGGGAGTTCTTTAGCCTATTGGAGTTCATTGATGGAGCTCCCAAGACTACAGAACAGGGTGGAGTGATGAGCTGGTGAGGACTGCCTGTGTGTGTGAGCGGCGCTTTTGCACGCACGTTCCTGGAGCCAGGAACAGGATTCCCAATGTTCGACAGGTTTCCCCGACCGTCCTTGGCCTCTTCTCTCTCTTTCTTTCCTCGTTCCCTCTTGCTGAAATGTGTCGCTGCTGTACCTGCCGCCGCTGGCCTCTCCTCTTGGACCTCCAACATTCTCTCTACGTCCTTGTCTGTGTGGGTGTGCGTGTATGTGTGTAAGTGTATGTGTGTGTGTGGGAAAAGTGTGGAAAAAAATAACAATAGTCCAGAAGGCTTCTCTTGTTCTTGTTCAGTGTGTATTTATGAAATTCCCCCAAGGGGGCTTTCAACGGCCCTTGGGCACACTGTTGAGAGAAAAGAAGGAGAAAAAGGACTGTTAACAAAACTGGAAAAGGTAGACGCCGTCTCAAGAGAGTTCAAAGTGACACTCTACCCAAAGTCTTCTTATTATCAATCTTTGTTATTTCCCCCCCTCTTTTAAAGTTGCTTTGGGCAAAACAGGGCTTAATAAAGTAATTCTGACATTATTCAGTAAGAAAATCGTAGGTCAAATTCATTACCTGACGACTTACACAGACTTCAGTCATTGTTAATTGTAACCTCAGCATGTTTGTTTTTCCCCCAGTGTCTGAAATGTCTGCTTATAGTGCTTTTTTTTTTTCGCCCTCAACACACTCAGTGCTTCACACACAGACTTTATATGGGCAGGCCGCCCAGGTATGTTAAGACCCGCCCAAATACATTTAGAGACTGGCTTTAGCTTTATTCCATATCCATCTGAG
Organism: Copadichromis virginalis; assembly: GCF_057382275.1. Taxonomy (NCBI): domain Eukaryota; kingdom Metazoa; phylum Chordata; class Actinopteri; order Cichliformes; family Cichlidae; genus Copadichromis; species Copadichromis virginalis. The sequence continues at coordinate 22,154,528 of NC_140633.1, forward strand.
AGAATGATGCCATCCGCAACGAATGGACAATACCCTTTGCTTTCATTTTTAAAATTCAGACACTGCTAACCCGCTTGCCAGCAGATCAACAGCCTGGTCTCTACTATGACAGCTTTCAACATCATTCAGCTGCTTTCCAAGATTATCGCATCCTGCAAATGGACACATTACATGCGCCGTCTTATACTTAATTTATGGTAGAGACGTTGTGTCTGTTTGCATAGGTATTTGTCTGCAGAGAGGCTCTCCGTAGGCAACCAACTCCAACGTCAAAAGTCCTCAAAAAAAAAAACAACAACAACAAAAGCACATAGCTCGACGTGGATGAGTGTATGCATAACCTGAACCCTGACGGCTTGAAGAGTGGGCCACAAACAGGAGCAGCATGAGAAGCTGCAGTGGACGCTTTTCTTTATTTTGAACACTTGGTTTCACTTAAGCAATTTGCAAGTTATAAACCTGCTTTTGTCCACAAGTGATGGACCAACAATAGCACAAGCAAGTAAAAGTAGCCTACAGATCAGTTGTTTGTGGCGTCGCCCCCTAGTGACAGTAAACAGCTACAACATGTATACAGCCATCCACAAAGCTGTCTGTCTGCAATACCACCGCAGAAGCGCCTTGGAGCCCTTAGACTGCAGCTGGTAATGATAATCTTCTTCAACTCTACAGATCTGCTGTGTCCTCAAGGTCTACCGACTGGGGGAGAACCGGTTCATGCGTCTGTATCGAGTGCTTCAGAGCAGACAAAGTCTACCACATCCAGCTGCAGTCCAAAACGGTGACGGATAAGAGACTCATTACAGAGACGGCGGATTATAATGCTCCGGTAATAATCACCAAGTACTTCACAATTGTATTTGCAGGAAAAAGTTACAAAATAAATAATCTAATAATTTGTTTAAGAAATTGTGCATACACTGTCTTTGGAAGCTCATGGGTGTTCCTACAAACACCCCTCACAAATACAGTCTAAATCTGTAGTGAACTCTGGAAGTACGTACATAATTTCAATCCTCATTGTTCAACATGTGTTAGTTAAAACAACTGACCAATTTAAACAGCTGACAGAACAAAGACTGTAAAAAAACAGCAGACACAAAACATCAGTCTTCCCCTCCACTAACTCTATAGTTTGATTCAATTTATACATCATCAATATGCAAGATCAATCATCTCAAGGTGCTTGATAATATAAATGCTCCACTATAAGCTGATATGGAGTCTGGTTCAATAGTAACTGATAAAAACTAAGTCACAGCCCAAACGCTGCCACCACTGCTTAGTTTGTCCACCAGAGAGCACCAATATTTATCTGGAAAAAAGAAATCTGTTGATTTACATATAATGATTTTACAATTTAAAAAAAAAGGTTAGGTTAGTCATTGATACTTTCTTTATCTTTGGCACATGTGGTAGAGCTGTCGAGCTGGTACTGTGACTCACACCAAACACTGTCTTTTGTGTGTGTTGGTGAGTGAGAGCGAGAACTGCACGAGAATCCTGTTCAAGAGAGCAGCCCAGTCAGTGAGATTACATTGTCATCCTGAAAATATTTAGGAGCTCTTCCAAAACACTCAGCATTGTAACTGGCTCCAGAGTCCCCCTGGGGAGAGGGAGGTGGAATGGTGTTTGGGGGTTGTGTCGCCCCCTTTTCTACTTGTATGGGGGGATGGTGGCAGCACTGGGAAGCAGACAAATACACCGACTCCTGCTACAGCAGCAACACTCATCTCTCACTGGTCACAGAAGAAGAAGTGATTTACAGCAGTCAGGAGCACAGATTACTGCACACAGGCAGACGCTGGCTTCTCAACAGAAACAGAGGCGGCTTGTAGAACCAAATTAAACTGACTAGATTAACCTTTAAATGTAAAAAAAATACTGTAGTGGAGACACTTCAGAGAAATGCTAGGCTCATTATTAAAAATGTAACGAAAGGCAACTTCTTTTACGCATTTTATATTGAAGCACGTGTAATTCTGCAGCTGTGATATACAGCATAAATCAGAAACAAGAGCTTCTGTTAACGCGACAGTCCCCATATAAAAGTTCAGTTAAACTTTGTGTCTGAATAATTACACACTACCAGCTGAACAGGCACGCAGAAAACAGGTTCTGCTGTTAACGTCTTGTTTCTATAATTGGAGCTTGTGCTAGAGCGGAGTCTAACGATGACACTATATCAGATGCTATCGGCTACTGTGTACCGGCCACAAAAACATGCTCAGGGTTCCCCTTCACTTTAACAATGTAAACTGAATTTAACGTCTGTCTCCAAGAGAAATCTAATTGGATGAACCTTCCTGCTCCTAAAAAATTTAAATGTACACTACAAAACCTAATGAGATATTAATAAAGGCTACTCCTAAAGTGGCATCTGATTGTGATTGTTGGTGTTTTTAAACAGGTAAAATGTTTAGGACACCAGTAACAACTAGGACTTTTAGAGGGTGTACCATTTCATTTGTACATTAAAAAGAGCAATGAACGTCAGAAAAAAAAAAAGCTGACTGACATTTAAAAACACCATTTACTTTGCACAAACTGGGCATGATTGCCAGCTAGGGAAATTTAGGCTTCTCTATTCCCTCTTCACAAGGTGCTGAGGGATGTATACTAAACTCTTTTCAACCATCACAAGCACTTTGCTTAAAGCTCAGTGAACCCTTTAGGAGAAGGTGTCCAGCGCAAGTTAAAAATGTTCGGACCTGGTGGGATCAGGCAGTAGTTGGCCTTGACTGACTCCTTCACTATGGAGCAATACAAAAGGAGGAGAGCCTTGAGAGAAGAGCAAGAAAAAATAAAATAAAATAAAATCACTTAAAATATATATATTTCGTTTGCATTAGTAGATATAGTTTATAATATATCAAAGAACCAGTCTTCTACTTCATTCAACTCCAACTTGCATGTAAAGCCTGGAGGGGCTTCATCTAAATCTAGACCCCAATAACAAGCATATGCGTGTGATGCAAGTCTGTGCGCGTACATGGAAGCAAACAGCAGGAACTGTCAATCATCTGTTCTTTCCAATCGCACGCTAACAAGACACTAATTGGAAAGCTTGCTGACATGATTGTCATAAGGAATACACGGACACACACACACACACACACATCAGGTGTGTACGTTCCAGCATGTCTCACACACACACATTTAAACAAGAAAGCATCATAGAGGTAATCACAGAGAATTCACTTCCTCCACCTCCAGTAAAGATGCTGAACTGTCTATCACGGCAAACACGAGGAGATGCAGTTCATGCAAGTTAATGGGAAAACAGCATAATGACGCTCCAAAAATGAGCTTTTTGCCTGTGATATAAATATGAAGGGGGCAGAAAATAGTTCAATTCAATTAGATTTGGGCTTTCCGATGCGGGTGGCACTGGAGGACTATTTTATTTTCATGCTTATGTAACAGTCATTGTATGCTGCCTGCTTAGAGAGTAGACCCTTCCAATCTACGTCACCCAAATTCCTCTGAAGGGGAGTGGGAGGCTTTATAGCAATGCAGTATCTACTGGTATACTCCGCTGGTAAGGTGTGGGATCAGCGAGAAGAAAAGAACTATGTTGCTGTCAACATAGTCCACTGGCTGAAAATTTTAAACACAACAAAGATTTATTTAAAAAAAAAGAAAAAAAAACAACACACACACACACCATCCCTCTTCCCTCATCTCAGCCCTGCTGGTGGCTGTAAAAGGGCCTGCTGATGTTTCAGCCTTATTTATGCAAATCCCATTTTGCAGTTCAGTCACAATGGAGTATTGCTCCCTCTTTCTCACTCTAGCTTCCCTACCCACTCTCCGTCTGTTCACCCTCCATCTCAAGAATTGCTTTTGCCCATTATTTGTTTAGGGGAAATATCAAAAAGCATTATTTCCACCTCTTCTCACAGTTTTCTGTAAGAATATACAAAACACATGGCCATCAGCAACCAACTGTACAATCTGAAAAAGCAGCAGCCAACTCAGAGCAGGAAAAATAAAACAAAATTTAAAAAAAACAACGCTCTACATCTCATCACAACAGCTTATACACACTAGGGCTGCCACAAACGATTATTTTGATAGTCGACTAGTCACCGATTATTTTTGCGATTAGTCGACTAATCAGATCATCATCCATTGGACGTACAGCGTACAGCTTATTGCACCAGCAGCATCTGGTCTTATATAACTATCATTAGCTTACAGCTTGAAGTGTTTGTGCTAACTAAAAATAAAGACAAGATGGTAGTTTATTAATTTTTAATGAAATTTGCAGATTGTTTCGGTGAAGTTTAATAAACTCCTTGCTTTCTAAAATATAACAGGACACCGGAGTATATTCTCCAGCGTCTCACACTTCTGATAATCAGCTGTCTGCTTGACAGTTTTAGCTGTGCAAAAACTATAACTTTAATCTCAGCCAAACCGATTTACTCAGGAACAAATAAAATACTAAAGAAAGCCAAACAATAACATTTTTAAGTTATCTAAGTGACTTATATATATGTTTAACCTGAGTAGCGAAAGACGGTGGTGGGTTTGAAAACGATTTGCCGGGAGTCCGGTGTTCTCACGGCTCTAGTTAGCCTTGCCCCCGCCTAGCTAACGAGCTAGTGGGTAACAGACGTCTCCGAAAACGTCGGAGCGCTTTTGAAAATATGCGGTGTCTTGATAAACTGAGCAGATATTTGAGGTTTACACAGCTACATTCTCGCCTGAAAATATGTTAAACGTTTATTTTGTGACCCAGAAAGAATAATAAGAGTAAAGTTAAAACTACTAGCTGCCGCCATTGTTGACAGCTGCGCTATGAATTCTGGGACACAGCTTCTTCTTCTTCGGGGTTTAACGGCAGTTGGCATCCTTGTACATGTAGTGCTGCCATCTTCTGTTTCAGTCCGTTATTACACTCTTAAATCCTACTACTCATTCCTGCGTCCTTTGTGATCTTACAAAGCTTCAAACGATGCGTCGACTATTAAATTAGTCGTCGACGATTTTAATAGTCGACATAATCGTGACTAGTCGACTAATCGTGGCAGCCCTAATACACACACACTTCAATTTAGTGAAATGGTCACATGAATAAAAGCTTATATGCAACAAAATGATTTTTTTTAAAAATCTGACAGAGTGGTGAAATAAGGATGTGCCTTATGCCAAAATATGCCCTTTTCTAATGAAAACACATTTTAAACCTTCCAAATGTTCAAACGATGTTTGATTTCTTCCCTTTGGAGTTAAATATGTAGTGAAAATCTGGATAACTTTGGTAAATGGCCTGTATTTGTATAGCGCTTTACTTAGTCCCTATGGACCCCAAAGCGTTTTACACTACATTCAGTCATTCACCCATTCACACACTGGTGATGGCAAGCTACATTATAGCCACAGCTGCCCTGGGGCTCACTGACAGAAGCGAGGCTGCCGGACACTGGCACCACCGGGCCATCTGACCACCACCAGTAGGCAACGGGTGAAGTGTCTTGCCCAAGGACACAACGACCAAGACTGTCAGAGCTGGGGCTCGAACCGACAACCTTCCGATTACAAGACGAGCTGGCAACTCTTGAGCCACGATCGCCCCTTTGTCAAAGTAAGCCACAGGTGGTGATTACAGGATAGCAGCACTGAATTTCTGTACTTTTACAAAATCTCTCTGAGTCAGTCCTTTAACTTTGTCAGTGTACTGTGTGTGTATAATGGGAACAAAGCATAACACAGTGGTGTCTGTGTCAGATACTGCTACTGTGTGTTTATCAACATGGGCTTGAAATGTTAGACTGGACTATAAAATTTATGATGGCTGCTCTCACTGACTATATTACTTTTTGCTTTAGTTATTTTTTTTATGGTTTTCCAATCTACATGCGCTGTACTATACCTTAAATTGCATCTTAGCTTCTTGAAGGACAGGTAAATCTTCTATATCTGTTTGCTCTATTTGTGATATGAATTGAGTTTAATAATAATAATAATGTGTAAGTGTTAGTCCCCATAGGGAAATAGTTCCTCTGCATTTAACCCATTCACCCAGTGAAGCAGTGGGCAGCCACCAATGCAGCGCCCAGGGAGCAGTGTGTAGGGACGGTACCTTGCTCAGGGGTACCTCAGGGTAGCCGTTCAGTGGAGTTGAACCCCCGACCTTCCGATCATGGGGTCACCACTCTACCTACTGAGCTATTCCTGCCCCTACATACTGCCACTACATACTCTAAGCATGAGTATGTAGTGAGTAGTAAGACAGCAGGGCCACAAAGTAAGAATAGTGGCTGTAATGTCACTTAAACAGAAATACTGAGTTACAGCAAGCAAAACTTGCCAATCTGTTGAACTCAAGGACAATGAGTTTTATTATTTATACATTAAACTTGTCATTTGCAATTCTACTTCATTATGAAGCTGCCACCGCTAAAATACTAGCATTTTAGTTTATGTAAAGTTTAATGCAAATCTAAAATGATGACGATGATGTTGATATGCAGCTTTAGCTCAGGTAATAAACAGCACAACCTGCACAAACATTACAGCTACTTTCTGTCTTGAAGAAGTGAGACAAAAAAAAAAAAACAGTAAGAAAAAAAATGAAAGTAAGATAAAGATATCTGTTGGACATTAACAATACCACAGTGTAGGAAACACCTGCATGCTCACCTGTTCAGGTGACTTCCTGAAAGGACTCTGCCAGCATGCCACACCCTGCGTTGTGCTCATTATTTACACTTAGCGAACACAGAATGCAAAGAATCCTGAATGTCACTAAAGATAGAGCTGTGACGCCACTAGACTAACATTTGACATTATGCATGCACTGTGAGAGGCTCAAGGACGCACGCACAAGTATGACCAGGCTTCCTTTCAACTGAAATCAAGTTGTTACAAGAAACTTAAAGTCTTCTGTATTTTCCAAATTGTTGACTGCTCCCAGAGTCCAATATTTACACACCTCCATCTTTCTCCTTTTTTCCTCAGCTCCCTCCATTACTTCCAATATTAGCTTTCCTACTGGTCCTGCATAACAGCTTTCCCAATTCAAACCATCCACAACACATTCTCCTCTGGTCTGCAGACCAGGCCCACCATCCCCTGGGAGGCGACATGTGTGTAATGTCACACTGTGTCATATCATATCGTGGTGACAGAAGCCTCACCGTATCCATCACAGTGATGGAAGTGGCAACGAAAACAGGAGGATGGGAAAGGGGTGTGATACGGTAGTCATTACACAAGCCATTGTCTTCACAGAGAGTGCGGGTGGGTGTCTGTCTCCCAGTCGAGTGCAAGTAGGCAAACACACACACACGCTGACTCACTAGTGGCACATCTGCTGGCGTAGCCTGGGAATGGTGCCATGTGTAGTGGCCAGCTCCGGCAGCAGGACTGGCACTCAGCACTCTGGCCTGCTCTGATCTCCGTCTCACACACTTCACCCCGCACTTCCATCTCTTTCCATCTGCCCTCTGTCTCTGCATCCCTGGCTAAGTGACTGTACCTTGCTCACACAAAACAAACACACACACACCTTTGTGCTCAATACGAGACAAAGACAACGGGATAACTGGCAAGAACGTGCCTGTACTTCTATGACAAGAAGTGCAAATTAAGGGGGTTGCTAGTATCAAAACCTGACAGTAAGATTTTTAAAAGGTATCAAGGTAAAAAGAATCCGACAATATTTCTCACTTGTAAAATACAGCACATCTTGGACTTTATAGATGAAACATCAAAGACTGCACAACTTTTGGATCCCAGATAAGACTTGGAACAATAAATCACACTGAAAACATTTATACAAGAATAAAACTGGTTGTAAAACCCTTCGATGTCCATTTGGATCAAACCAATCAGGTCAAACTGTAGCTGAGATTTCTACTGAAGTATACTCTGTTAGCAGGAGAAAGCAGAAAGACGACCAGAGCTGGAAGTGAGCTTGTGAACATCGATGCCTGTGGGTCCAGTTCTTAACCATTATACCTAGAAGCTGGTCACCCTTCTATTAATTCTACTTCATGACTAGCACATCTTAGCATAGTAAGCCATACTAACTCATGACATACCATAATATGAGAGACCTTATTCTGGACCTAAGGAGTTTAATTCTGGGTTGGATGTCTGAATGATTACGTTCACCAATCTGTCCATTTTTTAAGAAGGTCGTAGCCTTGCAGTCAACCCATGCAGTCACAAGGACGACATGCAAACTCCACAATTAAAATGTACATGTATCCCAGTAGATTTGCTTTCAGCTGTGACATCAAAATACATTGTGTTACACTGCAGAGTACAAAGTGATTGAGGCAAAAGAAAACTCCAGCAAAGAAAAGAGGGAAGAAAAAAAAATTTAACTGCCTCTCTTTAAGTCTGCTTGTTAGCTGATGGTGCATCATCCTGCCAATTAACTGCTGGTGGTCTCTCTTTGGGTCTGTTCAGGTCAACTGCATTTCAGATCTAGTCCAATTATCTTAAGGTCCATTTAAGACTGCGTATGAATTTTTTCAGATCCCCTCTGGATCCCTTTAGGATCAAAATTTTAAACCCATGAAGACCTCCAGTAGAACTGCTAATTAATGCAAGAGCACTCCTGGAATCAGCAGTCACTGCAGCAAATATGAGCAGTAAACAGTAAGACACATACGCATTTTTCCTCTCTAAATAATGATTTCTCTCATTTCTATCTCAGATATGAATTAACACAGGAACAGCACTCAGTTAGGACAAACTCTGCTGCCCTCTGTGCAGACCCCTTCTTTCCTCCCTTCCCCTGCTCTCTGGTCCGTGACTCCCCTTCCTTCATCCGCACAGTCGCTCCCACACTCGGGCCACATTCCAACCTTGCTCATGCTGGGAGGACGTCTCCCTGTGACTACAAGTATTGTGGGAAATCCCAACGGCCAGGCCTTTCAGCAGCCATGTAGACCACTGAGGTAAAGAGGAAAAGAAATTTGCGTTCCTCACCGGTCAACAAGCTTTTCTTGCAAGCAACTTGTTATTAGTTAAAACGTTTCATTAATCAAACTGCATCAAAATTTTTAAAAGAATATTAAGCAGGAAAGATGACAACACACTATGCAAAACTTCAAGACGTGCTTACGCAAAATATTTTCCATACATTCTTTTCTGTATTTTACAAACCACAGCGCCCACAAGAAACAGGCTTTGCAACCTTTCAAACCACGTAACAAAGCTCAGGCATCTTTACTGACCTGGTATTTCCTAAAGAGAGAAACTACACACAAGCACACGCGCACACACACAAAGAGTATATAATAGATGTTCTATCTTCGTTCTTTTATCGTACAACAAAATTAGCACTCTGGAGAGAATATGAGACAGATTGTGTCCCTGAATTACCCCAGTTTACACTGGTGTGTCATACCCATGGAATTTTAAACACACTGGCTAAGACCTGCCTAATTAAATATACAGTCACAGAGCAATATACACGCACATAACTATACTGGTGCACAGACAAATACCAACATGAGGCAGTACTTAGCTGTCCTAATAATGTCGGAGATCCACTGAGAACTCTGCTTCAAGTTTATGGCATGTGCTGTTCCCATGAGTCAGAGCATGCTCGTGTGCATTTCTGTCTGAGCTTCCTTTAGGTCCCTGCATATAACCATGGAATCGCAGCAATAAGTGATATGTAAAGCCATGCAAAAGCCACGCCCCTGGTGAACTAACTTAAAATGAAATCTTCACATTAATGGTGATGCTTCTTAATCCTGATATCAGATGCATGCTGAGCATCCTGCCTGGTTTCTTTTTATGCGATTTATTCACCAATAACCATTTAAGGCGATGTTTTTTAACTGCCAACATAACTCAAGAAAATACATTTTCAGAATGAAGCTTAGAGTTGTTTTGTTCCTCACATTCATGATCTAAAACTGATTAAGAAACAACACATTCAAGTCCTTTGCTCACAACCACAAGCAGGTGGCTCGAATTACTCGACAGCGGGTTAAAAAAAAAAGAATCTAATACAGATGCACTAAAAGAAGTGCATCTTCAGTAAAGGGCCCTAATACATGTCAAATCAGCATCTGTATTGGAAGGTCTCTTGAGATTCCCATCTGAAGCGATGAGCTTATAATACAATAAAACCAGTGTGTGTAATTTGTGCCACATCCAAGACACATGACATTTGTAATTATAGGCAGCAACGTGTGAAAAATCCCCTTTGTCTGCCTCCTATAACAAAGCGCTTACAGTTGCGGTCTAAATATAAAAATAAAAGATTACCTTTAAGTTAGCTGATTTAGATAATTAAGGCGCTAACATCTGATTTTGTCTGCTTGGAAACTACTGTTTATATGCAACAAAACAAAAGCTAATTTTTGCTACTGGTTATAAATGATCTGATTACAATATAAACAGTGGTGACTCCAAATTGAAATTACTCCATTGTGAATAGTCCATGAATCATCTATCTAAAGATCTTGGTCCATTCTAGTTAAAATCAAAGTCTGACTCTTAGTGGGTTAAGATGGTACGATATGCATCTTCTTGTGCCCAATTACGGCCCAATCTAGGTGACACAGGATGAAAATAGGCAGTTGATTTTTCTCACATAATACATACATTTAAAAAAAAAAAAAAAAAAAAACTAGCATGTTGACATTTTTCTGGGTGTTTCGTGGCACTTCTGTCTTTCCTGTGTGGTTCATCAATATCAGTACAGAGCACTGTGCCGGCTGTTGAGTTTTCTCAAAAGTTCAGCTGTGAACAACTGCAGGCATGGCAAAGAAGATGAAGAATGATTTTACCACTTTAGTTTAGGTGGAACTGTGAAATGACCACTAGTCAACCAGTATCATACTGCTTCAACTGCCACGGTGTGTTTGGATTCTTTTCACAGAAAGCATAAAGTATCAGGAAAGACTGCAAGCATGATTGGCTGGGTAGCACCATGTAGTCTGCCATGTTCCTCAGTCACGAAAAGGCAGGATATCATAACTCTATATTCATCTAAACTGACACAGTGACCATTGTGTGGTCTGAACCCTTGTTTATATGCATCACTGTTACCCTCACCCCAAGTGGTGGGACGCGGTACCTACTCAGCTCGACTCATTTTCTACTACAACTGTGTATCACCTAAATGTGCGTGGGGTTGTTTTAGCAACACATCCAAATGTCCTGTGATGTCCTTTGTATGTGGCACAAACAATACAACAATGAACGACGTCGAGCCGATAGCATACCCGCTCAGTCTATGGCTTTTACTCGGGCCGTGATTTTTGTGCCGCTACTTTCCTCGATGCTGGATTTCAAAAATGACAGTTTTAATTTTTGGGAAGGAGTCACTCTCATGACACCACTGACTGACCAATCGGTGGCACACAGTCTGCTGACATTACATTTTCCGATCAACTCAGCTCACTTGGAACCCCAGCCAAGCAAGTACTAAAAGAGTACATGGTACCAGGTGCTATCACTAACAGAAAACCCGAAAAAACGAGTCAATTCGATTCAAATGCAGCCGTGTAAGTACTAGCAGAAGAGGGCTATTTCTTGCACCTCTTAATTTCTGTAACCTAATATACACACAGCCAGGTTATACACAAGTGTACAGCCGTGACAGCCCTTACTGACATTTCAATTATATAAATAAAGGAGCTCAGAGATTCCCAGATTATACAGAGGAAGATTCTCGAGTAGCTTGAAAAGATAAGACTTCCTGGAGGGGAAAACTGTGATTTATTTGCTTGATTCTTCTGGATTCTTCTCCTCTTATACCTGCGCTAATGCAGGGGGCTTTATTCTGAGCAAGCTTTTCAAATGCAGTGACCATAAGACTCAAGTCCAGTATAAACTACAATTTTTCCATCTTCTTAACCAAATGAGGCTGGTAGGGGGGCTGGAGCCTCTCCCAGCTGTCATATGGCGAGAAGCAGGTTACACCCTGGACAAATCGCCAGTTAATCACAAGGCTAACAAAGAGAGAGAAACAGACAAACATTTTCACTAATCTTCACTCAAACAGCCAATTTAGAGTCACCAGTTAACCTTACATGTGCGTGTTTGGACTTTGGAAGGAAGTTGGAGAGCCCAGGAAAAGCCTACACAAGCACAGGGAGAACATGCGAACTCCAAACCGCCCAGATGCCCGATGGGTTTGAACCCAGGACCTTCCTGGTATGAAGCAGCACAGCTACTGTCATTATATTAATGCTGCTATCCTGTATATATTGTACATACTATTGTTTGAGTACTTACGATTGTTTTTTTTGTACTTTTTATATTTTACATTTATATTTATTATTGAAACTTGCACCAAGGGAGTGGCACTCCAATTTCGTTGTACTCTGTACAATGACAATAAAGGCTATTCTATTCTATTCTAACCCCTGCACAACTCTGTGATTTTTCACTATAAATTATCTATTGACGTTACTGTTAGAAAACAGTCAAAACTAAGCATTAATGAAAAAGCATCATTCTTCAACTGAGAAGCTTACACTTTGGTAGAGTTGGTATTTTTGCTTAAAAATGGACTTAAATTAATGTTTGCTTTACATCAATATATCAACTTAGTTGCAAAACAATTTCCTGGCAAGCATTATGTAGATTAATCACTTCAGCCATATAAACAACATTTAACTCTATGAAGCTCTGTTTATTTCTCACAAACTAATTTAAAACAGTGCATTTTTTTTTACAAAGCGCTGAAACTATCACTTATCAGAAGCTCAACTAAAGAGAATAAGGGGCTGGAGCACCAGAATCTTCCTCATATTTACAGTGATCGCTTAGTCAAAGAATACTTACCGATGAAGAGTTACCACAGCAGATGAATAAATTGAGATTTCAAATTAAAACTGAGCTCCCTGAATTGTGTTAAAGTTTAAACAAACACTGTTGGGCATCTTATCGGATCACCAAAGATAAAGAAATGAAACAATAAAAAACTCCCAGTTAGTCAACTTCATCACGATACAATGCTTTCTTCTTGTGGCCACCTTGTTATTCGTTAAAGCCATTTTTCACTCATGAAAACGCTGGACGTTATCCAGCGTTTTTACAGTGGGGATGTTGTCCAAAGTTGCACTTTCACAGATGTGGCACACAACAGGTTGTAGTCAGAGTCAAACGTCTCTCACTTCTTGAAATACTTTAAGTGTTTTTGATGAGAACGCCGCCTGGATGAAACATGCAGAAAGCAGGACACAGGATGACCACCTGCTAGCTGTGAATTTACCACACCGTTATCTCACAATCAAGACATCACTCTGACTTTGTACTGGGCCAGCTGGCAGATTACAGACTAAGTAATGTCGGCCCCACTGTGAGTAAGTGTGTGAAATCAGTCCTGGTCATATGGTAAGCTAGGCTAACCCAAAAAAAAGTGTCAGCCTTGTAGCAGGAAAGGCCCTCTGCTTGGTGGCTCACAGTTGAGGTAAATGCAGTTCACAGAGCTCCCCCCCACCCCCCTCCCACAACCACCACCACCCAGGTTCCACCTGAAAGCAGCTCTGTTTGCGAGCGCCCTTTCCCTCGTTGTAGAAGAAGCAGCCTGTCTGTGCCATAACTGTCAATCACAGCGAAAAAAACATGAAAGCAGATTGATTGGTACGTTCTGACTCAGCCAGACACATCCCCGAGGATCTTGTATGGGCAACAATCCCACCACACATCCACACGAGTCCGTGACCTCCTACACTAAAACGATGTGAAACTGCAGCTATTAGAGAAACACATTTATACATTCAGCTGCAGCTGGTAGGAAAGCGGAAAAGACTTATTACTACGGGCTCCATGTTGTGAATTTACATATTTAGGCCTTAACCGTACCCCTTATATTTTATTATTATAGTAATTAATCTTAATATTTCTTATGATGGACCAACTGTGATCAACAGGACGCACACAACCGATGCGCTCGCTTTTGTACAACAGTTTGTAGCAGATTGAGAATTCAGAGATTTTGCAAATTTGAAGTGTGTAATTTTATCCACTGAAAGCACTGATGTCCATGTTTCTACAACAGGATAAAAGTTTTGTATTGTTTTAATACCATCACGTTATTATCCATCCATCAATCTATCTGTGTATCTTCACTCTGTTATTGTCTTCCATTTTATCCCATTTCACCTCCTATTGTTACTGGTTCTAACTGGCTTCTGCCGTGTAACCCAATTTGCAGCAGGAAGATCATCATTTTCCACTTTCTCTCTCTAAATGCCAATTCCGCTGCCTAAACTTCATCACCGATTTCATCAACTGGCTCAATCCGATACAAGCGAACGTTTTTCCCCCCCCAAATAGCACCTTCTGAACCCACTGATTGCGACTAATTGTTGATTTTAATTACACTGACTCTCGTAGAAGAACTGTGTTCACAATTTCATGCCGAGGATGAGAAACATTGTTGCTAGAGATTAAAAAAAGTTGCTGTAGGCATAGATACCTATCAAATGCATTAAGTCCATATTTATATCTACTGAAAGAGAGAGAGAGAAAATATATCAACTGTCCATTATAATTGCCAGAGGAGTGAACGGGCAATATCAGCAGCAAAATACAAATCAATAGCCAAAGAAGTCAAAAGTTTCTTTTAACCTTCATCCGCTTACACCTACTCTCAGAAACATCCTGCAGCGGCAAGCTTATTTTAGTGGTTTTGAGCAATCCTCTACAATCTGAGGAGTTAAAAATTGCTTTCTACATCCATTGAACTAAATAAAAATATATTCTATGAGTTCATAATTTTAGCCTATTATACCATCATATTTCTACAGTTCTGGTGGGAACGATGAATATAACTACGCACCACAGTAGTTGACAATCCTGTTTTATAGGAGTTTGGTGATTTTGAAGTGTTTCAATTCCCTTTAAGGGCCACACTGCAGTATATCAAGTACTTAGATTACAGGTCTCTTGCATTGTAGTAATAATTTAACACTGCTAGACTTAAAAAAAAAAAAAAGATACACAAAATCTTACAATGCTAAGTTAAGGGCAGAATAATGTTAGTAATACAAGTTAAACGTCAAACTTTATTTTCCCTTCTCCTTGTGGACATCCTACAACCATGAGAGCCATTCATGAAATTAACTGAATTTCTTAATGAACTGTGAATGAATGTCTTTAATGAACTGATCTTTCATTAGTACAAATAAAAAAAAGGTCCTACAGAGATGAAATAAACCTTTAAAGCAGTAGAAAAACACACTGAGTCGGGTAGTCTAATCCACTATACGACAAGGGAGGGGACCCCCCCCTCCCCCTTTACCCGCCACACAGTCACAGAGACAAACTGCCTCTCCAACACATCCCTCCACGTCATACACAACACAAGGCTTGCGAGTTTTAATTAGAAAACCCACGAAGCAAACAAATGCACAGAAACATGAGAGTCCAATACTCAGAGGCAAAAATAAATCCTTTGCCGCTTTACATCAATATCCATTTCCCCGCGTCCTTCACCTCGCTGTGGTTTTTGGTTAACACACTTCAGATTAGATAGCAGATAAATAAACAGTGCGCACAGCGTTCTCAGGAAGAGCGCCCTGACCGTGTTGTGTCCTCAACATGTGCAGATCAGAGAGCGAGACCAAACACTGCGCTGATAGTCCAATGCACTGCGGCGGTGAGGTCCTTTTCCTCAAGCCGCTACCCCCTGAGCGTCAACAGCAGTCAAACAGGCTGCCTGCTCCGCAATTCAAGGCTCCATCATCAGAAAGCAGGCACCTCCAAAGATAAATGTCAAGAGATAGTGACCGGCGTTGCAAAGTGCCCGCGCCTGACTTGTTATGGTTACATCACAGCAGCGTTAAGCTATCGGTTTATGGCACCAGTGAGTTTTTGACAGCAATTATAGCGTGGAAAAAGCAGAGCTGAAAAACATGCGCCTCGTGCTTCTAGCTCTTCTTATTCCAACATATAATGAACACAAAGGCCTTACGGCTACAGATTGTCCAAAATCACCCCTTTGTTTTAGCTTTTTCAGCAACTCCTGTATAACAGAGTCCATGTCATCTACCAGACAGTAAGCAGAAAAATGTAGATTTCAGACACTTTCAAGCATGTGTGATTTTCCATTATTTCTGACAAGCATCGGGCCACTATCTACATTTTAACACAATGAGGATTTTTTTTTAAGGACAATTCAGAAACTTAAAACAAACTGTTCACTGTAAATACAGTTAGCCATATCGTAAACAGGGAGTGACTTCAGACACTGGCTTTATAATCCTGCCATTACTTGTTTTACTTACTCCTAAGCAATGAAAACAACGAGGAAGCCCATTTACAAGCATTCTGTCACCCTAGAGAGGACAAGGGGAGTGTGTGTGTATAAGAAACTGTGTGATAAAGTGTGTAATAAAAGAAGAGAGAGCCAGAGTTGAGTTGGGTTACCTCAGAAGCCCCCCTGCCCTTTCAGCAGGGCCTCATATGGAGAACCAGGCCTTCAGGTCCCCTGGGCACTGATGTCTGCTCTCCACTCGACTTCTCCCAGTCAGCCACAGAGGCTGTGCAGGAACCTGGCCACCTCACGACAACCTACAGCCACAAGTCATTCACACCTGGAACAGAGGGAAGGGACTTTGCTCAACGGGCAAAACACAAACAAGCAAACGGCAAGAAAAAGCACTCAGTAGCCGGTGTTCACAAGTCCAACATGTAGCAAACACATAAAAAGTGCAAAGCTGAGGTCATTAGGGGCTACAGTGACAGTGTAGGCTCGCGTTTTTTAACCCAGACACGTATTTATTCTTCAGTTATCGACCTGTGTGCACATAAGGGATTAGGAGAGCGTCTGTGATACTCTTTTAAGAGCTTCCTCACTTCTGTGCACCAAAAATGCACAGTGGAAAGACAAAAATGCATTTTTTTTTGTAAATCCTTAACTACACAAAGTCCCAATGAAAAGAAGCAGTGATTCTACAAAAAACAAAAAGATGCATGTGAAACAGCTTCAAGACTATGCAATGATGCACATTAATGGCAGACAGCAGTGTTGCCTAGCAATTGAAGAGACCCAGCAAGGTCTGCAGTTCAGTTTCAGCAACTGGTATGTATGCTCCAAAACTGTCCTCAGACTCTGAACCTCCCCCTCCTCACTGCTAACTCAGAGGAACTAACAGCATCTGATCTGAGAAAGGACTGCTACAAAGTGCAAAAGCTGCAGACTTCTCTTGAGGAAAAAGGGGAAAAAAAAACAAAACAAAGAAAAAACAAGGGAAAAACATTGCATTTAGCAACCTGACGAATGCTTTCAAAATGTTCAGTGAGGCAAAAGAAATCACTTGGTAAGGGAGAACAATATAAGACTTTATTCATCAGCAGTAAATTCCCAGGTGGTGACTGTGTTTTTACTCTGCTTTTATTTCCACACTGTCGGACCTGTGGATTTTTTTTATCCTCCCTGAAGTTAAACAAGATTAGTAAAATGTAAAAGAGTGATCACATTCGTTACCATGTCTAACTCTTTGTTTTCTTTTTCCAAAGGTAGCACAGCACAATGCCACAAGTTACCCACGAACAGGCCTACTCGAGGAAGGCGTCCTTAAAATATACACAAAGCTACACAAACCTAAAACTGCTAAATAAACGTAAAAGCACGCAGCAACTACAGGGATTAGACTCCCCCCTGAAATCTCAGCGCCTCACTGGACAACTCTTGGCGGACAAAGTAATTCCATGGCGCTTGAAACTCCAGGAACTTTTTTTTCTTTTTCCTAAAAGAAGTTGTTCCTGTTTCGCCAGAGAACTGGGGGGGAAGGGAGGACTTCAGCACTCGCATTCATGGAGCCTCGGCCAGCGCAAACAAAGTCTTCCCCGAAGAGGGAGGCAGTGGACGGCGGCTGAGAGCGAGAACAACGACGTCGCCCACAAGCACACAAAAACCCACGCATATATTCATCCCACGGCTTCGTTTGTTAATGAAAGTACTCAGGCCCGCCTTGGACAAACGTTCATTTTCAAGTTCTGCCCGCTCCGTTAACAATGTAACAATTAAATCGCTCGGCAGATGATAGGGCTGGCCGACACAATCAGCAGACGAGGCCTATAATCTCGTTTCGGATTTATAAATCATACCAAACACGTTTCAAATGAAGAAAATACAATACCAACGGTGTGGAGCTCCCGAAGAATGCAAAACATGCATGCTGCATTGTATCCTTTTTTCATTTTCACGAAGCACGGGCGGTCCTCCAGTATAATGGGGTAAAAACCAATATTTCTCCGCGGGTTTTACACCATGCCGAAAACATCGTGAATAATCCGCTTTTGTTGCGCTGGAAAAATCGGCATTTACGGTTCAAAGGGTGCTCACTGTCTGCCAGGCCAGACGCTACGTGGGTTTTGCTAGCCAGCCTTCGGGGACAGAGGCAGAGAAGAACGGATACCAAGTGAGATGTCCCCGGGAGGAGGACCCGCGTGTGCCCGTTGCCAGGAGGCGAGCCGTGGTAGCGATACTTTCCAGCTAGATGTGAAAAGGGGAACACTCACCTGGAATGCTAGCTTAATTTCCCCTTTTTCCTGAGCGACGAATTTACACCGCACAATTATCAAATCACAACATTTTCACGGTAACATTACAAAATAGGAATATGTCTCCCCCCCATTCGCCGGAGCTTTCCAGTGGTCCTACTCCATTACATCCCAGTCAAGATTTCCTGTCGTCGCTTCCCACCACCCCCCTGTTACTGCGAGATGGTTTAGTCGAATTCTAAGTAGCAATTCTAGGTCAGGTCTGTGTGCCAGTGAGAATGTTACTGTCGGACAGCCGAGAGAGACCACTGTCCATCTCCATGTGATATGGCAAACACTATAGAAGACATCTGAAAATAGAGAAGAAGGAAAAACACACTAAACTGTTTACGTGGGATTGTTTTGCCGAGTAAACTATAAAAGTAGTTACCTCGAACTTCCCTATATGAAAGAGCGTAGGCGTAGTTACGGAAGAGGATTAGGGCCACTGGAAAAAATAAACGGGCACGTCTTTTTTTTTCTTTTCCACAATCCTGAGAAAAAAGTCAGAATTCTGACTTTAATCCCGCAAATCTGAGAAAAAAAAGTCTGAATTCTGATTCTGAGATTAAAATCAGAATTCGGAGGGGAAAAAAGTCGGAGTTCTGGAAAACACAAAAAAAGACGTGCCCGCTTTTTCCCCAGTGGCCCTAATTCTCTTCCATGCGCGGTAGATAAGCATCAAACTTTTGAAACTTTTTCACAGCATATTCTTTCTGTTTTCGTTTTATTCAAAGTTGATACACCCCTCCTACAAAAGACACATGGTGTCAGCAGCTGAAACGGTTAATCGAATCTATATAAAATCAATCAGCAGCTATTTTGTCTAGACATCTTTTTTTTTGGGGGGGGGGGGGGGGGGGGGGAGTGCAAGTTAACAAGAGCTTGTTGCTTCTGTCCTATGTGAACAGAAAAACTTAAGGCTTTAGGAATTTCGTAGCTTTGTGTTTCTGTCTCTGATATGCTTGAGGAGGATTGTCAAACATAAGGCCCGGGGGCCAGAATCGGCCGGGAAAGACTGCAATTTAGTCCAGTGGATGATTTTGGAAATTGTGGGGGAGGGCATGCGTTTTAGACTCTTAACTGTATTTTAATAGGTTTTACAGCTTTTGGTAATGATAAAGACTTTCCCCATCACCATTCATATTACACCAAAGTAATAAACTAATTATTATGCAAATAAATGACCGAAACAGTTTTGCTTTTTCACTAGCTACTAAGTAAATTTGAGGTTTTTACAGTGGGCCCATAGTTAAAAAGAGAGCGAGAGAGAAGGGGGAGAGAGAAAGTCTGATGATTAACAAAACCTTTTCACTTTATAATTACAGAACCGTCTGGGCAATGAGCTGCCAGGACTATTTCTACAATTTTACATATTTATTTCTTATAATTTAAGCCCAAAGAGTTGTGCTAACAGATCTTTTTGTTTACCACAGCAGCACTTCTTTATCATATAAGAAAAACTGAGACATACTGTTAAAATTTCACCATTTTTCTAATTATATTACAATATCTGAGAGATCAAAGTGGACTGTAAGTGGAGCCAATTTCCCCAGACATCACTAGTCTAGATCATCTATTTACCTTGATGAAGTTTAGTATTACATTTGTTAAAAAATAAAAATAAAAAATCTTGTTTTATGAATGGGTGCATTTATATTAAACAGCTGTATTTATATTAAAAGGAGAAACTCAGGGGTTTTTTTTTTAAATCAACATAGTGAAGCCTTTTAGTTCACAAATACCAACAACATGGATCTTAAACTTCCAATTATGCATGCATCTTTTCTTTGACTGCATCCTGTTGGGGAAATGTATTTGAACATCCATACAATTTGCAGCAGAAGCTTTCTTTCATAACATTTAATCCCTAAACCCAAGCTAAAGTTGATAAACATCTAGGTTTATGTCATCATATAGAAGAGGACATATAATATCTTTTAATACCACAGTGTTAAACTCGGTGGTTTTAGAAAACTAATGGTCCAGCACTCCATTAGAGGCACTTGTCACATGGTTGGATAGTTTCACAGACCTTCCCCATCTATACCTTTCCAGCGCTGAAACATTTGGTGGGGGCAGTGTCTGATCATTTTTGTAAGTTTCCTAAAATGTGAACGTTAGCAGGGTTTCAGTTTCATGTAAAGATACACCCATCCTGCCCTATTAACACACGCACATGAACATCCTGGTTCATGTGTGGATATACACATATACATACACATATACCTGTATAATTGTGCAGTATTAGTTTCAGGTTTACAGCGCTGTGCAAAAGCTTTTACCCACCAAGGAGCCAGATTTTCTTGTAATTTTCAAATGTGGTCTTGAGCAATAGTTCTCCAGGCTTTCTAGAGGTCTTTTTTTTTGGGACATTGGCTTTCCTTCCGCACCCATTTTTAGAACCCAAATTGTATCTTTAGGCACTTTGTTACTAGAAGCCTGTTGCATAAAACAAGTACATACATTTGTACATAATTTGTTCCCATTTCTTTAGCACAAAATAGGCATATTATTTTTGGCATCAAGAAGGTGATTCCCAGAGAGTTATTAGTTGAAAACTTGGCATATATCAGCATGGCATTCAGTGTGTCCTTAAAAAATCTGAGTAAACTGGAAAAATGGAAGACGACAGAAGAAGCAGCAGACATAGAAAATAATATCCAAGAAAAATTACAGCAGATGAACAGTATCTGAAAGTCATGTCCTTAAGAAACAGGAAAAATCCAGTACTGTCTCAGGACCTGAAAGATGCAGTCCCAGCCGAAGGGTGGCTGTTGAGAAGCCATTCTTAAGGAAAAGGATCAAGTATGCCAAATTACACAAGAACTGGACTGAAAACCAGTAGCATCAGGTCCTATGGAGTGATGACTCCAAATCTGAAAAATGTGTTTCTAATTGGGTTTCCTTACAGAAGAGGCCAGAAGAGATACAAGAAGTTGGTTACTGTATATGTGTATAGTGCATATATCTATTTACCAAAAGGCTTTGTGGGGGTGTTGATTTGTAAGTCTTAAAACACCTTTAATTTCTTTGTAGTCAATATTTAAAGTCACTATTTAGTTTGACAGCATTTAATCTTCAACACATAATCATTGTCAGTGTTTTTCTCTCCCGGTATGATTTTACTGCATTGACAGTATGCTTGGGATCATTGTCATGCTGAAAAATGAAGCCCCGGCCAATTAGTCTGTCCAGATGATATTGGGCGGTGGATCAAAATTTGATGGTGCTTTTTGATGGTAATTCCATTAATGCTGACAAATCCCCAACACCACTGGCTGAAATATCAGTGGTGTTGGGGATCCTTGTTTTACAGATGACTGTAGACACTTTCTCCTTATCTCCTCTGTACATGATGACGATGACTTGAGCCAAAAGTTAAAAATTTGGATTCATCACTCTATAAGACCTGTTGCTACAGTGTTTTACTCCAATTCTCGTGTAATTTGCTGTACCACAAGCTTTTCTACCTCGAGACTTTTGCGCAATGCTGTATGTAGAGATATTTGTCATATTTTGCCCATTACATTAAAATTATTTGAAGATTTTTACCACTGATGGTGCACTTCTGCAAATTTAGTATTTACTAAAAAAAAGACTAATCTAATCACTGTTCTTTTCTCAAACATATTACTACGTTTATCTCTTAACCTGGGGTTGTTCACTAGTTCTCATGATAAGCTAATGGCATTAAAAATAGAGAGATGCTACTTGATAGATAAAATTATGTTGAGCTAAAGCGTACACACACACACACACACACACACACACACACACACACACACACACACAAAAGCTCTCACACACACACATACACATTCATCATAGAGTGACTATCACAAGCCTCAGAGGAAGAGTGAAACATTAAGGACAAGCGATGTGAGAGTGGTCCTTCTCAATATTTAATCAAGATACATTTCAAATCTAACCCAGATGTATAATCAAGACAACTGGGGATTGAATGAATTGGTGTTTAAGTGCACACATTAGCTAAGCCTTATGGTGTGTGTGGTTGTGTGCGCAGCCACGTGCGTGTGCATTTGGTTTTCTCTCTTTGCTCAAACTGATTTAGATTCTCAAAGTGAAGATGTTCTTGCAAAGTGGAAGCTTTCCTCTTCAAAAGATGTTTTATGGGTGAGGGCTCAGTTTCTTGTGCATGACGGTATAAGCGTATCGTGTACATGTTAGAAGTGGGCGTGTACTCTGCTTTTAAAAATAAGTGGCGTGTCACTAAATTTGAGTTGACACCAGGGACTCCTTTGCTCAAAAGCCTCAAAATATCAAAATACCGGGATAGCAGCTCACTGTAACAGCAGACTTGCTGTCAGTGTTGGGGAGTAACGGAATACATGTACTGGCCTTACATATTTAAAATACAAAATATGAGTAACTGTATTTCATTAGAGCAACTGTTTAAATAGGTCATAATTAAATAAAGTTACTTAGTTGAAATAAATGGATTACACAGCAGTCATTTCCTGTTTCATATGTTAGGCTATCCCCCGCACTAATTTTGATAATTAAACGCATTGCCGGAAACCCAAACAAAACATGCAATAAGAGGCTGTAAATGTAAGCATCCTGTTAATGTTGGTGTACAGTAAATATATTGTCTATTCAGGGAGATTTGGGCTTAACAGCCAATTGGTAGAGAAAAAGAAACAAGAAGTTGCAGGATGTGATTGCTACCTTCATGCAGTTGTAAAAAGCTTGACAATGCATTAAGTAATCCAAAGTATTCAGAATATGTTGCTCACATTGAGTAACTTAACGGAATATGTTACAAACTACATTTTGGGGCATGTATTCTTTTTAAAAGTAACCTTCCCAACACTGAACTTACAGTGCTCAAAAAGATGTTTTGTGCACCATAACTAACCATTTTTTCTGTTGTTTACATTTTAAAAATGTAGAAAATCAGAATTTCCGAAAGCTCAAGCTGAAGCCTCAAAACCCAACAAAAATCAATCGCAGACAAGAGGAGAGAACATCAAATCCTTCCATTTTTGAAAACAGTTCATATGGACTATATCTTTGTGTGTATAAGAAGTAGTTGTTTGGTTTCTACGTTGGCTCTTTCTTTACTTCTTTCCCTGTAGGTACCATATGCCTCTCCACATTAAGCAAACATGGATGTGGAGTGCCAGCTAGATGGAAGCCTTTTACGGCTCTGAATACTGTGCAGAAACATTCTGTAAGAGGGACACAAAAATCACGGGATGAGAGCTGCATATTTGTGACTTTTGACAAGCAAGCCATGGCTACGTCGGACATGTTCATGCATGCTAGCACAGATCAGTGACACACCACAAAGCTGTGTCTCTTCCTGTCTCTCTGTCTCTCTCTCACACACACAGACACACACACACATAAACACACACCTACACTGCCTCTCTCTGTGGTTCTGTGTGTGACTGTGTAAGCATGTGGGTGTGCAAGTGTGTATGATAAACCCCACTGGTGGAGTAACAGTAGACTGGCAGTATTCCCAGAATGGGTTGCATTAGACATGCACACTAGCAAAGCTCTTCAGGTCGATGTTCTGGCCCTCCAACACTGCAACTCTCTGGCATGACTAACCCAGACTGCTTTGGAAGCGGGAGAAGAAAATCCAGATCTCGTCCTGTGCTACCTTAATAGAAGAGGGGAAAAACTGAATCGCATTTATTCCACTGTGTGTGCACGGCTATCTGCCTGCATGCACAGGCGTGCATGCATCATCTGTGTGTGTTTAAGCAGGACACCAACATTGACTGTTCACTTATCATATTACCATCTGCATTATTTAAAGCTTCGATAAACGCTCTTATGCTGGGGAGACACACAGACAGAAAGGATGAAGTAGTCGGTCAGAGGTGCATTACACTTAATGGATGAAGACAGTAACTGTGACAAATTAACACAAAGAACATTAACAAATCTGTAAAATGGATCGACAGAGAGCAGTGGTTGTGGGAAGAACGGGAGGTTGGGGAATGGCTTTGCCTATCCGCGGGGCTCCTGTGTTGGCTGACAGCAGGAGAAACTGGTTGCATTTGGGTTGGTTCATTAACAGGTTTGGCTGTGAGGCCAAGGAAACTAAGGACTGGATGGCTTATCAAAATACTGAGACAGTGAGCTCACTCACACAGCAGTGAGGTCACTTACCAGAGTGTGGCAGCCTGACCAATCATCAGTCAGCCTATTATCGTGGTATGCAGTGTTGCTATGAGTAACAGAGACAAGCACTGCCTTAGGGATCCCTAATGATGGCTGATGTGCTGAGATGCTACCACTTGGTCTGTTCTCTTTTCCTCACTTCTGCCACCTGTCCATCTCCTCTCCACACACTCTTGCATTTCTCTCTGCTCTTTTCCCGCTTGAACTTGAGGACAGAATTTTTTTTCGAGTCGAACTTTCCATATTTCAGCTCGTTTTCTCCCTTCTGCCCTGCTGTCTGTCCCCCTCCTCCCTGTGTTTACTGTCCCCTGCAGCAGTGTTTTCCAACTCTTCCCCATGGCAGGTTAGTGTAAACAAGCTGGAGGACCGAAACAATGTTAATTAACTGATCATTAACGAGTCGAGGCAGACCCCGGAGATGTAAGCAGTTGCCCACCCACCTGCGTCTCACCATTTCACTAACTGGACTGTTAATGACTAATCAGAGGCGAGAGCGATTACATCGCCTCCTAACGAGAAAGATTTATGATTGCGCGAGTCTATTATGCTTACATGGCGGAGGCCTTTACTGTGACGACAAGGAAACAAACTCAGACTGTGCTGCAAGATCAGATCTTATACTTATGTAAAGTGCCGATTTCAAATCCCACATTTCAAATCTTTCAGGTGCTTGTTGTAAATACTTTGCTGACAGTTAGGTTCAGAAGCTGGGGGCTGGATCCAAATGGTGGCTGGATAAATCACTGCTGGGTGGAATTCAAAATATCACTGAGGGCTGGAGCTCATTTACAGTGATGTTGGTTAGAAGTTTAAAATGTCCTAAAGGGTAGAAACAAGTAGTGATCCAAAGGAAACCAGTTAAAGTTAAGCTAAGGTTAAACCCAGTATAGTTAATCAAGAAAGCAAGATTAAGACATGCTAGGCAATTCCACTCAAATATACACAAACAAGACGTAAAAGATTTCAGATGACGACTTAAATGTACCAAAAGTTACTAAAGATGCTGATCAAGTTCCAACGTTATAACCATGTTGATTTTGTAAGAAGTTCAGTGGAAACATATTTCATCTGTTTTCCTTGCACTTGTTTGTAGTAACTAAAGCATTATTAAGTGTAGGAAGGCAGGGCAGGTTTGGTTTAGCACAAAAGAGCAAAGTGACTGGAACCCTGAGACAAACACTGTTGTTAACATATAAAAGAAACTGGGAGTGCCTTTGATGCTTGAAGCTAACCACAGGTGTGACATTAAAAAAAAATTAGTGCTTCATTGACTCAGGGAATGCCGCCTGTGAACACAATCCAGGCAGGAACTGTCTTTGTCAGGACAAAGTAATTGTGTAATTGAAAAAGTAATTTGTTTTTGTGACATGGGACAACAAGAAAAGAGGTTACAAGCCAAGAAGTTCGCAAATACTGCGTAACAGTGCGTTGCATAATCAAATCATGTGTTAATCTGAACTTGAGATTCTCTCTTACAGGTTGAATTCATAAATAGTCTTAGATAAATACCACACCCTCAAAAGGTTGGAACACCACAAGTGTAGGTAAAATGTAAATAAAAAACAGAATTGGGTCATTTGAAAATCTCACAACATATCAGATGTTAAAACTAAGACAGTTTATTTTTTTATGAAAAATATTAGCTCATTTTGAATTTGATGACAGCAACGCATCTCACAAAAGTTGGGATGGGGAAGACAAACGGAAAACTAAACAGTAACACCCTTTTAGGTATAAAAAGGACAGTTTCTCAGAAGTAAAGACTGGCAGGGGTACACCAGTTAAGTACTGCCTCTACAAAGAGGCATATTGTGGAACAATATCTGAATGTTGTTACTGTAAGTAAAACTGTGAAGACTTTGAATATTTCATCATCTACGGTATGCGATACATCACAAGATTACAAGAATTTGGAGGAATCCCTGTGCACAAGCGCCAGGGTGCATAATCTATACTGTGTGCTGGTGATTTTCAGGCCCTTGAGTGGCACTGCATTCAAAACAGTAATGATTCTGTGATAGAAATCACTGCTTAGGCTCATTATCATGTCTGGAATCCCCTGTCTGTGAACATCATACAAAGAAGAAGCTGTATATAAATTCAGATTCAGAAACGCCACGTTCTTCTTTCGGCAAAATCTAATTTTCAAAGTGAAAGTTGAAAGTCTCTTTTGGAAAACATGGGCACAGAATTCTCTAGACTAAACAGAAGAAGGACAATTGAGCTTGTTTTTAGTGCTCAGTTCAAAAGCCTGCATATCCTGATGGTATGGTGGGGTATTGGTACCTATCCAATGTGTACCTATGCACATTTGGAAAGGCACCATTAGTCCTGAAAGATACATACAGGTTTTAGAGTAACACATGCTCCCATCCATGTGACATGGGAGGAAGGCCTTGCATATTTCAGCTCAGTGCTCACAGTTTTACAGACTTTGGATGCTGCACGTTGGTAAACATGGCCGTGTCCCAACTTCTCTGTGACATGATGCTGCCATCAAAGTTCAAATATTAAACTTGCCTTCTTCTTTTTTTCTTACTTCAAAAGGTAAATGGTTTCTAAGTCTAAACATTTGATACGTTTTCTTAGTCCTATTGTGAATAAAACTTAGTTCTGGGTTTTACATATGTTATATGTAAGCATGTACTTTGATATGTTTGTATCTATTTTGTATCTTAAAAAAAGAGGGGACATAAAATCAAATCAATTATGAACACCGTTTTTTTTTTTTTTTCTTAATTGGCTACGTAAATGTACTTAGTTATTTAATAGCACGGCTCAGGTCACAAGGGGGGATGGAGGGGTGGCAGATATGGATGGCATTAGTTGTGAATGTGTGCACCAGCTTCCAAACGCCACCCAAACAGACAAACGCCCTGACTCACTGAGCATATTCTCTTTCTCCCTCCTATCTTTGTGTATGAATGCTTACCGAGAGGAAACGATAGATGCAGACATTCCACAACCCATATTCCCCCTCACTCTATCTTGTTGCCATGGGAACCGAAGCAGACGGGAGACAGGTTCATATCGGCCTCCCTCAGGTCTCCAGTCACAGTCTCCTTCTCTCTCTCTCTCTCTCTCTCTCTCTCTCTCTTTCTCTCTCCATGTGCTGTCAGAGCCGGCTGCTCCTGTGTGGGCCACTGATACTCGCTGATTAAAGGAAGTTATAATTTGATTTTCTCAGCAGGCGTCGTTTAATAGAGCAGTTTAACTAAAGCTGTGCCATCCCCAGGGCTTATAAAGGAGAGGGAGAGAAAGAAAGAGGGAGATACATATATATAAAGAGAGCAAGGGGGTGAGAGGGGGAGAGAGAGACAGAGAGAGTCATGCTAATCCCAAACACTGAGCAATCACCCCACCACTACACTCTCCCACTCATTCTCTCGTTCTAATTCTGTTTGCCTATTTTGCCGTCTGTCTCCCTCTCTCTCCCTCAGTGCCTCTCTGTCTTCCTCTCTCTGTTTCTCTTGCTCTTCCTCTGCCTATTAATCTGTGCTTCCCTCTCCTCTCCTCTCTTCTCCTCTCCCTCCCTCATTCCTTCCTCCCTCCCTTTAGCGAATCAAACATGGGAGGGCTGGCTTCTCTATGTACAGGCTGCCTGTATTACTGGCCCATTGTGATAATAGCGTTTAATTATCCTCTCAGCTAAAATCAGCCCCATCACTCTGCTTCTCTTTCCTTACCCCCGCTTTCCTTCCCACCCCTCCACCCCCTTTCTTCACCACAACCACCCGTCTGTGGTGTGTCTAATACTCGCCCCCCCCTACTACCACCCCCCACCCCTTCTGTGCATCTCTCTCTACCCTGCCGCCACCACCACTCCCCCGCCCTGTTCTCCAGCTATTTCAGACCCATTTAGCGGGATAAGCATCTTGAGACAGACAGAGGGGTTTTTGCTCTCTTTCAGAGAGAAGCGAGGAGAGGATATGGAGACTGGCATCTTGGTGCCCGCCTCAGAATACCAAACAGGGGCCCGGGCATCTTAATATGCAGTGTGGGACAGAGGCTGAGATCAAAGAGAGGCACAGACAGACAGAGAGATGGGTTGGGGGTAGGTGGGTGGTGGGGGATTCAGAGAGAGGAGGAGAGGGGCAGAGAGAGAGAGAGAGCGAGAGAGAGGTGAGAAAGGGAGGGAGTGAGTCCTCTCATTTCTCCTCATCTTAGCATCCTTTCCTTCACATCATCATTTCTGCTCTGCTCTCCTGCGTCACTCCCCTGACCCTAAGAAAAATCGACAGCTTAATTACCACAGTGTGCAAATCTGCGTGCGTGCCCATGCACTGATGTGTTTTTGTTCTGATGCGAGGATGCTGGGGAGCGTATGTGTACAAATCTTTCTCTGGATTCACTTTCACACATGCACACATTTATATATATATACACGTGTGTGTGTGTGTGTGTGTGTGTGTGTGTGTGTGTGTGTGTGTGTGTGTGTGTGTTTGTTTGTATACGGTGGGGGGTTGGATGGCAGGTCTACCTCTGCCACCTACCCAGCCTCTCTATCTCCTCAGTCAATTAAGATCGTGAGTAGCTGTCCCTGAAGCGGTGTAGACAGGCTAAATGAAAAGGCAGTGGATGTGAAATATGAATCATTAGAATACTGCAAGGACAGGCTTGGTGGCAGGGGGGGATACCGTAAGGGAAAAGGGGAGGGTGGGAGGGTCTGGTGGAGAGATAAGGAGAAAAGGGAATGGAAAAGAAAGGGAGAGGAAGAATGAGAGAGCAGATAATAAAAGATTAACGTCACGCCTCTCAGAGTGGTGGAATTTCAAAACCCTCCAGATCAAATTATTTATCCCTGTCTATAAAGGCAGAGGAAGAAATGGGGGGAGAAAGATCGGGGGGGGTAAAAAAAAAAGGAGGGGAACTGGTAGAGAGGAACAGAAGGGAAAAAAGAAGTGAGGAGAGGGAAGTGGAGTAGAATGGAAGAATGGCGCAAAGACCTCTCTCACCCTCTTTGATGATGGAGCTGACAGGGAAACAAATGCTCCGTGTATGTGTGTGTTTGTGTATTGGTTCTAAGACAGAAAAGAAAAGAGGGAGAGACAGAAAGAGAGAAAGAGAGAGAAAGTGCAGGCAGATGTCTGCATTCACTCTGTGGGAGGCTCAAGGCTGTTTGCCGAGGACAGAGAGACAAGAGAGTGAAAGAGAGGAAAAAAGAAAGGAAGATGGAGAGAGACAGAGAGGGTAGGATTAAATGAAACCTGTTTCCTTTTGATTCTTCACTAATTTGCGGCGAGATGAAGAGCACGGAGAACAAACCACCTACGCAGCACAGTGCCACACCAAAACTCACACACAGACACGCACACACGCAAACGCACATCCCTCGCCTAATTCTCAATGGAGTTCAGTCTGACACACAAACGCGCACAGTTACATTCATCTGTAATTCACCGCCTCGCGCCATTCTAACCAACGACATTGACATTTCTCTGCACGGACCGTGTAACCCCTGCTTGACTCCGTTTCTCCTCTATTTTTAATTTTCCACTCATCCCTCTGCTCTCAACTGCATTTTCCACTATCTATTTTTTTCTATTTCCTGAAGTGAAACCATTATAGCTCCGAGAATACCAGCAGACCGTGTTGCTCAGATACACATTGACTAAACACTCGGGCGCGCACACGTGCACGCGCAGGCGCAAAGTCCTTCCTCATTAGCCCTGATTCCCCCTGAGTGACATCTTTAACAAAAGGATGCAGCCTCTGCCGCCATGGCAACAGCCTCCTCCATCTCTATGCGGTGCTTCGGTCTGTTTACATGATGGGATCTCGCTCTTTTCTTTCCTCTCACTCCATCTCTCTATTTCTTTTCTATCTATCTGTCAGCCTCCTGCACTTTTTCACTCCTTTCCCTCTCTTTCTCCCCCCCTGCTTCCCACTCTATTTGTTTCTCTCTTGTTTTGCCTCCCCTCACCATTTCTCCTTCCTCGCATCTCCAGCTCCCCTCTTCTTCTCTCACTTGTCTTGCCTGCTGCCTTGCCGTTCTCTTTACCAGTTTCTGCTCCCCCCCCCCCCCCCCCCCCAACACACACATACACCCGCCACCCACTCCTCTCCCCAAACCCTTAAGGACATTCAGTAGAGACCACCTGCTTGCCAATCAGAAAGTGATATGTGGGTCTATGAGAGAGTGAGAGTAGGGGGGAAAAGAGAAAAAGAAAGAAAAGAGAGTGACATAGATGAGTGTGTGGATGTGATTAAGTGTGTGTGTGTGTGTGTGTGTGTGTGTGTGTGTGTGTGTGTGTGTGTGTGTGTGTGTGTGTGTGTGAGAGAGAGAATGTGTGTGTGAAACAGAGTGTGAGGGGGCTTCCAGGAGACTCTGATATCTAGGCCATGGGAGTCCAAGGCAGCCAGTGTGTCTGGTGTCACAGCAAATCAACTGTCAGCTGTACACCACCTGCCCACCCACACATGCGCGCATGCACACACACACATATACATCCAAAGTCTGAGGAGACTAAGAATAGAACACCCAGAGAGTGTTGCCACTTTTTCCTCCCCTCCTCTCTCTCTCTGCTCTCCTCCTGCCACCATCAGAGGTGTTTTGCAAGTGGCCTCCAACACGATAGGAATCTTTTCTGTCTTACACCTTCTCCCCAGAGCTCAGACCGGCCCTTCTCTCCCACGGTGAAACGAATCACTTCCACTGCTTTCACTTCCTCTCGTTGTCTGTAGGTACACGGTAGCCGTTAAGATCTCCTTTTTAAAAAAATTAATAGAATAAGAAAAAACAGGCAGACAGACGTCATGCACGGCCCACTAGTATCTTCTGCTTTCATAGACCGAGAAGGAGGGAGGGGGAAAGTGGTGAAAACACAGGAGAGATGCTTCTGAGGCGGGATTCGATCCGAGGCCAGCGGGGGTGAATGCGGTTTCACAGGCCTCGACCGCTAAAGCTTCTCCTGGGAGGATTTCCGGGGGCCCATATCCACGTTAATGTGCGCAACCTGCAGATATTAGGATAGATGGAGCGCAGTTGTCTCTGCTGCCTTTTAGCATACTGTTTGCATATCAGCACAAGGAGTGGCTAGGACCTCTGTACCAATGAAGAACACGCAATACATAAAACGGTGTTTGTGTGTAGGCACGTATACAGAGAGAAGTGTGGGTGCTTGCTTAAATGTGGTGTGAGTGTGTTTATGTTGAGTGTGTGTATATGTGTGTGGTATGCTGCTCTCAGTCTGGTCCCTCTGTTTCTCTGCTGTCTGTGGCCTCCTCTTCCCCATGAATACTAATGTGCTTCAAACCCCAGAGATCAACCCTCCTCCCTTTCCCTTCGCTCCCTCCCTCTATCCCTCCCTCCTCTCCCAGTCTCCCTCCCTCCCTCTCTCCATCCCTGCCTTCCTTGGCCACAGTCTTCATTCATTTCTCCACCCCCTTTACCTTTCAACTTTCCCTCTCTTTCATCTATCCTTTTACCCCCCATCTTTTACTCCTCCATAAATGCCCTTACCTGCTTCCTCTTTCCCTGCCTTATTTCCTCATCCCTCCCCTTCTATCCCCCCACCCTTTATATTTACATCTCACACCTTCTTCTTTTCATCATTTCCTCTCCTCAAATCCAAGTGTTTTCTGTCCCCCTTTTTGCCACATATTCACATGGCAAAGTGCTTCTTCTTTTAACATCGCCACCTTCCTTCTCTTACTTTTTTCTCCCCCCACCCCCCTCGTCTCTGCTCCTCTTCTCCTTTCCTGTTCCCTCCTTTCAACACACCTACTTTCGTGCCTTAGTTTCCTCACCCTCATCTTTCCTCCCGACCTCTCCTTCTCTTTCTTTTTCTCTCCTTTTCCCCTCAACCCATGCTTCCTTCTGCCTTGTCCCCTCCTTTACAGTACACCTCCTCAAGAGGACATGTAAATGAGGTCAGCACAGCCGAGTGTATTCATCACATCACTCAGGTGTTTGCGTGGGTGTTTTGCTGGTGCATACGTGCACAAATTAAACATGTAAGCCACTGATTTTGTGTGTGTGTGTGTTCATTAAGAATTGCATGCGCTCCCATCTAAATAAAAAAATTCCTGTCTTAAGCTGCAGTGAACCAAGTGCTCCAATTACATAAACGCCTTCACCCCAATACATTTTGACATCATGAAAATTATTCACGGCCTAATTCATTTAAAATTGCATCCAGTTTCTTGGCCTCTTCCTTTTTTTCCCTTTTTTTAAACCATGGGCCCTGGAAACAGATGATGAGTGGGGGTGAAGGGATGAGAGGAGCTTTCAGTTCCTTGTGTAACACGGAGGACACAGCTCTGTAGCTTCCTGCTGCTGACTGGACGTTGTCAAACTTTACTGCTTTTCTACACACACACACACACACACACACACACACACACACACACACATACAGATAGAAAGAAGGAGTATGGAAGCAAAAGTGGTGTGCCTACCAACAGCAGACCATGCAATCAGGAGAATGTGAGAAAGCCCAGGAGCAAGGAAAAGTGGGAGAAGAGATAAGGAGGAAAGTACGGGAAGAAAGCAGAGAAAGCCGTTCAAATTTTTTGGGTTCATCATTAAGACTGGAGTCAGTTCCCGGTTTTAGGATAGCCCATTCCTGTTTTGGTCAGCAAATAGCAGAAACGTGTGTGCTTGTGTGTATTCTTCTTCTTCTTTTTGTATGTGTGTGTGTTTGTTTGTTCAGCAGCGGCAGTGGGAATAATGAAGCCAGAGATGAGGAATCCTGCAGGAATTCGTCTCAGTCTGCATTCCTCCTGATGGGAAGCTGAGAGAGCAGTCAGCAGCAGAAAGCAACAGGCTACTGGAGGTTGACCCCCAGTGCATGCACATACACACGCCAACATAATCTTAAGACAATAACATCCTCTACTGGGGAGAAAACACATAACACACTGAAAGAGGCACAGGGACAATTGTGCATGCACAAACCCACCCACAGACGATGTTCGAAACACACAAAAACATAAACAGCACAAACAGGATTCAAGCAGATTGTTAGTAAACAGATTAAACTGGAGAAGCTATCCACGGTGACATGCACACACACACACACACACACACACACATATATGCAACCGCACATAATGTCGGTGTGCCTATATGAACACACACACACAAATCACATTGCATGACCACTTCAGGTTTCATCATCTTTTCCTTTTTTTTTTTCTTTCTTTCTCTTGAGAGCCGGCGATGGGGGGAGCATTCCCTCTCTTTTGTTGCTGCTGGGGAGAGAGAGCACATATCCATACAGAACGCTCTCTCTCCAGCCCCATTCACACCCACACAACTCCCTCCCTCCTTTCTCCAAGCACACGCACATACACACACACACACATACACACATCCAAAAAGATACAACATCAAAGAGCCGACACTGCCGAAGGATTACTTCAGCCACACACTGGCTCCTCAATCCGGGTCTGTTCCTCTGTCCCCCCCTCCAGCCTGCCAGCACTTGGTACAGTCCAAGCATTCTATGCCAAGTAGCTTTCACACATGGAGGGGAAGCTTGTCTCAAGCAATTGCTGACAAGCTACAAACAAGACAGCCTCCCTTTTCCCCCTCTCTCCTTCGCCTTTTTTTCCTCCCCCCTCTCTCGCGCCCCAACAACTCACGTCTGCTTCGCGCCCCAACCATCCTTACTCCTCACCCCTCTTGCCCTCTCGGTCCCCCCTCCTTTTCTTTCCCCCCCTCTCCTCCTCTAGCTTCTTCTCTTTCCCTCTCTTTCTCTCCCACCTACCCACCTCACTCCCCCCTCTCTCTCTCTGAGAATGTGGGGGCCCCACTAGCATAAATTGTCAGCTGTTCCTGGGCGTACTCTCCATGGCTCCCTAAACTCACATAAGCCCGCATATGCAGTCGGCGGTGAAGCAAGGGTAACCTAAGTAAGCTCTGTTGGTTATGAGTCTGAAAAAGTACACCCAAGCCCCCGAATAATGCTGCAGTGTGAGGCCACTCAGGAGTTTTATACTATAATAAGCTGCACCGGGAACCGAGGCTAATGGAAGTGCGGGGTCAACGTACTTTTATTCAGCGTCTTTGCTTAATTAACTCCCAAATGCAAAGTGTTGAGTCTCACTCAAAACCACAATTTTTAACCTTATTTGCAGTTTTCGCGGGAATCGCTGTAATGCTCTCCTATTGTGTGTGTGTGTGTGTGTGTGTGAATAATTAGTTATTGGAAAATTAAGGTAATTGCTATATTTATGAAGTCTTTTCACGAAATAATTACACCGTGCTTATTTTCCCTCTACACTGGGCGATGTCTGAAGGTTTTCAGAGCTCTGCTGGAACCATTTTGCATTGTAGTCTTATTGTTACTGAGCATGCATTGTTATCCACTAGTGTAGGCTGCCATCTAGTGTCGGGTTTGGGTACTGTTTTTTAATGAAGCGCCCAAGTTTCTACTTAAAAAATATTATTATTATTATTTCCCATGGCATTTATGTGAAATATTCCAGCAAATATCCTGTTGATTCACGCAAATGTGTTTTGTGAGTAAAAGACAAGTCTAAAACGTGATGCTTATGCAGAGTGCTTTGTCTGGTTTGATCAGTTGTAATTATTACAGTGAAAATTTCTCTTTCCCCCCTTACATCGTGTCAGCTGCAGGGCAGTTCAAGTTTCAGTGGTTTGCTCAGGAACACCTGTGCAAATGCTTCAAAATGTGCCCTCTGCTGTACTCAAGCTAGGTTGGGAATTGAGAAATGTGAAAAACAATCAGCCTTAATATTTAGGAGAAGGAAGCCCGTAGTGGCAGAGAAGTACAGTGGGGCAAAAAAGTATTTAGTCAGCCACCGATTGTGCAAGTTCCCCCACTTAAAATGATGACAGAGGTCAGTAATTTGCACCAGAGGTACACTTCAACTGTGAGAGACAGAATGTGAAAAAAAAATCCATGAATCCACATGGTAGGATTTGTAAAGAATTTATTCGTAAATCAGGGTGGAAAATAAGTATTTGGTCACCTCAAACAAGGAAAATCTCTGGCTCTCACAGACCTGTAACGTCTTCTGTAAGACGCTTTTCTGTCCCCCACTCGTTACCTGTATGAATGGCACCTGTTTGAACTCATCATCTGTATAAAAGACACCTGTCCACAGCCTCAAACAGTCAGACTCCAAACTCCGCCATGGCCAAGACCAAAGAGCTTTCGAAGGACACCAGGAAAAGTATTGTAGACCTGCACCAGACTGGGAAGAGTGAATCTACAATAGGCAAGCAGCTTGGTGTGAAAAAATCAACTGTGGGAGCAATCATCAGAAAATGGAAGACACACAAGACCACTGATAATCTCCCTCGATCTGGGGCTCCACGCAAGATCTCATCCCGTGGGGTCAAAATGATCATGAGAACGGTGAGCAAAGATCCCAGAACCACACGGGGGGACCTGGTGAATGACCTGCAGAGAGCTGGGACCAAAGTAACAAAGGTCACCATCAGTAACACACTACAACGGCAGGGAATCAAATCCCGCAGTGCCAGACGTGTTCCGCTGCTGAAGCCAGTGCATGTCCAGGCCCGTCTGAAGTTTGCCAGAGAGCACATGGATGATACAGCAGAGGATTGGGAGAATGTCATGTGGTCAGATGAAACCAAAGTAGAACTTTTTGGTATAAACTCAACTCGTCGTGTTTGGAGGAAGAAGAATACTGAGTTGCATCCCAAGAACACCATACCTACTGTGAAGCATGGGGGTGGAAACATCATGCTATGGGGCTGTTTTTCTGCCAAGGGGACAGGACGACTGATCCGTGTTAAGGACAGAATGAATGGGGCCATGTATCGTGAGATTTGGAGCCAAAACCTCCTTCCATCAGTGAGAACTTTGAAGATGAAACAAGGCTGGGTCTTCCAACATGACAATGATCCAAAACACACCGCCCGGGCAACAAAGGAGTGGCTCCGTAAGAAGCATTTGAAAGTCCTGGAGTGGCCTAGCCAGTCTCCAGACCTCAACCCCATAGAAAATCTGTGGCGGGAGTTGAAAGTCCGTGTTGCTCGGCGACAGCCCCAAAACATCACTGCTCTCGAGAAGATCTGCATGGAGGAATGGGCCAAAATACCAGCTACTGTGTGTGCAAACCTGGTAAAGACCTATAGTAAACGTTTGAGCTCTGTTATTGCCAACAAAGGTTATGTTACAAAGTATTGAGTTGTATTTTTGTTATTGACCAAATACTTATTTTCCACCCTGATTTACGAATAAATTCTTTACAAATCCTACCATGTGGATTCATGGATTTTTTTTTTTTTTCACATTCTGTCTCTCACAGTTGAAGTGTACCTCTGGTGCAAATTACTGACCTCTGTCATCATTTTAGGTGGGGGAACTTGCACAATCGGTGGCTGACTAAATACTTTTTTGCCCCACTGTATGTGAGGGTGGTGCAGGACATGTATGAGGACAGCAAGACAGCAGTGAAGTGATAGATGGGTTCAAGGTGGAGTTGGAATTAGACCATGGATCGGCTCTAAGCCTTTTCTTGTTTGCGGGATGCTGAGTTGTAGATGTTCAGATTTACATCATGGATGAGCGGGACTGCTTGGTTTGAGCAATTTGGAGACAAAGTTAGAGAGACAGGGCTTTGGTATGGTAAACATGCTGGACAAAAGGATCCTGAATATGGAGGTGCCAGGCAGGAGGAAAAGAGGAAAGCCACAGAGAAGATTGTGGTTGTAACCATGTCTGTAGACTGTGTTTCAAATGGATGTTGCTAATGAGAATATTCAAATTCTAACAGCTTTACACATTTTCTTGTTTTAGCAGCATAGATGATCTACGTTGGAGCTTGGAGTACAAGCATGTGTGAATCCGCATCTACAAGAGCCTAAACTGGCAGACCAACACAGGAGGTTGTATGCCAAAAAAAGACGGACAAGTTCGGAGATTATTCAGTGTACTTTATGTACGCTGCTGGGGGAGAAGCATCCGAACTGGTGATAGCAGTAGACTGTGTGAAATGATTAGGAAGGCTGGGTCTATAACTGGGCCCAGCTTGGGCATGTTTGAAACTGTGGTGGAGAGGTCACTGAGCAAACTGTTATCCATCCATCCATCTATAATGAATGGCCACCCTCTGCAACATTACGCACAAGAACATCATTTCAGCTGCTTTAACAAATCAATTTTTCAAAATTTCTTTTGAAAAATTTCCAGAGGAAAAAATCCTATAGAGTCAAATTACTTATAATTTGCAGTATAGTAGTGGAAAAGTACAGACTAATGTAATATATATCACATAATCAAGATCAGTTATCGATGCATATATGCATTCTGAAAACTGTGCAATGTCAGATCTTCTGATTGAAACACTGAGGAGGATCAAAATAACATTTAAAACCCAAATAATTATGAAAATTTTAAGAGAGAGACAGGAAAGCTGGGCCTGGATTTTTCCCCTTTTTAAAAAGTGACACCTACTGTTACACATGGAGACTTATTTATAGCCAAGTCAAAATTTAAAATGAGTGACTCAAACTTCTAAGTGAAACTTTTGTACTTAAATTGAAATGTGGACTTCTGGAGAGTAATCTTTTATCTTTCTCGGTGGTGGAAACAATCCATCCATCCATCTTCATCCGCTTTGTCCGGGGCCGGGTCGCGGGGGCAGCAGCCTAAGCAGCTGCCGGGTGGAAACAAGCTTCCTTAATTATAATTACCAAATATTTACCGAAAGGACTGAAACTAAAATGATAAATTCCAATTAGTACCTTGTAGTTCAAGTGCCTCTGCCAACCAGTTAGGTTGCAGGTTAGATGAAGCTCTGTCCAGAGTCATATGCAGTGAAGAAATATAACCGGTGAGCATAAAAAGTAATAAATTCATTATACAACTAATGTGAACTATGGTCACAATCTCTCCTTGTTTTTGAGTTATTGTGGAACAATGGCAAATGAAATTCCCTCGAGAGATATGAGGAACTATGTCCCTTATGCAAAAATACAGACAAGCACAAAGCTACACCATTTTCTAGATGCTAACTAAATCTTCAACAAAAAAAGTCCCCTTGAATTTTAAGGTCAAGTTTCCTGCTTAGATTTTGGCATGAAACTGTACCAGGTATACAGTTTTGAATCTTTTGTCACCATTTGCACTTACAAAAGCGTATTATATCAGATATATATATACTTAAATTGGAATAAAAGGATACAAAAGGCAAAAATTTATTCAGTCTTTACAGATAGCGAGACAGCTCATTTATTTCTAAAATCAATCTGTGAAACATAGACATCTCTGTATGTGCACACATTGCATTTACTCAGTAGAATTTGAAGTAGAACAAGATGAGCATCTTAGCTTGGATTTAAGTGGAGGAAACAATCAATAAAACATCTGTAATGACAGTTGTGTTGATTACTAGTTCAGAAATTCACATTAAAAACGAGACACTTTCCCTTTTCTTTTTTTTTTTTTCTTTTTTTTTTTTAAAGTGGCAGCCTTAGAAAAGATGAAGGGACGGGTGTGTGTGTGTGGGGTGGGGTGGGGGAGGAGACTACAAATGGCCTGGAAATACACATGCAGCGGTTTCACCACACCCAGCACCCCCCACCCTCGGGTCAAACCACAGGCTCCGGGACTAGGTGAAGATTAGCAGATCAATACAAAAGGAGGGAAAGACTAGTGAAGTCATTTAAAAGTTTTCACACCAAAAGACAAAAGACCCACTGAAACACCTCAAGGAAAGGCTCACTCCTAAATCCCACCTCCACCTTCAAGTATTCCCTTCAGCACTTGCACCACTTCAAGTATTCCCGCTCTGAACTCCAAACCATCGATTTCAGTACTACTTCTTAGGTTTACAACATAAGATATGATATAAGTGCACTCCAAATGTAATCTATACATAGAAAAATAAAGATGACATTAAGTAGAAGTAATAGTTATAACAATCACTTTATATTTCAATATTGTACACAAAAGTGATGTTAAATCACTTTATAACGTGGCATCACATTCCCCGCCCCCTGAGTGTAATGTTCAAGTTTAAACTTCTGTATGTACGGAAAAGCAAACAGGAACAGCAACCTTGGTTTGGTTATTTAAATAACATTAGCAATCATTGGCAACGGCAATGATTAGAAGCTCGAGTAATTATGCCTTTCCACAGGCCGTTGTGCTTGTGTGTGGTGGATGCATTATGTACACGCTGCAGATCGATCATGTGACTCTGGCCTGTTCCCTGGCGTTGAGACACAGACAGCCATCATCCTGGAAAATAAACACGAGTGTTAAGAAACAGACGAGACACTGAAGAAAAATCAATGCAGGTATTGAGCAGATGATCATACTGAACTGTAAGGATATTGATAGCCCCCCCCTCCGCGAGCAGTGTGAAGAGCAAAGGACAACTAAACATTCATCTTCCCCACTCATCAATCACATCAGGCAGCACTATGAAAGATGACTGACTGATGTGTAGCTCAGTTTTCTAAGGCGTCGCTTCCACTCACCTTAGTCTCAGTGCATGAGCAGGTCCTCCAGCTTCCTCATGAACCAGCAGCAATGCAACTCCGGCATTTATACAACTTGGGGTCATGGGTGCGGATGTGATTCCGTACATTCCTTAGTCGAAAGAACGTCTTACTGCAGAGCTGCAGCAGAGGGGAACAGAAAGTGTTAATAACAAAGAAATAACTGGAAAAGAGCTGCGATGCTGCAATTTAACAAAACTCCCAAGTGCCTCAATGCCACCCAAAAAGCAGGAAAGACTTTGTTAGACAAGAACTACACCTATGGCAACTGAGTCATTGTGGCCACTGCCTTTTTGATACGTTTATGTGCGCATTGCTGGTGACTAGATAACACTTCCACCAAATTTGAGAAAGAAATAGCTCTGAGCTACAAAAAGAATGATCCAACTTCAAAGTGCCTTTATTCCGCAGCCGTTCACTGGTAACAATCGAAACATGCGCTGTTATAAAGAGGAGAATTGTAAGTTTCACGTGTTTGTAGGATTACAGCAGCGGCTACAGTTTCTCCAGACATGCTTTCAGAAGTATGGGATGAGTTAGACTCGCCTCAACTTGACTCAGTTTCAATTACAATCAAGTACCATCGTTAAATCAACCCAGTCAAAAGTCCTGTGATGTCATTTGTACGCAACACGAACACCACAACAAAAGAGGACTTCGAGGCAATGGTATAGCTGCTGCTCGGTCTGTGGGTTTTTGTCAGACTCTGGGACCACAGTGTTGTTCTTTGAGCAGCTCTCTCCCTCGTTGCTGTGTTTGAAAAATGGTGGTTTTGATTTTTGCAAAGAGATGCTATCATGACTCATTGAGTAACGGCACTGGCCAGCCATGGCATGCTCTCTGTTGATGTCACATTTTGGATAGCCTCGAATCACTTGGAACCCCTGAGGAGTATGTACTAAAAAAAAAAAAAAAAAAAAAGGGAAGGAACTGTGACCCAATGGAAAACCCTGAAAGCTGTGTTGAGCTGTGCCGAACAGACCTGAGTAGGTACTAGTGTAAAGGCCTAACTGAGCACTTGTGAACATGTCCATTACTTTGATTCTTTTTGACTCACCTTATAGTTCAAGAAAACGCTGTTCAAACCAAAAACTGTAGAAAACTGTTGACCAACCATTTAATTTCTCATCATGGGCATATTTGGTGCTAAAATTACTGTCAGCCTATATAAAGTCATCCATTTTTCTTTTCGTTTGCAATTAAAACTAAAATGAGGTCAAGTAAACTAATATGAAGCCCTGTTTCATCCAGACAGAATGGTTTCATGTTTGTTGTAAGGTTTTTAAGAACAACACTTCTGGTCTCTCAAACTTCGCTACATCTTCTGACCAAAGTCGCCACCAGTGCAAGTTTAAAAATAAAGGCTGTGCTTGGCCTATTAGAAAGAAAGCTAGAATTAACAGACCTTGTGTTTTTGTCTAAATGCCACATGAAAAAAAGTATCACCTCAATGCTTTCTAACACCCTGAGCAGAGCAGCAGGAGAAAAAGATCTTAGACACAAGGTAGTACTGTCCCAAAGATGCAGTGAAAGGTCACTAAAGCCCCTTTTCTGTTAGTACCAACTCGGATCGACTTGGCATGGTTCGCCACGGTTTTCGGTGTTTTCCCATTGGGTTATAGTACCCGGTACTTTTTCTTTTAGTATCTGCTCATCTGCGGTTCTAAGTGAGCCGAGCAGGTACTAAAACATGATGTTGTCAGAAAAACTAATATTTGAATTCCTTGGTGCTTACCAGACATGGCCAGTGCTTGCCCTCGATGTGCCTAAGGCGATGCATAATTAGGGCATCACAATCCTTGTAGGAGGCTGAGCACTGCAGACAGGCGTGGGCTGCTTTGGGAACTTTAGGGGCCTGACTACGAGGCCCTCTGAGCTGCTTTAGTCGTGCCCGACGTACAGCATCCAGCATGGCACAGCTCCTACTGCTCAGAGCGAGGAGCTTACCTTGTTGCTAGAGAAAAATAAAATAAAATTATTAGTTAATGAGTTTTATTCACATTTTTAGATAGAAATGATTAAATGCTTTTAAAAGATTAGGCGCCACAGGCGATGCATCAAACAAAGACTGTACAGTTATAAAATTAGATATAAAAGCAAGCATGAGATCATAATCGTCACTATAGTTTGCTACTTAGTTTTTTTTTTTTTTTTTTACCTTTGGCATGGTCCCTGCAGGTTTTGACCTAGCACACCTGGCTAGAGGTAAAGTGTTTCGAGGGTTGGGCCTGGGTCTACGGCCCTTAACTTGGGTCACTTTCCTCTCCTCTCTCTCCCTCTTCACCACCGGCAGGATGGGTGGCCCTCTGGCTCTCAGAGTCCTGTGGGGTAACTCTTCTGCTTCAAATTTCTCTCCAACTTGTGACACAGAGCGTGTTAAGCAGATATCAACACTCTCCTCCTCCTTCTTCAGTCCGGACATGGGCCCCCCTGCTGGCCGGCAGAAGCTAAACAGAAAGCCAGAGTCCAGTAACTTGATGGGGGGCTTGCTCTGGCGTTTACCCAGGTCTGGTGAGGGAGGATCAGGGAAAGCTCCAACTGGCACAGGTTCTGCTGGTTCCTCTTTGATGACTTTATAAAGAGGGTGGTCGTAGATGGACGGTGGAGGTGCTTGCTCTGAAAACTGGAGCCCATCAGGTTTATTTTCCTTCACTTTTGGTCTAGTGTCCATGGTCCCTCTTAGCCCCTGGCTTCCCACCTTTCTTCCCTCTTCTCTGGCATTACACCTCACCTTCTTCGCCTCCTTCGTGGAGCCCCGTCTGAGTTTAGCCTTTGCTGCAGGACGGCTGCTGTTGTATCGCAGTGTTCTGACTGTCTCAACAGTGACCTTATTTCTAGCCTGTATCTTCTGTGAAGGTAAAGATTTGTGGGGTGTGTGGCCGCAGTAATTGTTTGATGAAAATCGGAGACCTGAGAGAGCGTATTCAGCTGGTTCTGATTTGATCCTGACTTTGTTTCTGACTAGCTTTTTATTCGAGCCACGTCGCAGAGGCTGCTGAGAATGAAGGTGGGAACCGTCACCCTTCCTTACGGATTGTCTCAGTTGCCTCCCCCCAAAGGCAACCCTGGATATAGGCTGGAACATGTCAGGTAACACCCCTTTACTTCGCATGCTCCTGTCACTGGGAGGAACACGCTTCCGAGTGGTTTTTGGCCTCTTAGCTGTAATCTTCTCTGTGCTAGCTGCTGCAGCAGGTTTGGTCTTCGCAGGCTTATGGAGGAGGTGAGTGTTAACAGGGTTGCAGAGGGGAAACGCCAGAGTCACATCCCCATATGATAGTCCTGGGGACGGTGAACGGGGTTTCCGGCGCTTGGTGAGTGAATAGTTGTTGGCCTTCAGCTTTCTTAGTCGCTTCTTTTGTCTCCAGCCAATAAGATCTTCTGGTCTGGGGAGGAGAGAAGTCCTTTGTAACCCCAGAACATTCATCAACTTGTACTTTTCCTGTGCTCTGGCATAATCCTCTTCATCCTCGCCAACCTCCTCAACTTCCTGCTTAACCCTCACAGGGCTGCACACCATGCCAGGTCTCAATCTAGAAGAGCAGGAAAGCTGGGAGATGGGATGAGATTTTTTGTTTTTTTGAGAGGTCTCCGACATTGGCAGCAATCTCTGAACCTGCTTGGCAGCTCCAGGAGTGGAGCGGAGCAGACGGGTGTTCGATGGGGATACGGGTGAGTAACTCTGTGACTGTGGGGTAGATGTGGCATTTCGAGGTGTGGAGGCCTT
Source organism: Copadichromis virginalis (assembly GCF_057382275.1). Taxonomy (NCBI): domain Eukaryota; kingdom Metazoa; phylum Chordata; class Actinopteri; order Cichliformes; family Cichlidae; genus Copadichromis; species Copadichromis virginalis. The sequence continues at coordinate 22,198,348 of NC_140633.1, forward strand.
TTTTGAAGAGGGCGATTTAAAGTCCATGAGCTTCATCCTGTGTGAGGGACTTAGAGGGTGGCCGTTTTGGGATTTTGGCATTCTGCGTAAATTGCGGCTGGGACTTCCTTCAAAAGACTCGTCTGATGCATCCAGTGTTAGACTGAAGGCAGCGTTCACATTGTTCTCTAATCCCAAAACCCTTTTCCTTTTGCTTTCCCTCTGGTGGTGATGACGCTCACGGCACGAACCAGCATAGGCTGAGTTTGGATGAAGTTGCTGTTCCTGCTCTTTAATGAGGGCAGAGCAGGCTTCCACTGCAAGCCACATGCCCAGGTGGCGGGCCATGGCAATGACTTCAGGTAGATCCTCACGGCGAACACACAGAGTGGAGGAATAGGAGAAATCCAGCAGAGAGAGAAGGCTGTCCTCACTGAAACCTGGGGGGTTAAAAGGAGCCTTTAATTAGATCACTGGTCAATCAGAGGGTGAGAAGAGGGAGATGAAAGCAATTTGGTGTAAACAGAAGATCAGAGGGAGAGCACTCCAAGAGGGAGCAAAGTGTAAACATGACAGTTGAAACAAGACGACAAATTAACAACTCCTTTAATCATGGACACTTCTGCTCTCATGTAAGAACACACATCAAAGATAAGTAAACGATAACACAGACAACAGCCAAATCCCATTTTAAGGACCAGATTCTCTAAGGCTACGTCCACACGTACACGGGTATTTTTGAAAACGGAGATTTTCCGTTTTCATTTTTAAAAAAATAATCCTGTCCACACGTAAATGCAGAATGAAGGAAAACGCTGCTAGGAACATGCCAAAGCAACAGGTGGCGATATATTCCTAACCGTGTAGAAATGTTGGCCAATCAGAAGTCTAGAAACCTCGGCGGGAAAAAGTAAACAAAGCTGGGGCATAGAAGCAGAACCGCGTGGTATGTGTGGAGGGACAGTAACTGTGTGTGTATATGTAAGCATTTAAACACTGCAGAGAGTACAATTAACAGTATTGTAGAAATTCATTTCACCGAAACAATAACGTGGCGCACAGTGTGACGTCAAAAAAGGCGCACACCTTTGACGCTGCGTTTTCTCCGTTTTTCTCGTCCACACGTAAATGCAAAAACGGAGTTTTCAAAATATCCACCCTGGCCGGAGTTTTTAAAAATCTCTGTTTTCAGTGACCGAAAACGCCGTTTACGTGTGGACGAAAGGTGGAAACGCATAGAAAAATCTGCGTTTTCAAAAATACCCGGGTACGTGTGGACGTAGCCTAAGTCTGAATTTTTAGAGTGATTACGTCTTTACAAAATGCCAAATGTCATCACAAAGACCTCTGAATCAGCTGGATGATATGATTACATCTTAAGTTTCCTTCACACTATTGTTTGAGCAATGATAAGACGTTAATTTTCTTACCTAATGTCAGGAGTTCGCATTATTTGCATTCAGTCTCTTAATAAATGTGTATTCATTAAAATCTGTGTAATAAATCACTCAGAATTATAAATGACTCTACTGTTTGTTCTAACCTGGAATTATTGTCAACAGGGCAATAAAGGGACAATGTTGACTGCAGTTTATTAAGTTTATTACTGACTGGAGCTGCAACATTGTATTTAGCATTTGCTTGAAAGACAGTGTTCTGATTACTAAATAATGACTGGCGAGCAAAAGTCTGCTGGTACAATCTTCTCAAATGGGTGCATTAATTTTCATGAAAATGAATAAAAAAATCTTTTAGATTTTGGACAATAAGTCATGTAAAAAAAGAGGAAAAATGAACAATGGGAAAGTTGTCTAGAGCACACAAATTATAATGGACATTTTTTAGCATTATCTGATGTTTTAAAGGGAAAAAGAAACATTTAATTTAGTAATGTGGAGATTTATGGATGATGGAAATAAGGGTTGGGCTATCCTAAAATTGAAACAAAATATACAGTCTGCAGCTCGACCATATCACAAGCTAGAAGTATTTACGCCATTTCTTAATGCCAGCATTCAAAAGTGAGGCAAAAATCTGGGAGATGTGACGAGTTCAGACAAACACGCACTTTTCTGAGAGCCTTTCTTGGAAATCATTCATTGTGCTGCAGTCAAAACGGTCTCAGATTGGTAGTTATCCTGTTCATTTATTTAATAGTTAAGTCCAAACCCTAATTATACTTAGTGCTCCATAAACCTGATCATTTGCTGCACGAAGGAGGAGTGAAAGTGCCACAAATTTGTTTTTGGATGCAGCTCCTGTTATGTAACTGCCAATACTCTCAAGCCCCTTCATGCTCACAGTTCTCCCTTTCAAGTATTACTGGGGACAGTTTCAGCAACCATCATTTTGAAATAAGTGGTATAATGGCTAAAACTTAACACTCAAAGGGAACAAGTCTGTTTTCTCTTTTATCTCCAAGCCATCCTTAACAAAAGTACCTTGTTACTTATGCTCACATGATTAGCTTTGAAACACGAGTTTAAGTTTTGTCTCTTAATGGTGGAACAACATTCAGGAATCTCTTAAATTAGACAAATATTTTATCACAGTTGATCTTATACAAGCATGTAGCTTTTGAATTTTTGTATACGTTTATATTAGAGATGGCACGATACCACTTTTTTTATGTCCGATACCGATATCATAAATTTGGATATCGGCCAATACCAATATGAATCCGATATAGTGTGTTTTTTAATAAATAAAACTGTTTTTTTTAATATTTTGCTGCATTTTGTATAAGTTCAAACTCAAGTTTAAAAAAAACAAAACACTAAAGCTATTCTCTTATACCTGTATGCAAAACATACACTGCACCCAAAATATTTCATAGTTCAGCAAAACTGATCAATCTAATAAACTTAAACCTAGTCTATCCTCCCAATTCTGGTATTTTAAAGAGTAAGCAACCTAACTAACAGGGTTCCAAACTCCCAGCAAAAAAATAAATAAAAAAAAAAAAATAAAAAAAATAAAAATAGGGAACCACCCCTCACCTTATGATGCTTAATCAATGTAATCAACTTTAATTTGATGCAGTGTGAAAAAAAATGCACAGAAATAAATTATTTTTCAAGAATAATTAAATAGATTCAACATCTTTCTTCAACAGAACTGCAGACTGCACAGATGGTACCTTCCCAAAAGAAAAAGTACTATAGCTTACTAGGGTATATTAGACTTAATAGTTACTATATACAGTAATGGACTTCTATACATTTTACATCAGATTAAAACTTTGGGCGTAAGATTCAGATAATTATTTATTAAAAGCTCAACATTTTAAATGAGAATAAGAAAAGAAAAGTATTTCTTTGTGCCCCCTTTTCCCAGTTAATGCCCTATCGGCCCCCCTGGCTAAACTTTGCTAGATCCGCCCCTGCACAGTTACCAGCTGTCAGCTACGTAGAAAAAGATCCTGGTTTAGAAAGTAATATTAAATAAATTCTAACAACAGCTTATCAAGCTTAAATGTGCTGCTGTTGTTCAGCTGCTGGTTTCCTCTTTCTGGCGCGAAGTTAACGATAAACAAACAAGAGAGACAGACTCGCGACAGAAAAGCCGATCAGCTGATCATTAATCAGTTTCATCATTGAAGTAGCAGCAAGAAGAGGCAGTCGCTCCATATATCGGTTGTTAAGCTTAACACTGGAATGCTTTACAAACACTCAGAGATGAACTTACACACTTGCTTTACTTCTCTCGGGGATAACTTTCTCGGAGATGAAATGCCGGTTTGGTCGCGAGGCTACAAATACTCAACCAGACCGCCGACAGGTCTTGCACGCCACAGCCGCTCTATCACGTGACGCATTTTGCTCCGATGTGCTAAGATTATGAGCCGAGTTACGCCATGACCCAAGTTTTGTGAGGTGCTTTTTTGATATTTAATGGATCGGATTACCTTTTTTAATTCTCTCCGATATCGGATCCAGTAATTTAGGTCAGTATCGGATCGATACCTTATATCGGATCGGTCCATCTCTAGTTTATATATAGTAAAATTTTTTCTTTTTTTTTTTTTTTTAAACAGTAGTGGACTTTATCTATCCAAAAGGGGCAAGGCAGAGGTTGTTTCAAAAAGTGCTTTTCTATGTAAAGAGAATAGATTAAACATATATAATACACATATAATGTGTACTGTACGCTCACCCCCAACCAGTCAAGGCCCTCTCTAACCTAGTTCCGCAAGAGCGATCTTGTTAAAAGGGAGTCTTTCCTTTCCACTGTCGCCAAGTGCTTGCTCATAGAACGTCATCCGATTTTTTCTCTGTGTGACTGTAGGGTTTTTACCTTAAAGTATACAATGCCTTGAGGCGACTGCTGTTGTGATCCGGTGCTATATTAATTAAATTGAACTAAACAATTTTTCAGGCATTTAGACCAGAAATATTCACACTGAAGTTTTGACACCTGTGGGGGCAGAGTGACTGATGTGAGGAGAAGGATCAGGCTCGGTAAGGTATTTTGGTCTGCCTTCAACCACCTACCCAAAAAAACAGCTCAAGTAGAGAGATGTGGCACCCAGGTGTCCACTCTTACCTGTGAGATCTATGTCTGCCTTCATGCTCGAGTCCATTTCCGTGAAGATCTCCTGAAAGTGATCACTGACGGCTGCCAGGACGGCTCTGTGCGCTAAGAAGGAACGCCCGCTCGTCCGCAGGGTAATGTCACAGAACAGGCCTGCCTCACGCTGACTCCTCAGCTTGCTCAGCATGTCGGAGCTGTGTGACACTACTGTCTTTGTGACACATCCTCTGCCACCCGGCTCCTACGAGGCACAGACAAAAACGAAAAAGACAGATCGAAATACTTTATTATGGGAGTATGCTGTGTGTGTGTGTGTGTGTGTGTGTGTGTGTGTGTGTGTAAGCACTTCCAGGAGACAAGCGTGAGAGTAAGTGGGAATGAGTTAGAAGGTGTGAATTAAAATGTGTGAGATGCCGAAAAAGAAGGCCGTCTCCATAAAAATGAAGAGGCGCTTAAAGTTTGATGAGAAGAAACAAGGCTCCGGGATAGCGTTTGCTGTCAGTTCATCAACTCCAGTGTACACTCACCTCCGATTTCTTGTTGTGCTGACACTCTGGACAGCTGAGGACAAAGTCTCTGATCTCAAAGTACATCCCTGTGAAGAAAGCAGTTGTTCAAACATCAGAACATGAGGTAACAAAAGACAGGAAAGATTTTGGGCTGGATCGGGCTAATCGTTTTAAAGGTGTCACAACTGTCTCGACACTTGGTAATGCCTCACCAAAAAGAACAGCAAGGGGTGTGATTAACACCTATTGTTCATGTCTGAATAAGTCTCACAACCTTTGACTGATTCAACCACTTGTGCATATGCGAGTCTGTTTCAAGTATCCCTACACTTACAATTGGAATGCTTAAATCTCTGCTAGTGTATAGATAACATCATTAGTAGGCAGTTATAAGATTAATATGCATTTGTAGCAGTCTACACATGACTCGCATGCTTTACCAAGACACTTAGAAGACAAAAGTGATGTTCATACCTTCCCACCAGTAGTTTTCAGCCACACATTTGTACGTCTCTTCCAGTGAGAGGTGGCGTTGGCCCGGTCGCCTTATGTGGAAAGTGGAGATTGCCTCATGTCTTCGGTCCTCATTCAAAACCTCCCGGTAGTTGATGAAGCCCCTTTCCAGTTTCTTTCGATACAGCAGCCCGTCTATCACCTCAAAGTTGGGGGACCACCGTGCGGTGGACCCACGCCCACTCGAGCACCCCGCTGACTCCTTCTGCCGGGATTGCTTTCTATCTCCATCCGACCAGGGCTTGGACGGGCAACACGTCTCTGCGTTTTCGTATTGGGCGTTGGTGTGAGAACAGTCACAAGCCATTTTTTCTTTAAAAAAATGAGGATTTATTTTCCAATAAAAAGATACAACTTTGTAGTCTCAGAAGGACTACCCCCACCACCACCTTTCTGGATCGCCCTCTTACGAAACTTTACCCAACGACCTGAAACGAAGTCCACGTGGATGAGGCGATAAAGGACGACAGAGGCACGAAAACACGCAGTTGAAAAGTCTGACACAATGTAGTGCACCACACAGAGTAAATTCTCAATAACTAGCGCCTCTCATTGTGGCTTGAAAAGCAGAAGAAAAGTCAGACGGGAATCAGCCGCATTTCCCTGCCCCTGCTTTGTATCCTTGCTGTCAATGAGAGCATCACTTCTCTCTATCCAAACATCCCTAATATGCAATAGTTACACTTCCTCCTTGGGACACGTTTGGTCAAATTTCTTAGCAATTTCTCGGTTTCGACTGTCGGGCAACCAGGTTCTTTTTTAATATCCCTCCAAATGTTGATAATAACCCAGGAGAGTATCGCGCCAACAACGCCAAGCCAAGTGATGTAAAGTCACCACAACGACCGCGTAAACAGGCTTCACCGTCAACCCCTCGCCGGCAGTCCGTCTTCCATCTGTCTCAGAGGTCGGGAGTGGCCTCCGGGGGTGGATGACGGCGGGCAGCCTCACCTCTGGCGTTAACTTGTGATTTCTTTTCGCCAACTCGAGTCGGAAGCAACATGATGACGCAGCTATCAGCTCAGCATCGCGACTTGGACGACCTAAAAGCGAGGCTGGTCGCCCCGACCAGCTCGAAAATGTTGCAATAATCACCGCCGGACCCCTTCAAAAGCGAGCCAACAAGCTCCAGTCAGACACCCGACATAGTTCACCCCCCTTCAGCCGCCACAACGCCGCTCTAGTAGTCAAATAGTCCAATTTTTCAAACTCGTAACCTTCTGTTTGTTGCTAATCAGCAGACTAACCGAGCGAAGGGCTCCCCGCCTTCACACAAAGGCTATTAGCAGAAGCTTTAAAGAGCTTCGCCCGAGCCAATTGCGATTGGCTGCTGCGGCTGTCACTCAAACAGCCAGTTTTCTTCCATTTGCAGTAAGCTAGGTTGTTCGCTCACGATTCCAGTGTACCAGTATTTGCTTCACTTGCTGCAAACACAAGTGAAACACGATATAGCCAGTGTGTCGTATCCATTAACGGAATACACACTGTTTCATGTGGCGACTGTTCAATATTTCCCTCCCCAGAATAAGTTACAGCTACAACAGATTTACTCACATTTCAAAACGTTAGCCACATTTCATCACCTCAGTGTCTGTTACAAATATTGTATCCGCATATTAATTTTGTAAACGTTTGGGTTACATTTCCAGACTTTAATAACATTTAAAAATTAAATAACAATAAAATACATCAACCAGGCCCATGTCCAAAACATGTTTATTACTAAATTTTGATGACAACATCAACAATGACAAGGGCAACAGAAAAAGGCGGCTATTTCCTTAAAAATGTAAATCATAATCATGGAAAGGTGATGAAATAATGTAGATTTTAGGAGAAAAAAAAACAACATCAACTTTTTTCATAAGGCAAAAACTGATGATTAATTCTTTTTTTTTTTTTTAAAAAAATAAGGCTGGATTACACTTCTGAAAAGATGTCCACATGCCCTTACCAGATGAATTTACAGTTGGGTCCATAAATTGTTGTGGCAAGTTTTAGTGAACTAGTTTCATCCGTGTACAGTTTGTGCAGACTTACAATTTTAATTCAGCTGGGTTTACAATCAGAATCAGAATCAGAATACTTTATTGATCCCTGGGGGGAAATTATTTTTTTGTTACAGTGCTCCATTATAAACCAACATAAACCAACACTAACAAGACAGACAATACGCTAACTAAGAATAGTACAATATATATATATATATATATATATATATATATATATATATATATATATATATATATATATATATATATATATATATATAGTCACTCATTAATAAATAGCTGGAAAAGAAAAATGTGTAGTTGTAGCAGTAACCAGTGTGTTAAGTGGATGCGTTGTACAGGGAGATGGCCACAGGCAGGAAAGATTTCCTGTGTCGTTCAGTGGTGCTTTTCGGTAATCTCAGTCTCTCACTGAACGAGCTCCTGTGACTGACCAGCATGTCATGGAGTGGGTGGGAGGTGTTATCCAACATTGTCTTTATCTTGGACAGCATCCGCCTCTCCGACACCACCTTGAGGGAGTCCAGCTCCATCCCCACAACATTACTGGCCTTACGGATTAGTTTATTGAGTCTGTTGGCATCTGCTACCCTCAGCCTGCTCCCCAAGCATGCAACAGCATAGAGGATCGCACTGGCCACAACAGACTCATAGAAAATCCTCAGCATTTTCTGGCAGATGTTGAAGGACCTCAGCCGCCTCAAAAAATAGAGACGACTCTGGCCCTTCCTGTAAAGTGCTGTGGTGTTTTTAGCCCAGTCCAGTTTATTGTCAATGTGTACTCCAAGGTATTTATAGTCCTCCACAATGTCAACACTGACCCCCTGGATTGAAACAGGGGTCAAGTGTTTCCTGGTCTTCCTGAAGTCCACTATCAAGGATTATATCAAGGATTTTGCATTAAATGTTTAGGAATTTTTATACACGTTTTTATGTTTATTTTCAGAGGCCCAAATGGACAAAATAGTAAAGCTTTAAATATAATGATTGTTTTTAATACTTGGAAGAAAATAATTTGGAATCACCCTTATGAAGTCTAGAATCATCACCGAATGGTATAAGTTTCTTTTCGTCAGATGCTCTGCCTTCAGTTTAGTCTACAGTACCGGTAACTAGAAATCATGCTCAGATGATTGGTTTGGTCATTGAACAATATGTCCTTTCTTTTACTTTGCGTTGGGTCTTTATCCATTAGCACTGTGAAGCATTTTTCAGTCAGTTTTGCAAAACATGGCTGAATCTGAGCACAGAGTACAGCCCAGTACACTTCAGAATTCACCCTGGCACTTCTATCAGCAGTGACATAATGAGTAAGAACTGCTGACCTGGTTTCACTGACCACTATACACACCCATACCATAGCACTTTCTCACCACGCTCCATACATTTCTCTTCTCGTCAATCTGGTACAGTCTAATCTTGCTGACATCTGTCTAAAGATTTTTTTCCAGCACTCTTTTATATGTTTCTGACAAAGTCTAAACCTAAACTCTCTGTATTTCCATTCATGAAGGCGTCTCTTGATTGTCGACCTTGACCGTGGTATGCCTGAATCCTTGAGAGTCTTCTCGACTTGATTAGATGTTGTGAAAAAAAATTTTCCATTCCAGCGAACACATTTTTTTCATTCCACACTTTAGTTCTCTTCTGTGGTATTCCAGGACATTTGGTGCTGCTAAGTTAGCCAGTACATTCCTCCTGTTGATTTGGCCACCCCTAAAGGTTTTGCTGTCTCTCCGATAGGTTTATTTTGTTTGTTTAGCCTAATGATGGCCTCCCTCATATGCACTGACATTCCTTTGGGCCTCATGATTAGAATTACAGAGAAAAAAATCAACTTCAGATATTAAATCTTCATTTGGCATGAAATTAATGACGGAACAGCAAGTGTTCAACTACTTTTCAGCCTCTGAAAATGGGAGACTGTGTATAAAAACGACTTTATGAAAACCTCTTGAATTAAAGCTAAGCTAAGCTGTAAAGTCTGTCATGTCTACTTCTACTCTGGCGAGACGTCTTTGTCCACAGCACATGACTCCACAAAGACATGTCTTTGCTTATATTTTGACAATTTGTAGTTTTGCACTGAGGTTTTACAGACAGAAAATGTTTATTCCAATCATTCAGGTAAAATTTGTACAATATCCGATTATAGAGCCATGCACTGTGAAAACCAGCAGTTGCAAAAATGACCTGCAGATTCCAGTGTTACATTTTGGCTCTTGACATGTTTTGCAGTCTGCTGCTGGGCGGATCTTTCCAAGGTTTGGGTCCCACTTGGCAGTAGTTAGAATTTAAGCCACTTGTTGATGATTTTCTTTACAATGTGCTGCTATTAGCATTACAGGTGAATCTTTAACAAGTACACACAAATTCCACGTTGTCACATACTGTACTCTTTTGTCATTACTCTTTTTGATAAAGACAATCAACCTATTACTGTTACTTTCAATATGGTTGTCAACTTTGGTAAAAAGGCATATTTTTTAAAAACAAAAATAACTAGACTTATTTATAAATTATCTTGGTGTTAAATTCTGAATGTTTGATTGTTTCGATCATGACCTTAAAAGTCAGAAATTACTATGAAGCTTTTTTATAATGCATATACACTTTTAAAAAAGCTGTCAACATGAGTGCAACATGTCTTGGGTGTTTTAGCCAAATCTCCTGGATGAACTGACCCTCTTTTCTTACCCACTTCTCACGGATCAAAGAAGCTTGATGTTCATGCTGGTTCGGGATTTAAAATGATGCCTACTATTCAGAAGACCGGCGGTTGAGTCCTTAACTATTTTTCCAATCTGTGTTTCTACAAGTGTCTTTGGGCAAGATCCTTAATGCTTAATTGCCCCAGATGTGTTCATGAAAATAAGTCTATTCATGACTAAACTGGGTGAAGAGAGAACATGGAGAAGATGTTAAGTTGACTGGATGGAAAAGCTACACTGACAAAGGATGTTGTGAAGGACGACATGTGACAGGGGGATGCTAAAGACAGGGTGAGACGGAGGGAGATGATCCGCTGTGGCGACCCCTAAGGGAGCAAGAATAAGGAGGACGTCACATTACTGCTGGGAAACTCAGCTTGTGGTTCGGTGTTGGCTAACTAGCTTGTTATTTAGATTAGTTACGTATAAGCTTATACATTAATCAGATTCTTGGCAGGATGGTGGTGCAGTGTTAGCACAGTTCTTCAAGAAAAGTTTGAACCTTCTCATCCAAAGTTCAAAGACATGCGTGTCAGGTTAATTGGTAATTCTGAAGCATTTGTAGGTGTGCATATAAATCAGTGAGTGTCTCTGTGTGGTAGCTTTTCCAGCTACTACCCTGCCTCCCCTAGGCTAATGGTTAAAAAATGTATGGATGGGTGGATGGTTAGACAGCTGAACGAATTGACAGGGTGTTCCGGCATTGGATAACTGAGCCAAGGGTAAAGGGATTCATGCATGTAAGTAAAAAACATTGAGACACAGGACCACAGGAGCAACATGTCTTCTCACTATGAGATATATGATTCACAAAATATGGCTAACTTCAAAGACCTTTCGTTATTCATATACTGTCATAATAAATATGTCAATGCGCTTATCTGGTGTTTTACATTAGAAATGAAGACAAAAACAGTAAAGTTGGAAACTGACTTCCCTGCTACCAAAAACATAAAACTCCAGAGTAAAACCTCTGAAAATGAACCAGTGGTTCTGCAGTAAAACTGCTTCCTAAAAGGGAAACAATGCCTATAATAGAACATCTGGAATTTTCCAAGTGTGCAATGGGATTTTTTGAATGGATGGCACTAGAGAGACAAACACAAATTTTGGTGCTTCCGTCTACTTTTCAAAGATTGTTGCACTGAAGTACAGCATCATTAATTAATTTAATAGAGCTTGAAGATGATGGTGGGTGAATTTGTAAAGACTGTTGCTTTAGGGTAATGAATGAAGAATTGTTTTTATAACTCAAAAGGTTTATTACTGACAGCACTGATAATGCACGATTTAGACCATGGCAATTTATATCAGTAAACTGACATGTTAACATGAAGGGCACAATAGAAATAACAAATATGGTTAAAATGTTATTAGCAATGCAAAGAAAGGGAGATTAACGTTACAATTTGTTTTTAAAATGTAACTGCCCGCCTTCAAATCACTTTGACCTCACTTCTGTCAGGTAATTAATTACTATTAGGTAAATATTCTTTTTAATTATTTATTATTTAGATACCATGTGATAAACCACCAGAACTTGCACTTTATATCAAACATCTTTTATTAGACAATAAGAAAATGCAAATGCTTAACAACAGAAGTCACCCTATTCAACCAAAGTCTTCAGCATGCTATATAAACTCAAAGCTCACACAAAGTCAAAACCCTTCAAGTGCTTGTTATTGTCTTCTACAGGTTTTCAGTACAGTTTTCTCTTCACAATCATGTTCTGGAGAAGTGAAACAACTTGACTCAAGCTTTTAAATTTCACACAACACAAATATAATACAATTAACTCATTACTTGTTTATCGTATGATACAAAACACCTTTAAAAAAAGAATAAAGGACATAAACTGCAATACAGTCTGCTTTATAACTGAGTACATAAAGTGAAATGTAAAGCTCCAGTCGCTAAGATCAATATGACGCAAAGGCAATGCTATTGCACACAACACTGTGAATTCATGTGGAGCCTCAGTGCTCTTTTGCTGATGCGTCTTCAACTTCCATTCTGCTTTATATACTCTAGTCTTATTTTACAGCACCACACTTTTCTCAGTTTATACTACTCCTTGGTGACGCTGGTCTTTTCTTGGGTGGTCTTGGGTCGTTTAGATTCTGGAGGCTGGCACACTGGATCAGTGGGAGGAGAAGGACGATCTGGTGAAATAAAAAGAAGGTTACACGTCATAGCCTGTTTCTGTGTGATCTTCTGCTGCGTGTACAGTCATGCGAAAAGCAACATTTCCCCAGTCCTGTGAAAAAATGTAAGCCCACCTTTACTGTTTGCATAGCAATTAAGAGGCTAAGTAGTAGCCAGGTAATTCCAATCAAATGTACCAAATCATTTTTCAGCAAGTGTGAACACAAGTTCTAGCAGTTTGCTGGTCTGGAGGATTCAGATATGTGTTAACGCAATGTCACAATCTTCCTCGTGCCGCAGCAAATTCAACTCAAGGTCAGATTGTGCAATGCTCAACAGCTACGTCTCAGACTCATGACAATGCAATTAAAAAAGACTGATTTGGAATGAAACAATGAAAACGAGCCTCTTCTCTCTAAAAAGAACATGATACCTAAAGTTTGATTTGACAATAATGGAGATGTTTGGTGAAAACACAGCATATCAGCGTAAACACCTTTTGCAAACTGTGAACCACAGTGTTCGAGGGGTAATGATTTGGGCTTCTTTGGCACCCCCATGCAGGGCTGGCAAAATCGCTAGCCCGACGTCCCGGGGCTATATGATGGCAGGGCTAGCGATTTTGCCAGCCCTGCCATGATCTGCTACTAGAAAGCAGGACTTCGGCATTAATTCTGGGTTTTCTGCACTGCATGATGTTTTGGGGGGTTTTGTACATTAAACACCATCAGGGCTGAAGGTGCAAGAATAAACAAAAATACGCTGAGAAATAATCTGAACATTAATGAATGAAATACTCAATTATGAGCTCATCAGATTCTCCCATGTCTTAATGATAGAGCTGTGAAATTTAAATAACTGTTTAGGGCTCTATAGCACATCATGGTCACCATGGAAACGCGAACCCCATTTGCGACTAAAAACAGACCTGCAATACAAATGCATTTAGGATCGGCGTGTGAATAAAAAGTTTGACATTAAGCACACGCACACTGATACCACAACAGCAGCAGAGATGATGATGATGGCCCAGTTTAATGTGGAGCTAGAGTCTGTTTACACACCGCAAAGAGCAAAGAGGTGGAGCTTCCTTTGAATACTTATTATTGCTCGTTAATAAAAGAAACGCTTCAGTGGAAGATCTATGTCATAATTTACGCCTTCCACGCCAATCAAATGGTGTCGACCTAACGTGTAGGCACATTTCTTGGGAGGTTACCTGGAAGGTTACAGTGCAGAGTTAAGTACATTCTGTGTCATGCATATAACCTTTTCATATTTTTCGAAAATTATAGTTCGTTGTAAAAGCAGCCATTTAGCTGACAGCAAAATAATCAGTGTGACTGATCATAACAGCATCAAATGTGAGGCCTTGTGTCTCACATCTAAAGCTTGGCTAAAAGGCTTCATGCAAAAGGACAAAGATCCTAAGCACAGCTCAAAGGTCCAGTCAGTCGTAACTAACTGCATGACTTTAAGAGAGATATGCATAAATAAATTCCTGAAAACTTCAGTGAACCGAAGCAACATTATAAAGAAGAATGGGCTAAAATGTATCAACCAGACCAAAAGTTTAGCACTGAAGAATTAATATAGCCCTTTCAGGTTTGCTTACTTTGATGTTCACTCCCAAACAAAGTGGCTCACCTAATCAAACTATGCCGCTGGCTTGTTTGCAACCTGTCTGACTGCTTTTGTTTCCTGCTTCTTTGAATGCATCTGTAGCTGTGTCATAGTCAGAGATGTCAGTAAACAATTTAAGCTACAAAAAGACTCAAGGTGAAATAGATCTTCAAAAATATATATATGTTCTAAGCTCTAGTACAAATCCATAACTTGCTACAAGCTTGCTATAAGAGCGTGTACATAAAGAGGTAATCCAACTCAAATATGGTACTGTAATAAAGGCACAATAACATACACTGATTTAAACATAGGATAAGACAAGTTGTTGCTACTATCACTCAGTCTAGGGAGGGCCACAACAATCCCTGGGCTCTTGCCACCTAATAATTGTAAGCATCTCACTCGACTCTCCATTATAAAAGTTGATTATCGTGGAAAGTTCAGCATTAAAAAAGACGGCGAAAACCTTACTAACCGTGTTTGGCCTTTTCCGTGGAGGAGAGAGGGCTGAAAAGTGAGCCAACAGCTGGAGACCGGGGTGCAAGGGGAGTCAAAGATACTCTCCTGCAAACAAAGAGAAAAAAGTAGCAATGCTGAAAAGACCTCAAAGCAACACAACGTGTATTTATCGTCTTTTGTTTTGTTGTTGCCCAACAGTGAAAATTAGTCAAACGTTCCAAGTTACAGATGTGAAAAAGGGGGTACGCAAAAGCATGCACAGGCCTGCTATTGTCTGCCAGCAGTCTGACAGAGTGATTATTATTTTGTAGTCAGTGGGGGGTCCAACGAATCCCTCATACCAGACAGGGCTTTGTTCACACTGCAGGTGCTGGGCACATATTAACCGACAAAAACCTCACACGGCAAATAGAGCTATTTATATTTCTCTTAACTTATTCAAAAGAAGGCATATTATACACTATAAAGAGCACAGTGTTTTCTTACTTTTCACACTCTGAAAACTCAAACTGCATTCAAGGGGGCTAGGAGGGTAGATGTAGTCAATACGAGTCCGGTCAAAGATTTGAATAGATTATATATTTCCATAAATTAGCATACGCTGTAGTTTAGGGCAAACTGCACTCTTCACACGCGCCACGCTGCATCTAAAAAGAAGCTTTAATACTCACAGTGAAGCTTTAAGGCTGCTGCTGCACAAACAACACTTATTATCTCTACATTACATGCTTAATGAATAATTCCACTGTGTTTCTAGATCACTCGAGTGGGTTTCAGCAAGTTTCCCTTTCCTGTAAAATATATTTGAATAATATTCAAAATTGGAGACGCTCATCCTCATAACAGATTTTTAGACACAACTCCTAATAAACTGTGGAACATGGATTTGAAAGATGCTTTTGTTTAAAACTTTACTGTCAAAAAAAAAAAACATCCACAAATTATATGTACAAGCATATAAGTTCTTTCTTTAAGGAGGTGTTTTTTGATTTCCTTTTTTCCCCACATACACTTGTGGGACACTTCATTAGGTACACATTGCTAGGACCAACTTGTGCTTTCAGAAAAGGCCTGATACGTGATAGAAGTCACACAGCTGCTGCAGATTTATCAATCATCCGTTCCACCACATACCAAAGGTGCTCAGATTAAACTAAGATCTGTGGACTCTGAAGGCCATTTGAGTAAACTCATGTCAAGTTCAAGAAATTAGTTTGAAAGGATGTGAGCTTTGTGACATGGTGCGTTGTCCTGCTGAAAGCAGCCAATTAGAAGTCACTGTGGTCACAACAGAATGGGCATGGTTAGCATCAGTACTAACCAGGTAGGCTGCAGCATATAAACAATGCTCAGTTGCTCTTAAGGGCCCAAATATGCCAAGAATACAGGCCTCCACATGATTACACCACAAACACCACCTTGAACCAATGATAAAAGACAGGAATGATCGGTGCTTCCATGTTGTTTACAGCAAACAATCCATCCAAATGACTCAAGGCAATGTTTTACCAAACTTCCATTGCTGAATTTTGATCAGCCTGTGTGACCTGTAGCCTCAGTTTCCTGTTCTTAGCAGACAGCAGTGGCACCTGGTGTGGTTTTCTGCTACTGTAGCCCATCCACGTAAGATTCAAGGTGTTGTGTATTCAGAGATGCTTGTCTTGATACCTTGTTTGCACAGAGCTTCTATTTGAGTTACTGTTGCCTTCCATTCAACTTGAAGTAAGCTGGTCATTCTCCACTGATCTCTGACATCAACAACGCAAATTTCACCCAGTTGTTGTGCAGGAAAATCTCAACAGATCAGCAGTTTCTGAAATACTCAAACCAGCCCATTTGGCACAACGACGCCATGTTAAAAACCACTTGAATCCTCTTTCCTCCCCATTCTTATGCTTGGTTTGAGCTTTAGCTGTCACTCTCTTGACTGTGTCTACATGTATAAAAGCAGCAGTTATAAAGTGTCTGTTTATACAAATACCAATATGTACAAGGCTTCCTGAGAGCCTCAGGGAATACACTGTTGTAAACTCTGTTTCAGACTGTTTTTTTCTACTTTTGAAACTGTATGATGTCATAGATAACCTTAATCCAGTAAAATCAGGCACACGGTTCTGTTTTCACAAAAACTTCTGTTTGTAAGAGGCAGACAGAGGAAAGGTGTCTAAGGACAAACGAGCTAAAACAGCTTGTTTCAGACAAATATGGCTTATTGTGAACTGTGAATAATAATGAAAACCTATTGTCAAAGAGACCAAGTGGAGCTAGAAATGAGTACAATACTTTCCCTTTAAGCAATTCATTTTTTTAAATAAAATAACTATTAAACTTTTATGTTTTTGAAAGTTGAGGGTGTGAAGCACTTTCTTTTTTTAAAGACTGAATGAAACAGCTTTGAATTTCTATTGGCAGCTACACGAGAAAACAACTTGCATACAAAAGAAATAAAAACATACCCGTACTAAGTACATCATTATTTACCCGTTTTACTTTCTGCCACCCTGACAGAATCCCAAAGACAGCTGCTCTAATATTTACCTTGGAGTGGGCCCTTTTGATGTGGCAGCACTCTTAGGTGTTGCGGGCCCAGGAGTATTGGCACTGTTGAGGACTTTTGGTGTGGATGGAGAGAGGGGGGTTACGCGTGGTTGGGGAGTGGAAGGGGCGCTTGTGCTCCCAGATTTTGAGGACTGAGGTGCTGCAGAGGCCGTGGCTTTAGGAGTAGTGGGCTTTCCCCATCCCTCAAGGGTGTTGAGGGTGATCCTGCGGGGCTGAGGTTTGGAGTTGGCACGAGGGGTGCTCTTCTTCTCCTCTGGGGAGGTTAGAGAGGGGGCGTCTTTGCCCTGGTTAGCTTGGGATGTGGCAGGTGGGGCTGGGGGTGACGGCTGGGATATAGGAGATGAGCCTTTGGCCAATGATGCCTTCTTGCCTTTTTTCTCAACACCACTGCTTGGGACAAAGACCTCCAGGGTGGGCGGCTCTTTCAGTGGAGTGCCCAGCTCCCCAGGAGAGAATGACAGGAAGGAGCAGTAACCGTCTGTGGAGGACACAGCCAGGAAGGAACCATCACGGGACCTGCAAGGGATAAAGTCTGCTTAATGGTAAAACATTTACAGTTTACCATCCACCTCTCTACTTCATGGGCATAAATCCACACATAAAATATCATTATCAGACTAAGGAATGCTCACAAAGTTACAAGTTTTCAGGTTATTAAATGTAAGACTGACTGTAAGAAATTATTATTATAAGTTCGATCATGTCTTTAGCAACAAATTAACTGATAACTTCATGTTATTTAGAGCTTATGCTGGACTCTAAGTGCAGGCTAAACTGGGTAGTTTGCAGTATTGTGCTGCAGTGGATGAACTGTTTGGTCACTGATAATTTAGCCCATAGATAGCAGCAGAGATGCAGCAAAGGTGGTGGGAGAAGTATAACTTTAAGGAGAAAAATCTTTCAAAATCTTGTTTGTCCATCACATTTGACTAGATATTGATGCACTGAATGTTTTTTTCTTTACTCAACTTTCACTCATCAACACGTACTGTATAAAACTCTGGCTCCTGTTTCTTCCTGTTAAAAGAGTTTTTCCTTCCTACTGTACCTTACAATATAAAGCATCTTCAGGCAAATAACTGAATAACAGGAGTTATTTGAGCCAGTCATGTTCTTTAGTAACACTCGCCAAATTCCACCTTTATGCTAGCTATATTCTGGCTGAGCAATACATGGCTTATGTATCTGATTGAAGCCTGTCGACAAAGCAAGCACATCTACTGGAGCTCATAAGACAAATTAGGCGCATTTCATTTTAAGGCAAATGTTTCACATGGCATTGCTACTCTTTAACCCCTATCTATATTGGCTTCCAAGAGGTGAAAGCTTTCCCTTTATCACGGTGACAAATAAAGGTCTTTTATTCCAATTGCTGCAGCCATCATATAAAAGATGAATTTGGCCTATTACTAGCTGTTCCCTGCTTCTGTCTTCCTCTCTTTTGCTGATTTCTGTGGTTTTGATGGCAATGCCATGAAGTTTTGTACTTTATAACCTCAAAGTGTGTGTTCTGTGAGTACAGATTATCTGCTTTTATGTATTGCTGTGTTGTTTTGTATTTTTAAGACAAAATATTCCTTTAAGAAAATCAGGCTTCACTCAAAACAAGTGAATAATATACAGATTTGGCTGTTTTTAACAAATAAGTAAATACATATTACTTTTTTGTGTGCACATTATCATATCTTCCTGTCATCTTTTGCTTTTGAAAAGTTAAATATAGATACCTGTGCTAAAACGGCTAAAAAGAAAGTTTACCATGTGAGATCACTGAGTGTGTGGTAGTGGATGTTGGACACAAGGCCAAATGGAAGTTTCTGCTGCGTGTCATACAACAGGATTGAATCCTCAGAGGCCACGGCAAACACCATACGGTACGGCAGCTGGAATACGTTGGGAAGAGCCTGGACAGTACCGTCTGTAGGGAAGAAATGGGAATGGGAGTGACACGAAGAACACAACACAAGAAAAGAAAACTAGTCCGAAATAATCAGTCTTGCTTGAATGTCCTTGCCTTCTCCTTTTTTTGTCCTCAGTTCAAAGTAGACAGGGCAGCAGCGCACAGCCAGTGTAGCCTTAGATGGGCACGGCAAGTGAGCAACAGGCCTATAAAACACACAGAAAGATATTTATATACACAGATTATTAAACTTTAACAGACTCTGAATAGGGTGTAAATACAATAACAGTCCACAAAAGATACCTCTTTAGACCCTTCCTGGAAAAGATGTAGGTGGTATTCATGATGTTTTCTCCTATCTCCACGCATCCAGCTGAGGTTTCAAAGAAGCAGACAACAGCGAGGCGAAATTAGAAAAAAAGTGTTGCACTGTTAGAACACAAGATTTCAAAAGCATGCTTTGTGTTTACCGGGAGCAAGCAGGAATGACCCGTCTGGTGTGAATGAGAGACGGCGAAAGAAAGACCTCATGCTGTCATCGTGGAACATCCTGTACTGCTTCACCTGAAAAGGCAACAGTTCTAACTCGCTCTGGACAGTTTGGTAGAGCATTTAATTTCTTATATTTGATTTTATAAACTTGTTAAAGAGCAGGTTAAGGAATAAGAATAACACAAGCAGGAAAAACCTCAAAACACCTTTTGCAAAGTTAAGAGAGGTATTGTGGCTCATGCAACTATCAGCTTGGATGAAACACAGATTTCTCAGAATTTCAGATTTATGAGAGACCAGACTGGTGCTAATAAAAATGATTGGAAAGAAGTAACTGAGACATTAGAACCACCTTTAAGACATTGAAGAGAGTTTGTAAAAAGAAGCACGACTGACCTCTCCTTCTGCAAGCGGCCCAGAGCTCATTTTACTGATACTGAAGGCCTTCTTCTTGGTGTGAGTGCTGTACACACGAAGCACCCTGAATGGGAGGAGAAACAAAAATATTCCGAGCATCAGCGTGCTGACACATCAATGCCAGTGCCTACACGACATCAAATACAATCATTTAATAAGGAACAATACTGCACTCATTGCCCACTTTGTTAGTTACACCTGTTCAGTTGTTTGGTAATGCAAAGATCTAACCAGCCAATCACATGACAGCAACTCAGTGCATTTAGGCAAGCAGACGTTGTCAAGTCAACCTGCTGAAGTGAAAACTGAGCTTCATAATAGGGAATAAAGGTGATTTAAGGGACTGATAGGAAGGCAAAAGAAACTTAAATAACCACTTATTACACCTAAGGTAAGCAGAAGAGCATCTCTGAATCCCTCAACCACTGAAGCAGATGGGCTCCAGCAGCAGCAGAACACACAGTGTCACTTCACTCTGCTAAGAACTGGAAACTGAGGCTAAAATCCTCACAGGCTCACCAAAAGTGGACAATAGAAGACTGGGAAAAATGTTGTGTGGTCTGATGAGTATCAATTTGTGCTGCAAATGACAGGGTCAGACTTTGGTGTAAACAACATGAAAGCATGGATCCAACCTGCCTTGCATCAATAGCTCAGGCTGATAGAGGTGTTAAGGTGTGGGGGATATTTTCTTGGCACACTTTGGGCTCGTTAGTACCAGCTGAACATCGTTTAAATGCTATAGCCTACCTGACTATTGTTGCTGACCATGTCCACGGCTTTATGGGCACAGTGTACCCAACAGGATAACGTGTCATGTCACAAAGCTCAAGTAATCTAAAACTGGTTTTCTGATGAAGTCACTGAGTTCACTGTAGTCAAACAGCCTCCACAGTCACCATATCCCAATCTAATAGAGCGCCATTACAATGTAGAGGAAAAGAAGATTCACATAAATGCTATGCAGCCGACAAATCTGCAGCAACTGTGTGCTCACATCATGTCAATAGCTGAGGAATGTTTTAGGCACCTTCTTGAATCTAAGGCTACATCCACACGTACACGGGTATTTTTGAAAACGCAGATTTTTCTATGCGTTTCCACCTTTCGTCCACACGTAAACGGCGTTTTCGGTCACTGAAAACAGAGATTTTTAAAAACTCCGGCCAGGGTGGATATTTTGAAAACTCCGTTTTTGCATTTACCTGTGGACGAGAAAAACGGAGAAAACGCAGCGTCAAAGGTGTGCGCATTTTTTGACGTCACACTGTGCGCCACGTTATTGTTTCGGTGAAATGAATTTCTACAATACTGTTAATTGTACTCTCTGCAGTGTTTAAATGCTTACATATACACACACAGTTACTGTCCCTCCACACATACCACGCGGTTCTGCTTCTATGCCCCAGCTTTGTTTACTTTTTCCCGCCGAGGCTTCTAGACTTCTGATTGGCCAACATTTCTGCACGGTTAGGAATCTAGCGCCACCTGCTGCTTTGGCATGTTCATAGCAGCGTTTTCCTTCATTTCTGCGTTTACGTATGGACGAGATTTTTTTTTTTAAACTAAAAGGAAAATCTCAGTTTTCAAAAATACCCGTGTACGTGTGGACGTAGCCTAAGTGATGTAGAATTAAAGCAGTTCTGGTGTTAAAAGAGGATCCACCAGGTGACTTAGTAATGTGTCCCTAATAAAGTCGCCAGTGAGTATAATCCATGTTTGAATCACCTATCACAGCTGAGAGTGGCAATATATTGTCCTTGGGGATCCCAGGTAACCCCCTGCACGTAGCTCTTGTGGTCATTCAAGATAGAAAGCTTCTGTCCTAAAAACACAAACAACAAAATAGACAGAAAGTCAAAAATAACACCAGATAAAAGCATCACAGATAAAATGTATGCACCCACAAACCTTTATTGATGTCCCACATGATAGCTGTGTTATCAACAGATCCAGACACCATGAAGTTTCCATCACGTGTCCAGCAGATGTCATACACATCCTCTATGTGCCCTCTGGAAAGAAATCAGATAGCAAACTCCTTTCTATAACCACATCTCATGGGCATTATAGTTATAAAAGCTTCAACAACCAGAGTGCCACACAAAGTAATTAAACACCATTTATGACTGAGTCTCACTTCGTTGACCTTAGCAAACATTAGCACTTGCTGTTCTAGCGTACCTAAGCGTTTTGACCACAGTCCAGCTCTCCTTGTTTAGCTGAGCATCCTCATCCTCCTGAAACACAGAGGCCTGCTCGAGCTCCTTGGAGTCGTTGAGCTTCCACAGCAGAATTATTGCATCTACATCAAAACGTTAAAAGGCCTCTATTATTGTTTCTTAAAAAAAACATGTTTCGTTTTGAGAACAAAAACAACAGTTGCTTTTAAATAGAAACACGCATGTTTGCAATGGAGAAAAGGCTGAGAAGCGTCTGTCTACTACGTGGAACATACCATCTCCTCCTGAAGCAAGCAGCTCTCCGTTGGGGCTAAAGCGCACTACGTTGACAGCTTTTGTATGTCTAGCCAGATTAGACAGAAACTCTACCACCGCCTTCCCGTCTGGACCAGCATCCACCCGCCACAGCTGCAAAAACATCATTAGGAAAAGAGATCATTAAAAATTCTCGGTAAATTGTCCGTGCAACATACAGCTCTTCACAAACAATACTCCGTCCACAGATTAATTTTAGTAGGATAAAGGTTACAAAAAAGGGTAAATGTATTAAAAATCTTAATACTTAAATAACTGCTATTAGGTGGATCATCCCTTTAAGGATGTCACGTGCCTTGATAATTTAAAACCTTGCTGTACGCAAACATGAAAACATCGCATTGCTTGATGGTGCATCATGACTTAGAGACTGTCACCAGTGTCTGAGAAGGAAAAAACAAAAACAGGACTACTTTTGACTGCTCTGTTAGTCACAAGGGGCCACCACAGTGAGTAGTTCTCCTTATCTGATTTGGCAAAGAGTGTTATACAGGATGCCTTTCCTGATGCAACCCTCCCAGGGATTTGTGCCTCCTCCAGATCTCAGACTAAGGATCTTTGACTTGTTGTGTTAACCAGTATCCTATGGGCCTTAAGAGAGGCATTCTCTAAGGGCTAAAGCGGGCCTGAAAAAGTCTCTGTAAACAAAAGGTCAATAATCACCCTGACAAATGCACAGTGAAACACTTGCTTAAATGTACAGTTGTGGCCAGATTTCTACATACACTCTGGTCCTTCAAAATCCAAGAAACTCTGTGAAGATCTAAGAAGGAGAATTGTAGATGTAGATTGTAGGATTCTGCCTGAGAAAGATGCCCCTGCTCCAAAACTGACACCTTTAAGTTTGACTGAAATGCCCACGTGAACGAGGGCCTTCTGGAGAAGAATTATGGTGAGGTAATGGTGAGGTTTTCACACCCAAGAACACTGTACTAACTTTAAGCACGGTTGTGGCAGCATCATGCTCCAGGGCTGTTTTGTAAGTGGTACTGGTAGATTGCACAAAGTGGATGATGTAGTAAAAGATTCTTATTCCGTTTCCCTCATTCTCCCTCACATGACCGCAATTTACCTCGTTTCCACTCTTGACTTTCTCAACACTGATTGGTTCTTGATTTTCTTTGTGCCTTAAATAAACTCACCTGGCATACATTGTATAAGGACTGCACTCCCTTTCACTCACTCTTTTCACTCCCACATAGGGCGGCAGCTGAGGTCAGTTTGATTTGTTCTTCTGAGTTTAAACATTTATGTTCAAGTTAATGATTTAAAGTCCAACCTTGTTTTCTCTTTTAGAGTTTAGTAGTCCATGTGTGTCTTCCTTTAAGTTAAAGTGAAATAATCCAGTACATAAGGAAAATCAATGGTTAGGCTGTTTTCTTTGCATTCTGACCAGATTAAACCCATGGTGATAAACTTTACCTTACCTTTGAACCTCCTACCTAACAGATGGAATCTTATAGGAGAATTACCACCAAATTATTCAACTTCACCTCAAATCAGCAGTAAAACAGGTGTTCCAACAGAAGAATGATACCAAACACACATCCATAACTGGTTTTAGAAAGGATAAAGCAAGCAAGCATTAAATTTTAAATTCATACTTGTGTACTAGATTCTTATTTTTCTTAAGTCATTAAAGATGTACGCTGTACAATCATTTCACCCCGGAAAAAGAAAAGTCAGAAGGAATCACTAAAAGCCCAAAATGACCATGACATTCATGATGAGTATATGGAAGATTATAATTACAACTGTACTCTGTCTACCTGCACTGGGACTGTTCAGAAAGTTAACAAAAAAAATTTTCTCCATATTATCTCTGTTTCTGTGTCCTTATTCTTAAGCTAAGTGTTTTTATGACCAATTAATGAAGAAAAAAACAACTGATGGGTACAAATACCTGCGTCTTCTACATCCGTGAGACTCGCTTCTTCCTGCTGCATTTATAGACTAAATCACTGTTTTTTTTTCTTCTTTATTTCACATTTTATTTAATTAAAAACAAAATAAAAATCGTCGACCTCTTACGGAGTTAACCTGATGTTCTGACCGCTGTCTCCACTCACCCTGACTGTGGTGTCCACTCCAGCTGTGGCCAGTCGATGAATGCGTCCATCTGAGCTGTGCTGAAAGTCCAGACTGTACACTGGCTCCTTGTTGTGCCATGCTATCTCACACGTTACCACCTTCATTTCTTTTCAATTTTTATATTCGGCACCGACCTCAAGGGATAAAAACACGGTAAATTCACCACCTAGATCGTTTTCAATCAACTCATATGAACGCATTAGTTAGCAAAACGTACAACAATGACTCTGAAATACGGATTAGAGAAAACAGTTTGATAAAGCCGCTCATTTGGCTGCACTAACATATAGAGCACAGCTGGCTAACACGTTAGCAGTTAAACTGGCAGGTTAGCTGGACTGGTTTACGGCTAAACACAGTGGACATCATTCCCATTCATGAACATTTGTGTTAAGTTACTGTTAGCTAAGGAGCGTGCCCGTTATAAATGCAGACGAATTACAAATGCTTATTAATCTGAACGAAGATAACTGGAAGTACGTGACAGTATTTACCTTCTCTGTTGTCCTGCTCAGTCAGAATTGGTAAATTCCCGCGTTCCAGACTCTCAAAACTTCCGGTCTGCCGTGATTGGACAAAAACACGGAAAGGGCGGGGACAATTGATAGTCTTGACTTTTTGTTTTTTTCCTGACGTAATCCGCAAAGATCTTTGGCCATCCCCTCATTTCTTCATATATTTACTATGTAATAAACACCAGACATGGTGACTTAGTGAAGCGTGCAAACATACGTTGATATACAGAATAAAATAAAAAAAGGGGGGGGGGGGGGGAGACTAATCAATTACTGATAGTATAGCATTGTGTGTTTTTCCTACTCAGGTATGTTTTTACTGAATTGACCGTGAATTTGGGACCATTGCCATCATGAAAGTGGATGAAAATCTAATGGTAGTCGTCTCTGTTCATAATTCCATCAGTATTGATGTTGTCAATCTCCAGTACCACTTACCGAAATGTAGCCCTAAACTATGACAGTCTCCACAGGTAATTTTAAACACTCAGTGTTTTTAAGCCTCGCCTTTTGTTTTTACCTTCACTTGGCCAGTTTCCTAAAATGGTTTAGGCACACAAAGCACAGCATGCTGAAATATGACAAGTTCTCTAGTTCATAAAAATACTATGTTCTAGTACTCTGTTCTAGGATGCCCTCTGGACCCAGTGGAGTGAGTGACAGGAGAATGGCGGCTAAGCTGTCATCCCTGTTGGACAACATCTCCCACCCCATGCAAGAGACTCTGACAGCACTGAGCAGCTCCTTCAGTGGGAGACTGCGGCACCCACGGTGTGGGACGGAGAGATTTCGCAGGTCTTTCCTCCCCACTGCTGTCAGACTCCACAACAAAGACTTTTGCAGCTGATCAAACCCTCACACGTGCAATAAGACTGCTATATGTGCAATTCTTGTACAATTCTTCTTCTGACGAAGTTGTACTTTTGTATTTTCTTACTCAGTTGTATGTATTGTATATAGTATTTTATTTTATTTTATTGCATTCCAGTGTTTTCTAATTTCTTCTACATAACTTTTCACTTTTGCTGTAACAAAACAAATTTCCCACCTGTGGGACTAATAAAGGTCATCTTATCTTATCTTATGCTATGGCTGTCAAACTGTTAAGAAATGGGAAGAGATGCTTTTGTGACAGGGTGCTGGTAATAAACTGCCTGAAGATAAAATCTAAAATTGTTTCTTTGCTAAGTTTTCCATTATCTGTAGACACAACACTGGTTGAATTTGGTAAAAAAAAAAAAATTGGTCCATTTTTTTTATTATCTTTGAATGATTCAAAGGTCTGTAAGTGGACAGGGTCTAAGGCAGTTTGGTTATGAAAACAATGTCTGTGCGTGATGTCTGTTTATGGCTTAAGGCCTCCACTGAATTGTTTACTGTGCTTCACACAGCCTGATAAGGAGCAGTGGTACAGAGTGAAAATGATGAATTAACGGTGTGAGCCTTATTTCGGAGCGCCACATTGTTGTGAGTGAGATTTAATTGAAGGAGGAACACAATGAAAAAAAGAAAAAAAGGGGCCAGCCCTTGGATTTACGTAAGCATCTCGCGTGTATTTAACACAATTGCCTCAGGCTTTAAAGATCTGTACGAAATTCTGGTTTCCAGTGTGAGAGAAAAAGCCATGCAGTTATTAGAGCTAGGTTAATTGATGATTCTAAATTATCCATGAATGTAAGGGTAAACGGCTGTTTGTTTCTATCTGATAGACTGGTCGGCTGTCCGGGGTGTACCCTGCCGGGGAACCTATCACTTCAGGGTTATTTCCCGGCCCTGCTGTCACCAGGATAAAGATAGGGGGATGGTAGTTGTTGTAGACCCATTAAATTTTTATGGTAACCAGGATCTAGACTTTGTTGAACTGTATGCAATGTGAAGACAACATGTAGTATTTAAGTGACCAAGTAGTATTTGGATAAAAGTTATTTCATTTCATTTTATTTATTTATTTCACACTTGGTACAACAGATCAAACAAACCAACCACACTTTCTATCAATAAAGCACTACAACCATGTGTGAAAAGGAGCAGGAAGAAGAAAATATTCTTATTAAACCCTGCCCCCTATCTACACTGAAAAAAATGCAATAGGGTGGTTGTTGAATCTGCATAGAATTACTTCATATATCCAGCATGACTAATTTAAATTTCACATCTAAACATATTTTTGTCTTTTAATTTTCACATATTCTTTAAGAATATTCATTCTTTTAGAACAAATCATGTTGAAAAGAAACAAGTTAGTGTGTTTTATCCTCAAGCTCCGCCCCCTGGAAAGGAAAAATCGGCTGCACTGTCCGCCATTTTTGTCTCTCGCTTTGGAAAATCTACTACCATCTGGAGTTTTACACTTGAAGGTAAATAGGATTTTAAAGCTAACACACCAGTGAGAAAGAGTGTAGACCCTTTATATATGTGGACTTTTACTGGGGTGTTGTCATTTTACAGGTATGTGGGCTGTTTATCAAAAACCATGAAAGGCCAATGTTAGCTAGCTCCAGTTAGCTAATGGTAACCGAAATTATGCGATAAGCAAATTAGTAATTAACATATATAATGTGAGTTAATATTGTTTGTATATTCTTTCAGTCTAAATTACCAGACTATTACAAACTTGCATCGGTGTCTGTAGTAAGTGGTGGTACCTGCAGTGTCTTAACCATTAAACAAGCTAATGTAGGGCTGGGATATGACTAGTTTGTTGAAACATGTCTGCTGCCAATGTGACTGCTCACACACGGTAACATTACTAGCACATAGCCACAGCCGCTAAAAACATGCTGAAAGGGCAATCTAGCTTCTGTAGTCAGCAGCTGGAAGACTCAACACAGACCCAAGATTCAGTGTAACGGTTATCTAAATGTTGTGTGTCCTGTTTGTAAGCCCAGAAAAAGAAATTAAATAAAATGACGACCTTGAGCTTCAAGCTAATGTAAGCGTAATGCTATAGCATAAAGCAACTAATGCAATGATGACGTTGTTAAATTAGTAAAAATACAGTAAATATATCCAACATGAATCAGTTATATTTTTGGTCTAAACATAATTAAGTCTCACGCCTTTCACTTGTTTTAGAAGGATGTTCAGTCTTTTAAAACCAGTCATATCAAAATAACAGAAAATAGTTACGTTTTCTGTTGAAACTCCACCCCCCAGGGCGTGTTCTGCGAGGGAAAATTCACTGTGGCGGTCCGCCATTTTTTTGTCGTTGCTTCGTTTACGTTTGGTGCTGAGCTTTACTTTGTCGAGGTAAACTGAAAACTACATGTTTGAGAGGAAACGAAGAGAACATCCATTATATGGGGAAGTTTTTCTCATGAATTGCTGTTGAGCAACATAATGGAAAAAACAAGTCATTCCTTAAGTTAACTAACGATAATGCTAGCTTAAGCTGCAGGACAATATTATGTGCATTAGCTTTTTTTCAGTGTGTGCCCAGTCACATCCGCTTGTTTTTTCTCAGTGAATACAGACTAACAAACTCGTGTCCATTTAGTTTAGTTTTAGTTAAACAGTTAAATAAGCTAGTTTGCCATGGGGTGGGCTCTGTTGGGGGGGGGTGAAGATTTGCATATGTTATCTCACATTCTGTAAGGTAAATTTTCTGGAAAGGTCAAATTAACTAATTTAACTAAGTATTAATGAAAGACCTTGATGTGTATATGACAATAATAGATGTAGTTTCTGGGTCATTTGGCAGAACTGCAAAATGGCCAGAAGGAGGCAACTGCTGTGGTTGCAAACAGGCTTTGGGTGGTATGGAAGTAAGGGCAACTATGGAACTGCTCAGCAACATGGGACCCATAGCTAATAAATAGTAATATGACAAAAAAATAACAACTTTGTGTGGATGTAACCTTGTGAGATTTGAGATTTTGACAGCATTTTTATGTGACAACTTCTCTTTTTAGATAAATGCAGAGTTTAAGCGCATTACCACCATGCCACTGCAGTCCAGATTACTCTCGCATATAGATGTGCTATCTGACAAACTCATAAAGGTCTTCAAAAGGCGAGGAGGACAAATAGGAAGAAGACTGCAGAACATTCTGGAGCCCACGGCCCAGGTAAGAAAAAAATAATTTGTGTATACACTCTAGGGAAAATAATAATTTTAACAAAATGCTGCTTGTCACTCTATGCCAGGAGTATGTTGAAAATCACCTGGGATTTTCACAATTTACCATGGGTGCGTTTTTTTTTCTTCTTTTACCTGCATTAGAACTATGTGTGGAGTTCATAGTTGAACACCTCTCTATGCTCTGACAGTATTCTGCTTCTTTGCATGGAGATTTCACTTCATGCATTACCTTTTTAAACATTCTGAGGACTCAAATCACATGCTGTAATGAATCCATTTTTGTTCACCTAATGTGTTAATGTTAACATTTTTTGGAATAGTGACACAGATTGAAATAAGATTTGGTATAATGTTCTTTGACCAGTGTTCTGTTTAATTAAATTTTGGAATTCTGCATTTTCTAGGCCACAGATGAAGCCATTATCCAACGATCTAATAAGGAAACAACCATGGGAATTTACATCATAAAGTCAAGAGATGCCAATGGCAGCCCTGAGGACATCGGGATAGTCCTTGAAGGCCAGAGAGTCTGGCAGGATTTGGATAACTATACCCTAGCAGCTGCAATGCTGTTTGGACTAATGTACACTTTGAACCTCACCTACCCACTGGAAAAGTATACCTTCGAGGTATTATAGAAACTGGTTATGGAGCTCAAAAGGAACAGCCTTTCAAAGAAGGCCCAGGTTCTCAGGACCAGACTGTACGATTGAACAGTTTTCCAGTTATGATGTGGGAACAACATGTTTACCTCTTCGAATATATACCATCCTTTCTTTTAAGCCGGCACTGGTAAAGTTGCAGTACATAGTGAAACTTATTTTTCTGGCACTTTTCAACTTGGGGCCTTTATTACTGCAGTTTTCACTTTTCAAGCCATGGCTCTTTTAAAAAAAAATTTCAAACTTTGAATGTCCATTTTTCTCAATGGAAATGGTGCCTTGCACCAATTTCACCAATTTGCAATTTTGTTCCCAAGGTGCACCACTACAAACAGATTGCATCGTCTAGTATTAGTGATTGTGATGTTTAGTGATAGAAGCAAGCCAATACTAATCAGTTTAGGTCTCTTGGTTGTGTGCCTGTGGGTTATAATGTTATTTTAAGTCTCTTCTTTGTGTTATTTTAATAATTACACCCCTGTTGCCATATTACCTTATGGCTCTTACATTTAAAAAACTATTTTTTACATAAGCGCGATGTCATAAGGCCCCACAATGTTGAATTCAGGTTCCAGCAGATAACTTTGAGGAATGTTGTGGAATGTTTTTCAAGAGATGCATTGTACAAATATGACTCATGTATATTTTGGAAGCCTGAATTGAAAGTCCATTTTTACAACTGTGTAGTATTTTCAAAAATACAGGTCATTGTTCAAAAATGTTTTGCTTATGTCTTTGATTGAGAGAAAGTGTACAGTACATACAGTAAGATCAGCCTTAATTTAGTTTTATTTATTGAACACTCAATTATATATTAGATTATATATTATATATTAGAAATTTGTTATAAAATAAAATAAGCTTACCATAAAATTGTCTTGTCAGTATAACACATAGTAGTCCAATACAATTAACACAAAAAGTTCATGTCTGATAAACAAGTGGTTTCTGTAAATATTTGACCGGAATGAAAAACATAACAACAACATAAAAAAGTCATGTTCGTGTTACCAGAAAAATGTGTGCAGGTATAACATAAAAAACTAAGGTTAACCAAACATAACTTAATTTCGTGCAACCGATTACAATAATTTTTTTATGTTTATCCCACTGATTATTTTTTTCAGTATACATTCCAACTTATATTACAAGTGGGCACCAAAAATCAGGGAACAAACTAACATTAACATTTATCTCCAGTCCTAACCCAAACCAAACAACAAATTTACAATCAGAATATACCACTCCACATAGTAACAAGGAGAAAAATAAAATTAAAATAAATAAAACAAAAAATTATAATGGATCCATTTTCAATGAACTCCAATTTCATTCGCATTCTTCATATTGAGTTATCATTTTAAGCATGTAACACTTTTTAAAACAATGTAAACTTATACAATTCTTTAAATTATAATGAAGAGGATAAAAGTTATTGAATAGTGTTGAAATAAACTGACAGAATTGAAGGATTAAAATATTCCAACAGCTCAACTTACTCCATCTGAACATGTTTCAATCGTGTTTTATGAACACAAAATGCACAGGTTTACTAAACATGAAAAGGTTGTGTTGATTTAACTCAGTTGTTTAAGTTTCTGCCAAAGCAAAACATTTGTGTGCAACCAGTGTCCACTATTGAATCAAGTAAATCCAACATGTTTTTTCAGTGCAAAAAGGAGTTACAGTACCTGTATTCCTACACAATATTGTCCCGGGAGCGAGAAAAACTTTCTGGTGAAGTTTTGGTTGATTTTTGGGTTTTGCTTGACACTAGCTTTATTTTATCAGTGAGGTTTGGATTGTTTTCTTTCTCTAAGAGAGAGGAAGATGGTTTTATGCTTGGACATGTTTGCAATGGGCCCCAGTATTTGTTATTATATGAGTATTTTATTGGTTACGTTTGTCTTTGCTTTTGTTACAGTGCACTGAAATAAGAACATCTGAGAGGTGTGATCCACCGGTGGTGATATTTTGGTATTTTGTGAGTTCCTGATTTAACAAATCAGCTCTTTAATCCAGGCCTGAGAGATTGAACTTTAAAGCGCTATAAAATATTCTTACTGGAAACAGTCGCAACGTATTTTTCTCCATGATTGTAATGGGCTCTGGAGAAATTCACTTATATGGGACATTGATCACATGAGAAGTCCTGAGCCTAAAAGGATTGCAGCGAGTCAATCCAGTCCAAAAAACAAGGAACTGTTTTCCTTTAAAATGATGACGTCATCTTGCTGGTGATGGAGGCTCGAATAGGTTGCGCGTGAGACTCCATTATCAGCAATACCTGGTATGAATGTGTGTGGATGTATGCATGTGACTGGCCTGTGATGGACTGACGACTAAAAGTTTTAACTGACTTGATACTGAGAAAAAAACGGTACTGACTTTAGGATTAGTAAATGTCCACAAACAATTCACCCAGCCTGTAAAAGAAGGGTGGATGTTTTGTCTTGCTTTGTTTTGTTTTTACAGGAACAGAAGGATGACAGAGACTAAAGGAGGAGGCTGTAGCTTCACATGAGTGTGAACTGCAGACTTAACCCTTTGGTTGCTAATTTTGAGTTACTGATGTTTGCATTAAGAAAAGTGTGTTTTAGTAGCTGTGTTTCGATTAATGTATCACAGTATATTGTTGGGAAGGTTAAATGCTAAAGTGAAGAAAAGCTTTGATTTCACTCATGACTGAACATGTTATTATTAACCATAGCGGGCCACTGTAAAAAGTCAATTAACTGTTATAGAGGGGGGGGAAAAAAGCCAAAAAACTCTATTAATATCTATGGATAACAGGGAAATGGTAGGCTTGTCACATTCAAAATGGAGATATGTAATAATAAACACTGGTCCCCGTTTTTTAGGTGCTTTCTTGAAATAGTCAGCAATTTAAAAGTAGGATAGAACCGACAGGGGCGTGTGATAGGAGGTGGTGCTGCACAAGAACAAGAGCAAAATAAAGAAAAATTATTGTGTTTAGCTTTGATAAATTCAAATTAAAATGTACCATTACACTCAGAGGATCAATATGAAATCAAATATATGCTAATTTTGTATGAAGTACATGACTGATAACTGTTCTGTCCTGAGCTTTTGTTTTTACAGCACCCACTTGACCACACCAACAGTTTCTCGCCACCAAAAGGGAATACTTGCAAAGAATAGGGAGGAATATCATCAACACTGGGAAAGGTAAGCCCCGAAGGGGTGATGACACCATAAATTTCACTTTCATTTTTCAAACATGAAAAATTCTTCAAACATTTAGAGACAGAGTGGATAAACATAATGTCGCAAACCACATAAGGATGGAGAGTTGGAATCGATAAGATGGTGAAATAACACGCAGTAAAATGTTGATCATGTTGATTATGTTTATTCCAGTGTGCAGAGCAAGGTTATTATCATTAACGAAAACTAACGAAATAACGAAAACTAGAAGTGAAAAAACATTTTCGTTAACGAAAAAAAAAAAAAAAAAAAAGGAAAACTAACTAAAACTGTAATGAGTGTTCACAAAACTAACTAAAATTAACTGAATTTATAGCAAAATGTGTTTAGTTTTCATTGATGTGTGCGTGTCCTACAATAGTCAAGGGTGAAAATGAAGTTTAGTTTCCAGATTTTTTCTTGCCGTCTCATTATGCCAGCAGGTGGCAGCACGTTAGTCGAGTCGTCTGTGTTGCTGCTCCGTCCACGCGCAGAATCATGTCAGGAAAAGTCGGGAGAAAGCGCCAGAGTCCAATTTGGGATTACTTTGAATATGACTGTGTTTTGGATAAAGCAAGTGTCTTGTAGTGGAAAGAGACAAATTATGAGGGACATTTATAAAGGGAAAAAATCCCACAAACCTTAAAGTGCACTTGAAAAGGTCACACAAGAAGGCTAACCCAGCTTACCTTGAAAAGGTAAGGGAGCACACTCAACCCTCATCCCCAGAAACAGAAGCTAACTCCATGCAAGGCAGCGTGATGCATCCCGAGACAACAGGACGGGGACATCTACATAACTGTGTGAGTCAATTGCCTTCAAAAAGTTTATCAATTGACTTGAACCAAAATTACGAAAACCTGGTGCTGCAAGAGTTAATAGTCTCAATACCCAAGGATAAGCAGAAGAGCATGACTGATGATGAAACTGAGATTTTGTTACACTTAATTTTTGCAAACACAACTAAAAATATAACTGAAACTAATCGGAACTAAACTGAAACTAAGGATTTTCAACAAAAAAAAAATAGAAACTAAACTAAACTAGCCAACAATTGATAAAAACTAATTAAAACTGATATAAATTCGAAAATCTGAAGTCGAAACTAAATAAAAATAAAAACTAATGAAAATTGCAAAACTGTTAAAAGCCTGTTCCAGACTAAGATGGCGTTGGACATCTTCAGGGCGGAAAAGGGTTGGTGTGACCAAGGTGTGGTTTGGCTTGTTGTGTGTATATTTCAAGATGATATGGCTCTGGATGGACCAGTTACCAGGGCATGGAAGGAGGACGGACTCATTAAATAAGGAGAAGGAATTTTCTGGGATTGGAGATCCTCTGGGTGAGTGGTTGACTAAAAGCATGCATAAAATAAAAGCTATTTTTCATTATTGATTGGTAATAGATTGATAATTGGCCACATTTACAGCTGTATTGACTTGTTGTGGACTTCATGTTTAAGCACTCTAATTAACAGATTGGAAATAGTGACATTAAAGGACAAGTATGCAGCGCCACTCTGTCAGATGCCAGTGACGGTGGGGCTCAGTGATGAATCAGGTGAGCTGGATTCATGGCTGAATCAAAACAAAGCTTCCCCTGCTGTGGTCAGTAAGGGAAAAACAGGGGGAAATATAATTTAAAAGAGGCATTTATAAACGTTTATGTGTGAAGTTTATTAACGGGATAAAAGGGGGTGTTTTACTATTATTTCAGCATCAGCATTATCGTTACATCAGAATCATATAACAAGCATTGCGTTAAACATTGCTTGAAGCTATTGACATTACATTAACATTTGTATTACAGTGATTGTTATAACCTCAGGTTAATCTTCTATTTACAGGTGTCAGGATAATCATATGATCTTTCATTGCAGGTGTAACCATGATCATCTTTATACATATTGCAGTTTGTTGCTCATTATAGAGTTGTGCTCAAGTTAATAAGGGTTAAAAGCTACAGTCAGCGCGATGTTTGGCTGATCTATGGACTGGAGTGACTTCGAGCATAGAAGGCCGCACGCGCTTACATAACACCGATGTCATGCTTTTCTTTGTGATCTTTTATTCAGTTATATCTTTTGCTAAGTTTTAAGTAGTGGCAGTTGATTAAACAACATTCATTTAATTTTACATACCTGATTCAGAGCATTACACACAGATCAACTTAACAATCTGCAAAACCTTGTAGCTGCAATGTTGTGTCTCCATAAGGGACAGTTGGCTCCAGGAGATAAGTGGGAGTCAGTGCCTGTCCTCGAGAAGGAGAGAATGTTCCTTTGCTGTGTCAACAAGTTCATATTCCAGTGAAGTTCATATTAATACAGGTTTTGTTTCATGGCAATTCTGCGGACGCAGGCTCTGGGCGGAGCCAGGAGTTGAACAGATCTAACATGACAATTAAATTGACTTCATTCCCTGGCACCGGATGACAGGACTGGAGCAACGACACTGGATAGGAGAAGGTCTCATGCTTTCTAAGATATGAGGTCACTAACCTTTTTTTTAAATTTTCTAGCTCCGTTGATTTGACACATGGGAATGTGTCAAACAAGGGGGGAAGTTGAGTTTTAACATCAAACAAGGGTTATATGAACATTTTTATGACTTCATTTGTGTTTTAATAACTTAGGTATAGTAAAGCTTAAGCTAATAGTGACCCAAAAGGTTTCCGGACTTTTTTAGAGAATCAGTGAGAAGCATAAATCATTATTTCCATGTTTAAGCGTTAATCATTGGAATGAACTGAATAGCGTTTAGAAGATAAAATGCCTGTGTTCATGAGAAGCTGAGTACCACACTGGAGAGGAAACCGTGGGACGGTAGGCAGAAGGAAACACATGATTTTTGTGAAAACGGGGGGCAGATGTTAGAATTAAAAATGGCTAATTTGTTTTTGATGTCTTTTGTTAAAATGAGTGGTTTTAATAATTTTCAGACACACCTTGCAAATGTGCTTATACGGTAATGAGTTGGCACTCGGTCTTTTGAAGGTCATAAGCTTCGTTCGGCGTGATGGTCCGGACTGATAAAGTGTAGGAAATGCCTTGAGTGCAGAGGGCTAAATGCAAACACGCTTACACACACATAGGATATGATTGGAATGAGTCCCTGGGACATTCTGAATATTCTAAACCAGGGGTGCCCAATCCCGGTCCTCGAGAGCTACCGTCCTGCAGCTTTTAGATGCATCCTTGTTCCCACACACCCGAATCAATTGAATGGCTTGTTATCAGGCCTTTGCCAAACACGATGGCATGCTGAAGAGGTAATCAAACCATTTGATTCAGCTGTGTTGGAGTAGGGATGCATCTAAAAGCTGCAGGATAGTAGCTCTCGAGGACTGGGATTGGGCAGCCCTGTTCTAAACCAATTCTGAATCGCCAGAAGATCAGTAGATAACAGCATTAGATTATTAGAGCTAGGAAGTGAGGTGTTTTGGTTTTCTGTCTCTTACAGAGGAAGGAACAGACACCAGACGAGGTCACAGATATACGAGGATCCCTCGCAGCAGAGACAGACACGGTGACTGCCGAGACACCAACTGGGTTCAAGTGTCATGGCATTTTGGGCTCCGATTAGTCACCTCAAAGGATGGATCCCATAAACACAGCAATAACCATGAAGGGGTTGGCGGAAATCCAGGAACACCAGACCAGCGAGGTTCAAGAGGCTCTTGGTCAAAAGGGGGACACGTTCCTGTTCCTTTTTCTGGGGGATACACAGGACACACAGGACCCGAGGATACACAGATCGTTGTTTGAAATCGGGGCAGAATAATCCCCTGATCTGTGCAACGACTGAAGGGTTGTCTAACCCCTGAGGTTGAAGAAAGAAGAGCAGAG
Organism: Copadichromis virginalis; assembly: GCF_057382275.1. Taxonomy (NCBI): domain Eukaryota; kingdom Metazoa; phylum Chordata; class Actinopteri; order Cichliformes; family Cichlidae; genus Copadichromis; species Copadichromis virginalis. The sequence continues at coordinate 22,235,107 of NC_140633.1, forward strand.
GATCACCCAACTGGAAGACACTGGTAGCTGCAGCAATAAAATAAAGGCTAAAAGCTCCTCAGACAGAGGTTCTAGTCTGAGTACGTCTGAAGGGTATAAGGTAGCACCAAAATAAAGCTGTGGGAGAACTGGGGAGTGTCATCTGTACCTGCTACTGTTGTAATAATAGTTTTTCTTGCATCTGAACTGCGCAAACACAGAGGTCATCTCACATATGGTTCGCCCAACAGGGGGACAAAGGACCTCAGGAGTGAGAAGAAATGAACCCGGTCACACTGGATTACAGGGTGTAGGTGAGCTCTTTATTCTAAAGAGCTCAACAGGGGGAGTGTGGGATTATAATATTATTTTATGCCATGTTAGACCCCTAATTAAAGATTGTGAATTATGTAGTTTTAGTTTGCATTATTCTCCAGAATTAGAAGAAGCTGATAACTATTGCATTTGTTAAATTGATTCGCATTACATTAGACTGCTGATTTATTGTGAATGAATGATATTGTTTTATGATGCATTATACTGCTGAGTTATAAGAAATACTGTTCGCAGAAAGTCATCGCCTTATTTGTCTGATTAGAAGAGAACAGAACATACTGGAGTTTTCTGCCCCATCTCAGCAGGAGCAGATAAACAGGGAGCCAAGGTCGTAGCTTAGGCACTGTGTGAGAGAAAGAATGTGAATGTTTAGGCTTTTATGAATAGGTGGAGGCACCAGAGGCTATAAGAGTTTGAGCAATGCTCCACCATTTTGAGATCTGATGCTGTCTGCGTACGGTGTCCATCTCCCACGCGTGTGATCATTAAAATCATCGTTTGACTCAACCCGACCGGACCAGTGTTGTTATTTTGGTTTTTCCTCTTGTATCCATCCCCAATATTTGAATCCGTAACAGTGGCTTAATAAAAATTAATTTGTAAATAGTGAGATACAAGTACTAGAAAAACAGACAATGTTCAAAGAAAAAAGGGCAGTAATGATATCAGATTTTCACATCATTAATTATCATAGTAAAAATCACGATGATAATGTCAAAAACAGCAATTAGACCATTATTTAAAATTATTTATTAAAAAATAGGTAGAACAAACTTTTATTACTGTGGTTGTCATTGACAGAATATTTAATTTTTAAATATCAGAGTTAGCAGCAGTGCACTGCAACTGTGAAACATTTAAGTCAAGTTAACTTAAAGAAAATAAAACCGCTAACAGTTTTGCAATGAGGATTTTAGTTAAATCCCGAGGATTAAAGTTGAAAATCGAGGACATTTTAGAAAAAAACCCCATTGTTTCCAAGCCTGTGATATGCAGGTTAAAGTACAACATGTAAAACCGTGTGGTTGATGCTTTTCTTTTTTTCTGTAAAATGTCGTGGAAAATGGAAATGCGACTCCCACGCTGGTTATTTCATCACCTGAGAGTCGCTTCAAAAAATATTTTGAAATACAAAACAGATGTTTTTAAAACAAAATGATCCAGTTTAATTCATCAGTATATTCAGACCTGGAAGTTCATGCTGCGGCCACTGGTCAGACTGAGCTCTTTACCAAAGTGAAACTTGAATTATTGCCCAAAAGTGAAATGTAAAACCAGGGTGCCTAAAGTTAATGCCTTAATTGCCACCTACGCTGCCAAAACATTTGAGTTTGAAACAATCAACCAAAACTGAAGACCTTGCTCCTTGTGCCCCACATCACACACCTCATTATTATAATGAAACCGCTTGCAGCGATGACAAACTTCTGTGGCAGACTTGTGTTGTGATTTTGAGAAGACTACCAAAGTCTTATAGAGCTTATGACATAAGGACCTGATGCCTTTGCAGGTTGTTTTGACAAACTCATTTTTATTTTGCTCCTACACAGCCACACACACACATATATACACCTGTATGGCTGTGCGCTTTCCTCTCCTCTCCAAACCTCCCACCCCTCTTTTGGGACCGGACAGTTACTTAAATAGGGAAGTCATGGTTACCGTAATGGACCTGAGCTGTGCCGGCCACCCCTCCCCTGCAGCTAAGCCACAAACCACACCTTGCCGCAGAGCAGTAATCAACAAATATAAATAGGCAATATAAAAATATATTTGGTAAGACATGATAATACAAAATGTGCAACCTATTATTTAAAACAAAAACAAGAGAAAAATCAAACACAAAAGTATTAATAGCTGGCAAGACTACTGACAAACTGCTACTTCCTTGATTTTCTTGAGAAACTTGGGAGCAATTAATATCTACAGCTGTTCGTTTCTGTTTCATAAAAACCCTAAAAAGCTAGTTAAAGTAACCTAAAAATAAAAATCCGTAAGCATCTGTAACATACCTTAAATTAAGTTAATATCCCACTCACGGGTCTCCTTATGAAACATTTACAGGCGGAGCGCTAGTTAAATCCAGGATGTGACGACTTTTGTTTAATCATTTGTTGTGTCAGAATTGTTATTAGTGAGAAACTGGTCTAGGATCTCATCAATTACATTACACTCGAAATTCACTTGTGCCAGGTCCAGCGCAGGCACGTGGGAGAGAAGAAGGCGCCCGACGTTCTGCCGAAGCTCTACCAAACTAAGGGGAAACAGAAAGGAGAAAAACAGTGAGGCTGCTTTCATAAATTGCTTTATCAAAGAGGGCTACATCAAAACCACGAGGAGTGATCTCCCAGCAGTCCAACCTTCTGGATGCATCTGAGTTTGAATGTGTGCCAGAAACAGCTGCCCCTCCTTCCTCCTCTGGATGTGTCTGAATTGAAGATTCACTGGTTGTTGGAAGACTTTGTGCTTTTTCCCTTTGGTGCTCTAAGCTTAACTGGAGCTCTTCACACTGGGCTGCCAGGTTTGCCTTGTGCTCCTCCACAAGGTCCAGCTGGTGGTGCAGAGGGAGAGGGTAGGTACGAAGGTCAATATCAATCAAACGAAAGGAGAAATATATTTAAAAAGTGCATAACAGTGGGCAATTTGGGATATTTTCCCTTATACAGTTGGATTGACAAGTAGATGTAAGGTATACCTCATAGCATGTGCTTTTATCAGAACACCAATTAAGGCACATGACAACATCGGCCAGCTGCTGCCAGATGTTAAATAAATAAATAGATAAATAAATATAAGGATTAACAAGAAGCACTCAGTAAGTGCAAACCTCCCCCAGGGCAGCGCTGAGGAGTATTTACTTTTACATACTGTTCCCTAAACAGTATGTTGCCAATACAAACATTAGCAGTAAGAATCATAGTTGTAACAGCTCTGTATACCATCATTTAGAATTAGAATTAAACTTTATTGTCATTGCACATGCACAGGTACAGGGCAACGAAATGCAGTTTGCATCCATCCAGAAGTGCTTTAGTGATATAGATATATTACAATATATATTAGCAATAGTATAGATATGTAAGTATATTACAGAAATGGGTCTATTATGGTATGTTATAATGACCTTCAGATCAATCTATTTGACCTCTATACAGGTCAAATTTGACATGACCATTTCCAACTTTGTGTTTACAGACGGAGTGACATGCACGTTCCTACGTCAGCGCTACCAGAAGCATAAGCTAGGCAGAGGCAAAAAGCTTGTTTAGTTCAGTGCGTTTAAGACTCAAATTATTTCAACTGAATGTGAGAAAAGCTTTTTGTCATCACTTTTACTATTTTCTTTAAACAAAGACAGCCCTACACAGTGTCACTGACCCGTGAGCGCAGCTCTTCTGTCTCCTTCGTTCTTTGATCCAGTTTCCGGACTAGAGCGTCAACTTGCAGTGCGATCTCATCATCGTTTTCCACATTTTTGTCAGCACTCAGATTGGCCTTGGTATCAGATGCTGCTATTAAAGCCTCCTTCTCTTTAATCAGTTCACTGACTTTCTGTTTGGCCTTCTCGAACAGACTTTTGTAGTCCGTCTGCCATCCTGTTTCTTCTGTCTGGCTGGCTTGGTGACAACACTCCTTCTTTACGCTGACCGGTGCCATCTCCTTCAGTTTTTTCTCCAGGTCTTTCACTTGTGAGGTAAGTTTCTGGACCTGTTCTTTTAAAGAGTCTCTCTCCTGAGCGGTCTCCTGCATGAGCTCAAGCAGCTGGTCTTGTTGTTGCTGTACCTCAGAGATATTGGGGTAGGTAAGTGGACTATATTCGTTGTCACCGATATTTGAACAGGAAGGTCTAGGACTTCCTTCCCTTTCTAGATCATGGTTCACACCATTCTGCAAGGTCTTCTGTCCCTGATGTTCACTCTGACTGTCTCCACTGCTCTCCTGCTTAAATTTTCTTTGCTGAACGTTGCAGTTATCCATATTTGAGGTCTGTTCTTTACCACCCTTATTAATATCATCTTGCTTTTGGTCCTCGCCTTCTTGCTTCACAATAGGTGCTTCTGTCTGGGTAGTGGCGCTTGACAGCTGTGGAAGGGGCGCTGGGGAGGAACTGGTTTCCACAGCTGCAGACCCTGCAGAGCTTGCTCCTGCAGCATTCGTGTCTGAGGGGACATCCACAGCAGCATCATCGCTACACTCCAACAGCATGCTGACATTATTGTCACTTTGCTCTTCCTCTTTCTTCACTTTATTTAAATCGTAGAGGTTCTGTTTTGGCTTGGGGGTGCTAGCAGTCTCCAAGATGACAATTTCATCGTCGGTATCATCAGTATTACTATCGACATTCACAGAAGGAGAGCTCAGTGGGGTCACATCTACTGATGGGGCTGTTTCCGAGGTGCTCCTGTGGAAGCCATTTATCCGAGATCTTTTTGGTGTGTTCTGTGGAGTAACAGGCAGTTTCCTTTTTACTCTGCAGAGCACAAAAAACAGAGTTAACGCCCAATGTTACTGTCCCAAAACACATATTTAAGCTGCCAAACAAAACAAAACCATACCTCAGGGTTGACAATGCGCCTGCTGACAATGCGCCTGCTGACAATGAGCATACACTAGTAATAACTGGAAAACCATCATTACGAGAAGGGCTGTAGGCTAAAGAGAAAGAATACAAATACATTTTAATTTCTCAAAGTGTTTTTCCCCACTCACACTCAAAGAGAAAAATTTCTCACCAGCTGAAGAAATGGTGGAAGACGTCAGCGGTGAGGATTCAGGCCTTGTAGCGCCCTCTTGTAATGAACAGCTCCTCAAAGTAGTGGGAGTGGAAGGGGATTGGTGGACAATCTGTCAATAAAAAAAAGACTGAACATTAATCATCATATTAGACTAAACTGAATCTAAATTTAGCACAAAAAGTAAAGAATCTTGTATTTGGCTGATTATTTTTTTGTTGTAACAATTTTTCTTGGCAATAAATCTTACACCGTTCCCTTAAATGGTACCATTTAAGCCCAAGTTGATCCCACAACTGTTCAGTCGGTTTGAGGTCAGGAATGGTTCGGTGCGAGACTGCGGAGATATGGGATTGCTACTGGTTTTATCTCGTCATCTCTCTGCACTGATGAGCCATTTTTTCCAGTGAGGGAGATGCCGCCTCATACTAACCACACTGCCTCCACCTCCAAAAGTTCTTACCCAATCAGTGCTGCAATCAACATATCGTTCTCTGCATCTTCTCCACACTTTCACATGTTCAAGTTCCAGTGCACATGGGCACAAAAAGGCCTGATGGTGAACCACAGTCTTCTTGGCAGGCTTGTTGGCAGCCCAGTGAGACTGGAGATTGGCTATGTGCACTCTGCCTGGGTAGAAAGCTGTCGGCCATATCAGCTTGCAAACCGTGACTTTAAATCTGTAGAAGCCTGTCTAGAGTTCCTGAGGAAAAGTGGAGTTCTTGTGGTGTTATCTTCTTGGGATGCCTACTTCGTGGCTTACCTGTGAAATCCCCCATTATATGGAAACCGGCCCTCAATTTGGAAGAGGTGCTAGGTTTAGTTTTTTGCAGAACACCAGCTTGAAGCTGCCCTATAACACTGGCCTAGATAATAATAATAATAATAATAATAATAATAACAACAATAATATGATACTACTACTACTACTAATAATAATAGTAATAATGATAGACCAAACAAATATATAATTAGAGTTTGTGCTAAGTTTAGATTTGTTTAGTCTAATATGATGATTCTATCAATAGCACATTGCTGCTGGCCTCCAAAGTGATAAATGGGAAACACTGTTTGATGCAGCCGCCGTTCCAGGTCTCCCTGCCGCTCTCCGAGAGCCTCATTTTGTTTGGCAAGTTTAGACAGAGGCAACTGTTCTTCATGGGTTCAATACTCCACAAATGCGCACAGGATCACAAATAATTAAAATGACAAAATCCCTCAAAGTCATAGTAAGGCACTGCAGGTGCCCTTGCAGCAGAAAAAAAAGAAAAACGATTTACAGAAAATGACGCATCCTTACCATCTGTCTTTCCTTCTCCTGTTTCTTTTCCTCTCTCTCCCTGTAACAAATAAATCACACAGGTCACCTCTTTTATGATCAGTTAAGATTTTCGTTTAGATTTCTGTATAAATATTAATTTAAACTTCTGTCACTGTGACTCACTGCTGTTTGTAGGTCTTGCGATACGAAGGCTGATCATCATCAGAGTCTTCTTTTTCCTCGGCTACCTGGCAGCTCCTGTAAGTGCAATTGAGAACTGAAGTGAAAAGACTGGTAACCAGTGCTAGTCCCCCTCCCATAAGTAGATAAAGATTTTCTTTCCTGATTCATCTGTGTGTGTTTGTCCATTCAGAAAAACCAGTGTCACCATATAAGGAGGTAGTGACATAACCATGTAATAATTACCAGCAAATTTAGGTTCCTCAAACACTGGAATAAAATGGGGGTCGACTTTTTATTTGCCCTTTGCCATGGTATTTGCCGTGGCCATACTGGTATCAAAGCACCATTGATGAAGGCTTTATTTCTACTATTCACTTATATGTTTAACTCTGAGTAAACACACTCAGAGTTGATGGAAATAACTCTGATCAGGCCTTGTTGGAATCAAAACCGATGGTTAGTTTTGGTAATGGACTCAGAGATTGTTGAACCTGCTTTCTGGAACAGAATCATGGTAAACTGCCAAAAATCCAATTACCTGAACTGAGGATCAGGGTTCATTTGGCAGAACCATTTCTCTGGCAGCTTGTTGATGTCAATGCCATCAGGAAGTTTACGCCACTGCAGACAGCTATCACACTGCGCCCAGTTTTGATCTGGTCGCTTCCTAAAGACAAACCGGCATGGTTAAACACATATGCAAACACAAATTTGAATGAATGAAAACCTGATGCCAGTCGCTGCGAAGTGTACTAACTTGATATCTTCTGGTAGTATGGTGCTATTTGGATTTTCTTTCGTCTTTCTGTAGCGTATCTCTTTCCAGTACTCCTCCAATTTAATCCCCAAATTATTCATGGTTTTCCTGTGCCAAGAAAGTTTGCATCAGACAGACAGACTGTGCCTCACCCACCCAAACCTCATTATGACCTCAATCGAGCCTTCGAGGTGATAAATGTAATCAGGAATGCTATTACCTGTACTTGTCATTCTCCATAAAACTCTGTTTGTTGTGAGTGGGATCCAAAAAGTTACATTCTATGACCCCAATGACTCCAACACCGTTGTTGTTGGCCTGTAGGAAGCAACATTTTAGCAAATGATAACATCTACATCATTCTACATGTTAAAACACGTGATTAAAGAAAAACTCACTTAAACAGCAGAAACTGACCTTAAGCTGACAGCCGACACGTTCGTAAGCTTTAATGAGCCGGTTCTTGTGATACATCATTATGCCACACTGGTCTTTGCTTTTGGTGTTATACCCAAAAGTAATAGGAATTCTTTGGGTCTAGCATACAATTTAAGGAAAACGCAAAAAAACAGCAGAATAAACATATCACCAAAATTATACAGTTGTAGAAAAGCTGTGTAAAAAGGATACCGGTACTAGGAAAGTAGGCTTATAGTGATCCTTTCTGATCCAGGCCAGGCTCTTGGCGATGAGCTGAGATTTCACCTTTTGACCCCGAACTATGATCTGCATTCGAGGCTTCAGGTACAGAATGCTGGAAAATGCCTACACCCACCCACAGATGTCATTTTACTTATACAATCAGAAGAATCGTGAAAAAGAAAACAGGGTGGAGCTCATAAATTGGGGGAAATCTCTAAAAACCATGATTAAGAGTGACTATTTTACAGACCTCCTTAATGCAATATCTGCCTGTAATTTTTCAGCTTATAAAGTTTTCTCCTTATATATATATATATATATATATATATATATATATATATATTTGAGAGAGAGGGATCCATGCATTCATAGTTTTTTAAAAATCTTTTTATCTTTTATAATCACCTTTAAAGTGTTTGTGCCAATAACATCATGTACAGTAAAACAGGCATGGAGAACAGCACTGACTGGGAGAGGCTTTGAACAGATGACATACTCAGTTCAATTCAACATATAATACTTTAAGAATGCACAAGCATCTACCTATCATCTGTGATATAATTATGTAGAATTATAACGTATTGTTCATAAACAGGCAGCCTAACATTCATGAAACATTATTATATTAAAACACTCAAATTTGTCTCAGTGCCACACAGGCCTCAATGTGAGCTTGAAGCCAATTATAATTTTTAAGTTGTTTAATGTGTAGGTGCTCACAATAAACAGATTTTTAATGAAAGGCCCGGGACTTCGGTAGCATAAAAAAGTGGCTATTCTTTGTGCCCATGAGGATCAGTCACTCTTTTTACCATTATTTAGTAAAAGTTAGGTATCAGACTAACGCTTAAAGCTTTCACTTGAGTGAAGTAACTCACATTACTGCTACTGCTAAGTAATGTTAGCCAATTTTACAGCATATTTCATAAATCACTATGCCATAACTAACTACTGGGGCGATCGTGGCTCAGGAGTTGGCAGTTCGCCTTGTAATCGGAAGGTTGCTGGTTCGAGCCCCGGCTCTGACAGTCTTGTGTCATTGTGTCCTTGGGCAAGACACTTCACCCGTTGCCTACTGGTGGTGGTCAGAGGGCCTGGTGGCACCAGTGTCCGGCAGCCTCGCCTCTGTCAGTGCGCCCCAGGGCGGCTGTGGCTACAATGTAGCTTGCCAGCACCAGTGTGTGAATGACTGAATGTAGTGTGAAGCGCTTTGGGGTCCATAGGAACTAAGTAAAGCGCAGTGCATTTCAGTCATTTCTTCAGCAAGGTTGATAGCTGGCAAAATAATAATAAAAGTTTCCAAAATTAGCATATTTTATTTACACATACTCAAAAATGATTTACTAGGACTCACCTGTCATGTGACTCAGTGTCATTTTCCATCAAACACTTATTTTATTTCTCTATCTGATAAGAAAACTATTCGGTCAGATAGTTATTTGTGGTGAATGAAATACAGTTTCAAGCACGTTTAAGCATCACATCTGAAATTCAAGCGCTTTTCAAACCTTGAAAAGACTATATTCAAGTATTTTCACCTGTACGAACCCTGCCTGAAGCATAACCCATCCTCTCTGAAACATGGTGGAGTTATGTCATGGGCATGTATGGCTGCCAGTGAAAACGAGCCACTACTGTTTACTGGTGAAGTGACTGCTGATAGAAGTACCAGGATGAACTGTGGAAGTATGCAAGGCTATACTCTCTGCTTCAAAAATATATTAATCTGAGCCTGGGGACTCAGATGGGGGACTGTATACAAATGGCTGCAATTCTTTAACAGTTAATGCAAAGCTTTTGTTTAATCCCACAAATCCCTCTGCTGTTTAATTTTACTGTGTAGGTGCACAGAGGTAAACTTACAAAAATTGTGTCACTGTCAAAAAAAAAAGCTGAACCTGTGGATCTAACCAGAAGTTGCCCACTGGACTGAACTGTGATTAGCATCTAAAGCTGTTGCACTCTCATTTTTGGATGCATAATTATGTTGAGGACAAAGAGGCTTTCTCTTTTAGCACCAAGTGCTAATGGTTTATTTCAGGGCATGCGCATTTATGCTGCTTACCCGAAGCGAGTACATGCTCTCAGGGATGTGTGACGTGATCTTGTCTGGACGCTGATTAGTGTCATTCTCTGCACTGTAAACCTCAGATGGAATTCGGATGTCGTACCGATCCTTCTCAAAATCAAACTCTGTTGTTCCAGTAGATGTCCTGACAAAAAAACAAAACAAGACACAGTTTATGTTATTGGTTATTAGTGCAAAAGACAGTTAGAATATAAGTGCAGAGAGGGAGGACTTTGTCATGCAATATTTCTTAGAACTATGTTTACAAAAAGTTAGAACCCTCTGGAAAATGTGAAATAAATTGAAAGGAAGGATTGCAAAAGACTAAATACTGAGTTGGGAAGGCATTTACCTCGCTCTAAAAAGCAGCGTGAATAAGTGGTTAACAGTTTAGGTATAGAGAAAAACCAATTAACTGAGTCATTAGGGCGTGCATGTTTTGAACTACTATTGGTATGAAAATCAGAAGAATTTTCTTTTTGGAAATCATGGATGCATCATCCTTGAGGTAAATGTAATGGTATGGAGTGCATTTCAACAAATGGTGTGCAGTTGACATCCAGTTAATTTGCCCTGTTTGTCGTGCAAAGAAAGCTTCCAGATCTGTAAACTATCATCTTTTTATCAGGCAAACAAGAAAGATGGTGATTTGATTCTTGTAGGAATGATGATAATCTGTTCATTTGTTTTATCTTATTGATCCAGTAATGAGAGGCTTTAACTAGCAGGCTTTAATTGCAACAGCATAGCCTCTGAAATCACATATGACCCTTTATTCCTGTGTGGACCACAGACAGACCTGCGGAGGTTCCAGATGATGATCCGTGTGCCAGTTTTCGACGTGGATCCCGGCAAACTAATTGCATGAATCTCTGAGAGTAGCTCTTCTTGTGTGCTGAAAGGGGAATACTGCAGAATGGCCTGTAGACTGGATTTCTGGTCCTCTCTTACACAGAGTAAAGGAGAAGTTAAGGACGGAAAACAAAGGAAAAAGGGAAGTATGACTTATGACAAAAGATGACAAAAAAATACCCTTCTCAATGACATTTACAGCTACAAACCTAGCACATCTCACATGCTAGGTTTGTAGCTCAGTTCAGATTTTCTCCTACTCCATTCTTCAAATAAATCAAATCCTACTTGATAACATTTAGCCCGACTCCACTCATACAATCATGTGAAGAAGAAGGTTTGTTCATGATGAGGTGCTGCTAATCAAATGAATTTGATTAAATGATGATTGACATGTTTGAACACTTCTAAAAAAGCAGAAGATTTGGCCCGTTTGAAGATTTCAGGTAACTTCACACAGTATCAGAACTATACAGAAAACAATTACTTTGTGTTATTGCTGCTAAAGATGTTTCTGCAACACATTTCTCCCTCTGAAAACGCTACGTCCAGAACAGAATCAACCTTTTGGGATCTACTTACCTGGATGACTGAGCGTGCATCAAGACACGTGTTTCTACAAGCTACTGAATTATGCATAAAGTGCTGGTGCACGGTGCCAGGCATCACAGTTCTGATTATTTCTCCTGAATTCTTTTCTATCAGACACTACCGGACCTCTGCTTTAATAGTCTGACTCTTGGGAACAATTCACAGTGCACAACCCTTTAAACATGGAGATAAAAACTCCAACAACAATAGTCCTGGTCAAGTCTTTGCTTTTCTACAGACCTCACTTGTAAACCAGTAGAACAGGACAACCACAGATCTAAATAAAATAAATACAACAGCAAGACTGGAAGCACTTCAGAGGTGTAAGAAAAGATGAAATCAGAGTTATAAAATTTTTGTTTTAGCAAAGTTGCAGGACTTTGTTATCACACCTTTTATCTAGTCTCTAATTTTGATTTATTTATGTTTTTTTTTAAAGGAATCTCTTTTTTCTCCCTTTTTTCTCTCTGAGATCTCTGGATTGCTCCTGTTCTTTTTCAGCTGACTTAATTTGATCCTGGAGTAATGAATACATAGTTGATGTATAATATTTCATTAGATAAAGGATATAGTTCTTGGAGTCGCTCTCTTCAAAGGAAACAATAGGTACAATTATTTGATCTGCACCAATCTTTTCCAGGTAAGTCTGGGAGAGCATCCCCACGCATAAGCTCCTCTTCGACTTGGAGAAGACAATAGCATCTTTGCCAAGACGCATGGAGCCAGACTTGAAGCCATTGCCATAGATTCCAATTGGATCTTTACCGTTCAGGGGCATCTTGTCACTGTATCCGAAGCTGAAGGAGAGAAAATGCAAATTTTTTTTTACCAGTTTTGCAAACCATAATTCTCCCTCTGAAGGGAAGCAGTATGCAATCAGTTCCATTTGTCTGACTGTCTGTTAGCAGTCTAGCATCCACAGTTTTCAAGATATCATGTTTAACTTTTGTCTGATGGCAGGTACCAAAAGCATCTCTAGGTGATTTAATTTTTGATTTAATTTAATATGGTCATGATCAAGGTCAAGGTCACACCAAATGTGGAAATCAGTTTAAATGCTATCTTACGCACAATTTATCATGGCTTCAATCTTCACAACAACATACTAGGCCTCGGAAGACATGAGCACCTAGGTTGGCTAAGCATTTGACCTTAACCTTCATTGTTAGCACCAAATTTGTAATGCGCCTTAACATTGGTTGCCAACCAAGAAGAAGAAGAAGCTGTGAGCCAGGAGGGAGGAGGTAGGTGAGTGAGTGAGTGATTCGTTCGCTCTATGATTCAGCACAGGAGGGAGGGGGTGAGTAGCTCAAATGTGCTGTTAGCATGTTAGCAGAGCGAAGCTACTGTGAACCGAGGAGCTATTTTCTTGATGTGAGCTTCTACTCAGGGTTTTTCCTTCCAGTTCAGAGCAGAATTTTTTTTTGTTAAGATACTGGATGTTGTGTTTTTCTCCACAATTTTAATTATAAGCTAGATACATTGCTGCTAACAGCAACAGGGATGAGTCAGTGAGTCAGTTGAGCTTGTGAATCATGATTCATGAGTCAGTAAAGTGATTCTCGAGTATTGAACGATTCGTTCATGATTCGCGCGTCACTACAAGAGACCATATCGAGTAACACATGATATGAAAAGGCATGGTGAGAGCTGTACAATACACTTTTAATTTCTTCAATACGACACCCAATGATGGCACAATGACACCATAAAATTCTGCAAACCACACACTCCATGAATTTATGTTAAAATCTCAAGGTTTTACAAAGATTTCAATCTTCTGAAATCTGACTTTCCACAAGTTTCAAAAAATGACACCGTAGTTGCATCTGTACCTGAGCATCTTATGCATTGTTTTATTGTCCAGCCCATTTCCATTATCCATGAAGCTGAGGCATTCTTCTCCTTTGACCACAGTTTTATCAATCCAGAACTGTTTGGCACTGACGTCTGGGTCGTAGGCATTGTCTGTCAAAAACAGTTTTAGGGAGCATTTAAAATCCAAATATGAACGCCAGAATTACAGTGTAGATGAGCAGCAGGGAGAGACTACTTTTTTTAACAGAGGACCTATTTTTCTGCTACATACAGTGTACATATTAAACAGACTCATAAAGTTAGATTCGTGCAGAAATATAGTGAAGATTATATATATATATATATATATATATATATATATATATATATATATATATATATATATATATCTTCACTATTATATTACATATTATTGTTATTTATTGTATTTTTTTTTAACATGAAACAAGACATACAGTTCAATCAAGTAAATATTTGACTTTGTTATATAATCATCTGTCTGTGTCGTTACAGCTGTTGTTCTCAGAATTGGAAGTGAAATAGAAACCAACCTCGAAATACAATGAGATCACAGTGACTCACCAATCAGTTCAGCTATAGCGCTGAAGGGCCAGGTGTGGCTGGTGGAGTTGCTGTGCAGAAACTTGGGCGAAAGCTACAAGTGAAACAAATTCAATTTCACAAATTAGTTGCATTTTATATCACATCCACCACAACAAAGGGGCTTTACTGACTTTATTTATTTTTACTGCATGGAAAATATGCTCCATGTTTAAAACAAAGGTTTGATGTAATTTTGAAACCAAAACCTGGTCAGTTCAGCGCTGCACTGGTCAATTTAGTGAAAATACATGCAAATCTTTGCAGAAGAGATCAGACTTGTAATAGGGAAGAACAGTAAGGGGAAGGGTTTCCCACATGTAGCAACAGCACAGGAAATCCAGATAAAAATGTTTGTGTAAATTCTTATTAACACAAAAACTGAATCAGCTAATCACATGGCAGTAATTCAGCATGGTCAAAACAACCTGCTGAAGTTCAAACCAAACATCAGAATGAGAAAAAAAGGTGAGTGAAGGATTTGCTCTGTAAGCAAACTGGTGCGGGTGAAGGAAGGGTGGTAGACAGTCTCTGATGTGCTGAGACAGTATCTGCTCCAAAAACTTCATGACTACAGACGTGAGGGCTACAGGTCTGTAGTCATTGAGATCGGAATGATAGTGGAGACCTTCAGATTGGTGGGAATGGTGGCATGAGTCAAGGAGAGGTTGAGCACCCTTCTAAAGAAGGTGTTGAGGTCCTCTGCGAGTTTGAGGCTGCTGTCGGCAGTTGGGGGCTCTGGTCTTTCTAGTTGGTGAGAGATTGGGATGCCGCTCCACACCTGGCTGGGGGTTGTTATCAGTGAGGAAGCCCTCGATCCTCTTCTTATAAGCCTCCTTTGCCTGTTTAATACCCATCCTCTGGTTGGCACTGGCAGGTTGCACAAGGAAATGACCCTCAGCACGAAGGTTAAGTGACGAGTTCTGATCAGAGCCTGGATTTTACTTGTCATCCAAGGTTTTCAGTTAAGTTTTTGTCACTGTCACATTTTCTACACGGCAGTTAATGTAGAAAAGGACAGAGTGATTGAAGGTCTCCAGATCCTGCTGTTTAAAAATGGACCAGTTTGTCAGATTAAAACAGTCCTGTAGCTGGAGGAGAGCATCACCTGGCCATATGTTACTAACCACACAAACTTTGAAGCAGATGGGCTGAAGACCACACTGGGTGGCACTCCCCTCAGCTAAGAACATGCAAACTGAGGCTCCAGTTTGCTCAAATTAACCCAACAGCAGAATGGAAAAATGTTGCTTGTTCTAATGAGTCTCTGCTTGCTGGTGTAATGGTCAGGTCAGAAAACAACATGCCTTGTATCAAAAGTTCAGGGTGGTGGTAACAGTGTAATGGTGTGTGGGAAACTACCAACTGAGAACCGTTTAAACCTTACAACATAACTGAATACTGTTGCTGGCCATGTTCATCCCCTCATGACTACAGTGTACCCATTGTCTGATAGCTGCTTCTGGCAGGATAACGTAACATATCACAAAGCTCAGATCATCTCAAACTGGTTTCTTGAACATGGCAATGAGTTCACTGTGCATCTTTGCATATTGTTTTTAATGTGTTACATTTGTTTACCTTATTGCTTGGTATTGTCATTTTTTTCTCCACCACTGCAGAGCTTCAGCCAAGACTACAGATGACAATGTCTGGTATAACAGATCTATATCGTAACTGTTCAACACTTAGAAAGCTGATATTTATTTGGTCATAAACAGAATCAATTCAAGTAGGTGGAAATTATGCAAAGAAACTGTCTAAGGAGCTTGGAAAGAAAAGCGCCTGGACTTCTTTAAGTTGCTTGAAGACATTTCACCTGTCATCTGAGAAGCTTCTTCAGTTCTAGAGTCAAATGTTGGAGAGCTCCAGATTTAAGCCCTATGGGAGTGTCCCCCCAAGAGGGACACCGGACCCCTTAATGATCTACCTAATCACATGAGCCAAGGCGTGAAAATGGGTTTAACTAAAAATCAGCCCACATCAGCTCATTGTGAAATCTACCCCCACCCTATCATATGGCAGACAGTTGGTTTCATAAACCACTGCCTCTGTTCAAAGATGGTCGCTCACAGTTGACATAGATGGCTTCTTTCACTCCTCTTTCAAACCATCTGTCTTCTCTGTCCAAAATGTGAACATTGGTGTCCTCGAAGGAGTGACCTTTGTCCTTTAGATGCAGAAGGACAGCCGAGTCTTGTCCTGTCTAGGTGGCTCTTCTATGTTGTGCCATGCTTTTATGAAGTGACTGTTCGGTCTGTCCAATGTAGAGGTCTGAGCATTCCCCCCTACACTGTACAGCCTATACTACGTTGTTAAGTTTGTGTTTAGTTCTGTCTTTGGGATGAACCAGTTTCTGTCTGAATGTGTGGACACACACTCTGACTGAAATGACTCTGACCTGGATGACTGAGAACCTTCACAGACATATGCAAAGAAGCTCCGCAGTCAAACAAAGGTGACCTAAACAACTTTAATCCCTTGTTTTGCTTTCACAAGTGTGATAACACGAGGGACACACTTACTACTAGGGCTGCCACGATTAGTCGTCTAGTCACGATTACGTCGACTATCAAAATCGTCGACAACTAATTTAATAGTCGACGCGTCGTTTGAAGCTTTGTAAGATCCCAAAAGACGCAGGAATAAGTAGTAGGATTTAAGAGTGTAATAACGGACTGAAACAGAAGATGGCAGCACTGCATGTACAAGGATGCCAGCTGCCGTTAAACCCTGAAGAAGAAGCTGTGTCCCAGAATTCATAGCGCAGCCCAATTTAGTTTCCAACAATGGCGGCAGCTAGTTAGTAGAGCAGGGCGATATGGCCAAAAATATTTATCACGATATATATTTGAAAATTTGCGATAACGATATAACTGACGATATAATTGATGCGAGACAAAATACAACTCCACAACATTACTAGCGCAAAAAGACAACCTTCCATTTATTTTCACTTAAACAAGAAGCTGGTTTTTATGTACATTAAAGCTTTATAAAAATGTAACAGTGCAAATGCAAATTCCTTGCTGAAAGTTTAACCAAAAGGCATTTCCAGTAGAAATGGGCTGACATATCCTGAGCATAACCATGTATAATATCCACTGAAGTTAAAAAGAGGTGCTTTGCAACATTAAACTGCAGTGTGCAGTACGTATTTTTCGGACCATAAGGTGCACGGGATTATAAGGCACATTAAGCGAAACAAAGCAGTCAGATAAATCAAACTTTATTAAACTCATTCTTCTTGCTTCCTCCACTTCTGTACCATTGATTCATTAATGTTGAATTCTCTGGCAGCTGCTCTATTCCCATGTTGTTGCAGTACATTAATGACTAACCTTGTATTGTGGATGGATTATCTCAGTTGTTCTCCTGACTGAAGTTTGGTTCGTTTACAGCATCCTGCCATGCGATTGCATTTGTCTCTAACTATCAGGAACCTTAACGTTAACTTTTATAAGTGGAAAAGTGTTAGTGTTAGTCCTCCAGCTTCACTGTTTATGTTATGCTAACATAGCTGTGTCGCTAGCGATCACGTAGCACATCATTATATACCACCTAGCCCAACTTCAGTAACCCTACAAACGTCACTGCTGTTTAGTTTCCTGTCTTCATTTATGTTGGAAGTGATAGCAGAGCTGTACGTTTGAATTTTTTCAGAAATCTCTCAGTCAGAACATGCTATATCATGCTTAGGTAACTAGCAAAACTAGCGAGCTAACTTCCGCTAGCTTCCTGCTAACTTCTAACTCCGTTAAATGTAATAAATTTTGTTTTCATGGATGCCTGGAAGTTAAACTTCATAGTTACACCTGGTAAAGCAGCAATGCTGATCGTTTTATTAAAGATGAAAGAATTTAAACAGTTTTTAACTCTCAGTGATGCTGCAGTGTTCGTTTGACCAGAAGCATACAGAGTTTAGGACCCAGATTACTCCCAGATTTAAGAGCATCTTAGTCCGACAAATACGACAATAACAACGGCTGCTTGCATGTTCTGCAAAAAAAAAGTGCTTTGTCGTGTATCTGACGGACAAACACCAAACCAGTTCCACATGACTGAAGTTGCACCATTTTTACAAACCAATTCTGGTTCATCTGTTTCACTCAACAATCGGCCATGTGCGTATGAAAAAAAAGGCACTGCGCATGCGCGTTTTCCTCCCATTCTATCGCGATATTTCATTTTCCTATCGTTGCCTAACATTATACCGGTATTACCATGAACGGTATAATATGGCCCAGCTCTACTAGTTAGTTTTAATATTACTCTTATTATTCTTTCTGGGTCACAAAATAAATGTTTAACATATGTTCAGGCAAGAATGTAACTGTGTAAACCTCAAATATCTGCTCAGTTTATCAAGACATCACATATTTGCAAAAGCGCTCCGACGTTTTCGGAGATGTCTGTTACCCACCAGCTCGATAGCTAGCCAGGGTTCAAGCCTCACTAGAGCCCGTGAGAACACCGGACTCCCGTCAAATCGTTTTCAAACCCACCACCGTCTTTCGCTACTCAGGTTAAACATGATATATAAGTCACTTAGATAACTTAAAAGTGTTATTGTTTGGCTTTTTTCAGTGTTTTATTTGTTCCGGAGTAAATCGGTTTAGCTGAGATTAAAGTTAAAGTTTTCACACAGCTGAATAAATGTCAAGCAGACAACTGATTATCAGAAGTGTGAGATGCTCGAGAATATACTCCGGTGTCCCGTTGTATTTTATATAGCAAGGAGCAGACGGCTGAGTTTAATAAAGTCCACCGAAACAACCTGCAAATTTCATTTAAATTCAATAAACTTTAATATTTTTAGTTAGCACCTTAAACACTTCAAGCTGTAAGCTAATGATATAAAAGCAGATGCGTGCTGGTGCAATAAGCTGTACGTTTTACGTCCAATGGATGCATGATCTGATTAGTCGACTAATCGCAAAAATAATCGGTGACTAGTCGACTATCAAAATAATCGTTTGTGGCAGGCCTACTTACTACAGAGTAATAAACAAACAGGGGAAGACTTTAAGAGGGTGAATAGAGGGAAAATGTCTGTGAAGGTTCTCAGTCATCCAGGTCATCGTAGTCAAAGGAGCTTGCAAAGAAAAGCGTCTGGACTTCTTTAAGTTGCTTGAAGACGTTTCACCTCTCATCCGAGAAGCTTCTTCAGTTCTAAGGTCAAATGGTGGAGAGCCCCAGATATAAACCTAGTGGGAGTAACCCCCCACAGAGGGACAAAAGGACCCCCTGATGATCCTCTAATCGCCTGAGCCAAGGTGTGAAACTGGGTGTGGGTCCCAATCAGCCACAATGAACTCACCCGAAACTCTGGCTGATTGGGACCCACACCCAGTTTCACACCTTGGCTCAGGCGATTAGAGGATCATCAGGGGGTCCTTTTGTCCCTCTGTGGGGGGTTACTCCCACTAGGTTTATATCTGGGGCTCTCCACCATTTGACCTTAGAACTGAAGAAGCTTCTCGGATGAGAGGTGAAACGTCTTCAAGCAACTTAAAGAAGTCCAGACGCTTTTCTTTGCAAGCTCCTTTGAATAGAGGGAAAACATTATACAAGTGCATTAAATCTTATGCAAAAGCCATTTAACCTCCTACCAAATATAGATATAGAGAATACACTGGTCCTGGCTCTGTGTCGACCTGGAACAAGACGAGACAGGCCATTGTAACCAGTATGTTAGTGGGCTGTAAAACCAGCCGTGAGTCAGGAAAACGAAACTTATCCACTAGCCTGAATTCACAGCGCAACCGGACCTAATTTCTGAGTAATCAATACTGCTGTTAACGATGACAGTACTCTTTGGCAGTTGTAAATATAAACTGACTGGTAACTACATGGGAGTCCCACAGACCTCGGTACCAACAGCCAATACAGCTTTGACCACAGCGGGTGTGCTGTATGGACTGAATTAACCTCACTGAACCCAGACGCAGATTCTTACTGTTGTTTCAATTGTTCACACATTTAGTCCACCAATAAATAGGACAAAACTCCCCAAACAAATAAGTAAACTCCTCTCACCGTGCTTAACGGAACACCATGGTCCATCTGCGTCGCCATCTTTCTCTGTAGACCGATTGCTGTGGGCGGGGTTAGGTCCAAGCATCCGGTCGGCCAAAACACTCGAGTTACACAAAAATTAAACAGAGAACTTTTAAGTTAATTAAAATCGCCCTTGCTTATGTTTTATGTTAATATCAATATCCATACCTCATATGTAAGGATTTATTTGTGCATTGCACGCTGTCTGGAACACTTCCGGCTTGACGTTCCAAAATAAAAGCGTGCCGACAGTGACGTACCTTGAAATTAATTTTAGTGTTACGGAATGTGATACACGTGCCAGTGTTGTTGTGCCAGTGCAAGTGATGAAAAGTGCAAGTGAGAAAAAGGGGATTATTCGTATTTAAACTGGGGGATGTGGCCAACAGGGTGGCAGAGATTTTAACAAATATAACATAGTTCTATAAGGATATTTCAATGACGCAAAATATCTGGATTGGTTATAATGTAGGGGCAATAGCACAGAGACATAAATTATATTTAAAAAACAGTTCATTTCTTTATTTTATAAAGGAAATAATTAAATACATGGATTAATCTTTAAGGCTTCAGAGAATAGATGGAAGGTATTTTCTTGGATTTACAAAGTTTTTGAAAAAAAACCCATCTATTTTCTCACAACACCATATCCTGTTTTATCTAAGACATGAAAACATCAGAAACAATTATTTAAAAGATATTCCGATCTATTGAAAGCGGGCATGCCGAGCCCCCGGGGCAGACCCAGGACACGCTGGAGATATATCTCTCGGCTGGCCTGGGAACGCCTTGGTGTTCCCCCGGACAAGCTGGAGGAGGTGGGAGAGGGAGGTCTGGGCTTCTCTGCTTGGACTGCTGCCCCCGCGACCCGGATAAGCGGAAGAAAATTGATGGATGGATGGATGAAAGTGGAAATGAAAATAATTGTCTATTATCATTCTGATTTTTATGTAATCATGCGTAAAAAAATGCTATAACCTAAAAAAAAATAATCACATCAAGAATGTAAAATTATAGATATATAAATTCAACACTAATTAAAACGAAAACACAATTTTGTTATTGTAAGCTAGTCTGTATATTCAAATATGTGTTATGAAACCTCGCGTGTGCTGGATTTGCATGCGTTTCCCACACTCACTGAAACAGGAGCTCAGGTGCCTTTGTAATTTATGACTTCCCCATCCCTTTCTTTGATCTCGTTCTCAGTTAGTTCAGAATAAATGGATTTCAGCTTGTCTTTTTTTAAAAATGTACTTTGTGCATTAGAGGTAGGATCGTAATTTAATCTACTTTTCTAGTCCTACCGATCACTCAAAGTGCTTTCAACAAGTCAACAGCTTTAACTATACATACAGCACTCGATTTCACATTCACTGCTGATACAGAATCACTGACACCTGCCAGAATTTTGACCAGAAACGTCCTTGCTGTGAGATGTTAAATACTTTGATACCATGCCAACCTAATGAAGAGCATCTGTCCGTGTCAAGGAGTGTACAAAAATGCCTGAACAAATGTATGAAATTTTAAAATACTTCCTTTTTTCTGTAATGTGGTCACTTCACTTGATTTGTGGCTGCATGGGATTTGTTCATGGCTAACCCAAGCAGAAGTTCTAAACTCAAATAGTTATTCTTCACATTATTTTCTTCATCAGTATGTCTTTGGACTTGATAGTTCAAAGACATACTGATGATTGGTCTGCAGGACAAACAGGATGTCTGGAAAGTACTGAAACCTCTCCAAATTATTGAGGTTAAAAACTCCATTCCAGTCAGCCACCACCTCTGCACTGAAACATTTAGTGTGTAATACTGTGGTAATCGCCGTTTATATGAAACAGTAAGATGTTCTCTTATATTGTGATTTGTCATTCGTTGTCACACCATTATGTAAGATGCTCGTTATAGTTTCATAATTAGCATCAAATTGAAAATGATGTGAATATATCCAAGTATTGCACGATTGTAACATTCTAAGGACGTTTATATAACACATAACTTTGTCAAAACAGGTTTTCCCCCTTATTTTTAGTCTTTATTAAGCTAGGACAGTGTCTCGACTGTTATAATTGCTGGTTTGATAACAGCCAGAGACATAAATGCTGTTAGCATTGTGTCAGGAAGAACATCTGGTGCAAAACCCAGGAGGCTCAAACATGTGGAGTTACCTGCTGTGCCAACCCCTTGTGACAATGGAACAGCTGAAAGTCACTTGTATTGAGTTGGACATGGAGGAAGACAGGAAAGCTGGGATGACACACAGTAAATGGGTAACCTACTCCATCTGGTGAGCTACACCAGCACACGGAGATAGTTTTACAAATGCAAAATAGACAACTAGAGGTTTGCAGTCAGTGTAAAACCTTACCAACTGGA
Source organism: Copadichromis virginalis (assembly GCF_057382275.1). NCBI lineage: Eukaryota > Metazoa > Chordata > Actinopteri > Cichliformes > Cichlidae > Copadichromis > Copadichromis virginalis. Next base: position 22,257,368 of record NC_140633.1, read on the forward strand.
ATTTCCCCATAACCAATAATATTGGGCAAGCCTGTAACTTTAGAATCACAGCTCCATAAACTGTATTTTTAAATCTATTTGATCCATAATTCATATGCCTCTGGGCCACATCAGGTTATTGAGAAATAAATATGCATTACTGTCTCCCCTGCAGAGTTAAGGCTCCACAACAATTTCCCTCAATACAAACACGCCAAAACATGTAACTTTAAAGCTGTACAGCCAAATAAATAAATAAATACAGCACTCAATTTTAATGTTTAATTTATTCAATTTTATTTTTGCTAAATTAAAATCTGACCTGGTCTTTTAAACATTCAAAATAACTTAAACATTTAGCACTGTGGAAAAGGAGAAGACAATGGCCAGTTGTAAAAACTTTCAGTGAACAACTGCAAAGAAAGGCTAATTTCCCTTGAACACCAAAAATAGCAAAACCAGAGCTTATTTCCCTGTTATACACAAAGCACATTCAGTAACTTAACAGTAGAACTCTTAGCATAACTTATTATGAATTTTTACCAAGAGACATTTGGTCGTCACATTCTCTTGAGTCAGAGAGACCTGATTACAGCTGTACTACAGATTTAAGTTAACCAGTTATGCAAATGAACAATATTACTCATTAAGATCATTGAAAAGGGAACCTGCCTATTGGTGCAAAAGTTAAATAATCGTCACAGGAACAATCATTATTATTTTATGCATGCTTTATAAAAAAAACGTTGGTAACTTTACGTTGGTTTCCATTATTATAATTAATGGCAATTGTTTTTAGTCATAAAGCAAGCAGAAGATGTTAATGGGACAGTCTCATGTGAATTGCTCAGAAAGAAGAATTTTCCAATTATTTGTAATTATTTTCCATAAACAGTTAAGTACCATCATATCAGATACCAAAAAAAAGTCAGTTGTAAATAACATCCCTTTGTTTTCCAGTGAAATTAAAAAGCAAAATCTCAAAACATTTCCTTTTTTTTCCTAGTTCACAATACATCGTCATCAGTGATTCTGCCCGTTTTACATATTCAGCTTGCATGGCTGGTTCACGAAAGGCTTTCTAGCTCTCCATGGAGTCGAGGAACTCTTCTTCTGCGATGTGCTCCAGCCTCATCAGGACTGCGTGTGAACTGGCGGGTGGGTAGTCTGCAACAGGGAAGTAGGTTGCGGGATCGCTGGAGGTGGGAGGGCTCTGGAAGGAATGAAAAAGGGTGCGAAGGAAAGGCAACAGCTGGGTGATGGAGGAGAGGGAGCGCTGAGGGAGGAGGGGGAACTCCAAATGCTCAGTAGAAGTTTCCTCACTCAGCTCGTCCAGTGTCTGAAATCATGCAACAGGGCAGCATAATCAGAGTGAGATGACTGAACATTACAAATAGCTTCTATTAAACTATATTTTAAATTAAAATAGAGATAACATAAGAAGTTTAAGGTAAACCTCCCTGACATTTCCACTTTGATTGTGTGATTTTGATTTTCAACTCTGAGAAACTAATACACTAAATGTGAGACACTTTTAACTCCTGATGTATTCCTCTTACAACTGTTCCTTTCATGTTGTGTGTTATCTAACACAGCTCTCTATTTGAACTTTGTTCCTGATAAAAACTCCAATTCAAGAGTTACTTTGGCATCTGCACTCAAGACAGAACATCAAACGCCATCTAGGTGACCAAGCCCTTTGTCATTCATGCATATGCGTCACTGGCTAAAAAAGCGTTACTGGTCTGTTGGAAAAAAAAAAAGCTACAAAGCAGGCCTGATATTTGTCACTAAAGCTACAGAATGTGGTGGTGCTGCTGCTGGAGTATAAAGACGCTCCGTCAAGAAGCTGATGCCCACCATCTGTTCATTAATGTTTAACAATGTGCTGCTGCTTGTGCTTTTACACTGTTCCACTCGAAATCATGTTGTACAAACAGCATTTACATCCAAGTTTGAGAGTTTTGAGACTGTGTGCTTATTCAAGAAACATACGAGACATTTCTGAATGGTTATTATGAAAATTATGGAAAAGTGGAGGTGTGAAAGACCACAAATATCTGAACTGTGAGGCCGTGATTGTGACCTGGTTTATGACTCGTGAAGCAGGGATCACACGTTCTACGTCGGCGAATCCGTTACGGTTTGCAAGGGTTCCACTATGACATAAATTTCGTCATCAGATGTGTGACTGTCTGTGTGCCTGCCTATTTTTTGTGTATTTACATTACAATGCACCAACTATGCATGCACCACAGACGCTGGACTTCAAAGAAGTAGAACAGGAATGACTACTCACCTGTCCATGTCTGCAACAGAGTATACATGGTGCATTCCTGAATAAGTCGAATGTCGGAAGCTTTATGTGGAACACACCCTCAACTTGGATTTCCCTCTTAGAAAGTCAGAGCAGACCAAAATACCCCGAGAACGTAAACAGCAGTAAAACTGTAAACTTTTATTCTGTGGTGCCAATGTTGTGTATTTTTGACTCACTCAATAAGCTATATGCAGAACACTAATCAGGCTCTATTTATGAATGTGATTTTTAAGCATACACAAATGCTGTGTTGGTAGTGATACCTGCACGGTTCCACCCTCCCAGAAACCAAAACAAATCCTGTTTTTCTCTAGCTATTTTCAGGAACATGCTAACGCAGAATGCAACATAATGCGGGCTTAAGCAGGTCTGCTTTCCTTGCATGCTGGAGGAAGATGATCATCTCGTCCCATTTTTTCTCCATTCTAGTGACCCTAATTATGAGTGTTTGACTTCAAAAAGTTCAAAACACTTGAATTTGGGGAAACATTGACTGTTCTTACCCCATAGCGTTGCTGTATTCCTTCTAGTACTCTCACAATGTGTGGTATGCATTCCTGTTCACCTTCTATCAGTGTATTTTCTGGACCACTGTAGCGGTTTACATCCACCTCAGGGACAAATGCCCAGCGATACCTGTGTGATGAACAGATAATCATGCAAATGAGTCAAAAACAGACAAAATTAATAATTATTAGTCAATCTCACAAAATATCTAAGCATGCTTTAAAGTCCCTTTGACCCCATTTCCTCTCTTACATCTGAAAGAGTGGTATCCGCTCTGGGGGAAAAGCCAGCGAGGTGTCCAGAAACTTGCAGGCTGACAGGTACATGTCCAACTCTGCCTGAGAGAAATTAACCTGTCCATTTCTGTCAAGGGTTCCACGCACCACTTTAGCCAGTCTTGGTGATTTACAAGAAGAAAAGCAAAGTTTTTAGACACTCAAAAAGGTGGAATGAAACAGGAATTTGTCAATAAAACAATTAACCCACTTTGAGTTGTCTTTGTCCACCTGCAGAGCCTTCTCCAGACGTGTAAAAGTGCGAATCTGAAAAACAGAGACAGACAGAAAATAGATGCTAAACACAGTTTGCTCCATGTATTAATCCACGTTCTTAGAGAAATTAATCATTACCAGTTCTGTAACCATTATGGGCCAAAGAGATGTCAGGTGCTGGGTGGAAATCCGCAACAAGAAAACGCGAAACATCAGGAACATCTGGGCTGAAACAGCAGGGCTGGGGTTCATACGTAAAGTCTCTGTGAGACGCTCTAGAAGGAAGAGAAAGAACAAAACAGTTTTTTGCTTGTTTTTTTGAGTCAGATTGAGCTAGATCACCTTTAAATTTGCAAAATATCCAGTAACAGCAGCTAACCTTGAATGAGGGGCAAATAGAGGTGGTACTGGTCCAGTTCTCCGCTGAACATTGCAAATGCCTGGCGTTTCAGCAGCATGGGTTTCTGGTCAGCGTTAGCAAACAGTTTCAGGGAGCTACTCTGCATGCCTGCAGTACAATGAAATGGAGATTTATAACAGCGCCCATTTAAATTGGTAAACTACATTATTAAAAGTGACACTGCGACTGTTCTGTTCAAATTCTTTTTGTGTCTGCACATCATTTTGAATCCTTGAATGTCCTCTTTTATCACACAAAAGCTTCACTTTTATACTTTCAGTGTCTTTCCAGAATTAACCATCTTCTGGAGTCTGTACTCACTCATGAGGTCTTTAAACATGGTCTTCTCATGAGTCAGCAGGTGGTCAATAATGGATTTCCAACTACAGAAAACACGGAACAGGCAAGCAGCAGAAATTAGAGGCTGGTGATGTCAAAGTTATATGTGTAATATAATTTCAAACTTGTAACAGATTCACATGAAATTAAAATAAGGGAAAAGTTTGGTTTTTTTAATTAATCCAACTTTTTTTTATGTTCTTTGAATTAGATGCAATAAAAAGTACATAGCTGTTATATGACACTAATGGGGCATCTTAAGGTGAAAGTAAATACTTTTGTGTATTAGAAATTGACATCCAACACACAAATATTACTAACCTTTGTGCACAAGAGGCATCCATTGTGAAGAAGAGGGGGTCCATGAAAAGCTCAAAGACCTCTTTCTTCCAGGCCCTTTTGGTATAGGCATACCCACTCAGACTGCTAAGAAGTTGTGCACCCGCCTCAAAGCTGGGCATGTTGTAGGCACTGCAGGAGAAAAAGTTAAAGTTAAAGAATTCCATTAAGCCCTATGAGACCAAAGGTGTTAAGATTATCCAAGTTACCTGTGGTTCTTCAGGTAGGGGAAAACATAATACATGAGACGTGAGATGAGAGGAACAGCTTTCTCCTTCTCGTCACTGCGATACACCATGTCCAGAAGCGGTGCCAAGATCTACATGGTTAGAAAGTGTGCTAAATAGTGCCTGAAGCACAGACAAACCATGAATCCATTTATTTAATAACAAATAAAATCCCACCTCAGCCAGAAGTACAAGAGCCTGCACGCTGTAAACTGAGGGAGCAGAAGAGGAGACCATGGTGCTAGCTTGAGCTGCTGACTCTGTCAAGGACAGAAAGAACAGCAAGATAGTTTGTTAGTTGTAATAAGAGGTGTGTGGGTGCTGTGGCCACTACGTCTGACCATGTTAGTGCTTTGAATCTAGAATGGCTGTTACAGGAAAAATGATTCTATGTTTCTTTACCTTCTTTTAAATGTACAAAGATGCCTTTTGTCTGCCCTCTGCCTATGGTTAGATTAGTTTAGAATTATCTTTTTAGACTTTCCCAGCAAACACATCTTGTTTCTGGGACATATTGTTTTAGATTGTTTTATCTTCCCTAGCTCTCTGCTGACGAGACTAGCACCATATATGGAGTTGTTTTATTTTATCTGTTTATTATTTGTTATCCTGTTCTCACTGTCTCTGTGCTCTGTGCCTATAAAAATTACCAAGCCACTGTGCATGGTGTGAGTTGTTCTTAGCAGCTCACCCGTGTACACGTTTGATAAAGAAAGTAACTTTGTCTCATTGTGTCTTTATTTCTCCTGGGTTTTTTACAGAGTTTTCCCCCAACATTTCTTGGTCCTTCGAGCCGGAGAACAGCAGGCCATCAGAACGATGGTGCTGCAGAACAGACTGACACTAGACCTGCTAACAGCATCACAAGGAGGAGTTTGCAAGCTGATCGGGGAAACATGTTGCACTTTTATCCCTGCTGGATACGAAACTGGAGGAGACATTTATGAAGCTTTGCAGAATTTGACCGCTCTGCAAAAATATGTCACTGACCACACACCTGGAGCAGCTACAGCACAAGGCTGGCTGGACTGGCTGTTCAGCGGTTCATGGCTGGCTGCTGTAGCAAAGCCATTTTTCCTTCTAGGTCTCATCATGATAGCACTGCTCATATTAGTGTTGTGTGTGTTGCCATGCCTAAGAGTAATGATTTCAAAGATGATAACAACTACAATGACTGCTTATGTTGCCGTGCCTGAAGAAGACCAGCATCCCGTTGCAATTCTGTTAGAGGAGAACTTGTAATAACTGCTAATGAATGACGTGGTGATTAAAAATGACTTGTCAAGTGATCACGCACTGATTAAAACATTAGTAGGTTATGCAAGTTTTCATCCTTTTATTTTTTGAAGTTTTCAGTTTTAAACATAAAGTTTTTCATTTTAAATATAAAGTTTTCATCCTTTTATTTTTTGAAGTTCTCATCATTGTATTTTATTTTTTTGAAGTTTTCATTTTAAATATGAAGTTTTCATCCTTTTACATATAAAGTTTTCAATTTAAGGTTTGCATCATTTTAAATATAAGGTTTTCATCCTTGTATTTTTTGAAGTTTTCATTTTACATATTAGGTTTTCATCATTTTTAAATACAAAGTTTTCATTTTAGTTTTCATCCTTTTATTTTTTGTAGTTTTCGTTTTAAAATATAAGGTTTTTATCTTTTATTTTTTGTAGTTTTAGTTTTATTATTTTTTCTTGTTTATTCCACTTGTTATTTCATTTACTATGATTTTCATTTACTATGTTTTTCTTTTTATTATTTTCTTTTGTTTTATTCTTTAGACCAAATGACTTCCATTTCTGCTATGCTGACATTTTGAAAATTAAAAAATTGCTTAAGATACTTAATAAATAACCTTCACAGACAATTGTTGTATACATTTAAAATAAGTTAAAACAGGAGGGAATGTTACAGGAAAAATGATTCTATGTTTCTTTACCTTCTTTTAAATGTACAAAGATGCCTTTTGTCTGCCCTCTGCCTATGGTTAGATTAGTTTAGAATTATCTTTTTAGACTTTCCCAGCAAACACATCTTGTTTCTGGGACATATTGTTTTAGATTGTTTTATCTTCCCTAGCTCTCTGCTGACGAGACTAGCACCATATATGGAGTTGTTTTATTTTATCTGTTTATTATTTGTTATCCTGTTCTCACTGTCTCTGTGCTCTGTGCCTATAAAAATTACCAAGCCACTGTGCATGGTGTGAGTTGTTCTTAGCAGCTCACCCGTGTACACGTTTGATAAAGAAAGTAACTTTGTCTCATTGTGTCTTTATTTCTCCTGGGTTTTTTACAGAGTTTTCCCCCAACAATGGCAAAGGAATGTTACAACAGTATTCAAGTAAAAAAATGAAGTAGACAAGAACCCTCAAGCAATGATTCGCTATCATGGTCGCCAGCCCGTAATGTGAAAGAAAAACGAACACCTGGGTCATTAAAACATGGCCAGATGATGCTCTCCTCTAATTACAGGACTGTTCGGATCGGACAGACTGGTACATCTTTGAACAGCAGGACCTGGAGACCCTAACGGAAAACCTTGGATGAAGAGTGAATTACAGGGTCTGATCAGAACTCTGTACAGCACTGCAAGAGCGAACCCGAAGAGGGGCATCAAACAGGCCAAGGAGGCCTACAGGAGGGGGAGAGAGGGCCTGGAGAGGTACCAGAACTCTCAATAACTACAAAGGCCAGAGCCCCCAAACCTCCGACACCAGAGGACCTCAACACCATCTTTGCTTGGTTTGAACGGCCTGTAGACAAATGATTATACACCAACCCACCCAATTACGTTGTACATGTGCAAGGACAATAAAGGGCTATTCTTCTTCTAAATGAAAACAAACAGAGATGTTGGGTAAGTTTGATACAAAAGGAAGGGGAGTGTTTATGGTATGGTCCTGGTACTGAACTTTAGATAACTTATCTACAACTGAAAAAAGTGCTCTTTGAAAGACTGCTGACAGGGTGTAGCCCTCCCGTGGCCCTGAACTGGATATAGACTGATAATAAAATACCCATATAACATTCACTGTATGTCTGCACTGCTCCCATAGATATTGAATGATGATGCCATTTGAGTTTAAACTATTACTCAGTTTAAGCAGAAAATTATAATAGGCCCCCCTTTAACTCAAAGAAATACACCCATTCAGGCAGGAAGCTGGGCTTGGGATTCAAGGACATTCAGATGTGAAATGCAACAAATAAAAGAAATTAATAAATTGTGAACACAACAGCCTCAAGCTTATTTTATGGCGGTTAGCAATCTCTGCTAGGTCCAACATGACTGAGGCCTGCATTTATACCCATGTCTTAACTTTCCTCAAGCAACAGGCAAATGGCCGTATCACAGTCAAGGTGACACATTTGTCAAAGAAAGTTACCACAATGGTCGCCATCCCCATCACCGTCATCTGGCTCATCAGCTTCCGGGCACACTTGAGGTTGAACTTTGACCTCAAGGCTACGGCTGAGCCAGCTAGTCTGCTCCAGAGATGACCCTGCAATCCCACCTACTGCTTCAAGGATCCTCTGAGTCACCTCCTGTGCAACAATTTAATAATTAAACACTTGCACCTGCTTACTGAGTCAATCCACTGCTTTCACTTACATTAGCACACAGCATCTCACCTGCAGATCTCTAGTATCCTTCTTATTGTCCAGGTTAGGGAGCCTGTTGACAAAGTCATTCAGGATTCTGCAAGAGAGAATCTGTTACTAAACATCAAATCCTCCCAACTGACACAAACAAGTTAAATATGAACAAGATTTAATACATCGAAGCATCTACATCAGTTTCTGTGGCAGAATTAATAATCCTACTTTTCAAAAGATGTTCTAAATACTACTGGTAGTCAAGTTAAGATGAGAACTGACCCCAGGAGTAAGAAATGTCCAGGGGGGGCCAGGTTGAGCTGAACAGACTCCCGTAACAGACTGAGGAGAGGTGCAATGTTTTCCTGCAGAGCCTGAGCTGAAATACTATGTAGGGAAGAAGAGATGGTTTCAAAATGGGATTATTTTTAGAGCATTTTTCTGATCTATATAAAGCCTTGGTTTGTGCTTGAATTATGTTCTTGCTCATACCTCTGGATATAGGTGAAGCTGAACTGCAACATGGGGATATCGACCAGTGTCGACTTCTAATGGAGAGAAAAATGGGAAAGAAAAAAAAGATTCAAGAAATGTACAAATTACAAATCTTAAATGTCTTTCCATGCACCTGTGTTTTTGTACCTGTTCTCCTTTGATCTGATGTGGTTTTTTCACCACCTCTTTGACCAAATGTAGGACAGTGTCTGTGTGCAAAGTGCTCAGTGATTTCACCATCTCCACGATGGTCTGACGAGACTCGCTGGCTACGGGCAAAACCTGAAGGAGAATAGAGTGTGAAGCTGCCACCGAGCGACTCGGATATGAACGCCCTTTCATCGTTTCCACGCGCACTGTAGGTCTTACTTTGTTTTTGTGCCTCCTTTTACTCTTCCTGTTGCTCCACACGACTCCAAGTGACGCCATTACCTGAACGCCATACTGACCAGTTAGAGGGAGCAGGAACTCCAGTATCCGCTGCCGCAAGACCTAGAAATGGCAACATTGTGTCTGGATGAGTTCATGACTTCTTCAACAACACATGCGGCATTAATGATGACTGCGATGATGCAGTCTACAGTTAACATAGTTCCAACACTGTGAACAAAACTCAGTGCTGCACAGAAAAGCTTACGGCTATTGCCGATTCCCCACTTTTCGACTTTTATAAACAGCAAATACACACCTTGGTCGTTCTGAAATAAACAGAGGTAGAAGTGTGTCTGCTGCTCTGGCCAGAGTCCGATGCGCGCCGCTGAAACTCTTCCCTCATGACCACGCCCCATAACAATGCCATGCTACTGAGCATCTGTGGCAGCGCCTCAATCACAGCGTTGCGTGCGTTACGGACATCCACAGGGTCGCAGGCTACGAGGGACTGACGGAAAGCCAGAGAGGAAATAAAATGAGCATTAAGTGGTTGTAGATGTAAGAAGTACATACTGTATCTGTGCTCTATTTTTTACCCTTTTGTTGTCCAGTAGACAATAGTGTGTAATGGTGGTCAGACCCTCCAACAGAGTCAGTGGGTAATCAGGGGCAATGTTCTCCTTCCTACTACTCAGACTGGTAAAAAGTCAGAAGAAAGAAAGAAAATGTTGCATTAAATGTACAACTAATATTCAAAATCCCATTCTAGGAATTCCTATTTTCATATCCTGTTAAATCCTGTGTATTTAGGTTACCTCTGGTTTGTCTTCCCTCCATCATGCTCATAGAGCTTGACGAGCTCGTCCAGGTTTCTGCAGATCTGACTGATGAGCGGAGTGACAATGATGCCTAATGAACGTCCCAAGTATGGCAGAGAGGAGCAAAGCAGCGACACCCAGTGGGGGTGCATGGCATAGCCGTATTGGGGCTGCAGAGCCCTGGCTGCAGCAGAAACAAACATGCCTTGGGCTGTGATCGGGTGGCTTTGGACGTACTGGGCTGCTTTGATAGACTGTTGGAAAAGGACTGCAGTCTGCCACTCGCGAGCAAGGGGGGTGCTGGCAGGTGATGATTCACGAGTCTCCCCTGGTTGGCCAGGTGTCCCGCCAGGCCCAGCTGTTGAGGCAGCTCTACCTGACCACACATGGTATTCCAGGACTATTAGAGCCTGGAGAAGGTTGAGCAATTCCATCTGTAAGGGGTATTGTTCCTGTCCACCTCCTGCCCCGAAATTCACCAGACTTTCCTCCGACAGGCCTCCCTGCTCCTCTAGCAGCTCCACACCTTTAGATTGTCCTTTGGCTGTCCCCCTCTGGCTAATGTACATAGATGCAGAAAGTGTAAGCAGAGCATACTGCTGCACTTTACAACCAGAGAGGAGTCTGCGGATGGACTCCATATCGGACGCATCCTGTCCTCGCGCTGTGCAGCAGAGCTGGTTCACAATGCGGGTCAACACCGCCACGCTTTTCACCTGAACCTCTCTGTTCCCCTGCAGGTCAAGGGGACTCAGGCTCAGATAGGAAGGGTAATGAGAGCGAAGGAATCGCAGGCACAATGAAACCAGCAGTTCAATGAGCAGGGACGGGGGTGCGGAAGGAGTGGAGGAGGGGGAAAGGAGGCACCCGTAGAAGTTCTTGCCATCTTGGGCCTGTTGGTGACGCTGCAGAAGGTTAGACACCAGGTTTAAATGTGCAGCGGAGCTCGTGTCGAGCGAGGTGAAGGATAGAGCATCCACCAGAGGGCACTCAGCACTGCTCCTCATCAAACTGTCCAGCAGCCCCAAGCCTTGGAGCAGATGGCGCCAACCACCCGCCACAGGGTACAGCAGCACGTGGCGGAACAGGGAGTCGATGGCTTCTCTCTTTTCACGTTCCTGTTTTAACAGGCGAGACTTGGCCATGGCTTCCAGCTCCAAGTCCTCCTCATCTTCACTTGACAGTGAATCAGATGCCTGCGTGTGCCCAGACTCAACCCTCCGCAGCCCGTTGACCATTCCTCCTTCCTCAATGCTGGGATATGGAGTCGAGCTTGAGCTGGTGTTATCTGTGGAAACCTGAGCACCGCTGGTGTCAGCTGACTCAGTGTGTTCACTTTCAGCCTCCTCCTCGTCCTCTTCCTCTCCTTCTTCCGTCTCTTCACTCTCGCTCCTGGATGCCACTAAGCTGTCTGGTGGTTTTGCAGGATCTGGGCCGCTGTCCAACTCTGCCCACAAGGACTCTCGGTCCACAATGTTCAGGACATTTAAGGTGGTGACTTCTGTTGCCATTGTGTCCGCTGATCCTGAGGTTTTGCTTGAGCTTCGACTTCTACTGTTTAAAATCTTCAGGTTACCTTAAAAACGATGGACGTGTTAGCTCAGCATAAATGAACAGGACCAAACGCATAAGACCAACTAAAAGGTTTCATTTCATCGCCAAAACAACACATGCTGAAAAACGCACTTACCAGCAGTAACATTCTGTTTGATGCTCTGAATGGAGCAGCGCTGAGTGGAGGGATGCAGCAGCAACAACAGAATAGGCTCCAGGATCCGGATGACATCACTGAGGGACAGAGCCCGGACCAGCCAGCACTGAGCTGCTGCACTTATTGAGCCATCGGTACAGCTCAGACTGTCCACCACCACACACAGAGATCTAAGAGACAGGAGGAAACACGCATTTCAAAATCTTAGTAAGCAAACCTTTTGTTTCAAAGGGGCAGCAAATCAGAGGAAAGGGAACCAAGTGGGTGCAACAAAGTATAAGTTAAATGAGGAAAATTTTGAACTATCGATCATCTAAAGCTGCTCTAGTAGACTTCCAGAATAAAAGCATGGAGCTTCACATGAACATAATTGGTCCTCTTTAGGAAGCCACCAGCAACCGTTACTCAAACAGTTTCTCATTGTCATCAACTGCAAGCCTCTATTTTTAATTGAGTAAATTTTATGATTATTTTATTCATTTGGCACACAACCATACTAAAAACTGCAGGAGCACTTGAACAACAATATATTTTACACATAAGAATGCAAGAATGTTAAAAAAAAAAAAAAATCAAAATCAACATCAACACCCACATGACTCACAGCAAACTTAGGAAATCCAAATCAAGGATCCCAAACTGTACAGCTTTCCCACCTAATACCACACTCTACTATTTTACATCCTGTAGCATTACATATTCACATTAGGCAGCTGTCAGTGGCTGTGTAAACATTCTCTGTGGGAAAAACTAAAGTGCCTGTGTTCAAGCTGATCGTTCAAAGCGGCATTTACATGCTGTTTAACTGCTACCTTGCTGATGCCAAAGAGTGTCAGGTTAATCCACTTTTGAACTAGCACCTATTTCCAGACCATTTATAACCAAACCATCCACTATTTCTGTCCGATGTACTAACCGGTCAAAGGAACGACTGAGGGACATGGTCCTGTTGGTCTGGATCTCCCGGGTGAGGTGCCACAGCACTGTGAAGCGGTGTAGTGCTTCCAGCCTTACTGCCTGAGGAAAGCAAACATACAAAACTTTCACTTATTTGCTCAACTTGTCACATCGTCCATCGGGCGCATTTGCATGATGAGCTAGTAAACTGTAACATGTCATAAAGAGATAAAAATGTAAATATGTGAAAGAAAAAAATGCAGCGAAGCAGGTCCGCAGGCACAGATACCTTGTCCTTGTGCAGCAGCGCCTGGCAGATGATGTCCTCACAGATGGATGCTGATGGAGCCAAACAGTGCAGCCTGCAGAACAGTTCCACACAGGAAATGTGCTGCTCTCGCCTCTCCGTGTCCAGCTGACTCCACAGCACCCGAGACACCCTCTGAGTAAAAACGAGCAAAAAGAATCCAAAAATACATGATAATAAGAAAAAAGAAGAAGAAATCACAAATCAAAAAGACCAAATTCATCTCAAACGTGCTGATGATATGGTGATTAGACTGAATTTCATTCAAAGATTCCATGAGGGTAGCTCCTTGAATTATCTGTTGATTACAGATAGTTAGCACAGTTTTGTATTTTGTAATGAGTTCAAGTTATATCTGTTTCAGTTTTATTTTTAGTCTTAATTCTTATTGTACGGAAGACATATGTCAGAGGCAAATCCGTACGAGTATATACATTTAAAAACCACGTAATTGTTTTGAAAGCAGTTGACCCTCAGTCTTGTACACATTCAAAGCCTCAATAAACACATCCATCAGTGCATCATCGGGCAAGCAGTAATTATGCAGTGTGATAGAAATTAATACATTTCTGTGATACTGCTGAGATCCATGACGGTGAATTGCCTCACAGTTTAAAAAAAAAAGGAGGTTGATAAGAACCTGGCTTAGAGAAACAGAGCACAGAAAACTCGAGTACCTGGGACTCTAACATAAGAAAGAAATACAGCCTGCAGTGTTGACAAGTAATGAAAACAGAAATGGACTGGCATTCATACTGAACCTTTCTAGTCACTCAGCTTTAGACTACAAGCTACCCATACATTCACACAGTGCTTTATTATATGCACTTCTACCTCACATCCATAGCTAGTTTGACTCAATGACCTAATAGCCTAACAAGCATGTCTTTGGACTGCAAGAGGACGCCAGCATACACAGGAAACCCACACAGGCACAGGAAAAGCTCTTGCTGACTAAAGTACTTGCACCTAGAAGCTTCTTGCTACATTACTGACCCTGCAACATCACTCTGTACTGGGCAGTCTGGCTACTGGCTTGCATTTAGGCAGCTTAGAAACAAATGAACACGTGTAATTTATTATTAGTTTATCCAATTATCTCATTCAAATCCAGCAGATTTCTTGAAGGCAGTTTATTCTCTTAACTCTAAGTTTTCCTTCACATTTCCTCGTCTTACCACAGCTGCCCTTACAGAGATTTTGGTAGCTAATAATAAACACTTTGCATCAACTTGAAAGATGTTGGTGTAGCTTAAAAACACATGCAAATTAATAAAATAATAATAATCATTATTATTAATTAATTCAATCTTATCTTACTAAATCTTACATTGTTTTATTTGACTCACGGCATGGATTTGGAATACATTTCATTACTTTTGCGATTTTATTTATTTATAAATTTGCCTTTTTAATTGTTTAATAATACTTTTACTGCTGAGGATCTTTCATCTGTTTCTCTACAGTCTTATAATGTAAATCAGCCCATTTACACCAAGTTAGAACAAGATTCAAATGAATGAAAACCTAACCTGATAGAAGTCGGTGCCCTCCTCTATGGTGCGTAGCAGGGCAGGGTAGATGGGTGGCACAGTGACCATCTGCAGCCGCCCACTCAGTGGGTTAGACTCAGAGCTCTGGTAGCGTCTCTGCTTGTCCTGAATAACCAGTGTTAAGGATTGGGAGTGGTTGATCAGTTCCAGTAGGGAAGCCACTGCAGTGTGCTGGATGTTGTAGTCTCTGGACAGGCAGCACAGCGTCATTAAGGACCTCAGCCACACTGGGAGGCTGTCCACTTGATAACCTGATGAAAAAGAAGAGTTGTTAGTCACTTATCCCTCTTTGTAGGATAACTGACAGCGGTATTAACACACACATCTATGCGCTGACCTGTGTGACCAAACATATCTGTGTGGAAAGCTAGAGTCTCCTCTTCACTTAGGTAAATGGGGAAGGTAGTGCACTCCAGCAGAAGGTGGCAGGTGGCGATGAAGGCCTGTCGACAGGCCTCAGAGATCTCTGCCTTGCCGCGGGGCATATAACCAGCTGACCAGTCCAGGTGCCCCGAATGCCTGTGATCCCTTTTCTTCTCAGCAGAGGCTGCTGAGACCCGGGTGTCAGAAGAGGAACGGGATTTACGTTTATTTGGCGTGAACAGCTCCGTCAGTTTGTCTTTGATTTCACGCCCACCCACATTCACCATCAAAGACTTCTGATCTACAGAGGAAGCACGTAGGTCAGGATGAGGCTCTTCAATTGGTCCCCTGACATCCTCCACTTGCACCAACAAGTATCTGCGAATATTTAGAAATCACAGTTAATAAAAGCGGCCCATGATGATCATTTAGACTACAACCGGCTCAGATGTTCACCTTGTGGTTATGAAGGCCAGGATGTCCTGCAGACACTGGGCCATGGTGTCTATACTGCCCCCCCTTCTCCACACTCCTTCGCCTTCTTTGAAAACTCCATTCTCCACAGTCCCCATCGTGACCCCTGGTGGCAGGTGCTGCTCTGAGGGTGAGGCGCTGATGCCTAATCCGCTGTCCTCAGACCTGAGTGTTGGGAAAGCACTGTTTGCTGTCTCTGCCTCAACGCCTCCATCTCTGTTTATCTCTTCATCCTCGTGATTCCCGTCGGCCTGACCGGGGGAGCCGCTTTTCTCTCCTTCATTCTCTTTATCCTAGACAGAGTATAACTGACATGATGAGGTACAGTCAAACTTCACACGGTGTAATTTTTAAAGAGACACATCTTGGATGCCAAACCTGAGTCTCTGCGCATTCCTCTTTCAGTGACTGTAACTCCGTCTCCTCTGCCTGCGCCCCTGCCTCAACATCCATGTAAGCCACAGGCATCTGGATCTTACTGAGGACTTTGAAGCATGCGCGCAGTCCCTGTGTGACGTCTTCCAGGCAAACAGCATCAATGTGACTGCACAGGGTTCGCAGCATGGTGCCCAGCATCTCAGGAAGATAATGTGACTGGATGTCTGCATGGAGCTCCTGTTGCAAAGAAGAAACATGATGATTGTGCTGTTTATGAATGGGTGTATGCGCGAGACTGACTTGCGATTGCTTTTTCTGTGACTTTCTGGCAAATAATCCAATCAGTTCTAAAATACCGACTGGCTGATGCTGACTCTGATCTAAAATGCAGGTCACATCTCCCTGAGCTGTTGACGACAGCCTTCACAGAGATAGATCAGCAATGATGTGCAGATGTTTGTGCCATTTACCAGAGGAAGAACATCAAGCAGGAAAATGATGAGGCTGGACATCTCTGAGATGGAGGGAGCGGGATGACTGCGGTCCTGTTCAGGAGGCGTTGGTGGGTCATCCTTGTTGCTAGAGTAGAGCGAGAAACGACGATCCTTGTAAGGTGATGTTTGACAGCAAACAAGAAATCTTCACATACACGCTGCATATAATCTTGGCACTAGTTATTTGTTTGACTCAGCCTTTAGCTTTTTAGAATTTCCCATGCAAGAATTCGGTGTCATCCTCGTACCCGAGAGAGGCGCAGAAGCGTCGAGTCATGTACTCCCAGAGATATTCGCTGTTCATGGAACTCACGAGCATGTTCACCGTCTTTATGATTTCTGATGCATTCTTATTCTCTTTTATCTTACTGTGGAGGGAAAACACAAGAAAGCATGTTTTTGGATTCATCTCGGCGTTTGAAGTTTTGTCACATGCTCTTTAATCAGCAGTGAACATGCAGTTCATGTGTTTTACCATTTACTGCTCTTACCTAGCTAGCTGGTTGCCTGAGAGTCCTGAGCTGGTGATGGTTTCCTCTCCCAGCATTTCTCGACAGTAGCTGTAAAAAGCTCGGACCACCTCCAACAACACACGGCTCAAGACAGGCGGACCTGAGGAGAAATATGACTATTATCAAATAAGTGGTTGATAAAGTAATTCAGACTTTTGACGTTTTTGTGTACTGCACACATGCTGCTTACCTATCTCCGGTTTATCGAGCAGGCTGATAATGATGCGAAAGGGCCTGAGGTAACTAGTCACATTTTCCGGGTCACTATTCACATCCTTCTGTTTGAGGATGTTAATCAGAGCCTGAAGTCAGAGACATAAACAAATGAGACTTTGAGAAACATGTGACAAACATCTATTGATGCACACTTTAAACAAGTGTACCTCACCTGTTCAAGTCATGTGAGAAAACGCAGACGCTTAACCGATGCATACCATTCTTTGATGAAGAGCACACATTTTATTGCTACTTAGTGAGAGGTTTGAACAACATGTGACCTGCAAATCAAGTCATGTCAGAGATACACCGCAGTATCTCTTACTCTTATTCTGTAACCCCTCGTTTCACTATATCTCGTTTTCATTTTCAATGAGATATGAACTGATCTTTTTCATTTGAAATTAAATAAGTTACACTGCTTAATATTCTCAGTATCCTCCTTTAGTTCCATTCCTCTTGAGAACACATGGGATGCAGTGAAAGATGCGACAAATGTGTAAATGCTATTTTTACTTCTAAGTATTCACCGTCTCACAAACCACAGCATGAGCAGATGTCCCACTTAGCTTCAATATTTAATGCAAAATAATCTTAAAATGCATAACCAGAAAAACACAAAAAGGCCACTACAATGCAATCCTACTTGTCAGACTAAGAAAACGGTCTGTTTAGATGATGGACTCCTGCCTTCCTTTCAGTGGTGAAAACTCCAACACAGTTTCAGTCTCAGTTGTAACACTGACCTCAGCTGAAGTTTAGTACTGTAGTAGTCTGTTGCTTCGGGAAAGAGGTCTGGTGATCAATCTACTGTCACAGAACCTTAAGTGCTTGCTAATTTTTTTTTTATGATGAATCATATTTTTTTTATTTAAGTATTATTATTATTATTCACATTGTTAATTAATATCATTAATTTGTTCCAATGGAAGATAAAAATAAGCACAGGCAAGTACATGTACATGAATGTGCAAAAGTCTTGAGTCAGCCCCATTTCTTGATATTTTGCTTTGACTGTAAAAGCAATTCCCAAGAACTGCTTAAAACAGTGATGAAAAAACAAACAAACTGCCTTTCAAGCTCATTGTACACAGTCAATTTTTGTCCTTTATATTTTACTATATTTCCATGTATGGTTGCACATGCTTCAATAAATAACTGCACCCACTTCTCATTTTCCTACCAAAATATAAAGAAGTGAGGGGTGGCTCGTGACTTTATTAGTACTATACATCAGGCTAAGGGGAAATCACACCGAGTGAGACCTTCAACACATGCAAAAAACAACTTTGCTCCAAGTTTCACTACAGGAATCTCTGCGGTGTACCAGCAGAAGCAATTTGAAACTACTAAATCTCCATAAAACAGTCAACCAGCCACTCGTACTCATTTTTACTTCACTCTCATGAGCAACTTCTTCTCATTTATGGTCATTTTACAGTTTTGGTAAATACACTACACATCTGCTTTAATGCAGTTAGTTAAACAGAAGTTATGTGGAGGACTGACTCCATAAAAAACTGTTTAACACAAGATCTAACAGGCCAGTCAGTGATGGTTAGATGTAATTTGTGATATGGTTGAAACATCCACATCACCTGTTTCTTTTTGTTTACCCCCAACCTTTAGGTTAAGAAAACCAGCTACTTGATTCAGAAACATATACTTGATGTTTAAACTAAAAAGCAAACATGCATACAATATGTTTTTGTGTATTCTTGATGTTTTTTCTCTGCCTATTTGCTATTAAATACATTAGCTACCTTCACAAGGAAATCCCTGGAGTAGGTGCTGAAGTAAAATGCCGTATGCTCCTCCATGGTGGTGGAGAGCTCGGGATGTGGAGCCACCATTCCTCCTTTTATATCCGTCCCTGGAAACGACACGCATATATAGATGAGAAGTGTAAGTGAACCAGACAATTTTGCCAAACGGTGGTACGTATGAATTTTCACTCTGGTATATTCTGATGACAAGGACCTAGAAGCCAGGCGTAGAGGCGTCTGTTGAGGGACATGTCTCTTCTGAGCAGCGTGAGTGAGGCTGCAGAGACGACTGTGATCATGTCTTCAAAGCTCAAAGCAATGGTGGGCTCTGCTGGGTTCTAGCCAACAACAGGAAGATGCACAGTTAGCCGAGTAACAACCAAAAAAGTCCTAATACTATAACAGTATTACCATAAACATGATACATGTGTTTTGGTATAGTCCGTCTTTGATTTGAGAGTCTGAAAAGTTGAAAGGGTGCAATTCACACTGCCGCCCCCCACTGCCCAACCCCAAATCGAATATATTTGTTTTTGCCTTACATTTGTGTTGATCATGAAAACATTCATTGATTGCAATGCTTGAAATTTTCAGCCAATGCTGGATCATGAGCACAAAGAGTATCATGTTTTACAGTTTAACTCAATTATTTCAACTTAATTATTTGTTAGGAAAAATAAAGCACTAAAATGCCAACATCCGATGGACTTTTTCCACAAGTGAACGGAGAATGAATACGACACAGACGCGTGCTTGCTGTGTTTAGATAACTGGATTAACTGACCGTCTCACCAGACTGTTAAGCACCGGTGCACAAAATGCTGTGATAATGAATAGAAACAAGACTGGTTATAAACAAATTGTTTTCTTTGGACATAAAACTGGAAACGGGTCTTAGATTAGGATAATAAATGCACTTAGTTTGCTTAGTGTTAAAGATATAAAGTAAAAAAACAAAAGAAAACACAAGGAGTGCCTACCAGGCATGTTGCAAATGGGAAAAAGTAGAGCAGGATTTCAAGTGTGTTCCTCTGCACCAAGGCATTTGAATCTTGCAGAGATAGACAAAGTGACTTCACCTGTAGACAGAAAGAAGTTCAGACATTCGATAGCATGAATTGTAAAAAACAAAAGGGAAGAAAAGTGACATGAATTGTTCCCATAAGTAAGGATTTCATGTGCAGAGGCACTCACCACTACGCGCTGATCGTAGCCTAGCATGTACGCTTGTTGGCTCAGTGAGGCCATTCGGTCAAAATGTGTGACTATAAAGACGGAGGCAGGCAGCCGCACCATAGGGGTGACCAGCATGCTCCCCCACAGGGCACCATAGAAGACCTGCTGACCCACGAGCAGTGACAACTTGACCAGCAGAGCATCGGTCCTTAACAGCAGAAGGGCACAAAGTGGAGATGACTCAGTGACACGCACAAAGCAACACGTACAATTATAAATCTATATTTCTACATTGCCGTCAGTGATGTCACATCAGTGTTGTTGTCAGTGCTGACCAATGATATCCACTGACTGAGTATAGAAAGAATGATTAGTCAGGACACGGTCCTGTGGAGCCCAGTGACTCACAACATAATTTTCACTTGTGAAACTTTTGCCGCAAGTTAAGTCCTGAATAATTTTTGACTGTTTTTCCTGTCTACACCCAGTGCTGTGTACATTAGTGCAAAACAAACAATAAAAAAGGCATTTATGGTTAGACTAAAGCTGAAATGTTGACAATGCATGTCTGAGTGAGCAAACAGAAAAACGGTAAAGTGAGGACTCGCTCTACTGCATTAGGTCAGCTGAGAAGCAAACGTGTTATGAAGGCATGCATAAACAGCAAACTTGAATGACTTAATTTTTATACACCACTTTCAGCATTCCTGCCATTTTTGGATCAGTACCTAAAGATTTATTTATTTTTCACGACCCGTGCTGGATTTGGTCCACTGTATCGGGACGGTGACCACGTTCAGCCTGAATCTCACGTTGCAGAAAAGGAGAGGGTCACAGGTATCCATATAAAATTGTGAGTGGTTAGTGATGATTGTGTTGGTGCGGCCAGAAAACTGAACAGGATGCAGGATGGATGAATTGCAAATTTGTTCCTAAAGAGGGATCAGACTGGAACTTCCAGGCAGTGATCCAAATGTAGCAGGAGCACTGGGAGCGGTGATCAGCTGCACATGGAGGCAAATTTCTAAGGAACAACAACCAAACTTAAATCATATACGGGGTTCTTTTTCATTTTTTTCAAAACTGTATAATTGTAAAATATTTGATAGCATCTCATAAATAATACCAGAATTATACTAAAGCCCCTCCCTTATTCACAGGGCTCGCCACGGCGGCCAGATCTGGATGGCTTGTTTGTTAGATGCATGCTGTTCCATTTTAAAAGCAAAATGTGTAGCACAACAAACACCAAGAAAAACCCTGAAAATGCAAATGTCTTTGTTTCTTCAGAGGTGCAAAGAGATGTCTTGCATTTCTACTTTCATCTTGGGATTTGGTGAACTTGTAGGTACTAACAGCATACGTGGAATTCAGTCATAATAAACTGGCTTTTTATGCTACGTACCTGTCGTAGACCTCCAGTCCTTCCTCCAGGCCTGGTAGGAGACCTGTTATGAAAGCCTGAAGACTGGGCAGCAAAGCCTTCTGCAGAGGGAGATAGTAACGCTCATACAGCGTCAGCAGGACGGGCTTTACTGCCATGGCTGCGTGGGCCAAAAGTGGGAACAATCCTGAACTAAAAAGCACAAAAACACACAGGCTCAAGTAAACTTATGAACTCTTTGTTTTTCTTTAAGCATCAAAGGTTTGGTTTTTCTACCTGTAAATGAACAGATCCTTGGCTAGCCATTTTGTTCCAATGATTTTGAAAATGACCTCATAGGTCTCCAGAGCCTTGAGGTGTACACCGCTGGGCAGGGCCGGGTGTAAACACTGAGCCAGACGCTTCCCTATGATCAGCCTCTTGGGCAGGAGGGAGTATCGCAGATTAGTCTGTAGGGCCTGTTTCAAATGCAGAGAAAATAATAAGAAAACTCTTTAGATGACGGCGAAAAACCGTTAAGAGGAAATGTGAGAACCTGTCAAAACACGACGACTAAACTAAACCCCCCCACAGATTACACTTCAGTGCTTAAAGTCATTTACAGTTTTAAATCAATCAGGTAAATTTCTCCCTCGCATTCCAACTGTTCGACATCGGCACACACAGACACTCCAAAGTCAACATCTTGCTGTACTGAAAAAAAGGACAGTGGCTCATTTATTACTAGTTATAAAGCTGTTAAATACATAGGGAGAGTTTTTATGTGGGAAATGAGAACTAATGCATAACTATAGGGAACTGAAAGACAGGCAACAGCGGTGAACCAAAAATGTCAACACCAGGAAGACATGGAAAAAAAGAGCTAAAAGCATGTCATCTCTGCACATTCAGACTGTACCTTATTGAGCTTTCCCAGGGATGAGATGAGATCTGCCCACTCACTCGAAGACTCGAAGTTTCGCAGCGCTTTCTCGATGACTGCCGCATAGCTACGATAACGGTAGTCATTCTGAAGTTCCAACTCCTCAGGATCCATGATACTTTAGTCTGATCCCAGCATCATCAGCATAATATCTCTGGTAAAAATGGCAAATGAGAGTTTTTGAGGGAAAAAACTCAAAAAACAAAAAAACAGTAGCAGCATAAATGTGTGTGAAACCTGCTGGATGTCCTCAGCCTCTGAGGCTTGTTTATTCCAAATAAAATTATCCAATTAGCTCTGTTCACTGACATACACGAGCTCTGAGGCAAAGGAGACAAATGCCCTCATTCATGACTGCTCGGTGTTTGGCTGTCTGAACTGTCTCTCAGTCTGAGGAGGAGGACTCTTTCTAACACGAACTGTGCAGCCCTGCGAGCACAGCCGCAGAAAAACAAGCAAAGAGCTGAGCTTAAAAACACACAAAGAGATACACTTTGCATCTCTCTTGTCTACAGGAAAATTTAGAACAGCATTAATTGATTTTTGGGCCTCTGGGAAGCAAAAAATAATAATTGAAAAACAATTTAAAAAAATGGGGCAACATTGCAGCTCGCTTAGCTTTTAGGTTCAGCAGAGAAAACTTGCTAGCAAACAGTGGCCTGCAGACACAAAGGAAGATTAAGATTTTTTTTTTTTTTTAAAGAGTTTGATTTTGGACCACCGGTTGAATAAATGCACTGAAACCGTGTTTCAGTTTCCACCAACTTTTGAGGGAAATGTCTGGCCCTTAAGTTGATTAATGCTCCACCGGTAAAGCCCAGTTATTACCTGCTTTGTTTTTGCGGTAAAGACAGTTGCTTGTAAATACGTGTGCATATTATGTATTCAAATATAGCTAAACAAAGGAATGGGTGGGGGAGCAGGAAGGCAGGATTAGAGAAGCACGGGCATCTGGACTCCCTGTGGCTGATCTAAGAGGGCTTTACCACTGTAAACACCGTCCCGAGCACATGCTCAGGACGACAGTTCATTCACGGGGAAAATCACATGCCATTTGGCAAATTTATAACCTACAAAAATTTAGGAATTGATTGAAAGAATTCAAATCTAATAAAAGACAAAATGTTAAAGCCTACCAATACAACTCTGCCTAGGACACCAGTGAAAAATAGACAAACCCAGCTCTAGACTGAGTGAGGATGTGAAAGAGTTGAGGTTATTTCATGTCCAGAGGAGGCGGTGATCAACTGAGACCTTGCTTTTTCATATCGTCCTGACAACGAGCCTACTCATTTATGTCCTATGTAATTGACGTTTGATTTTGGTCTATATCTTTTGACTTATTTGAGCCACCCTACTAAGTCCTGATGTACTAAATAGAGGACACTCTGGGCTTTCCATTGATATCTCGTGTGTTTGGGTGGCTTCTTTTAGCTCCAAAGAGGAAGGAAATCACAGAAAACGTTCAATGGGAAGATTCCCCTTTCCTCGGTTCTCAGGAGGATATGGGCATATTATATTTTGGCTTTTCTTCACGTCATTGTGATCAGTGAAGTGTTTTACACGTTGTTGGACAAAAGAGTCTTCACTTTGTTAGGCTATTAAATAAACCCACTGCCCCATATTTACATTTAATTTTTGAAAATAAAGAATAAAAACTTTTTAAAGGCTCTTCTTTGAACATTTAGCAAATTTAAAAAGAAAAAAGTACACACAACAGACAAAACAGAAAAACACAGGCCTCTCCACAAAGCTGTGTAGGCTAACTGGCTGGTAGATTTGAAAAATGAGTAAACATTATCCTACATATACAATTATTGGTGTCATCCTTAAGTTTTGGCCTTCCAAAGAAAAAAAAAAACCTGGTTGGTGATTTTTACAATTAGCTTAATAAAGCTAAAAATGCATTTCTTTTTTAAACAGCAAAAAACAAACAAAACCCAAATTTTTCAATTGAACCTTTTTTGGTCTCTTTAAAAATACTCTTGGATGAAACTGGTGAATTCATCTATCCATCCATGCTCCTCATCTTATCCAATTCAGGGTTGCACGGTGGGGAATCACCATCTTTTCCAAGATGCCGCATGAGAAACTGGGTGTATGAGCTCACCTTATCAGTGTGGCCCTCCACAATAGTCCCAGTTTCTCATGAAGCCCCTTCGCAAAATTGGTCCTGATAGATCACCACTCAGCCACAGGGCTAACACAGAGACAGACAACCATTCTGTTGTCCATATTCACATCTGCAGCTAATTTAGAGTCATCAGTTAGCCTAACATAAGAGTGTTTGGACTGTGGAGGGAGAACATGCAAACACAAACCAGCGTCTACATGTTATTGTGTACTGTAATTTGGGAACAGTGACAAAAATATGTGGAATGGAGTATTAAAAAGACTGAAGTCACTGCAGCCATTTTCTGCGCTTCTCGTCTGAGCTTTTTGTGGTCTTCAATGTTTGTTTGTTTTTTAAACTCTTCCTCTTCTATGTGAACCTTGCTGTCACTCCGTTTCCTGTTCAAACTTTTCAAATAACTGTAATTCGACCTGTTCATTAGATCATCTTGGTGGAATGGAATTCAGGAATGCACTGTCCTTGCGCATTCCCACAATTCCCTCCCTCTGCATGGCTAAAACATTATGCAAAGTGCCCCCAGCATAGAATCTTACATTAGTCGAATGTCATGCAAAAAGTGGTGACACGCTTTAAATACATAAAGTGTCCTGCAGTGGTGCCAGGTTTGCTAAATGACCCCAGACATCGTCATTTCTGTAGTGCGGATTCTTACTGCTGGTCATAAAAGCATCATTGTGCACATCTGTGACTAGAAAATACAGGCCGATCATGTATTAATCTAAAAAATAAAAAAAAAAGG
Organism: Copadichromis virginalis; assembly: GCF_057382275.1. Classification (NCBI taxonomy): domain Eukaryota; kingdom Metazoa; phylum Chordata; class Actinopteri; order Cichliformes; family Cichlidae; genus Copadichromis; species Copadichromis virginalis. The sequence goes on from NC_140633.1 coordinate 22,282,280, forward strand.
TCACATCTTCTTTTTGTGTGTGTGTGTGTGTTTTAACTGTAATGTGCATTGAATATTAAAGAAGAGCCGGTTCAAAAATACCCAGAGCATCCATGCACGGGTGTGTATGTGTGATCAATGACACGTGCATGTGACACATGTTAGCTCTGTTCACAAAGAGTTTTCTTGACCTACGGACCAGCACCACAGCAACTATGAGGTTAGACAGTCTTTCATCAAGGCTTACTTGCAAAACCAGCACTGTTTGTAAAATCCAGGCTTTCCTCCCTGTCATGGGTGGATTGGACTGCTGATATGTTTCAAAGTGGGGGGTTTTCTCCCCACTAACAGAACTTATATACAAGGGTTTCAATTAGAAGACAAATAACTCTAAACACTTTGACCAGTTTAACGTGTTTTTAGTCATACGTCTGCCTGCAAATACTCTGAGTGTGTGTCTGTGTGCATGTGTGTGTGTAGCGACTGGGGGGGGAAAAGCATTCTGGAGAATTACAAGTGACAGCTTGATAACCAAATTGTGCAGGCCGGGCAGAACAAAGTTTAAATTCTCACTTCCTCATTGTAAGTATCGGCAAAAACAGCAAGTGTGATAAACCCGTGCATTTCTACAGAAACAGGAGTGTGTGTGCTTTGAGGGTGGACGCACGCTCCAAGGCACACAACAAGCCCCGTCAGCTGACTAACACCACCAACACGGCCACAGCAGGCTTTAACGTGACGGTGCTGGCGCATAGGATGATGATGAAAGAGGCTGTGGATGCAGCATGAAATGTGGCCAAATAACAGTTGGCTGCAGCAGCCTTTAGCCTGTAAGTACACTGTAGCATTAGAGCCTACAGATTATGTAACAGCACGACTTCAGACCAAAACCTGCATGATACTATCACTACCTTACAGGCTAGGAAATATATTAAAGAGTAGTCAGACACGTTTTTTCCCCATAGGTAAGCAGATAAAAATCCTAAAAATAGAATTTTCCTATTTTTTCCTAACGTCACAGGAAAATCACATTTGTTTTCTTTGGTTAGGGTTTCTTTGGTTATAATAATAAAGCGCATAGTGTTAAAGCAAAGAACCCCGCCGCAAACAAAATCAGCTAGCTACGTGGTGCATGAATGACTCACCGACAGAAAAAGCAGCACGAGATGCGCGGGGCCACGCTCGCTTCACAGCACTCAGACACGAGCGGCAGACAGTCCGGTCCTGATGGTGCATCCTCCAGGCAAAAGCCGCTCACAGGAAAAAAAAGGATGTGTGTGTGAAAACAACCATACCCGGAGCACCAGGGCTGACTCTGGCAACTGGGCGGGGATCTCCTATAGCTGATCAGCTGATCCAGCACCAGACGCTCACTTCCTCACAGAGAAGAAGAAAGGGTGGGAGCCGGGAAAGTGTAGTCGGTAAATGTAAATATTCGCCTTCTTGGTGCCTTAAAGAAAAGTCGATACACTACAAAATGTGTGCTAAAAGAAGCATAAACTAAACACTTTGTGCAGTTGTGAAATTGAGATGTAGACGGTAATGAAATGTCATCACTCCCCCTCTGCTTTGGTATGTTCCAGGATGTGCAGTGTTTACAAACCTCTCACCTCGCCGTCAGAGATCTGACCACGGGGTGCGTTCGGTTAGGCCGCATTGCTAATGAAGGTTCCTTAAATGAGTGAAGTAACCCGGAAGTATCTGCGTGGCGGGGCTTATTTATTAGCTTCAGAGATTTACGCAAAAGGGAGAGTTCGTTTTTAAAAGCAGGATTTAGCATATTGGCATTTATGACTGTAATATTTTGTTATAATAATGAGATTGTTAGCTAAAAACTCACTAATTTTGTCCTTAAGAATTACTCCAATTTGAATATTTTGAAAAGACCAAAATTCAATATTTCTAGACTGGGACAATACGAGGTCATGGAGAGATTTCCATAAATTTTGGACAGTCACACGCCCATAAAACATGCGCTCTGTTGCTTTGTTGTTTTACAAATATAACAGTTGTCTGACACAAATTTAAACCTGTTTAATTCAAGTATATCTCCATTTTCATCCATTATATGTGTCGCAGACCAAATTTGTTTTGTCATCCATTCTTCCACAAACATAGATTTCCCTCGATTCAATATCACCCTATTATTCCACAATGGAACATTGTGGGCACTAAAGTTATGTTTAAACATTAATTTCCAATTTAACAAAACTTGTTGATGAAATTTGGAGAGTTTTATGGGCAGTTTAGAAATTTCAAAATCACATACTAATAGAAATTGGATATCCCCAACTTTGTTGAAAATAAGATGGTATCAAGAACCAGATCTCATCATTTTTTTAAGAAAGATCAGAGCCAATTAATCTTTAACACACCAGTCATTTTTTCACAATCGATTGCTTTTAAACCCCCCTCTTCATAATCTTTTATCAAGTCCCTGTTACTGATATAGTGATGTTTATTTTTCCATATGAAATTAAAATTCACCTTATTGATGTCTTTTACAATCCTTGGTGAGATGACTAGGGAATAAGCTGGATAGATTAATCAGGACAAAGATTCAACCTTGGTTAACATTGTCCTTCTGAACAACGTTAAATCTCTCTGTAGCCAATGGTTCAAAGGTTTTTTTTGCATTTGTCAATTGTGTTCTGAATATTCTTTTTTTCACTATCAGCCATGCATTTAGTTAACCAAATTCCAAGATATTTGATCTCATTTTTGACAGGTGTATCATACAAAGAAGAGTGAGAACAAGTATGGATACTCATGAGTTCACATTTGTCCAGGTTCAGGCGTAGTCCAGAAGCATCAGAAAAGATCTTTATTGTATCAATAATACCAATGGAATTTGTTCTTTATTTTTTAGAAAGTTTGTTGTATCATTGGCAAGCTGACTTATAATTAATTTGTGGTTATTTATGTCTAATCCTTTGATGTTTGAATTTATGACAGTAATAGCAAGGAATTCAATGGCTACAATGAATAAAAGAGGCGAGATGCTGCAGCCCCGCCTGATGCCTCTTTCCACCCTGAACCTGGGACATGTGCCTTGAAAGGGAAACACAACTATTATAATATCAGTGTATAACATAGTCATCATATCCAGAAATGCATCTCCAAACCCAAAATGTTTAAATGTCTTAATAATAAAAGTCCTTCAAATACAAACAAACACGCCTAGTAGCAACTATCACAACCACCAGATTCACAAGACATGCTATTTTTAAGCATCACGTTTCGCGCAATTTACAGTAAATTGCATGTTTCATACTGTAATAAATTACAGTTGCACAGTTCATTTGAATATTCTCCTCTTGCAAGAAAAACACATAGAACTAAATAATCCACAAGTCCAGCAACAAAAATATCCCTGTCCACAACTTTCAGTCACACAACTGACACAGTGCCCCTTTATTAAATCCAGTGTTTTTAACAATAAACGAAAAAACCCCACGCGCCTTCTCCTTTAACATTCCAAACTTTGTAGTAAACGCTTTTTTTGGACTGTTCCTAGTTTACATAAGTGACATAAAACAGGAGGGCAAGAACATGTTGTGGTGAACTGAGATGTGCGTTTTGTAGTCCAATTTCTGCACATTGTAGTTTCAACAGGAAGAACATCATTCACACTCTTTTTTCTAACTCCTTATCTTTTCTCCTACCTGCCGAACATAATTAGTAAAAGGAAACAGGAGATAGTTTCATTCATGTTGGAACGTGTTCCCAGATAGTACGAATACATTATTAATAGTAAGATTACTGCAAATTAAGCATTCTAAAACACATGAGTACTGTAAACAACAAAAAAATATTTTATTTCTTATACACAGAATACTCTGGAGCAGGCACAACGTTGGTGCTTACTTTCCACACAGTACATCCATTATCCTAGTTTTACAGAAGAGATTTTGTTTACTAACTTTCCATAAATATATTCACCAAATTAGCTGGTAATTCATCAAGAAGACACAACATGCACCACCATCTGTTCAGATATGGTGCTACTGTACTGGAAGCAATGGGGTCAGTGCAAGATATGTTGGACACTTTGTGTTTTTTTGTGTTATATCCTGGAAAAAACAAAACAAACGAAGATGCTGATATCAGTGTATCTCAGACAGCCCAGTAATACAGTATACAGATCAGATCCAGGTTCTAATGATTACTGTCGTGAGTTCGTAAGTAGTGCTTTTCTTTTCTGTTTTTGCATCTTTTCTGTAAGCACTGCTTTCTATGTTATGTTTTGATTGTTTCAAATTCAGTGTTGTGCAAAGGACATTTTCATGTTGAAATGTAGTGAAAGCTGATAAAAGCTGAGCTATTTTACAAATAGAAAAAAATATTAAAATAAAAGTTCCCTGCTAGGGACTTTTATTTTATTATTATGAACTGTCACAAACACCAATATACAGTGGCTTGCAAAAGTATTCGGCCCCCTTGAACTTTCCACATTTTGTCACATTACAGCCACAAACATGAATCAATTTTATTGGAATTCCACATGAAAGACCAATACAAAGTGGTGTAAACGTGAGAAGTGGAACGAAAATCATACATGATTCCAAACATTTTTTACAAATAAATAACTGCAAAGTGGGTTTTGCGTAATTATTCAGCCCCCTTTGGTCTGAGTGCAGTCAGTTGCCCATAGACATTGCCTGATGAGTGCTAATGAATAAATAGAGTGCACCTGTGTGTGATCTAATGTCAGTACAAATACAGCTGCTCTGTGAGGCCTCAGAGGTTGTCTAAGAGAATATTGGGAGCAATGACACCATGAAGTCCAAAGAACACACCAGACAGGTCAGGGATAAAGTTATTGAGAAATTTAAAGCAGGCTTAGGCTACAAAAAGATTTCCCAAGCCTTGAACATCCTACGGAGCACTGTTCAAGAAATGGAAGGAGTATGGCACAACTGTAAACCTACCAAGACAAGGCCGTCCACCTAAACTCACAGGCCGAACAAGGAGAGCGCTGATCAGAAATGCAGCCAAGAGGCCCATGGTGACTCTGAACGAGCTGCAGAGATCCACAGCTCAGGTGGGGAATCTGTCCATAGGACAACTATTAGTCGTGCACTGCACAAAGTTGGCCTTTATGGAAGAGTGGCAAGAAGAAAGCCATTGTTAACAGCAAACCATAAGAAGTCCTGTTTGCAGTTTTCCACAAGCCATGTGGGGGACACAGCAAACATGTGGAAGAAGGTGCTCTGGTCAGATGAGACCAACATGGAACTTTTTGGCCAAAATACAAAACGCTATGTGTGGCAGAAAACTAACACTGCACATCACTCTGAACACACCATCCCCACTGTCAAATATGATGGTGGCAGCATCAGGCTCTGGGGGTGCTTCTCTTCAGCAGGGACAGGGAAGCTGGTCAGAGTTGATGGGAAGATGGATGGAGCCAAATACAGGGCAATCTTGGAAGAAAACCTCTTGGAGTCTGCAAAAGACTTGAGACTGGGGCGGAGGTTCACCTTCCAGCAGGACAACGACCCTAAACATAAAGCCAGGGCAACAATGGAACGGTTTAAAACAAAACATATCCATGTGTTAGAATGGCCCAGTCAAAGTCCAGATCTAAATCCAATCGAGAATCTGTGGCAAGATCTGAAAACTGCTGTTCACAAACGCTGTCCATCTAATCTGACTGAGCTGGACCTGTTTTGCAAAGAAGAATGGGCAAGAATGTCAGTCTCTAGATGTGCAAAGCTGGTAGAGACATACCCTAAAAGACTGGCAGCTGTAATTGCAGCAAAAGGTGGTTCTACAAAGTATTGACTCAGGGGGCTGAATAATTACGCACACCCCACTTTTCAGTTATTTATTTGTCAAAAATGTTTGGAATCATGTATGATTTTCGTTCCACTTCTCTCGTGTACACCACTTTGTGTTGGTCTTTCACATGTAATTCCAATAAAACTGATTCATGTTTGTGGCTGTAATGTGACAAAATGTGGAAAAGTTCAAGGGGGCTGAATACTTTTGCAAGTCACTGTATATCCAGCTACATTATTACCTTGCTTTTAATTTATAATAGTAAATATAACTAATGTTATATTCCATGTAGGTGCCATGACCCTGACATAGGCTCTTTTCACAGAAAACATTTTGATCTCTTACAGCAGAAGCAGAACAGGCGTCTGTATAATGAATGGTGGCTGAAGCTGTGATTTAAGGGTTTTGTTATTGCATGCAGGCTCACTGTCACTCTGACGTGCCCTTTTATAAGACATGACATTGTAGTTACTGGTAATATGCTGATATATCAATTTTTAGAAGTTATAGTTTTTCAAATGCCTGTTCCAAACCACAAAATCAAACTATATATTTTCATAAACAAGCAATCTGAGGTTTCTGAGTGTCATCTTAAACGTGACTTTCACTTGCCAAGGTACGTGTCAAGCATTATTATTATTATTGTTATTATTGTTGCTTTAATGTCATTTGAAAAAGTTTTTCCAGATAAGAGGAGTAGGCTATAACTTACAATCCAATATTATTTCAACACAGACTGAGTTATATCTCCACACTACACATGAATCTGCGCTAGCCTCTCAGACCAAATTTAAGACCTTTCTATGTTCATTTTATAGCTGTTAGATCAAGACAACCCCCCCATCTTACTGGACAAATGCACCAGTTCATAAAATTGAAGTATTATATATTGCATAATAAGTCTTAACTGCGACTTGTGCAGTTATATAATGGCACTGCTTTTGCAGATGCTTCCACGCATTGAAACCTGCGAAATCGAGTTTACGTCTGTAGATGGAGCTCTTGTAACTGTAGATATCTTTTTTTTTAAACTCCCGCTAATCCAGCTGTCACCTTACTTAAAGACCATGACAATGCTTCAAGCAGAAGTACAAGTGAAGCATTTTAAATACTACAGTTTCCTCATATTAGAAAATTGAAACATGAGACATACAACATGAGTGTGACATAGTGCAGCGTGTGGTGCTTGTCTATCTCTGACGTCCCAAGTTTTTAACAAAAGCTACAAAAATCTTGTACTTTCACAGAAAGACAAGAGTTTGGATTATTCTAATCAGGGTTTTTAAATATGTGTGAGCCGCTGTAATCGGGCACAGTTGTAATGAGAATGCCTTCTTGTGCACTTAAGAGTGGTTCAAGTTTGAAGAAATTCAATGTATTTATAAAACTAAAAATGTTAGCAGCCCCATTAGTTATACCTCCATGTGTCACAATTTGGTAGGCAGATGTTTCACAAAAAGTCAGTTGCTTTGTCATTTTTGTGCAATTTTTTCTTCCGTTTTGGCCATTTGCTATTTGTTTGATAGACTCCTTTTTGGCTGTCTTATCTGTACAGGAAATCTGATGTGTTTTAAGTTCAGTTGAGATTACACAAACATGTCTCCAGGCTACTTACAAAAGAATGTGACTTTCATTGAATCAAATAAGTTAGGCTTCATACAGTGCTTCATGTACTCTCTGTCCTAAACTTCACATATGTGATTACAGTCCAGAGCCTGAAAGTGGCTGTCTTATTTGACAAACATCTACACATCTCATACAGGACAACAGATTTTCTCTGATGTCACATGGCAGGAGATGACTTGTAAGTCCATTGGGCAACATCTGATAAGAATCCAGGCCTGAACGCGTCTACACGCATGCAGTAAAACCTCAACTTTAACTATGTGGCCTGATGTGTGTGAAAGTTCAAGGATGTAATCATCACCGTGTAGACTTTATTCTTTCTCATGTAAACGTTAAATAAAATACATTTAAAGCAGATACACTTCTATCATTTCTTACAGGTTTTGGGGATATATTTTTTCAGTAATATCCCTCACGATGTAGAAAAGAAGAAGTTTTACACTATTTGAAATAATAATGATAATTTAAATGTGCTTATTTTTGCCAAAAAAATGTTGTTACATTGTATTGCTTAGGCAAGGTCTGGAGGATGAACACAGAAGGCGTAGAGGTGGTGAAGTTTAAACACCTGGGGTGATTTGTGACAGAAAGATGTCAGCAAGAGTTTAAAGATGGTATAAGACCATCTTATTTTCATTGGGAGTGACTGGGAAGGATTAGAGATGAGAACATCAGAGGTACAGCTCAGGATGGGTTAGGAGATATGCAGAGGAGGAATAGTGGATACGCTGTGTGAAGGATGTTGAAGATGGAGCTGCCAGGCAAGAAGAAAAGAAGAAGAGCACAAGATTCATGGATATGGGGAAGGAGGACATGCTTGATGTGACAGAGGAGGATGCTGGGAAAGAGTGAAATGGAGGTAAATGATCCGCTGTGGCAAGCCCTAAAGAGCGCAGCTGAAAGAAGAAGAAGACACAGATTCTTCCTTCTAATACAGCGAGCTATAAATAGATGCATGCTGACCATTCTTTGCTTCAGATGGTTCACAGTTTACACTGATGCTGGGACACAGAATAAAATAGTTTTTATGGTTTTTCAAATATGACACCCACAATTTCCTCTTGTCATTTGTGATCGTGGTTGCCTCATGACGAAAAATTATATATAAATATATTTTCAGTTTAAAGTTAGTTGAAATAAAGCATATCTTATCATCACAATTATTTGTACAGTGTGTCTGAATAAGAGGAACATCATGTAAATCTGAAATCGGAAGCTCCTTTTTTCATGTTATGTGAATACCAGTGAGTGGCATGTTATCAATAATCACTAGATTTGGAGACTATGTCTAATAATAGAAAAGATTTATATGGGTCGAGTGAGAAATTCCAGTATTGGGAAGTGCTTGCTCACCGTGCCCCAAAAATGGATCAGTGAGTGATAAACATCTTATTTGCTTTGTACACACAGTTCATGCCAAGTCCTGAGAATTCGCCAGGCTATTTTTAACACAAAGATTTCTGAGGACGTTCAATTCAGGGGACCACGAGGGCTGTTTGGAAAGCTTCAGCAATGTTTCTTGAAGCTCCTTCTCATGGATTTTGAGTTTTGCATTTTGGGTCATTGTCCTGCTTTAGGATTCACCCTGCATTAAAAACATAGTATTTCCACCCCCATGCTTACTAGTGTTCATGATGCTACTATCAACAAATGCTGTTCCTTCTTTCTCTAAACATATCTTTCATGACTCTCAAAGAGCTCAATTTGAACTTTATCTGTCAACAGCACTTGTTTCCAAAACGACTCTGGCTCATTATTGTTGTGAACGCTTCAGACACTGACTTTTGCGAGGAGGCCGCAGAGAAAGTTTCCTTTCCTCCTCGACATACATCCCCATTGTGCAGCCTTCGCCAGCCCTCCTGAACATTCCTGCATTTGCTTTGCAGTCACTTGGGTAACTTTGTGTTGGCTTTCTGCTCAGTAGGCTTGCAGTTGTTCTTAGTCCTCTGAATCTCTTGTGGATCCCCTTAACTGGTAACTATTAATAACAGTTAACTTCATTTTAGATATCTAGTCAAGCCTAGAAACACCCACTGTAGAATAACAGGCCTACCAAGTTAATGAGGTTTTGTGTGTCTTACAAGTTTTGTGCACAAACCTTTGACTGCTCTTTAACTAATGAATTCATTAGTACTAATGCTACTGTAGTGTGGAAGCTTGAAGATCTCTGTTACTATGGACATAAATGCAGACGCATATTAAAGTTCATAATGAATACTTTCTAAACTGGACCATTTAGCTTTTGTAGTTCTGATGCTCTCTGAATGCTTCCAGGTTTTAAATTTGTGAGCCAAGTTAGCTAATTTAACTCAAACATGCTTTAAGACAAAAGCACGGATCCTATAGCTATGTTTACACTCTAAACACAAAAGTTGTGCTACAGTATTTAAGATCAGACACAACAAAGTTGGACAAAGAGGAGGGGAAAGATTTGATTTATTCTTCTTGTTAGTCTTCTGCCTCTCTTTTCTTTTTCCTGTCTGTTTCCTGCCCTCACGTTCTGTTTCACTGATGACTGGTTTCTCATTAATACGCTGTTAAAATCTCACATACATTGTGTAATTTCATCTTAACTGATACTACATCTGCTATGGATGAACTATCCCAAATGGCACATTTCTGTGCTCCTTGGCCTCAAGGTGGCTCCACAACTACACAATAGATTTAAACAGAATAGAACACAATAGAAAAAAAACATAAAATAGAACTTTATTGTTTGTTTTTGTTGTGGTTTTTTTTTCAGAAAAGGACTGTTTATCAGCTCTTGGATTGCCAGCAAAAGAAAAAGTATCCAACAAAGTTACATAGTGAGGTGTGCAACATGATAGTAAACAGTGCAACGTGTGGTCCTTCCAGTACACCTGGCTTTCTTTGGGAGTCGACCAGTCTGGATATTTCTGAGAAAATGTTAGTCATTCTGATAGCAGACACGTCTCTGTGATCTTGACTAACTGAACTAACATTTTACACATACAATACTTCCACATACCACACCCAAGATACAGGTGCCTTCTGCAAAAGAGATCTGTGGTTTGTCTTTCTTAGAAGAATCCAAAGAAAGATATTATAAGAAAACCCTGAAAACAAACTTAGAAAGTACCAGCCTCAGTCAAATCAAATCGAATGACTTTTTATTGTCACATCACAGTGCTGAGTTCCTTACGATTACACTTTAACTCCTAAGTTAACATTTGTTATGACTTTGACCGTGAATTAAAACAATACAGCAGCTGCTGAGATGAACAGCGTCAACCTTATTTATAGGCACCTGCCAGACGAAGGACTTTTCCTTGGATATTGTGTCCTACATTTCTCTTAATATGCAGGGTTGGTACTAACAACAAATTCGAGTGACCTAGACTACACGAGACACCAGAGGTTTTCCCAAAAATACCTTTTTTGGGTTAATAAAGAAAGTATTCACAGCTGTAACGATCCAGCACAATCTCCCAAAGTCACCTGTTTACCGAATGCTTATTACTGGTGTGAACGTGAGTTATTCTGCACCCCAGTTCTCCCGCTAACATTTCCTCTATTTTGCTTGAACATTGAATGAGGTAGGGCAGCAATGCGTGGATAGAATGAACAACAATGTTAACGCACTGCAGTGTGAGTCATATCAAACCAGTTAGGCGGGATAGTTTTTGTTTTTTTAACAAGTTTTTAAAATGGCTGTTGGAAAATAGTGTACACATATACTTCTAACCTTCAGCACTAATCCAACAATACTAGGAAGTCAAACCTACAGTGCAGGAACAACCACTAAATAACTGGGACTGTAAAGTGTCTTGCTACTCTCCATCTGTAACGCCTGTCTTGTATAACAATATCTAGATAATTGCAATCTCATTTGGCTTTTAAATGTGGAAGGCTTGCAAAGTGAAGAGTGTATCTTCTTCTTTTGTCTGTGTGCACAGATGTGCTGTTAAGTGCAGTGAGCCTTTTCTGTGTTTGATCGATCTGCATGCTGACTTCAAGCTCTGCATCAAGTCTTATTCAAGTGAAACAAAATTGTCTTACTATTGCTAGGCTGAGGCTCCTTCTAATAGATGGCAAAAATAACAAACTAGTATTTATTTGTAGTCTATTTATAGTCATTTCTATATTAATTTCACATTAATTGATCTCAGGTTTAAGTAAAAATTGTAATCTATGATCGCATTGTCACTCTTTGTGATTTAAACTGCCACGACGAAAAGGACAAATGTTGTAAAATTACTACTGATATAGAATCTAAAAAAAGCACACAATAAAAATGTAACTACTGTTCATATAACAGACTACCCATTACATTGCACACCTACTGTTCTTTGACCTGAAAATGTGTTGAAATATAGTGATTAAAACATGCACTTTAATGGGCAACTGACCAGGCTGTTATTTTCGGGTTCAGCACTCATCCTAAGCAATTAAACCACTTCAAGGCATAAAAGCCTGTTTATAAATAACCTCACAACCAACAGGCCAGAACCAAAATTGTCAGTTTGTTTAATCCCCCCCCCCCCATTCGCAACTGTTCAATCTAATTCCGATCAACACCACAGGTTTTATGACTGCGACGATGAAGCAATACAGAACGGCCGGTGTACACTGGAAACTCAAAGTCTTTTCAGATCTCTTGGGAGAGGCTTGTAAAGGATTACTCATTCAACACATGACACTGGGTTGCATTATTTTGGCATAAATAAATAAAAAAAATCATATTGGTATTTCAAACAAAAATGTTTTGGGACAGTTCGGAGGTGCTTTTCGTGGGAAAATGTAGATAAAGCAATTCAAAACAACAGAAAATAAAGGACACTAAAAGTGAAGAGAGGAAAAGAAAATCTAATATGTAGGTCAAAGGTTAAAGAATTGTAAGATCAAAGTGCAGACACTTTCACTGCTCTCTGAATAGATTTTAATGTTTCGAGTGGGGTGGATTAATAAAAAGGCTTATTTGAGTATACAAACTTCCAAAATTCTGTATTTATTGAAGTTCAAGCAAAGCATCGGCATCAGCTGCTGGTGGTGTAATGGTGTGGGGGATATTTTCTTGGCACACTTTAGGTCCCAAAGTAACAACTAAGCCTCATTTAAACACCACAGCCTATTTGAGTATTTTGAGAATGTCCATCCCTTTATGACCACATTGTACTCATCTTCTCATGTCCGCTCCCAACAGGAAATCACACCATATCACAAAGGTCAAATCATCTCATACCAGTTTTCTTGAACACGAAAATAAATTTTCTATATTCAAATAGCCTCCACAGTCACCAAATCCCAAACCAATGTGTTTCTAGCACCTTATATAATCCATGCCACACAGAAGAAAAGCAGTTCTGAAGCCAAAAAGGGGCTGAATGCAGTACTGGCAAGGAATACCTAATTAAGTAGAGGGCGGGTGTATTTATTCCACTATGTGATTTCTTCTAGGAAGTTATAGAGATATGATGTAAAACGCAAATAATTTAGACAGGGATAAAAACAATAACAACAACAAAAATCATTCATTCATCCATACACATGTTAGTTTACTGCAATAAAGTTTCCTACCTCTTCCTCATCTCTTCAACCAATGATGCTTACTGGGTACAAAAACCTTGAGGCAAATAATTTACTATTAGTCTCCCATCTGACTTAAGACTGTAACTAAGGAAAAAAGGGGAAAAGGAGCCCCTCTCTAGCAATTAAGCGCTCAGGCCATAGTCTGGTAGGGAATATAACTAGGTTTTACCAGCAAAATAAAAAAGTTTAAAGTCCAAAATAGATTAAATTTAAAAATAAAACAACAACAAACAAAAACACACACGCGCTCACAAAAGTCAATCAATTCCCACTTCCTGGTGAAATCGAAACACACCGCAACATAGTGTCGCGCAACAAAAACGCAACCGAAAGAGGCGCAATGCCTGCTGGGAAATGTAGTCTTTCACGAAATGGAATTTTCCAAGATATCTGCGAGAGCAGAGTGAGTGGAAATTTACTCCGTTTCCCTCCCTTCGTAGTATGCAGAACTGTGTCTGCCGTGCAGGATGTTTTGTTGAAACTCAACCAGTAGAATCATATTCTTATCTGTCTGCTGAGGCTGTTGACGGTTATTATCATGGTCAGGGCAACATGCCTGATTACAGCAATATCTTTTGGATTATTATTGTTATAATATTGTTATGCTCTACAACCTTCTGGTACATTCTTTATATTATTTGCTCAGTAGTAGTGCCAGCTGTTTTAACAGAACCCAAGCTGTGCGGTTGATTATAGTGAGTGTTTTAACTTGCATTGCAAGCCTCTTCTAACACTATCTACACTATGCAACATACACACGCACAAACAGACACACACTGAAGAATCGGAGCATGCAAATATTTGCAAGCGGTAACATTAATGCACACACCTACTTCACATGCACACACTATTTAGGGCCCACTCAACACAAGAGGTGCTGCTGTCTGATAAGAATGAGACACTTGCTTTTCTCCCAACTGGATGTAATGTTATTATGATTGTTTTTAGAGAGCAAAGCTCATGTGGCTCAGCTCTGTGTTGCAATGGAGTGATGGCACAACAGTCACTATAAATTAGGTGTTGATGATTGCTGGTGTTTTCTCTTGTTGCTCTACAATGACAACTATTTCCTCCAGATTGCAAGCCCGATGCTCTCCAACAAATAGCAGCGTCCGTGTCAGGTCACTTGGAAAATGAAAACATGTGTTGTTGCAACAGCAAAGTATGCATAACTTTATTCCTCTGATGGGCATTGTTGTTGGCATGCGGGCCAAAAATTCCTTTCCGGGGAGACTTCAGAAAAAAATAAATCTCATTAGGAGCTACACTTCAGTGACCTGGCCTTGAATGGGTTTCTAGCAGTTTCCCCGATTGGCAGCAGCTCGAGACCTTCCAGGTGTGTTAGTTCAGGTTAAGCAGCCACCTTGGTATCTAATTACGGGTACATAAAAGATTATGGAAGATTTGGCAAGCTTAGGGATGCTTTGTCTGATCAGCAGTGGAAAGTTACTAAACATTTAGACAACTTTACCCAGTTAGACAAACCAGTAAATACTAACATCTATTCTCCATTTTCACGTTTAAGTAAACCCGACACTTTTTAATTTTCACGAGTTCGTAAAAATGCATATGCCTAACCTACTTATTTTGTTTAAGGACAAGCAAATGATCTTCCTCATTCAAAGCACGCTGAGGAAAAGGGTGGGCGTGACCCAGGAATCTCGACTTCCCGTTGAATCGCTCAGTGTGCACCTGCCTGTCTTCCTAAGCTTACATAAACAGACAGGTGACCAGGAGAACCAGTAGCCTAGTGATAATAAACCGGAGCAATTTCTAGTAGGCGGTATTTTGCGCCCTGTAACACGTCACGGGTGTAATACACGTGTGGGGCGTGGAATCGAGCGGATGCCTATAAGGAGCGAGGGCAGCATTGTCTGACGGGCATCACAGCTTTCTGTGAAAGTCGGAAGAGACACGCCGGCAGTTAATGTGAAGTCCACAACCTGGAGAGGCGACCTACGTGAGCCGAGGAAGCTGCGAGCATTCAGTACGAAGACGCTTCTCCACACACATCTCCGCCTATGGGGCGTGGAGAGAGACGGTTGTGAATCTCTTTGCTTTTGGCGCGTTCGCGAACACTAGCGATCCAGGTACATGTGTAGCGACTTGTTTTGACTTTTTTTTTTATCAGCAGAACCGGTGAGTGTGTGTGTGGAGGCTGAGCTGTTTTGTCAATAAACCAAAATATCCGAGCACGTGCCAGCGGGAAGTCCATTGAGGCTGCTTTTATTTAAAGCTACGCTAGGTCTCATTCAATGGGGTGCCAACTGACTGTTGAGCCACCAGACTCATGTTTTACAGCTGACGTCAGGCAGGGGGAAATGACGGATGTTTTAAAGGGTAAAAAGTGTGAAGGAGTACGCGTAGAGCCGTCCGTGTGTGTTTGGAAACGCGTCCCGCATCTCGAGGATGGCTAATGATGACGACTGCTATCTCTTGGAAGATGCGCAGTTTTTGCAGGCGGATGAATGAGTGACTGTTCTAGAAATTTCCCCCCACTACTTAGGTGCAGTTGGGACTACTTGCCTGACCGTGGTAGACTGGTGTCGCCCTCCTCTCTGTATTCACAAAGGAACTCTCAGGCTGTCAGGCACATCTGGCATTGTTTTGTACACTAACTATCCATTATACCGCTGCTCTCCACGATGGCGTCAGTCGGCCTTTGCTCCAAAGCCCTTGATCGCTTATTGTGTTATTAGACATTTAAAGCAGAGGTGCCACATTTGGTGTCTCCTTGTAGGCTGCTGTGACCGTTGCCAGAGAGCGACATTCATTTAAAATCCGGCTGTGCAAAGTAAGCTGCTCAGCATAAGTTTAGTCCTTAACGACTCCTTAAATAAATTGCAGCTTCTGTTTATCCTCAGGGTTTATATATTTTATTGTAATTCGTATTCCCAATGTGGTATTGGCACATGCCAGGACACGTTTGTCTTGGCGTGCATCTCTGCTGTCAAGTAACTGCTATGCACTTGCACACTAGACCTTCTTAGATAGGTCTTGGCTTAGAAACAAAAAAGAAGAAGAAATAAACTTTAACTACATGGATTTATTAATGTGTTATGCATGTGCTAAAGTCTGCCCCGTGGCATTATTTAAACCCATGATGTCAGTATGTGGGAGCATGCTGCGCGAGTCCCCATCCTGGCATACCGGGGTGTTGGTGATTGAGCTTGACTCTTGCATTAAATAATGATATTGCAAATACAATTCTATTTGTCTGCTGAATGAATGAATGCTATATTTCAGAGTCTCATGGGCAGTTTGTGGTGAACACATGGAGCGCAGGCCTTGATGATGAGATGGTAAAATGAAAACAAAGGCTTCTTTTACAGAGAGGGATGGTTATGCATAAAGCATGGTTGTGAAGTCCGATGCGTGGGGTTATTTTCTCCCATGCATGGCAAGCTGAAACCTCAGGAGGGGCCTGGCAGCCAAGTGTGTGTTTGTATGTTTGTGTGTGTATGTGTGTATGAGACTGACACAAAACAGATGTGCTCTGACATCCCCTTGCATATTACTTTTTGCTGACACAAGAATTTTATTTTAATCCATCCCTCTTGTAATCTTATGTTCCTGCAGAATTTGGAATATTTAGCATATGCAGAATGCAGTTAGCTATAAACTTTTTGTGCAGTTAAATGTCCTTCTAATTTCAGGAGTGGAATATGATGATGCCAGTTTAACAGATTCAGGTGTGTCCATAAAAGCAGACATTGTGAATCGGTCCTTGTTTTGTGTGGTATATATAAAGGAGCTATACTCCTTTAGCTCCATATTTAAACTTGTAGCCCTAAATGTATTTTTGCTACCTGTTTATTTTAATGCGCTGCAAGTTTTTGTGTAAGGCACAAGTCAAACTGCACATTTGGTAGTGGCGCAGCGGCATAGTCTTTGCCACATTTCATGATGTCTTACATAATGCTTCTTTGAAGGTTTTATAGTAGTGTGGCTTGAGTCCTTTTGTGTTTAAACAGATTAACGAGGAAAGTCACAGGAAGTCTAATCCCACTGGAAAAATACTAGAGTTGCAAAGCTGGAAATGAGCAATAATATATTGAGCTTCATGTAGTTTACTG
Source organism: Copadichromis virginalis (assembly GCF_057382275.1). NCBI lineage: Eukaryota > Metazoa > Chordata > Actinopteri > Cichliformes > Cichlidae > Copadichromis > Copadichromis virginalis. The sequence goes on from NC_140633.1 coordinate 22,299,295, forward strand.
AGCATATTTTCATATATTTACATATATTTTCTTTTATTAGTGATTTTTGATCTTTTTATTTTTGTCATCAGATGCAACACATTTCTGTAATTTTTTTTTTTTTTTGCCCCCACTACACTTCAAATCAAACCTCTAATGTGGTGTTTTTCTTTGCTGTCTTGCAGGAATTTTAACTCTTGGCTTTTCTAGACCAGAGACGTGCAGCATCCTCCGCTTAAAAACTAGAACGACCTCAGTGCCAGTGGATAACCCCATCCAAGTAGTGTATTTGACCAGACAGTGGATCTTAACAACTTCCCTCCAGACAGCAAACCAAAGCACAACATTTCCATTCCATTTAAACAAGTGCAAAATAAGTATATTTATATATTTCCATTTTTCTTTATTTTCTTTTATTTTTTTTAAAGTTTCCTGTAAGACTTTTTTTTTTTTTTTTTAAACATAATCTGTAAAAAAAATGGCTGGTGGAATGGAAGCAGTGGACATAGCTGTGGTGGCACTGTATTTCGTCCTGGTGCTAGCCATCGGGTTTCTTGCCATGTGGAAAGCCAATCGCAGCACTGTGAGCGGCTACTTCCTGGCTGGACGCTCCATGACATGGATTGTGATAGGTGCCTCGCTGTTTGTCAGCAACATTGGCAGTGAACATTTCATTGGCCTGGCTGGGTCAGGAGCAGCAAGTGGCTATGCTGTAGGAGCGTGGGAATTTAATGCACTTCTACTTCTGCAGCTGCTTGGCTGGGTGTTTATCCCTGTGTATATCCACTCAGGAGTCTACACCATGCCAGAGTACCTATCAAAACGCTATGGTGGCAAACGACTCAAGGTTTACTTTGCTTTCTTGTCTGTGCTGCTTTACATTTTTACCAAACTGTCTGTGGACTTGTATGCTGGAGCTCTCTTTATTCAGGAGTCCCTTGGATGGAATCTCTATTTGTCTATTGTTCTGCTTATCAGTATGACTGCTCTGCTCACTGTCACTGGTGGATTGGTGGCAGTGCTCTACACCGACGCCCTTCAGGCAGTGTTGATGATCGGTGGAGCCCTCACCTTAACCATTATGAGCCTGATCAAAGTCGGTGGGCTAGAGGGTGTCAGAACTAAGTACATGCAGGCAGTTCCTAATGTTACCGCTATACTAGCCACTGGAAACTACACATACTCGCCTTCATGTCGCATTGACCCTAAACCAAACTCGCTGAGCATCCTTCGAGGTCCCCTGGATGAAGACATTCCTTGGCCAGGTTTTCTTTTTGGCCAGACACCTGCATCTATTTGGTACTGGTGTGCGGACCAGGTCATTGTCCAGAGAGTACTGGCAGCAAAAAACATTGCTCATGCAAAGGGCTCAACACTCATGGCTGGATTTCTCAAAATCCTGCCCATGTTTCTAATAGTCATTCCAGGAATGATATCCCGCATTTTGTTTGCAGATGAGATTGCCTGCATCGGGCCGGAGCACTGCATGGCTGTTTGTGGTTCCCAAGCTGGCTGCTCAAACATTGCCTACCCACGTCTGGTCATGGCGGTGATGCCTGTGGGACTTAGGGGTCTTATGATGGCAGTCATGATAGCTGCCCTGATGAGTGACCTTGACTCGATCTTCAACAGCGCAAGCACAATCTTCACCTTGGACATCTACCAGACCTTTCGGACGAAGGCATGCCAACGCGAACTGTTGATTGTGGGCCGCATGTTTGTTGTGGTCATGGTGGTCATCAGTATTGCCTGGGTGCCTGTCATTATTGAGATGCAAGGTGGACAGACATACCTCTACATCCAGGAAGTTGCTGGCTACCTCACTCCACCAATTGCTGCCCTTTTCCTTCTAGGTGTATTCTGGAAGCGATGTAATGAGAGAGGTGCATTCTGGGGAGGCATGACGGGTTTTACCCTAGGTACCATACGACTGATCCTGGCATTTATCTACCGTCAGCCTCACTGTGACCAGCCAGATAATAGGCCTGCCTTCGTTGTTCGAATTCACTACATGTATTTTGCTGCTGGGCTGTTCTGGATTTCAGGGTTGGTGGCAATTGTGGTCAGTCTCTGTACTTCTCCACCAGATAAGGAGCAAGTTCGCACCACCACCCTCTGGGGGCTCTACAGCATTGAAATGACTCCCCCTAAGAACAGAGAGGAAACGTACCGGCTGACTGAGAAGAACCACTGTAATGGTGACACAAGCCTGCGTAAAGAGCTGCCCCCAGACGTTAAAAAAGAGAGGTGCGTGGACGGGATGGATATCAAACTTCTGGTCCCTTCCACAGACCATGACCCAGCAACACCAAGTACAGAAACGTCCCCTGCCACCACTCCTGGAGCCCAGATTGGTAACAGAAATATGGAGACAATCAGAGCAGAGGAAGGCTGCCGTAGTGGTGCGGAGACGAGCAGGTGCATGCGTTTGCTGGACTGGGTTTGCGGCTATAAGGGAGAATCGCAGAGCGCTCAGCAAAAAGGGGCGAAGGAGGACGCGAGAGCCATCGCCGAGATGCTGTACGAGCCACCTCGAGTCAAACTTCTCCTCAACCTGGGCTTGGTCTCAGTCTGCTCTGTGGGCATCTTCATGTTTGTTTATTTTTCACTGTAGTAACAAGGACCGAGTGGGGTGGGAGGTGTCTGGGGCTTTTAGAAAGAGTTGACTTTTCAGAGATGTATGAAGCTCTGTCTGTAATATTTACAGTTGTATTTTGTAGCTCTCTAACAGGGATCTAAGCTTAGTGTAATCATTTTTTTTAAATGATGAAAGCTTCTTCACATTTTAAAAAAACCAAACCAAAACAAAAAACTATGACTTCTCTATGACTCTGAATCTTATTTGACACTAGCGTGTCAATTTTGTACAGTGCTTATTGTTATTCCTGTATTCAAAATATCTACTGGGATTTTTAGAATTGTTGTACTCTAAGTGAATTCAATATTTGCCTTATTTGACATATGCACTTGTCTTTTTTGTATTGTGAAAATAAATGTATTCTGTGATTTTTTTTTTTTTTTTTTTTTTTTTTTTTAAGCTTTTTATTTTACTCTTGTTCTCAGTGACTGTAGGCTTAGTTGCTGGTGTAGCATACATATATTGGATATTAACAAATATCCATTTATTTTTAATTTTTTCTTTTTATTTGTTTGGTTGAGGGGCCATTATGAACTTTGGGGGGAAAAAAAGAGTTAATGCTGCGAAGCATTGCATTCGCTGCTGGTATTGAATATTACCATTATATTTATTGTGATTATTATATCTGTTTGATTTAGCCTACTGAAGGTGTTGCATCTAAATTTAGTGAAACTTACGGTTAATATTTAATGTTTTTAATATATACATCTTTTGCAGTACAGAGAGAAAAGAGAGAGCAGAAAGAAGCACAAGACTAATAATGTTGTTATTATCGCTACTATCATTTCCCCTTGCAATGAATGACATAATGTAAATGGTCCATTTGAATTGGCTGTTTACGATGTTGTCACTGATGACCTAAATCAGGGCATAACTGGAGCTGTACTGCTATTTTTATTATACTACATTTCCTAGTAGTGTGTTTTCTTCTTTGTTTTCATTACTTTCACTGTTATTTTTATCTTTCTGTGACTGTATTGTGTTGAAAGTTCATGTACTTGTATTGTATCGTAACAAAAAGTCACAAGTACCAACAGTCATGAGTTGAGTTGTCAGATTGTGTTTTATGCAAATTTCATTTTGTGCTCTACATTACTGAAATTTGTCTCTATTGCATTATGTCCACATTGTGTACAATATACTTCAGGGCTCACTGCATCACCTACAATGTACATTTCTTCTATAGCAGGCTATCTGTTGTGTATCTACTGTGTGTTAATGTATTTCTAGTGCACTGCAGTGCTGAAATGTCATTTAATCTTGTTTGAAGTGCATCTTTTATGAACCTCCTACCGAATGTGTCTTAGTGTGCAATGTTAAAGTGACAAAACATCGACGAACACAGACTTTAAGTTTTTTAAGTACTGAAACTTTGTGCATTAGATACCACATTTCTTCTTTTCTTTTTTTTTTTTGTTTGTTTAAAGTCATTTTCAGGATTTTGTTGTTCTGTCATGTAGACAGTTTTAGTTAGCATTAACAGATAATGCTAAGCAGAAATGACATTTCAGGCATTTGTTGACAAAGTAGCACTTTACTGGACGAGCTTAATCGTGAGATTATTAAGAGCAATTCAGCTCTTAATTAAAAAAAAAAAAAAAAAAAAAAGCAATTCAGCCAGGGTGCTTGAAATCATTGGCCTTCTAGATTGTGGTCATTGTTCCCACAGTGTAACGTGTTCACGCATCAACACCTCATCCCCAGAATACAAAAATAAACGAAAAGTACTGTGTTTGTATGTATTTTTGACACCAATGTTGAATGACCTCAGTCCAAAACGTCAGTTTTATAATGTGATAGGCCAATCCCTATCTGTGTCAGGCGTGAATGATGCATAACATGGAGGATGGTTAACAGACGATTGCTGTATGAGTATGGGGAAAGAGCTTTAAAACGCTTTCTTTCTTTCTGAGAGACTTTACATTGTTATTTTTATGGATTTTATTTTTAGAGATTGAAAATAAAGTTTTCGTGGAGACTAAAGCCAGATGTGTTTTCGTTCTTCGTTCTAGCAAAATTTTCATCCCATGTGTGTGCAGTGTTTATATATGGAGGGAGCTTTTACTTATTGTTGACCAGGATTATATAAACCCTGGCAAGGCTCTAATAATCTCCTCAGGGCCAGACAGGGATTGGGTGATTCCAGGCCCACAAGATTTAACCAATCAAAAGGCCAGCATCGGTGGCTTACAAATCTCCACTGCTTACCAGTTTAGCTCCATACATCCTTTTATCCTCTGGCGACCAAACCTCACACTTCTGTAATTTTCCACAATTAAGGGTGGATTAAAAGTTACATTGTGAAAACAGACATTCATCATGCAAATTTTCTTGGCATGAAGCACAGATGCCAAAGGCAAAATGCTATATTGTACGGTTAGGTAATCTGTTGACTAATACGGTGTGTTTTTTAGAGTGACACAGTCATCACTGCCATTAACTGCTTCTAGTCAGAGGGTGGTATTTAGTGGCCATGATCTGTTTCAATTTAGACGATGACTCATATCAGCGATGTCCTGTGACTCCCCATAGCAACAAGTTAGAATGTAGCATTCACATTTCAAAGGCGGCTGTGTGGGTAGCACATTGGAATAAAGGAAGACAAACACAGACTTTCCTTGGCAGGTTTTTCTGAAGGTGCCATGACCGAAGCATGTTAATTAATAACTTAGAATTGTCACCTGAAACCCTGCCTGCAGATTCTCAGTTGGTTTTGGGAAAAGCATTGTTTTGTTAGAACTGTGTCACAATGTTGACCTCCCCGTGAAGACATGATTAATGTTTATGGATTATTCATACAAGGATGAGGACCATAAGTGTCTGAGCATGTATAGCAATGGACTTCATTTGCCTCTTATGAAAGAAAATCTGATAAACAAGGCAAAAAAAAAAAAAAAAGGTTTAGTGAGCTGATCAGGCAATTCCTCCTCTATGGGTACTGGTGTAGCAGTTCATTTATTTTGAAAGAAAGTAAGGTAACCAAGAACATTTGCTGAAGTGTATGTAATGTAACTGTATGTAATGATAAATCAGAAAATGTTGCCTAAGCTTTTTAGTTCTAGGCCACTTTGCTTATTTTAGGTTATTTTAGGTGAAAGGTGTTTAAACTATTTTGTGGTTGTTGCCTCGGAGATGGACTTGACAGAACATGCCATGACCGGATCTTGAGAAAAAATGAATACATGGCATGACTGAATAGCTTGTGGACCCACCTTTAAGAGCAATAAGTTGAAGTACTCATTTTCTGTATGTGTTTGTCAGTCTCTAAAATTGCCTAGTCTTTTACAACATTTCTTCAGTTTATTGAGGTTTGCCAGCATTCATTTATGCAGAGGTCTTTCAATTAGGTTAAGGTCTGCACTTTGACTGGGCCTTTGCAACACCTTGATTCTTTTCAGCTGCGCTTGGGATCATTGTCCTATTGCTTGACTCAGTTTTGACTTAGCTTTCTTACAGATGACCTCACATTTGACTCTATTAGTTTTCAGAGGAGTCACGCTCAGCTCAATTACTGCAATCTGTTTGTTTTACAGTCACAGGATGTAAAACAAACCCAACTCATCAGCCCTCCACCAATGTGCTTCACGGCTGGCATGAGGTGTTTGTCCTTATATGCTATGTTTGGTTTTTTCCACATGTGGTGCTGTACATTATGAGCAAACATCTGCTCTTTAGTTTTGTCTCCAAACGGACATCGCTCTAGAAGCCATACTTGTGACGTTTGTAATTCTGTTGTTGTGTTACTGCTTTGTGTGTGTGGACGAATGTCTGTGTATATAATGCATATGGTCCCTTCTGTTTTACTATGTAAACCTTTGTTTCATGTGCAGCACTTTTGTTAAACTTTGTTGTCTTTAAATGTGCTTTATAAATACATTTGGATTGGAGTTTTTTTCTGATTGTACTGTCATGAACCTGTTGAACCTGAATGCCAGGTGAAACTGTCAAAACCTCTACTGTCACAGAGGTGCTCACATTCACAGCTGATCACTTAATCAATGTGTTTCATTTGCAGCACCTGGCTGCTATTTACCTGCTTAATTCCAATTGAAGCAGGAGGGGGGGACTTCTTTTTTTTTTAGTATTGCACAGTATTTCTTTTTCACATGACCTTATATTCCCCCCCCTCTACCATAATATATACACTCACCAGCTACTTGATTAGATACACATGTTCAACTCCACATTAACAGAAATACGAACCAGCCAGTCACAGGACAGCAACTCAATGCATTTAGACATGTAATAATGGTGAAGAGTGCCTGCTGAAGTTCAAACTGCGCCTCAGAATGAACAATAAATGGATTTAGGTTACTTTGAACAAGGTTGCTGTTGCCAGATGGGCTTCTCTGAGTATTTAAGAAACTGCTGATCTGGGTTTTTCTCTTGCAGTCACCTCTAGGATTTAAAGAGAATGGTCCAAAAAGAGAAAATATTCAGTGAGAGGCAGTTTTTTGGGTGAAAATGCCTTGTTGATGGCAGAGGTCGGAGGAGAATGGCCCGACTGCTTTGACCTGATAGGAGAGCAACAGTAACTCATATCACTGCTTGTTACAACCACGCTGACCTTGTCCATCTCTTTAAGAGCTCAGTGTACCCATCTTCTCATAGCTGATTCCAGAAGGATAATGCACCATGTCACAAAGCTCAAATCATTTCAACCTGATTTTCTGAACATGACAGTGAGGTCACTGTGCTCAAACGGCCTCCACAGTCAACAGATCTTAATCCAACAGATGACCTTTGGGAGGCAGAGTGTTCATGACTGAAAAATAAAAATGATTGGCCAGCTGTGATGAATAAAGAAAAAAAAAAAAAAGCAGACAAACCTAAAAGTATTCATTTTCTTTCCCAGACATTTTTTGTTGGTCATAACTTAGTTAAGTACACTTTGAAGCTAATATTACGAATATAAATGCATGGAAGTTGCAACTGCAATAGCTCTTCTTCAATAAATTCACCATCATTATTATTAGTACTGCTACATCCAAATATCCCCATTTCAGATACAATACTTTAAGATCCTCCATTAAAACCAACAACCTGCTCTTAAATTAAAGCCACAGACTGGGATTCCAGCACTCTGGTTTTGTTGTGATTTCATATCACTGCTGAAATATACAAGAAACCACTTGACCCTAGTTATTTAAAATAGTTGATTTCTTGTTGCCATATTGCTGACTACTGTAATTCATTATTATCAGGATGTCCAAAAAACTCACTGAAAAGCCTTCAGCTAATCCAAAATGCTGCAGCAAGAGTCCTGACAGGGACTAGAAAGAGAGAGCATATTTCTCCTGTTTTGGCTTCCCTTCATTGGCTTCCTGTTAAATCCAGAATTGAATTCAAAATCCTGCTCCTCACATACAAGGTCTTAAATAATCAGGCCCCATCTTATCTTAATGACCTTGTAGTACCATATCACCCTATTAGAGCACTTCGCTCTCGCTCTGCAGGCCTACTTGTTGTTCCTAGAGTATTTAAAAGTAGAATGGGAGGCAGAGCCTTCAGTTTTCAGGCCCCTCTTCTGTGGAACCAGCTTCCAGTTTGGATTCAGGAGACAGACACTATCTCTACTTTCAAGATTAGGCTTAAAACTTTCCTTTTTGCTAAAGCATATAGTTAGGGCTGGACCTCCCTTAGTTATGCTGCAATAGACATAGGCTGCCGGGGGATTCCCATGATGCATTGAGTTTTTCCTTTCCAGTCACCTTTCTCACTCACTATGTATTAACAGACCTCTCTGCATTGAATCATATCTGTTATTAACCTCTGTCTCTCTTCCACAGCATGTCTTTTATCCTGTCTTCCTTCTCTCACCCCAACCGGTCGCAGCAGATGGCCGCCCCTCCCTGAGCCTGGTTCTGCCGGAGGTTTCTTCCTGTTAAAAGGGAGTTTTTCCTTCCCACTGTTGCCAAAGTGCTTGCTCATAGGGGGTCATATGAATGTTGGGTTTTTCTCTGTATCTATGAAGCGCCTTGAGGCGACTTATGTTGTGATTTGGCGCTATATAAATAAAATTGAATTGAATTGAATTGAATATATCATTCCAACTCTCTTACAAACAGGTTTTTCTCCTCAACCAGCCCTCACTCGACTCATACCTTCCCTCGTTCCCAAGAGGAAACTAATGATATTGTCCTTGTGGAAAAATACTGGCATCCAGGCCATGCTTTGTTCATTGTCCATATTGGACAGTGAAAACACAAACAATAGTCTGAGCAAATGCTTGAAATGACAGTTTGGATAGAAACTGTGTCAACATTACAAAGTGTCAACAGCTACATGTAATAACCATCAAGTAATACATTTGTCATTACAGCATGTATGCAGCTTCATAAAGTTTAATGACATATTAATTGTTTCTTATAAATTGGATCAAGAATAGTCACAGAACAAAAGGCTATATTTTAGGAGAGAATAGGCAGAACAACACAGCAGTTTCAGAAGACAATAAAGTGCTGTTTATGGTCCTGAATGGATGTTGAGGAGGAAAAGGTTTCCCAGTTAAACATAGCAACTTCAATGTAATGTACTTCTTTAAAGCAAACATGGGGTGACATATACAGTACTTCCAAGGAGCCAGATGTTCAAGAAGCTGCAGCAAATGGTGAGCAGTATCTAAAAGTAATTTCCTTAAGAAACAGGAAATAAAGCCTGTTAATAAATGACGTTAACATGGAGGAAGAGATGTACAGCCGTCTGTAAAACATGGTGGGGGCGCGGTCTTTATTTATTTATTTTTATTATTTCAACCAGTGGTGTTGGGGAACTTGTCAAAACTGATGAAAGAATAAACAGGGAAATGTATTGTAAGATTTTAATCAACCACATGATACCAAAATTGATTGGCAGCAGTTTCACTTTTGAGCATGACATCGATCCCAAACTCACTGTGAATGCAGTAAAAACACACCTGGACAGAAAAACACACAATGCAGCACTATCAGTCATTGATTATGCTTTCCAGAGCCTGTACCTCAACTTTACTGAGGCTGTGTGGGATCGTCTCGACAGAGAACAGAACAAAAGGCAGCCAACAATCAAAGAAGAGCTTTGATTGTTCCTTATAAAACCCGGAGAATTATTCCTGAAGACTGCTGTAATAAATGACAATAAAGCGTGCCTAAGAGAGAAAGAGAATGGTAGTAATAAGAAATTGTGGTTGTAAAACTTAGAATTGCACATATTTTATAAACTGGATTTACATTTTTTAATAAATTGCTGCACCCATTTCTGATTTTCCTTGCAAAATATCATAAAATGAGGTGTGACTCTTTTCTTTTGCAGCAATACTGATATAGATAGAACACCTGTGATTATATAACATTAGATGATATATCTTTTTTCAGAGCTCACAAGAAAAAAAACTAAAACAAAATAGCTGGCACGATAGATTGCCACCTGTGCAACAAAATAAAACAAAGAAACAAACAAAAAATGCCATGAAGCCACTTCTTTGTTCAAGCACAGGTAATCCCCTGCATTAAACCTCCACCTGCTTCACGCTTTAGTTGAATTAAGGTATGTAAGTCTCTACAAGTCTGAGTTTCTAGCAAATGCCCCCCGGCTGGTGGCTAAAATTCACACCATATTGCCAACTGTATTCACTCACCCATCCAAATCACTATATTCAGGTTTTCCAATCACTTCCACGGCCAGTGGCCACAGGTGTGTAAATTCAAGCACCTAAGCATAGGTCGCTCTCAGGAGCACCGTCGATTCCGGCATGGCATCATGATAGGATGCCAACTGTGCAACAAGTACCGTCATGAAATTTCCTCACTGCAAAATATTCAACAGTTAACTGTTAGTGGTATTACACCAAAGTGGAAGTGCTAGAGATCAAACTTCATGCGGCCTCCAGATTATTGTAACAGTGCGTAGAGAGCTTTATGGGTTTCCATTGCTAAGCAGCTAAATCCAAAGCTTTGTATCATCAAGCACAATGGACAGCATTAGATGCAGTTGTCATGATCCGACTGTGTGCATGCAGGAAGAAGAGCTTTTATTGCTGAACAGAAAACTCTACAAAACCTAAACTGGGAAGAATCTAACAAAACACACGCATTGTTGCTATCTCCTATCCACATGTAAGTAAAAGAGGTTGTGCAGGCCATACCCCCTGTAACCCCTGCAAAACAATAAAAATATTACTTATTATTTATTTTTTACGATTTTCTTGGAATGAACAGTTTCTGGTGGGACTTTTGTCTTCGTCTGATCCTCGCTCTAAGTCAGTAGCTGAATCCAGGGGCATGTGGATGTTGCATCTTGTTCAGTTTAAATGCAACAGCTCTGCAAGCTGAGTTTATAGGGCTTATGTTTCCTAATGCCTTTATCTCTGCTCTGACATCAGGGAGGCAACGACGACAGAATTATTCATGAAGCCGCTGAGTTTGACAGAGATAAGTGGCAGAGAATTGTGGGTGGTCGATAACCCTTTTCTTTATTACATTCAAATCTATTCAAAACTATTACTGCGTCACTGGGAGCTGGTACGTAAAAATTATGATCCTACCTGTCAAAATATAAATGAGTACTGCTAAAATAAATTAATCATAAGTTAGTACAGTTTCTTTTAATTAATATAGTATTAGTATAAGTTATGTGCAGAGGTTGCACTGCCAGTGAGGTGTGCCACTTCTGTTGGGAAATGCAAATCTGATGGAAGTGGTTTTTTATTCCAGTAACCTCCAAGTATGTTCCAGGAAAGGCAACCCAGCGGCTTTCTTTTTTTAAAATATATGTCTGACTTCACAAGATGGTACGATAAGGTAACTTAACCTGAATACATTCAGTCAGCCATTTAGTGACTCTTGTGCTTTAATAGTAAACCCAACTGACCAATTTCAATGTCAGTCAGTTCACATGATGTCGTCCAGTGCAAAAACTTTCAGGGCTGTCAGCTTTGTAGGACAAGTAATGGTCGTTGTTAGCTGATATTTAAGATCACATTTTACTTAGGTGTTGTTCAAAGATTTTTTAAAGTATGTAAGTATATAACGAACGCGATAAATATTTGTTATTAATGCTACTTTGAGTGTGAAATGAACATGTTGCAATGAGCTGAGCTAATGAGATAGCTGCAAGTTGTAAGTTGTATCGTGCGCCCTTTTAGGTCACGTTGCTATCCAGACACTTTGAAACATCAAAAACGTCTCTGTTGTTCTTTCTTATTGAAGTGACAACGGAAGCAGCCATGTATGCAATGTGCTGTGACCTTTCAAATATACGGCAAACACATAGTCAATGCATTCCTGACGTTCCAAATGCACCGCACCGACTAAACTATGGCGGCATGCCTGGGATTCTGCATTAATCCATGGAATAGGGCTTCAATGGCAAAAGGAAATATTTACCTCTTTTAGAAATAACAGCTGGGAGACTAGTGTCTAGGGCCCCAACACAATAACTGCGAATCACTGAAGCCAGCGAGGTCTTTTCCTATCTTTCTGGGTCAAATTGACCCCTGACAACAACATTCTTGATGAGTTACACCTCAACAACACAGCTGCTGATAAAGGGTTTGCTCAGAGAGAAGCAGCAAGTTATTGATATGATGTGCAAAAAAAAGTAGACCAGTTTAGTTAATACGCAACCAGCTAAATCCTTATCAATGCCGGTCAATACTGTATGTCATTATAAAGAGATAAACAATCCTTATCACTCTTCTTACATTAGTATTATCATAGGACAGTAAACTCACTGCAATAACTTAAGGCAAATAGGTGAGAGTGAATGGAAATATTTAAGAGTGTGTTATATTTCAGGCCCTCCAGGGTTAGAACTTTACTCTCCTGCCATGTGTTGTATTTCTTTAATACAGGCACGTGCTGTAATAGAAAAACATCAATTTTCCATATGGTCAGCACTGTTACCAAAGTCTGCTTGCAATAGAAATAAAAGCAACATCATATTTGCAATTATTGCTAGGCCAAGCAATGTATTTTTCCTTCTGTTACCATGCCGAGTCATTTGATTGTTAAAAATGAAACATCTTAACTTTGTTAATAACATATCCCAAGCTTTGGCCCGCAGCAGAATGTGTGCATGAAACATTTCCTTTCAAAGCAGATTAAAATTTATAATTTACATTTTATGGCTAGTCCTGTCTAATTTGTGGAGCATTAATTTAAGTGATAATATCATCATAATTACTGGACCCCATGACCCAAGAGACATATATCATACTGTATCTCTAGTTAGACTAGCGAACTGGGTATCCATCACATTAAACTGCTTTAATGTCTTCATCAGTAAAGTGTAGGCTGTTCTTTAATTATTTTGTTTTTCCTGCTTTATTGTTTCATAGCCAGTGTCAGGCAGCTGCCCCCTACAAGAAGGGCCGTTCAGCCACTGCAAACAGATGGTCCACACTTCTTTATTAATCACAGCATCAGCTTTGGTTTCATTACAGACTGAACTGTGTGCACCACATGACCAGTATGTGGAACGTTTTCATTGGTAATCCATTACTGTCTTTTGCTTTTACACATACACACATATGTTTTTAGCATCAAAATGAGGACTCAGAAACGCAGGGAGATCTCTGTTTTGAACATATTCATGTTATCCTTTACTTTTTCTGCCCTAACGTGCACTTGGATCCTCATGTAAACACAGTGTGACTGCTATCTTTTGCAGTATCTCATTACAATTGCACCAAGTCACTGAGATAGGAAGAAAGAATGCTAACGTAAGAATGCTCATGTGTGGAAAAGTACTGCAGCTCCAAGGTCAGGTGAATCACAGTGGAAAGACACAAAGGCTCGGTGTCAAGCAAGTTAAAACATGAGCTACGTCAACATGATTAAAAGACATAATTGAAATTTGCATCAAGGTGCCCTCTTTCTTAGAAAGGTATTATCTATTGAACTGCTACATACCTGATCAACTGAAAAGACAAGTCTTGACTGTACTTGTCGATGATTATATAACCATGAACACTGACTCATGTGAACCCAGAATTTGCAAACCAACACTTCATGGTAAAGTGCTGCCAGGACCCCATGAACATACACACAAGCTCTTTTGAGGAAACTGAGTGTGCTTTTTTTGCAAGTATTGTGACAAAGAAGAATGATCAGAATGTAGTTTTAGTGTGTGTGTAGTTTGTGTGTTTTTTTCTTTTTGCGTTTCTAAATCTGCATTTCAGAGTTTATATAACTTTCTGGCCTAGCTACACACTATGGTTCGCTGCGTCCGGTGGCACTGCCCTCTGTTTTGCATATGTCACCCTCGCCCTTGGGGTTTCTTTTGCCATCCGGTCCTTCCGTGACCACTGACGTTTAATCCAGCCAGGCTTGCGATGACTGCCTGTGTTGCCCTTTTTTCGGATCACGTTGTTGTACATTCCACTCATCCTTTTACTAATAATTCGGGGAAACTCAGTTTCTCTGTCTGGCTCTGTACTTAATTTATCTCAGAGTTTTTCAATCTGCCTCCCTTTAGAAGCCAAAAAACATGTATTCAACACAGCCCTGGATTTCTAGAAAGCACTCAGGACTCCATGCCAGAGGACCCATGTCAGTGCAATATTGAGTTTGATATAATCAGAGGTCATTTTAGGGGTTTTCTTAGCTTTCATGTCAGAGTATTGAAGCAGTTTTTCTTTAGTGCTGCTTGATTGTGACCTTATAAATGATTGCCGCACTCCTCTTTGATTCATAAACCCGTTTAGTTAACATGGTTTATAAATAAAACTTGTTAACTAAGATACCTGCATTTGCTGCCTGTGACAGTAAGTGTCTGCAATTTTAGAAATGCATGAACATAAAACGCATGAGAATGATGATATCATAAGTAAGATTATATAGATTATAAATTACAATTAAGGATTTAAGGGTAACGATTAATGTCACACTCACTAGTGTTGCATTAAACCTTGCAAGTCAAAAGCTAATCTGTCAACTAGTCTATAGTTGCTTTGTACTCTAAAGCATCATTACAACAGGTAATTGTAGTAATATACGACAGACTCTGAGTGACTTATTTAATGCCCATCTGCTGTATGCTTGCATTAAGTGCAACAATCAAACTCTTCATATAACTGTATGTTATTTTTTTCCATTCATTTCATACATAAGGTGGATGAGATAACAACTCTCTCGAGGCTGATGTGGTACTCTTGCCTTTTATTGCGAAAGCATGACATGTGGTCTCCCGCTGTCCGTCCATTTCACCACATATTGTGTTGTAAGGAGCTTTCATCAGACTAAGCCAACTGGAAAAATTCACCTGAAAAGTGTCTGAAAACTGACCAGAGTTAAGAGAAACATAGAAAAAATCCAGGGTCAGCGTGGAGACCCTGAAACACTTGGACTTTTTTTTTTTACTATGCAAAATCTCCTTTTATCTGATTTGCACATGAAAATTTCCATCAGACACCAGCCTGTAACTTTTCCACGAGGAGAGCATTAGCAGGAGGACCTACATTTGCAAAGTAGATAAGGCAGTTTCTATTTTACTTTTTAAGACTCTTTCCCCCCTTTTCTTTCTTTTTGGCACACTGGTTGAGGAATTTTGCAAGACATATTCCACAGAATGTCTATCGGGTTACAGACTTACTGTTTTCATCTATTCTGCTTCTATTGTCTCTCTCCTTTAGGCTAGAGACAACTCTTTTCAGTGTGTCTCATTGCACTGATGGTCTTTGTGCAAAACCTTCCATATGCCTTAAGTTTTGTGTTTACAGGGAAGAAACCCAGCAGCTATCCAACTGCTGGCCCAGCAATACAAAGCATGAATGATCTGGAAATGATCAGATATAGTAGGAGTCATCCCTTACAGCAACGTGGCTCTGTTGGGCAAAAACACCAGGCTTTCAAACAATTATAAAGTATGTTATCAAGCATCCTTTTTACACACAGACACAAAGCTGGAGTGTCCTTGAGACAGACCTCTTATTGCTCTTGACAGCTGGTACCGGAAAATTTACTATAAACAAGGACTTCATTTTAATTCCTTGGTTTTTCGCTGAATATGGAGTCAAGCATATCTGAGAACTGATTTACTGGGGTAATTCATTAATATATATATGTATATGTATATATGTATGTATATATATGTGTATGGCTCTTAAATGTGTTGCATTACGTGTTGCTGCCATCTAGGGTAAGCCTGTTTAAAACTGCTTTAGACTGGCTATCACTCAATTTTATACTGCGCTCCCTCTATGAGGGCAAATGAGGAATTACATTTCAAACAAGTCAGGCCAAGCCAATAACTATAAAGTGATGTTATTTCTTTTTGGTATATGGGAATTAATGGGCGTATAAATGTGTTTTTCACCTTTTAACCACTATCAGCACTCTTATGTCTCAAGTATCCAAAGCAAATATCAAGATTTTAATATGCCTTATTCAAGGTCATGCCTCACTATCACACACACACACACACACACACACACACACACACACACACACACACACACACACACACACACACACACACACACACGAAAGATAAAGACAGCAAATAAAATATAAGCAGCTTTCTGTGAGCTAATTACTTCGTAGGTTACTCTGACCGGCGACGCTCTTGTGCTCTCTCCCTGTTTTTCTCTGCTTTCATTCCAAAGTGATTTCCTGATCAGTTCCATGATGTGGCCTTCTCAAACATGGCAAAAGGTTGGTACAGTTGAAGCTTAAATGTTTATAGTCTTTGTCACTCAGTAATGTTAAATTGTTAAATCTATCTCTATATATTTAAGAGCAAATTTGTCTTCAGGTGACATTAAATGAAATAAATAAAGGAAAAATAATGCACTGTTACTTGTTTTGTGTTTTTGAGCTCTGAAAACTCATTTTCTCACCTGATAACAAATGTGTTACTTTGTGTATTCAAAAGGGCACATGAAGGGTGCATGTCAGTTTTCTATGCTTTTTCTTTTATAAGCAATTAAAGAAAGAATTTCAGTGTAACAATAAAAAACCTAACATCATGTTTTGATCAGACTTGCAGTGTTTTACATTTTATGCTGATAAAAAACAGTAAAGTACTGTTGACGCAAATCAAATGAATTGAAAGTTCAACTTTGAATGAAAATTGAATTAAAGAATACCCAAGAACATCTTCTTTGCTGTTTTTTCTTTTTTTTCTTCTTTATATTTTGCTTTATTTTTTGTGTTTGTGTCAAGCAGATTTTGGATTTACAGGATTTAAAGCAAACAAATGGGGCTATAAAATAAATTTTCCATGTTTTTTCATTTTTTGATAAAAGTCTTGTGGTTCTTTCAACTAGTTGAGTGACACTAATTGGTCAAACTTGACCCTTCATCTTGAGACGTCCCTTACCAACGCACTGAATCACTTCCTGGATAACTGGAGGCGCAACGTGACTGCTGCAAGCAACTCTCTGGACAAGACTCTGGCTGAGGAGAACTTCAGGGACGTGATCTGGTATCTCGCCGTGATGATCGGCATGTTTGCCTTCATTATTGTGGCCATGCTGGTGAACACAGTCAAATCTAAAAGGAGGGAGCACTCTAATGACCCCTACCACCAATACATCAAGGAGGACTGGACTGCTCAAAAACAGCAGGGCGATATCATAGCTAATTTTGAGGCTAGATAATGAGGGCAGAATGAGGTCACAGCAGAGATTTGCTGTGAAGACCAGCAGAAAAAAAAGTCATATAAAAAAAGAACCATCATTAATCAGTTACCATTACTAATGAGCACAACAGCAGATTTTGCAAAGTTATTTCTTGATGTCCCACTGCTAACCTGTTAGATGAGCTTCTGAAGGACAGCTTATATGTAGATGTATAACAATGCAATACTGGAAATGTATTAGGGAAAAAAATGTAGATTTTGAGATGTTGCGCTTTGAAGCATATAAAGATTTTGCACTTTGAGCTGTTGTTTCTTTATTCTCACATATATGCACCCACACAAACATACCTAGAGACAAGACAGAGACGGAGAGAGAAAGAAAGAAAGAAAAAGAAAAGGAGGAGGTACACCGAATAAAGGTTTATAATTTTTAACCATTGTGATGGTTGTGATGTAAATTTCCAGAGGTATTTGTTGGACAGCACTCACATAAAAACATTTTTTCTGCCAATGGCCATCTGCTGCATGTGTCCAGATGGCACCTATTATCTCATTTTCTTTACTAATCAACTCAACTTACAGTCAGTGTTCCCTTGTTGTAAGTAAGTATGGGCTGTGAGTTTTGGGCAGAACTTTACTTGATAAGTAGCACTCTAAAAATGTAATTGAAGTATCAGAGGTCTAAGGTTTCCAAAGCAACAAAAGTGCATAGTGAACATAAAGACATTCTGACATTCATGCACATTTTTCAAAGATTCAGCTTTGTGTAATCACACCTGCACATGCATTCCTGCTGTGCTGTGGCCAAAAGTGCTATGAAAAGGTTTGTCAGCAGCCGTACATATTTTGGCCTGAGGAGGGCAGCAGTACCTCTATCCCGAGATCTTATAAGCACCTGCAGTACTTCAAGCAGGAGCATGAATGCAAGACACCAAAGTAGAAGTGTTTCTAATGCTTTTTTGTGGCTTCAGTGGTTATTAAAGATGCAGTTTACTAGTAAAATTGTGTTAAAATCATTTGAGGTACATTTAGTTATGAGAAGCCAGTGAGACATAACAATTCAATCACATTCCAGCCAAAGCAAAAGCTGTTATATTATCAACACACTGGACAGCAGCACAGTGACTGTTCTTTTATTTGCTTGTCCTTTGCACATCTGTTGCCAGATTCCATTAAAATACACCAACATTTTCCACTGTAGCACCAAGCTCCTTGTGGACTTTTGGTCTTCACCGATATCTCAGAATAACTAAACCCTCAAATCTCTAGTGCTCAGCGTGCTTGTCCCACATTACTAACTCTCCCAAAGAGACATCACAGTGAGCAAGTACTGTAACTCATTATTAAACCCTGACTGTCATCCTTCGCTATCCTCTGTTCTCAGTTTGCTCTTCTATTTTTAGCATTCAAACAACTGGTCTCCTAAAAATGGGCCTATCCTGCATGAGTAGTGGAAGGGGAGTGCTGCTATGTATGGTATCCACCCCCAGTGTCTTGCAGCCCTTGCAGTACTCCTCTTTCGCCTTTGTGTCTGCAGGCGTGAAGAAGTAATGACGAAAGGAGTTTCTTGGCCCAGAGGATACGTTAAATTTTTGGATTTCTTTGGACACCGGGGGATGCCTGCAAACTGCCACTGACGGACCAGCAATATATCTGTTTCTTACATTTCCTCATCCTTTCATAGGCCTTATAGGTGACCTTTCTGACCGTGCACTTCCTTTATACTGTGAAACTAACTCATACTCTGGTGGTGTGTGATAACTCTGGACCATGCTCTCCCTGTGGTTGTTCTTGCTCCCCTGCCTAAACTTTGTGCCTCAGGCCCTGTCTGAGAAAGGCCTAGAGTTGCCACAGTATGATGGGAAAGACCGTGTTCTTGATATCAATGACAAGAACTACAAGAAAGCTTTAAAGCAGCACAGCATGCTCTGCCTGTTCTACCATGAGCCCATAGCAGACAGCAAGGAACTGCAAAAACAACACCAGATGACTGAGTTGGTGCTGGAGGTAAAGTATAAGGAAAAAGAAATCAATGCATGCAGTGCAGAAAAAGATTTGACAGGTCAGGGAGAAAAGTGCAGATAACTTTAAAGAAAGTTGAGTTAGCACTCAAGGAGATGCAGCAAAGAAAGGAAAACTCATATGATTTGGTTGGGTGACAGCGGTGTGAGACAGAGGGCGCTCATAATCCCATCAAACAGACTCATAAGTGACTCTATGTTAGTGCTACAATAAGCAGAGAGGGACCTGGTGAGCTATAAAACTCCAGAGCTCTCCATTTTAATCTCTGTATATATGAGGTTCCTCAAGGTCATTGTGTGCACAGATGCAATGAGATGCAGTGCTGCCACTTCAGGTTATTTCAGCCAATTCAGTGTGTGCCTCCTTTCCACAGAAATGCGTGAAATTTATTCTCCTTGTGATTATTCTTTGCTGGCAGAAATAATCCAAGAGCTCATTTATATAATGTTTTTAAGCCACACATGTGAAGGCTGATGCGACCTTCTCTTCTTTGGTATATTAAAGGTATTTAATAGATTGAGTAAGCAGCTGGAGACACGTCTATATAGGAGATTTTAGTCTGTCTTTGTGAATCCTGTATGAAACTGTTCATTCTACCCGTCTCGTGTGACACATGGTGGAGGACATGTTGCTCTTTGAAATGTTAAAGGCAACCTGAGCCCATACGTGCAGGCAGAACAGGTAGGCCACGTAGTTACTCAATAAGGCAAACATGACACCATGCACAGTGTATTTGTAATAGCTGATTAGAGTCTACTGGTTGTAAGTGAGAAGCTCAAGTATGCCACATATCAGCTTATTTACCCCCAATATCTACAATTTGTAGTATTCTGAGGTCTGTCCCCATCATGGGCAAAATACATTTACATAAGTCTATTTTTACTTGAGTATATCCAAGTAATGACACTCTGTAATTTCATATATAACAGGGGAAAATTAAAATATAAATTCCCAGAGACAGGATTAAGTTGTGGCACATTTTGTTTGTGCATGTAAAAGTAAAGAAAGTTGTTGAAATGAACTTAAGTCAGGCTTTGAAAGACTGGCAACCACAGCTCTCACCCCGTGACAGCTGGGACAGACTCCAGCCTCCTCACAACACTGAAGTGGAAAAGTAGAAGTAAATGGATGGATGGATGGACATGTGAAATGAAAGTGCTCATATAAGTAGATACTTCTGCCAAAAGCAGACGTCCATTTAAAGACGCAATAAAGTAATCCTGTATTAGTAACTACACTGAGCTCTATTCACTTTTTTTTACTGTAAATGTTGATGCACTGTTTCATTTGGAACAGGATTGTAAAATAAATAAAATGAAGATCCACTCGTGAGTTCTTTTTAAACTCCATGTTATAATTTTACCAATCTTGATTATTAGTTAATCAAAGTATTAGTGAAGCTCATCCACCTTATTTCACACCACAATTGCCAGGCCAGTCATGTGTATAAACTTACCTGGCTATATTTAGAACAAGGCAGTCTGAATGATTATGTAACCGTATCTCTGTGTGGGCAGCTTGGACACCTCTGTCATATTGCCAACTTTGGTCATGCTGTCAAGCTCCCATTCACAAACAGTCCCATTTAACATTTTAACCGAACCTGCATTACTGTTTCCAGTACTCAGAAGCCAAAGTGAAAGTTTCTTTTTGTCTTGCCTATTTACGTGCTATGTGTTCAGTCCTGTTCTTACAATTTAGTCCTCTGTGATGTTTTTGTGTTGGTTGCAGCTTGTAGCTCAGGTTATGGAGGAGAAGGACATCGGGTTTGGAATGGTTGACTCCCACAAAGATGCAAAGATAGCAAAGAAACTGGGTGAGTATTGGTAGTGGTACAGACTAAGTCTTTTATTTAACCTCAGTCTGATTGGTAGATTTTGATGAAGAGAACTGCCTTTGATAGCAGTCATTTTTGTTAAGAGTCAGACAACTTTAGGTGTTTGACTGAATCTAATGTCTTATCATTTCTTCTGATCGCAGGCTTAGAGGAAGAGGGAAGCATGTATGTTTTTAAGGCTGATAGAGTTATCGAGTTTGATGGTTTGCTCTCTGCTAACACTCTGGCCGAGTTCTTGTTGGATGTAAGTAAACTTGCTTGAGGGTTGATTCCCAGTTGCTTGTGCTAATCACCACCAGTCACACCCTGCAATCCTCTCCTCTTGCTTTATGCTTATATTCTAGCTGTTGGAGGAACCAGTGGAAATCATAGGAAATGCTCTGGAGCTGCGAGCTTTTGACAGGATGGAGGAAGACATACGTCTCATTGGTTACTTCAAGAGCGAAGAGTCCGAACGTGAGTGTGTATATTTGTAAAACTCGTGTTTTTTTTCAGTCTGAACACACCACACCGCCTCGTTAGATGGATCTGTGAAGGACTTTCTGTGGCCCATGCCCTTCATTATAACATGGATTTTTAACCCACTCGTCTCCATGGATTTACAGATCCATTTTTACCGCTACTGCACACGCAGCTGCCACTGCCTGGTCGCCCTTTCACACGCTGTGGAACAACTGAGCGTAGTATAGTTAACTTGCAGATACATCCCATCTGACCAGCTGTGGGAGTGATAAGCTGAGGTCAAAGTTCTGCTATTTCCGCTCCCCATTGTGGAAATGTCAAGTACCCATCGGCCAAAGAAAGGACAAACAGATGTACGTCCAAAAAACAAGGAAAAAAACTGTTTAAAAAGCTAACTTGTTCTTTCTTCCTCTTTCTTTTTTACCTTAGACTATGAAGCTTTTAAAGAAGCCGCTGAGCAGTTTCAGCCCTACATTAAGTTTTTTGCTACATTTGAGAAATCTGTAAGTTACAAACAAACACATAAGGCAATGAAACACTTGCATGTGTAGTCCTAACAGGTCAGTTTTGGTTGCTGTAGGTGGCCAAAGAGCTGAGTCTGAAGTTAAATGAGGTAGACTTCTATGAGCCCTTCATGGAGGAGCCCGTGTCCATCCCAGGCAAACCTCACTCTGAGGAGGAGCTGGTGGAATTTATAACTGAACACAGGCGGTAAAAAAAGATTAATGTCATACTTTATGACTTTAGTAAAGTATAAAGATATATTTTCAATTTAACATCTAATGTTTTTTTTCTGTGCTGTCAGACCAACACTGCGAAAGCTGCGTGCAGAAAATATGTTTGAGACCTGGGTGAGAAAATTAATCATTTTAATTTTAGTTTCCCAAATGCTTTAAATAAATTCACATTTTGGTCTCTTTCTCTCAGGAGGATGATATTGAAGGCATTCACATTGTGGCCTTTGCAGAAGAGGAGGATCCTGGTGAGAGCATATTATATAACGATGGACCGCTGTTTTACTCGAGTGTAAACATGAGATGCTGAGCATATTTCCTGCAGATATGGAAGGCTAAACTATTCAGTCCTCAGGGACTGCTTATGTAAAATGAAAATTATAAAAGGTATGGACTTTAAAATGGATCAGGGTCAGCCTAAGGAGGTAGAATTTTTTCAGAAAGTTTTAGGATGTTTTTTTTTTTAATTTTCTTTATTTTTTAGATGGTTATGAATTTTTGGAAATCCTAAAGGAGGTGGCCAGAGACAACACTCACCTACCTGAGCTGAGCATCGTCTGGATTGATCCCGATGACTTTCCACTGGTGAGAAGAAAGAGAAGCAGACAAATAATGAAAAAAAGAAAAGAAACAAACACACACGCAAAAGGAAAACCTGAAAATGTAGATTATTGTCAGACCTCATGCTCTTTCTCTTTCTGTCCTGCTGACTCTGTTCAGTTGATCCCCTACTGGGAGAAGACCTTCAAGGTGGATCTGTTCAGACCACAGATCGGAGTTGTCAATGTTACTGATGTAAGTCCCCGACTGTCACCACTAACACCGACGACACATGCTGTGCTCAGTTTTTACTGGCACTGTCTGATCTCTCTCTCTCTCTCTCTCTGTGTGTGTGTGTGTGTGTGTGTGTGTGTGTGTGTGTGTGTGAGCAGGCAGACAGTGTGTGGTTGGAAATGGATGATGAGGAGGATCTACCCACAGCTGAGGAGCTGGAGGACTGGATTGAAGATGTGCTCTCTGGCAAAGTTAACACTGAGGATGATGATGATGATGATGATGATGATGATGACGACGATGATGAGGATAATGATGAAGATGATGAGGATAATGAAGATGATAATGAAGATGATAACGAGGAGGAAGATGATGATAATGATGACGATGATGAGTAATTTACAGTGTTATCTGAGTATCCACTGTTTCCTCTTCAGAGTGTCTAATGTGGATATCAGTGCATCAGCTTTATGCTACAATAAGTTAATTTTTAAAAAAAGGTAATTTTTGCACTTAATGTGTGCCTGCTATTAATATTAAAAAGAAATAATATCAATAAAGGTCATTTTTGACTGAGAAAATAACTTTCCCAGTGTCTGGGTTATATGTGAGGATCTTAGAAAAGAATCTAGAAGAGACAAAGAAACAAAGGGGTGAAGGCTAAAAAACAGACACACATATACAGTGGCTTGCAAAAGTATTCGACCCCCTTGAACTTTTTGTCACATTACAGCCACAAACATGAATCGATTCCATTGGAATTCCACGTGAAAGACCAATACAAAGTGGTGTACACGAGAGAAGTGGAACGAAAATCATACATGACTCCAAACATTTTTTACAAATAAATAACTGCAAAGTGGGGTGTGTGTAGTTATTCAGCCCCCTGAGTCAATGCTTTGTAGAACCACCTTTTGCTGCAATTACAGCTGCCAGTCTCTTAGGGCAGCGGTCCCCAACCCCCGGGCCTCGGACCGGTACCGGTCCGTGAGTCGTTTGGTACCGGGCCGCGAGAGTTGCGGCTCAGGTGTGAAATATATGGTTTCAGGGTTTTTATCGGTTTTCAGCGTTATTTTATTATCGTTTTTATCGTTTACTCGGTTTTCCTGGGCCTTTTCATGTGTGTTATGAATAAATCTTTTTTTTTCAGTACCGGTACTAGTTTTATTTTGTTGTATTTATCCGCGACACCTTAAAGGCCGGTCCATGAAAATATTGTCAGGCATAAACCGGTCCGTGGCGCAAAAAAGGTTGGGGACCGCTGCTTTAGGGTATGTCTCTACCAGCTTTGCACATCTAGAGACTGAAATTCTTGCCCATTCTTCTTTGCAAAACAGCTCCACAACTGCCCTGTGATGGCCTCAGAGGTTGTCTAAGAGAATATTGGGAGCAACAACACCATGAAGTCCAAAGAACACACCAGACAGGTCAGGGATAAAGTTAATGAGAAATTTAAAGCAGGCTTAGGCTACAAAAAGATTTCCCAAGCCTTGAACATCCTATGGAGCACTGTTCAAGCGATCATTCAGAAATGGAAGGAGTATGGCACAACTGTAAACCTACCAAGACAAGGCCGCCCACCTAAACTCACAGGCCGAACAAGGAGAGCGCTGATCAGAAATGCAGTCAAGAGGCCCATGGTGACTCTGAACGAGCTGCAGAGATCCACAGCTCAGGTGGGGAATCTGTCCATAGGGCAACTATTAGTCGTGCACTGCAAAAAGTTGGCCTTTATGGAAGAGTGGCAAGAAGAAAGCCATTGTTAACATAAGAAGTCCCATTTGAAGTTTTCCACAAGCCATGTGGGGGACACAGCAAACATGTGGAAGAAGGTGCTCTGGTCAGATGAGACCAACATGGAACTTTTTGGCCAAAATGCAAAACGCTATGTGTGGCAGAAAACTAACACTGCACATCACTCTGAACACACCATCCCCACTGTCAAATATGATGGTGGCAGCATCATGCTCTGGGGGTGCTTCTCTTCAGCTGGGACGGGGAAGATGGATGGAGCCAAATACAGGGCAATCTTGGAAGAAAACCTCTTGGAGTCTGCAAAAGACTTGAGACTGGGGCGGAGGTTCACCTTCCAGCAGGACAACGACCCTAAACATAAAGCCAGAGCAACAATGGAATGGTTTAAAACAAAACATATCCATGTGTTAGAATGGCCCAGTCAAAGTCCAGATCTAAATCCAATCTGTGGCAAGATCTGAAAACTGCTGTTCACAAACGCTGTCCATCTAATCTGACTGAGCTGGAGCTGTTTTGCAAAGAAGAATGGGCAAGAATTTCAGTCTCTAGATGTGCAAAGCTGGTAGAGACAAACCCTAAAAGACTGGCAGCTATAATTGCAGCAAAAGGTGGTTCTACAAAGTATTGACTCAGGGGGCTGAATAATTATGCACACCCCACTTTTCAGTTATTTATTTGTCAAAAATGTTTGGAATCAGTGTGATTTTCGTTCCACTTCTCTCGTGTACACCACTTTGTATTGGTCTTTCACATGGAATTCCAATAAAATTGATTCATGTTTGTGGCTGTAATGTGACAAAATGTGGAAAAGTTCAAGGGGGCCGAATACTTTTGCAAGCCACTGTATACAGCAGGTAAAATAAGTACAGAACAATCCATCCAACCCACAGATGCAATGAAATCAAACCATAGATGTCCATAAAATAAAGTTATGTGTAGCAATGAGTAAGGAATTATGGTATTGCAAACATATTATGTTAATTGTGCCAAAAATACACTTTATATGAAAGCAAATTACATGAAATTTGCTTATTTACATATAATAAGTGCTACTATTGTATGTAAATATGTATGGTTAACAAGTTTGTTAGACCAACTGTTATAAAAGAAGAAATATTTTGGAAATCTCAAAAAAGCAATTTTTTAGGCAGATAACTGATCATAACTAATAATAAAGTTTTTATAGCCAAACGTCTCCTAGAAGAATATACACAGCTTGCTGCATAATTAATATAATATGAAATCAAAGTAACTGTAAGCCTTAGATGCCACATAAAGGAGCCACAAATGTCCCTTCTAGTAGCAGCCATAACTAAGTAACCGTAAATGTAGTTAAATCTTTAAAAACTTCTCCACAACATGGAAGTAGAACAACAATCAAATTCCCTGAAAACATCAGTACAAATATTTATTTCTTCATTTTTATTTTATTTTATTTTTTGTACAAATGTGACTTTGACACCGCTGCATTAATGTTCAATGTTATGCTGTATAAAAGGAGACGGGGGCAACTCACGACCTGTCAGCTGCATCACATTTGGACATTTGGGAAAGCGATCTCTGTGTTTTCTTCTTTTCTGTTTTACTCAGTTTCTTTCTCACACACATATGCTGAAACACACAAACTTGAAAAACCGCACATGTATGCTGAGCACATCCTAAATATGTCAAACCAGGCACGTGTGTAGTCGTACAAGAGAAGGTATTTACAACCACCAACACCCCTAAAGAGTCCAAAACAAAACTACACCCTCTGTAAGCACAGTAACACTCTTGTAAATATAAACTTACAACACATCAAGCCTTATAAGTAGAAAAAGTTTAAAAAATACACATCAAATATCCTCACTCATTAACAGCTGATGCCTAGAACAGTGTTCCAGTAGTTGTAGGCAGGTGGCAGTAGTGAGACACCCTGATGTCCAATACTGGCAGCACAAATACTGATACTGAGTTGAGTTGTTCACAGTAAGTTATTACTATTGTTTTTTTTGTTTGTTTTTTTAATTCTTGAATGCTTGCAGCATGAAATAATGCAATATGAATTTTGGAGTGAGCGATTCATTTTGTACATAAAGTACTTAATGTTTTGAAATTCTTCAGAAATCTGATTTTAGGTAATCCTTTAGGTTGTGTGTTGCATTAAGCTTGTGGCTGATTATAGGACACTGGCCAACAAGATTTACATTACATGGAGCCATAATAAAAAACACAAATCGAGATGAAAATCAGGGCCATATGTTCTGAAATAATACAGCAGTGGGTAAAATTTTACTTTACCAACTGGACCATCCCAGCCTTGCCGTATTGGTCTATTTGATTCACCTTTGCTTTTATTGTTTATTTTATTTTCATTTGCTGAACACGGGACAGACTTGACTGGGGAAAAGAAAAGGGAGAAAGAAAGAGGGAAAGATGAAACATGAAATATCCTAACAGTATTCAGGTGTAGCCATCCGCACAACTCTGGATTGGATAAGTGGTAAAACATTTTTTTAATGGATATTAGTTTCTTTATTTAGGTATTGGAGCTGGGACAGGCTCCATCGCTCCCACAGTAGGACAGTCAGGTTTCTATATTTATCTGCTTTAATTCTTTTTATAATTTCTGCTTCACTGTGCAAATACATGGCCCATCCGATTGGCCAGGACACAACAAACCTAGCTGTCTCTCATCAGCTAAGTACAGAAATTCTAATTTATGACACCTTTTTATAAATGAAGGCCTATTTTAATGTTTTTTTTAATATTAATTACTATGTTTAACAAATCAATTTATTTATGATTTTTCAGTCTTCTTCCTCTGCTTTTTTTAGTACATGAGACTTCTTTGAATGATCTGACAACTACAAACACGTCTATCTACAGTCCAATTATCGTAACAAGTACAGCGCAGACAGACAGGGTAAAAAAAAATGTTTGAAATGATAAAAAAAAATCATTCAAGTGATACATGATTTTGGTATAAAAAGTCTGTAGGGATAAAGTATTACTCACGTATAAATACTGTACATACATTTCCAATACAAGACAATTAAATAATAACTGCTTAGACTGAAAAAAGAGAGGTTCAGTTTATATTAAATGTCTTGGAGAGAGACAGACCCCAGTGTACACTACGATAAAAACCACACTAACGCACACATTTGCATTCTTAAAATCTCAAACGCTCCTATGCAGGCACGCACCGGCACATGCACGTAAAGGAAGCTAAACGTTTGTGAGGGTCATCTGTAGTGCATAGAGACATAACTGAACTGTGTTCTGCAAATGTCACGACAGAGGACATTTCAGTGCATTTCTCCTCATTTTGTGTCTTTTATCATCTTTCAAGACTCCTGGGACAAAGACAAAGACATAAATACTCTATATGTGAGAAAACTACATAAACATAGGTACAAAAAACAGTACAAAAAGATATTTCTTGAAAAAATTCAGTTGGATAACTGCAACAGTTCTGCAAGTCCAGAGCAGCAGCGCTCGTCCACTCTGCCACTGTTAAACTGAAGTTTCTGATTGGAGCAACAGTAAAAACTTGTGCGACTTGGGATCGATGTACTCTTCGGTCAGTCGGATATAAGGGATGCTCTTGATGGTGATGGCTAAGCTAAAGTCGAGACACTTCAGAAGGAACTCTGTCCCCTGTTTAATGCCGCTGGTCACAGACGCTTCGCTCACTAAGGTCCACTGATCAGCCATCCAGCGCTCGGGGCCGTACTGCAGGGTTGGACCAGGCATGAGATAAGCCTCAAGGAAGGCCTACGCACACAGAGAAGCAGCTGATTATATCAAAGTACCCACAATGAAAAACAAAACAAAATTGATGTGTAAAGACAAAACTTGGGATAACATCTATATGGCAAGATTAACTCAATTTATTAATCTCCTGACCGATGAAACCATTTCTAATGTCAGTGAACCAATAAAAGTTGACCTCATGGCCCTTCTTGAATGACAGCTTGCCCCTCTTTTAGTTTCATCATATGATAATAAATTAATTAATCAATAAAACTGAAATTAAATGGACGCACAAGGGGGATTTAGCAAAGAATGCATACAAAACTAATAAAACCTCTTTTCACTGATGTGACACGATTAAGTAATGCTTCCATTTACTTTCTGTCTGATAGCTGATGTTATTTACTCAGTTTGAGTCACAGCTTGTTAGACATAAAAATAAATGTCATTACAGCCTTTCTTCCACCTCATATCACCCATACCCATATCACCCCATCCTTTGCATTCTCCTCTGCATTTCCTCCTTCAATACATCCATAAATCTTCTCTGTGAACTTCCTGTTTTCCTCATGATAGCTCAATCTTCAACATCATCTCTGTCCAGTATCCACTATCCCTCCTCTGCACAAGTTTTTGTCTTCAAACCTCTTGATCTCTTGCCTCTAGCTCCAACTCCTGTTTGTTAGTGCCACCATCTCCACCTCATTCATCACAGCAGATCTCATTAACATCTTGTAAACCTTCCCTTTCACTCTTTCTGCTATCCTTTTGTCATAAGTTACACCTCTTGGTAAACACCGCCTTAGTGCAAAGCTATTGACAACAAATCTGACCTTAGGACTCATGTTATTGACCAGGCAGAAAGCAAGATGCTTCTGGATGCTCTCCATGCTGTGGCAGTGTTGCCTCCTGGTGGTGCGGAGGTACTTCTGCAGGGCCCGAGCCATAGAAGGAAATATAGCCAGAGCTGCCTCTCGCACATCCATGATGTCAGACGGTGTTGCACGCTCATCTTCTTTCTTCATGCGGCGGACATGTGTGAAGGCCTCCTCAACAGCAACTACCAGCCTGACAGAGAAATACCACATTGTATTTGGCTATATACAGTTGTTTTTACTGATCATTGAGCAGCACCCTAATGTTAAGACAGATTAAACGAAACTGCAGACGTATATATCTGTTAAAGTAAAGGTATTTAAACGTACTGTGGAGGACTTTCCATGCAGTTTTTTAGTCATCAAGTTTACATAATAACGTGCATAGCTAAGTGCTTTCTCACAAGCCTAGTCCTCTTGACAGTTTTTTTTTAACTACACATGTGCATGCACCAGCCATCCCAGTATGTGCAGCTTCCCAAGTTTGATTTCTACTTCTGTGCAGAATCTATGTGGAACCTACGACAAACCATGTGCAAGTGGCTAACACTAGATTTATAACAGTCCTGTTGTGCCTCTGTCGCTTCCAAAACAGGAGTTGGCGGTAGGGTTTTTCTCTTCAAGTTGATTTATTTTCTTCCCAAGAAGAAGTAGCCAGAAACACATAGAGGTAAACGGGCCATTAAAGTTTGTAATGGGCTGGCATTAACATGTGCTGTGGTTGCATTTCTAGGGATGTGGATATGTGGCTACAGCGTAAGTTACAGAATAACTGTGGTACAGATTTAATGCAGAATTATTAAGCCACTGTAACAGTGTGACACTTTGCTCCCATGACTCACCTGGCTCTACGTTTACGGACTCTTCTTTCATAGTCGGCTTCCTCGTAGTACAGCTCATTGTGGGCGCTGTCTTTACGTTTGCCGGCAGCTGTAACCATAGCCCGTGACTGATTTCCATTACTTGGCTGAGCCCCTGCTGCATTCCCTGGGGCTGTATCAGAAAGAAAGGACAGTAGTAAATTGGTTAAATCAGCCTGACCTGGGAGGGCAGTCTTTAACGGGCCAGTCCCCCACCAGTGATTAATGGACAGTATCTCAATCTGAATGATTGAGGGAAAACTCATATTGAAGGACAAATTCAGATCTTATTATTAGTGGTGTAAAACAGCTGTAAATCAACCTTCCCAGCCAGTATTATTCCCATTTTATCCTCCACTTAACTGTGAGAAAGGTTTGATAGTTATCTGGGTAGTGTCGCCAGTCTGAATCACAAAACATTCTTAATTTTAGCACTGAGAAAAGAGGCAATTTCCACTGGAAGCATCCACATTTCTACACACACTCTGTGATGCAGAAACCTTTTTATTGGGGTCTGGATTAAATATTCATTATTTTACACATCAAAGACCATGTGTGAATTTACTGGTTTGTGTGGCAAACCCATAAAACTAATGGGGCTTATATAGCAGTATATTAGAGATCCTGTGGTGTCACTGAGGCGGAGTAAGATCTGGTCCATATTCATGAAGATCACTAAATCTGGGGGTGGTTATAGATGGTAAATGCTGCAGGTCAGACAAGGATATAAATTATTAATCTGATCTGCATGGGCGTATGTTTACGCTTGTGCATGCAGGTGAGAAAGAGAAACTGAATTTAGTGATGAAATATGGATGAAAAATCCTCCCAGTGCGAGTACTGTGGAGCAAATGCGGTCAGATCATTTGCAGAAGAAGCACTGTAGACACTTTCCAATGAAAATAAGAGTAAACATCCTTATACATCCTGCCCTACATATTTGTACTGTTTGTACAATGAGAAGAGTGGCTGACTGGTATAGCGTGAGGGAGATGTGTGGGAGTTGACGACGGAAAAGAAAGGGGAAAGAACGAGCTGGAGACAGTGTGAGCAGGAGGAAGGAGAGATGTGGGAGTATTTGAGAAATGAGCGTTACACTGATGAATTATTTAAGGCTTGGAATTCCACGGCCGCCTAGAGACCCTTCCATTGCACTTTGATAGGAGAGGGGGTGGGGTGGATGAAAAGCACTGTGAGGTATCCAACATTGCTTCCCTGCTTTATACATCAACAAATCCAGCGCTGCGCAGCCAGTGGGAGATTAATAGGTGTTGAGTGGAAGACCCTTTTAACTCCAGGAAAGAGTGTGATATGTGGCATTACAGGATGTGTGCAAGAAAGTAATATATCAAGAAAATTGTAGCATTTAGAAGAGTGCTTTTTTCCCCTGCAAATTCAATATATGCATTATGTCAGAGAGGGACGCTTCAGAGTGACGCTTCACGACTGAAGCGTGAAATTAGTGTCTCCCTGTGATGGTGAGGGCTTTTATCTGTATTTACTGTCAAAACGGTATGTTCTCAGTTTGTTTTTCAAAGCTGCTCATTGAAACCAGAGTATCACAGAAAGCAGAACGAGGAGAAGACAGTTAAAACAAGGGAAAGTAACGGTATAAACTAAGGGACATCAGCAGAAATATTACATGCGGTGCACAAATAAATTAAAGGAACACTTTTTATGCGAGTGTAGCATCAAGTCTAGTTGATTAGCAGGGCGGGTTGTTAATCAGTTTGAGCTGCTTTGGTGTTAATGAAATTAATAACAGGTGCACCTGTTGTTAATTTCTTCTCCTCTTTTTAAGAAGGAACAGGATGAACACTGCCAGAGCTGCAAAATGATCTCCAGCAGGGTATGGTGTGAAAATGTCCAAACAATGTGTCTGACCAATCAGAAACAGACTTCAGAAGGGTATCCTGAGGACCCGATGTTTCTACGTGAAAAACCCAATATATTTTTAAGCAATTTTAAAAAACAGCCAGATGTAGCAAATATGACACAAATGAAAATTCATATATGGAAATTAAAATGTAATTATTATTTGATGGTTCAATAAGCTCTCCAACATAAAAAACGTATCTTACAGGCTAGGCAATGGGCCATGACTGCTACCAGTGAAATCCTCGGACCCACTGTCAAACCCTGTGCTGGTGCAGTGGTTGCTGGATTCCTCCTGGAGCACTACAATGTCAAGCCCCATGTGCCAAGAGTATGCGGGCATTTCCTGGACAATGAAGAAATTTATACCGTTGACTGGCCCCCATGCTACCCTGACCTAAAGGACACAATAGAGCACCTCTGTGACATCATATTTCAGTCCATCAAACATCACCAGGTTGCACCTCACTGTCCAAGAGCTCAGTGATGCTATGGTCCAGATCTGGGAGGAAATGCCCAGGACATCATCTCTTTCCTCTCATTAGGAACATGCCCCAGTGTTATCAGGCATGCAGGGGACAAACAAACTACTGAGTTCCATTCTGCAATGTCATTTTGGCAAAAGGACTAGCCTGCAGCATGCTTTTCTTTGAAACTTTTATTCTGGGGTGACATAGAATTCAGCCTTCTGTAGGTTGATCATTTTCATTTTCATCAAACGATGTGTTATCTTTTATTTCCTAACACATTACCCAGTCCATGTCAGTATAGCTCCCCCCCCCCCCCCCCCCCCCCGCCCCCCCATTGAGATCTGATGTATTTCCAGAGTGTTTCATTAATTTATTTGAGAAGTGTAGTACAGGAAAAAAATAAATAATTGGGACATATGAGGCAACTAACCGTCTACATTGTAGACCTTTAACCCAGCCAGGTGTTTGGCAGCTCGGTGTTTAGAAGCAGAGAGAAGGGCCGGGTTATGGAGTGGAAAATCTCTGTAGTAATACTCCAAAATGGACAGAGCGGCCCTTTGAATGCTGTGTGAGGCAAGAGAGAAAAGAGAAAACTTAAAAACAGTACAAGACAGTATAAAATCCCCCTGAATCTGGTGAACGAACAGCCCACTAAACAGTGATTGAATTACAAGATAATGCCGTCATTTAGAAATTCAATTAAACAATTTGAGAACAAACATTAGCACAGATGTGATCTATTTTATTTAATAAAATCCTCTTAATGGCCAAACTTTTGCATCTACATTACCAACGATGCACCTCAATCGCCGACAGTTCAGTGGGAGAATCTGTTGTTTTATGCCTCAGTGCAAGCATCTGACAAAAGATGAGCAGGCTACTGAGGTCTGGTGAGCTCACTACTTTATAATCCCTCATCCCTGGCTTCTTATTTTAAAGATTTTATTTTGACTTTATTTGACAGAGAAAGATTTTAATTCTTTCCCCCCATAAAGACATTTAGCGACCTCTCTTGTAAAGTTAAAGACACCTCAATATATGTAAAAAAAGACGTGGTTCGACGACTGTCAGAACAGGTTTCAGTAGCTCTCAGTTCACTCAGTTCAGCAAAGAGAAAAAAAGGCTTACTGCTAGTAGGCATCCAAGTGGGGGGTAAAGAGTTAAGAGGGACTCAGCCTTTATACAAGCTGCAGCACTGTACCACGTGAGCTGCTGAGAACTGAGTCATCGACAATTCAATTTTCATATTTGTCCTCTTCAACCAATGAAGACTCAACTGACCTGACATGAAGCCATTTACAGTGTCACCATGTAAGCCACCACAACCAAGTAAGCCATATAAACTACTGGAAACGGTTAATGCAGTATGAATCCTTTTCTTTCTCCTCCGCAGGTCCTAACCTCTTGTTTACCATTCCACAAATTAGGAATTGGAAGAACGCCCATTATTAACCCATTAAACTGTTAGCCTCATTACACAAGCATAAATAGTAATGTCTCCTAGTCTTGTCATAGTAATAAACTTGTCCAAAGAAGAAACAAAGACAGTCATATGACGAGTCGCTTTTTCTCATCTCTCCTTTCCGAACTCCTAGAATAGCACACTAGCCGAGGTCACCGTAGAGTAACTCAATTACTGCCTGTGCCTGTCTTCCCTGTGGCCATAAGCTTCCAATTACACAAATACATCAACAAGGAGAGTGTGGCTGAGCACCGTTGTGTACTTACTGTGCACAGTACAGAAAGGTTATATCCGCATGCGAAAGTGTGAAACTTATCTATGTCGGTCAGCCTTGTGTTTGCTTTAGGAAAGACACACAAAGCTAATATGGTGCAACTGCAGCGTGCTCACCTGAGCTGTCCTATGTTGTAGTGACGAGTCTCTCCATCTGTGGAGCGGATGACACACACGCTGTAGCAGGGCTGGAGTTGGCGGAGTTCCAGAAGTACGACTGCCAGGTAGTGAACAAACAGCTGGGAGTCCACGAGGGACACAGCAAACTGGACGATGCCGTGGTAATCCTCATCCTGCTTGGACCACACCATGGGCTTAATGAAACTTTCATTCTCATTAGATAAAAGCTTAAAAAACAAAACAAATTACAGCTTTATTTAAGACTAAATGAATTAGATTGAACTAATACTCGGCTACATGCAAACAACATACCATAAAAAACAAAAACAATATGTCCCAAAAACCGAATCAATCAACCTTTATCTAAGAGCCATTTAACACCATTAAAGCAATAAAGGAAATAAACTCGGAAAAAAATTGTGTATTTGCATGTTAACTATTTGTTAAATGATCTAAAAAGATTGACTGATGAAAAAAAAGTTCACTGCTTAATGTGCAAAATTAAGAAAATACATAAATAAATACATAAATAAATGAAATACATCTCAAACCCACCTGAGCATCAAGGATCCGGACCCCATAGAAGAGCCAATAAGACATAGTGAGCAGGAGTGTGAGTGTGATGAGGAAGGCACGATACACACACACTCTTGGCAGGCAGGCCCGGTTGGGTCGCAGAAACAAGGCCCAAACAGCTACCAGGAGGATGAGGAGCTTGAAGGAAATGGAGAGGAAGAGCCCCTCGCAGGCTGCACCACAGACCTGCAGTCTGTCGGGCCACATTACTGCTGGTAGAAGCAGGAACACCAAGGGCGTGGCGAGCACCAGCAGCCCCACGCATGAGCCCACAGCCAAGGGAAGGTAACGGCGAAAGCCTTGGGTCCGGTCTTGTATTCCTTTCCCCAGGCCTACCACCTCCTCCTGGGAAACACTGAGCTCTGACGTTCCTGTGACAGCGGTGGTGGTTTCTCCCCAGTTATCATCCTGAAAGGATGTAAAGGAATACATGAAGGAAATCTGGGTTTCATGCCACAGATGTACATTTGGGTCTGCTGTATTGTGTATGCTGTCAATTAAAGTATTTACCTATTTCAGGTCATTTATTAAAAGACTGCAAAAGTCTTGGGAAGTTTGCCTCTATACACCAAAACTGGAATTTTATGATAAGATATGATAAATTTCAGGCCTTCTTTTTTAATTTAAGGGGTTTAACAAAAAGAGTTACAGCCATTTTCACTCATAGTCCACCACTGTCAGAGGTTCAAAAGTAAAAATGGCTAAAACTACTAAACAATACTTTTGTTAAACCCCTAAATTTACAACTAAAAGTCTGCACTTTGAACACATCTTGATGATTTGACTTAAAATCCAGTGTGGTGGTGGTGGTACAGAAGCAAAACTCCCCAAAAATATGTCCAAGCTGTATGAATTGATTTGTTTGTGGTGCTAGGTAGATACACTGGGTTCATCAGCTTCATAAACAACATCCCAGCAAACACTAGTAAAACAGCAACATTGTGAAACTGTCAGACTGTCAGTCCCTCTTTTACTGACCTAAGAAATATTTATAATATTGTAAGCGCACGCGTCTTTGTTTGTTATTACACCAACTTTTGATTGACAGTTAGCTGAGACATCAGGTACACAGACTAGTACAACTAATGTTCTTGTTTGTTTTGTCAGTGATAAAAGGATGCATCACTCTCATGTCCACAACTAATGTACACAAAGGACATCAAGCAGACACTGCCACCACATTCACTCTTTTTTTTCAACCATAATAATGGGGTGTCTTCAATATTTGTTCAAACAACAAAATATTGCATATCATCCAACATCAAAATGTTTGATGGATCCTTCCATTGATAGAGCAGAAATGAGCTGAAAGACACTAAAAATGCTGTGGAGGGCCAAAGGGGGAAAACAGATTTGGGTATATGTGGGTTTACTATTTCATAAGATTCACACAATCATTTGGTTCACTGTTTATCCACTGAGTAGATCTTTAAAATGGATTTTGTTTAATGCTT
Source organism: Copadichromis virginalis (assembly GCF_057382275.1). Taxonomy (NCBI): domain Eukaryota; kingdom Metazoa; phylum Chordata; class Actinopteri; order Cichliformes; family Cichlidae; genus Copadichromis; species Copadichromis virginalis. The sequence goes on from NC_140633.1 coordinate 22,335,758, forward strand.
TGGACACCAAACAAATGTATGAGACTAATATGTCAAAACCTGGGCCCATAAAATAACATAAGTTGACAAAGCAGAGTCAAATGATGAATGTGAATCAGACAGACAGTGCTTCCATTTTCTCACTGACTCCTTTCTTGGCCCACAAAGGCCCCACAGAGTCTATGCACCATGAATGCAGCACATCCTTAATTTTTTTTCTTTTTGAGCAAGTCAATATAATGGCAAGCCTTTTAAATTCTGTTTGAAGTAATAAAGGATGACAGGATGTGCATGCAAGCAAAAGCACACACACACAGCATAAGCCAAAGCTTTCCATGCCCATCATCACAAATTAGTCTGTTTTTTTCTTCTTCTTAACTACCGTGGTCATTTTGAGCATAAATATTTCCGACAAAGAGACACAAAGAGAATAAATTAGTGACAAGTCTACTCTAAAGAGACATTTATTTTTGTTTGCCTGCCATTAATTCATGTAATTAGCCATTCATTGTGCTCCAGAGTGTCACTGCATTGTACCTCCCGACAACCAATCAAAGGAGCAGCAGCTGCAGCGAGAGGGATGACGGCTGGAAAATTGACAGGCTGAACAGATAAGCCACCCTGGCTTCACACACGTGTGCGCACACATCCACCTAAGCACCATCAAACAGTGCTTAGATCCACACTGAAGCCACATGAGCCTCATGGAGCTGCTGTTAGCAGCACAGCTCGTTGTCATATACTCTTCACCTGTCTAGAGCTTGTGATTCCAACTATATGCAAGATCCTTTCCAGTCTATTAAAGTTAAAAGAAGCCTAAGTGAACCCCGCTGGAAATCTGACTTACTTTGCATATTTTACAAATTGTAATATAAATATGAATTTTGCTTCTCCAGCACAGCTCACAGCCAATTAGCTTAGCCTTGCTGGAGGAGGAGGAGGAGGTGGAGGAGGATGCCAACGGGAGCCAGAAGATGAATGAGCATGATCAGAGAAGAGGGGGGCAATGCCGCAGAGGGATGGCAGCAGGTTATGAGCAGAGAGAGGAGAGGTTGGGCTGGCGTCCTGAGTGTGTGTTTGCCAGACTAATGTGAGAAACAAGAGGTCAGCTGTGCACCGTAGGTGTAACATCAGCTTCATTTAGTGCCAGATCTCATTTGTATTCAGCCCACACGTCTTCTTTTTTCCCCCTTAGTTTCTTTCTCAAGCCAACCCCCCACTCACCAACCTGCATCTGTGAACAATCAATGTCATTCCGCGTTCCACTGTGACAAATGAACAATTAGGAACACAGAAACAACATCTTCCTGTTTGAACACAGATGCTGAGTAGTCACTTAGCTAGTGTCCAATTTTCTCTCATTGTTGTTCTCTAATCTCACTAATCTGGTGTTTTTCTTATAAACCCAAGAATGTTAGTCTTTCAGTCATAATTCTGAAAGTTTCAAAATAAACCTCTTCTGGGACACTTGAGAAATGCTCTGTTGTACAAAAGATGGCTAATCACGGGCTTATGGGATTAAGACTTAGCTCAGAATTTGTCATTTTTCATACTTGTGCTGTATGCATGTTTTGTGTTCTGGTGAACAGCCTCTACCTTTAATATTTACAATCAAAAGCAATATATAGAGTAACTTGTGTTAACATTTTGAAAGGAAAAGAACAAATAAGGAAAAGTAAGCATAAAAGAGGTTTGTGCAGTACTTTTTCAACACTGGGTGCTTGACTGATCTTCTCATGCAGCTCTCTGCAAAAACAAGAAAAGAAAAGCTTATTTCCCAAAATGCCAAACAATTTCTTTGAACCCTTTGTGATCACAGAGAACAGGAGGAAACAGATCACAAACAGAGACCAGACTGTCTGGGCACCTCCTCTTCACCAGATGTTGGCTAAGAGGCACAGCTTTGTTTTTATTTGTAGAGATTTACTCTGTTTTATTTTCCACTTATTTAGACATTGAAGTGCAGTTGTGGGTAAGAGATTAAAATGTGTTGGCCAAGTGTGTCTTAGTGCACTAACCACTTAAGCATATACATTTTATATTCTATATGCGAAATGCATGACTGAAACATTTCATTCATCCCAAGGATCCTACTGCAAATGCTTTAAGGCTAATGTGTCATTTAGAGGGAGAAAACTGAGCATTATTGAGTGAGCTAATATACTGCTAATACCTATCATTAAGTCTCAGTGGATTCATGCAGAAGATTAATGCTAACTAATCAGATCAGAAAGAGAAAGAAACCAGGAGAGACTGACACAAGGAAGGTTATAAAAGCAAGAGTGGAAGGGCATGACTGCCGCCTGCTCCCTTGGCAGTGTTTTAGTCTTTTTATCTGGCAGAGGGTGAATATGGATTATGCCACACAACACAGAAAACAGTCTGCCAGCTACAAAGCCTAATCGCTGAGCAGCACTAGCTTGGGTGAAGGTTAAAATAGGCTTTGTGAGACACACACAAAAAAGCTTCAAACGCCTGCCAGGTTTCCTTAAATTTACTGCATTCCTTTTAGGAGAAGGAGCTTTTGTGTTTTTACCTCACATTACATGCATTGCTGGTGTAGTAGCTGTGAGTAGGTGAGTATTTTAGAAAAAGGGCAAACAAACAAGTTTATAAAGCAAGACTACCATACGCTATGGTGTTGCTACAGCTAACACTGTGAGGAAATTGAAACTGCTCCCTCTTGGCACAGAGTCACAGTGTCTAACAAAGCAGCATGGCCAGTCTCAGTAACAGATTCTCAGTGACTCACTCTTACACACACACACACACACACACACACACACACACACACACACACTGTGCTCCAAGACCGTATCCTTATGTCACAGGCATGCGTGTAAACATGGAGGATTATTCATATCAGCTTTCCTCCAAGTGGCGTTTGGCCGGATGCTAATGCTAATCCCAGTCTGTGAGAATGTTTCCTCTGCACTGGAGACTAGTTAGTGTTAATATGCGGCTCCACCATCTGACAAAGCTGCTCTAAAAAGCATGGGTTGGAGTGCACCGTGGTTGACGGTGTTTGCGGTAATGCTGGTGCTGCCACTGGTGTATGGTGTGCGGACACAACCGTCTGCAGGGGTACTGCAGTACAATAGCAGATTACCTTACACTGCTAACAATGGATGCAGGCTAGGAGCTGACAATCACATGCCAGTGTGGAATGTGCCTTTCCAGCCAAAAGGGGATGCTGAGCAGAGATAGCAAAATAGGTCAGACTTCTCCAACATGGTCAGAAAGTCAGGTTGAACGCACGTTTATTTTCCAGTCACATTAAATGTTGCTAATATTAGGAAAGTATATTTTGTCAAGGTAGCTTTCACTACTGATACAATGCTTTTCTGCAGCTATTTTAAGCATGCAAGTTGCACAATAAGCCAATGAAAAATGCACTCATTTTGGGTTACTATGTATTTCAAGTGGGTCAAAGACACTGTAAAGGCAGCCCCAGGCTAGCAATATCTTTAACTCGTCTTCAGGGAAGAAGGTGCTTTCTTTATCTCTCTCATTTTCTTCGTTTCTGCTTCTACTTTAAGCTCTATTTATCTTTCAGTACAGTTTGTGCGATTCTCTGCATTTAAAGGAACCCTAATATTTTGGAAAATAATTTTATTCAGGTGGCAGTTAGCTTAGCATAAAGACATATTTATATATATTTACATTTTTCTCCTATGTGAAGCTTCTAGAAAAGCTTAAATGTAAAACAAGGAGTTGCAATCTCACAGTGATGATAAGACCACAGGAGGTCACACTCCAGGCTATCACTTGGCTAATAAAAGCACTCTTGTTTTCTGCTAAGCCAAGCCAACCAATTGCTATCTACATGCAGACAGGAGGCAGGTATCAGTCTCCTCATTTATGTCTTGTTCATATTGTGCTTGTTTGGTGAAAGCTGTTGATATATTTCAGAAACCAGTTGGATATAATGCTGTTTATGCTTTTTAGGGATATTCCTAATTATCCCAATCAGTACCACATAACATTGCTGTTTACAGATATGTAGAAGCTGTAACTGAGATCTCTCACTCACTTTAACATAAAACACACAAATCTATAATCCATGCACATCTATATGGAAGCTTTTTTCTGCCACTTAAAAAAATGCCAGGATGGGGAAACCTAAAATTTTGTGATATTAATTGTAAATAACACAATGTAGGGATTAAACTAATATATTCTTTTAAAAGCAGCATTAGCCACATCTGGTTATAGCTTTGGGGCAATATTTCACATATCCATATTGCTAATATACAGTCTGAAACGCAGTTCCAGAAGATGTTTTAATAGTCATTTTCTTGAAATCCTGCTGCTCAGAGACAGGAGGACGCATAAGGTTTAGATGCCTGAGGCGTATTACGCTCACCAGGCACTGTCAGCATGGAAAAAAATCGCATTAACTCATCGTTTGAATACTCCTGTTGTAGCAGCAGAGGGACCGCAATGCATGATGGTCTCAGTGCATGGATCTAGTGTACATTGTGATGATTTTAAAGCACTCTGTGTGGTGGAGGACAGTTCAGAATTAGAACAGCACTACAAAATGGCTAGTAGATGTTCCCAAAATAGCCAATAATTTCTGCAAGAAAGAAATAACTCCTAAATATCCACACAGTATTATACTCTAATGAATCTTTAATCCTTGAAGCCTTAGTTAAATATCTGCCCTGCATTTTAAGCCTCATATCGCATCATTTTGTGTCTACACAAACCTATTTTGCTTGTAGCAGCAAAATCAGCTTTTTGATGCTATACTATGCCTTGATTTCAAAGCCATTAGGCATTACAGTCAGTATGTAGGCACACACACACACTCACACACACAGACACAGTAACGAAACACTGTCTGTACAAATCCAGCCAGGCCTATAAGAGAGATGCTAATCCTCTGACCTATCTGATCCCTTGTCGCCATTGTTAGCCTATCATGTGTCGGTCAGCCAGCTGTGCGAGGGCGAGTTTATAAGGTCGGGACGCAAAGTTCATGCATGGATTACTGGGTCTTGCTTTTTCTGAAGGAAACTGATACTAGCTGCAGTTTTAGTGTGCTTTCCTACAAAACAATGTGCATCTTTCACAGTTTCACTGTTGCTGTCAGTTTTCAGTTTAGAGTTACTCCAATACCTGCGCCTCATCTCCTTGTTCTGCTGCAGGTGTGGGCTCTCCAGGCAGCGGTTCTCCGTTATGAACTGGGGAGTCTTGGGAAGGGGTGTCGGGGGGATTGATGACCACAGATCTCTCCGAGCGGCTGCTGTCTTTACTGCTGCTGGCTTTGTGTCGCTCACGGCTTCGATCTCTGGAAAGTGAGAACAAGCACACATGGTGACCACTGGGATAATACAACAGGAAAAATGTACCGATATATAAGACTGAAACTGGAGCCTAACATATCGTTATTCAATGATTATTCTTTACTAATTAAAATGGAAATGAATACTAATTAAAATTAAAATAATGATCACTATACATGTCTATATAATTTCTTTAACAGAAATGTAAATTAAACAACCATTTCGGGTCCCTATTTTCCATTCATTAAAATGATTCAGCTTGGGATAAGTACCATATCATCAATATACACACAAAATAAGAGCTGAGACAATAAGCTCATTAATTTATATCAATAAAAATAATGAGCCAAAATGTTTTATAGTTTATTCTTGATGATTATTTGTTTAAGGTGAGTCCAAGAAGACAAAAATTCTAGTTTCTAAAATGTGAAAATGTGCTTCTTACTTAATAATTGTTCTTAATATTTGTGAGGTTTGGACTCCTTATTGGACAATCTTTGGCTTCTGGACCTTGTGAGCAGCGTTTTTTATCAGCTCCTGACATTTTATAAAATAACTTGTTAATTCTTTATTAATCAAAAATCAAGAAAATAATTTGACGGTTTCTCATTAATGAAAGCTCGTAAACAGTGAAGTGCATTAATACTCCAGCAGACAATTATAGGCATCAGGAATGAGGGGGGAGATAAACAAATGATTCTCTCGTTTGCAGAGCACACAGACTCAATCACTGAAATAGGTTAGAACCGCTCAGCTGTGACGACCCTAATCCACAAGCTCTGTCTGTCTCAATCTCTCGCTTGTTCTCTCTCTGCAGTTTCTCGCCTCATTATTTCACAACCAACATGTGGCCCACTCAAACGGAAGACAAACAAAGCTACAAAATGTTCACTGAAGGCATTCCAGTAGCCAGGGAGTGGGATACAGCATGTGATCTGGAAGAAACAAATTCCTGTCATGGGAGTGCCGGTTAGACAGATACAGCAGAGAAGTAGACAGTCAGATGGAAAGGCTGACGACAGACAGGAAACATACCCATGCCGGTTTGATCTCCCGGAGCGACTGGAGTGATAGGAGTAGCCAGAGTGGGTCGACTCCGTGTCCATACCGACGCAGTTCAGAGACGGTGATTGGACAGGGGGATGAGGAGAGACTTGCCGTGTGGCAGAGAGGGTAACTTGGCAGCAGCGCTCAGGAGGACAAATGGGTTGCTATAGAGACAGGCTTCAAAAATCCACGACGAATGACAACTATCTTTGATTGCGGCTTCAGTGACCACATTGACCTGAGGGACAGATAAATAGCACAGTATGAAGGATGCACCAAGACATCAAACAAACAGAGCATTAGATATGTGCAAGAAAAGCTTCTGCATCTCTGATTCTCATCATTCGACACATTTACAAAGCAGACAGATTAATATATTAGCCATTGTGCTCTGCTGTGTTGTGGGTATATACTTCAGATTATCTATGATTAATGTATTAACCTGGGATATTTATTCCAATCTAACTTGATATTCAGCACACACACTACATGTGTTACAACATCCCCTTAACAGCAGCGGTCCCGGTTCAATTTTTACAGCATGCCACGCCCTACTATCTCCCCCAATATTTTCCTATCTCTCTAATGTGTCTCAAAGACAAGCAAACATGCAAAAAAACAAAAACCAAAACCCCAAACCAAAAACCTTTCCTCTGCAGTCGTTATAAGTTTGCCCTGAACTTGGAAAAAGTGCATTCTGTACCCTCTGCTTGGAATTATTTACAAGACGCACTTTATTTGGAAACTCTAACTTAAATCCAGCCATTCGAATGCCACATATAAAACATGTTTCATGAAGAAGCTTTTACACAGTCTTTCTGTCTTTTTACAAGTCTTATTTTATTTCTGTTTGGATGCGTGTTTTTATAGCTTGTGCCTAAATACTGCCTTTTTGGCTTGGTCTCGCTTGTAAACCACCCCCCAAAAAACATAATTATGCATCTCAGGAGAAACAAAAACATTAAGGTTGTATAAAAAAATATGGAATGGCACAGACATACATTAAGAGGTGCAGGTAACAAAACAGAAAATAATTAATGTCCCATGTTAATGTTAAAAATGCCCACTTGTATGAGCTCTTAACACTCATTAGGATTAGGTTTTCTTTCAGTTACATTCTTAAAAAAAAAACCCTTCAGTAATAGAAGAGGCTAAAAACCCCCAAAACCCAAGTATTTTAAAATAAAACATTCCCTTTGTCAACGTACAGTTTAGACGTACAATATAGAGAAAACCTGCATATTCACATAAAAAGAGCACATTCAGGTAGATCATTTAGTTCTAATCTGTACTATAATTGATCTCATAATAACTGCATTTTATTTGATAGCCAGTGATTTGGAAAAGAGAACTCTCTCCATCCTGTCATTATTAACAGGAGCTGAATCTGCCAGACTCACTTCCTGTGAAACAAATGTGTGATGTATGCATGACGATCTCTCACCAAGCATTCATTTAGACCTCAATCTCAACCCTGTCTGTCTCCCAGCTGTTGTCCTGACAACCACCTGCCAGTCAACTTCCCCATCACCATCTCAATTTACCAGCTGAGACTATTCTTCCCATCACTTACAGGCCATTTGTTATCTCTACAGCAAATGATGCATACTAACACCAAAACAGCCCATTCAGCATATTAGGATGTGAATGCTCCAGAGATCGTATTCTGAAGGGTTAAGAGAAGACACTGCTGTGCAGCAGATTTCCATTAAGAGGGTTTAAATGGTTTTTATTTCCCTCAGCTGCCTATTCCATTAAAAATGTTATACAGTACATATAAAGTCTGTAAGATTAATATTGCAACCTAAAGAATTACTTTTGTCAGATAAATACAATCTATATTGTTGTTCTTTGGGCTGTAGACTGGCTCCATAGTGTAGTGGGTTACATGTTTGCCTAAATACATAAAAAAAATCCCTAGTTTGATTCTGGGAGAACCCTTTTGGGGCTGCGTGGGGAAGTGCATCCAGTGCAAAAACTCTGCCAAAGCAAACATGTGGAGCTACCTGCTGTGCTAACCCCCTGTGAATAAGGAAACAGTTGAAACTAGTGCAAGACTGTAGTGTCTTTTATTACTTTAGACATCAACCGTGGAAATGTCTGTCTTACATAAAACTACTCGTGGCAAAGTTTTAGGATTATTTTGAGCAGTTGGAAAGAGATAGTGCTTAACAAGTGCTACTCAGTTTCAATTCATTCAAGAACAAGTGGACATTTTATCCACAGCGCCCATAAATCTTGATGACACCACAGCCCAGAGGATTATTATGTAAATTTGATTTTGGGATGAAGTGTCAGTTTAAGTTGGGATGAACCAACCTGATGCAAAATGATGCCCCAGTGACAAAAAAGTGCAATTTCTCAGAGCGTGACTCCATCAGTGGAGGCTGATGAATGCTGAGGGAACATAATGTTGAACAAGGCAGAGCAGCACTTACAGAGAACGTCAATAAATAATGCACTTGAACACACTGTAACATGCTACTCACAGAATCAAAGTCAGTGGTGCAGTATCAAATTTTAAACACAAGCCTGACTTTTAACAGGATTGTCATATGTCTCATCTTCAACCCACATCCGGAGCGTCCGGTGTTACCTTGGCAACACTGGAGGCAGGAGGCTCCATCTAACAGCAGTAATCAATCTGCCCTGCTGGGCCTAAATTTGTGGATGCACTTAAGTGCGTATGTGAGAGTGATGTTGGGGTGAGGCACAGTGAGAGGGCATAAAGAGGAAACAATAGCCTTCCATCACACCCGTCACTCGTGTGGTTAACCGAATCCCGCCTGGTGATTTGAATAAAATCCATTAACCCCCTGAGTGCTGATCTCTGGGCGTGTGGCAGTGGTATGTGGGGCACAGGGATCCCACTGAGAAGCCACTCATCCACAGGACGAGCATGAAGAGGCACAGTGAACCAGGCCATGTGGAAAATCGCAGCCACGGGGTAAGAAAAACTATCAGTTACAAGCCAACGATAACTATGAATGAAACATGCGGGGATAACAACGCGCATTAGAGACGTGCGCCTGTCTGAGCTTCCTCCGAGACTGTCCCAAAAATGCAGTACTCCTCCGAGAGGGAGCCTGTGCGGAAAATTGACTCTGCAGTGAAACACAGTTGCATCACTGCAGACCGTTCTGGTTGGCTGCACCGAGAAGAGATTCACCAAGGCAGAAACTGACACTAATGTAAAGCAAACATTCGTTAGGGTGTTTGTTTAGTGGAACGAGGCTGATGCACAGTGGGAGCTACTGTAATTACAAATGGTCAGGCTCAGGGGTGCACGCACACCCGCTCTTATGCTCCTATTGAGTAATTTTTTACTCCTATTATAAAGACAAGGCATAAGCACACTTTAATCTTGCAACAAATAAGCATGGGGCTCGTTGAGGAAAAGCTGCAACGTATGATAAGTAAAATGCACTGTAGCATTTTTCCCACTGCTGATTCAGCTTATAAGTATAACGTGAGATTTTGACTGTATAGTAATTTGCCCTCTAAACTGAGCTGAGAAGGAGGGGTGTGGCATTGAGATTCCATTAAGGTATCCAATGCAGTGCTGGCAAATGAAATGGCACAGATGAGTCTCATAGCTCAACCAGGGCACATGCTGAGGCCTGGTTACCATGGCATCTGTGCCCTCCTCACACCTATTATCTTTCATGCCTTCCTTCCTTGTTGTGCACCCTGCCCCGGTAGCATTATGCCATAATCTTCCAGATACAGCAGCTGGTAATCTGATGAATTTCTTGTATCAGCTGTTTTGCAGCTTAAAGGCAAACAAACTACAAAACTCCCATCTACTGTTCAAATATACAGTGGATAGTAGATTTCTGGATGGATATCAATACAGATGTTCAAAACCGCAGTTTAAGCACATTTAAATGCCAATGTAAATATGTTTTTTGGAAGGTAATCATATGTTTTAAGGTGTTTCAGATATTCATCACGAGATCTTTGCGAAATTAATGTGACACTACAGATAAATATTGGCCACCGGCATGGGTAAATGTCATCTAATTTACTTGTATGAAGACATATGGGTCGATATCAATGTTGGCTCACTTATGGATCAATACCTAACACACAGTAGGTATATTAGAGCCTCATCTTAGCTTAGTATAAGCTAAACCCATTTCATTATTGATTCACTGTTATATCAGATCACTGGTTTGCCGGAATTGAGAGCAAATGCCAAAAACATTTCATTTACTGCCATATAAAAACAAGCCAAAAGCCACATTTTAGGACCTGAAACAACCAAGGTGTATATTATATTACTGTTTTAAAATGCATTCTTTTAAAATGGCAGCAGAAACAACAAGTCCATACATGCACAGGAATAACACAGTCCACTAGGCTGTGTGAAACCTCTCTGAAATCAAACAAAGGGTGACAGAGTGTGAGCCTGTGTAATATATAGTGGTTAATATCTTAAATCCGTTCGTGGACTACAGATAACCCAGAGGAACTGCTGCTCATTAACATATTACATTACCACTGGGCTAAAATCACATAAAACTGAGTCAAATATGCAAGTCATGACACTCCCTTAGAAACACCCCCTTTTTTTTCTTCTTATTTTGTGCCCCTCACTGCCAGGATATCTGACGTGATCAGGAGTGTGTTCCTGTGTATTTTTCCACAAGTATTTGCAGAAGCAAACCTGTGACCTTTCAGTGACTGGATATAGCTACTCCCACCCTGCTGCCCATTGTAAAAGGAGAAAGTTAAGACCTGACACAGTTCTCTGGAATGCAAACTTTAGTCCCCTCTGATCCGCTCATGTGGAATTAAAGAGAAGTACAGTAGAAGAAGAGAGGGAGGAAGAGGAGGGTAGTGCGGGCTGAGAGGGCTGTTGAAGAGATACCTTTATGTAGTGCAGGGCCTTTATGTCTCCAAATGCACAACTGTAAACTATACTGTAATATATTGCGCACTACCCCATGCTCCTCCATTACCTCTCTTTAGCCTAAAGGTAGCTCCAGTTCTCGTTGCACTTCTGACACACTGCCCTGTCGGGCACATTTAAAGGAGAACAAAGGCCAAAGCCTTGCCAACATCACTTTTGATCATGCATGGGAAGAACTGATAGCTTCCATGGGTTGACTCATCTATTCAGGGAGGGTTCCCAGGCTGGCAGTGTCCTCAAGCTCTCTGCACAGGACCCATCAACACTGCTCAATAATAAATAACTGTAGGTGCTACACGGCTTCACTGCAGCATCATGACTCTGACCGACAGAGAGAGAAGACACGTGAAACTGCTCCAGTCACAGTTAACACCTCATCCAGCTGTGTGCTCTCCAGACAGCTGCTGCTGCTGATGGAGACATCTCCAACCCCGCTTTTAATATAAAGGCTACTAGGTCGCACAGAACAAGGGGAGCCACTTCTCTATTACACAGCTGCAGCTTCTGTTACAGCAGATCTCCTTTCAGTCTCGCCCTGAACCCCATTAACCACACAAGACTAAATCACTTCAAATAAACCATGCAATCTGGATGATCGGCTCAAATAATATGCTTACATAAAAAGCGATACTAATGTAATAGAAAAAGGAAAGTCATGAGCTCCAGATAAATTCGGGTTATGTGGCTGCATCTGTCTGGCGAAAAGGAAACCATTTTCCCACGACGGCAGCATTGAACTTCATCAGTGATTCCTGCGTGCTGGTGTATCTCAGGATTTTTTTTTGGCAAGGGCAGCCAATACCCGGTGTGATGAACATCCGTGGATTCGTTTACCTACCTTTATCTCAGAAGCGTTTCATATTCCTTCACCTGCGTGTCGGTGTCAGCGAATCTGCCGCCGAGGAGCTGCAGCTGTTCCTGCTGCTGTGAGGCGCGTCTGCACGGAGAGGCAGCTCACAGGATCCTGGCCATTGTGGTTCGCAGGACCAGAAAGGGAGGCAGCATGGGTGTACAGCACGCTTTTACAGCGCGTTACAATGAGTATTTTCCGCTCTGGCCCGCAAGAGGTCGTCCTTTACGACTACTGTAGAAGGGTCAGGGCCGTCAGTGAGTGTAACTGATGTCTAAATGTGATTTGCTACTTAACTTGACATTTTTTCACGAAGAAGCTCACGTGGAACTTCTCTAATTAGAAAATGAAAAGATTAAGCCCCGCCCAAACGATCCTATATCTAACCTGTAGACTAAAATAGCAATTATTATTATTTTGTCATTATTGATAGATGCGTTTGAAGCCAGTCATGTTTCGCTGTGCAACTGAACACAGTATATAGTATAGTGTATGCACTTTTTTATACTACACGTCTCTGTGAAAACGTTGTAAATTGAAGACTGAAGATTTTGATGGGGAAACTGACAGATTACTAAGAATAGGACTACATTTTCTGTCTGTTAAGGGTGTCTTTAATAGCATAACAGAATTAAAGAAATATCCAGAAATATCCACCCAGAACCATTTCAGTTATTTTACCTATGATGAGCAACCCGTAAGGATGGCCATTACTCTGAAGATAAGGGTTGGATCTGTTTAACTATGATCATGGTGAGACCTTTGTTAATTCATCTCATACTTTGTCCTTATCTTTAATTAACTTGTATGGACTTGCTTTTGCAACACATCAGCTTAACACATGATATTAATTATAGAAGAAAGAAGGCTTAAAGGTAGGGTTAATAGGGGCTTAACACCTGCACCTGATTGTGCCATCTCATTAGTGTCATACCAGGGATGCAATTTCTATAATAGTTCGAGGTTCTGGTGTCATAGCTGACACTTCCAGGGCCCTGGCGCCTCACCTCTGATCTCTGCAGACAGAAACTGTCTGTGGGCTCTGTAGTGGATAAATTGCCAGAGGAAATTCCATCACAGGTAACTGACAGAGACTAAATGTAGAAGGGAACGTGCCACTTTTCACTGTTATTAAAAGAACCAACTTTGCAATCTGAAAAAAAAGTGAGATTTTCTTGATCCCCTGCACAACAATAGCAGTAATCAATAAAATACAATGGTGCTAGTTTTTACTTAACTCCTGACCTTGAACACAGCAGTTGACAGGAGATACATTTAGTTGTTTCTCTCTTGGGTTTTTAAATGCATCACATCTTCGACAGGCTGAATTTCCCTTATGGCGAGACTTTTTCTGCATGGATTACACGGTAATTAAAGCATATGCTATTGCGGAATCTCCAGATGCTGCAGAACCTCTTGAGATATCTTATTAGACAAACATTTCTCAATAGCTCAAGATACTCAAAACCCGTATGACAACTATGATGTCAAATATGATCTATATAATATGATAACAAAAGATTTATTTGGGCCTGCTCGATAACCATATTTTAAAAACTGACATCACACCACGAAGAAACCGCTTACCGTATATGTAGTTCTCTACAACGCCAGCAGAGGGCGACGTTGCTCCTTTCAAGGAAAAATAAACTGGAATGAATTCTGAAATTTACAAACTCAAATTCGAATACATGTGCAGGAAGAATTGCATTAAACTTATAATTACATTAAATATATTGTATCAAAATTATGTGTGTGATCAATAAGCCCTTGTTTCACCATTTAACCAACATCTCTAAACACACACAAGCTTTATGCTTCTTTGCCCTATTTGCCCCGAAATCTGACATTAAGCTGAGCCCCGTGTTCCCTGTATTCTCAGAAGCATTGTGTTCAGTGTGTAGACCAGTGCGTGTAATGTGCTGCATGCACAAAGGACTCTCGCTCTTGCTGCTGGAGTGGACATGAACAATACCTCGAGCCCCATGGGCCACATTACAGATTCGCATAAATGGACGACAGGAGGAGCGCAGGCAGCCTCAGACTAATGGAGAGGAAAACCACAGGGGCGAGTGAGCTGAAAGCTACATCCTGATGTCATCCGGTATTTGGGCAGAATGTCAGAACCTTGAAATGTTCGGAAATCTGTTTTTGAATGCCCAGAAATTAGACCTGTGTGTTCGTTTACCCATGACTAAGACAGAGGTGTCAACTTCTTTACAAACACAACAAACAACCCTCTAAAAGAAAATATAAACTCACATTTATTTCTCAGCATTTTGGTGAAACTTTATTGTTTCTGAACTCTTCCGGATTCAAAAATATTACAAGATGAATTTGAAAAAACAAGATGAGCCTTTTTACTGTTTATTTTAAGCAAATTTGATTTGAAATGAAATTCCAGCTGCCATTAGAAGAAGGAACACAGAGCACACGAGTGTTTTACAGTTACATATTATATTATATAAGTTTCTTTAATACTTGGTGGAATAAGAACCAACCCCAAGCATGATAATGTTTCCATAAGTTAGTGATTAATAAACAAAATGCAATATGTGATATAGAGAAGGTCCCAAAATATTTTCCATTCTTCGGGTGCTTCTACGGATGTTAAGTCTCCAGTGCTGCAGCTCATCCTCATAATGAAACATCATCATGCAATAATAATGTCAGCGTGGTATTCCATTAGGATACAGACCAGGGATTCCCCATATCCCTTGTTCTTTAGTGGCTGGATACGCACTGCCACACTTGTCCTAAATGTCCAGCACGTGGTCGAGATATGAGATGTAACAAATCGCGAGTCGCAAGATTTCAATCTTGGACAACTTTTTGTCTGGCGGGAGCGTTGGGAGCAGTTTCCTTAGTTCTGCAAAGGCCACATTGAAGGCTACAACACGGACCCGTTCCCTGGTGGCATGCGCAGATCGATATTTGGCTGTGGCGCGCCTCTTGCGCCTCTTCTCCTCCTTGGAACGCACTTTGGCCTCTCCATCGTGGGTTCCGACCGGCATGGACCCACACTGCGCACCGAGGGAGTCCAGAAGGGTGTCCGTGTGTCCCCAGGGGAGATCAGACTCCTGATGATCACCGCTGAGCATCATATCAAAACCTCTGTTAAAAATAGAATAAAAAAAAAAATACTACTAGGCAAATGAAACTGAGGCAATACTGTAATTCTATAAAACATGCACAAATCATGGATGCAAATATGAAAACATTTTATTTTCTTCTGGCTTTTCCTCATTAAATGGCAATTAGGAACAAATGCAGGGATATGAGAGACTCCTGCTGCCCTTCAGTGGAGAATCTGTAGTATTACCACTATAGCGACGCTGTCCGAGGTACTGAAACATCAAGACAAGAAAACAAAGCGAAGCAGCCCTTGTTTGTTTTGCAAAAAACAACTGGTATAATAAGAATAGCACACATTTATGATATATTTCCTGAAGATAATATCTATATGTAGAAGAGTGTGCAAGAGGAACATCGGATTGTTTGTGTTTTTATCTGGTAATGTTTCAACTTTCTTGCAGATTTCGACGAACCAAACAAAAAAACAAAAGAAAAAAACGAAAAACGCGCAGAAGACCTTGGAGTAACGACCGTGGAAACAAAAAACAAGGCTGAACTTACCTTGTGCATTCGAGGAGAAGGTTTCATCTCATTCAGCAATATCAAATATTTAAGCTGCAGGTAAAGTTATCTCGCCAGCAGCCTTCATGGTCTCTGACTCTTGATTTACCCGAGTGGAGAAAAATAGCTGAAAACTGGACTTGAAGTGGAGTAAAAATCAGCCCACCTCGTCTTTCCCTTCCACCACACTGTCACTATTGTATGGCTCCATTCAGCAGCAGCATTTTTTGGTCTTCTTCACCCCCCACCTCCCCTATGCTTCCTCGCCTGTCTGTGCGCAGGATTAGACACTCTCGTCTTACTACACGGAGCTCAGAGACGACAAGCAAGACGGATGACGCTGTCTTCTTTCGCTTTTATTAATCAGCAGGTAAAAATAAAACCTGCCTGAGTCCCCGCCCTGTTTTATGAGATTTGTTTTTGCAGACGGTTCATTTGAAAGGTTAAAATCCAGTCCACTACATTGAAGGACCACTTGACGAAAACTTCTGCTAGTGACGTCACATTCCCCTGGCTCTTATTAGCAGAAGGTCAAGTGAGCACCTGGGTCTACACAGAAGGAAATCAAAAAGCCGGTGGAATATCTGCTGTAATAGCCTTGACCTGATGCAAGACTGAGTCATATTTGTGAAACTGGAGAATTAGAATGTGACAAGATTGCTGGTAGAAAGCTGTGGATCTGCAAACCAGTGTGCACAACTCTTGCTTTGGACTCAGGAGGGGAAGCGTTTTTACTTATACATATGAAAATCTAATTTCATGCAAGCTATGCATACCATGCATTAATATCTATTTTTATATTGAGGATTAGTTTTTGTTTTTTATACCTCGTCTGGTCCAGTGTGCTAGTTGCAAAGCTGCGGCTATGACATTTTGATCTGCTCATTTCTGGAAATGTCAACGCTAATCATTACTAACATAATCACTGAGAGTAAATCACCACTGAGCCTCCACCTCTGTGGTAGTGGAAAATGTTTCCTCAGACGCTGTCAGAAATGGCACAGTAAATGCTCGACTGGATCGTGTGAAGTTATTGAGATGGCCTTGGCATATGGCTAACATCATTACCGTTCTCTCGAAGCCGCTGCATGACCATTTATGTGTTGTCGATTTGAAAACGGCGTGGATATGATGCTCATCACAGGAAAGAAAGAGGTGCACGTTATGACAATGGCTTCCCAAAGTTGCAGCGTTGGCAAACATGTGGCCTTTTCAAAGAGGACTTGACAGACATGATGGCATCCTTTGCATTTCTTTACACCGCTTAGATCTAATGCCTATGTATCATTGACTTTTTCTTTTTCTTTTTTTTGCAGGACTGTGAGCACTTTAAACATCTGAATTAATTAATTTACCATCATTGCTGGAGCAGTGATGATCAGCTCTGCCTGTATCTGGCTGTAGCTGTAATATTTCAGCAAGTTTTTATTTATGCTGTGATCTCTTTTGCCATCATCATGAAAAACCAGTACATGGATAATTTTTATTGATAATGAATAGTAAGAACATTCACAGTAAAGAAGGCATGCAGCAGCCAGAATAAAAGACCATTTTATGAACAGCTACTGTAATTATCAGTGTAAATACGATTTAATCAATCTAAGATAAAACCATACATAGCCTTGTAATGACTTGCTTCTTGATATTGCAGCCCAAAAAATGCTTTTCTCACAGATGTCTTGCAGGGTTTGATTGATTGATTGATTGGTAATTTATTTCAACATGTGAACAATATACAAGTACATTTAGAAAAGAAATGAGAGAAAAAAAATATACTATACAAATTACATACAAAAAAACATTCTGATTAATTTACATGTTGAAAGGGAGTGGGAAGAAGTATACACTTATTTAATCCCACCCCTGTCCCATAAATTATCAGTGAATATTTAGTCAGCTTCCTTACTGATATAATTTGTAATAAAAATAGTGAACAGATTTCTGATATACTATATACTATAATATCACATCATGAATTTTTTGTTTGTTTGTTTTTAAATAGAGACATTCACTTAATTTAAATATTTTCCTTTTCTTTATAGATCGAGAAGATCATATTTTTATAACTCTTTTTGAACAGTTTTATGTTTGGACATTGCTTTAATTCCATATTCAGTTTGTTCCATAGTTTCACTCCTTGAACAGAAACACAAAAGCCTTTTCTTGTAGTACGTACCTTCATTGTTTTGAAGTTACAAAAACTTTTACATCAGGCTGCCTTTTGCAGATATATACTATATATGCAAATGCTCTGTTTCTGTGCTAGTTTTTCTATTCTTTTTTACTCGTTGACCTTCATTTGTCTTCTTTGACTGCACAGTTTGGCTTAATGTCAGCAGATTCTGGAGATGCTCAAACAGTTGCTCAGATCTAATGACTGACTATCTATCTATCTATCTATCTATACACACATGTACATATAGAACCTGAGTCAACACCACATTATTCAATTCAAGTAGCTGTGACCATAAAGTCTAACTGGTCTTGTATCATCTCCTCCTTTTCTTATTGGTTCTTCTGGGTTTAGCTTCTCATCTGTCTCAGTCTGGACACCATCTGTTTAAAGGACACAGACACAAACCTCATATTTACATCTCCTTATTCTCATCTGTTCATAACACTCATGCAAACCCGGGCATTATGAAAATGCATTTGCTAAATATTTTTCTTACACACAATAAAATTACAAAAAAACAAAAATCAAACTAAAATTCCTGTTTTTGTCAAAGCTTCTATTTTTACTGTGAAGAAAATATGCCTTAGTATCCCCCCCCCCCTTTCTTTTTCTTATTTTCCAGAACTTTACCTCCATCATCATTTGTCAGCTTCTATAATGAGTTTGCAGCAAACAGCACAGTAAATGTGAATGAGTTACAGTTTTTCTCAGTCGCTTTGGTGCGTTTCTCAGATCAGAATTGAAATTCTCATAACTATTAGTTCAACCTCCACAACACTCAGTCATTTGTGCACATCATAGTAGCAATTTCTCCTCTCTCTGAACAAGCTGCAAATGATTTTGGACATGAATCAGTTGCTTCCATACATTTCCCTGCTGCTTTCTGACATTTCCATTTGCTTATGTCATGTCAGTCAAAAGTAATCATACCTATGGATGCTGAATAGTCGTTCCCAATAAAACTAATAGTCATACATCCATTGCTTGAGTCATCACACACAAAATTGTTGAACTAGTTATCACATGCCAAATATTGGCCATCTGTCAAGCAAATCCTATACCTTTCTGTATCATTGTTCCTGGAAATGTCTGAACAATTGATCTCAGGTGAATTACAGCTGTCACTCATGAGGTTGTTCACTGTCAATTATGGATGAATCCTGTGAATCTCCAATTGGCAAGCATATATAAACTGCGCAGGAGCTAGTGTGTAACATTTCTACACTTCTGTGACACAAACAGTATACACTGTAATGTACTGTGCCATCTCAGACAACGGCGTCCTCACCCATATCCCCCTTCTTGGTCCATACAATACCCAACATCTCCTGACATTTTTAGACACTCTTTACAGGGACCTAGTCCCTGAGAATGAGAGAGGTGGAGGCCAACTCAGCAAGTATGTTGTTGTCTGGGATAATGTCCGTTTTCACCACTCCCATCAGGTCAGAGAGTGGTTTGCAGCACATGACAGAATTCTGGTTGAATATCTCCCTCCATATTCCCCATTCCTTAATCCAATAGAGGAGTTTTTCTCTGCCTGGAGGTGGAAAGTTTATGACCGGCATCCACATGAGCAAATGGCCCTGCTAGCAGCCATGGATGCAGCATGTGACGACATCACAGCAGGGTCCTGCAGAGGATGGATTCGCCACTCCAGGAGATACTTTCCTCGCTGCATTGCGAGGGATAACATCTGTTGTGATGTAGATGAAAATATGTGGCCAGACAGACAGGAACGTCTGGATGTGCCAGAATGATTTACTGTACTGTTACATGTGCTGTTTATTGTTCACATTAGTGCACAGCTCTACCAAATGGGTGATTTTATGTTTACATGTATTCTACAGTGCACAAGTGACTGTAGCATATTTTTCTTTTGCACAATTCTGTAGGATTACAAACACTTCTACACAATGGAAATGTGAAACGTACGTATTCAGTGTCTCAGTTACTCCCAAGACTCCCATAACATCTACAGTGACTTTACTGCACATTTCAGATGGCTGTACAGGTAGGCCATAGTGCTGTCGTCAGCATTTTCAGGTGTCACCAATTGTTTTTGCAATGGGAAACACTGAAATTATAAACTGTCATAGTGGAAACATGACAATGCCATTTGACTATCTTGTTCATAAAGATGGTGTCAAGACTTTTCATTTTGATGGCACTGACAGTTTCATTGACATGGATACTTGCTTTTGAGGTATGGATAATCAATTCTGTGCATGTGACGTGCTTTTGCAGGCTATCCACTAGGTTTTGCAGTTTGCACTAATTGTTTTGGGAAATGCACTAACTGCTGTGCAAATGTTAATGGTGTTCTGAGAAACGCACCAAAGCGACTGAGAAAAACTGTAAAGTAGTTAAGGTTTATTGTGTTCCCTATTCCTTCCCCTCAGCCTGGTTAACATCTGCTGTCATATTTTGTTTCTGCTGATTTGGACTTTGGTGGCATCTAATCAATCAGCTCAGTCCTCATGGTGACAGGGAAGGAAACACAGAGGGCAACGGAGGAGGGGAACGACAACAGTGAACAAAAACAACAGACAGAGAGAACTCTGATGACTGAAGACAACATCAACCTGTGAGCAAATGTTCCGAATTATTATCAAGCTTTGCTGTAAAATTTAAGCTGACATTAAATAATTAGTAAAGTAGAGAGATAATTTTATTCTGTACACTTCCAGTACATAAATTTTACTCACTGCAATGCCAGTTGGCTTGGCACAGCTTCATAAGCTACTATAAATGCTGAGGAGGAATACACGGGCAAAGAATTATATTTATATATATATATATATATATATATATATATATATATATATATATATATATATATATATATATATATATATATATATATATATATATATATATATATATATATATATATATATATAAACAAAAAAAACAACACAGGGTCAAAAATAATGTATTAACAAGTTTTCTACTGTCACACAGAAGTGTGCAACATGTTAGAGATAGAGGGAGACATTAACCATAGAGAACTTTTTCATGCTTGTGCTATAACATCAAACAAATATCCGGGAGGTTTGTGTGTCATCCACTCGACAGAGAACACAGGGCAGTGTTTCCCTGCTAGACACTGCCACAGTTCAGTGAACATCTCTTCATGGTGTTGCCTTCAGGGGCTTTGAATTTGAAAAAATCTATTTGCTTGACAAACATATAATAAGTGACTTATTATCCAGATAAAAAAAAAAAGTACTGAGGGAGGATCAGGAAGGGGCTGGGCGAGCGCGCTGGCACGCACACACTGACTAATGTAGAGAGAGAGCAGAGATGTGCCTTTTAAAAAATGCATCACTTTACAAAGGCACAAAATGTGAAAATATAGATTAAAAATGGCAAATGGCAACATGTACTTGTGAAGAAACTGCATACATACCAGAATCTTGCACTGTTACTAACTCTGTGTTTCTCAGTATGACTCCTTAAAAAGGAATTTTAGGGTTTAAAGTTTCAGAGCCAGTGTAATATTGCTCCAGGACATCCCCATGGATCTTTTCCTAAAGGCTGATGCAGCAAACCCATTTGTTTCGCTGCCAGGCAGCAGTGCTGAGGTGGTGCCAAAAGTCTCCCAGTAAATCCTGGACTTGTGTTTACTTCTGGTCATTGCAGTGATTAAGCCAGTGACATTAATCCGTGAAAGGTTGCAGTATGCATGCTTCACAATGATTCTGTTCTGTCAGTAGCAACAAATCATGACTCACCATCTGGATGCCCATTACTCACTGTTGATTTTTACAGTTTGTGATTAAACCATAAACTGCATCAAATCAATGTGTTGGGTCCAAGAGAATCAAATAATGTCGCCATCTAGTGGTAAGTCAGAAGTACTCAATAGGAAAAGTGGAGAATGGATAATTATTTGTGTTATTCAAATATTTGTAATTCATATTAAATATATTCAGCAAACGCTTTATATGAAGTATTACCTAAACATGATCCAACAAAACAGTTTTTGAAGGATCGACAGCACAAGTCAGGATGGCCGAGCGGTCTAAGGCGCTGCGTTCAGGTCGCAGTCTCCCCTGGAGGCGTGGGTTCGAATCCCACTTCTGACATCATCTGTTTTGTGTAAAACTGAACAGTTTCCAATATGACATCTGCGACCGAGGCTTTGAACTATGAAAAGTTTATAAATCGTCATATCGGGGTCCTGGTTGATGTCATATTGTTCAAAATGAATCCACTAGAGGGCACATCTGGCTCTTTTCACTCTGTGCATCCAGTAAAGTGCCATAGAAGTATCAGCGAATAAAGGAAGATTTAAAAAAGAAAATCAAGCTGTTGCTTTTTAAATGAATTCTTCAGACTAAGCTCAGTGCCTCATACAGTGAACCATGAACTGCTTCTTGTTTTAAAATCACAGTTTTTAGAGTGATCGAGTTGCTTGTTATTATTTATCAGTGATGTCAGCGGAAAATAGAATGAATTATTTAGTGAAAACATATCGTATGTATGTCTAGGTAAAAGGTTTCAACACCTCTTACTTCTCAAGCACATACGATTTCCAGTCCTGGTTCCAGATTGGGCACAAGCACCAAATATATTCCCAATAACATTTATTAAGCTATTTATTTACATCTATCTATTCTTTTTTTAATCAATATTTTAATACTGCTATATATCTTTAATTTGTATGTAAGTATTTGTTTTTACTTTAGAGAAATAGTAATACAACTGCAAGACTTTCCATTGTCCACACGATGGCACTGCAACTCACCTTTTTCTATTAATACCCATATAGATAAGATTGATATGTAATTATGTTTGCTTCTTTTAATGCCCATAATTTACATGACCGCAGGCTAAACTACAATCTAACGATGGTTTCATCTGTGTGTAACTATGTGTTTTGAAGCCCCACTGCAACATGTGATCAACCACGAAAACCCACTCCTGGTAATTGTGCAACTGTAGATTGAGAGGATCACTCAACCACCGGACTCACGTAAGCACAGCAGAGCACACAATGCTGCAACAAAACAGCCTGGGATCGAGTAGCTGGATGTATCGCTGTAAAAACATACCCCCCAGCAAAACACATGATCCCTGTCTGTTACAACAAATGTACAAAGGGAGGGAATGCTATGACAAGCTCAGTAAGAAGCACAGTCAAGAGCAGCACACTAGAGTGAAGTTTAAGAAACAGAAGAGCCACAGAGATGACATAAAACGTCTCATAAACACTAAAATGCTCCGCAGTTTTCCAAAAATCTAAGAACTGCTTTGACAAATGTCTGCCAGTCATTAAAGATGAAGTCAGGCTCAATAAACTAGAAAAAAAAGACAGACCACAGAATGAAACATAGCTGACAGTGCTTAGGCTATACTGTATGTCTCATTCAAGTGGCATGCTGCTATGTGTTAATATGCAGCAGTTGCTGGTTACCCACCTCCTCCTCACAGTGGCTGGGATAGAGAGACTTAGGACAGCCTTTGGTCCCAGATGTATGCCAGCTCACATCTGCCTTTGATGCCTTGTGCTGGCTCTAATTTTTCTTTTCTTTTCTTTTTTACAGGGCAACTTCCATGAGTGGGCTTCACCTCCGGCAACTGTTTCTTTGCAGAAAGCTAATGCAAAGGAAAACAGTGCTGGAGACCAGTAACAGTAGAGTGAGATGATCACTCAGCCACATCTGTTTCATGTGGCTTGAAGACTTCAGGAGTGGCACACCATACTGAAAAACCCCAAAGACAAAGAA
This sequence comes from Copadichromis virginalis, assembly GCF_057382275.1. NCBI lineage: Eukaryota > Metazoa > Chordata > Actinopteri > Cichliformes > Cichlidae > Copadichromis > Copadichromis virginalis. The sequence goes on from NC_140633.1 coordinate 22,359,387, forward strand.
AGAAGCACACACGCTCAAACATCTACAGTTGCTGCACAATAGACCACACATGCAGAAACGCAGACAAACATGGGCTCTGTCTCTCTCAGGATTGGCCCAAATGGGAAAAAACTCACATTGTCTTGAAGCAGAAGAAATACTTGGATTTTTTAAGTTTAAAATAGGCTAAATCTCCAACTTACTTTCAGTGAATCCACATAAAAGTGCTACCCATTCTCAGTAACAGATATATGGAAATAAGAGGCATGAGAATTAATCCTCCAGTGGCAGCTGGCTGATTGATGACCTCGATTGCTAACTGAGAGCACCTTAGTGTGGCAGAGCTAGATGGGCATAGACAAACAGCTTGTTAGGCTTCACACTAGCCTGAGCAGCTTGCACACATTAGTAAGCCATCATTCATAGCTGACACTTTGCCTCAGAAAAAGGAATTTTCTTTGTCTAGTTTTTGCTGGTAATTGTGGAAAGTTTTGCTTCTGATTAGACTTAATCTAATCTAAATATTTCTTTTCTTGGCAGCTTGGAAAGCCTTGACTGTGTATGCTCACTAGCTTATTCAGCGCTGCTGCCAAAGATGCTGCTGTGGAGGTTTTAACAGTTAGGAGCTGCACAGCAGATGTAACAGAGCTGGCATGGCATGACGTTTGAAGTCACTGCTATTGCTGTGGACATCAGCGGTATAACTTTGGGTTGCAGGAAAAGTAAAGAATCACAAACACGTCTGTTATGCAGGGAAAACCTGCATAACTGGTATGGGAGGAAGGGAAACCAACATGAAAGGGCAGGATTAATTCACAGAGGAAGAGCTTTATTATTTTTCAGGTAGAGCCTGAGTGCCTGAGAGCATTTGTGTTGCCCTGTAAACACATATTAAACCTAGTTGTAAACGTTTTTTATTAAATCCTCAGTTACTCATTCAGTGTTCTTGCAATCATGAAAAACTGGATGGATCAGGCGCTTACACTACTTAAAAGAATCAAATACCACGGGAGCTTTCACAGTAAGGGCTCATAAGAGATTTTTTAAATACTGTCTGGTTATGTGGAATATTTCCCCCCACTGAATCTGTTCACTACTTATACAGAACAAGAAAGCCATTAGGTCTTTAACCTCTGGGAGTTCTGAGTAAGGGTTTAGTGAAGATGGCATTAAAAGAGACTAAAAGTCACACTGTACACACTGCCAGTGTGTTTCACTACAGATAAAAAGGCATTAAACAGGCAGATAATGGTGGACATGATTTACTACATCCTGCACAACTGTGGCACCCAGGTGCTCAGATTTTCTGGGATCCAGCTCATGTTTCTTCCGAGCCCCGCAACGCTATGCAAAAGGGCTTGCGTGCATGACTGCAAACCTTCCAGGGAAAAGAGGCACTCTTCTTTTACTCCCTTGGACTCCTTTGATTAGGAAAAGGATTTCCAGCTGAGGCTCGAGGTCCTTGAGAAACACGATAGCAAAGAGTTTAGACTGACAGTAGAGATCCACCTGCGCAAAAGCTACTAACAGTGTTTGTTTAGTTAATGGCAAATTAAAGCTGCTTCTATTCTGAATTTATAACTGAGTAGAACATTTTATTTTCCTGTTAGACTTCCTAGATGGTAAATATTGTCATTAAGACCTAGAATGTCTACAGCTTGTCTTGTGTTTGGTATATGAGATATAGCCAGGATATCGTAAAAACATCTGTATGATGTAAAATATCATTGGCCAAGTAGAAAATTCTTAAAATTCAGCAAATGTGTTTATATAGTTTGTAATTTCAGCTGTTTTTTTAATGTAAAAAATAGGTTGCAGTATATTTATCAGAGAAAAATCAGACAGCAGATGAAAACTGACTTTATGAAGTAATCCTATTTCCCTTTTACTGGTAAGCCCACTCCCATTTACGCTGCTCATGTGGTGAAGCTTGCGCTTTGTCTCGTTCTGGCGTTTTTGTGTAAAGCTTCGACTCGTGTGTTTGGGTGGCCTGACTGAATGTTGTTTTGAACAAATCAGTCGTCTTGCATGCCATCTGGGTGAAGCTACGGTGCAGTTTGTAAACAAGCGCTCTGGTGAGTTAAGGGTCCGCTTCCATGCAGGAGCGAGGTCTGCGAAGACGCATGAGTGGCTGAGGCCTTTTCCCAGAGAAACAGCTTTTGTTTGGGTATGGAGGAAATGAGATGGGGGGAGGGGGGATGGGGGGGGGGGGGGGGAGGCACACTTAAGGAAATGGCCTTGCACTCAGATGTGCAGACCACAGCCTGTCACATGTAGGGACTGGATGGTGTGCATATTTCACAGCTTAGGTTTCACAAGGTCACTGCGTGTTTGTTTGTCTTAGTCGGGTCCAGCCTCATAATCACCTGTCTTCATAGCAAGAACATTTTCAGATCATATCCTTTTTTTGTTCTAAAATGACAAAATAGAAAAAAAAAACTGTTGAGGTAATTACTAAAGACGTCATGCAGGTCAGTGGAAGTTTATCAGCTAACGTGTTTTAGCACATAACATATGTAACTCATTATGGCCTAATAATGAAAAAATATGGCAATCTTCCATGTAAGCAAATCTACACAGCAACCTCTCAATGCCATGAGAAGATTCTGAGGACTTTTTCTGATGACGTCATCGTCCCAGACACAAAACTATATAGTGCTGGAGTCTGAAGTGTTTATGTATGTTAGGGCTGTGCCATGCTCTGTGATCTGGTGTCCATCCTGCTCTCCCATTGTCCATATCAGTTCTCCCACCCTGTCTGCATTGAAGGCCATTTTTGGCTGGTTCAATGGCAGGAAGTGGGCACCATCTTATACCAGTGATTGAAAAGTCTCCGGAAAAACAGTGCTGGAAGTCCAAATGCAGATATTCATTCAGTCATAAATAACAATCTAATGTTGTGACCTGAAGGTAGATCTGGTGGACGCAACATTTCCCAGGCCCTCTTTATGTGGAGTATATGGAATATATATATTTTTTAATTGTACAAAAGCAAAAGAGTAAAAACCACCATGTGCAGTCTGATGTTATAAGTTTTCTTTTCTCATCCGTGAGTTCCTGGAATTTTCATTTGCTGCCTTGCAAAAACTTACACATGTAAAACAGAGGAAATAACACATTAATTAAGAGGCATTAAAGGAGCAAGTTCCTTTTTTTTTTGTTTAAAGCAGAGGAAGACTCTAGTGAGATGTTCCATCTTGTTTCCAGACCTAATCAAATGAGCCGAGGTTTCTTTTTCTTTTTTTTTCCTGTAGCCTTCTTTACAATTCAACTTATTTCTACAGCCTAAAGAAAGTCTGTAGATTTAAGACACTTCTTCATTAGCTTTACTTTTTAGACCCAGAAGCTACATAAAATTCTATTTGCAATCCATGACTGGGTACTCATCTAGTGTCATTTTTAAACATACATGGTTTGTGCTCTGCTGTAGCCAGATGTCATATAAAAACTCACAAATGTTTCCAGGAGGTGAGAACAAGCCACACAAACTTCACCCGGTACAAAGGACAACTGCAGAGCTACTTTTTCTTTACTCTTGTTTTTAGGTTTTTGTTTTGATTTACTTTAGGCACAAGAATCTTTTGATTAGGTTTAAGAAAGGATCACGGATTGGGTTAAAATATATGCTTTGACAATGTTAACTGCATGTTAGAACGTAAACTTCTTCCAACTGTAACGAGGTTCTCTCTCATTTTCATTGTAAGTGGCACCGTCAGTGAAGACACCGGCTGAGACCTTTGGCTGGAGTTTCACAGAATCTTTTTCAGACTCTGAAGGACTCACACCTAAGTAATAAGTAGTACACAAAAGAAGTTCTTCTGAATGTGTTTATTTCAACTGCACACTTCAAGAAATGTGTTTCTCAAAAAGTTAAAAGGTAAATATGAAGAATTTACAGTGTAAAGTAAACACTTTCTTCTACTCTAAATCTCCGAGTAAATCTCTGTGAGCCAGATATGACTGTTTGTTCTTTGTTAACTTTTGGGAGTTTTGATTAGGTCATAAATCGGTGCTTGTGTTTGCACCAGATGTCACAGGGTTAACAACAGGCCAGCCTTTAAATATGATGACTCACAACAGAGTGGGAGAGAGAGAGATGGTAAAACGCTGAAGAAATACGAAGCAAATTATTTATATCATCCATCCTTTCAATCTTTCGAGGGTTACATTAAAATCCAATCGGTTATTCCTTGACAAAGAAAAATGCAGCTTGTCGAACTTTGCTTGCGTGTGAGAGACTGAATCCATGTGTGCTTGTACACGAAGAAAAGCGAGGCGCGCTTCAGACCACTTCTATTAAGATTGGCAGCAGGAAAGGTCTGTAATGAAGAACTACCGGCGTTAACTTTTATGCTTTGACTTTCAGCTGCCCCCTTTACCTTCCCATCACAGAGTGCCCATTGTATGTTCCCCATCATTATGGAACTGAGGTATTTACTCTGACATCTGAGTACAATCCCTGGTCCAAAAGCCACACCAATCAGGCTAGCCTTTTAAACCACGTTTTTCTTGCAGCATGTAGATAATGTTGTTAAAAATGACAAATTCAGATCCTGTGAATAATTCCAAAAGCAATATCACAGCCTGTATGAAAAGAGTCCATTACAACAGCTGTGGAGGAACAGGACCAAAACACTCTATTCAAAGGCCTGAAAAGGAGGGAAAAAACACGGGTGAAAAAATAATAACAAAAACACCACCGCCTTCCTCTTTTCATGAACTTCTGCAGGATGTGTCTTTCATCCCTTGCTCACTTTATCCTCATCCTTTGTGTTAGTCTTCCTCTCACCTATGTTAAAACTCACAGGAAACTTTTACCACAATGGGAAATTTAACACATTTTTTTTACAAATGAGTGATCTGAATGTTCATTGGAGATGTTTTTCTCTGGGGATTTAACCATAGATTACCACATATAAACAGTCCCACAAATTAGGCTCTTGACAGGCATTTTTACTCGGGTCAGCTGGCATTGATAGGGCCCAGGCGAGTCTGCACTTTGCAACTCTGTAACTCTCACACGGAAGGCCTGCCATCGTGTGTTTTGATGAATGGACATGAGGCTATTGGCTACGATTCAGACTCTGATGTATAGGGTGCCTGGTACTGAGAGGCTGACGTGAGGCAGCAAAGCTGTTTTGTATTTACAAGCCAAGGTTGAGTGTGGCTGGGAGGTTCTTGGAGGCTTTTGGTGGTTTGGAGTGTCAGAGTGACAGGGTTAAGGCTCCAGTCAGCCATTACGCTCCCTCTTTAAATGCGTTTCTGTATTCTAATGAGAAGCAGATCTCTCTTGGAGCATCTTCACCTCAAACTGCAGGGTGATGATAAAAACAGACATACGATGAACACAGCACACCCTATTCCTCATTTCTGTTTGGTCCTTTGCACTGATGTTCAGTTTTGTTTCTATTTGACTTGTTTTCTCTCTTTTTTTACTCCCTGGGATCATTCTGTCTCTGTTAAACATCAATAAAAGCAATGAAAGACTGGAAATGGCCTCATATGTTTTTGTCTGAGAGCAAAAGCTGAAACTGGGCTCCGGCTTAGAAATGAGACTATGAGGAAAGGCTAGATGAATGAGGGTGCTAATGCTAGTGCCCCTCTCTAGCAGCCCAAAGCGCAGAGGGTTGGACTCCAGATGAGGCCTGCGTTGCCACATCCTGGCCGTAATCCCCCTGCAGTGCCATGTTCACTTGTGTGCATGAAATCTGTGGGGAGACCAGGAATGGGAACCACCTGGGAGAGAGACAAATGGCTTGAGGTAATTTTCCATCGTATGTTGCTCTTGTGATTTTAATCGATCACTCAGTTTTTTTTCTTTAAAGGACATGATATTTATACTTTACCACCATGTAGATCTTTTTTTTCCTTTTTTCCCTCCATTTAACCGAGTCAGACTTCGTTCTGCTAGCATGTTTACCTACATTATTTATTCCATCATCATGTTTGAGTGCTTTGGAGTCGTGTTTATATCCAATAAAACCCACACTGTTTGGTCTTCTCTCAGTGCCTCACGCTCACATAAAACCTAACATGTACTATGTTTGCATTGGAAATGTCGCTTTGTGTAGGTCACCTCGGCATGTTGATGCAACGTAAAAGTTTGAAACTTGTTATAACACTGTGAACTTGATCCCAGGGACCGTACGTCAGCACCAAGGCTTTCATGTACAACCATAAGCTGGCAAAGACACCTATAAGTATTGAAATATTGCTGCAGGCTTCTCCAAAACAACACCGCATTCCAGAAATCCTGATGGTCCATTTTTCATCTAATGTTACAGGACAATAGGGGTGAAAGTTACCTACAATTTCTGTGAACTTTGTCAACAGGATCGAAAGGCAATGTGTTGCATTGCACATGTCAGGATTGTCAGGATAGGATTACCAGATTAGCTGTAAACCCTGGGGTACAAAAAGAGAGGGACACCTTCTCCTGCAGCTTGTGGAGAGATTCTGTCATTCACTAATCCATACTGGACGTTCAGTGTCCCCTGGGGCTAGACTTTTCTTCACCTATTACCTATCTCCTGCATGATCTCAGTGACCTGGCTCATAGTAATGAACATGAGCAGTTTGCTGTGTGTGTGTAAAGGAAAGAAAAAGAGTGTGGGGTGTGTAAACGGCTTGGGGAAAGCAGAATTTGCTTTTTGTTTGAATTACCAGTGCGTGCAGAGATGATGGACAAAGTCAATGGAGTATATGAGCCGCAGCCGGTCATGGCCAACGACTTAGCATGAAGGCACTGACAGATTCAGTGAGGTAAGGGAATGTAGAGCAAAAAGAAAGCTCTTCCAGAGAGCCAGAGGAAAACAATGGGAACAAGTTAAGACTTCAAAGTGACTGCTCTGGTCTCTAATATTAAAAAAAAAAAGATCAGTTTACTGTCCTGGAAGTGATCAATCCACAGAGAATTATCTTTACAGTTCTGTTTAGGGTTTTTAAGTTTTGTACCATCTTTAAACTGATCCCTCACAAGTATGCTGCTTTGTTTCACTCTTATTGTTCTCTTCAGAGCCATTTTCCTCACAGGAGGAAGCGTTTTTTTCAGCAAAAAAGCTCCGAAAACCCCTCACTGTTTGCTCAGAACACAGATATAGTAACTTACCAGTGAACATAATGGATCTTTTGGCAGCTAAAGACCTATTTCCCCTAAGATCAAAAAGGAGAGTGAATACATTAACCAGATGGCCACGATTAAAAAAAAAAGCTTACATAATCAATTGTTTCAGGCAATTTTAGGAATATTTTTGCATAAATGTTCAGCACAGAGACTTTTGACATTTTCCTTTTTTTTTTGGACATCTGAGCAGGTCTCAGGTTTCACCTACATTCATGGAGCTGTTGTAAGGTATGCTCGGTCAGTGTGAGGAATGCCTTGATTGCCACATTTCCTGACAGAGACGCACTGTCTCTGCCAGACGCGCACCTGCACGAACAGATCCTGAAAGATCACCTCATCAGAAGCTCCGGTAAAAATATATTATTTTGGCAGAGACGGGTTGCAAAAACCCGAGATAAAGTCCAGCTTAATAAATAACTTCCAATCTTTTGTCCTTTGAATAGCTTTGTAAGGTTCAGTGGTCACCCCTCCCTCATGTTCATGCACTCCCTGACAAGCTCCATCCTTGTGCGAGCTGCTTTCAGCTTCGCTCACGCAGGTCCTTCTCGGCTTGAAAGATAAATTTAAATGAATAAGTAATTAAGTGAAAAATGAGTGAGGTTGGAGCAGTGGATAAGCTGGAATGTGCAAGTGTAGAGAAGTACACGGGGGAGCCTCTGAGCAGGAGGGGAGGTCGACTGTAACAATGTGGTGGGGAGAAAGTTTGAGAGGTACCCTTTGAATGGACATTTGCAAGAAAAAGAATGTGTCGGTCAAACCCGCCACCGTGAAGCAGGGCTAGACAATGCAAACAGCCGTCATTTGCAATAACTGATGCAGTCTTTCTCCGTTTGGTTCCTACTCACTGTTTTCCCTCTTCAGCATCCCTATCTTTTTCAATCCACTTATCTCATGACAGATTATCCTGCTTCATCTTGATTTAATTGGGCAAATATCTCTCAAAAACTGTGCTTGAATGATTAAAAACAGTAAGCCTTTATCAAAACAGATAACTCAGGATGTCTCTATTTAAGACTGTGCAAATGAAGAGTCAAATGCTGCATCTCAGGAATTTTGGCAAAGACAAGCAGATTTTACTTAACCTTGTTCCTTAGCGAACAAACCTGTCTAAAAGAGTTTTATAGTGTGTATAGCATGAAAAGAAAAGATTAATCGTGGACTCTACGTGTAGCCTGGTACGTGCTAGGTGTGGGATTAGTGAATCAGACGTGGAATAACACAAGCATTAAAGCTGAGTTAAGTAATACTTGACCACTTAAGGGCAGTGGAAAAAATACACATCACTTATAAACTAACAACTACTGTGTCAGTGTATTATTTAAAATATGGCTCCTATTTACTTACTTTAGAGATCCAGAATATTAACCACACATCTTTTTAGATACAGTTTCTCTTAGTTTACCAGGTTTTCTGGACTTGATGACCAAAACTTTATGCTTTCTTCTCAACCGAATGAACTTCTGAAGGAAATTCTCTCAGATGTTTTCTCTCTCTTTCTCTCTCTCGCGACATATATATGCAGTAAACATCATGGCAGCGGCTAAAATGAACCGCATGAAGACGTGAGCTGAAGATGTTTTTAAGTAAATAAAGTCAAAATGTCTCTAATGTTATATAAGTGAATTCTTTACTCATTACACCTTTATTAAGGATGTTTTTGTGGCAGAAAGCATGTTGAAAGCAGAAAGTACACAACACACACTCTCACACACACCCAGCCACCCCTGCTGTTCCCACTCTGGCTTCCCTGTGAATGAGGACAGCAGAACAGAGGTTGGCAGCAGTCTGCGGGGCTACGGATGCTTATCAGAAAGGCTTACAAATCCCCCCCTGATGCTTCTGATATGGAGGACAATGGGTATGCGTGCGTAGTGGGAACTCTCTTTAAAGCCTTATTGAAACTGACTTCACTACTTTGCTCTTTAATGAGGTCAGAGTAGGCTGCTGGCTGTATTTCATTGCTGTATACAAGGCATGCAGTCATAATAAACTTTAGCCCAATTGGTGACCCAAGCAGGTCAACAATATCATTTTCAGAAAGAAAGGCTGGACACTCTGTACCTGGTTAAGTCAATACTTCCCTCATTAAACACAACATCAAAGACATTACTTCCCTCTGCAGAGGCTCATGAGCCCGATCAAAGTATATTATTATGATTTGACAAAGCAAATATCCTTTTGCAGTGGACTCCTTAAATAAATCCCACAGTTTCTGACTCTCTTTGTGGTCCCGTCTTTGTATTGAACTTGGGGTTAATTGCTCCGGTGGTGGCAAAAGCAGCTGCGAGGCCACCAGAGTTGCAGGTGAGCAGAAGCTTTTGACAAACACGCAAACCTCCCACGCTGCTTTGTGGCACTTTCAAAGAACATTCTTGAAATGAGACAGCGTAAGAGTCAAATAAGAGGATAAAGACTGAAGTGAAACTGAAGAAAACTTTTAAAACGAGCATTGCATTTCATGAATTCTTTAAGAAAAAAAAAAAGACAACACCCGCAACACCCCTTTGCATCATGATTTGGTCGGATTGTTCAAAATGAACCTGAAACACAGCAAACATTAGACAAAAATGTAACTGTCATTATTCAGAGGATGTTTTCAGTTATCTTTCTGGGGCTGAATGTTGGGTTTAACCCATGTCTTGGTTTTGGGTGGGAGCCAAAAACAGTAAATGTGATTTACTGAATGTCTGCAACTGGTTTCATATTTAGTTGACTAGGGCGGGTGCGGCAGGGAGTTGCCCTCATATGAATATGTCTGCTGAATATAATGATTTTATCCTCAGTACTGGGATGTACTTGTTGTAATTGTTTTATACATAAAAAACAGTGGAATTTATTTTGCTGTATGAATTAGTGTAAAATTGGAGTTTTGAAATAATAGCAAATATGTTTTCATCATTTTTCTGATCATATCATCATGTTTTAATGATTTCTACCAGTTTTCTTTCCATTAGAGACCATTCTTTGTACCAACACAGTCTCACTGCAGTTTGTGAAATTGCTACTAAGACAAGTGAAGGGCTCTTATTTTGAAAGAATTATTAAGTCTACTGTGGGAAGTTGGAAAGTTGGCATAACTCATGGGACTTTAACCCAGGACACTGGGGTTCAAATAGCTTATGATACCATTGTTTTTAGACTTCCTCTGTTATTTTGCCTTCACACCAACAGCCATTATCTTCGTCTCGTTCTTGGGAGCGTGATATCTCTTCTGTCTCTTGAAAGAATTTTTTCAACTTTTGGAACAAATGTTCCCTTTGACTCAAAGAGGAGCAAGTCACACGACACTGTGACCTCAGAAACATATTTTTGGTCATAGTTCAAGAATAATAATGACATAATTTCACACCAGTGAAAACTCAAATTGCAGTATGTGAAACTGTCCTGAAAGAAAAAAGAATCTGGCCATTATCCAACATCATAGCTTATGAGCAGAAGGCTCACTATGGTATGACCATAGTTCACGTTTAAATACCGAATTGAAGACACTGATCTGTGGTGTCCTCCAAAGTCCACACTTTCAAATATTTCAGTACACCTGGCTGATAGAAACATACAAGCTACTTGGTTGAGTTTATCATTGTTTGAGTTAAAAGTATTAGAAAAACCTGTTTGGCAGAAAGCCTTGAAGACAAACTTGTTCCATGTGTCTGTAGGCCTCTGCTGCTGGGAGACCTCCCTGATGCACTGATCACTGCTTCTCTCTTGCACTCTTAGTGCACTTGTATGCTCCTTTGGGGCTATATATAAATATATATTTATTTATTCTTTATTCATTGGACAGTGGGGATATTACATATTCATAAACTTACCGTATTACCAGTACCAGTACTACAAAGTATTTTTTCTAATGGTTTCTTTAAAAATAACATCCTTTGGGTATTATTTAACAGGAACAAAGGATGCTGAAGTAACAGTCAGGACTATAGCAGTATTTGCCAAAATTTCAAATAGTTACAATAACAATATACATACATCTCTGTATTACAAAGTGGAAGAGTTACTGTGACTGCCCTGCCAGTGTCTGTGTCTGTTGTGTCTCGAGACACATTCAGTTCATAGTTTGACAAATGTTTCCATCTGCAATCAGTGCGAGCCTGTGATCTTTTTCATAGATGTATAAGATCAACAACTGCTATCTATTCTTCTTTTGGGTGTGTGTGTGTGTGTGTGTGCGTGCGCAAGGGTGGGGGGGGGGCCTGGGGGGGGGGGGGGGGGAGTAGGGTGTGTGTGTGTGTGTGTGCGCGCGCAAGGGGGGGGAGTAGGGTGTGTGTGTGTGTGTGTGTGTGTGCGCGCGCAAGGGCGGGGGGGGGGGGGGGGGGGAGTAGTGTGTGTGTGTGTGTAACCAAATAGTAACCACTTAGTTATTTTTTAAAGTATCCATATCTGTTCAAATGAAAATCAGTGTTTCCCAACACAAAGGCACTAAGCTGTTAGGGTATGTTAACATTTAGAACCTTTTCCATTCCAGAGCTGTGTAACTGCTTGACCTCCTTTGGATATTATTAACTTAATATCTTCTCTCTCACAGAGTTGTACTGTTGCATTTCTCTCCCTTTCTCTTTCTGCGAGTTCTAGAGCTGGATGTTCCTGATCTACGCTTACTGGCCCCACCAAACTGCCAAGTATTTTTTGTTATCTGTGTTTATCTATTGTTTCTCCGCTCTACTCTCAACCTAACCGGTCGAGGCAGATGGTCTCCTTACCTGAGTCGGGTTCACTTGTAGGCTTCTTCCTGTTTTAAAAAGATTTTTTTTACTCCTCCTGCAGATTACAGATTATTTCTGTTGTGACTTCATTAAATATAAATAGAGCTCCAGTGAATTGAAGGAAAATAGTGAAGATAAGCCCATAAGCAAAAAAACAAAACAAAAAAACCCCCAACAACAACCAAAAATAAAACTACAACAACAACACTTTGACCATCTGCCAATAATGTTGACTCCTATGAGTTCTGTGTGAACCATCTGAACAGGTTGTGTTTATATATCTTAACAGATTTTTCATATATGCCAACTGCTTTCCAAAAATGCCAATCATGGCAAAATATAATGCAGATGCAATACTACAGCTACAGCTAATATACTATGCACAATTACTTAGAAAAACAATGCACATGCAGCACAAAGTTAAGGTAGATGTTGCATGAAGATTTTTAGGACGTTTAATCTAAAATGTAAAAATGATTGTCGTGGTCTACATAAAATAATAATAATACGGTAATATTATTATACATCATATGTTTTGTATTGGCTATGTGATAACGGAATAATTATATTACAGTGCATTGTTACAGTGAAGACGTACAAAAACCTGCATGTCATTTGAAACTTGCAACTGAAATAAAATTTGCCAGTTTTACATATTCTTTTTTAACCGTTTAGCTGAATTAAGGGAACAACAGTGAGGCTAAACCGAAACTCGCTGGGCAGCTGACTGTTGATTGAACGCTTGGCGATGCCATGTCAATACGCATATCTGTTTAGGACCAGCCTTAAAGGCGTAGCTCTTAGGAGTATCAGCAAGTGCAGAACAGGAGGCTCGCATTCATTTGAGGAGGCGGAGGGCAGCGCACGCAAGTTTCCTGCGGTGGATCTGAAGTTATCCTTTTAACATCAGGGGTTATCGCAAATAAACCTGCTCTTCGAGAGAGCTGAAAAGGAAAAGAAAGACAGGTACGGTGCTTAATAAGCAGCTGTGTGGCAGGAAAAGTGTTCTTTTTTTTCAACTTGTAATACCTCTTAAAAAATTCTTCTGAAATGCGCGACGTAATTTTGACCGCTTACTTCTTATACCAGCAGCTGTTTCTGTTCTATTTCTTACATTTTGACACTTTTATCGACTCTTTATCGTTTTAACAAATGCCAGACGAGGGGAAAGTATTGCTTAATTGTTCGTGAAACATAAACAATTTATAATAATAGCCATTTTATTGCTCTCAATCCTTCCAGCCTATCTGTAATCTGTTTGTTTGCTCCCCTATTCAAATCTGGAGTCGGGCTTCTGTATACCAAGCTCAAATCTGATAACAGACGTTTGTTTCTCGTCTGATATAAATCAACAATGACAACAATGACATTGCATGTCTGTCGTCGGAAGCAACTTGGATTTAGTGCTTGTGCGTAATGACGCACAAAATAGCACTTTTACTGTTCATCTACGCGGAATCCTCATGTCCTGTCCTAAACAGCGAATATCTGATTACAGATTGTGAACTGTAAATCGAGCCTGACAGGAGAAACTTGTGACAAACATGCTGCACCTGCACGATCCGTGTGGGCAGCATTTGCACATGAAAATCGTCCTCCCTGTCTTTTATTTTCTGTGTATTGAGATACAAAAGACTTTGAACCTAATTTGTAAGTGGATAGTGGCGAGCTAAATAAAAGAAGAAAAGCTGGAGAAGAAAAGCTGGGGGAGAAGAGGTACGCTGAGCGATACAGCGAGTAAGACAGAGACGGAGAGATAGAGAGGGGTTTCATGCGCTGTCTGCGTTATCTAACGGTGTGGGTGTTGAAAGGTTAATTAGCTTGAAGCCCGCGGAGCTACCTGGCACCTGCAGGTATTTTCCATACAATATAAGGGAATTAGAAACAATTGAGGGGGATTACACTTTGGAAATCCCTCCAGGATGAATGGGTCTCCATGCCATCCCAAACAATTGAAAGTAAAAGTAAATGTGTGATACGTGACATCTTTTTAAACTGTTTTATCCCAGGCCATGCTACAGGTAGTACTTCAATTTATTATAATGTAAAAGCAATAATAGGAATGGATGCTGGAAGTAATGCTGGATCAACCGTCTGCATTCAGTATTACCACAGAACCTTTTATCTGATGTTGATATTAAAACCAAAAATTCTCTACTAGCCCTTTCTGTTACATTTAATTTAACACTACATATAAATTATTATTATTATTATTATTATTTTGATTGGAATTTCCTTTTTAACTCATTCTAATGTATGGTATTGCTTAAAAAATGTATCATGTCATCATACTGATGCAAAATCTTTAAAAAATCAAATATTTTCACAAAGTTTTGCAAAAACGTTGTCACCAGTCCTGCAGCTTAAAAGCAAAATGGTGCAAAGTAAACTGGACTGACCAATATTACCCAAAATTTGTCACAGCAGAGGTGTAAAGTGACATAAAATGAAAATAAATAATCAAACTGACTGCAGGCTTTGAGAGCAGACATAACCTTCCCTAGACAGCTGCACATCTTAATATGTTCCAGCTGTCCTTGTTTAGACTAAAATTCAACTTGTCTTTTTGTTCATCATCGTTTTTGAACTGGTGCCAATTATTATATGTACAGCACCGTTTTCTTACACAGACAGATGTCTGATATGGTCACATTTCACAGCTCTGTGGCGTGCTGTGTCACGCAGTGGTTGGTGACCTCCATGTTTACTGTGGTCGGACCATTCTGAAGGCGTCAAGCCTTCCCGCTGGTCTCCGCACACAATTCACTCTGTGGGCGTACAAGTCAGTCGGGGGCGACGGCGGGGTTAAGCCTCTTGTGTTCTGGTTTTGATGTATCCCCTTTCACCTCTGATCTTTCACACTGTGTCAAGCTGACAGTTAGCTGAGAGAGACATCACAGCAGAATACTGTGAATGAAGACCATGTAAGGGCGAATATTTTGGTGGTCCGCCAGGGTGAACAAAATCACACCGGGTTTTAGACTTGCCAAGGTGATCCAGACTGATACTTCTTTAATCTTACATACTGTTTCAGTCACCTTATTTGCTGCATGTATGAAGCCTCTTTTTTTTTCTTTTTAAAAAAAAAAAAACGTGTGTGTGTGTGTGTGTGGTGTGCCATGTGCTGCTGCATTATAAGATTCAGATGTTGCAGAATGACGTATTCAAAGTTACGAGCTGCCTTTTCTTTGATCATCTGGGGAGTGACAGCTGATCTTTGCCTGCTTTATGAGCAGAAAACAAACAAGACTCTGGCGTCAGGTTTCCCACCCTGACCACTGCTTTATCTTGGAATGCCCGGAACGTCCAGGAAATACACCCTGTTTGGACTTCTCGATCCCACTTCCTTGTGTCTAATCTGCACTCTGAGCCAGTGGAGCTAATGTAAACATTTATTGTGCTGCCCCCTGACTGCACATCAATCATAGTAAATCCCACTGTTTGTGACACGGTAACAGAGAACCTCTATTAAGTCATGAAAGCAGTGTTTTAACAAGTTAACCGCATTAAGATTCTTTGGGATCTGGTGGCATACCACAAGTGGGTTTATGTTTTATTAGTTCATTCAGTGCACATGAGTAAAATAAGCCAGGCTTTATGCAGCAGAACCTCAGATCTTAAATATAATACCCGAAGGTTTGTTGAAAAACCTCTCACATTTGGCAGCTGTGTCATTATCAAAATAAATATATGTTACAAGAAATTATAATTTACTGTCATGTTTTTCAGACTCTGTCCCAATCAGAGGCGGTGTGTGTTACCTCCCAGCGGTCTGTTGTCCTCTCCGAGTGCTGAAAAATGAGTCTAAGCAGCAGTGATATGGAGGTCCTGTGGGACTCTTTGGATGAGCTCAACTTCTCTGACCCATTCAGCAACATAACAAGTGTGGAATCAATGGTGTGTGCAACGGCATTCAACCGTACGGCTCTGCTGAATTCCTTGTGCGTCCTCTACACTTTCATCTTCATCGTCGGCCTGGCCGCCAACGCCCTGGTCCTCTGGGTCAACATCCGCGCACAAAGAGACTCCAGCCCTCGCCACGAGACACACATGTACATCACACACCTGGCAGTTGCGGACCTCTGCGTGTGCGCTACTTTGCCTATATGGGTGAGCTCACTGGCCCAGCATGGCCACTGGCCCTTTGGTGAAGTGGCATGCAAACTCACGCACCTGCTCTACTTCGTCAACCTTTTCGGGAGCATCTTCTTCCTGGCCTGCATGAGTGTGGATCGCTACCTGAGTGTGACGCGGCATGCAGATGAGGGAGGTGCACGCAGGAAGTTGATCCGCCGTGGTGCGTGTGTAGGGGTGTGGCTGCTGGCTCTGATGGCCTCCGTGCCAGACACCTACTTTTTGCATACTGTGAAGTCAGCACACGGGGACATCATGCTGTGCAGGCCTGAGTACCCAGAGGAGAACCCCAAGGAATGGATGGTGGGGGTGCAGCTGAGCTTCATCCTGCTTGGCTTTGTTCTCCCCTTCCCCATCATTGCTGTGTTTTACATCCTGCTGGCCAGAGCTTTTGCTCACTCCTCTTCCTCTTCTTCTACTTCATCGTCTTCCCCAGTGGAGCAGGAGCGCCACGTGAGCCGCAGGGTGATCCTAGCTTACATTGTGGTTTTTCTGGCCTGCTGGGGGCCCTACCACGGTGTCCTTCTGGCTGACGCTCTGTCACAGCTGGGCATAGTGCCACTGACCTGTGGCCTGGAGAATGTGATCTACGTGGCCTTACATCTCACCCAGTGCCTGTCCTTGCTTCACTGCTGTTTCAACCCCATCCTCTACAACTTCATCAACAGAAACTATCGCTATGACCTCATGAAGGCTTTTATTTTCAAATACTCGACGAGGACGGGTCTGGCACGTCTCATCGAGGCTCCGAACGTGTCTGAGGCCGAGTACTCTGCTGTAGCCGTAGAAAACCCACCACAGATTTAAAAGTTACAAATCTCTGCAAAGCATTTAATGAAGCTTTAATTCAGTGTAAACTTATTTTACAGCTGATTTGTTTCGTCTATTATCAGCATTATGTTTGATATTAGAAGAGGAAATGCTAGAGTCACAGAAAAGCTTGAAGATCGTGACACTTCATCTCTGGTGGACTGATTGAAAAGCACTTAGAAAGCAATGTTATTATAAAATCTGTTACAGAAATCATGGAGCTAGTATCATTGCAAAGCCAAACCAGTGATTGTAAATGTGTTAAATTTTTGCTGTCTATGTAGAATTATATTTGTTGTAAGTTTGTATGTGTATTCAATGTATATATATCTTTGTTTATAGTTGTATTTATATGAGTTTAAATGTGATTTCCTCTTAAATGTCTTCACACACTGATTTCTGCTCAGAGCTCCACGTCATACAGTGCTGCCTCAGTATTTAAGTCCTGCTGTGTTATTGACCACAACCTCTTCTCACATCAGCAAAAAAAGCCTACTAATAAGACAAAAGACTTTTTTTTAGGTTTCTACCTATTAAAGGAACACTTCAACTCTTTTGAAAGACAGACTTTTCACTCTGACTGAATTTATGATATTAATGCTATTCTCATATTTCTAAACTAAACATAAAGACAGCAAGTTGCTGATTAGCTCAGCTCAACTTAACCTACCCTCCTACTTTAACCTTACGGCTCAGTTTTATTTTGGTCGTAAATCTTTCCAGACCATCAGTCTGGAACCATCAGCTGTGACTACTGAGCTCAAAGAGTAGATGCATGTCGCTTCTGACTGTTCTGGAAGGCATTATACAGTATCCATTGCTGTCACTCTTATCTTGTATCTGTGCTAGTGAGATACACATGTCCATGTGGTATTGATCCTGCTGGGTTATCACGCAGGCCGCAGACAGCGCAAACCTTATGACCAAAATAAATGAAAAGCTTTGTTCCTCTCATACAGGCAACACCCAAGTGTTTATTGGCAACCAAATAACAAAAACATCATCATGTTTGCATGTGTGTGTGTATGTGTGTGTGGAGGTGTCTGGGTATTACAGATGCCCTGTGTCTGTGTATGAAAGAGCATGACAGCAAAAGAGGACTTTTACATGTTATAAAATGTAAATAATAACTTTTTCGTTTTTTTTATATGCTGACACAGGCACATCTTCTCATGTGATTGGTTACATATGTAAGCTGTTACACCGAAATGTTTTTTTCATGTTGCAATTCGAACGAAGTTGAGAAGCAAACATGTGTCTACAAGAACAGAGGCATTCCTTTGACACGGTAATGTGTAACACGTGTATTATTCTATATTAAATGCAGACAAAATATTTTGCTTCAGTGATTTCTTCTTCACCCCAAATGATTGTTTATTTTTCTTAAACTTTTTTAAAAAAAAATGGAATGTGGTTCAGAAAAAGCTTTTGCTACACTGTTTGAATAAATCCATCCAAAGAATCATCAAACTTCAGCTAAAAAGACAAGTCAGTATCACTTTTCATTGTTAATCCCAGCTGCCACCTCTAATATACGCTAAACTCTAGGATAGGAGTGGTTCAGCTATAGTTCATGAGATATGGTTTAGTATAAAAAGGAAAACACATTTTCCAGTTATTGACATACTGAAAAACTAAAGGAAAAGGAAACAGACTTTATTTTCAGGGTCAGATGAAAAGCCTTGATTAGTTCACATCTTGCCACCAGATTAATATACAAATGTGGGTTTAATATCTTTTTAGCAGCCGTGCTGCCACCAAATTGCAAAACTGTTCCAAGAAGATACAAACTAAGCACTTTTTTTGGATTTTCATGCCCAGTGCTTGACCTGCAAACTTCCATGTGCATGCAATAAATTCTTTAGCCAGTGCACACCCCTCTAATGGGATGACGAGCTCATTAAGGAATATCATCTTGATGGCCAAGAGGGAGGTATCTTGGCCAAAGTCAATGCTCATGTTTGCCTGAGGGCAGAAGTGTTGATGCAGTTCCTTCCAGTGTTCCCTCCTATCCTGAGGAAATGGATAATATTTTTTTTCTCAGGAGTCACTGATAATGTTATCCTCATAATTTAAAGTACCAAAACTCTATTATTTTATCTATAACAATAACTCTGTGTTGCCTTTGTTTCTGAGTATGTGCCTGCTCTTTCTAACGTTTTAAAACAACACATTTTAAAACAGCTCATCAACCCTTGTCTACATATTTTCAGTGTCTTGACCTCCTTTTATAGCGTTAAGTCACACCACCAGCTGTAGTAACCTTGGGACAGTATAGTCTTGCTGACACACTGTGTTGCTGTGTTATATTGGGAGCTGAAGAGCAGATCAGCAGTCTTCGTTGTTGAACCAGGAGTGCATTTATGTCATGACTGCGATAAGAAAGCTGTGCAGGGATATCCAAAGGTCAACCTAGTCAGTGCTCTGCTAATGATACTCTCCCGGCCTCCTCCTTGTCTGAGAGTCTGCCGTGATCTTTCAGCACTCAGCGTGTGGTAGTCGCCTCACCAGAGCTATGGCCTCTCTATCTGTTCTTGTGTGAAGGATTTTCCACACACAAGCCCAAGCTATCTGCCCTGAACTTTGTCAATACATTCCTGATGTTAAAGCCTAGTTACGGCTCATTTCACCCCTGCTAACTTGCTCATCTGCAGTAAAAGAATGAGACAGCTTCTGACTAACTGAGAAATGGATACTTTTGCTCTTGATCCTCCTGCATGCAGGTCCCGATCAAGCATTTATGAGCATGTGTGCTCCCAAATTTCAATGTGTTGTGAGATGATTTAATTGAAAGGTATTCAGAAACATAAGAAACTTAGATGTTAAAGTAGAGCAGCGACTGCATCATTCCATGTTTGGCACTGATCACCACCTGCACTCATGTATATATCTATCTACTTAGCACTTTTAATTCTTATTCTTTTTTTTATTTTCATGTCTATTTTAGCGTAATTTATGACAGTATGTTTGCACTGAAGCACCGCAGCAATTTCCTTATGTTGTAAACCTGCTCAACATTTGGAAATAAAACCCTTTCTGATTCTGATTCTGACTCAAAATAAAAGAGCAGTTGCCTTAAGAAGGAACTGATTTGGCCTCGCAGTCCTGTAACACTGTCAGACTCAGGATCAAGTACTAGATATCTTATCATTTTTTTCTGTTGAGTACTAATAGATTTAGATTAGGAAAATAATTTATGTTGGTAAGGATTGTGCAGTTGCTTGACGGGTTTTACAGGTTTTAAACTGTTGGTGCTTGACAGTTGAGGCCTTTTTGTGTGGTGTTTACATATTCTACCTGCACTTATGTAAGCCTTCTAAGGGTCCTTTAGTTTCCTCACAGTACAAAAACCTGCTTTTTAAAAAAAAATAATTAGGTTACATGTTGATTCTGAGTTGGCTGTAGCTGTGGACATGAGCATGAAAGGCTACCTGTTCCTCTGCAACGAGCTCAGGGTGCAGCCGGCCTTTCACATAGAGTTACACACTGCTATTTGCCCGAGCACCGCCTGCAACCTTAGTTGGATACATGTTTAAAAAACTAAGTGCAAATAAATCAAAATTTTTTAGCTGTTCCACTTTAAAACCCATGCCATTTCCAGATCACCATAAAAGTAACTGCTACACAGTGAGTCTGGGGTCCCTGCAGTTGTGTGCCTTCAGGTCCAGCTCATTCTGAGGCTATAAACATCCCATGCGCTGCTTACTTGCATGACGGTAAGCAATCATATTGCTTCGATACTACAATTACACATGGAAGATGGATGTTTGCATAGTTAAGTGCAGTATGTGCAATTCCAGATGAGGCACTAAAATGTACTCTATATATTTCAGTCCAGTTCCTCAAGCCACCCCAGTGAGCAACACAATTGCTGTCTGGTGTTTGTTATAAGAATCTTTTTTTTTTTTTTATTTACGGGGTTGCCACATTTATGCACTGTATTGATGCAGAAGAGGTTTTATGGAAGGATACCCACACGTCTGTGGTTAGCTTTTAAGCAACAAAAAGCAGGACGTTCAAGGTTGGAGAAACATTGCGGTTTTGGTTCAATATAGTTGAACATGTTGTCCCAATCAGCCCAAGACTTTTCCATATAAAACTGCACCATAATCATTCTTAAAGAGTGCTGTAACTGTAACCACAAGAAAGTTTAGATTACTTTAAACTGGATATTTAGTGGGGGTGAGCAAAGTGCCTGACGTCTTTTGACATCGTACTGATGTATTCTCATCTAATTAGAGGCAAATACTTAAGCTCACCTTTTCCTCATTATATTGATAGTAACATGCAATCCATCCGAATTACATTTACTTCGTGATTTCTGGCAGTTGGGGCTCCCTTAGAGTCAGAAAAGTAATAATATATATGTAAATTTCCCTTCTAGCACTCTGCAGTAGAGTGTCCTATAATTTACTTGAACTGCACTTATGCTGTGATCTGATGTGCTTCTTCTACTTCTATTAGATGCTGCTTACACAGGATCCGTCAAACATACTGAAACAGTGCTCTATGCAAAGCCAAGCACTGAAAAATGTTAAGAGAGTCCCCTCTTAATGCTTCTTTCACAAGATAGAGTGTTTGCAATTTATTGTTATCACCAAAGCACTTAGGGTACCTCAGATTTGTGCAATTCTCACCACCAAACGGAAAGAGTTACAACAAAATTTATGAGCTACAGAAAGCCAATATCCTGTTCAGCCTTTGCTTCTCTTACAGCAGGGTCATATATGAGTTACGGTACTACAGTACAGTGTTAATGGGGGTTATCTGTTTTAGTTTGATTTAATAAAACAGGTAATGGGCCAGAAATGAACACCATTAAGGGAGTGTTTTTCCTATAGCACGATTGTCTCCATCTGATGCTGGAAAGAGATAACATTAATGAATTATGAAACGGCGGGAAGGTGTAGAGGTAGGGAGAAATTTAGAGCATTTAGACATCTTTTTAAAATGCTTTCTATGGGAAACACTTTACAAATATTCATATTTTGTACATATTATTCACACAAACACAAAAAGCTTGTGCCGTCACTGCAACTGTCACATCATTCCTGGATTTCCAGGTATTTAAAGTGGTTTCATATCTTAGTCAAGCCCGAGCTTGTTCCATTCACTCTGGAAGGAATTTTGCATGAGGAGTAAACAACGAGAAGGGGTTTTGAATTATTAATGAAGCAGAATGGGTAAAAAGCAGCTGCTTTTGCTCAGAGGGACTTTTTAGTGCAAACAGAAAGAAAATTAGAAGACCAGGGTCAGTTTAGCACATCATGACTTCACTACTGTCAGGAGAGGGCAAGTGCTGTGCCCAGATGTTGGACAGATGGTAAGTGAAACGACCACTGAATGCGATTTTGGTTCAAGCACCACATTTACAAACTCACAGCTTATATAACCTTTTGTGACAGCAAAAAATTTAAGGCCATATTTTTGTGTGGGCTGGAGTACATCAAAAGAAACTGAAAGATAACAAAAGCTGAAGTTTATGTTGCTTAGATCAGCTGGTCGGTGCACCAGATCATTTTCTGCTTCAGAGCAGAAGAAAATAAATAAAAGTCTGGTAGCATTTCATAGTGTTTACAAAATGTCACTTAATGTTATTAGTATCTGCCCATGAATTGTTTGCTTGTTGCTCTTTTAATCTATGCAGAAATTTCTGACTCAGCCAAATAAATACAATAAATAAAATAAATAAATATATAAATACAAATAATGCAAATGAATCAGCACTTTCAGTGCTGATGCACTGGGCTATAAAAGAGTTTATCCAGAGTTAACTGGGACTTATAAAAGAAATACTGATGATCTGCATGCTTGATTTGGCAAAGATTTTACAACAGATGCCCTTCTGTACACAGGCCTCCACTTTATCCAGGTGCACAGGCTTGTGGCCCTCCCACCATCTATAAATATATATATATATATATAAATATATGTATTGGTGCAATACATTAGCACCATGAGAGTGGAGACCTTTTAGACACTAATTAAAGTTTTAAGAGAGCAATCGTTAGCATTTATGCAAAGATGATAGAAAAAAATGTTTTGGGTCCTACAACCCTTGAGGTAAATACCCTGCTTCTCCACTACATCCGAATAGTTGCTTGACTGTCTACAGCTGGATTTTAGAAAGTTTCTTGTTGAAAAAGCTGCATTTGATATTTATACCTCTAAAGTTTATGAAGTTAAACAAAAAAAAAAAAAGAGCTGAAAGGCGCTTAAAAGTTCTCCTGAAGAGTATGCTGTCCTTGGTTTCCTTTTAGTCACAGAAAAACTGATTGATTTCCTTTAAAATGTAAAAAATATGGAGGACTCAGAGTGCCATACGGCTTGGCTGCAACTTGAATTTATGGAGCAAACACAGATTAGACACAGATTAGAGTGCTCCAAAATAAGCCTCACATGAACCTTGAATAATGGGATGTGATGTTCTCTCCTGTTACCTACCACTCCAACCCCTCATAAACTATCCTGTGGCTTATTGTTAGTGTGAAAGCTCTAATCTTTTCCAGATTCTCAAATGTAATTGTATAGGCAGAGCACACATGGCTGTGAAGGCTTGATCTTTTGGGGGGCTGATTTATACCACCCTTCGTGCCCGAGCTACGGATCCGGTGTTTAGACATCACCTAATTCATTCATCCTCCTGTCGACTTTATGCGCTCAGACCTGATGTGCAGCTTTAGGTTCATCCTCCACTCGATCTTCTCAGCAGCACGCTCGTGTCAGAGCCGATAATAAAACTTCTGAGACGTGCCAGAGAACTGAAGGCAGCTGCTTTTTGGCTTATGGAGGCACACACATCGATACAAAGCACTTTGCTGTCATATATCTTAAGAGCACCCAGTAATATGTTTGGAGAGAAGGGTGATTATAGCGTCTTCTGAAAGTATGTTACTGAAATGTTTATTTAAATCACCTGCCTTCTTATCATATCATATTAAATGTTTTCTGTCTCAGCTGTGCTGATAATATGCACAGAATAAAAGGCAGAACACAAAGAATTCAGGCTAACACCCGACACTCACAGATCTTGCTTTAGAAGACAGTTTCCATGTTTATTATAGTGTTTATCACGCTGTCTAATCACCCCGTCTTTCCTGAATGGATAATGAATGACTTACCAGCAACACTTTGAGACTGACTACAGATAATGAAAGCTTATTTTTGGTCCCAGAGAGGGAGCCGAGATGACATACCTTTACCTCAACTGACAGGGTGTGTTAACAGAGGTGGCGAGAATCTAAAGCAGGATTTGTGTGCCCCTCTGAAGTGACAAAAACACACACATGGCAAACTTTTGGCTGCGTGTGATGTTTTGTCTGTGATGATGTTTGAGCAGGCAAACGTCCTCCTTTGGTTCCTGTCTGGGGTCAGACTCTGGCATGCCACTGAATAAACACGCCTGTTATTTTTTCAGACAAAAGCAGGGCGTCCCAGTCGAGCCCACATAACATCACTGCACTACAACTCAGTTTAATAAGCTTCATAAACTCGCTGCTGCCTCCTCTTTCTGCCTTTGTTTCTTTGTGAGGCACGCCACATCCATCGGAATAATAGCTTATTTTGGCTTTGCAAAGTATATAAAACCGAGGTCTACGTAAGGTCTTCCTTACAAAATTGGAGCTTGGTGAAAATCTGGAAATCCCCCAAACTATAGCTGCCAGTCACACATTAATTCAGCACACAATAGCATTTCAGTACGCCTGCATTCTGATATTCTCATTACCGCATTCTAACCCAAGGTGAAATGTATTATTTGAACAACCCCCGCCCCACCTCGGTTCACCACAGACTACAAAACTACACAGCGTGCACCGTGCAACAGCGTGCGCGTTACCAAACATGTTATTCAGCTTATCCCAGTTTTCTCTGGGAATTATTAAATGTCATTAGAACACCTGAATTCTTATAGGAAGTGCATGTAAAGCAATATTCCCAAGTGGCTCATCTTCTAAAAAATCACAAGGGGCGGGATGAAGATGATTGCATGAATTAATAACTGCATGTGTTCATTCCCTGTACCTGTTATACTGTATATAGTATTGTTTTAGCAGAAAAAAAGCTTTGTATTTGTAAAAGGTGTTGACAGTTTCAGTTAACACAACAAGAACAAAGACTTGAAACGAAAGGTCCTGCCAGCAGTCTACAAGGAATTATGGTCTATGTGCTTTATCGAAGTTTTGCCGGGATTATGTTCCCTGGAAATGTTATTTCTCAGTCTTTACCCATTAACTATCTAACATGTCATTTTACATCGCATGTTAGTTCAGCGCGTCCTGTCACTGATGATGTGTTTATGCCTGTCTGTCACTGAAAAAGAAAGAAAAACATCTCCATCTCCTTCCCTATCTGCTCCCTTTTTCTTCTTGTCTGGATAGCAAGACAGATCGACTCTGCATGGTATCAGTTTTCAGGGAGTTTCTCAAACCATCACTGACACACACACACATGCACAAAATTTACACCCTGAGGTGAATACGAATGTCTGCGTGTCACTCAACAGCCACCTTGGAGCGTCTTGGCTGAAATGAGAGGTACTCGTCATCCTCCATAACACCCCACTTACTGCCCCCGCAGGAGTGAAACCTCCACTGCCTCCCTGGAACTCACTCAACTCTTTCTCCATTATGTTGTTTTGCTTGTAAGTTCCCTCTAGCTCGAGCAACCTGTGATTTATGTCGTGTACCCTGCCGCGAAAAGAAGGAATTCATAATGAGTAGTCAACCACAAAAAACACAGTCAGCTACCTTTGGCTGTTTCCATGCAGGTTCCAGCCCAGGTTCTGACTGTGAAACGTCTGCGTCTCATTGTGGTAGAGGGTTGCTGCAGCTGGCCCCAGTACAATAACCTCAATACCTACAATAAGTGACGGCTGTTTCTTTAATCCGTCTCTTTGTCTGAAAAGGAGAGTTTCCTCGCCACTGTTTTCCTAAGCTTGGTTTCACGGGGCTCGAGATGCTTTTATGTAGCTTAACAAATGAGTTTGTAAAATGGCTCCTGAGAAATAAAACAAAATTAGACTGAGATGAATGGGAAAGGAAGTTGTAGTTTCCGGGTGGGAGTGAGGGTGGTTTAAGGTGGGGAAACTGAGCACTGACACACCCTGCGTGACACTAAATTTCAGCATTCACCCACACAATTGACCAAATGAAAACACGCAGTGGATTGTATTTCCCTCTTGGCATTCAGATATGAGCCGGAGATTTTCAGAAGCTTTTTTTCACCCTCTGCCCCCTTTTACCCCCTGCACTGGTCATGAGTTGCTCTGTGTATCAGTTGCTGGTTTTATTTCCTTCAAGTCGCCATTGTTGTCACAGCTGCAGCTATTGTATTGTTCCAAAAGGAACTTTGAAAGGGAGAGCTGTAGGAGAAACCCATAAGGAGCTCCAGTCTCTAACATCAAGAGCATGAAGCTGTGGCATAGATGTGGTAAATCAGCCCGATTCCCTGTTCAGGAGGCAGAAAACAGCAGGAACCTTTCACCGAGTTTATCTTGCAATAATGTTTCTAAACTGATAGGAGAGCTGTCCAACAAATTCAAGTTCAGCTAAAAGATAAGGCAAGGCTGGTAGACAATGAAGATTTATTTAACACGAAGACACAGAGAAAACAACCCTGCTGCTTTCTGTGTGATCATTTGCTCCATGATCTAATTATATTACTTTAATAACACAAAGCATCAAACAGTCATGATTTGGTGCTGGGAGCCAAGAAATGCCATACGTATGACAGCAATGAGGTGGAGAAAGATTTTAAAATTTGCTCATTTTAGTGGAAACCCCCTCAGTTTCATGTCTGGCAATGAAAGCATGAAAATGACTATAATTTATATCAGGGAAGTTTAATTTTCAGCCTCTTTCACTCTTCTCTTTATGTCTGTTGCTGAAATGCAAGTTTGTGACTAACTAATGACATTCTCCATAACTTCAGCTGTACTTTTTTAGTGCTAAACGGAAAATGTATCACGCTAACACGTGTAGGGGTTGTTCCTCAAAGACATCATCTAGGCCACGGATGTTAAACACACAGCCTGAGGGCCACAACAGGCTCACTGAAAATTAGAAAGGGGGGTAAAGAAAGAGTAAGAATTGTTCATTTCATCAGAGCCAGACGTCTGAATGTTTCAGTTTTACAGCCTTCCTATAGACACGGTTACACATTTATTTTTCAGACTGTGGGGTGATGACATGTTCTTTGATTCACTATTGCAGCATTTCTTTGTAATGTGGAAACAGTGAGACATTTTATTTGTCTGAGTACATCTGAGGCTGGTCATCTTTATAAACGGATGGTTCACTAAATCGTTTCAGAATGAAATGTCCATGCACTAAAAAAAGAAAATATCCTTTAAAGGTAATTACCATATAGTTTGTATTTATGAACTGTATTTTAATCTTATTTTATTACTTATGCATTACAGTGCTTATGTTTTAAATCCTGTTTTATGTACCTATTTATTCTACATGGGAAGTCCTTGTTCTACATGAGCAGTTGTGCAGTGGCTCGCACTGCTGCCTCACACCAAGAAGGTCCTGAGTTCAATTCCACCATCAGGCCAGAGTGTTCCTCTAGTGTTTGCTCTACTTATTCTGGCTTTCTCCCACAGTCCAAGGAAGTGAGGTTAGATTAAGTTGTGATTCTTAATTGGTTTGTGAGTGCAAATGTCTCTATGTTGTTAGGCCTCTCACAGACTGCATATCTGTCTAGGGCAGGGGTGTCCAACTCCAGTATTTGAGAGCTACTGTCCTGCAGCTTTTAGATGCGTCCTTGTTCCGACACACCTGAATCAAATGAAAAATTGCCATCAAATTGGCCTTTGCCAAACTTGATGGCATGCTGAAGAGGTAATCCAACCCTTTAATTCAGCTGTGTTGGAGTAGGGATGCATCTAAAAGATGCAGGATAGTAGCTCTTGAGGACTGGAGTTGGACACCCTTGGTTGGTGTACCCTATCTCTTGCCCTAAGACAGCTGGGTTAGGCTTTTATATCTCTCAGTAGACTTAGAAGTCTCGTAATTTAACTTGCTCATGAAAGTTTAGTATTTGCCACAAGTTTGCCTGCTATTAACTCATTCACTGCCATTGACGTCTATAGCCGTCAATGGCAGTGAATGAGTCAATGGGTTTAACTCATTCACTGCCAATGGCTGGCAGTGAATGAGTTAAGAAGAAAATGCACTTCATGTTTGTACTTAACTCTTTCATTCTTGTCTTGTCCTTAATTGTACTTCCCCCTAATCTCTGACACTGGTGCCAACACTTAACACTTGGAGAAAAAGTGGATATTTTATCTACTAGCTTCTAGCTTCTGAGTTTGTTAGAAAACAGTAGTTAGTTTTATCTATTTTGAAGCACAATCTCACAGAGCTGCACAGCTTTGGACATTTTTTAGTATCATCGGGGTTTACAGTCAAAAAGTTACCAATCAGTTTTCATTCAAGAACATGAAGACGGAAATGACAAAAAACACCAAAAAACAAACAAACCAATCTTCCAAATAGAGATGCATTTGTGGGAATCACATTTTGTCATACATTTCAAACAATGTACAAGGTATGTAACCGTATACCTGTCTATGCTGTAGGTTGATGGATGAACATTTTCGCTGAGGTTGAAATGTCATGGCTAAAGACTGCAACCCAAACTGAGCTTCCCATCCTGGCCTTACACTTGGTATATGGTTTGTAACTCTATAGGAGGTGAGGGGGGGTTGAACAAACACATTTAAGGGAGGAGGCTGTGTAGGTGTGTGTTTCACTGCTTTCTGCTACAGTATTAAACAGCTTTCCTTCACATGCCTGTCTAATCAGTAATGTTAGAATAACACCTAAAGCACAACAGCCATCAATAAACATGTACACCCAAACTCATGTACACATGCTTGTAAACTCTAAAGTATGTAAACACCTGTAACTGTCTAGCAGTTGCTCATACAGCTCTTCTGTGAACACACTGGAGTTTCTGAGCTTCCAGGCATCATCCATCAACTTGGGCCTCCCACTGGGACTCCATGGATGAGGCACACAAGCAGCTAAGCCGATCCAGCCCAGCCGGGGCGCCCAAATACAAACAAACATAAAACACAGGTCACTTACAGTCACATACAGGTTCCCGGCTTTAAAAATAGTTCAGCTCCCTCCCTTTCCTCTAACCCATGTAATGATTTCCTCTTAATTAAATCTTCATACATTTTTCCGTTACATTCAACCCATTCTCTCCAGACTCTTTCTTCTCCCGCTATGCGGATTATGTTAGCAGCACACTGTATAAATAGTGCTGAGTAGGTGGCCTGGTAATAGAAACAGAAACACAAAGGCTTAGACCCATTTTTTTAAATTCTACACTCATTAATCAGGACTTGTGGGTTTTACAGATGTGCCTGAGTATATGTGTGTCTGGACATTTGAGGGTGTAACGGTGCAGGCACCCATGCGTGCTTGTCTGGAAATATGTGTATGCATGTCACGTAGCAGGTGAAAACACATGGCGGCACAGTTTACATTTTCTCACAGTAACAGGCTCAGTTTTACGTCAGCTTGAAGATATTGAAGTGAATAGCTCTGTCAAATTACAGATTTGTGATTCCACACAACAACTTTATCTTTAATTCACAAGTTGACTTGTTATGGCCGTGTTCTCATGACATGGTTCTTGGCAGGGTGCATGGTCTTAGGTTAATGAAACAGCTTTATATACTCTGACTGGCCACTTTGTTAGGTACAACTGCTCATTTATGTAAATATTTAATCAGCCAATCACATGGCAGCAACTCAGAGCATTTAGGCATGTAGACACTGTCAAGACAACCAGCTGAAATTCAAAGTGAACATCAGAATGGGGACGAAAGGTGAATTAAGTGACTTTGAATGTGACACGGTTGTTTGTGCCAGACAGGCTTGTATTTCACAAAGTGCTGATCTGCTGGGACTTTCCCACCATCTCTAGGGTTTACAGAGAATGGTCCGAAAAAGAGAAAATATCCAGTGAGCAGCCATTCTCTAAGCAAAAATGCCATGTTGATGCCAGAGATCAGTGGAGATTGGACAGACTGCTACAAGCTGATAGGAAGGCAACAATAACTTAAATAACCACTCAATATACTAGGGAAGAGCATCTCTGAACGCACAACACGTCCAACAGCTGACCATGTGCACCCATTTCTAACCGCAATGTGAAGTTTTGCGTCATGGATGTGCAGCTGAAAAATCAGCAGCAGCTGTTTGATGTTATAGTGTCAGTAAGGACCAGAGTCTTTGAGGAATGTTTCCAGTATCTTGTTGAATTCATGCAATAAATAATGAATGAGTTCTGGAGAAAAGAAAGGGAAGCACCCAATACTTTAAAAAGTGTCCAAGTCTTTGTTTTCTGGATGAGAACTTTTGGCAGTACAGTTCTCTTTTACTGATTTTCTGGAATACTTGCATCACAGTTTGGATGATAACCCATGCCTTGCTAGGAAGCTCATACAACACTGGTCCAGAGTGGTGACAGAGGAGAGCCAGTTTTTCCCCTCTTTAGCCCGTCTTCAATAAAACCACATGTTACATTCAGTCAATGACAACTGACAATGTCAAAGTCACATTCAGCTCTCGCTTCCCTCTAATATCATTGTGTTTTAAGGTCCTGTCTGTGCTGTTATTTCCAGAAGTTGTGAGAGACTTCACATAAACTGTCGCTGATTTCTTTCACTCTTAGTTAGTCAGCTGAGTCTTGGCATAGCTGCCACATGCTGCCTGATGAAAACTCAAACCTCTGAACAGAACCATATGGAAAAAAAAACTAGAAAAAAAACTATGGGTTAATGTGAATGTGACCTCTTTTGCATTTTTCTCATGCAACGTGATTAGAATGAATTAAGTATGAATCAAGTAAACATAATGTTGTATGAGAAAAATGTGAAAGGAGCCCCTGTTTAGTTAATCATATAGTGACACATACAACCCAAGGCTTATGAAGACTTGGAAATAGAACATAAATATTCAGAATTAATGGCAAAGTTATTATTAGTTTAATGTTTTTAATTCTTTTCTTCTTTTTTGCTATTTCTTTTCCATGTGGGGAATGCGTACCAGGAGTGCTGAATGCTGTGACGCACAAGAACGAATCAAATAACTGTGACAGTGACGACTGCTGCTCTAAGCACGCTGAATGCTGTGGTGATGAAAGTAGTGTCACAGTGCAGTGGCTCTGCTGGGACATACTGCTGACTTATAAACCAGAAGCAGAAGTGCGCAAATAACCCTAATCAGCCTCTGGAGCCTGAATATGTCAACATTTAAGAAGTCGAAAGACACTGTAGACCAAAGAGAGTCATAACACTGCTCGCATATGTGAAGGCCTCACAGAAGACTTCACATATGCGTGATACCTTTGATATGGTGAACATGTCAACACACATTCAGCTCTGTTTTGGATTTCGTCAAGCGTCCATCTTTAACAGCTGTTTACTGTGCTTGAAAAGTAGTGAATGCTCAGTTTCCAGACTGTTTTTTTCCATAAACACCTTGTCCCTCTGTGCATGTTGCAAAGATAATGGTGATTTTCATCCGGTAAAAAAAAAGTACTGGGCCAACTACATTTTGTGCTAATGTCAGTGCGAGAGGAGGTTCGGCAGGTTTACGCACTATGCGCCCCAGCACTCGTGACCCTGCTCTCTTGACTTTACATTACAGCACCATGATTAAATTCAGTGTCCTTTTAAATGGCCCTTTTGTAAAGGCAGACTCCTTGGATATTATACACACTCGTGGTCATACGACTGAAAACACTTAAATCCAGAGAGCCAACTGACCTTAAGCAGTGACCAGCTCTGTGTCTAGAATAAAATAGTACTATTTTACTGTTTGTGGGTATTTCTGGTGGTTTGAGCTGCACTTGGTGCAAAATGCAGTGGGCTGATTGGTAAGATCTGTTTATTCGCATCAGAAAAGTCGTCCAGGAAAATCACCCGGTCATTGGTGCAAATTTTACACATCTGATGTGTAAAAGCTTCAGGAAGTGTGACTCAATTCTTTTCTGTTGTTATGCATGAGAGGCAACAGTGGGCAGTACCTTCCTCAAAAGCTTGACGGCAGCTATAACAGTAGGAATGTGGCAGGTTTGAGTTACAGGTGGCTGCCCATTCTTCTAGTTTAGCATTTGTTTGCACTAAAACGAATTCAGAGGAGTTAGCTGCTGTTCAGTTTTGGCAGAAGAAGCTACATTTCATTTTAAACCAAAACTAGCATCTCATTTAATGTCAAATTGAGCTCCCAAACATGCTAAACCAGCGCTAGCATTAGCCGATAACAAAAGGCTTTTACGAGTGAAGTCATTTAATTCGTCATTTCCATGAAGTTTGCAGCTGCACTACACATGGAAGGAAAGATGTCATGCACAGAGGGAATGTATCACAGTGTCCACTGTAACCTGGAAAAACATCTGGACTTGATAGCCTACCACCTCATCTCAGGAAGGACGCAGCAGGAAACCAATCGTCGCACCCGTGTCTCCATTTTCCTGATCTTTGCCGTTTCTGAAAATATCAGCCCATCATGGAAAATTTCACACATCTTTACAGAGTCAAGGTGATGTTGATTGTAGTCTACATTTACCCATAAATCATCTGGGGAACATGGCTTGAAGACAGCTCTGGACAGAAAGCTGAAAATTGGCCCCTGATGGCGAGCTCATCTTTGGTAGAAAAATAACAAAAGAATCCACTGCGGAACACAGAGGTGCTGCCAAGGCGATGACATGAATCAACTCTTGTTTTTCTGGTGTTTTATGAAAATGTTATTCACAGGTTTCTTGTATCCTTTGTCTGGAAGTAAACCAATACTCCCGTTGGTCAATACCATAGAACAGTTATCCTGTTTCTTTATGGTTTTGTTAAACACACACACACACACACACACACACACACGCACTCGCATACATACAGCATTTCATACATACACACCCAGGAAGTGGAACACTGGATATGAAAATTAAAGATGCTCTTTCAGATTTCAGATTTTACGTGGATGAACTTTCTCTCACCTCCACAGGCAGGGCAGGGACACAGCAGAAAAAAACAGAAGAGAAGGCTGAGGGAAATTCCTGCCAGGGATCCGTGAGTGCCTTAATACCACAGGAATGCACAACTAAAATTCACTCGACTGTCAAGACAACTGCAGATAGGGTGCAAGATAAACTCAGGTTGTTCCCGACAGCCCTGTGGTTGTTACTGCTGCCGTTTCTGTTTGTTCCGATTTGTTACTGAACAGCAAAGGACACTAAATGTAGGAACAGTAAAGACTTAAATTTGAATAAATCTGTTGTTTGTTTACAGCCAACAAGTCTTTAGGAAACTACCACAGAACGTGTGTGGTCTCTTATCGCATCTTTGATTATGTTAACATACAACAAGAAAGCAAATTAAAATGCTACGCTTTCCCCATAAGCGAGCAAACAAACATTTTCCCAAAACAAACGAGTATTTGTTTGGATCAAATTAATTCCATGAGGAATCTAGTTGTCCAAGTTCAAATGAGGACTGAATACAGTATTAGTGCTGCATTTTCTGTTGCACTTACTTTTTTTCTTTTAGGTAAACAGCCTGCATTTACAGTACATTATACATTTGACCCACACAAGGATTTATACAAATATGGTTCTTTTCCTGTCACACATTTCTGGAGCTCAGTATCTTGCTAAAGGACACGTAAGCATGCAACTTTGATGAGGGCCTCAAACAACAGTTTTCAAAGCTACAACGCATCCTAAGGCATGAATTTTAACCTTTGAATCTCTTTCACGTTGCCTTTTTAGATGTCTAACCAGCTCTCCGTTTTGAAGCAGGGCCTCTTATACACTTTTTTTATATTTAGCAGCTTATAAATTATAGATTGAAAGAATATTTTCACATCTTTTGCTCAATGGATGGGATTTTGCCTCCAGACAAAGATGAGCTAGCCGTTTCCTCATGTCCACGGGCTATTTGCCCCGTGGCTGCAGCTTGATATTTATGACCTTCATAACCTGCAGCAGCTCAGCTGGAGCCAAATCAAAGGAAAACCGCAGCCAGTCATTAGCAGCAGGCAGCTACAGCTTTGGTGCTTTGTCGGTCCTTTGTGTTCATTGCCTCGGTGCTCAGCAAGAAAACCAAAGTGCACTGTTTATTTGAAATCCACTGACATTTCTGACAGTATTTTTGAACAATATTATAGTCAATTTCCACAGAATCCCAATTTAAAACTTGCAGTTTATTGGTTTGGAAGGCAAACTGTAATGATTCATGTTTCTGCGATAAAAATAAGTTAATTAAACAGTTACCCACAGGACTGGTTATTTAACTCAAGGAAAAACCACTCTGATGAACCCAATGAACAGCTTTCATTTTCCAGTGGTAGACTTTATATAACACAGAGAGGGAACACCCAGTCACAGCCTGAAAAACAGCCTTGATTTGTTACATTGTTGAATTTCATTGCTGGGTGGATCTTCTTCAAAACTGCCTGTGTTTCTATTTGTCTCTCAGATAGTTTCTGCATTAGTGAAAAAAAACTATTTGTCAAGGCTCATGTGGATTTGTGGAACTCCCTTTCGTGCCTCCGTTTCTGTTGATGAAGCTGCTCATGAAACCTGTTGGAATAGTGCCCGTTGATCCTTGCTCTTCAATTTCAAGACATATTTTTCTACTTTCTCAGTGTCGTGGCATGTTTCCTGGCAGAATAAGAAGATAAAGCACTTTCCCCTAAGAAGCTGTTCTCTAGTGTTTGCTCGGAGCAGCCTTTAGGAAGCCAAATGCTTTTAAACATATATATATATTTTTTTTTATTATTTGGCTTTTATGGATAGCAATGTGTACAACATTATTCACTTTTATCGCAGTGCTGAGCACATGCAATAATCCAAATTACAGTTTCCTGTCCTGTTCAAATATAGCTGTTTCTTTCTCCTCACTTTTCTCTCATGTGATGAGCAGACCAGTGTAGCAGAGTCCATTATTAGCTGCTATACATGCTGGCTTTCTGCCAGGCCTCTCTGGTAAGCCACTCAAAGAGGCCAGCAGCAGCCAAAGCCTCAAGCGTTCCCATGCCAAACAAAGATATGTCAGTAAAGTCAATATTAGCCTTTTATGCTGCCAACCAGCAGCAGGAAAAAAATGAATAAAAGAAGGGGAAAAAATGTCTGAAAGGATATCTAGAGGCTGAATGAAAACACAGGGATTGTGGAAACGTCAGTGAAGTGCTCTTAAAGGTCTGTGTGCCTACAGGAGGTCCTGACCCATCACGCTCCTGCTCTCACTTCCGTCCGTTCCCTGTGTGAGGTTAATTGGACAGTGGGACAACACTCTGTCAGGATGTGTATGTGTGTGTGTGTGAGTCCATAGAGCCATTCACATAGCCCTCTTCTTTTCTAATGGAACGTAAAGCAATTTCCCCTGATAATGGTGCTTGGCTGTTACAATCCAAGCTGAAGACTCAGAAATCCATGTTGTTACACTGACAAGGATCATTGTTGATGAAGTGTATCTGGAGACTTATTATCATACATTTCGTGTAATTACTTTGGACTTTCCCTCTCAGCTGAATGTACAGAGAGAGACAGCGGTAGGGTTTCATTACGTTTACTTACTTGCTCTATGAAACATTAAGACCTAAGGATTTGAGAAAGGATCTGTCTGTTCTTTGCCCTGTGTGACTGTTAAATATGATCTTTCATACAAAAGAGGTATTGATCTCAATGAGATTAACTGACTAAAGATAGGATTAATAAACTGTGGTGAATCTGGAGAGAAAGGCTTGAATGTTTTACTTTGCAACCTGGCATTAAGTGTCAGTGACTGAAAGGGATGAGCATTAGGTACATCAGAAAGATCCTGACATTAAGTGAAATTATCAGTGTTAGATGAGTCATAAGTAAAAAGTACACTAATATTAGAAGAGATAAATATATTATCACCTACTTAAGTTGGTGACTTTGAGAGGCTTATTGGATTTTACCTTTAGTTTTCTGGCTTCTGCATATGGATACGTTTATTTTTGCTTATGTACAGTACTGTGGAAAAGCCTTTGAACCAACTCTTCTTTATAACCAGATGCTCTTGCCATTTTTTTAAAAAGTGGTCTTGAGCAATAGGTGTCCAACACTGGCTGCAACACTCATTTTCAGTCCAGTGTTTGTACCTTTAGGATTTAAAGGAATGTTTTCACTAACCTATGAATCATGCAAGAAAAAAAAACAGGCACCTAATTCAAAGGATGAACCAGTGTTGTCTACACATAACAGACAACTTTAAATTATATCTTTGTTACAAACAGTCTTTCATAAAAGCATATAATTTGTTCTCATTTCTTTAGTTGAATCTATGAAAAATGCCAAAGATAACACATTGCTATAAAATAGCATTTTTCCACCAACAAGGTGATTTCCAAAGAGCTGTTAGCTGCACTTGGCATATATACATATGATGTATCCTTCAACAATTTTAAGAAACTGGACAAGTAAAGTAAAAAAAAAGACCCAAGAAGTCAGGTCTAAAAAAAAGTAACTACAGTAGATAGTTACTTTGTGAAAGCCATGACTTTCAGAAAAAGAAAAAAAAATCCAGCAAAAACCTGAAACAGGACCTGAAAGATGTATCTGGCCCTTCAACTGACCCATCTCCAGTGGCTGTCAAGATGCTGTCTTAAAAAAGAGAAGGAAGGAAAAAAGGCTGAGGTATGCCAAACTACACAAGAACTGAACTGAAAATCAGTGGCAACAGGTCTTACCGAGAGATCAATTCAAATGTGAAATTTTCTGTTCAAATCATTGTCACTATGTTTGGAGGAGGAGCAGGAGACCGGTGCCACAACGAGCGTCTACAGCCATCTGTAAAACATGATGGAAATTGTCAAAATTAATGGAATTTGGAACCAAGAAAAGTATCATCAGATTTTGATCCACCATGATATACCATCTGGAAAGACTCTGATTGGCAACAGCTTAATTTACAGCATTACAGACACACTGCCAGGGTAGTAAAAGCACATCTGGGTAGAAAAAGCACACAATGAAACATTATCAGTCATGGATCGGCCTCCCTAGAGCCCGGATCGAAATGTTCTCAAAACAGCTTGAACAGCAGCCAACATCCAAAGATGAGTTTTGGAATGTCCATCAAGAAGGCTGGAGAACTTTCCCCAAAGACTACGGAGAGAATTCACAAGAAAGCTTGCCTAAGAGTTGGCAGTGGAGACAGTGGTTATAGTTGGTTATATTAGTCATAGTTTTTATAGTTTTATGTTGAGGTAATTATACTGATTTCTAGGCCCAGTTCAAACCACTTCAGATCCACACTATGTTTTAATGTGTTATATTTTTTTAATGTATAAATTGTTCCCAAATATTACAAAATAAAATCTTGAAGTCTTAAAATTTACTCCGCTTCCTTTTTGGTTTAAAAACTTTTTTATATTTTTTGCTCTTTTTTCCACCACTAAAGTAGTAAAATTCACAAATGATTGTTTTAGGCAGTTTGACATAGTTCACTTACTGCTCTCCTCCCTGGAGAGCCATCCTAGTCAAAATCCTGTCAGGAGAGCATTTGACCTGAACGACAGGAAGAGAAAATGTCACAGACAGTTAGCGTCTGCGTCCACGTAAGATGTGAACAAGTGGTTGAACTTGTACACACACACATAACTGCATATATATATATATTCACTCTTTTTTCTTACCTTTCCCTGTGCTGCAGTTGAAATCCCTAAATTGCTCCTCGCTGAGAAAAAAGGATTTGGGCGAATTTGTCTAAACTGCTTGGCTCTTTAGCACGCTCCACAGTGGGTCCAGCAGCTGTTCAAGGCACCAGATGGGGTCAGAATCCATCCTCCCACTTAAATCATGCGATAGTGATGGTTCTCAAATATTTTTCGCAATAAGCTTATTTTGTCCAAAGGAAATGGACGCTCAGTGCCAAAGAGTTTTCTCCACAGCTGAGTCATGCTTAGCAGCTGATGTTCCTTTTAACATTTAATCTGTTTTCAACAGAGGAGAAAATAGTCACAATTCACAGTTTAGGCAGAATATGGATACAAAAACAAGTTGCTTTATGAAGAACTGGAGGACAAGTTGGCACACTAAATTCAGGACCATGTACCTTTTTAGAAGAAGAAAGGAATGCTCATATAGTATAGGACTGATCTTGGAAAGCATTTTTATTAGAAGTGGATTTACAGTTTTCATAAACCAAACCCCTGCACTCTGCAGGCACACACTGAGGGAAAATATTAAACTTGGCAGTGTTTTGTTGCATCCAGACTTCAAATATGAAAGATTAAATCAGGTGGATTACATTTTTTTATGAAGTCAGGGGGTGATCTTTGCTTAGATTAACCTCTCTGTGGGCTACTGATATTAAATCACCAAAAAAATTCTTTATAAATGTGTTTTCATTCTCCTATAACCCCATGCTATTATTTTTAAAAAAATATGCTCCCACTTCTGGTCTTTTGAAGTGACAAGTCCAGCATGAAGCACTAAATTACGACTCATGGAAGATTGCATTTCTCCCTAGAGGGGGTTTTCACAGGCAATTACTGTTTTATGCTTGCCACTAGTGCTAGGAAGTGTGCTGTGGTCAGGGCACACATGCCAAGGTCATGTCAAAGAATACAAACCATGACGTATGCCGGGTGATGCTGTTTAAATAAAATCCTGTGCACACCCCTCATTTCTGTTTTTCTTTTTTTTTCCCAAGGAGCCAGACTTTTTGGTCATTTTTAAAGTGGTCTTGAGCTTCTAATATTGGCTGCTTTTTCACTATTTTCAGTCCGGTCTTTGTACCTGACCATTTTCAAATGAATGTTTTTGTTTGTTAAGCCACTTAACACTGACCTATGAATCATTCAAGCATAAAAAGGCACCAAACTCAAGGGAACCAGTGTTATGTCTACAATAACAGACTTATTTTTAGCAAAGAGCCAATTTTAAATTGTATCTTTAGGCACTTTGTTACAATAGCCTGTTGCACAAACACATAATTTGAAGGCCAAAGACATAGTTTAAAATGGTCTCAGTGGAAGGGTGGCTGTCAAGAAGTCAGTCTTACTGAAAGGAAAAAGGGAGAAAAGGCTGAGGTATGCCAAAATGCACAACAACTGGACTGAGAATCTGTGGCAACAGGTCTTATGTAGTGATTAATCCTTTTGTTTGAATCTTTGTTATTATATAACAGGATGTGAGAAGACATGTATGACAGTGAGTGTCTACAGCCGTCTGCAAAATCACTGCTGTGATTTTCAGCCAGTCATTTTGGGGCTCTTGTCAAAATGGATGAAATTTTGAATGCAGAAGAATACCATCAGCATTTCCACCACTTAATACCAACTGGAAATCATCTGATTAGTAACAGTTTTGCTTTTCAGCATTACAACGATCCCAAACACACTGCACTGATGCAATAAGAGCATACCTGGACAGAAAAACACACAATGGAACACCGCCAGCCATGGATAGGCGTCCCCAGAGCACAGACTTCAAAATTACTGAAGCAGTGTGAGATCATCTTGACAGAAAATAGAACAAAAGATCCAAAAAGTTGATTTATCACTTGGATGGGTGATGAAATGCTATGTCCAGATGAACAGAATGAACTTTTTGGGATTTCCTTACCTGGTTGACTCAGAATACATCAAGACAAGAGCTTTGAAAGGAGAACTATTCCTGAAGACAGCTTAAAGAAATGAGAAGACTTCGAGG
The DNA here is from genome assembly GCF_057382275.1 of Copadichromis virginalis. Lineage (NCBI taxonomy): Eukaryota > Metazoa > Chordata > Actinopteri > Cichliformes > Cichlidae > Copadichromis > Copadichromis virginalis. The sequence goes on from NC_140633.1 coordinate 22,398,849, forward strand.
GTGGGGTGCCCTCTGCCTCTCGGCCTGGGGCTCGGTCACTCTGGCACAGCTGGCTGCCGGTGGAGCTCAGGGACACATCACTGCAACCCCCCCTGGCTTCTGCTCAGCGGCTGCTGAGCGACCCCTCATCTGGGACTCTCCTCAGCTCTTTCTGGGATAGTGGTGCAGCTGCCCCTCTGTTGGTCTTCCTTGGTCTCTTGTGTTCTGGGGGCCTCTGGATGTCTGGAGTTTTGATCTCCTCCATACCTGCTTCATGCCCTGGAGGACGGGGCTGTGGCCCCCCCACACCCTCTAGCAGATCATTACATGAAGGAACCTTTTAAAAACAAGCGCGTCCATGCTCACAGGTGTACACACGGGTGCTCACACACACAAACTACACCCTTTTTGGCTCCTACCTCAAAGCACACTGTGCACTGTCGATATTATGTGCTGCACAATAATGTTTAATATTTAGTATTTACTGTTATATTCCCATATATCATCGTGATGTTGTTTATTGTATTCCTCTCTTTTTCTTCTGCTTGTTTTCTTTTTTCTTTCTCAACAGGTGATCCAGGTGATTGATATATGTATTTTTTTGTCTGCTTATTTACAGTAGTTGGTTTTTGTTTTTTTGCCCTTTATCCCTGTCCCTCTTCTCCGCTGTTTTTTCCCCCTCTTCCTTTCTCCCTTTTCTTTTCCTCATCCATAATTCTGATGGCAAAAGAACCAAACGGGACAGGCAAATAAAAAAAAAAAGAAATGAGAAGAAACCTGCCTAAGAGAGCTCAGGCTGTGTTGCAGAATGAAGGTGGTCTTACCAAATATTGACTTTGAAGCTTGTTAGAATTACTCAAGCTGTTTTTGTCTGATATACTGTTTTTCTAATGTACCTTTGCCCACATGTCACATATAGCATCCTTGTAACGTGTCTAAACTTAAGATACATACACAAAAGAAGGAAACAAAGTTGATCAGGAGCATTAACCTAGCCGAGGGAGGTAGCGCCCACCCCACCCTTCCCTTTCCACTTATGGACCCCGACCACGATGACATAAAGCCAAGGAAGGGAGAGGCTAAAAAGATATGTTCCACACTGTCCTTCTGACCATCACAAAAAGGGTAATTCCTGTTTGTTTGTTCAGGCTTTTAGAGTTCAACTCCTAGCGAGAAGAAGGAGGAAGGTTACAATCAAGATGATACATAAAAGGTTTGGAGTTGCACCAAGTTCTTAATAATCAACAACAGAACAGGAAAAACGATAAAACACTGAGCAGCATGGTCACCATTTGTGTTCCTGGTTTTAATTGTGGAGGGTTAAGGGTCACAAACCCAGCTTATGCGTAAACATGCATATGTGCTGCTGAATGTGCATGTGCATACGATATCTGGAAGAGTACTTAAAACACAAACAGAGGGACTTTTTTTTCTTTTATGAACACACCATCCCTCCTGCAGATGATTAATTGTTATAGGATAGGCTGTCTCTATTATGTTGTGTTACCAGTATGATGGCATTAGCTGAGGTTGCCTCTGATTTGCTACTGTATATAATTAATTCTGGTACATGATTTACCTCAGAAGACTGTTAAGCTCTTTAAACACGTTCAGACATGCTCGGGAACACACACTGCTGGGTGCCAGTTAATTAGCAACCTCAACACCAGAGTCCTAATCTGCAGGGACGTATCGTTATTACTGCTGCCAATGAAGCCGCATGCCAACTTACTGAAAAAGTGTTGACACCTTGAATGCCGATGTGAGGCAAGTTTACTGGGAAAAACAAAGAACATTAATTCCTGTAACTGTCCAACCATGAAATTTCTTAAAATGGCAACTATAAATATGACGGACACACACTGACTCACTAGACCAGGGAATGGAATTGATTAGTCTTCAGCTTTTATCCACATCAGCTCCTAATTGTCCTGATGTGCTGCTGAAAAGACATTTTTTAACAGTCCTCACAGGCAAGTGAGATGCAGGAACGCATATAACAAGGGAACTTTCATCCACTAGCTCGTTGAGATCACTCACCATGAAGAAGTAGAAAATATAGAGGAGGCCACAGACGGGCATTTGAGGATTTTCAGTCATCCAAATAGACTGAAATAAATTGTGCTTTGAAGTGTGTGGAGAGGTCCACCCTCTCACTTTAGTGTTAAGTAGGTAAGATGAGATGGCGTGGTATTATAAGCAAACAAACATGGCTCATGGCTTCATTCATGCTTTGTAGATGACTACAATGTATCTTAAAAACTTGACAATATGACAACATGAACATTGTATGTGTTGGGAAAATAATATTATTTCTCAAAATACTTATTGAGAAATTGCATTATATGTAGTGCATAATCACTGATATGCATGTGATAATATGTGACATTATGCGGCTGATACAAAGCTGATTTTTCAATTTTTTTTGTTTTGTTTTTAAGAATACGTCAAGAATGAACAAGTACAGCTTGAAAACATCCGACAAATGACTGCAAGTCACATTCCTCAGCAGTCCCTCCTCCTCTTAACCATAAAAAGGTGTGTGTCCCCAGTAAACAGAGGCTTATGGTTGGCTGAAAGTATGTGCATGGTGTTAAAGCTGTTTAAAAGTAAGAATGCTTTTCTTTCATTTTGTGTTTTGGTCAGCTGCAGGAAAAAGAATGACTGCCTCTTCAATGACTGCCTGCAGTGGTTTGACCTTGAGTGTGACCCAAGTAGAAAGAGACTTTTCAAGCACTCCTAAATTTAAATTTTTTCTAAATCACTTAACGAGCTGCAGTGAATCACCTCTCTCATCAGAACGGCTCGAGAGAGTGAGACACTTTGCACAGAGAAAAACTGTGAAGGACTGTTGTATGAGCCGACCAATAAAACGCCTCTTTCAACAACTGCACCAGCCCATTATATGGTTTTCAAACCTCAAAGCTTCATTTTTGTGATGCCTTCTTCAGTTTCTTGAGGCCCCCAGCTTCTCTGCGGCACAAACGTATCCTGCCTGAGCCCTTCTTAGAATCTGTGTGTATCATGACCGCATGTCAATCAGGATAAGCCATGCCTCTAGTATTTCCATTACTGCAGTGGTAATGCAAAAACTTGGCCAGAACTCCTAAATGTCAAATTCTGTTGAGCCTATCTGGGTATAACAGCGCAACTCTTGTGGCTTCCAGAGTGCTGCAGAGAGGCTAGCTCAGCTTTCTGCTCGTTATAAATCACAGCAGCTTATTCAGTCATCTGGAAAAATATTCAAACTATTTTAGGGGACTGCATCCAGAACGGTGAAAGCGACAAACAAATCACACAATAGGGAGCTAAAAGTTAACTGAGATGAATTATAACTCATTCAAGCTTCTATACCAACTTGTGCCAACTAACCATGAATGGGGGCATACCAAATGTGATGTAACATGTAAACACATTATTGGAGACTTAAGTTTTCTATGCAGGTGTCAGGTTTTTAGGAGACATACATGTATTTGGGTTTTTTTTGTTTTTTGTTTTTTGTTTTTTTTTTGGGGGGGGGGGGGATTGTTTCATTTACTTGGAAGCCAGCCTTTTTCAGTAATACTCAATCAAACTTTTCTTCACAGACAGACTTATATTAATGCCTTCAAACTAGCGATTGAGTCACGCTAACATATATTTATGACAGAGAGAGGTCATAAGAATAAACTTGTTAAATCTAAGAGAGATTCAACCATAAAGCAATGGTCAATTGCAGAGAAAAAGACAGGAGCAGAGAGCATGCTAAACAATTAGAATTCAGAAAGGTTACAAACAACTTAACAATTTCAGGCCTTTTTACACTATTTACTGCATCCAATTACTTTTTACAGCAGCATCCAATTACTCAAAGCGACTGAGGCAGCTGCAGATCGGGAGGTAGAGTAGGCCGTCTACTAATTGGAAGGCCGTTGGTTTGATCCTTGGCTCCCCTAGTCTGCGTGTTTAAGTATCCTTAGGCGAGATACTGAACCTCGAGTTGCCACCAATGCATCTATGCGAGTCTGTGTGAATGTTAGGCAAAGCACTTAGGCATAGAAAAAGTGTTTGTATTGCATATGTGTGAGGAATGAGTGAATGAGGCTTGCAGTCAGAAAGCAATTTGAGTGTGCAAATCGAGTAGAACAGAGCTATCTAAGTGCAGCCCATTTACTATTTTGTGTTTGCATAATTATCTGTTGTGATGTCTCAGGAAATGGATTTGCCTTGTTCTAAAACTATACCAAACCCCCCCGCCCCCCCAAAAAAAAAGAAAAAAGAAAAAAAAGATTTGCTAGAAATTGTTGCACCTACTTATTACATTGTGGGGGAAATAACTATTATAGTTTTGTTTTGTTTTTCAACCATTTTTTTCTTCTTCTTTTTTTAAGAGGCTTTGTGATCTTTCTTTTTCCCGATCAGCCTTCTGCTGTTCAGATAAAAACCACTAATAGATGTAGGAGCTCGTTGCTATGAGCTCTGCGCCATCTAGTGTCCAAATGCACACATTGTCTTAACCTGAAGGCGGAAGTGTGACAACAAAACGTGAGAGAAAGTTATCAAACTACCCACTGACACTTAGAGCAAAACAGGAAAGTTTTTGAAAAAAGTTAAGATGTTAAAAAATACGTCTTTATTCATTCATAATTTTAGTACTTTATTAAAATTGGATAGTTGCCTTTAGCTTGTTTAAGCATAAAAAATGCAATAATACATACTTTGAAGATATATATCGACGGGAAGAATATCACAAATGAAAAGACATATGTCTTAAAGACAGTCACACGTTTATCTAACTTCTTCTTAGCATAAAACACAGACTTGCATGATGTCCTAAATATCTTCGAAGCTTGTCTATGCTGCCTAGCTACATATTTCTCCACGACACGACGCCAGACGTTTCGCTCTCCGTTCTTGGATTTTATTTTGAAAGTCATCAGCGGAAGTTGAGCTTTACGGTACGGCGAGCTTGTCCTGTTAGGTGTCAGGCTGCACGCAGAGAAATACAGCATTAGCAGCATGGCTTACAGTGCGAAGATCGGTCCGTCCATCCTTAGCAGCGACCTGTCCTGTTTGGGCAGCGAGTGTGTGAGGATGATGGAGTGTGGGGCGGATTACCTGCATCTGGACGTCATGGATGGGTCAGTTGGTTAGCATATAGTTTACCTGTTGTGCTAGCTGCTAGCAAGCCAATTTCAAGCTCAGTACTTGAGAGCCAAAGTTGGCTAACATCAACAACCTAGCTTGTCAAAAGTTAAGCCGGGCAGGCGATATTTTTGTAACTGGTTTAAATGGAAGGCTAAAACCTTTTGGGTGCTAAACTATTACAAGACTGTCTTTAAAGTGTTATTGCCTTATACTTCTCCGTGGTAGTTTTGACATTTTTAGCTTTCTCCACACTTACGCAAGACGTCAGTGTAAGCTTTTTATGCAAGATGAAGAGCACAACAGTTGCAATCTAAAAGTTTCTCTTTGTTTCCTCTTTAAGGCACTTTGTACCCAACATCACGTTTGGCCATCCCATGGTGGAGTGTTTGAGGAAGTCAGTAGGCCAAGACCCGTTCTTTGGTGAGACTTAATGATAAAACAATCACTGTTATTGTATTGTTGTGCCGCACAGTATTGGGACAGTGTGAATGTTGCAGATATGCACATGATGGTGTCTCGGCCTGAGCAATGGGTCAAGCCTATGGCCGCAGCAGGAGCCAATCAGTACACCTTCCACTTAGAGGCCACCACCAACCCTGGAAACCTCATTAAAGAGATTAGAGAGAGTGGCATGAAGGTGAGGAAAAGACCCCAAAAGAAGAGACAGACTTGCTTTACTTATTCACTGCCTTGACGATAAAGACATCTGCATAATTATAGTGTAATTGTATAATTGTAGTGATAGGGAATTATAAAACCCCGGCATTTGTTATAAACATGCGAGTGTTAAAGTGACCCTCGCTCACTTGTATTACAGGTGGGTTTGGCTATTAAGCCTGGTACTACTGTTGAAGAGCTGGCTCCCTGGGCTAACCAGATCGACATGGCTCTGGTAATGACTGTTGAACCTGGTTTTGGGGGACAAAAGTTTATGGAAGACATGATGCCCAAGGTAAGGACTAAGCAAAGATGGAAGAATGACCTTTCTGAAAAAAAAAAAAAAGAGTATTACACATAACCACAACAGAACAAATTGGATTTATCATACTTACTGAATTTACAATTTAGCACAGTGCAGTTTCTATACAATTCATTAGCATATGAGGTGTGAGGTCATTGTTTGTCTTATTTGAGAAGTTTAAGAAAGGAAATTAAAGGAATATGCATTAAAAAATCAATGTGCGTTTCTCTGTACACTACCCCTAAAATTATCCAAATAAAAATGCATAGTAAATGGTCATAGCATTAAAGACTGCACAGGAGACTGTATAATCATGGTAAAAAGAAAGCATGCACTCATAGTGCTTCCACATGAATTAAGAGGGTACGTAGCAGCCAGGAGCGGCTAATTAAACACACTTCATTAACTGACCATCAGTAAGTGTGAAATGATAAAACAATCAAAAAGTAAAAGTGGACGTTTTGTTAATTTGTTGGTCTGGAGGATTCAGGTGTGTGTTAATTCTCTAGGAGGAAGGATAACAGCATGATCTTACAGAAACGATTATTGCTATCCATCAATCTGGGAAGGGTTATAAGGTCATTTCCAAACAATTTGAAGTCTGTTATTCTACAGGGAGAAAGTTTGCTCATAGAAGGCAAACATTGAAGGCACTTGTCAATTTTCCATTAGTTGATGTCCCAGCAGATTTATCCCAAGGTTATTGGGTGCAATCCTCAAAGAAATTGCAAAAATCCCAAAAGCTACATCTCAGACTCTACAGGCCTCTGTGAGAAAGTTCATGACAGTAAAATTTGAAGATTGAACAAGAATGGGTTGTTTGAACGGGTTGCCAGGAGAAAGCCTCTTCTCTCTAGAGAGAACATGACAGCCCAGCTCATCTTTGCAAAGTTGCATCTGAGCAAACCACAAGACTTCTGGACCACATTTGGTGAAAGCCAAACGCATATCAGCACAAACAGCTCATACTGACTATCAGCACTGTGACAGAGGGGTGATAATTTGGACTTGTTTTGCAGCCACTGAGTCGACTATGAACTCCTCTGTATATCAAAGTATTCTAGTCAAATGTGACGGCATCTATCTGACAGTTACAGCTTGGCCCAAACTGGGTCATGTAACAGGACAATAATCCGAAACACAATAGCAAATCTGCAACAGAATGGCTGAAAAAAGAAAATAATCAAGGTGTTGCAATGGCCTAGTCAAAGTCCAGACTTCATACTGATTGAAATGCTGCAGTGGGCTCTTTAAAAGAGCTGCACATAAATTACCCACAAACCTCAAGAAATTGAAGCAACATTGTAAAGAAAAATGGGCCAAAAGTCCTTCAACACTGTAAGAGACGATAAAATCATGCAGTCAACTTCAAGTTATTGCTGCTAGAGGTGCTTCTAAAAACTACTGAATCATTGTCACACGCTGCTTCTAAATTTTGGCTTTGTTTTTTATTAAATGAATAATGACACAGTATAATATGCAGTGTAATATTGCTCACCTGAGCTTGTATTAAAATAATTATAAGCAAGGATCAGATCTTTTTTTTTTTTTTTTAATGTCCTGGTATGTAAACACTTAGAACTGCTAGTGTATTTTACCATGACTATTCTTTGTAGCCAGCCTGCTGTGGGCAATGCTGGTTTTCCACAAGCATAGCCCACAGCAGGCTGATACAAAATATTGCATTGCACACTTAGAAAAAAGCAGTGCAATGGGTTCAGGTATATGTGAAGTATGTGGTGTATGAGTGCTGCCGGGCCTTTGTAGTGATCACGTACAGATGCTTTTCAGATGAATCTGTGTGTTCCATTTTGAGGAGGACCTCTTGTGTGGGTGAAAATTTGGTGTAAAAAGCAAAACACTGATCCAAGGCACACTCTGTATGATTTGTGCAGACTGTTGGTTGTTGACAGTTCTGAAAAGATTATTATTATTGAAGCAGATATTTACCACAATATAGTGGTTTTGTTTGGCCTGCAGTCTTGTTGAAGGGGGGTGCATGTGATTAAACCGGCATTATTGTGTGCCTTTGCTCTCCTACTAATCTGTGAAAATTGTATTTGGCACATTTTGAGTTCTTTTCTGTGTATGTGTGACCCAGGTAAGCTGGCTGCGGAGTCAGTTCCCATCATTAGATATTGAAGTAGACGGAGGGGTCGGTCCTGACTCTATTCACAAGTGTGCAGAGGTAAACGACGCATACACGACAGGCTAATCAAATAACCGTCTAAAATCAAAATGTATATGCTTTTAGGTTTTCTTACATTTTGTTTGCTCCCATTTGCTCTAGGCAGGGGCTAACATGATTGTGTCAGGCAGTGCTGTGATTGGCAGTGATGACCCTCGTTCTGTCATCGCCCTCCTGCGCACCGTGGTGGCCGAAGCAATCCAGAAACGCTCGCTGGACCGCTGAGATGTTCTAGTTATGGTCCTCACAGCGACACTCTACCTACCTGTCCCAGCAACACCACCGCAGCAGCCAGCAGAAAGGAATCAATATGGACATTTCTGGGTTAGAGGTTGAGGGTCCAAGTCTGAACAGGGGGCTTCAGTGGAGGGTGTGTGTTGACAGCCAAATCCAAATCACTTTGATGGAGTGAACTTGCGTCGTGCCTCCTAAAACTTGAACTTCATCCTTTTTGCCACAGTCTCCTGAATAGTTAACTCAAAACGAGTCTCACCTCAGCATAGGAACATCTATTTCAGGACTGGAGCCAATGCTACTCTGAGAAACTCTGTAAACATTCCTGAGTATTGTTTTGATTTACACTGTGTTCTCCCTATGAATCACAGAAATAAAATGGCCCAGATATCATGGTTCATACATCACAAAATCCAATTTTGACTCGTTCATTGTTGTTGAAATCACAAGCTATTTACTGTTATACTGAGTAGAAGTATTGTACACCATTCAATCAAACCATGAAATTTGATTTTGCAGATTAAAAAAGTTAAAAGTGAAAGGAAGTGTGTGTTCTTTGCAGTTTGACCATAAATGTGTATTATACATTATGTACTTATATCATTGGGTACACTGCTTAACAACACAAATGCCTAGTTAGCCAATTACATTGTATTAACTCAAGCATTTAGGCATAAAGAACTAGAATCGGTGAAGAAGAGTGATTTAAGTGACTTTGAACACGGTGTGGTGGCTGGTGTTAGAGTGGCTGGTCTGATTTTTTTTTTTTTTTTTTTCCCAGAAACTGCCGATCTACTGGAATTTTCCCACACAACCAACTCTAGGGTTTTCAGGGTCCAAAAATATCCAGTGAGCAGCAGTTATCTGGGTGTGTTTGTGTCAGAGGTTGGAGGAGAATGAATGGCTAGACTCATTCAGATTAGAAGTCTACATTTAACAGCACACTACAACCAAAGTAGTTTTTCAATGCACAACACGTCCGGCCTCAAAGTAGACAAACTATAACAATAGAAAGCCGTACTGGGTGGTGGTGCCTCAATGAGACAGAACTGTAAGGTGCTCCTTAAACATTAATCTTGCAGCAATAATCTTGAATTCAAACCCCATTTTACATTAGTGGAGCTGATGAACAGCAGGTGAACATATTTCAGTTCTCGGGAATGAGTATCACAGAGAACCTGTCACTGCCGGCACACACCTGCCTGGATAAGGACGCTGAGGAGTGACTGTACTTCTTAAGAAAACTGAATTTTCATGTCAAGTTCTTGTTAACTTTTACTCAGGAGCAGTGGAGAGCAACTTAACTAGAAGCATCACAAAATGCTTTGATTTTCACCAGCATCCATCTGTTGAGCCTCACTGTTAACAGTGAGGTATCTGCATACAGCTCAAAGGATACTAAAAAAAAAAAAATTACCCACCACAGCCTGTTTACCCTGCTGCCATCTGGCAAAACGAGGAGGGATCCAATGCTGTACCACCAGACTCCGGAGCAGTTTGTTTCCTCGGGCAATTTAGTTATTATTCTTTGTTAGTGCAATACATTTACAAAATTTGAATTTGTCATAAAACCTTGTGTTATATGTCGACAATTAAATCTTACATTTCACTGCAGCAGCCTGCTCGATCTCTTCTACTATTGATATTAAGTCTGTTTTTATTAATCCTCACTCAGGTTTTCAGTGTTAGACTTCTGCTTGTCACTGGGTATATTTTCCACAGCTCTTTTAACTCACGTGGAAGGAGATTAATGGCTCCTTCACAGAGAAAATCTAGAGTACATGATCCAAGCTGCATGACTGGCTTCCACTGATTTTTTTCCCCCCCTCTCCCATTTGTACACAAGATGGCGAGTTTGGACAAAAACCTTTTTGATTAAATAGTCAGGGGTATATTTATTCATTTGTAAACACGAACAAATATTTTACAAGCCTCCAGATTAAAAACTCTGCGCTGTAATCTATGGTGTGTTCAGGCTTACTAGTGTGAACAGCAACGCTACAAATTCAGCAGATAATTGGACACAGAGTGATTGCTGTGAATAAGAGGAGCCGTCTGTCTCTCTGCATATTGACAACACTGCTTTAACCTTTGACTGCTTTTCAAAGACTTTTATTGCTCTGTCAGTTTCAATCATTACACTGAAAAAAGGGGGCTGTTATTTTTCAATTGATTACTGTCTCACAGTGGTGCCAGTGTCTGATTTGTTTGAACAAGGAGAAATGCAAGTTTACGAGCAGGATGTGTTTCCAGGAATCGATACGTAGCATTGTATTTGTTGAATCACCAGAACCAGAACCTTGTTTTTCCCGCACACCCAGAAAGACCAGAGATATATCTGTGGTTTCTCTCATCTCTTTATCTGCTGAAAGAATCCCTCCTGTCAATGAGAATCACCCATGACATACTTCAAACTGCAAGCAGCTCACTCTTAATAATGCAGCATATATCTTGGAGGCAATTCACAGAGCTGCTGAAATATTGATGCCTAAAAATCTGTATTTTTATTTTAACATCACAGATAACGGCAGATAATGTCATCATCTTTGCTTACAGGGTCGATGCACACGTGTATATAGAGGTTTGCATACTGTGCGAGTGTGTTACAGTTGAGTTTGTGTATTATATGTGTGTTTGCGCATTATTGGGTGAATCTACTGTGACCGATTTCTGTTCTAATAGAGGATGACAGCCGTTTTGTATGCCTGTGTTGCTGCCACTTGGAAATGAGAGACAATTCAATGTGAGTGAGTCGGCAGCACCTACACATGCTCCACACTACTTAAGCCATGTCGTAGTGTCATTATTAGTTAATTGACAGTTGCTGTTTCACTCTCCACACTATCTACATGCCATTTGTTGATTTGTTACAAAGTTTTAAAAGCAGAGAGAGAGAAATGTCGGCAGCAGCAGTGGGAACAAGGACAGAACCGGTTCGCGGGGGTTAGAGGATGCTCAAAGAGGGACATATGCACACACCTCACATACTGGCCCTTAACTTATAGATCAAAGTCAGCCATGACAACAACATCCAGAGGTACTGTTATTTGTGGTTAAAGGCCATAATAGATGTGGGAATGACTGGAGCACAGAAAAGAATGGTCCCAGATCAATCAGCCCTTGGCTTGTCCTAGTCACATGTAAAGTACCTATGCCTTTCACAGCATGCTACTGGCCTTGTGCAAAATAAAACAATGGACACACACACCACACACTGGGAATGGCTGAGAGCAGGTGTTGAAAGTCCACAAAACGATTTTACACTAAAAAAATGATTCAGACAGCCGTCATGCGGAGTGTGACAAAGTGGGTGAGAAGACCATTTGTCTACATTCTTAGTTAACATTCTTGTTTTGATTTAACCATATTTCACATGTAATCTGCAATAGGCAAACATCTACTATCCCGGGTTTGTTTATGTTCTGCACTTTTACAGATTATATAATATAACATCTTGGTTTAAATCAATTCATGCAAGTTTGTTAAGTTAACATGTTATTTATTTCAACTGTTAATTTGTATTGTTTGAACTTACCTTTACCTACCGGTCTTCCAGAAGCAAAAGGAGGAAATGTAGTTCTACTTCCTGCTTTATACCTTCTGGGTTCATCTGAGGTCACAGGAAGAGACCAAGGGCAGGAGGGGAAGAATTCTTATAATTTAATAAAGTTGATTTTAAAGGGTTTATAAAGAAATAGATTTAATGTTGTGATATGTATTGATTACACCAGAGTTTATGTTGCCAGTCAAGAGGAGTAGTAGAGGATGAATATAATCATGTTCATCTCACCTACCTACTGAATGGAATAGTCCAGAGGAGAAAGTGTTTGATTAAGGGGACTATTTAAGCAGACGAACTCAGGTGTTTCAGAAGAAGGGTTCAGGTCAGTGTAGCTGTGTGCAGTTTGACCTTAATTTCCGTTGATTTAAGTTCAGTTATGTTTATTTGAATTGAGTTAATTATAGAGTTGAGTTTCTTATTTGTTTCTTTGTAAATATTCTTGGGCCACAGAATGGTGAATAAATCACTTGCTACACTGGACAGCATCAGTCTCCTGCACTTCTTTGACCGCTTAAGTCGAGTCCTACCACATTTGGTGGCAGCAGCAGTGGGATTCCAGGCCAATTAAGGAGTGGAGAAGATGTCTACCCGAGCAAAGAGAGGGCATGTTCCAGAATGTGAAGCAGATGATTTACAAGATGGCAGCGACCAACAAGGGGCAATAAGTGGCCATATTTCTGGACAAGAGAATGTGGCTGAATTGTCCAAACTTTTGCAAACTCTGATGCAACAGCAGGCTGAACGCGATGCTAAACTGGAGCAAGAGCACAAGCGCCAGGATGATAGATGGAGGCAAATCCGGCATCAGTTTGCCCAGCTTCAACAGCAGATGCAGCATGGCAATCTAGAGCATCAGTTACTTGAAGTACAAGCATCTACATCGGCTTCTTCGAGAGCACCTACTCCAGAACCATCTGCCAGCACACAAGAATCAAATAGGCTTGACTTGGAGCCGGCACATCAACGCAGTGAGGCACAGCTTTCAACACTGGTGAGACATTCAGGCTGGAAGGGGCCAAAAATGCAACCTTACAATGAAGGTGAGGACATTGAACATTATTTAATCACCTTTGAAAGAATTGCTCATGCTTGCCAGTGGCCGCGAGATGAGTGGGCTCTTCACCTAGCACCACTGCTAGCTGGTAAAGCACGTTCCGCTTATGTAGCCATGGATATTGATGACACTATGGACTATGCAAAAGTAAAGTGTGCTGTCTTGCAGAAATATGAAATAAGTGTTGACACCTATCGAATGAGGTTTCGTTCTAGTACCTTTGGAGCAGAGGAAACACCAAGGGAGCTGCAGGTCCGCCTAAAGGAGTTGTACATCAAGTGGATGAATCCTGAAACAAAGACAAAGGATCAAATCGGAGACGCCATCATCATGGAACAGTTTCTCAAGGTTTTGAATCCTGATCTTCGGACGTGGGTTAAGGAACGTAACCCAAAGACTTCCAAGGAAGCAGCAGAACTGGCTGAAGCTTTCTTAGCAGCTCGTCGACCATCAAAAGACTTCACACCCACCAGTTAAGTCAAATTCCAACGTGCCATTCAACAAGTTAGGTGGTGGCCCTGACTTGACAGTTAAGCACACAAGACAGAACTGGTATAACTCAGATCCTGCCAGATCTGAGACAAAAAATAAAACCAATAAAGAATGTCATTTGTGTGGTCAGATAGGTCATCTTAAAGCTCAGTGTACAAAGATGTCTGTTAGTAAAAATTACATGTGTTCTGCTAGACAAACTGAAGTCAGTGAGAATCACAAAAATGAAATTTAATGTCAGCAACGTGAGCCATCAATTGGGGTATTTGTTGAAGACAAACCCTGTGTAGCTCTGTTAGATTCAGGAAGTAATCGCTCTCTGGTTAGACAAGACAGTCTTCCCAGGGATGTGATCTTTTCAGGAGCAACAGTGGATGTGTGCTGTATTCATGGTGATAAGGTATCATACCCAGTTGTTGAAGTTGCAATTGAAGTAGAAGGCCAGTGTTCCACTCTTTCAGTGGGAGTGCTGCAAACGCTGCCTTATCAAGTGGTGTTGGGCCGTGATCTCCCAATACTCACAGAGCTAATAGCCAAGCATCCCTGTCAGACTGAAACCGTTGAAAGTTTGTTAGCGGTCACAAGGTCAAAAGCTAAGGAGCTACAGGTTAATGCTTTGGGTTGGGATGAATTACCTTTTGCAAATGAGGATGCCCCATTGGACGAGTCTAGCACTCGTTCTAAACCAAAAAAGAGCAAGAGACAGAGAAGACATGAAAAGGTGAAGGGAACAAGAGTAGCTGAACACATTTTAGATCCTTTAAAGACTGAGTCTCTCCCCAGTGCTAGTCAGGTTGCTAGGCTTCAGAAAGAGGATTAACACTTAAACCATTGTTCTCTAAATGTGTCCCAGAGTCAACTACAGTTGAGGGAAGGCAGGAAGTGTTTGTGGTTAAGGGAGATTTGTTGCATCGCCGTAGCAAGATTGGTGACCAGTTGGTGATCCCCCAGAGTTGAGATCTACCATTTTGAAAATGAGTCATTCCATTCCCTGGGCAGGACATTTGGGACAATCTAAAACATTTTCTAGAATGATTCCCAGATTTTACTGGCCCCAACAGTTCAGTGATACGGTACAATACTGTAAAGCTTGCCCACAGTGCCAGTTAACAGCTCCAGGCAGGAAAGCAGATAGAGCTCCGCTTATCAGTATGCCCATCATTGATACACCCTTTTCACGCATTGCCATGGACATTGTTGGCCCACTAGAACAGAGTAAAGCAGGTCATAAGTACATACTTGTAGTTTGTGACTATGCCACAAAATATCCTGAAGCCTTCCCCCTGAAGAAAATAAAGGCTCGTCAGATTGTTAACTGCCTGATTCAGTTGTTTTCCAGAGTAGGTATCCCAAAAGAAATCATCACAGATCAGGGGACCAATTTCACTTCTAAGATGCTTAAAGAAGTATATAGTTTGTTAGGGATCCAGGGTGTCAAGACCAGTCCTTATCACCCACAGACTGATGGCCTTGTGGAGCGATTTAACAAGACGTTAAAATCAATGCTCAGGAAATTTGTGAATGAAACAGGGTCAGATTGGGACCAATGGCTCCCATTTTTGTTATTTGCCTACCGAGAGGTTCCACAAAGTTCTACTGGGTTTTCACCATTCCAGCTACTTTATGGGCATCCTGTCAGAGGTCCAATGGATGTTCTGAAAGAAGCTTGGGAGGGTTCGATGTCAGAGCGGAGGTTTAGTGAACTCTCACATGTCCTCAAAATGAGAGACAAGCTAGAACATTTCCAAGAACTTGCTAATAACAATCTGGCCCATGCGCAACAGCGGCAAAAACAAAGATATGATAAAGTGTCAAGAAGAAGAGTCTTCCGTGAGGGACAGAAAGTTCTTCTACTTTTGCCAACTTCGGAGAGCAGTCTTCTTGCAAAGTGGCAGGGGCCATATGAAATCACAAAGAAGACAGGCCCAGTCACATATGAGCTTCATTTACCAAACCGTCGAAAGAATCATCAAGTGTTCCACGTCAATCTTTTGAAAGAGTGGACTGACCAGCCACAGGACTCAACATCCATGTGGGCATGTACAGTTGTGGATGAGGAAGAGCCTCAGGAGCAGTACTTCCCTTCTTCAGCTGTCAAAACTGTTTCCAGATTTAAACCATTTGCCTTTGGAAAGACGTCAGGAGGTGCAATCACTTATGACCAAAGAACTCTTCAGTCTAAAGCCAGGTCGTACACACCTCATTGAACACAAAATCACTTTGCATTCTCCAGACCAACGGCCAATTAGAGATACCACTTGCCGTATCCCAGCTAAGCTATTGCCTGAGTTGAAAAGTGAGCTGGAGGAGATGCTGGCTGCAGGAATCATTGAGCCATCGCACAGTGAGTGGTGTAGCCCTGTTGTGCTTGTACCAAAGAAAGATGATCCTAAGCTTAGATTTTGTGTAAACTTTTCTAAGTTAAATTCTGTGTCTGCTTTTGATCCTTATCCAATGCCGAGGGTTGATGAACTAATTGATCGTTTGGGAAATGCTAAATTTCTGACTACCCTTGACCTCTGTAAAGGTTATTGGCAGGTTCCCTTGACAGATTCATCTAAGGACTTAACAACATTCAGAGTGCCGAGTGGACTGTTTAGATTCAGTGATGCCCTTTGGTTTGCATGGAGCACCAGCTACATTCCAAAGGTTGGTGGATCGAGTGTTGAAGGGTGCAGAACAATATGCAGCTGCCTACATTGATGACATTGTTGTTTATAGTGGTACATGGGAAGATCATCTGAAACATCTTGCTGATGTGTTTCGACGTATCGCAAATGCTGGACTTGTCATAAATGCCAAGAAATGTCACATCGCCAAGCCCGAGGTGCAGTACCTGGGTTATGTAATAGGGGGTGGAGGCATTCGCCCTCAGGTTGGAAAAGTGGATGCAGTTGCTGCAGCACTCTTGCCAAACACAAAGAAAAGGTTGAGATCATTTTTGGGATTAGTAGGTTGGTATCGTCGACTAATTCCAAATTTTTCCTCAAGAGCAGCTTTATTGACTGACATGACAAGAAAATCTAGTCCTACAAGGATCAGGTGGACGAAAGATGCTGAGGATGCATTTAATGATTTGAAAGACTGTTTGTGTCAGAAACCTGTTTTGCAGTGTCCAGATTTTAACCTTCCATTCACAGTACAAACAGATGCCACTGAGGTGGGTCTGGGAGCTGTTTTACTGCAAGGAGAGGAAGGGCAGCAGTTGCCTGTCCAGTACATCAGTCGAAAACTTTTTCCAAGGGAAATGAGGTATTCGACCATTGAAAAGGAGGCATTGGCGATTAAATGGGCTCTAGACACCTTGCGATATTATCTTGTTGGGAAAGAGTTTGTTCTTGAGACTGATCATCGTGGATTCATAATATGAAAGACACTAATGCCAGGATAACAAGATGGTATTTATCTCTCCAGCCTTTTCGTTTCCAGGTCCAGTATAGACCTGGACATAAGAATGTCATTGCTGATTTCCTGTCCCGTGACTCAGAGGAGTAACGGTCTTAAGGGGGGGGGAGTGTGACAAAGTGGGTGAGAAGACCATTTGTCTACATTCTTAGTTAACATTCTTGTTTTGATTTAACCATATTTCACATGTAATCTGCAATAGGCAAACATCTACTATCCCGGGTTTGTTTATGTTCTGCACTTTTACAGATTATATAATATAACATCTTGGTTTAAATCAATTCATGCAAGTTTGTTAAGTTAACATGTTATTTATTTCAACTGTTAATTTGTATTGTTTGAACTTACCTTTACCTACCTGTCTTCCAGAAGCAAAAGGAGGAAATGTAGTTCTACTTCCTGCTTTATACCTTCTGGGTTCATCTGAGGTCACAGGAAGAGACCAAGGGCAGGAGGGGAAGAATTCTTATAATTTAATAAAGTTGATTTTAAAGGGTTTATAAAGAAATAGATTTAATGTTGTGATATGTATTGATTATACCAGAGTTTATGTTGCCAGTCAAGGAGTAGTAGAGGATGAATATAATCATGTTCATCTCACCTACCTACTGAATGGAATAGTCCAGAGGAGAAAGTGTTTGATTAAGGGGACTATTTAAGCAGACGAACTCAGGTGTTTCAGAAGAAGGGTTCAGGTCAGTGTAGCTGTGTGCAGTTTGACCTTAATTTCCGTTGATTTAAGTTCAGTTATGTTTATTTGAATTGAGTTAATTATAGAGTTGAGTTTCTTATTTGTTTCTTTGTAAATATTCTTGGGCCACAGAATGGTGAATAAATCACTTGCTACACTGGACAGCATCAGTCTCCTGCACTTCTTTGACCGCTTAAGTCGAGTCCTACCACACGGAGCTTTTGATCTTCAGAGAGCTGAATGTCTCAATGCCTGGCAGAGGTGTTTGCAGACTTCAACAGAGTGCCACAGGGTGTACAACCAAACAGTGAAGGTGGTCAGATCAGCAAACAGCATGTCCCTCCAGAACCTGTCTCGATAGACTGCAGTTCACACATTACCACAACAGGGTTTTGCTTTAACACCTGGTTTGAGTACGAGTATCTACATCTACATCTGGAAATTTTACCCCAGGGTCTCAGACATTCTGATACCGGTATCTCTTACCATATGCATGATCACGAGAGATGAAAAACAAGATAGGAAAGCCTACTACATGCTGTCAAATACTCAACTGGCTCATCCAAAGATGCCGTTTGAAGTAGCTAGCTTGTCACAGGGGAATATGTTTTTTATGTTTCTGTATTTTCCTCTCCTACTCTTCTCTCTGCTGCCATTTATTTTGTTCCATCTATTCCCCGCAGCACCATCTTTGCCTCTTCACTCTTTCCTCCTTTTCTGGGATTATTGTATAGCAGAATTATATCTTTCTGCTCCTCCAGTCTTCTTCAGCACTAAAGACACATTAGTGAACTCGCTTTGCCCGCTCCTGCTCATTCATAATTACTTGGCATCCCACAGGAGAACAAGATGCACATCACTGATTAGCTTGCTGTTTACCAACTTTACTTATGCATAAAGGGCTCATCTGATTGAATGTGCATCATTATATTAACAATTAAAAACATCTTGCCTAAGATAAATTTACAAAAGATCTTTTTTGCTTCAGCTCTCAGCAAGGTGGGCTACTTTGTAGAATATACTGTTAATGTATAATGGATATAATGGATAGTAATGGAGGTATGGGTTGCCCTCGTTGCCTCTCAGCTCCTGCTATAGGGCCTACTGATGTGTGAAATAATGCATTTTCTGGAAGGTGACAATTAGCTTGCATATAGCTCTTTTTTTTTTTATTTTTTATAACTATATGTAAGGCCTATGGTCTTAGCTGCCTGGTCTCAGGGTACTACTAGATAGACTGCCATGAAATATTATAATTAGACCCTAGAGACCTAAATGACAATTTCACAGATTTTTGCACTTCCCTGATGTTAACATTAGTGGGGACTGGTGAAAACTGGAGAGGAGGAAAACAAACTTATCATGCTATTTTACACTAGCTGGGAACTTACTCTATTTCTGCATTTTAACATTCAACAAAAGATTAAGTTAGATTAAGTCTTTTAGATTTCATTACAACTGTTATTTATTGAGTTCTTGATGGGAATGCTTGATGTGTTGCCATCTGTATATGTAGCGTCTGAGTCTGCAATGCATTTTTCCAAATGTCCAGTAGGAGGCGAGTCTTGTGCTTGGTTGGCTAAATTGATCTATAACCTCAGAAAACATTTTAATAATAACTTCTTTTTTTTTTTTAGCTTGTGAAATATAACATATTGCTCAGTTCTACATTAAATGACCCCATTAGCTTGCATTGTCCTTCTCTTATTCAGTCAGTCTACCTCTTACTCATCACATTCAGTTTAAAAATGGCGGTGTATGTCCATCTTTTTATATGCACTGTCCAAAAGGGTCACATGAAAATTTTGGGCTGTTTTCTAAAGCCCCTCCATAACAGTCTCAGCTGTGACAGTAGAAGCCAGCAAATGATGACATAGCACACAGTACATTATGCCAAAAATGCATCAGCTCTGCTACAACAAGCTAACTGCTCAGTTGGTTAATGCAAGTTGCAAGCTAACACTAAAAAAAAAAAAAAAAAAAAAAAAGAAGAGAGGAATAAAAATGAAAAAGGAAATGACTCCACTGAAATTTCTAATTTGCAAGCAAAATTTGTTTGCAAGTCAGAAATCATGACTCTATAATTCTAAATGTATTTTGCTTCTATGTCTCTACAAACATTCATTGCACTCACAGAGTGTAGTACAGAGAATCAGTAACATACTGTCATATCAATAATGTATTGTGGCTGTTGATTGGTTAGGGAGGATGTTTTCTGGTGGTGCACTGTTGTGCATGTCTTGGCATGCATTAAATTAATGCAGGATCTCCCTTCAGAAGGACAACACAAGCTCCTTCTTGCATACTTACAGTATATGCAGAAAAGTGCTGAGACACCTACACATTACATCTACAGGAGCTGCTTGGCTATGGAAATCCATGCCATGAAGCTCTAGGGCACAATTTCTGTGCTGATATTAATGCCTGGAGGTCTGGAGTTCTGCAGTTATTGAGTAAGCGGAGTGTTGGCGACTTTTATAGACTATGCCCCTCAGCATGATGTCAGCTTTATCTGCCACATCCTGACTGGATTGCTGTGGTTCCTGAACACTTTCACTTTGCAATAAAACCACTTAACAGTTGATTGCGAGATATCTAGGAAAATATATAGACCTTATTGCAATGATGCCATTTTACTACAACTACAGCCACTGAACTTACATGAGATCTTTAGAGCTACACATTCTTTCACAACTGTTGTAAAGCCGAACTGCCTGGCCTGGTTTATTATATACCCCCATGGCAACAGGACTAAAAACATCAACGATTAAGAGGTGTGGTCCAGTACCTTTGTATATTCAATGTACACACACTCATGCATACAATGCAGGCTGTCGTTTCCCCTCCTGCCTTCCTTGCAGGGGTTAAAACAAACATTTTAATCAAAATTGCAATGGATTATGTCTAAAGAGCAGGAAAAATCTATAAATTATACTGAAATTTGGGTAATAGTTTATTTCAAGCAATTACTCTTTCATGTTTTGATCTCCTTCATGCCTCTAGAAAACAGACGAGGAGAAATCTCCTCTGCCTCTATTTAGCAGCCTCCTCTGGCTGACACAGTTTTTATTTTAAACGAAATGATTTTAAAGCTGATCAAATTTGTGCAATACATGCTCCCGCCAACCTCAGCGCACTTGATTTAGGCGCTTTTCATGGTGTAAATGCGACACTAAATGTGTATATAGCAAAGCTTCACCTTTATTTTTGTTGTATGTTACCACCGCTGTACTTCCAGCATCATAAAATGGGTAGCATTAGTCTTTTTAAAAACTCTCTCAGCGCTACCTTCACCCCTGCTCTTCCCGCTCACTAAAGCTTCGTTCTAAAATACATCTAGCAAACAAACCTTCTCATAGTCAAAAGTCCTGTGTGCTTTGAAAAGCTCAAGAGATTAAGTGGACTTTCTTCATTTTTTTTTCTTCACAAAAACCAAATATTTTGCAAGGCAATTAGATCCATCAAGCTTTAAAAGCTCATCTTAATTAGGTCTGCATCTGAATCTCCCGGCTTCCTCTGAGAATTGAGAGACTAAATGCTGGGGTCCCAAGCGAATGTTGCAGCAACCTTAGCACCAGTTTACTTCATCTTAGCCGAATCAGTGGAAGTACACTCATTTTGTGTGTATCAATTATGAATAAGATGAGAATATTTCAGTGTGTGTTTGAATGTTTTATATCTATAATGAATGATGTGGGGCCATCAGGGTTTTTGTTGTTGGTTTGTCAGTAGAGGTGTCTTCTGCAGTACATCATTTGCCTGTAAGTGTCCATGATAATCTCTTGACCTTTCCCCCCCCCCAACGGACAACCTTTACAAACACGTTTTGAATGGAGCTATTGATTCTTTTCTCAAGCAGCTTTTATACAGATCACAGATTAAAGACTGCTGCTGAGGCATCAATAGCAAATTACAGTGCAATTTTCAAGAGTACAGGTGGCACAACTGTTTTCTACTTTTACCGCCTCTTGTCCATCATCCACGCTAATGTCTCGAGAAGTAAATGTGCAGATTAACATTTCATGCCCGTTCTTTCTGATTCAGCCTTACATCACCGAGTGAGTCATACTACACAAAGCAATGTGGTATCATACAACAGTGAGTGCAACAAGCTGTACACAGTCCTCATCTACCAATCACCCTTTACAGGGTGTTAATTTTGTAGCTCTGCCTCCCTTATGTCTCTTCTCTAAGAACCAAACAACCTGTCTGTAGCAGATACTAAGCTCCGTGATTAAGCTAACATGTTTTTGCACACAGGCGAATATTCCCTGCAGAAATTCACACATGATCTGTATCCATCTTCAAACATTTTTATCCCCGTCCTTGTTTGTTATGCATCCAAGCTCACCATAGTGCAAGCAGAAGAGAAAATGTCCTTTCTTTGCATTTTCTCCAGCACTTTCTCTCTTCTATTGGTAATAAATCATAATATATTTGCCCGACTACTGCCCTGCTGCTCTGGATCGTTAAGTACTGTCTGCCCAAGTGTGCCCTTAGGTGTCTAGATTCTCTGCAAGAACTATGGATTTGTGATTATTGGTAACTTGTATGCAAAACACATCTTTCCTCATAGAGGGAATGCTTGAGAAAGTGGAGACAGACAGCACAGAAATCTTTAAGGAACTGGGACAGGGAAATAGTGCTCAAAGGGGGACAATTGGTGTTTTGCATCCTGTGAGGTTGCGACACAGTTTGCCAGAAAACACACACACAAAAAAACACCCAACAACCAACAATGTGTTAACAGTGTGTGCTAGCTATCTACATCAACAGATCTTTAACGGTGGCCTCCCTTTCAGGCAAGTTGAGAATCTGCATGAATAACAAAACCAGATGAAAACCAAACCACAATTTCTTTCCCTCACCCTTTCTTTTTCTGTGGCCATGCTTTATGGAGATAATTTCAGAATTTGTTCTTGGCATCACTGGGTATTCCTTTGCATTATAACAGGTAAATATGAATTTGGGAGAAAAACAAATGGCATAGACTGACTGAAGACAGTTTACTGCTGCAGTGTTTGATGGAGTGATGGTAAAAGATTGAGAAATTCCACCTGTGTTGGAGTTATGTAACTGCAGAAGTGTTTGTTTTTTTTTAAGTTGCTGGTTAATTTGCGTGAGGATCTCCAAGATCCACCTTACAGTTATGATACAAGTTTTGTAATTTTTTTCTCTGTACACCACCGCAACATGTTTTTACTATAAATGTGATTGGAGTGCCGAGTTTCAGCTTTAATTCAAGAGGTTTAACAAAAGTATTCAATCCTTTTGAAGCCTAGAACCCATGGACATCACCCAATGCCATGTTTGGTCCTTTGTTTGATCTAGCAAAGATGCTTTGCTAGATCTTTACTGCATCCACTTTTGGATAGCTGCTCATCTTTCTGCCTTTAGTTCTGTCTTCAGTAACTGAAAGTCATCCTCTGATGGGTTTAGATCAGGTGACTGATTTGGCCATTGAAGAACATCACATAAACTCTTGGGTTGTTATGCAGCATGCTTTAGGTCATTATCCCTTTAGACTGTGAAGCACTTTTTAAATCAGCTTTGCAGCTGAATATGAGCAAAGAGCTGTAAACTTCAGAGTTAATCCCATCACTTTCACTGGTATTGGCAGTCATACATGCCCAGGCCATCACATTGCTTCCACCATGTTTGAGATAATGTGGATTCAGACTATGAGCAGTTTGTCTCCTCCACCCTTTTCTCTTCTCATCATTCTGGTACAAGTTAATCTTTTAGTCAGTGGTTTGCACATTGTTGTAAAATCTGTATTTCCATTCAGCAAAGCATCTCTTGACTGTAGATTTTGACAACAGTGTTAGATTTGTTTTTTTCCTCATCCTCCACTTATATTTACATCTTGTTGGACCTCATACCTTGTATATATTATAATTTAAAAACGATTGTCAATTGTTCACTTTCTTTTGAGCATCTGACAATCGAGGACTTTGTATAAAACTGGCTGTTAATGCTGTGCGTTTGATAAATCAATTGATATAAAGCTGAAAGTCTGCACTTCAATCACATTAATTGAATGTTTGGTTAAAATTCACTGTAATGGTATACAGAGGTGAACCTACAAAAAAAAAAAAAAAAGGGTCCAAAAACATATCGATCTACATACATACTTTAACATGATGATTAAATTCCTTTTATGCACAAACTCAAATGAATAAATAAACATTCATAAAATGAACACAGAACATACAGAATACAGTAACTGTTGCCCAGCAAAGGACAAAAATCTTACACTAACTGAACAAAAACCATGCCTCCTATAGTGCTAGTATCATTTAAAGAAAATGTAGATGTTTTGCAAGGGTGTAGAAAGCAGCTCAGCAAGTCGTGACTGTTGTGAAAAGAACTGATAGATATATCGGTTTAATGACGCATCTCCAAACTCTGCAAAATGTATATGGTTGGAAGCAAAACAGGAAGAGGCAATCAATGTATTTTTATTGCAATAAACTGACAATAGCTAAGTGTCTCTTCAATGGTCACAATGGTAACTATTCGATAGAATAACATAAGGAAAAATAAATTAACCATGGTCATATAAAAATACATCAGTGAAAATAAAGCATCACTGGTTCAACTGAACACATCAACACACACTGTTTTACACCTAAATCCGGAACCAGCACACAGCCAGAACATGCAGCCCTCAAAACACAGCTACAAGACTGTCAGAATGTGTGGAGAGATCTTGGGAGGTATGGGTGATATTATTACCACAGAAACACTAGAGACTGAGTGTACAGCGCTATTGATGGTAGTGAGCAATGTGACATGAAAAACCACAACCGCATCCTCCACTTCCTGGCTAAAGTCTAGAAAGATACAATTAATGTTGCATGAATTAAGTCTCAGATTGTGGGATTTACACATTAAAGCCAAAGCAGCTGTTCTGTGGGCACCATTTACCCATCCAGCATCCCTGGAAATGTCTGAGATTCATAAAAGGCAATCACTCAACCAACAAATGAGTTCATGTAGACTTTTTGTTTTTTCCTTCCCAGCTTTCGATTTAGCGCTGACGATAGCGCAAGCCCATAAGAAGTGGAAACCATTTTTGTCAAACCACACCAGTTATTTATGTCACTGACTTCCTTCCTGTTGTGAGTTTTTTTTTTTTTAAATCTTGTCAAGAGATGTAGTTGTAAACAAACACAAAAATAATAAGGCAATATTTTGACCACCGAGGTCTTTGTTAGGCAAGCGCATGTGAGAGAACACTTAGAAAATTAGGACCATTGAGAAATCATAATGCAAAAAAGGGGAAGTCATTTGCTATGTATACAAAACAGGCCAGTTTTATGCATGTAGAATTAGCTTAGTTTCAAAAATCAAAATGTTGCCTCATTATATTGCTGGCCTTTGAGCTGGTACTACTTGTCTCGTTTCCACTGTGTGGCACTTTTTTTCTCCCCCGAGCACCTTGCACCTGACCCGGGATAGGATATGATCCGCAAAAATGTGTTTATCCAATCATGTTGGCATATGCATAATAACAGATGGACGGCTAGTTGATGCTCCAGGTTCTGTTATGACACTGATCAGGTTAGTTGTAGCTGTATTTGCTGCACATGCATCACATTTCTAACTCCCAGCCTCACTCAGATTAAAATGGTATTGTCTACTTGAAAAGGATCATTTGGAGAAAATAAAAAAAAAACTAGGAAGCTGTGTAGCTCGTGTCACAGTATAGGAAACATACTTGTAGCTTCTTTTTTGTTGTTTTTTTTCTTGACATAAATATGTTTAATGAAATGCTGCATAAAAGCAAAGCATTAAAAAGACGAATAGGAGCAATAAATATCAAACACAGTCTCCACAACACCCATTCTTGAAATGATCTATTTCACAGGCTCAAAGGGCATGTAGAATTGGCAGTCAGATATCGTAAATGATGACTGGGGCCGGGGCTTCGTATTCACTCTTGGGTCAGGAAGTTTGGGGTGGGGCGGGGGCGGGGGAGGGGCTGGGCTGGGCTCTGTCACACGAACACAATTCACAGAGTTCGAAGTTTACAAAACATCAAATTTCCTCCTGCAATATTGTCATGCAATATACACGTTGACACGACTGAGACGACAATAATGTCACGTTTCTCAAGAGTTCTCATGTCCAGTCTGGCAGTGAATGGGGGTTAGGCCCACATTGGATAGAGGATTTCACACCTCCCCTGGCACTCCAGAGAAGGCAACAGAGGTTTTCAACCCTTCTCCCTTGCGTCAGGGGAGCTGAAGCGGATGCCTTCAGCCAGAATCCTTGATTAGAAGACATGTTAAACAGTTCCGCTGTCTTTGACCAAACATCCTACCTAAGGTGTTACATCACACTTCACTAAATAAATGCGACTCAAGCAAAAAAAAAAAAAAAAAAAATTGAATAAGCATTTACGTGAATCTATTTTTGTGACTTGCCTGGTCAACTATTGTATATTTAAAGCCACAGTAAATTTCATTATAGTTATAGATATACAGTGTTTTGACACTGACCGAACTTGACAACCTGGTATGAAATGCGCAGGACAAATCTAGCATTTCTACTTCTACCACATTGTCAACACACAGGCTATTGACATATGTGCTTGGTGCAGTTGCCTGGCAACACAAGCAGAAGCAGTTTTTTTCTTTTTTGAAATTCAAAGCAAAAAAGAAAATCTTACAAAGCTATGCAAAACAGTATAAAACAATAAATAGAAAAAAAACAACAACCTTAGAATAATCACAAAAGTCAAACATTTGTCATCATAAACTGGTCTTCTGATGTGCAGATAATGTGTTTAGTGGTTCATGATACATCTACACATTTTTAATCTTCAGTGTGGCGCTATACAAATCCCTTAAAAAAAATATGCATCTGATATCTTTTAAAGATGTAGGACTTCGTGGTCGTACGGGGGAATTCAAAGAAATGTGCAAGAATTCAATTTCAATCAAGAATGTGGAAATTCAACCAGGACAACTCAACTGATTCAACATAAGTACATTTTTTTCTTTTGTTTTTGCCAACAAGTCCCATAAATCCACAGCAGGAGGTAAGAAGACGTATTTACAATCTGCCTTTGAACCCCCCCCCCCCTCTTTAAAATTTCAAAGAGTAGCTGTTGAGGAAATAAGGAGGACTTGGCACTGAGAAAAAATCACTTGTGTTAAAGTACATATATCCTCAGCAGGAGGGAGCTGTTCATTTATTTTCCATAATTTCCCCATCTCCCACTCTTTCGCTTGCAGTTTCTTTTCTGGGAGAAGAAGAGTGGGACAGTCTCCCACTAAGGCCAGAGTGTCTGGCAGTGTTTAAGTGGCACACCAGGACCTGTTTCTGTCTGCCAAGCTAAACTCATTGTGAAGGCAGGTGGGCCAACACACATACACACATCCTCACTTAGGACACAGACTTGTGTGTCCTAGCCTTTGTCTCTATGCAGCCTGGCAACCAAGTCGGCAGCTACGAAGTCAGTGGGCGCAAAGCATCACTATGGCAACCAGCATAGTGGGCAAGGCTGTAGCTGCTCCTGGATCAGTGCTGAGACTTTTTTTTTTGGCATACTCTTAATGCCAGAGTTGATTATAGAGTTCCTTCTCTTAAATGTTCTTCCTAAATTGGCCCGTGATCTCATGTGCACAGTTTTTTTCCCTCCCCGCACTCTTTTGAAAAATAGACGAATATTCAGAGTAATAAAGATGCAACTAAGAAATTAAGATTCACAAAAAAAAGACAAAACAAAAAGAAAATGAGAGAGCCTCATGATACTTCCTTTCCCATACTTTGCACGTGCACAGTTAATTGTGCTTACACACTAGACACAACCTCATCCACACACACACACACTTTTTTAACATAAAACAGACAGCCACCAGGGTGTGAATTTTCAAACTGATCAACTGATTGACTAATTCAACACAGCAGTGAACGACAGTAAGGTCTGAAGGTGGAGTCCAGATCTGCTCCCTGGCATAGTGTAGGCTAAATCCACGATTTAAGCGAGGCAGTCGGGCAGGACCCTTGCTTAGTCGACCGAGCCGGGGTGCAGGCTGAGAGCTGGCGGGTCCAGGCAGGTGGGAGAGTAACTGAGGTGAGGTTCTTTAATCCACAGTAAGGGAGCACCGTTCTTGCCTTCTTGGCTCTTGCTGTTGTTGCGGCTCTTGTAGCGGACTAGCAGCAGGGCGATGAGGAGGATGCCAAAAATGGGGAAGGGATAAAAAAAGACAAAGTAGAAGAGGGAGCTATTGGAGCACACCACTGACTGGACGGTGGACACTGTTGGCAGAAAATAAACACGTTAGTTGTTTTATTCTTTCAAAAGTTTCTCATTTATGTGTCAAAATATCACCATTTACTGATATATATACACATACATATTATATTTCTTTCTTCCACCTGAGAAGCTGCTGTATCAGCATATGTAAGCTGCTATGATGTCACATGAATGAATATGTGGTTATGTGAGAATAAGTGGGGGGGGAAAGAAATTGAAAACTACACCTCTCAGAATTTGTGTAAAACAATAATTAACAGGATTTCCGGCTTTTAAAAA
This sequence comes from Copadichromis virginalis, assembly GCF_057382275.1. Classification (NCBI taxonomy): domain Eukaryota; kingdom Metazoa; phylum Chordata; class Actinopteri; order Cichliformes; family Cichlidae; genus Copadichromis; species Copadichromis virginalis. Next base: position 22,427,091 of record NC_140633.1, read on the forward strand.
TAGTTTTACCAAGTTTTGGCAAAAACAGAAGGAACTTAGATTTTTCCTAGATAAGCTCAGTGCCTTTTTGATCAGCGTGTATATATCTGGAAGTAAGGAAAATGATGTGGCCCTCTGTAATGGAGAAAAACAAAATGACCTTAATGACTGTAAATAGAGAACATTCAGAGTTTTTCTCTTTTCTGTCTGTAGTCATAAACTTTTAGAAGTTCACCTGGCGTCACTGCAGCACATTTGAATAGGCTAGAATTTACTGAATAAAAGATGTATATAACCAGATTGTACTCGTTAGAAATGAGATTACGCAAGCATTTTTACACAATGAAACCAGGGGAACCAACGAACAGGACAATGTGAGTCAGACTTCAGAGGGTTAATAATAAACATAGCTGAGTACTGATAAATACAGAGTGCAGGTCTCTTACAGCTTGCACTTTTTGCACTTCTAAATCATCTTCTCTTATTTATTGAGCCTTGTAATTTGATTTATTTTACTGCTTTAAATACCAGCACAGCTTTTGACACTGTAAATGACTCAGCTTCAGTGCTAAACAGTAAGCGGCCATGTCTGGCTCTCATTTTTACTTGTTAATTGCAACTGAGGAAGCCAGATCCCACAAGATAGAAATTACGAGAAAAAAAAAGTAACTAAGAGCTGCATAACTTGCTTATTATTAGTTTCCGTTTGCCTGCACCAAAACACATATTAGGAGATATTAGGACTGCACAGTGTGACAATACATACGATAAGCCTAGATTTCCAAATAAGCAGTAGCTAATTGGTAATAAATTACCAGTATGCTGTTAGAAGGCAGCCATTGATAAAAGTATAGCTTTATGCAATCTTCAGTGTCACGACAGATCAAAAGATTCTGTCTTTTACGAGCTTACCTTGTTGTAATACATTGACAATAGTGTACCCAGAATTGTTGGTGGCCAGGCGGTACCATACGTTGCGGGGGTTGAGCAGCCACTCTTCGACGTGGCAGTAGTATCGGCCCCCGTCTGTTGGCCGGGCCCCTTGAATGGTCAGGCTGTACTGATCAGAGGCCATCCTCTCAAACTGCAAGCGAGAATTTGGCCCGGGTTCCTCTATGGGGCTGCAGTTTCCATTTCCAAAAACGGCATCATGTCCAATGGAGAACACGCACTCCCGGTCTCCTTCTTCTTCCCCTGGCTGATCCTCATTGTTGTCGTTTTTAGGGCGCTCTACATACCAGGACACGGAGAAGCGGGAGTTTCGGGATGACTGTGAGGGAATGCTGCAGCCTAGTCGGATTGGACCGGACTCTTCCACAGTCATGTTTGACTCCAGTTCTTCAACCTGCAAGCGAACCTCTGCAGGGGTCCGGAAAATAAACAGAAATTGAAGACCCTGAAGCTCTCCAAGAAATTTCTAATAATTTCAGCTTAGTTCAAGTTCAAATACAAAACAAACAAATCAGTTAATTAGTAGGTTACCATGCTGCTATTCTGAAGATCTTCAGAATAGCAGCATATTAATATTATATTATTATTTCCCCATACAAAAAACGCTTCTGTGATGATGATTTTCTTTTTTCTTTGCTGTCAGTTTGCCATTCGGTAGCTGTATTTCAGTGTTTTACTGATAAAATCATGAAGAGATGTTCTTTTTAAATGAATCAAAATAAATGCCAGTCATTGCTCTAATTTGAACAAGTCCAAAGAAATTAATACTACAAAACAGCAAATGATTCTGAAAATGGGACACTAAACTTCCCAAATGCACAAACAAAAAGGAAAAAATAAATAAATCTCAGAGCGCTGCCCAGAGCTATCACTAGTCTTTCAGCTTCCCAGCAGGGTTGGATCCTACCCCAAGGCTACTGTGTCTGGTGTGCGGTTATACTACAGTCCTTCAGGGGTGATACTATGACCCAGTTCCACTGCAGTTTTAAAAAAAATGACAGTACAGACTTGGCATGCCTGGACTCATCTCACACACAGTTTGGAACGGTCTCCTTGTTAAAGCATAATGAGAAGCAGAAAGCACAGCAGGAAAGCAGGAAAGCAGGGGGAAAAAAAGGAGAGTTCTGGCACACGTCTCCCCTCATCTTTTTTCTCGACAGGCAGATTTTTGGATGACTTCCTGGGTGAATGTTTTAACACCTTAATGAACATCTACGAAGTTTATACCACATTTTATATTTAGCTTATGAAGATGTTTACATGTCCATAAAAGTTGAAATCTATAGGGTCATGAATAATAAAAGTTACAGTCCATGTTGCATGATGAGTTTCCAGATATATTGTGTTAACTCTCTGAAGCATGAAAGGGACGAGTTAGTCTCCCCAAAACAAGCCTTGTATACGATGCGCATATTTCAAAATATTTTCATTTGCGTGAGTAGCTGAGTGCTTCAGCTATGCACTGGTAGACCAGATTCAACTTAAAAACATAGTACTGTAAGCACTTCTTACTCTACGGGCTAATCACCAGGTGTTTTCATCCTCACATTCTAGTTGGACAGATGCCTGATCAATGATATAAATTCTGCATTGTAAACAGCACACCTGGCAGATGAATACTGCTCCCCAAGTGCCTGAAAAGTCACCTTCAGCAGGACTGTTCAGTTATTATTGGCATTTATGGGGTTAGACAAAGAATCTCTTTGTATATGAAGAGTAGGAGGGTTTAGGTAAATGAGAAAAGGGAGAGGAAGTTAGTCAAGTTAGGGAGAGGAAAAAGATACAAGTTGGAGAGTTCCTAAAATAACTGTAATGAGGTGGGATGTCAGAGTGTAGGTGGCAGTTGGAACATCATAGCTTTAAGCTCAAGTTTTTGAATTCTGGACAAGAGGATTAGGGTTTTCCATCAGCTGGCATGACTTCAATCCATCTTTTTCCACCTGAGCTCTGGCTGGGGCAGGTGTAAGGTCATTGGAGTGAGACATAGCATGTCATAGAGGGAGGAAAGCAAGTTGGAGGAAGGATTGAGTTAACAATGGTTAAGTGGTTTAAAGGATCACAAAATGTAGGGCTTAAGTGGCAGCTGCTACCTCGCTCCAGTGGGAATAAACATGGATTTGGTTAAAGGGAAAAGCACTGCTTGCTCACCTGGTTTTCTGACCAGAACCTGCGTGAACCCCGAGGAATCCCGGGAGAGTCGATACCAGACTCCATCTGGGTCACTCAGCCACTCCTCCACCAAGCAGTAGTACGTGCCAGAATCGCTGCTTTCAGCCCTGTTCAGCGTCAGCACATACAGACGGGGTGACAACCTCTCAGCCTGCACACGCCGTCTCAGTCTCTCTTCATCTGCGTAGGCGCCATATTCGAAGGCCCCGGAGCGTTCGATCCTCAGCAGCAGCTCGTCAGCCTCCGACCCGGTCGCTCGTCTCACGTACCACATCACGGTATGCTGGGAGTCCTGGTTGGTCTGGGAGGTGATGGAGCAATTGATCCTGACACGGCTGTCTTCCAGGTACACCTGAGACTGGTTGTTCTTTTGCACTCTCAGCTTACTCTCTGCAAGGAATGAAGGGAGATGGGGGAAAAGGGAGAAAAGGAAAAGGAGCAGACAGTCATTTCTATGGGTATAGGAAAATGTGAGCGCTGGTGACAGGTACACAATGCAATTTCTGTTTTGTGACAGACGACATGTTGCTAGGTTTATTTCTGGTGGCACCAGGGGAGGAAAAGATAGTGATGTGTGGGTGGGTGCAGCGGTTGATGAAGAAAGAGAGAAAGAAGGGAACAGGAAGGAGAGGGAAATGTCAAGAAAACCAAAGCTGCAGGGATGGGAGGTCTGCTGGTATCAAAGTAAAAATGTATGATAAGATGCAGAACAGGAGAAGAGACAAGGGTGAATGGTAGTGGGGTGGATTGCAAAGTAGGGCTACGTTATTAAGTAAGATATAAGACAAAAGCAGTTGGGGGGGGGGGGGGGGGCGTCTTGTCAGTCTGCCAGAAAGTAAACGAAGTAGGAATCCATTTATAAAGTCAAGCAAGGAGGGAAGAGAGCAGATAGGAGAGGAAGGAGACGACAGCGAGGTGTGACTGGGATGTCAGGAAGGAACTGAGGCTGCCCTGAGTGCTGTGACAGGATTGGTTACAGTGACATTGGTTGTGCGATAGGATTAGTTGCAGGTACATCAGGTGTGACCGCAACCAGAGTCCCACTGTCAAATGCCTGGGGGGAGAGGGATTAGTTGAGCAAAGTATGTAGAAAACCACAAAAATGCGTGTAGACATAAACATCCTTGTCATAGAATGTATGAAAACACAAGGACAGAAATTGTGTGTTTTCATACATCTTATGTCCACCTGCACCTCATAATTCTCCGTTCCTGTCGTGAAAAGCACATTTTTTCATGATGTAAGAGCTTCTGTAATTTACATGAGACGTGAAAATACTTGTTATAATGCAGTGAAGATCTGTCTTCAACAATCATAACAACAGGGGTACTTACAAGCAATCAAATATTCATACATTAAGCCAAACAGGTCTGCATAGTTTTGCATTTATAGTTTATTTTTTAGCGGTTTTTCCCAGTGGAATTGGCACACCACCTCTATAACTAGTTTTAACCATCTTGCCTGCACAACAACAATTTGACTGGTAGAACTCGTGTGCAGGGAAACATGTGAGCAGCTATAGACATGCATCTTGAGGAAATGCCATCTTTCTTCACACCAGAATGAGTGTAAAACACATTTTGAGGTATCAGCTAGCATTATCTAAAGGACATGGGTGATTTCTGGATGGATTAAAACAGCAGTTTTAAAAAACTGCCTGTTGTAATGCATCTATAGATGCAGTTTTTATTGTAATTAATAACATAAAGATTAAACAGACACAAAAACCCCCCAAAATTGATACTTAGATATCATATACTTGAGATCACAAATAGCACCATAGATCTCAAACCTACAGTTTTGGCAATGCTGCAATGCATCTGTTCCACTGAACATCAAAAACTGTCGAGTACCTAAAGCTGGCATAAAATGCTGGATGACAGCCATATTCTTTTTCCACTTGTCCTCCATCCGACCATTTCCGAACCGTTTTTATATTTTGAGATGGAAGCACAGTTTGACATTTCCCCCCAAAGTTAAAAGAAAGATTTTATTGAAAAATTTATTTTCAAAGGAAAATTTGGGTATTGATGCTTTGAGAGTCAGGCATATCTGTAAAAAAAAAACCCAAAACTGTAAATAAAAACAGATATGATGTGCAATATGCAGTGCATTTGTATTAATTCGATGTTAATGAGTTGTCATGTACATTTTGTTTCCTGTTTGATAACTTGAACTATATCTGACCTCCTTTTAAAGCTTCCCAATTCCTTTTTATGTTTCTCCTTTGTAAAACAACCTTCTGTATCCCCAAATTCATGCACCCTTCTAGCTCACGCTAGGCTTTGCTATGACTGACTGAATGATTGACTGCCTAGGGTCATAGCCATCTGCCTAGAGAGGCTCATCCTTATCCACAGATTGGCACGCATGCTAAAATGAGAGCCGTTTGTAATATTTCAAAGCTGCCGCGTACATTCAGTATGCGTGTGTTTAGCTGCATTCAAAAGACGCCTGTCTACAAGACATTGTGAGACCACCATGTTGCGTAAGAGTAAAGCTAGCATCTTAAATTAGTCATCATCATTGCCCCTTTACCTCTGTACCCACTAGACTTGGGAGGAAGCCCGACAATGTCCCTATCCGGAATTGCGGTAGAGCCCTGTGGAATCCTGGCAATCCTTTTTTCTTTTTCTTTTTTTTTCAGGAGAATTACTTCCGAACCTCCTGAAGTGGAACCATGCAGGATTGGATTGGCACAGGACAAAGCGATTCTCTGCCATTTCCATTCTGAAGTTTGAATCGGCAGCCAGGAGAAAAACTGGGGGCTGAAAGCCTTTTTTCGTACATCAGTGTTTACAGATATGCCGTTTAAAAATCTAAAATAGGCTAATTATTTGAGAGCTATTAAGTAGCATCATGAGCTATTACAAGTTATTATTGCTCAGTCAAGCATACACTGAAGGGACAAAAAAAAAACAAAAAGAAAAAGAAGTAGAAGAAAAAGAAAATCTGAGAACAATGAGCACAGAAGCAGAAAGAAAAATTAAAGGAAAGAAAATGCATCTTTTCATATGCCAAAACATCTTAAAAGTCTCCGCTCCCTGCAGAATCCTCATGCTGTGAAAGCGACTTCACAGATCAGCCTGTCAAATCCTGACACGTGTCCATTCCCACAGAGAGCGAAGTTCCTTCTGTCAGCTACACTATAGCCATTCCTACCAAGAGTGCATGTGCTGACGCAAGCAGCAGACGAGCTAAAAATTCAGGATGATGTGCGTACAGTGTGCAGTGCTTTTTTATGTGCAGCACTGATGGGGGAAGATTCATTATGTTGTGGGAAGAAAACCAGCACAGGGAGACAGTTCAAGCGTTGATTGTTAACAAGGATGCTTATCATCTATGTGCATTCCCTAAACAGCAAGAGTAGTTCTGCATTCTTGTGTGTCAGCAAGGCTGTCGATACCTTTTTTAACTGTCATCACACGTTTTTGGCTACAGCGTTTCTTTAATAAGCCTCAAGGGTTCATCCACGAAGTAAGACAAATCCGTAATTGGAAACACTTGTTCTCACTGCTCCGCATTAGTTCACGTGCCAGTCAAGTTGTTAGTCGGGTGTGAACAGCAACGCACGGAATTCTTTATGTAGTAACACTTGAATTCTCTTCTTTAAACTCACGGAATAAACATAACAATTTTTCATTTAACCTTGAGCATTAACGTTGACAGCATCTTGCACTGTTCACCTGCCGTTTCCAGGGCAACGCTTTCTTCATGATCAACAAGGGTGGCCAGGATATATTTAAGAATGTCAGTGAGCTCATCCTCAAATAAAAAAACAAAAACAAAAAACACACAACTCAGTTAAACCTTACATCAGCATCCAGGACTGAATAACGTTTAATCAAAAAGTCTGATTTTTGCTCCACAGAAAGCCTGAAATGAATTTTACTTGATGAAATGGAGATGTAATGAGAGACAGAGCACGGCTCAGTCCACAATTGTCTCGGCTCTACTGGAAATACTGTGTTTCAGCAGTTTGCTGGGCATGTACAGTCATTACAGTACACACAAATCCACACAGTGGAGTCACACTAATTGGCTCACTGAACCCTCATCTCATCCCTTCTCCATGTGTGCGGATATTGTCTGGTTTAATAGCTACAGGAAAGTGCAGAGTTGAGACAAAACTGTCTTTATTCCATTTAGTCATCAGTGGAGGCAAGTACATAAAGGCTACAAACAACAGCCCAGTTTTGATGCAAAAAAAAAAAAAAAGGGGGGGGGGGGGGGGATAGCAAAGTGCACTGCAAATCCCAAAAGCAGCACTGCACAATTGTTGTTTATGAAGCATAGCAGATGAAAACAAGTTTGAGTCCAGGGGGAGGAGAAGTGTACAGCTAAGGATGCTACTGTGGCACATCAGAGCATACCAACCACAGCTCACACAAGCACACGCTCATAACAAAATTTTAGGATAACTTCAAAGGATCTACAAAACTGCCCGGCCGAGCGTTCAGAAGAGGAGAATACAGCTAGAGATGGTAAATCAAAGAAAAAAAGTTATCCTTTTTTCTTTGTCAAGGGAGAAAATTGCAGTTCATTTTCCTTTTTTTTTTTCTTCTTGCGTGTGTGTTTTGTGCTGTCGCCGCTTTAGGTGAAGTCTTTTAATACATTGAGTTTCAGGTTAAAAAAAAATCTGATTCAACCCTCTCGTCGTGTGCCTTCATCACAGTCTTTGTATTGATCAGTCATAACCTCTTTGCCCCACAGTCATTTATGCCAGTCTCTCTAATCACCTGATGCTTGCATGAATATTCAACAGACTAACCTGTAGATACATTAATTTTAATGAGGCATACAGTAAATGAAGTGTGAACGCCAGAGGTGCTGCTGGGTCTCTGCCTAAGACTTTGGCTTCTTTTTTTTTTTAAAATAGTCTAATGATTACTTAATGACCACTGAGCTGACAAGCTTTCTACTAGGCCACAATATAATGCCTCCACTTTAAAGGGAGAAAAAGTGGGCAAGAGACAGGGAGAAAGAGCCACACACAAGAGAAATGAATAAAAGCAAAAAAAAAAAAAAAGGCGAACATAGAGAGGGATGAGATTTTTTTCTTAAAGAAGACAGGATGAGAGAAAAATGGAAAATTTAAGGGATAAATCATCAGCTGAACAGATATTCACAAGACAAGTGAAAGTGAGGGTGCAGAGGGAGGAAGAGAGCCTGGAAAAGATGAGAGAGATGTAAAAGACAGAAAGTGAGAACATGCTCCGGGGGGGATTTTGAAAAGCAGCAGGCAGCCTCTTCAGCTCCACTCCAGAGGACTTATAGTCTTAATGGCTGCCTGCTCCGCCTTTAGCATTAGCCTTAGCACAGCCTGGGGCTTATCCACAGCCAGGACACCAAGCATGTCAGGACTGAAGGCTTTAGACACACCCCAATCCTCTGCAGGACAGCACGCTTTGGCCTGATGCTACTTGCCAACCCCTGCCACTTTACACACAACATACAATGCTACAGATGCCAGCTTGTCTGGACCTCTGTGAGCGGGGGCATAGATAAGAGTGTCAGAAACAACGAGGGAGAGGCTTCACCCGACTGACAATTGGCTTCTCTTCTGAACTAGGAGGCTAATGTCTATGCTAACGACCATGATGTATCTATGATCCCATTGTGTCAAAGGGATAGCACCACTTCTCAATTCTACTCCACAACTCCCCTTGAATAATTTCATTAAGACTGGGCCTATTATAGGGATATCTGCACATAAGGACAGCCTTGAACACATCCGCATACAGGGCAAACCCATGCAATATATATTCATAGCTAGTTGTAAAACACAATGTCAAACCAAATTCATTTCCTATTTCCTGCCAGCCTGTCTGAAAGACTGACTGTTGTAAGCAGGCTGGAGAGCAGGAACAGGATGCACAAGAGGTGTGCATCCTCTTGGGGTCAGGGCAACGTTCGGGACATTAATGACCCAGAAAAACTTTGCACAAAGGGGAGAGCACAAGATGTATCAGACTGAGCCATGTGTCTTCATGCTTGCCTGTGTGTGTGTTTGAAAGGGGTCTGCCGATGAGCATAAAACACATTATGCACATTAAACCACAGAACAGTGGCCATTCTGTTAGTGCAGGATGGAGGAGGGCGAGAGCGGGTGTGTATTCAGGAGGCAGCACTGCAGGGCCGTTTTCTGCTCGCTCCTACTATTAGCTGCTGATTTACATGGGGAGCAGCAGCACTGTATCTAGCTCTGAGTTACGACTTCAATTACAGCAGCAGCAGGACACACACACACACACACACACATACACACACGGGTGCTTATGAGAGATGGAGAGACACAACACAGAGAATCTCATTGTGTCGGCAGATAGGGCCGAACAAGGAAACGAGCCGGAGATTGGATTGGGTTTGACAGAAAAATGTGCCGTTGTGAGTGCACGAGAGAGAACGTGAGGATTCGCTCGCGTGAAAAAGAAGAAGACGCGATCGGAGGGAACCTGACCTTGAATGTCTGAAACAGACGTGATTAATCAAAAAACCTTTTTGGGAAATTATTTTCCGTTTCACCACACCCCTCAAAGTCTCTTAATTTATCACACATCACGACCTTGCGCGTTTATGCGCGTGTGTGCAGACAAACGGCCCATGACTGCACGTTGAACATTTGCATATGCAAAGAACACATTTGATGAGGCAGGTGATGTGTTTCAGAAATGGATGCAGCAGCCCCGTACACAGAGCTCTGCCTCAGGTGAGCTTGTGGCAATCCCAAACTACATCCATCGCAGGCCAACAAAAAAAAAAAAAAAAAAGGGAAAAAAAGAAAGGGGCACAAAAAAGATTTAGAACCCTGTCACCAGCAATGACACTGTGGTAAAGCCTCTATTGTGCAAAAAACAAGCAGAGCTTCCATATCCTTATTATACAGGAGATACTAACAATGATGAAGAAGCTATCTGAAGAATTATGAGGAGGAGGGAAGAAGGGAATTATAAAATACTGAAAATCACAAGACTGAGGCAGAAGCTGGGGGCGTTTGCAGGGAAACATGCAGCTAAGTGAGAGTAAAGGGGAAAGAGGACATTAGATACTTATGGGAAGAGTGAGAACACAATATAGAAAGAAAAGGAAGACATGAGGGTGACAGGCCAGGCCCTAAGACAGACAGCTCCCATCTATTCCCTGATACGCAGCAATCTCCAGTCACTGCAGTGAAGGCAGCATTATCAATAAAAGCCTGGGAGGCAACTACTTCAGTGGCATGAAAGGAGGGCGCACGCGGCATCTCCAACTGCTGGCCCACAAGGCGGGACATGACGGTATGAGGAATATATTCTCTAACTCAAAGCGCAACCACAAGGGAGCAAAACAAGAGAGGAGGCTAGGAACAAGCAAAAATAAAAAAGGAATCCATTCCTGCACTGCGATGTTTGATCATGTGAGCGAAAGGTAGCCAGGGAAACGCATGTGTGGGAGATTAGATGAGGAGAAACTCTAAGTGGGACACCCCACCCCATCATCACCATCATCATTCTAACTCAGCCAATAACCAGGCGGCCTTAATATCCCGCTTCTCATACCAGACACGCACGCACGCGCGCGCACAGAAGTGCACACGCACACACTACAGTGATGAGAAAAATGTATTGATCTCCCCAAATTATCATTAATCTAAATTCTCGTTCCATTAGGGAAGATTCAGCATAATTAGTTTTGTGTTTTCTGCGTACGAGTGTGTGTGTGTGTGTGTAGTCTGCGTTATGAGTAGATGATATTAGATTGTGTTAGAGAGACTGAGGCTTCCCCGGTGATCTGCCATGCTGAACATGTGTTTGCCATTATTGCGTTTCAGAAAGATACAAAGAGAAAACTCAATCAGGTGAAATCTAATATCACTACCACTGTACGTGAAGCTGTATAGCCACGGCGTGTTTATGTTATTTCCGTTTGTTGGCGACTATACTCTGCTGTGGGATCTAATACGGAATCATGTTCCATCATAAGATAATTACACTTTTGCTCAGGGAGACAACCCCCCTCCAAATGTGTGTACACACGCACACATAGACACTGTGCTCTTGTATAGGATGATGATGGTTGTGCTCCTATGTGAGCGATGGTTTTCTCCATGTAGGCTATGGTGGATAATTCAAGCCAAACTGCTGCACAGAGTTGCCTCTCACAATGAACATAATAACTGTATGCGTGTGCAGATATGGTGGTGAACTTGTCTGATATGACTCATGGGACAGGCATCGTACTGTTAATGAAATCTGGAAAATGTAGGCTTGGACTGGGCTACAGACACCCCACTAGTTTGACGGTGTATAACGCTGACCAGCCTACTCCTCAGAGGGTTTGGTCCGGCTTTCATCGACTTCCAACATTTTTATTTTCTTCTGTTGATCAAGGGCAAACAAGTTTTAAGTCCCTGCTTTTGAAGTTCAGCGATATTTTAATGAAGAGCGCCATTTCACATATACAAACCTCCCTATGCTTGGCACACATGTACCTTTCTTCTGAATTAAACATAGCGGTATAACAGACCATCAGAAAGCTGAGAGAAACTGTTTTTCTGTTGGGTGATTCTTTATACATTGGTAAGCCACTAAAAAAAAAATATATATATATATATATATATAAATATGTTATTATTATTATTATTATTTGAATGTAGTGGTACATCAAAGTAGGTCAAAGGTCAAAGTAGCCACATTTCAAGGTTTCTTAACAGTACATTTTTAACAAGCTGGTCAACCTGTCAGATATTAACATGAAAGCTTGCAGAAGCTGACCATAAGGTGTGCGGCATGCCCATATGCAGTATGTATGTACGCTGCCAAAGCAGCTCATACATATTGAAAAAGTACCTCTGGAAGCATGGTTTAAAGTCTCTCAATTATGTATCTGGTCAGATGCTGTGTTTGCTCACACCTCATTACACACACTCTCCTTTATCCCACTTCTGTGGGAGAGGAACAGTAAATGCCAGCCGCTCATTTAGCCAGGAGTGGTTAACATTTAGGGAAACAGTGAGGAAAAACAGATGGTGAGGAGAGGCGTGAGGCAGAAAGAGACGTCCTACATTTTGACAAATGAATCATCGGCCTAAATGCAGGTCACAACCAAAAAAAGAAATGTAGAAGAAGAAGAAGATAGAAAACCCCATAAGAGGCAGTGGACACGAACACGGCATGACCATGACTGAAATAAGCTTTGGCAACCAATGAGATAAAGGAAATCAGTCGCTCGCCCTCCCCTGTGTGACAGTGCCCTCATGCACAGAATGACTGCATCGTTACGGTTACTGATTGGATTGAAGTCGATAACTGATCACATCGTCATGGTAACTAATGGTATTACCAAGCTAACCGATCACTTTGTCTTAGAGACAGACACTGCTGGAAAAGAGAGTGGAAGGAGGAGACCCCTGATTGCTATGAAATGTCTGTCTCTGTGTGTTTGTGTCCTTTTACATTTTTCTGGTTATGGATAAACAAAGTAAACTGCGCACGGGCAGGAGGTAAATGAGCATTCAGGATGATAAGTTGATTTCCAAATACTTTTTGAAGGGGCCGGAGATGCAGCGCGGTCTGCATGAGCGGTTAAGGTCAGAGCAGAACCAGTCACGCAAGTAAAGCACCGTCTCTGCACTGTAGTGCTTCTATAGGTTTGTTTAATACATGTTTGCATTATGTATTGCTCCATTCTAGATAATAAAACTGAACTCTTATTGCTCGTATTTCTTTCTTACATGTTTTAGTCCCATCTGCACTCATCTGGAGGTGCATGTGTGGGTTACACTGAGGACCGCAGCGGGAGAGACATTAAGTCTGAGTTGAGTTTGAGAGCAGGAAGAGAGGTGATGTTCAGCTGGGTCATCTTGACCTTGGATCAAGTACGAAAGCTGAGTCAGTGTATTGTACTGACTGACAAGAAGATGTACTGATGAAAATATGATTTTGCTGAAATTCTACTGGGCGTGGGACACTTGGTCAAAACGACCAAATTGACATTCACCATAAGATGCTTTGCTAAAGAAAGTTTCATCTGTTGCAGTATGACTTTCTGCAACAGCATCTGAATTAACAGCACCACGGAATGAAAGACTATTCATACTATACGTGCAACGACATTCATCTGGCCGACTTGAAAAGTGCTGTTGATCATCACAAAGTGCCTCTGAACTCAATACAGCATCTCACTTATCCCCACCTGAACAGGTGCCTGCAGGCACGCATTGTTCACGGTCACATGTAGAACCTGCTGATATTATTTTAACACTTGAAAGCCTACTTGTCATCCCACCCACACATCTCGCTGACATTCTTCCTGCTAAATCCAACAAATCGGATCCCCTGTTGTACAGCAGGTACAACAACGCTTAGTTGGACTGCTTTAAATCCTACGAAAATAGTGGGTTATTTTATCAGCAGGATGAGCTTTTTTCCAGGGGTAAATTCACCTGAATAAATGAAGTATCGTACTGTTAAGGTACATCAGACTGGGCTAAATTGGGCCAAAGCGGGTTTGTGCTTCTTTGTGGGGATTTTTTGTTTGCATTCGGCCACTAATTGGGCTGTGTCTGAATGGGTTCTGTGCGTGCATGTGAGTGTGCCTGTGAAGCACAGAAGGCCAATGAGGGCGGAATAGACAGTTTAATGCCTCCGCTGAGGAAAAGGGTTCAAGGACAGATCGCTCACTCCCTTTATCACACTTTCTCTCTCGCTCCGTCTCTGTCCTTTGCTACTTTCTCTCCTCCCTCCTTCACTCAGTTTTCTCTTCCTGTGGGATATTTAGCAATCCATTCACTGCGCTCCATTAGGAGGCTCCACCCTGCCCTGCATACTCAGTCACACACACACACACACACACACACACACACACACACGGACATCCACAGAAACTCCAATTAGTGGCTAAACCACAGACTAAGAGCAATTAGAGCAGGTAGAAATCCTCTAAGCTCTGGTGCCTTCACCCTATTTGAAAGCGTATAAGTCTGTGTGTGTCTGTGTGTGACTGTATGTTTGAATCTGTGTTTATCCCCGTTTGTGTGCTGGTCTGTGTCCACTCCAATTAGATGTGTGTCAACCTGGCAACACAGTCTTGCAGCTTTACCTGGCTGTAGGACACTGATGCCAAGTGGGTTGGAAGTGCGATTGGCCACTCTGCTCCAGCTGTTGTCGTAGTTCCTCCTCCACAGGACTGCAGTGCAACGATATTTGCCCGCCTCACGGCGCCCGGCCCGGGTCACAGACAGCCAGAAATTGGTGTGGGAGTGGGAGCGGTCCACGGTGGTGCGGGTGCCCAATCCCAGCAGTTGCTCCCCCCACTGCAGCGTGCCTTCGCGCGTGAAAGTCACCAGTTCTTTGAACTCTCCTTCAGCCTCGCCATCGATTTCTGTTCCAGCTGGCTTAAAGTGCCAGGTGACGGAAGTGGGGACGCGTGGGTTATGGCGGGGCTTGACCAGGCACAGGAGATCAAAGGAGTCTCCGAAGGTTATGGATGGTGTGCGCGATGAGGCCGACACCGAGAAGGAGGACTCTAGATGATGGAAGAAGAGGGGAAAGAAAGTTAGGCTGGCACACAGTCAAATGGGCTTTTTATCTGACTAATGATAAATCTTTACATAATAAAGTTTAAAAAGTAATCACATTCTGGAAAGAGTTTTTGTTTCAGCATAGGTACCAGGAGGAAGAAAGTCCACTGCTGAATAAGACCATACTTATCTAAGAGTTCACAGGTAAAGCATTTCTCAGTCTCCAAGTATTCTCCAGCATCATTACAGGTGTCAAAAGACAGCTGTGTGTGCGCGTGAGTGTGAATTTGTAAGCTTGACTGTGAGAGAGCGCCTCAAAATTAACGGTGATGCAACAAAGAAAACCCAGGGGGGAGATTTCCTCTAAGCGCCGATGTTCGATCTACGCTCAACTGCTTGCCAAGTCTAAACTATCCTCATTAAGCTAAAAACAATCTCCCAACTCCTTATATTACTGCCAACAGACACCTACACTGGAAAACAAGAGTGATCAGAGAGGGAGAGAGAAAAGAGATAGGCTGGGTGAAACAAATAAACAATAATAATAATAAAAAAAAACCAATCCCTTTTCTCTCTGGCCCTGCTGCACCTATTTCAGGGCACTCATTGAATGTGACTGATTGCACTTGAAAATGAGAAAGATGGTCATACACAGATACAACACCAACAACAACAAAAAAAAGCGTGAGGTGGAATGAAAACATGTTGATGAAGTCTGACTTTTGCCAGATCGGATAATTCGTTTCCTTGAGACTTTGCACATTCTCCATTATGTTCTTGTCGACAGCATCGTTGCTTTCTCTCCGTCCCTCACCCTCTCCTGTCCTCTGACAGTCATCATCCTCAGCGTCCTTCAGGATGTAATCAATGGCTTTCTGTCCAGACTTGGCTACAGCTGGGACAGCCGCCTGGGGCCATAATTCTCTAACAGACAATAACTCTCCCCTCTCACTCCATCTCTCATCGCCTGGCAACCCTCTTCCATTTTCCCCTCACAGTCTGTCTGCCTCAGTGACAGAAAAGAGGATTTCACGCTGATCCATTTTTTTCCCCATACAACTCTCTTTTTGTGTGTGAATAAACATTGTGTTTCTTTCCATTACCGTACAAAGTGTGCTTGATTGTTTGGAACACCGTGTGTGTGAATATGTACCCTCCACTGTCATTTGTCTGCTTATGTGTGCCACCTGAAACACCATAAGGGCCCCTAATGCCAGTCAACTAAATAAGTCCCAGAGGACATCCACTTGCTATTCTCAGTAGGTCTTGTCAGGAAGCAAAGGGAATTGTGAATAAGGATGATATAGAATACGGTATGGGCACAGTGGCCGCATGAAATTTCACCCACCACACTGTCAGTCACTGCTTTTACAAGCAGTAATCAATCCTGTGTTTGTTGTTGTCGGAGGCTGGGTGGGACAAACCCTGCTTTTGATGCAAGTTTTGAATGTCCAGTATATGTCCAATGATATACCCCTTGTCTCAATCGGAAAATGCTACTATTGGCCTTTTAAGCTCAGGAACAGAAGTGTAAGATTTTCTTTTTCTTTTTAAATCAAATGCTCCATTCACATGGTAGGTTTAGGTCCAATAAACATGCTTTTGGAAGCTAAAGTGAGGAAAAACACAGGCCAAAACAAATCAGACATAACACACGTATTGACCGTCATGCTATCATGCCTATTTAGAAAGCCAAGCATGGAGGAGAAGAGGGTTGTCGAGAAGTGCAACTGAAGAAAGATGAACATCTTTGGACTTCCTTTTTTCGGATTTGCATAATATGTCCCTTGTTCCTCAAACAAATGTTTCTGTTGTTGCCCAAACTTAAGAAATGGCCACTTAAAAACTGACATCT
The DNA here is from genome assembly GCF_057382275.1 of Copadichromis virginalis. Classification (NCBI taxonomy): domain Eukaryota; kingdom Metazoa; phylum Chordata; class Actinopteri; order Cichliformes; family Cichlidae; genus Copadichromis; species Copadichromis virginalis. The sequence continues at coordinate 22,443,545 of NC_140633.1, forward strand.
CCTCTCTGCAGCACCACTGTCTGCTGCTGTAGGGAGCTAATCCGTTAGTTGTGTGTCTATGTGTGTGTGCATGCTGCACCCGGTGCTCCTGCCCTGCCAGCGCCTCACTGCTCTGCTCCAGTGGCTTCCTCCGCCTGTACTGAGGATGTTCAGCTTAAGTCAGCAATGACAGAGGAGACCCACAGACTGTGAAACACATTTCCACTGCATTTCCATTCTAATAATTCTGGCTAATCCAAGTGTGTGTGTGCGCACGTGTGGGTCTATCATGGGTGTCATGGAAGCACTGCTCTTGACATGAGGCAGGTGGTGTGAGAGTGTGTGTCATAATAGCTCTAGCCCCTAAGCAGTACATGAATAAAACATGCTTTATTCTACCATGTGGACTCCATGTTTTTCCTGAGCCATTTGTCAGTCTTTAGCAAATCACAAAACCCATGTGTGTCCCTTTGATTCTGTGTACAGACATGCTGGAATTGTCAGGGCATTTACATGCCTCACTGACTTGTAGATATTAGAATACAGATCAGATTAGGATGACATTGCTCACCGACAGTTGTGACATTGACCATCTTGGTGTCGGATCTTTCTTCACTCTTCTCCCAGTTTAGCTCAGATTCAGAGCCGGTGTGAAGCCACTCAGTGGCTGAGCAGCGGTACAGGCCCCTGTCCCCAGGTAAGGCGTTGTGTATGGAAAGAGAGAATGTGTCAGCTCGCACCTTCTCCACGCGTATCTCCCCATAACTGGCACGCTCTCTGTAGCTGGGGCTATGCCATATTGTGCCGTCCCGATCAATGGAAGCCACTTCCTTGGTCAGTGAAGCTGTTTTGCTGTCTGTCCACTGCCAGACAACAGACACGGGGCCCGTGGTAGCGTGGACTGTGCAGGTCAGCTGGATCACGTCACCCTCTAGGACCACTGAGGAGTTACTGGACAAGAACACTGTGATGTTGCTCTCTGAGTGGGAAGAGAAAATACAGAGATAGACAGTGAGTTGGTTGTGATGCAGAGAGAAAGCTGACTGAGAAAATATCCACACGCCCATTTACATAAATAATAATACTAATAAGCTGGAGGGGGAGGCTGGGGAGAAGAAGTCTGCGCTTCTCTGCTTGGGCTGCTGCCCCTGTGACCTGCCCCCAATAAGCAAAATAAAATGGATGCGATGGATGGATTACTAAATTCAGAACTCTGCAAAAGTCTATCCAGCATGGCTCGCAGTGTTTTTCAATAAGTTCATGTCTTAACAGACTTAAAATGTGACATCTTCAGGTCTCTAACTGTGGTTTTTTAAACTGTGGGCTGTCACAGGGCCATTCTGACGAAAGAGCTGCACTTCTGTCACATCAGACCAGAGAAAAGTTTTCTTCAGCCTTTTCATCAGAGTCTGTTTGTCAGGTCAAATTCCAAGTGGGCTCTAATACATCGAGTCACAACAGTTTATCTGCCTACTTAATGTTGTGTAGCTCCCCCACTGTGTTGCTAAAGGTGCTTCATATTGAGGCCATTAATGTTAAGGCTCAAAGTTTGTTCATCTTATTACAAAGCAGAATGTCATTAACTTCACTGATCAGTGGTACTATTGTTGTGGCTGATCAGCATCCTTTAACTCATGAGTGGCCTTTGAACAACAAGGACTGTCAAGGTCAGTCATAGAGGGGCTATGTCCAAATCATGGTAAATATTTTATTGAAGAAAACAGACTTAAAGTGATTTTTTTTATTATAATTATTTCTATTATGGTGAATTATTCATACAGAAATACAAACTCTAACTCTCCTACAATAGCTTAGAATTAAGAACACTTATGTCTAACAAACAAACGAGAAAAGGAGAAAAAAAATGAAAGAATGTATCAGTAGAATTTATTTTTGATGTATTTTTCTCAATATGCACTTTTTTTCTGAGTCATTTCCAGTAAAAATGTTTTCTTGCAGACTATTAAAACTGTTTTGTCCATGATGGAAATCTAAAATTATTCTGATTTCATTAACACCAACAAACGAAACAACATTTTAATGATCAATCTGTTGAAAGATAAAAAAAAAAAAAAAAAGAAGCATATATATTTAACCACACTTTGCTGTGATGCAAAACAGCTTAAGCCAGATGCCTGGTCGTTGTTTTTCTCTTCAAACTGCAAGTTTAGTGTTTGGTTCAGGTTCTGTGCTGTGAATATTTTCAGGATGGATTGAACGTGTGCACAAGTAACGAGACTCCTGTTTGGTGTTCGTCTTTATCACAGAGAAAGTTGCCAAATGCGTTAAGTGCTGCCAAACATGCAGAGCATTGGAGCAGCTTGTGTGAGTGTGTGTGTGTGTGTGCTTATAGGTGCTCTTTCACAGTCAACTGCAAATGGATTGCTGAGAAGTTCAAACTTGATTTTCTGGGCTTCAAAGTCAGAAAACTCGCTCTGAGAGCGCAGTTGTGTTTGCTCAGTTTTTCAACAAAAAGTGCAACGGGCAATGCAGCGCTACAGATCTGCTCCATCATCGATTGACAGCAAGTGACTCGGGTTTCCTTCTAACATCTGTGTTTCCCACAGGGCCAGATTGGCTTTAAAAGCTCTTGCATGTTTCATCATCACATGGCCCTACCCCTGAAGCTGCCCCTACCACAGTGAACTGGTATTTCGCACCAAAATTCAAACTCACAGAGCCATTTTTCATCCACGAGCTCTTTGGCATCTTTCCCTTTGCTTTCCATAAACTAAACTTGAAACATCTTTCCAGCACTTTCCCTTCATTTAACCATGACGCTTCTGTGTGATAGGGCATGCCTTCATGTCCAGACATCATCTCTTAAACCGTTGGTTCATGTAATGATAAATGTTGGTGTTACCGGGCTAATTCCATGTTCCACTTTCAGGGTTTTACCACACAACACTTACTGGTGTATAAGGCAGTTATAAACTGTGACTTCACCAGTGCGTCTTCTCCCACACAGCTGTCCACTAAGCCACTCTTTTCACCACATATCGCAGGCGGTCCATCTGTTGTCATTCCTTTGGCGCTCCCCCAAAGCAGCTTCATTTAAGTTACGCACTTCGATTACTTCTTCAAATATGTCTTTTCCCTTAGTTGTGCCATTGCATTGATTTAATTCCCAACAGTTCCCCTGGAGTCAGCTCGACGCGTGAAGATCGAGAGCTGGGCAGTATCAACCATGTCACAGGAAGGGAATTTGCAGCGAAGTCTTCTCCTTTTTCCATCAGCTGTTTTTGCAGATTGGTGGCAACCTCACAAAGACAATCGGTAACAGTATTCCGAGTACTTAAAATGCTTACTTTTTGTCTGGGATTGCACACTTTAAATATGCACCACTTTAAAAATTCCTCCTCACTTTGTCACCAGGCTGATTTGGCCATTGCTTCTGCCACAATAAAACTGGCTTTAACAACAGCCTCTCTTTGAAATGTTGCTTCTGTGAACACAGTCTGCCATGACACCAAACTTCTTTTCATCTCTTCTGCCTTCTGAAGATTCTGCTGTTTGTCCTGGCGTTTTGTTTCATAGTGTCATCTTGTGCTATATTCTTCAATTATGGTCACATCGGCTCCGCACACAAGACAAAGAGGTTTACCCTTTCATGTTAGCGATCAGTTACTCTGCCTCCCACTTCTCTTGAAAGCCGCCGGGCCCTTTTGATCTTTTTTTTGTTTTGTTTTGTTTTTAATTTCGACTGGAAAAGACTGGTTGATCATGAGGCTAACAAGTATATCAAATCAAGACGTGTGAGGGGTAGCTGGCACTAGTTTCAATTGACACGCTAATGCGCCAGCCATTCCAGTGCAATCAAACCAACTTGGTGTATACATACTTCTGTTTTGTAAAGCACTTTGTGAGTTTTGTTCTTGAAAAGTGCTATATAGTAAACCTTACTTACTTACATACCAACTGATAAGATTTTTAAGACTGATACCAAAACCAAGACTTATATTTGTAGATTTAAAAAACGGATTTCCCCAATATTTTTATTTTTATTTTTAGACTTTTAAATGCACAGAAAGCTTTTTGAAAGAGAAAATGATCAGAGCTGTGAAACCAAACTTAAAAAATTGTGTGTAAATGATCAGTCTTCATTCTGGAAAAATTAATATAAATAAATAAATGTAAATAAAATTAAATAGTTTTACTTCACATTTGTGCAAGGATTGAACCACACATTTGTGAGTCTTCATAAATTACTGTACACATTTGTAAATCGTTACACTTGTGGATCATAGCATATGCATTTTTAGGCATATTTCTCTCCATAGATTTTACTCCCATGCCAGAATTTTACTGCAATCTCTACACTTGTGTAAAGTAGAGGTTTTTCAAAACATTTTCATCTTTTTTCCACTAGTGCAGCGCTGGGTCCAAACCTGGAACCAGTTCCATACTGAAAAAAAACAGACTGGGGCTGGTCATTGTTTTTAGTGGGAACGTAGCCTGTGGTTTCTGTCTGCTATATTTTTCCTTGTATGAAAATTACTGTATAATTTATGTTTAGTTCCCAATCCTGATAAAATATTGGCTGCTTATAAAACACAGATCAATGCTATGACTGCACCAGCACAGTCACCGTGCTCATAGAAAACTAGATGATGGAAAATAATGACGTGTAAGTGTCGATTAGGGCAAAATGTCCACGATATCAATTAAAGATGAAATACACAAAAAGCCCCCCAAAAAGAAAACAAGAGAAAAAAAAAAGGAAAAGTGATCGGATCTAGATACTATATTTGATACGGATTTTAGGACACAGGAACTCATCCAAAAGCGTAACTCCTTCTCAAACTGAATCCAAGAGATAGCTAGAATAACTCTGTCTGTGTCAAACAATTCAGAGAGCAGAGGTGGCCATGGGCAATAAATCAAATTGCTGAGCTTTTCCCTGGAGTGCAACACTGTAAAAGTGCTGTGTGCGTCTGTTTGCATGCTTATGAGTGTGTATGGAAGCATGTGTCAGGGTAAGATAGTGCAGTTTTGTAACTGGCCCCAGGCACATCAGAGTGACAGCCACAGTAGACACACTGATAAGTTTTGTGTGTGTGTGTGGGTTGAGATTCTCTTCCTGAACCTTGTGAAGCTTGTTCACCAAGTCCTTAATACGCACAGGAAAGAAGGTTCAGATCACAGGGCTCAGTGGCACTTCAGAGGAGAAGGATAAAAGTCTTTACTGACTCTTCTGCTCTGTTTTTCTGCTTTATCTAGACTCCTATCACTTCAGCATCCATCAAACATCACGGAGCTCTGGTTGACCCATAAGCTCTCCTCCCCTCTGCGGAGCTAGTGCTGCTGTCTCGTGGGGGGTGCGGCTTAAGAATTCTCACTTTTTTTTTTCCTTCCCTTAGGCCAAGCTCTGCTGCCTCCCTCTCAGCTCACCGGCTCTCCTAATAAGCATGAGTCCTCTGTGAATATGAAATGAATTCAATTCTTATTTCTATCAGATTCACATTAAAAAAGGGAAAATGCTTCATCCTTTACTTTTGTCTTTCATTTGAACAGCTCATAGTTTTCTTACACAGCTAAGAATAGACTGTAACATGTAGATATATCTGCCTGCCTACCCTTAAAAATCTCTTGGTCTAGTCAACGTTCCTTTCCCTGTTATTTAATTTTTTCAATTTTTACCCACCGGCTCCTTCTCCTTTGTGCTGAACAGAATGCATTTTTCTCTCCAATCCCAAAGAGCCCCAACTCTCTTTCCCTACCTTATCACCTGTCCCTTCCATCTTTATGATAGAGATTCAGTCTGGCAAGTGAGCTCTCCCTCCCTCTCTCAGTGCAAAGGTAAACTCCATCCATCAACATTCATTTGTCATGAGTGTTTACCCCTGTTTTTCCTTCGCTGTAACCTCTGCCTGCCGCTAAATCATCAACTATAAACCCCTGTCGCAACCCATTAACAGCTTCCCCCCCCCCAATTCCACAAATTAAAGTGATGAAGCACATCTTCAAACTTTGTGTCTGTGCCTGAATGTAAGAGAAAGGAGGCATAAGGAAAGTCTGCATACGACACACACGCTCCCCGAACACTACTGCTGTGTTTCATGAAAGTTCTCCACCAATAACCATGCCCATTATCTTGTGTAAACCCTATAAACATCCTTTATATGGCATTAGGGCCTTTTGTTGGAAAAACAAACCTTCCATACAGAGATATTCCCAAGAGACTGCTGCAGGCTCTGGGCCATTGTTTTGGGGTGATTTAACAGGGGCTGCAGAACGGTCAGAATAAGGTAGCATCGGCTGCTTGAGCAGAGATACTACTTTGTGGCCATTATGTTTTATTATGCTGCTATCAGTTGGCTGGCTCCATGCACTGTTCTAGTCCTCAGAGGCATGGTAGCACAGAGAGACAAGGGAAGGCAGCATCAGACACAGATGCTATGAGTGTGTAGAAGAAAAACACCAGAAGTGATTTGGGAACAAGGTTTTAAAGGTTTAACTGTATATTTGTATCAATCAGCTGCAAGGCTGACATCACCCCATTGGCTAGCCCTGCTTAACCCAGCTGAGGAGGTTTGCCCCAGCAGAACACATTAATTTAGCCTAGGGAGCCACTTAGAGGGCCCTGGAGAGCTAGATGCCATTCTCTGCTTCTTTTCTTTCTCCACACTTTCATTTCATGGCTGTTAGCTCAGCCTCCTTCACTCAGGACTCTTCTGCTCTCCATTATCCTACTATAGTGTTACCCACCCTCCCCATCTCCCCCACTAAGCCAAGGAAATGGGAAGGACCATAATGCTGCATTACCAATCCTTAGCAATCCACTCAAACAGAAAATAAATCAGGAATAAGAGTAGCATTATCCCATTCCCTCTTACTCACAGCTAACAATAGAACCTCTGCAGCTATCTGTTATAGCCACCCTTAGAAGGACAGGACACGGGGGTGGGGTGGCAGAGAAACGCAGCAGAGGATCACAGCACGATATTACATGTGGACTAAGTGAAGATAAAACAGCCATTATCAAAATGTCATCATTCTTAGTGAACTTGACAACTAAGGACAGGACAGCCACACAACTGGCTTCAGTGAACAGATTATTACTCACTCAGTGCCTGGACTGTGATCTGGACATTGCGGGATCTCTTGCTGCGGTCGATGAAGTCACCCGTGGGCGTCTTCTCCCGCTCTGTTACGCGGCAGATATACTTGCCGGCATCTTCAGGGCGCAAGTGCTGCAGCTTGAGCAGGTGCACGTTGACGCTCTCTTTGCGCACAGTCATTTGACCGGCGGCCTCCCGGGCGACATAATCGGGGCCCAGATTAGGCACGGCACTGGGGCCCACCACGGCCACCGGTGAGCTGCTGAAGACCCACGACACAGAGAAGAAACGCTCGGGGACATTCTGCGCCTCAATGGTGCAGCGAAGCTCCAGCGGCTCACCGGCCGTGAAGGACCGTCGCTCCGTGCTCACCTGGATGCTGAAATCCCGGTCTGAAAGAAAGGAAAACAAATGAAAACAACAAGGTTAAAGGCTAATAAATGCACGGAGATTTCAATTAAAGCTGCTCGAAACCGAAGCGCACAGTGCTGCTTCATTTTCTTGGTAAGCTGAACATGCATTACCCAAGAGAAAGGGGTTAAGAAGACTGAGCAGTGGGTGGTAGAGGTGGGGTTTGATGTATTCAGGAAAGCCATGGGGCAATAACATGGCATCAGCTCGTGCAGAGAAAAAGAATATAAATTAGAGATGGTTGAGGTCACTCGGTGGGATAGTGGCATAACAGACAGGCCTGCTCTCTCCTCTCTAGTTTTCACCTCTGCAATTAGGAAAAAAACCCCACTTCTAATTAAAATTCTCGTTAGCTGTTTGAAACAGTCAGGCACGCTTTTGCTTTCCTGCATGATCTAAAACCACAGAGCAGAATAAACACTGGTAGGGCCCCCTACCTGGCCAAATCATGCTTGTTGTCTCTGCATGTGCAATTGCATTTGTGTCTGTTTGTTATATTAATGTTCAGATCCTGAGTTCTGTACGTATCGGAGACAGCTGCAAAACATCTCAGTGAGTTGGTAGCCCCAAGCAGTAATTACAAAGACTTTAAAGTGAATCGTGTGGAAAAGGTCAAAGCCTGCCCCTAGTATGGAGCTAGTTACGCAGAGATAATTATGATGAGAGGTAAGAGAATATTGTTGACACATACAAAACATAAATGTGTATAAATCTGCCTTCTGCCATGTGTTGCTGGCAACAAATTCCAAATATATTATTAAATACATATTAGGAAACTCTAAGCATTCATTACTGGGATTATTTTTTTTAATTTAATACAGTATAGATCTGGTAGAAGATCATCTTAAAGAGCCAACACATATTCATGTTGGGGTGTAATTTAAAAAAAAAAGAAAAAAAAAAAAGAAGTAAATGCTAAGCACAAGCAGCCAAAGTGAGGAGGAGAGGAGGAAGGAAAAAAACCTGCAGTGATGAGCAATGTTTGCAGAAAAATAAGAGGGTATGTGAAAGAAGGGAACAAGGGAGGAGATGAGTGGAAAGACCAAAAAAGATAGGTATGGTGGGAAAAAAAAAAGGGGGGGGGGGGAGTGAAAGGTACATTAAGATTCTGTCTGTTGCTCATCTCTCTGATGCCGGCAGTGGGTGATTAGCTAGTGATGGGGCTGTCTTGAGATCCACTCCATCTTTTATAATAGGAGTCTAATGGAGAAGCTGCTCCCTCTCCTTTCTAAATTTCCCTGGCTCTCTGTCAAATATGCACTTGGACAGGTGGAACGTCACATACACCAGTTCAGCCTTAAGGCGTGCAAGTGGCTCCTTCGTCATGCAATAAGCACGTGGAAAGAAAACCAAAATGAATTTACGCATTACACTGAAGTTTGAGCAGTTACATTCATAGCTCGCACAACGCAACTGCTTTATTCTCTTTGTCACGCAACAACCCTGCATCCATTATATATTATAGGGAAGACAGAGAGTAACAAAGGATGTTTAGAGATGAGCTCTTTGTGCCCTTTGTCTCCTCACTAAAGTAGCAGGAGCTCATCTGACAAACCTGCTTTACATCGGAGTTCTCACTCTCCTTCTCATCCACGCACGACTATCTGGGGCACCATCAAGTCGCATTGGTCCAGAGCGGATCTGATGCTTAATGGAGAAAAGCAAAATGACTCCTCTTTGAAGTGATTTACTGGCATGAGACATTCGCCACTGCGTGCTTTCTTGGTAACTGAGCTAATGTCAAAGCAGTTTATCACCCATCTCTTTGGCCCTTTCTTGGAAGCATACAAAGGGATACTTTATGTATGTGGAACGCAGGACAATGAATGTGATGGGCTCGAGTCGGGTGAGAAGCTATAAGGACATGTAATGAGATATTAAGCTGCCTTTTTTTCTCATCTTTTTGGTCTAGAGGTTGGCTGCCTATTAAATAATTATCATATGAGCCCACTCAACACATTCTTTGTTTCCACACACTTGCACATCACGCAAACCTTGTTATTGCTACCCCCGCAGTACCTCCCTAAGATGGAAACTCCCATAATGCTTTCCGCTTTCCATAGGTCTCTTCCTTTACATTTGGCAGAAGCATTAAAAGAAAGCTGTCTCTCTCATAGCAATGCATTCTAGCCCAATCAACACCGGACAAACTGTTGGCAGGAAGTGGCTGAAAAACACATTCTGCCTTCTGAACCATGGGCCACATGTTGCTGGGGAAGCTGCTTATGTGGAAGCCATAGGTCTCCTGTGTCAAACACCCACGCTATTTGGAGCTGGTTACATTTTTCTTGGATGTGCTTGTAATGTTGCCCATCAAACAGACACAAATACAAAAGTAGGGAATCTGCGGAGGTTTAGTTAAGCCCTTTTTAGAAAGCTAATGAGCTTAGCCGGAGATACTGATCAGCAATCAGTGAAACCCGGCCCACATGCATGAGTGTGTGCCACTCAAGAGGACAGAGGGGACTGACACTAACCAATATCTATACCCTGCCCACCACCCCTCCTTTTCTTTCCCACAGAATACGATCCCTTTGGCCTATCTCTGAGGCGCAGAGAGAAAGGGAATTAGGGTTCACAAGGTTAGTGGTTCAAACCCCAGTTCCTCATGTCGGTGTTTCTAAAGCCTCTGTTCCACTAGTATCAACTCTGCCAGGCTCACCTCTGTTTTAGGGTGTTCCATTGGATGATAGTACCTGGTAACAGGTACCTTTTTTAATATCCACTTGGCTGGGGTTCCAAACGACCTGTGTCGAGCCCACCAACGTTGCGGTGGTACTCACTTGTAATGGAAAATGACTGAAACAGAGTAGAGTTGAGCCGAGTAGAAGCTAATGGAGAAGAAGTATAACGGTCTTGTTGGACGGCAGCTTTATCCACTGATAAATGGTTCAGTGAGAGAGCTGAATGATAGTTGCACTGTGTATGCAAAGGTAATTTTTTTTTTTTTTAAAGCAGTCCATTTACAATTCACTCACCAGTGGGCTGAATACGGAGCTGAGTCTTGTCGCTCTGCTTGCGGGTCATAGCAAACCAGCTTCCATCTGGGTCCTGAATCCACTCAGCAGCCTGGCAGTAGAGCAGCCCCTGGTCGACTGGCTGCAGCTTGTGAATGGTCAGCCTGTAGGCTGTAGCGCCAGTTTTATCCAGCCTGAGGTCCCCCGCTGCCATTCTCTGCCGATACGGCCCCCCAGAGCGCAAAACGAAGTCTCTTGACAATGTGACTAACTCCTGAGGTGGGGCGGTTGGGTCCTCTGGGGACCTTAAGTACCAGCCTACTGACAAGTGAGTGTGCTGCACTGTGGTCCGAGACACCTCGCAGGTAAGCTGTAGCGTGTCGCCTTCCACTTTGGACAAAGTCTGGGCCGGAGCTGTTACTGTCAAAGAGTCAGCAATAACTGAAAAACAAATAGAAGAACAGGGGCAATTATTACTTAGCGTGTATAATGGTAATTATTCTGTAATTACTCAGTTTTAGAATAGCATCATCTGCTTCCTTAAATAATATATGAACCCTTTACCTCTGTGAAAAAAAAAAGACCTTAAAGAATAGAAAGCTGATTAAAAAGGAAAACCAAATACACCCAAAAAAGCATTTTGGGGGGTTTTCAGCTATTATACATGTGATAAAGTCCATTCCACTGTTAGCTATTAATTTTATGCACTGTGAGAAAAGGTGTAAATGCAGCCTTGCTTTTTTCCCTGAGGTGACTGCCCTCCATTTCCTCTTCCATATATGACTTTCACATGTTACTGTGTGGTGATGGTATTTTCTCCATCTCACACAGACAGAATCCTCCAGAGACCCCTCTGGCACTTCTTTCAGACCGATTATATCCCATATGGCTGGCTACAGAAAACATAATAAAATGTAATCTTACAGTGTCTCACTAAACTTTTGGAACATTTGGATCACGCATAGTAAATATACAAAACAGCAAGACCGAAATTTACTGTAATAAATTCAGCCCAACCCCTTCTATCTACAATACAACTGAGAATAAAAAGGATGGGATCCAAGCCAGATGGTTGAGAACAGAAGAGATCAGAGAGAGGGGGGGTGCAAGGAAGCAGAAGATACATCAAAATGTGATAATTTCAGAAAGGAAGATGGAGTGACTCTACACACTGACAGAAATAAACATGTATAGCCTTTAAAAGGGAACCTGAAATAGCTAAAGAGGTATTTTTAGATAGGTACCAGAGCAAAACTTTATGTATGTGTGTCAGGAAGACTGAAATAGAGACAGCATTAGATCTGAGCTTCCAAAACTAAATCCATTACAGACGAGCAAAAACACCAAAAGGCAATAAGGTCAGTCATAGGGGGTGGGGGCGGATCATGCTAGAAATAAAGGTTACTGGACAAAATTTAATTGGGTAAATAATTCACACAGAGGATTCTGCGCTTTGCCATGCAGGGACTGTGACCACTTCTTAAAAGCCAGAAAATTGAAGTGCATTGTGTTTGGCTATTCACGCTCCTAAGGGAATGTCACTGTGAAGATTACAATTCAGCATGTTTGAGTCTGCCTCTGCGCAGTAACTTGCTGCGTCTAAGTGTAGATGCGTGGGAAAGAAAAGCTTTACTCTTGCATTATTTTGAATGTATGCAAGTAGAGGCCACTGTGGTGATGTCTGTCATTTGCTTTTAAAAAAGAAAGAGATATCAGAGGGACAAAAGTGCATAGAACCAAAGAGGATTTTGAGAGAGACTCAATATATGGTTATCCAGAGTTTAACAAAGCACTCAAAGAAAAAGAAAACAATGAGATAGTAATGGCACAAAAATACGGAAAGTAATCAGGTGGGCCACAATCTGATAAGACACTGCCTCCTGAAAATGGATTAAGTAAAGATGTATAAAATGTCCAGACGAGAATAAACAGTTTCTGCATTTTTGTGTCTTACAAAAACACAGACAAGGTCTGATTCAAGGTAATTTGGAAGTTCACTAGAGGTCATATTGAGTGCTCGAAAAACCACCTAGCAGCAAGGGATGCAAATGGGAGCCTTGGGCAGGAATAAAGCTATCCTGCTGATGTATTTGTTTGTTTCTTGCAATAATACAATAACTGACATGGGAATCTTACTGAGCCTGGATTAGTGTTTATATTCAAATACTTTATTTGTAACAGTTTCAGAAACAGAGCAATTAGTGGTAATGATGGTAACTGCTGGGAAATAATTGTTAAATATTATCAGTTATGAACTTCCGCAGAATCACTCTGGTGTGATCTTATGGGACTCTTCTAAAATTTGTGTTGTTTGAATGATGGATTCTCAAAGATGAAATTAAAATATAAATTAGTAGCTGATTATACATTTTGGAGTTGGTTAGTTAATTTGGACATCAGTTTCATAATCCAGTGCAAGTTACTCCTGTATCTCTTCTTTGCTCTGTGGTGTTTTCAATACACAAAAGTTCTGCACTTCAAACACTGGTTGTAGCAAAGTCCTCTCACTCTGACACTCCTGTCAACAATGAGTGAACAGCAACCTCACACACAACACACCTACGCTACAACCTGGCATTGCCATAGCAACTCTCCCACATGGTGCTGAGGGCCTGTGAGAACAGTCATTAGTTACTATAACAACCGCACCCACCAACACAATCCTGAAATCGACTTACATTCTTTCTGTAGACACACTAATGGACGGTGAAAGCAGTTAGCTGCTTCCTCCTGTCGGATGGCCCGTTTATTGTGGGCATATTTAATATTTTTGACCTCATCTCAAGGCATCTGAGCCAATCTGAGCCCTACACCAGATATGTCGGGAGGACAGAACAAATCAGATAACACCAGCCAATCTCAGCCTTTCCAGCAGTCGGGCTGAAGTTGTACACCGGGATCATCCAATAGTACCACTGACCTCAATCTGCAAAGGATTAGGAACAGCGTGAGATGGCATTCTCTGGCATACATGCAAAAAACAAAACAAAAAAAATTAAATAGAAAAACGTGCATGCACACATACTTCTGAGGACTTATTTTACCTGTTCGGTCCTTAACTGCAAACATTACAAGAGCCTTTAGAAATGAATCTAAGGACATTCTGTGTTTTTTTCTTGAAGATCACACAGCTCAGAAGCAGAATTTGTGGTAGCCGAAGCCCAGCGCTTGGGCAAATAACTCGTTTTATTGAAGAAAAATATTGACTTCTTTTCACTTCAGAAGTTAAAGGCCTCAGTTGTTGTCTGAGCTGTTATAACATCAATACCCACACTTTTGGACCAGGCAAAGTATTTTCATCACAATGAACACAGGCACTGCAGTTCATTTAAGGGTGTCTAGTTTAGTTTTGTGATATTGTCTTTATTTTATTGATTTTTTTAAATGTTTTGCCAACAATAAAATAGTACAGTCTCAGCTTTTGGGATAAATAACAGTATTTCTTAAAAAATGAAATAAAATACACATTAATATACATATACATACAAATACACACTACTATATCACCAGAAATTATTCAAATGTTTCCTTAAAAAAGAAAGAAAAGACTTAATAATAACAAAAATTACCATGTCACATTGTCCATGATAATACCAGCATGATGTTTTGTGTGATAAAGAAAAAAAAAAAAGAACGCGTTTTCTTCATGATATCAACAATATCAATGTTCCCTTGCGTGCACAGCACCAACAAAAATCCAGCCATGTCTGAGAATGAACTTCAACAACCTCCAGCAAAGCACAAAAGTTTGAACAAACTTTCATACAAACAGGAAAACTGTTCCTGAATGTGGAAACAGCAAACTGAAAGCAAAAATACACTGCCGAATACAACTAGGCTATGAAGGCACCCAAGCAAAAGATACTAGCAGCAGGTGATGTGCGACCCTGAAATTAAACAAATGACGAGTATTTCTGGAGCACTCGATAGTTATGGATGGATGGAAATTGCAGATGTGGTTGCATTGCACAAAAAGCCACGTTAGAAAACACTTTTTAATTTCAAATTTATTATGTGACAATATTGTACAGCGACCTGCTACCGGCACCTTGTGGCAATAGTTTCACACTTCGAAATAGGCAGTGTGTTGTCAATGGCAGTAAAATGCACATAATTTTCTTTGCACTTACACAAGCCTATGCCGGTAAACTGCAATCACCAATAAAACAAGCTTTTTCCCCCTGTATCTCTACAAATATCACTATTACAAGTTTCCCTGAACTGCTGTGGTATAATTTTGATTATGTTGTCCACCCCTATCATTTATATACTCCAGTACTTGATCGGGGATTTTCTACCATAAATTGCTTGGTAAATGGACTGGTTCTTATATAGCACTTTTAAACTCAATGTACTTTACACAACATTCATGCAAGCACTTTTTCTGTGTCTAAGTGTTTTCTAGCTTTCTATCTAACATTGACACACACATTCAAACCCAATGTATTGGGAGCAACTCGGGGTTCAGCATCTCGCCCAAGGATACTTTAGCATGCAGACTGGAGCAGCCAGCCTACTAACCTACCGATTAGTGGAACCTGTTCTACCTCCTGAACCACATCCACCAATTTTGGCATCAAAGGAGAGTGGCACCGTTGAGGTTTCCCAGGCTGCTTTGCAGCCTTCAACTCTTCTGCAGTGTTAGGTGTTGGCAGCGCTCCATAGATTCACATGGGGTCAGGCAAGTGGGCTACCCCAATCAAGCACAGTAATAGTAAAAGTAATAACATGGTCAGCAAAAGATTTGGTAGCAGTTCTGGCACTGTGGGGAAGTGCTAGGTCCTGCTGGAAAAAGGAAATTGCCATCTCCATGAAGTTTGTCAGGAGATGGAAGTATGATGTGCTCTAAAATTTCCAGGTAGATGGTGCATCGACTTTGGACCAACATCTGCAGGTGACCTCAAATCATTACAGATTGTGGAGAGACTTCACACTGAACTTCAAACAGACGGTATACTGTGCCTCTCCCTGCTTTCACCAGACTTTGGGACCTAGATTTGTAAAAGAAATGCTAAATTTACTTTCATCTAAGAGGACTTTGACCACTGAGCAACAGTCCAGTTCTATTTCTCCTTAGCCTGGATAAGATGCTTCTGATGTTATCTCTAGTTCAGGAGTGGCTTGATATAGAAATGTGACTCATGAGCTGCTGTGTTTCAAATAGGATTAATACAAACCAGAGGTGTGGACTCGAGTCACATGACTTGGACTCGAGTCAGACTCGAGTCATTAATTTTATGACTTTAGACTTGACTTGAAAAAATGTTCTAAGACTTGTGACTTGACTTGGACTTTTACACCAATGACTTGGGACTTGAATTGGACTTGAACCGGTTTACTTGAAAAGACTTGATATTTTACCCCAAATATAAAATTTAACATGCATATTATATAGAGATTGAAAATGTGACGTCATTCACGGGTAGAACCGCAAAGGATTCTGGGAACTCGTGGCAAGCGGTACTAGCGCACGCAGGCTTTCAATTGAAATCAGTTATACAGCGATAAAAAGAAACACAAAAATGTCAAGAAGCTGTTGTATTATTAACTGCAATAGCCGGTCGCATGACAGCCACGAGAAGCTGACGGGTAAAGAGATCGGTTGTTATCGGATTACGTCGTTGAAGAGAAATTGTTCAAGCCATGTTTCCGAAGTAACAAAGACGCGACGGATGGCCTGGATCGCAGCCATTCAAAGATCAAATATAACGTCCCAGAACACTCCAGCTCACAGGTTAGTCTGCTCCAAGCATTTACACGAAGGTCAGTCTGCTGTTGTAGTTAATACGTCATTTTCATAACATAATTAGTGATATAGGTTACAAGCAAGTCTGGCGCTGAACAGAAATTGTCGCGCTATGCTCCTTTATTTATTGTGTTTATTGTGCATAAATAGTGAATTGTCCTGACACAATATTGCGTTTCGCTTCTGTTATTATGGTACATTGACAAAAACATATACTTTTATTCACAGGATAAAACAGTTGTTTTGTATCACTAATTGTCCAGTACGATTACAGCATACAATATTATTGTCACTGCTACATTTCTGTGATGGGTACCAGAAATTATTTCCAATACTAATTAATTACCGTTGAGCTCAAAGGTCCTATTAATAAACGGTTAAGGAATGTGTATTTATGACGACAATTTGTGAGACTGGTAAACTTATGATACGTACGATGGTCTTTACTTTCTACACGGTGCATTTCAAGGTCCTGTACCCATCCGTCGGTAAACTGTACCTGGGCTTGTTGCAGTGACCTGAAGTTACTAAACTTCATGAGTGTATGCACTCACTCCAAGAACCGTATGATTATAAATATGCATATAAATATGCTAAGATGAGATAGCTGACTTCATCTAACTAGCAAATGTTGTCCAGGCTACGTTGGTGATACAGTTTTTTTTAATGTGTATGATATTTTTGTCATGCGATTTTAACATGCAGCTTATCTCAGAACTGTCGGTGAAAATTATTCTTGGAGCTAGGTTTAATTGAGCTGCATTTTAAAGAGGTGCAATTTCACAATTTGTGTATATTTTCTAAGTTCACTATTTTGTCATGTGTTGAGAAAAACACAGATTTTAAAATTACATGGTCTAATATTTACATTTAGCATAACTGCAACATTATTTTTTCGTTGTTTTTTTTAAAGACTCGAAAGGACTTGAAATTCAAAGTTTCAGACTTGTGACTTGACTCGGACTTGCCTGACATTACTTGAGACTTGACTTGAGGATAAAGACTTGAGACTTACTTGAGACTTGCAAAACAATGACTTGGTCCCACCTCTGATACAAACACATGTAACACTCACATACTAAAATTTGAAATTTAAATGTTTATAAATATTATAAATAAGAAAATATCTTTTCAGATATTCATAAACTTTAAGAATTTCTCTTTTAACCCCGGTAAAACTACCAGAGATACAAGGCTGACATTGATGAGAGTGACTCATTTCAATTCATTATTAACATCAAAACATCAAAAATCACATTCAGTCATTTCTCAGCTGCAAAACACTCTGCATGTGTTCCCTGCAAATCAGCCTTTATTATCATAGGATGAATAAACATTTCAGTGGTTTGTGAAGGATTTCAGATACCCCCCACCCTCTGCAAAACATTGACGGAGACTGGATTTCCAAAAAATGCATTTTTCACCAGTGAATCAGGTAATCTTACATTTTGAGATGAAGGTTTTCATGTGTGGATGGTTTGCATTTCTTATCCTTTTTCTTTTTTGACTGGCAGCGAAGCTGTCAATCCTCGATAAATCTTTAAAACTACGCTCTTCCTGCTTTACCTCATCTGCAATTTTTACTTTCATCTCCCTCCATTCCAGATCTTTTCCTACTCTTTCAGCTCTCTGATGTGAGTGACGGTTGTCATCCCCCAAGCTAGCCTTTTAAGTCCAGTCACATAGAGATAGAAGTGGGGGGTGACATGGGGACACACCACCATGGGGAAAAGGATTTCACAAAGATGACACATGGAAAAATAGATGATAATTTATTAAGCCTGATCTTTACATTTTAGGATGGGTTTGGAAGTAACAGGACCAGAAAAGATATCTCACCGAAAGAAAGCACCAACGGCAAATCAAACAGCAGTGTTGTGCATTTGTTGTTGTTGTTCTTTTTCCCTATATATTAGAGTTGTTGTGGATTGCAAAGATCCAACCATTCAGCACTCCATGCTGGAAGATACAGAAAAATCTTCAGTCCTCACAAAAGCAGGCCTGCTTTCTATTCAGCAAATAAAATAACTCCTGCAAACACGCACAAAGATATCATTTTTAAATCATGGGTGCCAGTGTGCGACATCTTCAGCTTTTCTTTGAGGCATTGTACAGAGTCATAAACGTTACAGAAACATGTTTGCATGATAAAATCTGGGTGGGAAAGTGAAGCGGTAGTACTTGTCCCACCCACATCATCATCATCAGTGTTGTGCTCCTAATCCCAATGCCTTAAGTGTAGCTGGAAGATCAAACTGTGGTTCTAATGAACAGTTTCCGTTCAGGATTGAATTACTGGCTAGTAATAAGGCCTGACTCACTGTTGTCATTACAGATTGCAAATAGTTGAGAAGACCAGCTGGTCACCCAGAGGTTGAGGGTTTTGGTTACAAGGTTATTGCCCAGGTCACCCGCTGCGCGGCAACCTGTCTCAGTCCGACTGACTGACTACAATCAGCCTAAAACAGATAATTGCCATCTAATTTATGAATGCAGACACACTGCCAACATGTTGCAATCAGTCGAGTCAGTCTGTGCCAATGAGCGCAACTGGTCTGCTCAATCCAATAACGAAACACCCAAATGTCAGTTATTAAGGTTTGTGGCAGGCAATTTACTGTAAATTGAACTAAATGTAACACCAAACAGCATGTCTTATTTTGCGGCCAATGCGTGTGTGATAGTTGCTGCTAAAAGTGTGTATTTACTTGGAATGAGAGGGGGAGATATTATCAGAAAGAGTGCGTAACTGGCACAGTTGGATAGCTCAAAGCTGTGAGTTGTGCCCCGTCATTCTTTACTCAGTGCTCACCTCTGAGCATTTAGAGCTGAACTGCACGTTCTGCTCCACAGGAATATTGGTGTTTTATTGAAACATATCAGAACTGAGCTGAACTCCACAGAGCATTGACGAGAGAAAGGAAGAGAATCCCAATGCAAGACAGAAACAAGAATACATCCTATTTTCTTCTTTAAAGATAGTCAAGCGAGTTCCAGTGTTTTAGGCTCTTAGTCATATTTCTACACAGAGATCAGCACACAGTGAAAACATCTCACTCTCTCTCGCGCGCTGTCTGTCTTTTACTTCCTTCGATAGGCGCTTTTACATAACATGTGTCTGTCAAAATGCATTTATTAGCTGGATTGTGTTAGTGCGATTAGATTAGTCTCGGCACAATGTTCCCAGCATCACACTTTCCTTTTCAGACACTGAGTCAAATGCAGCAACACAAATATTTCAACATGCCGGAATCAAATCTCCTATCTTACTGATATTTGACCAATTTTGCCTTTACCATCTGTGTTTAATTTGAAATAACATCTAAATGCAACACACAATGTGTTGTCAGTTTAAAGAATTAATAAGTATAACACTAAAGTAGATTTCTAAGAAAACAGTTTGATTTTTTTATGCTTTCCTGCAGCACAGCACATTATTTTTTTGTTTATTTTGTAAACAAACAAAACATGTTTTACAGCATCATGGACCACACGTTCCTGCTTTAAATGATGGTGAGATTAGGGTTGACCTTCTAACTCAAGAGTGTGGCTGTTCCTTTTTATCAGTCTATCGCAGTAGCTGCAGCATGCTGCCAAGCCAACAGTTTATTCTTTTGTTAGTGCAAAACTGGCCCAATCTCGGAGTTGTGCCCTATGTGTGGATTTTGTGCAGTCCGCCGGTGTGAGTTCCCACAGACTCCACTATAAATCTGATGTAACTAGCAACAGACGGCAACAGATTTGCAATTCATCACAGTACATTATCACAAACAGATTGCATGCAATTACCAACTTGACCCCATTCATTTGAAAACTGGTTGTAGACCGACTCCGTCTTATTGCTCTTCTGTTGCCATCTTATTGCCCCAAAGACGGTTTGAAGACGGCAACTGACTACACGTGGTCTGATATCTGCTCGTCACCTTTGAATTAACCTTTTCAAAAGTAGGGAGATTGTAAGGTGATTGCACACAGTCGCAATCATTTTGGTTGTGCTGTGGACACAAATCATCATTTTCCCTAGCATGACTACAGCTAAGCTGAAACTAATTATATAAACACACACCAAAATATATAAATAAATAAATAAATAAATAAATAAATGAAACAAACAAACCCCAAAAGCAAACAAAGTGTGATCATACATACCTTTGGCACTATATTGTATGTCAATCACAAGTGTACTGCAAGACGTAGCACTAGAGATATTTAGACACAGCTGAAATGGTTACCACTTATCAGTGGGTAAAAGCTTTAAGAGAGAGAGTGAGTGTGTGAGTGGATGTGTGTGCGTGCATGTGTTGCTGCAAAGCAAATGGCCATTTGGCAAAGCCAGTAGGGTAATTATTGTTAATTACTCTCTGAAACTAAGAGTACTGCTGAGAGGAAAACGAAGCAAGTGGGCGAGCCGCCGCTCCACTTCATGCAAGTCCAACCTCCTTGCTGAACAGACGTCACTTGCTGACCCAGTATGCCTGCTTGTGTTGCAGGCATACCGGGTCAGGAAGTTGGAAAAAGAGATTTAAATACAGAAGCTGTGCCTACACCTGTCTTTCGTATTCCTATTACCCAACATCCTGCCCATTCACATCCTCCACTCCTTTGTTATTTTCTGTGGAGCTGTCGATGAGTCAGAATGAGGGATGAAGAGGTTCAACTAAGAAAATGGGAGAGAGTAGATAAGAGAGTAAAGTGGGAGGAAAAAGAAAGACAGCAAGATGAAGACAAAGAAGAAAACCGAGCAAAAAAGCAAAGACAAACAAAGGGACAATGCTCTTTTGCTTGATACAGCTAACCACATGGATCAGCATCAATGCTTTGTTATTTCACAGCAAGAAGTAAAAAAATAAGCAAACAAAAAACAGGATAAATAAATTATTGTGTTTGTAGCCTATATTTAAGTAGTATCAATGCACCATTCAAGTGCACCAAAAACAAAACAAAATTTAAAACAAATAAACAAACAAACAAACAAAAACACATCGAGTGCACTCTCTCGGGAGTCTAGAAAAAATAATCAAGGAAGTTCATGAAACACTGCACAACTAGCAAACTCTGGTGAACTCAGGCCTACATATAGTCCCCAAGAGCCTGCACTGATAGTAAGGACACGATACAGAACAAAACAAGGAAGCAAGGGCAGAGAACGGATCAGGACTGGAAGGGAAAAAGAGACACACAAGAGCCCTTTTTATCCAAGAGGAGGGGGAGCATGTGGAAAAAAGAAAGAAGAAGAAGACAGGAGTCGAAGCCTGTCATTTTGGGATCTGGGTCCACAGCAGGGGGCACATCCATAATACAACATAAGCTTCTGATCAGATGAGAGCTGTACCTAATTGAATCTTAGATATGGAGCAAGCTCCTTCCACCCATTCTGTTTTCTGTTTTTGCATATTCATATGTTATACAACACAGGCCTACAATATCTTGTCCAAGGAAACTATTATGTTTCTGTGCTATACTTTTTTGTTCCATGAATTTTTTAAAGAACATTGTTTTACTAGTTTTTGTTCCATGTAAAATATTAATTTAATAGTTTTCTGGAAATATATTTCCTGTTCTGTTACTAGCATGGTTTGTTTTTGGTTTTCAGGTCATGTGGTGGCAACAGCTTAAAAAACCATCCAGTAGCAAAAGGTGTGTTGGCAAATTTAAGGGAAAAACTGAACGAACAAGGGCTTTGCAAACTTTCCTAACCCAACAAAATTCCTTTATAAAAAAGTCATTCTAAAAAATATCTGTTTTAAAGTCTTTCAGAACTCCTTTGCATCATCAGCATCAACATAAATTCAGGCATACGGATTAATGAGACTGGATTCCATATGTAAGGGTTAGAATTAGGGATTAGGGATGTGCTCAAGCTGTTACTACCCTGTCTTGAAGATGGAAGCGCAATGACTAGCTGCTTGATCTTTTCCACAATTGTCTCCTATTAAAAAAAGTGATACTTTTCTGCTAAATCAATAATTGTTTTTTAAAAAAAGAAAAAAGTAATTTGGGTCATCTATTAAGTGTTCTGCTGGTGATTTTGGAAATCATTTCTACCTTAATAAGATTTAAAGATTTGTGTCCTGTGACAGCTGTGACTGACAGGCTCATCTGCAGCTCACACAGGCTTCTCAACTAAATTTTGGGAGTTTCGGTTTAAGGAAACAGAAACGTGCAGTACTGACTGTTTACGTCACCCTAATGCAACTTATTATCTGTCATGATTGCGGCTGTGTGCAGGCTGGATGAGGACCCAATCACAAAGTCACGGAGGCAGGAATGAACTCAAAATTCACAGCTTTATTGCTGGAGAGCAAAACCATACAAACTAAACTGGGAAACTATAACGTAATACACAGAGAAACACACAGCCATGAATGAAGGAGAACGCGACACAGAACTGAGGGAGATGCGGACATAAATACACAGAGGGTTAACGAGGGAAGTGGGAGCACACGGGGAGACAGCTGACACAGATAATCATAATGAGACAGGGCAGGAGTGAACACAACATGACGCATACTGACGAGAGACTGTCAAAGTAAAACAGGAAGTACACAGAGGTTCAGACAGGAGGAGAGAGAGCACGGACATAACAGGCTGGGGAAAACATGGGGAAACGAGGGCTCACAAATACACACAGGGGTACACAGGGGGTAATCAAATAAGAAACATCTTAACTAGGGATGGGTACCGGGATACCGGCAGTGCAAAGGAGGTAAGTCCTCAAATCTGATGAAACACCTGGCGACATATAGCATTTTGTTAAAAGCCGAGAAATGCGTCGTATTTGATAGCTTGCTGCGAGACCTCACATCGTGCATATCTACTGCGGGTGTGGTGCCTGTTATCTGACCCGGAGTTAGCAACATCCGCAAAAAACCCGAGGAGGCGAGTCCTGGCCCCTAGCCCTGCCAGTGTAGCAGAAATGATGACGGATGATGATGGCAGCAACAGCTGTTCTTCTCTGGGCGAGTAGCTTAATGTTGTTCATGTGTAATTTACGTTGAGTAGGCTAACTGCGTTATTACATTAATGCATGTAAGGTGAACTAGCAAACACAGTTGTAGTTACATGCGGCTTTCTTCTTGTTTGATGGCAGGTACTCCCTTCATCCTGGCCAAAAAAGCTAAAATGACCAAAGAAAAAGTGGAAAACAGCTAAACATGAGAGGTTTTTGGACAAAGTTTGTTTTTTCCATTGATTAAGCGCTGCTTCCAGCCAAGAGTGATGCCATAAATCCCCTATAGCTGCAGAAAAGGCTAACATTGTTATCTTTTTTACAAAAAAAACAAAAACAGCTGAACATGAGAGGTTTTTGGACCAATTTTTTGTTCTCCATTCTTTAAGCACCGGTTTGAGCACCAGTTTGAGCACAGTTTAAGCACCAGCACCGTTTCAAAAGTACCAGTTTGGTACTGGTATTGGATAAAACCTAAACAATACCCATCCCTAACCTTAACATAACAACCTAGAAACCAAGGCATAAATGAAGAACAAAACCCAAAACACACGAAAACTAAGAATGCTGGGCCAACATGGCCCAGGATCATGACATTATCAGTAAACAGCAGAGAGAGCACCTAGAGGGTGTCCATATTGTTGCAGGGGACTTTAATAAGGTATGTTTGAAATCTGTTAAGTGTCCTACCAGGGGGACAGGACACTGGACCATGTGTAGAGCAACATCAAGCAGGCCTACACAGTAACAACCCTCCCCCATCTAGGACAATCTGACCGTCTCTCTTTGCTCCTCATCCTTGACTACATCCCCCTTAGGAAACAAACTCCTCCAAGCACCCAGGTCATTAAAGCACAGCCTGATGATGCAGGAAGACCTACATGAGGATGTACAGTGTTCAACACTATAATCCCAGACATTATCACCACCAAACTGGACCACATTCAGACCCCCCCATATTTAGCTGCTCCTGGATCAGACTTCCTAACCAACTGGCCTCAGGCTACGTCCACACTAGCCCGGATAGATTTGAAAACGCGTCCACACTAGCGTTTTTAGTCGTTTTCACAGAGTTGTGCGTTCACATTGAAACAACCGAAA
This sequence comes from Copadichromis virginalis, assembly GCF_057382275.1. Taxonomy (NCBI): domain Eukaryota; kingdom Metazoa; phylum Chordata; class Actinopteri; order Cichliformes; family Cichlidae; genus Copadichromis; species Copadichromis virginalis. The sequence goes on from NC_140633.1 coordinate 22,467,749, forward strand.
ACGCTTACGTTCCATTCCTGCGCATGCACAAAAGCGAGTGAGAATTAAAGAATTTGAAGAAAAGCTATCTGGAGCATGTATAGACTGATATTAATCTTTTTTTAGGGCTGTCAAAATTGAGAGCAATCAAAACAACTGCTGTATAATGCACTCCGCTATCTATGTTTAATTGGTCACATGACTGCATCACATGACTAAAATGCGTCATCGTTTTAGAAAGTCTGTGTTTTTGAGCGTCCACACTGCGACAGGACAGCTCAGTTTCGAAATATGCGTTTTCAAGAGCGTTTCCAATACGCTGCGTTCGTTTTTCCTTGAGGAAAACGCCTTCTCAGTGTGGACGGGAGGCCAAAGCGGAGAGAAAATGATGCGTTCTCAAACAAAAACGCATTAGTGTGGACGTAGCCTCAATCAGTCCGACTTGGCCCCCGCCGTCACACAGCACCGGATCCCAGCAGGGTTGCCTTCTCAGCCCTCTACTTTACACCCTGTACACATATGACTGTACACCAACCCACCCAACGAACGTCATCATCAAGCACGCCAATGACACCACCGTGGTTGGGCTCATCAGGCTCAGAAAATAACCTGAAGCGGAACATCCTTAAAACAAAAGAACTCATAACGGACTTTAGGAGACACAGACGGGTCTACTCTTCTCTCTTTATATATGGAGAACAAGTGGAATCTGTCTTCACCTTCAGGTTCCTGGGCACCCACATCTCCAGTGATCTCACTAACGCCCTGGTAAAGAAGGCCCAGCGGTAGCCACACATCCTGAGGAAGTTGCTGCTGGCCTTCTACAGCTCCTCAGTGGAGAGCGTACTGTCCTACTGCCTGTGTGCAGCTTTCCTGTTCTCAGGAAGTCTGAACACCACATTTGTAAATCAAATAGTTGATAAACCTAAAGTCAGAGACATGTAAATGTTTTTTTTAATAAAATGAACGTGTGTGTGTGTGTGTGTGTGTGTGTGTGTGTGTGTGTGTGTATATATATATGTTTTCCAATACAATATAATATATAAAGTATAATTTCAATGAAACAGAAAACATGATGTTTTTCATAGTGTTTACAACCACATAAGTGTATCAACATCATCTCTGGGCTCATATTGTAAGCACGCACAGAATTTCTGAATCATCAAAGTGCTGTTTAAAAAGAAATGTATCAAACTTCTGTTAACTATCATTATATCCTCTGCAGATGAACGCATTGCATGTTCTGAGCTGAGTGTGCAGAAATAATATAATTCATATATTGTAATGAATACATTAACCATTGTTTATTATCACAGCTGACAAATTGCAGCCCTGTAGTGTAAAAAAACTCATTTAGAAAAATTATTAAAGCAGACAACAAATTAGTGCCTGATTTGAAAAGCAAATTATCGACTATGAGTGGAATATCTCACACTATCTTGACCAATCAAAGAGGCCTCTGCACTGCGCTATTATATCACACCAAATCCAATCTTCTAAAAATGTGAAGAGAGATGAAATAGAAATCAGGGGGGTGAGCTGAGAGGGGTAAGAGGATATGAGAGATCTTACAGATGCTGTTATGAGATTTTCAGTGAGGAGTCGGTGCTCTACCGCTATTGGAACATCACTCTGGGTGGGTGTTTGAGCGTCAATGTGTGCCATACGCTGTAACACAAAGGTCACGGTGACCGAAAGGAAAAAGGCCTCTTCGTTTAATAAAGGGGTCTCTCAAGCATTCCTTTGTCTCTCTCTCCGCCATGCATGTCTGGGCTCTGTCCCATTTTTCTCCTCACTCAAGTTTCATTCTAGCCACACACCAACACCTTCACTATAAACCCTTACTCCCTTATGCCCTCTCCACCACACGATCTGGTGAGTTTCCTTTGTTAGACAAGTTGCTTGTCAGCACCTAATTATCACTTATTTTCCTTCTTTTTTTAGTTGACTTTCTCCTCCAGCTCATCTTTTTTTTTTTCAAAACAGGAAGGCATCTCGATCCCACTTTAATCTATTCTTTTTTTTTTTTTACATCACATAATTATCAATTCTTTTTTTAAATTCTTGTGTATTCTAAACTAGTTAATGAGTGGCATCCTGTCCATATGACACTGTGCAAAAAGAAATCAGACATGGAGAAACAGAGCGAATCCCCTGCCTTTTTCCTTTCAGCTCATTATACCTAAAGGTGGAAGGGACAGGCACATCAAAGATGGGCGGTCTCTCACACTCTCTCTCACTCTCCACTTTCTCTCTCTCTTACAAACTCACCTAAACACACCGAACGTCAAGCCTGAGGGAACAGCTGCTCTCTGACACACATAGATGGGGATAAGTGACTGAGGTATTTCCCTCTGTGTGCCCAAACATTTCCTCCAGAGCTGTGACTTAGCGGTGATGGGTCACTGAATCATGCACAGCGCTAACGGACATGATGCTTATCAACATTAAAATTTAGAAAAAAATAATATCAAAATCGAGTACTTCATACCATGAGTTGCTTTCCAAAAGCATGAATCTCCTGCCATCTGTGCAACAACCACAGGGGTTCTGATAGAATTTGCAGTACAAACGTCCACGGTCGCTTGTGAGTTGTAGTCTTCCCTTCTTGTAATAACCCTCTACCTACACCTCTGCCCCACCTGCTGCCTCCACATTGCTCCTCGAGTTGAGCTTCCATTACATGACTAATAGAGGTGTTAGGACATACACACCTTGAAAAAGTTAAGAGCAGCAATTCAGTGTATGAATGTTAACAGAGACAAATCAGGAGGAGGGTTATGCAACAGCTATGGCTAAAATGGAACAAATGTTATCTGCTTTTGTTAAAATAGATCACTTTTTAACTATGAGCCTCTTGCAATATTGTTGGTTAAACAGCATGTGTGTACATAAAAGTTGAGAAATAGCATTTGAGAAATAGCAGTGATACACTAATTAGCTTTGTGCGAATGATGCTCATACTAGTTATCAATGTGAAGGCGTGTGTGGTAAATCAGAAGTTTTATCTTGATCTTAAAGTCCAAATTCACACTGCAGTTGAAGACAGCAGCAGTGAATGTAAACAGTTGTCCAATAAAACTGCCGAACTCGTAATGTGTAATACCACTGCTGTGGTGTGTGTCTAAATAAGGGCAGAAATAAGAAGGTTCTATTTGTGAATGTGCTGCAGAAAAGTTTAGTGCCTGTGAGGGCTGGAAGACTCCAGTTTACTACTACGACTACTAAAACAGCATCCCTCCCAGCTCCAATTTCTAAAGTAACAGGAACCACAGACAGTAGAAGAAAAACATCATCCACTGGTTTCTGAAGTCCCACTCTGAAACCTCTGTCAGTGCAGTACACAGAAAAACCAGATGTGAGGTGGAGGAGCGGGTTTCGCTGTAAAACTGCTTGCTCGTAGGTTTTTATCAATTAAATTGTTGGCCAATATGCGCATGAATATTATAACAGATAAGGCACCTTTTTAAGGCAGTATGCCCAGAATAAAAAAATCTGTTATCAATTTTCATTGCTATAACCTAAGAATGAGTAAACAGAATCAGAATCAGAAAACAGGCCAATAAACTCAGCAGGAAATTGTTTACAGAGGTCAAGTCAGAAAGCTGTTTTCCCATAGACATCGGAAGTCTTTTTGCAGCCACAGCTATTTCCACCCGAAGGCTTTCAGATAGACTGCAGGTTTAAGACACTTACAGACTGTTTTTTTTGGGGTTTTTTTGACTGGCTGGAAGCTGCATCCATGTTTTACGCTGTCTAAGAAAGGAACACAGCACTGGTAGTCTGGTGAAAGCTGCGGTATTTAAAAGATTTCTCAAAGATTTTCAACTGAGCTGGAAATATAACCACAATATAAAGTATGAATAACAATATAAATAATAATCAGAATTATGGAGTTAAACTTACAATCCAGCAATGATCAAGTGATTATGCCTGGGGTAAAAAGATTTTTTTTTTTTAAAAATGTCTTCAATTTGATCTTTTTAATGAACTGAAACTGTGGCCTTAAAAAAAATCCAAGCACCCCAACCCAACAGTGAACCCTCTTTCAAAGACACTTAGATCTTTTCCTCAGAACCAAGAAGGCATGCTCGGGATTATTATACGTGCCGCAGAGCATGAATTAATGTTAACTGCTTAATTGTACCATGTGGGCTCCTGTGTGGAATCATCTGTGTTCATTGTCTTTCTCTGCTCATTTATTTAATTTCTTTCTTCAGTTTTGTCTGGTATAAATTCACCGGTGTATCTCGCTAGTTTGCTTTTATGAGCTTTATGTGAATTTGTTCACTTTCTTGAGCTGTACAGCACGGGTATAGAGGGAGTGGAATAACAAAAGAAGAAAGTGGGAGAAGAAAAGAAAGACGGGCAGTGAGTGAAAGAGTGGGCTTTGTTATTGTGGCGGGAGAACGGTGACGTAGAGTTAAAAGGCTGAATTTTGCGATAAGAAAGGGATCCACGGTGTTTCAAATATGAAACGGTGTTTACACAAAGGCAGAAGAGGGGGATTTAAGACTAACTAAGATGCACAGGAACACGCACGGGCACACAAGCGCATACATACGCACAAAATATGACACTACCTCTTACTGAGGACCAGCCAGGAAATGAGCCTGAGTGAGTGAGTGAGTATGGAAGATGGAGAGTAAGCAAGAGATTAAAAGGCAAAGCGTGAGAGGAGGGGTAGTCTGAAGAGAGGTGGGAGTATGAAAGACAAATCTTCCTAAGAGCGTTTGAGAAGAGCTGTGTGCAAAGCTATCGTTGACTGAAATCCTTTAGAGCATCAAAGATTTACTCATCATGCCTAAACACATGAAATATTCCTTCTACCCCACCCTTCCCGATTCGGTATCAACCTCCTCTTCCCCCCCCCCTGCTTTCTCCATGTTTCTCTTCTTCATCAGCTAAAGACCAACTTTATATGTCTTTCCATCTGTCATACGCTTCCTTTAATATCTTCCATCTGGCCATGTATTCAAATAACATGAATTACAGCAAACACTCTGCACCCAGAAAACGAGAAATATAAACAGACACCACCCCAGTGAGGGTTTGTTAGTTTTTATCCGTTGCTACTGTCCTGAAGGTTGTTAGCACATGTGCAGGCTTTTGCTCTGACGGCCAATAACATCCCAGAGTTAAGCGCACTTCTACACACAAACACAGATGCTGCCACGCAATACTCTGTCTACCTACAGGCACACATGAGTGCACCCGGGCAAAGGAATACAACATGCGCAATTATTCACGCACCTTTTCCTCTTGCATACTACAAGCGGCTTTCATCAAGCATATTATGATTGCAATATTACTGGAGGTGGACGTATTAAAACTAATAGGCTCCATCCCTGTCCTGCACTAGCTGCATTTTCTACTCCTGCCTTACAGGAGCTCCCACCATTTTCCTTCATCGTCACTCCAGCCCCAGATGGTAAAGCACTGTGACCAATTAAAGACTTCCCTGAGGATAGAACCAGTTATAGCCCCAGCCATCTGACCATTTCTGTTTTCTAGTGTGTGTATGTGCATGTATAAGCCTTGCAAGAGATATCAGTGCTTTTTAATCAGACTACAAAGCCTTGTTTTTTGGCCAGTTCCATACTCCCTCTCGCTTAAAAAGCATATACTGGCATACAAGTCCAGGAATAGTCATCTAGAGCCTTTGCTTGGCTCCTCCTTCGTGGCTCCTGTATCACCACATTGAATCAAGCTAGAGACAGAGTCAGGGTCTATTAGTGGTGAAAAGTCTTAGCAACTGTACACGTGCTCTGTTACCATTTCAGAAATGGTATCACTGAAGGAGATGGGTGACAAAGGGAGGTGGGCAGTGCTCAATCACTAGGCAACCATCCAGCAGGGCAGCAGATGAGGGAGCAACTGTCTGTATGAGCTGCCAGCACTGAGGGAAATTAGGCATGTGCCAGCCCTGCTCCTCTCACTCTCTCTCACCCACATGCAACACACCCACACGCTCACACCCACTTCTTTCCGCACACATCCCAAGGTGGCCACCCAGGCACCGGGGCACAGGTGGCAGCATATGTTTGTCGTCTGCTCTGAGGTCAACTGAGAGGAAGAAACCGACTGCCCCTGTCTGCTCATGTGTGAAGCGTCAGTCCGTACTTACAAAAGCTTTTAGATACTTGCAAGTGTGTGTGTGTGTGTGTGTGTGTGTGTGTGTGTGTGTGTGTGTGTGTGTGTGTGTGTATGTACACATTGTTAGAATCTGTACAGCAGATTTAAGATAGTGTTTTGTCCCCGAGTTGGAATTTGAAGGCAATGAGCTTGCTTGCCTCGGTGCTGCTTCACTAAATTGAGTTAAGCCTCCCGGGCTTCTCTACTTTTATTTTTCACTTCTACACCAGCACTTAAAAAAATAGCCCGTGGCATTCATCCTACACTCAAATCCACTACATCAGACATTTTAACTAAATCTCTGTTTCCCATTGCAAATAAAGAGGCCGTGATTAGTATGCTAATGAGGTGGGTGTGATGCTAATCTTTAAACCGGTATCCATTTAGTCTCCATCTCCTTTAACCGTCCTTTGCATATGCCTGTCAATAAGGACAGCTAAGAGTATACAGAACTATAAACAACAAGGTTACCCATGAAAACTTAAAGTAGTGCAACATCCCTGTCAACTTGCTCTGTGCAGATAACATTGTTAGAGCCTTTTGATTAAGTTGATACTTAACATAATCTACAGCTTCTTATCCTGCGTGGTCTTTCTTCCACATGCTTGATGCTATGTATGAGCCATCAGCATGGAGGCCCAGTCCCGTGAAGTGTAGCTTCTGTGCTTGCTACTACAGCCAGTTGTGCTGCACAAATGGTAAGATCGTTGCCAAAGATTAGTTGGCAGAGCACGAAAAATTTATATGGGTGGAGTAAAGAGTAACTCAACAATGCAACTATTCTGCCATTGCACACACAGGACACGTTATGTCTTTTACAGTTGTGCAAGTGTCATGCCCTGCCACATGGCAGGCCGTAAATGCCAGTATTTGTGTATGCTCTTGTACATAAAATAATGTGTAAATACATTTGGATGGTGGTGTGCATCCATATTAAAAGGGGTTACTGAAGTGAGAAAGTCCCTCCCCCCTTTTTTTTTTTTTTTTTTTTTATTAAATGAGGCTTCCAACCAACCGCCAACTTTAAACAATGGAGCAGAAGCATCCTGGAACGCACTCAGAACCGTGTGACTGCTCGAGGATATTACACTAGAAGTTCCACTCTTTACCAACACATTTTAACAACGTGAATACAACCACTCATTAGCAAATTCATTCACATCCATATTTATGATGAATTCATATTCAAACGGTGGCTGTGCTCCGTTAATCTCGCAGAGGAGGCAGCAGGCCCCTGAGGGTTAGCGCTTAGCTAAGCTAATCAAATCAACCAGAGGAACGGTGGAGTATCTTGAGCCCATTACATAAACATTAATACACACAAATGCATGTGCATCCACGTGCACATGCATTTGTGTGCATACAAACATGCATTTTATAGTTTTCTAATTTGTTGACACACGAAATCCTTTCTCATCTGCCAAACTCAGTGGTGTAGGGCAATGAGCTAAATGCAGAGCACCACTGACATCGTTAATATTTTTGTAAGTGTTACAGTCAAAATCTGCAAGGCAGTGAATGTCTCAAAATGTGTCTGTAGGCAATGATGGTTTTCAGCTTTGTAACAGCAATAGCTGGCCCATCTTGCACCTTAGTAGTTTTCACAGGTACAGCAAGTCCCTTACAAGATCCAGGACCTGATTTGGTCCAAATCTTACTCACTGTAATAGGGTAGAGTGGTGTGAACTGAGCCCAGCTATCATAATGTTCCCAATATAAAATTGCTGTTTTAAACTGTGTACAGAAAACATGATTGTATTTTTTAAACAACTATTCTCTTCTTATTCGTTTGTTTAACACTATTTTGAGTCAGGGTCGTTATCCTGTTTACTTAGACCGTACCAATTTTAGATCCCTTCTTTAAAAATAATGTTATGGAAGTCAGGTTCCAGTATTTGATCCGCTTGCATTTGAGTCTAAAATGTTGGAACTGTTAGTATCGGCAACCTCATTAGTTTGGTCTTCTGTGACTTTGGCAATGTACACAATTAATTTGTCCGATATCCAAACTGCTTTCTAACTGAACGCGTCTATTCAGTGTTTCAAAGTCACTCGAGTGTCAGACAGTTGGCAGGACCTAAGAGGCATCTTAGAGCGGTACCTAGTGTCAGAAAGACATATGTGATCTTGACTGTTTTGGGAAAGGTCTGAAGATAAATTTAAAATGTAGTTGCTTAACTGCCAGTTTTAAAGAGCCATAGATTGGTAGGAAAATATAATTTCGGAATCATTTTTATCTACCCACTACACAGTTTGCACATGTACATACAATAAAGTCCGACTTGTCCTACATGACTACAGAGAATCAAGGTATCCTATGCAGCACTATTATACTCAGTGCTACATGTTCTATTCAGTGGTTGTATTGTCTAACACGATGATCCACCGGGTTGTTAAAGCCCTCTTCACTGATGTTCAGTGTGCTCCAATGGGAGCACTACAGCACCATCCCTCTCAGACTCAATTATGGGTGCGACATCTGTCCTGACTGACAGCTCACTACATTGTGTGACTGTGGCTGTGTTTGCGTTTCCAGTGTGCATGCATAAATGTGTCTGCGTATGGTGGGTAAGAGTGGCAGTAATGTTATCGAGCAGGAAACCCCGTCGGCTAAAGTGGATGAGATGTGCAAGAAATTGCAAGCCAGCCACAGTGATAAAATCTCTTTCCATCTGGAGTCCTGCCTGGTCGGCAGCTTAGAGCCAGTTTGTGCATGCATACGCACACATACACACGTTTCTCTGTTTCTGAACACACTTAGTCATAATGCATTGCCTAGCTCCTTTCCTTTTAACTTTTTAGCCAAATCTTTGACAACCTTTGCACTAGCCTGAAAACCAAATTTAACCCGCCAAAAAAAGCCATTTGAAGGTCACAAAAGGAATGCCTTCACTGTGTTGGTTGACTCACACAAAGACCAGAAGATCTGTGTAAGTGCAAGAGGCGTGCACAAATGGAAGGAAAGGAAATCTAATTATAAAAAGAAACAGAAGGCTGTTAAGGCAAATCTGAGGGGAAGGAAAGAAATTTAGGTGTCACTGCAAGGAGAGACAAAAGAGATAAAAAGCTCCAGTCACATTCAGGCCTGTGCTCCCGATCAATACCAAGAGACACAGAGATACAGCTTCCCCTGTCTATTCATCTGCTCTTTCTCTCCCCTACTCGCCCCTTTCCCCCCAAACAGGCAAACATTTTACTCTTTTTTATTTTCGACACAGGGCTTCATCTTCCCTTCTTCCCTTAAAAAAAGAAAAGAAAAAGAAATTCCTCCCTTCATATTTTTCATCCTATTTTTCCTCATCAGCCTTTATTCAATCACAGATTTCCTCCACAATCTTGCGCTTCAATCACCCTTACAGCTTTCTCCTGTGATAAAGCTCAGTGAACAGCTGTATTGACAAAACCATATACCTGCATGACAAACATGGGCTGGGGGGGCTGAAGTCTGGAGTAGGAATTGACTCTGTAGATTGATGGAGTGAGCGGGATTCAGATGGGGAGACAGCATAGAGAACAGGAAAACAGGGGAGGGGGGGTGTCTTTGTACGAAAGATAGTGAGATGACATTTTCTTGTTCTGTCTATCCCATTAAGTGAAGCAGAGGAGTGCAGCTTGGCAGCATTGAATCCTCTGCGAACAGAAAGGCAGGGGAAACGCACAAATCAGACACGTGCACAGTGCTGAGCTCAGCAGAGGCATGATCCCGCCACTCTCATTGGGAACGTATGTTTTTAGCAGTGCACAGTCTCAGCAATGCTTCGAAAAATCCACACTCCTCTTTTCCCCTTTCCCTACACATTATGACCTTTGTTGGGCATCACTTCACTACATAAGCACATTTTTTTTATTACTGGGTCAACAAAGGGGAAGAAGTGCTCCCCTTCAGACCCTATAAGCACTGCAATGGACAGAACATGTTTTTTTGCAGATTGGTTTAATCTGCAAACCAATAATTGCATAAATTCATTATCTGGACTGTGCCTGGATCACTGCTCACTAACTATTAGTTCTAATAGAACGGTACTTGTCATTGGGAAACATCAGGAAGCAAAGTTAATCATATCTAAAGAGGAATTGTAAAGGACATTAAAGGGACAAATGGTTATAGCTGGAAACGTAGGTCAAAACATCTCCAAAGAGCAGGTCAGAAGAAGAGCTACAACATCACAAACTGCTAAAAGCAAAATGTGGCTGTGAGAGAAAAAGATTGCAAAGCATGCAGAAGACTGCAGACTGCTGGAAGTGACAGTTAATGAGCGCAAGACTGATCAGAGTACCCGTGGTGACCCCGTCCACTCCTAGAATGTGCACAATGGCAGACATGCATCTGAAGGAGACCATCTGCTGCTACTGCCTTGGTATTTGATATCACAGGGCGCCTTCAGAAGTGTCTTGAAGTCCATACTGTGACAGATCAGCTGTTTATTGTGGCTGGTTGGTGTAGGGGGAATTATGATTAATAGAAACAGGCTAACAGACTTGTAATGATAACAGACATTCACCTGTGCTTTGCACCACGCTAAAATAGCCTCGAAGGAAACTCAACAATGTAGGAAAAACATCAAAACACACACCGGTATCTTTAAGCTGGGAAAATAAAAAATGAGCCTGCAACATACGCACAAAGATAGAAAAGGAAATACAAGTGTTCAGCATCCTATGGACTCACTTACACAGATGCAATGTTGGCAGTCTTTTTTTTAAATATTTGTTCAGTCATGGTTTAACTTATAAAGTGATTCATTTTGCTTTCAAATACTGGTTATTTGTTTTTTAATAATGTTCATTTTTATGCCTGAGAACAGAATATGAGCTGGGTAAGAGAATACACAGCAGAAAAAAATAAGGAAATTAAATAAATGAAATATGAGCCATAAAAATAACCAAAATAAAAACTCTGGAAAAATTGGGTATTTTGCTGTGGTTTGTTATGAATTTGTTTTTGGGTTTTTTTGCCCAACGGTATTTGAATAATGGGAATCTCCAAGGTCTCAGCTCTAGTCTTTTACTTTTTCCTCTTTCCTTCTCAGACGCCTCAATTTGTGCTGGCTAATTGCATTTAGGAGTTGCATGGCAGTTGGTAACTGCATTAACCTCGGGAGTCACATCAGGCAGAGACTATTTAAAAACGCACCCCTATAGCACCAGTTGTATTGTGGGTAATGCCTCTAGGAGGCGTAACCAATCACATCGGAGTGAGACGAAGAGCTCATCATTTATTGGTCACACACTCTTTTCAGCATCGCTCCACTACCTATTTCCAATACTGCCTCCTTCTGTCCCTATTCCCCTCTTTTCCAATTTCCTTATGTCTGCCTTTTTTTTCTTATTTTATTTTATTTTTCTTTAACAAAAAAAACAAAAAAAACAACAACACACCATATATTGAAACTTTTACTTCCTCAAAACTGCTTGCTGCCAAATGTATTTTTTTCTGATGTCACACATCTCAAGATGGACATGTTCTTCTTTTCGCTCATTTAGAGAAGGCGAATAACAGAAAGCCATTTGTTCATGAACTTACCATGGCTTTGATTACCCATCTTTTTTACTCTGTTACTACAGTCCTGGCTTCTGCCAAACATGGAGGCTAGAATCTGTATATGTGCCAGCACAATGACTCCTGTGTCTTCTATGGCAGTGAGGGTATATGGAGAGCAGCATGTCTCAGCGAGGGCTTGTTGTTCTGCTAGTTGTTGGACAAGCTTGCACACAGGCTGGTGCGTAGGATAAGGACAACCGTGACGGCCATGTCAGGCTGTTGTCCTTTTCTTCTGCAATCTGATGTGTAGGAGGAAGTCAAACAGGCACAAGCACACACACATAGAAAGAAAGAAAAATCACACACAAGAGCATACACCCAAGTAAAACAGACTGAGCTTAGTCAGCCTCCAACTTAAGAGAACGGAGGTGTACAAAGGGAAATGCCAGGTGATCTTTGACTTTAAAAAGCTTCACATCACTCAGGTTAAATGCACGCCTTATGTAATATTTGACAATGACAGTGGAGCATGCATAAACAACAACAACAACAACAACAACAATTATTACAGTAAAAGCACATGATTAAAAAACAGGAAAAAGGGAAAAATGGTTATGCATTTATGCGACATATACCCTCTATTGTGATGACCATAGCAAATTGTGGTTCACTCAACCCAGTTTGCTAATCTAGTAAAGCGGTGTGAATCATAATTATTGCTCTGTCAAACAGTCATGTGGAGCTTTACATCTGCTGCTGTCCAGACTTCCCATCAGAGCTGCCCACTGAAAGCTGAAGGTTTAAAGCAGCAGGCGAGCATTCAACATATAACAACGTGAGCAGCGCTTCTGTTTAACTGATGAGAGAAACTAAATCGTTTACCTCATCACAGATGTGGGAGAACCTGCAGCAACTGTGAAGTGCATGCAGACAGCTGTGATTAGGCTTCTGTAATAAACCCTTAAGTGTTTAGATGTACTTAAGTTTAACACTCAGGCTAAGACAGACTAAGGTAAAAACAGAGAAGCATGGTAGATTGTTTTTGTTTTTTTAAAGGAGTTAAAATCATAAGCAACATGCTTGAATAGAAAGACAGATGATGTTTCAACCATGACTCTAGTAAATTCATATTGGTGACACAAAAGAGCAAATACTCGAATCATAATAGGAAACTACTAAATTTGATTTCACTAACAGAATTCTAAAACATCCCACACACATTTTCAACCCTGCAACAAAAAAAAAATCGACAATTTTAACACAGTTGGGTAGCTGCGATGAGTGTACCACCAATTCATTAAATAACCAAATGTAAAACAAGATCACAATCCACTTCTGCTTGTGTGTTTAACAAAGGCAAGAAAATATTTTTAGGGTGTTTTCACACTTTAACCTCTTGGTTTCGTATCCTTTCACACTAAGACAAATCCAAGTGAACAAATGTCCCACAGAAGTACACTCGGTCTGCTTACTGGCCTGAAGTGTCTCAGAAATAAGCAACAAAAGTAAATACAGGAAGACTGTTTTTGATTAGTGGATAAACAGAAAATCTACATTTATTTTATGCTACAGTTTGTGTACATCTATAGAACTTTTCCAACAGTCAGATTGCTTTATGTTCAAGGATGCAGCAGTTACTTCAAATATGTAATGTACGCCCGAGCTGGGTTAGATCGAGATGATGTAAGTGAACCCTTTTGGAGCTCAACTGGAACCAGACTGAGAGCACCTCCTCCAAAGGGCCATGATGCGGTTGTGCTGGTACCATCTTTCGCAAAAGAGCAAAATGAATCTGACTTCTAAATAACAAAGGTGTGAAAGAACATTGTGCTGTCAAAGTCAAGCTGCTTTCCCAATCCAAATGCACAGAGGAAAATAATAAAATGTCAAATCTAACCTTTTCTCCTACATACTAAGGATCTTCCCGTGGTTTGGAGCCATTCCATAATTTAGTGGATATAATCCAGAATGTGTGCAGTGGTGGCTAATTATCATTTGCACAGGTGAAATATTGGTCTTTTGGGACCAAGCAGAGAAACCTTTTCAGCTGATTAATGGCTTTACCTTCATGGAGGATAAAAAAAAGTCAAACTTTCTATCTACCCCCTCCCTAAAAAAAAGAAACAACCCCTTTCAGATAAAAAGAGAAGCAGGTATCCCATTTCAGGTAGTCAATAACACACAGTTGTTGTATCCATCTGATAGACAATACAGGATGTTAAACAAAAGGTCACAGTATCGTGCTGAATAATGTGCAGGTTCATGGCTGAAACTACTTCCCTTTAGGCAGCAAGTGTTAAGTTCCACATTAAAACCCTTCCCTGCTCTTTGTACAGAAAGATGACAGTGGATGAAACATATCACCTTGAGTAAGACTTAATACAGTAGTACTCAGGGCACAGATTACTGTGCAGCCTTCTTCCCCTACAATTAACCCAGCCACCCCACTGCCAGACACTCACACAGACATATCCCTTCTGTCTCCCTTTCTATCTCACTTCCTACATGCCTATATGTCTTTCATAATACTCCCTGCTTACGATCATCCTTTGACACTACCCTTGAAACACAATTCCTCAAAGGCACCATCAGCAAAGGTTTTTTTAAATACATCAGAGGGAGATCAAATTAGAGAAAGGGGCCGGGGTTGATGATTAATAGAAACAGACACGTGACAGTATGAAAGCCAGACGAATGTGCTATAGAAGAGAAATAGGAGGGTGAGAGGAGGGAGAACAAGGTATTGTTTGCTCACAGTGGTCCAGGGAGGCAAACAGCTGCCAGGGGAATACACAGGGACTCAAAAGCACAGTAGAGGAAAGGGGAAGAAATGGAGACCCTGCTGCGTACCCCTGACCCTAGAAACTGGGTTAAGAGGTTAGAGACACAGAAAGAGGCTCAGATAACAGTCCCTCAACACCTCCGCTCACATACTCTGTCTAGCTCTCTCTCACACACTGATCTATAAATACTATGTGCTATCAGCACTGCTGTTTCACAGCGCCCTGCAACTGAGCCCTGCCCCACATTCAGATCATACTGCTCATGCTAGAAAATACAAACCACTGAAGTCCTAATAATAACTTATTTGGTGAAAAAGAAAGCTAAACTAACCATTGATCTTCTAGGCAAACAATGTCTTTGCAATGGTGACTCAAAAAGTATGCAAATATTTGCATTTCTCAGCTCGCAGTGATACTGTGCTTTCATCCCATCGGAATCTGCTTTGACCTTAAAAGGAAGGTCAGTCGTGAGAGAAATAAAGGCATGAAGTTATGGGGGGAATGGAGTGACAGCTGTGTCTTCAGTACTGCCTTTTGGGTAGATGTGTGTATGACTCCGGATGTGTGTATGACTCCGGAAAATAAGGAGCGGGAGAGGGGAAACTACTGACTGCTACAGTCTCACATTCTGCCAGTACACTGAAAGAGCCCACGGCAATAGATAAATGGGTGGTGTGGGAATACCTGTGTGGATGCGTCTTGGTTTTCCCCCCGTTCAAAACAGGTGGGAAATACATGACAATGTAGTGGAGGGGAAAGTCTTTCAATGCATGTTTCAGTGTGCGCAGGTGCTTTTTTTTTACAATTATAATTATCCTAACAGTCACTGATCAAACTGTTATATCATTACGCCAAAATGGATGTTTTTTTGTTGCTTTTTTTTTTAGCTAATTTGATTTAATAAATTAAAGTTTTCAAATTTCTGCTAGCAGAAAGCAGTAGAATATACAGTAATGTGAAAAAGTCTTAAGCCACTCCACATGTCTTTATATTTGGGTCCCAAGATATAACACTTTCTTGTATTTTTTTAGTGCTCTCGAGCAAAAGTTCTCCAGCCTTTTCACCAATTTTCCATCCAGTTCTTGTACCCGATCTTTTTCACAGGAATGCTTTTTTTTTGTTTGTTAAGCCACTAAAAACTGACCTATGAATCATTCAAGCATTAAAAAGGCACCTAACACAAAGGAGGAAATCATCCATCATGTTCATCGATGGGCTAGCCTCCCTAGAGCACTACATTACTGAAGCAGTTCGAGATCATCTTGACAGGAAATGGAAACAGAAGGCAGCCAAAGAAGAGCTTTGAATGTCTCAAGAATGCCTTGAGAACTATTGTTGAAGATTATTTAAAGAAATTAGAAGAAAGGCTGTGTTGAAGAATAAAGTTCATACCAAATGCTGACTTTCAAGATGTTATGTGTACATGTTTCAAATCGCTGCACGTAGTTCCCATCCTAGCAAAATATTAAGAAATGAGGGGTGACTCGAGACTTCTGCACAGTACTGTATATCTGTGAAGTGGCACATAAACTGCACTGCTGCAGAGGTTAGATTAGTGCTAATGAACCTCTGTTTGAAAGGTGCAAAGCAAACCTCCTCTCCCTAAGCTGAATGCTAATTCAGTATAAAATCTTCCAATTATGTTTCTGTATGCCTATCACAGATGTCACATTAGCTGCATGCTCATGCTCAGCTACACACAGTTTTAGTACCTGTGGTACCGAGATGTGGTTTGAGTGCGTGTGTGTGTGTGCATAAGCTTGTTTCTGTGTGTACACGTGTGCTCTTAGAGACTCACCAGTGAGGTTGGTGCGTGCACTGTAGGATCCCAGGTACCGCCCGTCTGTATTGGGTGTGTAACACTCAAACAGACCTTGGTCCTTGGCCTGTACTTTGGTGATGTGCAGCACAGCTGAGTCACTACTCAGCTTCTCCACAAAGATCTCCCCATTAGTCACCCTCTGGGAATATACGGCATAGGCATAGTTTTTCGTAGCTGTGCTCACAATGCGAATCTCCCGGTCTGGTACTGAAGGGAGGTACATGGACCATTCGAAGTTCTGCTCCGTCCCCTCTTTGTAGCCCGTCACGTTGCACCAGATGGTCACGTGTGAGCCTTCAGTCCGTACGAGCGGCCCACTCTGCACCGTTACCACTCGCTGAGCCACAGCGACACCGGCTAGAGATGGAGAGGTAGTGGGAGCAAGGGAGGAGTGGACAGGGTGAAGGCAGGGAGAGAGGAAAGAGAGAGCATAGGTTACAAAACTGCACTTTAAATATTTAGCATTAACAGAGTTTATGCCCCCCACATCTCCCAGGAATACAGAAACAGTGTGACATGTGCAACTAAGCATTCACGGGTGTGCTTACCAAGGTCGAGGTGTGCACACAGACTCACCCGAACGAGTTCTGAACACCAGTAACCACTTAGAAAAACGAAAAAGAAAAATCACAGTAGCTCACAGCTATAATCTAATCACGCTCACGGCAATCACACACACTCGCATGTTAACCCTTCCCCACAAGGACACCACCGCAGCTGTACTACACTGTGGTGAGAAGCAGCCATCTGGGAGTCAGGACGGAGGTCAGCATGAGCTGGTAAAATGCGTGTTGGTATCCAATATGTTGTTCATAATTTAGATTTATCCGGTACCAACATTGTTGGCTATTCTACTAGCCTGTCATTTGCTAAGAAGGTAGCTTTAAAACATCTCCCTCCTGGCTACACACTGCTCTCATTATAAACAAAAATAATTAGTGAACTAAACCATCACAGGGGACTGCAACAAACTGCGAGCAAACCAAGCCCTTGTCAAGACCGATTATTATCACTCTTTGTAGCCTATATTTAGGCGCTCAGCATATGTGAAGTTTGCCTTAACTCCTTATACACCCACACGCACACACACACACACACACACACACACACAAAACCACACATAAAACCACACATATCAAACACACACACACAGAGAACATTCGCCATTCAAGGAACAACTACAAACATCCCTCTCATTGGGGCCAGAGACAACAGAGCATTTACACATACCCCCAAATCCAGACAGAGTGACAAGTACGCTGTTTCCTGTCTGCACAAGCAACTGGGGATTGCAGCTGTGTTTTCGTGTGTGGGTGCGTGTGTGTGTGTGTGCATGTAAGAAAGAAAGTCTGTAAGAGGCTGTGTCTGTAGGCACAATGCTCAGCATTAATAATTCACTAGAAAACAGCTTTTTAACTTTAACATCCTCACTCTTACCATAGTAACTTTCTCTCACACTTGCACTACACCCGTCCTTTCATTCACTGTGAGCGCAGGTCCATTAACACCCATGTTTGCCTGTCCAAGGTCAATCTTGTAGAAAAACAAAGGCCCTTTTGCAAATCGTGCTCGCAGAGTCCGCAAAACGTAGATGAACGGGAGGAAAAGTTACGATGATTTTGCTGTAGGAGAATACTTCCAATAGAGTCGGAGCAAGCATCGTTATCTAGATGAGGGGCTCGTGTGTCGTTTTGTTTTCCTTGCTTCCTGAGATTCCTGAACACCTTCCACAAATGAACAAGTTTTACAAATCTATTATTGTGAGTCCCTCACCTTAGTACTCTATGAAATCAGTTAGACTGAAGTGAAAACTGATTAAAATAATCATTCCTCAAGGCAAGGATTTCAAAATTGTACGCCCTCATAATTATGAAAGCAGCCACTGTAGATAGGTTGACCTTTTCTTCAAAGAGAAATGAAAAACAAAACGCAAAAAAACTCAAGTTAAATTGTTCAAACAGCACAATTATGTTGTGATATTATTGTGTTACTATAGAAACAAGATAAAAGTTCGGAATCTCATTGTAGCTTCCGGTAAGGTCACCAAGCCTTGCTACGTTCCTGTGCGAATATTATAGAAACACTATACAAGACTTGAAATGACAAAGTAGTGTTCCAATTCCACTCTTAATAATGCTGCACTCGTAAGCAGTGTGTGTGGGGGTCATAAGCATATTGACATTTCGAATGCGGTCTTGAGTCATTTTTCATAACGCATCGACAATGCTTTATTTACACATTCAATCAATAACACACAACCCATTTAGGAAAGTCATATTTTGTTTGAACATGGAAATGG
Organism: Copadichromis virginalis; assembly: GCF_057382275.1. Taxonomy (NCBI): domain Eukaryota; kingdom Metazoa; phylum Chordata; class Actinopteri; order Cichliformes; family Cichlidae; genus Copadichromis; species Copadichromis virginalis. Next base: position 22,486,249 of record NC_140633.1, read on the forward strand.
AAAGGAATTCAAAAAAACAAAAAGTCACTAAGCAAAATATTTATCCCCAGATTTCTGTGGAGCCCCCCTGGGGGTCATGTGGTAGAGGAAAAATAATTAGAAGAGGATCCACAGAAATGGATTAATAAACCGCGCACACCAGTCAGAGAGGGAATTCAACATGTTTTCATTTATTATTTATTATATTTTCGTTAATAAACTTGCATACTTGTTTATCCAATTTGTATGCAATCTGTGCCGTCAGCTTTTTTCTGCTTATCTGCCAGCTTTGCACATCTTTTTGGACCTGCACATACTGCTGTACCACACTGCAATGAATCATAACCTGTTAAAAATTTGGCAACTGACTTTTACTTGATATAAAAAAATGTTTCTACAGAGAGAAAGCATTAAGCACTCAAGACAGAACGTCTACAATGAAATGTGCTGGCAAAATCTATCTGACCACAGCATGGAATGTAGTATGTAAGAGCAGGAGCCATCAGTAATGACTCAGACCTTGGTTCCCCCAGTGTTTCTTTGCTGTGATGTCAGTGTGCTAATCTGGCGGCACCCAGTCTACCCAAATCCAAGTCTGTACTGCTGCATTAGTGCTCCTCACGCTGCAGCTTCTCACCTAGAACTGCTGGAAACATATTACTCATACATCCAGAAAAAGAAGGAGGAAAAAAAACCCCAAAAAAACAAACCATACGACTCATACTGTGTTGGTGCACTAAGAGCTTTCCTTCACTTGTCTCCTGTCATCCTCATGAAACAAGCTTCTCCTCATTTCTGATTACTCTCACTCCCTTCCTCCATGTTTCACCAATCATCAATCCTCCCCTTCGTCCTGCCCCTGCAGTCTCTCTTTCTCTGGATATTCCTGTCTCTTTTCTGTGCCTCACGCTTCTCTGCATCTTTTCAAGCAGGATTTAAGCAGCTCTGTGAAACTTCAAAGTGTCCATCGCTCTGCAGGCTGTTTAGAAAGGATGACAATGACAAACCAAACCCTGCAGACCTTCAACTGATCGCTCTATTCCACCACCCTTCCACAGTAATCCTGAGCCCGCCCCCCCCATCTCCCAACTTTTTCACCTCTGGCTGCGCTGCCTTGATCTCCAAGTGTCCATATTTGTTCAACAAGGCCTCAGATATTCTATTATTAACGCTCGTCTCCATCTCTGCATACCGCAGATGTCCTGCTTTGCTACCTTTTTCCTTCTCTGGTATTCCTTTCCTGTATCTCATACCTCATCATAGCTGGCCCATTGCTTCCCACACAACTTTGGTGCAAGCAAAAACATGTGTCCCACATCAGGTGATGAAGAATGACCACAAGCAAGCTGACCTTCCTGTTGATCGGTTGGAGGATATAGCAAATGGGAGCAAATGATTGCAAATGCGTGCACACACACACACACACACACACACACACACACACACACACACACACACACACACACACAGAGAGAGAGAGGGAGAGAGAGAGAGAGAAAGCTGCAAAGAGGATTAAGCTAAGAAGAAGGGGGGTTAAACACTAATCCAATCATTCGTGGCCAGTGTCTTATTCTCAGCGGAAACAGCAGTGAGGCCACTCGCATTCATTCATACCTACACCTCACATCATCACTCTTCTATGACACATGATAATTATACACCTTGAAAGGTGTATAATAAAAAACACTGTAGGGCGTAAGTAATATAGAGGGCATTTTCACAGCGGTGCAAACACATGCTAATGTAGAGAACAGAGCTGTCCATCAATGACTCTCACTTTGCTTCAGTTTTTAAATTACATACCCACACGTGTAAATACAGATTATATTCTATACGTGCACACAGGGACACCCATAAAAAGTTTAAGCAACCTAACGAGGATCAGCCTAACGTAGTTCCTTCATCCCAACCGCAGTCAGGCTGTACAATACCCACACAGTATAAATACTGTTTAAAAATGATGTATATTATTATCACTTCCACTGTACTTTACGTATATATCAAAAAGAAAAATCTTGGTGTATTTTACTGTATATAGTAACCATCTGCATCTTTAATTCACCTGTTCTTCCCTTTTGCTGCTGTAACAAGTGAATTTCCCCAGTATGGGACTGAATAAAGTATGTCTCTGTTTATGATATAAAGGTGAGGCGTCAGCCTTGCTTTACTAATATAATATATGAGGTTAAATTACTGTGAATTCATAACACTTGACTGCTCTAATACAAAAAAAATAGATTAGACTCCTTGTAAATGCATTTATTCAATTGCCTTATTCGGAGTGAATAGATACTATCAGATTTTCTCAGCGAGAATAAAAGCTCTGGCTGTTTCACATCAGAGGTTTTTATATTTCTGTGTTTGTTTTGTTAAGAGTTTTACTTCTCTCACTTGAAGCAGGTTGTTTCTAAAGTGGAAGAAGGTGGTCACAACTCCAAACATCCATCCATCCATTTTCTTAACCTGTTATCCAATTCTATGTCGCATAGGGGCTGGAGCCTATTTCAGCTGTACACCCTGGATAGGTCGCTACTTGATTACAGGGCTAACACGTAGAGACAGACAATCATTCACGCTCACATTCGTACCTATAGCCACTTTAGAATCACCAGTTAAAATAACCTACTGAGAGCCCACACAGGCACAGAGAGAACATGTGAACTCCACTCTACCACAACCCTACTGTATAGCTCCAATCATTTCTTGATGCAGACGGAAGACTTTTTTGTTGTTCTTCAGTAGCGATAGAAGTCAAGGCGTGACAATATATGTCCACAATAATGATGACATCACATTACACTGATTCTGTGATACTGTATTCACTGCAAGAAAATCATCTCTATAACGGAAGGAGTAAAAAGCAGCCTCAAAAAGGCAAAAAATTATTTTTTTACCCTCTGCACCATTGCATCAATGACTTTATGTATTATTATTTTTTAATTTTAATAACGTGTCAGTTGAACCTCTCAGTTCCCTGATTAGCTTCTCCCCCCACTGACTGCTGTTTCCCCTCTGTGAGTTCCTTGTTTTTCTTCACAGCTGCCACTTTTTCAAGTTGGTTTACTTGTGTTTACTTCACCTTCAATCATTTGGTAAACTCCACCACAAGAAATCATGAAATATTGACTAATAAGGTTGCAACTTAGCATGAATTATTAATATTACAGGGAGATACGCAATGCATAAAACTAAATAAGTTCTGTGACTATTTTAGTTTAGCGCACAGTGGTTTGAATCTTAAACTGGGATTATAGCCAGTGTTTGAGATACTGCCGGCCCTTAAACTTCACCTCAATGCTTTTTGGCAAAAACTATTTAGGAAAGTTGAACAGGGGACCGTCTAATGATTCAGCGAAACACGACTTAAACATATGAACATGCTACATATAAAAAAAAAGTGCTCTACATCAGTGTCCAGTTTGCCCAAGGGAGGTTCAAAATGATCCAGAGTAAGGCAGCAATAAGAAGAGCAAAGGATTACACGGGGAGCAGAGGGAAAAAAAGAGCGGAAGGGGAAGAACGGTTGCCTCCAGGTTGCAGAACATTACAAAATGCACAAAGCTTTTGAATATATATTTTACACCTTGGGGTTTGGACCCCCTTTTGCCTCAGGAGCTGATGATGTAAATCTTCTGTTCCACAATATCCCAAAGGCGCTCAATTAGATTGAGATCTGGTAACTGTGGAGGCCATTTGAGTACAGTGAACTCATTGTCATGTTGAAGAAAGCAGTTTTAGATGGTTTGAGCTTTGTGACATGATGCAATATCCTGATGGGCGTAGCATTCAGAGGATGGGTACACTCTGGAGCTACACTTTCATGTTTTTAATGCCTAATTCTGATCCAACCATCTGAACGCTGTAGCAGAAATCGAGACTAATCTGACCAGGCAACATTTTTCCAATCTTCTAATGGCCAATTTTGGTGAGTCTAGCCTTAGTTTCCTGTTCTTAGCTGATAGCTGAAGCGTCTGGTGTAGTCTTCTGCTGTGGCAGTCTGTCTGTTTCAAGGTTAATCACTTTTTGTATTCAAAGATTCTCTTCTGCATACATTGGTTTTAACAAGTGGTTATTTGAGTTGCCGTTGCCTTCATATCAGCAGTCTGGCCATTTTGCTTTGGCATCAACAAGGTATTTTCACCCAGAGAACTGCTGCTCACTTGAGATTTTCTCATTTTCAGACCATTCTCTGTAAGCCCTAGAGATGGTGGTACAGGAAAATCCCACTAGATCAGCAATTTCAGACTCAAACAAGCCCATCTGATCCTAACAACCATGCCATTCAAGGTTGCTTAAACCACCTTTCTTTCCAGTTCTGGTGCTCAGATTGAACTTCATCAGGTCATCTTACCGTTGTGCACATGTTTAAACGCATGGCCTAAATGCTGCCATGCAATTGGCTACTTAAATATCTGTATTAACCTGCAGTTGAACAGGTGTACCTAACAAAGTGGCCAGTGAGTGTGTAGGCATGCTGCTAAATAATGTGCTGCCATTTGTGTTACAGAAAGAAATAAAGACCAAAGAGCGATGACGAATATTTTCCTGTCCACTCTTCCCTGCACTCATTAACCATACTCCAAAATCACTCTGTATATTTCTCCCTCTAGGCCCCTGAAAGCATTTGACCCTGTTAACATCATTACCAGAGACAGCAAGAGTGCCAAAGACACAGAGAGATTCCAAGATGAGGCAAAACAGAAGGAAAGAAGATCAATGAAGAGAGATTTTTTTTTAATGCAAGAGGGGCACATTAGCAGGCAGTAAGGGTATGATCACAATACAAATTCTAGCTTCTTTCTCAAAACTGTCCAACAAAATAAACCTTTACATGCTAAATCATATCGTGCGCCGCAAAGAGCACGAATTGTATTTTTGTAATGCCTCTTACGTGAAAGTGTCTGTGCAAAAGAAATGTGATTTAACAGACTAAAATTCTTCACGTTGCCTCTGCAGAATAAATTTAACATTCGGCTTGTCAGGCTTTCCACATGGCACTATGTAATCATCCAAATGTAAACCCAGCAATAGATTGATGACAATACCCGACTTTATTTCCTATAGTTTTCTCATCGTATTGGAGAGACTCTAGACAGCATCGAATATTGCAATTCAGGCCTCGTCCTCTTACTCCTCTTGCCATCCGTGTCGTTCCTGCAGCGATAATCATGGCGTGTGTCAGACTGTAGAAGTCGCTGCAGCAGGGCTGTTTTTAAAAACCTCTGACCCTTGTTCCAGCTTCAGAATCTTTAATATTGACAGCCTCATTTATTAAGTGGGAGCATCTTATCTTTTGTACTTAAGTGAAAAACTAAATGTTTTCCCTCAAGGCACTGTCGAACAAACATCTGAGTGATAGGGAGAGATGGCTAAAAAAAAAAAAGAAGAAAGAAAAAGCAAGTGTTACGTCTTCCACGAGAGGTCAGTTACAAAGGCCGGCTGGTCAATCCAACTGCTGACGAACAGCTACAACAACTGCCCATTACACCCACACACTTCTAATCACAGCGACAACGACAGAGTACAGGATGTCCACGGGGTTGGTAGAACAGCAGTTCAACTGTATGTCACCATCTTGTCTTTGTATGTGTCAAGTAAAGAGACAGAGGTGATGTTAGTAGTACATAGGAAGTGATTGCAAGACTTAAAAAAGACTAATAATAAATAACAGATACACAGGGCCGAATTCACTAAGGGGTAGATGTGTTAAATGGAAGAAAACAAAGCCAGAGGGCAAGAAGAGGATCAGAAGTAAACTAACTCGCACATTTTCGTATATACGTAAGTGAATAAGTGTGCACTTCAATTCTGTGTACACATTTATGCTCCCTCTAAACTTTGCACGCAAAGACTTCACAGGCAAGTACCTTGTGTAGTGTTATTTAGTTCTATTTTTATTTCGTATATATAAAAATTTTTTTCGGGGGTTGGGGGGAGAGAGAACAAGTGAGACGGAGCCAATTTTTGGGAGAGATTGTTTGACATTCCGTGAAATACAAATGTGTCCGTGTGTGAATGAATACTTATTTGTAGGGCTGGGCGATATATCGAGTTTTTAAAAAATATCGATATATTTTCATACGAGATATAAGATGTGACAATATCGTTTATATCGATATAGTCTATGTTACGTTATAATTATACTTGTGGAGCCGCAGGTTTGCCTCTCTTTCGTCCACTTTTGTCTCTACACAACGTTACTCGGCCTCGCCTCTCCTGCACTGAACACAACTCCCCCATAGCTTCACCTGCAGGCAATGACAAGATGAAAGCGGAAAATCTCCGTTAGCGAGTTACCGTGCGTGGGGCTGGATGGCGTCAATGTGTTAGCGAGCTAACCGCGCTAACGACATGCAGCCCAGAGGGGCTGCACGGCCTAAAATCCTTTCCTTTTCTCAAAAATCGACAGTGCGCCTTATGTATGAATTCTGGTTGTGCTTACTGACCGCGAACCGATTTTATGTGGTACACAGCGCTCAGCAATCTGTCAAAAAATGTTTTAATATGACTTTGCTAAGCTACGGAGCTGCACCGCTTGATGGATTGTCGGAGAATTACGGCTACAGAGGAGGAGCCTCGCGGAGTGATACGTACTGTGTGTGTATAAGGACCACAAACGGCACCTGTTCAGAGACGTGGTGCAGCTGTGAAATCTGTCTCTTTGTTATTATGCTCAGCGACTATTAGTTTACATTTTGACTGCACAATTGTGAGCTTTTTGTTATGCACAAAAACAACATTGTTTTCTTTTATTTATGGACCATGATTATTTAATAAATGCTGATAATTTATTTTTGAGTAATATCTACGCTGTATGTAAATAAAAGTGCCCGTGTGACATCTGGGACACAGTGTGACTAAGAACTCTCTTTTTGTTCTTAACTTATGGCTTAAAAAAAAAAAAAAAAAATCGAGATATATATCTTATATCGCCATCCAGCTAAAAAATATCGAGATATGAATTTTGGGTCATATCGCCCAGCCCTACTTATTTGCTTTCCTGCTCTTTCAGGAGACCTGAGGTAAACGTGGTGAGCAAGATCGCAGGCAGCAGCCAGTTAGGTTAGTCTGACTGTCCGGTTATAACAACCAATAAAGCTCACAAATAAAAACAAGTTATATCCTTCAAACCGACGTGTCATAAAAGAAGCCCAAGTTGCAGTTTTCCAGAAAGTTATGTGTTACATCCTTTATTTAAAAAATATATATACATCTATGCTATGCATTGCCTAGACAAATAGCCATTGGATCCAATCTTCTATCTGGATTCAAAGACAATAGATCTTTTTTTTTAAAAATGCCATTCAAGTCTCACTGCATTCAAATCAATCATGCTATAGTCTCCATTTCTGTAACTCCCATCCAATTCTCAAATCTCGGTGTAAACTAGGACTCCTGCTTTGAATCACACCTGGGTCATGCTGTCCTCGCGCCTCACTATGCTAACTAGTTCTAATTTATGGGCCTCCTGGGCTGTAGCAGTCATGACCTCACCTGCGCTGTTGCTCGTAACAGCTGGTGAGACCAGGATGGAAGCCGAGGGGGGTTCCTAATTCCTACTTCTGCGTCAATATGGTGCTGAATGCTCGAAGTGTGAGTGGCCACTACACTATAAATGGAACCAAGCATTAAGGATACGCCTGCTTAGCTGAAATGTAATTTTTCAGTGTGTGGGCTGATTCATATTTTCTCCTCTCCATTTCCGGTGCTGGCATTATTCGTCAGTAGTGTCAACAGCGCAGAGCAGATCATAATCTATCCTTCTCGACAGAACAGCTGCCTCTTCATCCTCCCTCCTACACCCTCAGCTGCTTCGCCTTCTTGTTGGACCACGTCGGAAAAAGAGCTTTTAAGTTTTATTGTTTTATCCGGAGAGATCATACGGAACGGATAATCAACACACAGTCACTACTGTGACATACACAGCTAGAGCAGTAGCTTGACATATAAATTTAATTAAAACCTTAAACGTGTGCGTGAAGGTCATTCCTTAACAACAGCGCATAATGATTAAAAACAGAGCTGGCTAGTAATGCTTTGTCTTCCACGCTCCAGCCAAGGCTACAGCAAATTCAAAGGAACCTATTATGCAGGCATTTCCTAATTTCTGTCATAAACCTGTATAATAGTGGATGCTCATAAACTCTTTCCCCGCCAAAGCATTGTTTACCAGTGACTCCCGAATCGCTAATGAGTCAAGGTGTCTTTACTCTATGATTTATATCACAAAAAAAAAAAAGAGCAGAAAGTTGGATTTTTAACACATCGCATGACATAATTGCTGTAACATGTAATTACTGGTGATGATGGTGTTTAATGTGGTCAAAGTATCAGTTACTCACACCAGCCTATGTACAAGCAATCCCTGTGACCCAAAAGCTTCAAACTTCCCTAAATGTTTGGTTCCCCTTATTTTTTCCTACTCTTGGCTCACAGATGATGACAGAGAGCGTCCTAATATGGTCATCTTGGTTCCAAGGGAAAGCCAATCAGAAGACCGTTAACTTGAAAAGGAGGGGGAAAGGGGCTGCAACAATATTAAAGATAATGCGAGCAGAGTCTAAGAATAAAAATATGCCGTTGGAAATTATATAAATATAACAGGTCCACATCAGGTGTTTGAAATGCTTTTCTGGAAATGTGCGACTCCTGAATTATGGAATCTGGGTTACTGAAAGGCAGGGTAAACACATACAGTGTAACAGATGGCTACAGTCACTGTAGACTGATGAACAGAACTTGAAGGAGGACCGTCTGTGCCACATTGAGGTGTCTACATTAATAGCTGAAAGTGACAATTTTTCCATGGCAAATACAGCCATAATCCCAACTACTGTTTGTCACTGTGAGGAAGACAAAGGCGTCTGGACAGAGGACAGAGGTAGTCTGTCTGGGCCAATCATTTCTACGTGCACACACGAACACACCTTCAGTGCACTTAGTGCTTCCATCTACACCCCACCCCAAATGCATCAACTCTATGTGGACACCTGCTACCACACTAACCTCCTCTTCCCCAACCCCCCAGTCATAACCAACCTGATTCCCTCCTCCCAACCCCCCACCTGCCACCCCACACACACACACACACACACATCCCCCACCCGGTCTGAATGACAAAGCATTGCGGTCTCAGAGCTACGCCCAAACCAAGCTATTCCTCCAGAAATAAGACTAAAGGAAATATATAAATAATAATAAAGCTGTACACAATATATGCAGTCGTGACTAACTCTTACAGAAGAGTCGAATGTTCACGTTAATTGTCGCAAAAGAAAATGTAGCTATAAAAGCCGCACAGCTATCTCTGGTCATTATCCATCTTGTACTTGTGTACAATTATGCCTGACAGCTGCGTCTACTTTATGTACACTGGTTAGGTTTGGGTTTTTTTGTATGACTGGCAACTTGCTATCAGTTCCCACGTTTGTGCATTAAGCCGCAGATTGGAAAGAAAACTAATTAACTATTAATTACTCTACTTCAAACAGACTTTTTCTGCCATTGTCAGTCATTTTGCCTCTCAGGCAATGAAAGACATGCGCTTGTAAATTCATGCATTTATGCATAAGCAATTAGACACACAAACACACACATACACACGCCAGCACATCTTTGGTTTTATGTGTAAAAGCGAGCGCCGTAACAGAACATAGCGGTAAAGTGAGTCAAGCGCTTTTTGCGAGGGGAATGTTGAAGGCAAAGAAACGTTAATATAGACATTTAATTATGCGCACGTGCTTCTTTAAACGCGGGCATAGAGATGAGTGTCTGTCAGACGATGAGGACGTGGGGGTGGGGGGAGTGGTCGCCATAGTTACAGCGCCTGGTGTGCATCCCACCCGCGTGGGATCTGCTTGGGTGGAGGATCAAGCAGGGAGCAGGGGAGTGTAGCAGCGTGGAAGGACAGCAACTCAGTACTGTGGGTACTTTATGTTTTAGTGCTTGTTTGTTTTAGTGCTTGTTTGTTTGTGTGTGTGTGTGTGTGTGTGTGTGTGTGTGTGTGTGTGTGTGTGTGTGTGTGTGTAGGAGTGAAGTGGAATCCTCTTGTCAACCAGCCATCATGACTCCTAACACAGAAAACGGGAGGAGTCGGCAAAACCCCCAGGGATTTGGGGTGGGGGTTTGTTGGTCTTATAACTAAGCAAGAATGGTGCATGTAAATACACCCACTAAATGCGATTGTTAAACTTAGCACCTTCCCCTGAAACTCCAAAGATAAATATCTGGTTTGGATCACACTTGACGGCAGTTTCTAATTAGTGCTCTTTGAAGAAGGGGTGGGCTGGGCACAGTATTGTTTAAAATGAGTGGGGGATGGAGGTCAGGGGCTATTCACTGGAGGAGGAGGAGAAGCAGGAGGAGAAGGAGGGGGAGGCATGCTGGAGTACCTTTTAAGCGTGTGAGTGAGGAGAAGCAGGGGCACGTATGCAAATCAGCTCCAAAGAACACCTAAACAGTTTACAAACTCAATGGCTAAAGGGATGTAGTTGGGATGTTATCGCAAAGCACGAGATTGGATCTGAGGCGTGAATAAGCGAACAGGCCCGGGAATGAGAATGTGGCAGAGTTATGATGTAAGGAAAGGCCTGACAGTTTACCAGAGATACCGCAGCAGAGTTAAGATCAGACACAAAGCAGACGCTGCCTCTTCTCTGTCTCCAGCTCCAGCCACTTTCCTCATTCGCCGTGGCAGGCAGGAAGTCTCCTACAAGAACTCTGGTTGTCTTCAGTCACTTATCTCCCCATGTTGGAGAGAGACAACTCCGATGTGGGTCATGGGGAGGTGGGGGTACATATAAGGAACTTTTGTTTTAAATGTATTGTGAGCACTAGAAGTTTGCTCAGTTTCCTGATGTTTTCTGGATGTTCCCTTAGAAGGAAACATGAGTTTAATTGCAGCTTTTCACCACTCAGACGATGCAGACAGGAGGGCGAATGACAACAGACAACACTGGTGTTGTAGGTCTGTGAAGGTTTTCAGTCATCCAGGTCATGGTGTTGTAGGAAAACTCTGGTCACAATTGGGTGCGAGCAAATGGGTAGTAGACTGGCGTCTACTACAGGGCAACAATTCCTTGGCCTGAGGACATGCATACCAGCCAGTATCTGACTTGCTTTTAGGTACACATGACACAGGAAGTTCCCAGAAGACAAAACATTTCCATACTGGCACAATCACAAAACACCACTCATGCAGCTCTATTGATCCATGCCTAATGAGACATCTCAGTCATAATGTTGACCGACGAATAGCTTCTGTTGTCATTATACATCCCAACTTTAATGAATATTTACTGGGAACTTATCACACAGTTTGTGGATGATAGCCAAGCTGTCAGTCTTGTTTCTGCTTTGGTAGTCCCCCCCCCTCTGTCGAGTCAACAATGTTATGATATGAAAAAACAATAGCACAAAAGGCATCCTGTCATGGGTATACACAAAGAGATGGGTCTGGTGTTTATGATGCAAACAAGCGTGCGTGCAACTACAGAATACAGCAGGCACAGAAAATAACAAGGGGAGCAAACAGCGCTGCAATCAGACAGCTGCACAAGCTCGTATTCCCCCTAACAGAGAGAAATTGGTCCTCTGACTCTGGCGACAACAGCAGGAAAAAAAATAATAATAATGAGGAACAAATCTTGGGACTCGCACCAAAAATTCCCATACCATAAACATAGATCAGCTATGCAAACAGCTAGCCAATGAGTTATTGCTTTCTGCCTCAGTGTCTAGACGGCACTGTCTCTTGTGTCAGCTGAGGCTTAAACACACATGAAATGCATTCCCCCGTGCTGTAACAGCTGACTCAAGGTGCTCAGCATGAGGACGCACTGGTTTGACCGCAAACAAGCTGTAATGCGCGTAATTTTCGGGTGGGGGGGCTTTCAGCTGTTGTTCTTATTTGGGACAGAGGAGAGGCGGGGTGTGCATCAGGGAGTGGCACGACAAACTTTGAATCCCAACAAAATTTGAAATGCCTGAGTCAGCATCAGTGACATTAGCATGGTCCTTGAAAGCGTGGGAGTATAATGGATCACATTCAATGTGTATAATCTGTTTAATGAGAGAAGATTACATTTGCAAAAGATGTGTTGTGAAAATATACTTATATGATCAAGGATTACTTTCAAATGTGTCCATTTTTCATGAAAAGCATTGTTATTAATTGATGATGATGATTAATAATGTAACAATACTGCTTCTGTAAGGATAATTTGAATGAATCAAGAATAAAAGATGAATATCCAAGGACTTTTCTTTTTGCTCTTAATATAGATGGTTGAGATGGTTAAAAACAGAAAAAAAAAAAACATGAAACATTTTGTGGTTTTATCAATTTTTCTACTAAAAAGAAACTTTTTTTCCAGTAAATCAAGTATTCCTCTGACAACTTTTGTTTTTGACAATTTTATTTATTATTATTATTATATTAATGACGCAATGATGTAGCATCTTACTTCTCCTCAAAGGGAACCCATTATTATAGTAAAAAAGACCAAGATTTCAAATAATGAGTGTAATTCTTACAAGCTTGAAAGTCAACACAGGCACAATAACTGGACTAAAATTAGTGAAAACACAGCCAATGTCCAGAGAAAAACTTTGAAATTCCTTCAGAAAGTCTGGTGAACAATTGCTCAAGAACACCTTAAAAAATCTACACGAAAGTCTGGCTTCATGTCTCCATATAGAGAAATGACTGAGGTCTTGAGACTTTTGCACAGTAGTGTATCTGCTGTTCAAATCTTCTGTTTGCAAGAATAAAGTTGGCTTAAAAGGGAGGATGACTCTGAAGAGGTGTGATTTAAAATGACACAAAGATTCTGGAAAAGAAAGTAATGGGTTCCCTTGAAACCTGCATCATAACATCACTTATAACAGTTATGTGCAATTGTCTTGATGAGTCAATTTCATATGCAAGATTCCTAATTTCTTTCTCTGTTAATTATACAGTTTGTTCACATTAAGAAATGCAAACATTGTAATGAGTTTGTCTGGAATGAAAAATGAGATCAAAGTAGAACTACTTTCAAGCATTTGCGACAATTGTCACGGCACCATATGGACAATCAAATCTGCACTTGAATGGCTGCAAGTACCGCCCTTCTATTTCTGTTAAAAACACAGGGGGGGGAAAAAGGAACACTACACATTAGATATGTCTAAACTGATAATGAGCTTATAAGTACCTTCATTTTCTTTGATTGGGCCGGTTTTAGAGGGCCAGCTTGATAAAGGGTCGGCTGATAAGCTCAAAGTTTGATGGTGCTACAACAAGTACTTAAAACTTTTCTCTTTTCGATCAATAGCACTGTAATGAGCCTGGATAACAGGCTATGGTTTCAGTTTCTCTACAGGCTTGAAACAAGTGATCAAAAAATAGCATCAAAATCCTCATAAGAGAAGAAGGGAGATGGCTCAAAGGAAAAAAGAAAACAGCCACCACACACACCACCACCATACCATCACTTTTGAAAGTTTTACTTCCTCCACTAAAACTTCATATTTCTGCTGACCTTTTTCCCCAAAGGATATCATTTCTGCTTTTTTTTTTTAATGTGTTTTCCTTACAATCCTAATACCAAAAGGAAGAGACTGTTGAGTGAATGAAGCTCCATTATTACACTCCAGTAAGGACAATTTACTGTAGTCAGACCTGAAAAGCTACTTGGCCGTGTTTAAAAATGAATGCAGACAATACATGATTAGCATGCCAATGTGTTAGGGGAAAAAAAATTAAAAGGTGAAGAAAAAGATAGAAAAACACTAAAGTCACAAAACTGTGATGCTACAGCAGGGTTATACGTTTAATCTTTTGTAGCAAGCTACGTTCAAGTGCTCCCTCTTAAGGGCCCACCGCAGCCGCTAGACCAGCATGTCTGAGCTATATAGCACACTTGATAGGCCAATGTGTAAACCACAAATGCTTAAACCATTATAGTATAGATCCACTTCTTCATAGTTTGTAAGGGATGAGCTAAAACACAAATCATTGGTATAGAGTTTGTAGTGCCTGATATGAGACCTGATTTTATCGATGTTACATAGCTATACTAGGTATACTACACGTTAAAAACCTGTATTACTCCCTTCCCATCCCCATAACTAACCGTCTCATGCAGGTTTATGCAAATTCATTCATAACGCGTTTAAGCGTCATGAGAACAAGGTAAAAACAGATCTTGTTATGGAAGTTGGAAGAGATATTCGACAAATACAGAGATACAAAATGTGAAACACACACACAGGCGTCAGGATTTTGCGCTAAACAGTGTGAAGCTGCTCTTAGACGAGCTCAACAGAACCAATGGCAGCTCATCAGAACCTGAGCATCCACTGGCCGCTCTTCTATCAACCCAGTAAACGGAAACCACTGAGGCATTTCGCAGTTAAACTTGACAGCCTCGCACATATCACACTTCCAGTTTAGTTACATAAACTGGAACATGTTGGATAGCAAGTTGGCTGCCCGGTTTCAAACACACTCACACAAACAGAAGAATGCCCGCACAAAGCACACACACTTTTACACCAAAAGCATGACATCTTTCTCGCTCGCTGAAGGAGAGAAGGAAGACATTCTGTTTGTAAAGCTAATAAATATTCGTTCCTTCAGGCGACTCCTTTTATAAGCTTTATATCATATACCCTGGTGCCACAAATAAACACACACACACACACAGACACACACACACGTACCTGGTTGCAAACTCAGCAGCATAAATAAGCCAATATAAGATTTGCCTGCCAAAAGAATGTGTAAGTGGCACCTCTGTCTTTAATAATGACTGATACAGCCTTCATCTATCACAGCTGTCAGCCATCTTTATTATGTTCTTCCTTATCACACACACACACACACACACACACACACACACACACACACACACACACACACACACAAACAAACAAGCACTAAAACATAAAAAAAGTAAGTTCAAACATGTGCTTGCTGACACACTGCGAATGAATCACACAGCTGATCACACACCGCCAGACAAGTACCTCTAACCTACCACAGCTGCTTGTGTATGCAAGTAGATGACAGATAGACAAATGATATGAAAGTATGTGGCAGTGCATATGCTAGTGATGCATTATCAATATAGCAATACCAGTGCTGCTAATATGAAATATAAGCATATTTTTCCTTCAGACACGTTATTTAGTTATTTAGTTCATGGCTCTGATGGCTCTAAAATTGGAGGACAGGTATAGAATTTGAAATCATTGTGAACAGAAATGATTCAAGTAAAAAAATTTAAAAAGTTCCTGATGCCATCATGCTGATTTAAATTACCACTTCTATTTTGGAATAACTGAACTTGACTGCTTGCCAGTTGATTGCCACCCCAATATTTTTTTTCTGTCTTCTCGAGGGGGATTGGTTTATAATGTCAGCTAACAGTGAAAAATACCAATCACAAGTTACCAAAGCCTAAAGACATGTCATGCTTTTGTTTGACTAGCAGTCTAATCCCACAGACATTGTTTACAGAACAATCAGAATAGTCTGAAAAGACTCCAATTTAAAGAGCCAGAGCCAGAGAATTTGCACTTTTGTTAACACACTGGTTCCAGATAATTTACTCTGAGTCTATAATTTTTCAGTTGTGGTGATTTTCTGCCTTTGGTTTGGACTACGTCCCAGTTGTCAGGTTCACATTACTGATAATGTTGGCAATAATAGCATTAGTATCATGTTAAACACTGTTACTTCAACAAGAGCCACACAGACAGTTGTTACATTTTACTGTCTCCCTCCTTGCACCCAAAAGCTTCTTCGCCACCTCAAAGGGCTTCCAAATTGAATCATGATTATGCAACATGAAAACCCCTCTCTTATCCCTTTTTACCACCGATATCTCATCTGTACTGTGACCGTGTGAAGGCCAGCGCATCTCACATTCGAATTGGGAAACCTGCACAGAGGTCTGATCCTAGTGAAAGTGACTCACGATGTGCTGAAAGGGGATGAGAAGCAAGGCACAGGCTGGTAAGCCAAGTGGGGGCCTCCAGCAGGCTGACTTCCACTCCCACTCCCGCACGCCCCCTCCTTTGTGCCCCCCCTCAGCAGTGCTGACAGGCCACCCAGTCCAGGAACAGAAAAGCCATCTGGTGTTTGTTTGGGACAGTTCACAGGCAGGATGAAATGTATATGTGTGTGTCAGCAGTGATGTCTGCATGAATGTTTGTATCAGTGTGTGTGTGGTGTGTGTGTCATCAATGTGTCTAAACTTGCATTTGCAGGAAGGTCTCATACAGTGACAAATGGGTTTTATGATGATGACTTACTGTAAAGCAGAGCAGGCACTGGGTGACATCAGAATCTATTATGCACAGATCCAGATGTGTCTATATTATGTGCATCTATAGGGGATGTATTGATACACGTGTGTGTGGCGACAGCAGCTGGTTGCCTATATGATCAATCCATTTAACACTGCAGGACTGTATAAGCTTAGTCTCTAACTAAAGACCAAATATCACATTAACCTAGTTCACCGCGTACACACACACACACACACACACACACAGCTGTTCACGGGCATCTGTTATTATTGCAGCGATTTAACCGAAGTAGTCTACTTCCACCTGACTCAGAATGACTACTAGCCCAGTTCCCCTGCCTGTAAAGAGGTTTGATTGACATGTCTCATACAGGTGTGCCGTGACAGACAAACAGCAGATGCCGATTTTATCTCGGAAATCTGAGCACTGATAAAAATAAATAAATAAATAAATAAAAATCAGATAACAAACGCAGTCTCAAAGCTTTTTTCACCTTCTTTTTTCAGATGACTTACCAAGCAGAGCGCAGACTAGAAAGAGCGCACCGGTTGCCATTGTATGTGTGTGTGTTGCTCCGCTGATCCACTTTTAATATCCCCTCCTTTTAGATGAGAAGCCGGTGGCGTCTGACAGTGTGATCAGCTGCTGGTCCTGAACCAGAAAATAAGGAGGTCTACAAAACCCCGGAGGCAAGAAGAAGAATAAAAAAGCTTCCTTGAGAGTCAAATCCACAGCTGGCGGCTTTCCAAATGTGCGACCCACCTCTCTACAACGTCCTTCTGTTTAAAATAAATAAATAAAAAGCCTCCGATGTCGTTTCCTCTCGCCTTTACCCTCACCTATCTGCTTTTATCGCTGACGATGAAGTGTGCGTATGCCCAGCGCCTAGGCGACCCAACCCACTCACTCGCAGCACCGGCTCACTACGCATCCGAGACTGCGGAGGCGATTCGCACTCGCAGCCTCCTCAGTAAAAACTAAAAGTCCGGCGTGACTCCTGCGTATCTGGATACACGAAGGGAGGCGGGGAGTGCTGACGGTTTTGGGAGTCAGACTGGAATAAGTCCCGGATAATTTTCCTTCCCCTCACTGATGGGAGCGCAGGATCACGAGCAAGCAGTCCAAGCAGGCTCTGTTTTTTTCCACGGCAAATCCCGTAGACCTTATAATCAATCTCTCCACTATCGCTCCGCAGAAAGCCCAATGGGCGGGCGCTCCAGATGAGGCAAGCAAGGCTTTATACTCTGTATAAAAAAAATCACACCAGATTGATCACAATACTCTAACCCAAAATAAGTGATTTGAAGTTGTTACTGCCAATTCAAGTGGACATTGTGTGCTAATTTAAGACACTATGCGTCTAAATCTTGACAAGATTATTAAAAGATTTTACGAGCTCAAAAAAATGAAGCAGTTCATCCCCAGAAAGAAACGACCCAACCCGTTGCTTTTCCTCTCTGGAGGTTATTTCCTTGTTTTCTGCCTGACCAAGCACTTTGGCAGTTTGAAAACTTGAAAGCGTGTTGCCTTGCTCCACCCCTAAAACCACGCCCCGGCCGTGTGGGTCTGGGGTGCAGTGGGACAAGGACGCATTTGCATTTGTTTGTTGAAATTCTAGTTCAGGCCGTTGATAGATTGAATAGGTTAATCGGAGTGGAGGGCAATTAAGCCCCTTATGCTACTAGTTTTCCCAGCTTTTTATTTGCAGGGTAGAGTTCAACCACTTTTTTGAGGTAGACACGAATTGTTCGCGCAACATCTGTTTACTGCATAAACGCACGATGATTATCACTTGAAAAATAAAATATCAGGCTATTCTTTGATGGTGTTTGTTTATTTTGCGCCGATCACAAATGTCGCCTTCTCATGTATAATTTACAAAGCAGTCTGCGTGTTATAGACAGATTTTGTACCTCTCCTTCCCCCCCTCACCCCACTTCTCCATACACCACCTGCGTTACACACAACTGGCAATCAACATAATGAGGTGCCGCTCTGTTTGGGAACTGCAGAAAAATATCTGAGAAAAAAACGCAGTTCACCTTTCATGGGTTGAAACTCCATCCCTCTTTGAATCAGATTATGAGAACATAAACCACGCATCGCTTTGACATAAGCACAGATTTATTGATTTTCGTGACGCTGCTCCATTATT
This sequence comes from Copadichromis virginalis, assembly GCF_057382275.1. NCBI lineage: Eukaryota > Metazoa > Chordata > Actinopteri > Cichliformes > Cichlidae > Copadichromis > Copadichromis virginalis. Next base: position 22,504,682 of record NC_140633.1, read on the forward strand.
AGCAGGATCTAAAATAGACAGGGTGAATGGGAGTTTGCTGGGAGACAGAAAATAGCACAAGTGAAATAAAACTGCTCGGGTGAGAAGCTGTGAAGTGAGAGAGCTGCTCTCTGAAAAATTGAATTGAAAAGCCCAAAAAGCTCTAACTTAGTAAAACTCTAAGCTCCCTCCTGTGTAGCACATAAATAAATGAGTAGGCCTTTTGCATGTGCGTACAAAAAAAAATGCAATTGCAGTGGACCCATCTGTTATTTTCTTCATCAGCTGGGAATTGCAAGTTCCGAAACCGCCTGAATGTAACATAAAAAAATTTTTTTTGGAAAGCAGTAAAATGATTCTCTTCTTCTTTCGCCTTCGGATTTGAGCTCAAATGAAACTTAACGAACACGGTGTGGGCCCTGAACAACAGCCAGAGACAGAGAGATGTTTACAGAGCACACGTGCGTCAATAAACCGCAACATGACATCTAAAAGACAAGAGTTTAATGGGAAGAATACATCTGTTTGTCTCTCCCTCTGTGTGCCATGATATTAAGAGGGAAAAAAGATACATCTTTTAGACTGCTTATAGAGCAAACAAAGGCTTTAGCAGACGCTGCTGCCAAGAAAATGTAAGTGAGAATGGGATTAAACACCGCTATGAAGCATGTGGACTACTGCCTCAGCTTTTCCAAAGGTTTGTCCAGGTCTAGTGCTGCTGAGTTAATGCACATCCAAAAAGAGCAGGCTAGGTAGGGCATGTGTGTTACTCCTGATCTACATTTTTGCTCCACACTTAAAATTAGCTCAGTTCTCCGCAGAGCCCTTATTGCACAGCCAAGTGAGGCCACGTTTTTGTACAGGCAGCTAAAGCCAGAGTAGCATTGTTTGAGCCTAGCATTATGTCAGCGCTAAAGACAAGTTCACCTTTGGCCCAATTGCACCTGTTTTCACAACTGTCGAACACGTGCTTATAGAAGAATAAAAGCTTGAGGGGCATGTTGAGTATAGTGTGTGCTAGGGATCACAATAGGTCTCCATGGAAACAGAGAAGTCTGCATTATGTGTACTTCATAACAGGGCCCTTATAGATGATGCCTTGAGAGCCACAGCTTTCTCATTAGTATCTTTCAGTTGTTCCGCACTGTGTGACACTTGTACAGGCCCACTTATTATTACTTTTATTAATATGGACTTACTATTTCAGTACCCTGTGGCATTATCCATTGAGGTGGTGTCAGCAAGGTTACGTTGTATAGCTGAGAGGCACATTGTGGGGAACGAGGGAGTTTTGTTCACTTATTTCATCATACTCAGATTTTCATACAACGTCTCGAAAATATATGAATGATTTATTAGGTTTCTCTGAGCATTTTTTTCCTACTGCAACATATGAATGCGTCAGTATTGCACAGATGATAGTGTAAAAGAGGCAGTTCGCTCACACACGTGCACGCAAACATTTGGATCCTTTAAATGGAAATGCAGGCGCGCAGACGTCGTTGTCGCTTTAAATTACAGAAGAAAGCTGCTTTTTGAGATAATAAACTTGCATATGAAAAGAGGAGTCCCATTATAGCATGGAATCAGGTGTGCACCCAGCCACTTGCTGATGAAACCTGACTGTAATATGGGGTACACAGAGGATACACTGAATCTGGTTACCTAAATGATCTTTGACATAAATGGGAATTGGGGGGGGGGGGTGCTGATGGAGTCAGAAAGCATGTGCAGTAAACTTTTGAAACTACTTCTGCTTATAATTATTTTGAGAGGCTTCCCTAAGAGGAACGAGACAGAGACAATGAGCGAAGCAGGAGGGGAATGGGGAAATAATCCAGATGGGTTAAGATCGAGGGGAAGATAAACAGAGAAAGTGTTCTCTAGCATTTTGTATGCCAAAAAAAAAGAAAAAAAAGAATGTGTTTTGTAATATTTGGCTCCCAGGTTCAAGTGAGGAAAAAGGGGGATAAGCTCTCCAGTTTGGTCAAAACAGTTAGATTCAAGTGCCACTCTTCCATGTTGGATTTAATGTGGGTTGAGTCACTGCACTACTCAATTTCTCATGCCACACTTCACATTGGCTTGAAAGATTGCATACTGCTTTGTCAGATAACCTCTTATTATACCACGCAGTGATTGGTGCAGTTAAAGATGTAATTTTACCTTTGTGTTATAAACCAAATGTAATGCATGACTTATTTTTTTTTTTAAACCAAGCTAAGGTCTGCAAATATACAGCCTTATGCTCAAACTTAGTACTCATCAAATTTATTCTGTGTACATCCACAGACTCACTCACGGGGCTTTATTTTACATTGCATTAGCCTGCCAGGAGCACAAATCACTACATTTTCCAGCAGATTAATTATTCATCATAGGGGCTCTTAATGTAGAGTATTAATATGAAATGACTGTCAAGCTACCAAATTTTTGGGCCTTCTATCTCATTCTATCTCTGTCTCCTTTTTCATCCCTCAGCTTTCTTAGACTATTTCTCTCCCTTACTGCATTCTATTTGTGGGACTTTATGTCCTCGCTTCTTTACACTTGCTTTGATGCCATGATTGCTTGATAATATGTACTGGTGCTTATACGTGTGTTGGAATGAGTGATCAGTGAGATGCTTGGCTACAAGTTGAACAGCCACAAGGGGCAGTACCCTCCATGGAGAAGGAGGCTAGAGGCTAAGATCAAGGTAGCACAGAGGGAGGTTAGCCAACTATCGGAGTTGCAGAAAGGTGCGAAGAAGAAGGTGCCTAAGAAATACAGGAAGCTGTCCATACCTGAGGCCTTGGAAACTGCCAAGCAACGACTCACAGCCTTGGCCAGCCACTTAAAGAGGTACACCGGACAGATAGAAGGCAAGAGAACAAACCAGCTGTTCTCCACAGAACCAGCCAAGGTGTACTCTCAGTGGCAGGGGAACAATATAAGAACAGCACCACCAAGGCTGGAACAATACTGAAAAATACTGGAAGAGCATATGGGAGAAGGACGCAACCCATAACGGGTGGATCTGGGGGCAGACCACAGCAACCTCCCTGAACAGGGTCCAGTAACCATCACAGTGGCAGACATCCAAGAAAGGGTCTCCAGTATGAAGAGTTGGACAGCACCAGGCCTCGACATGGTTCATGCCTACTGGCTGAATACTGCAGCCAGTGAGGCTGACTGCACTCCACAAGCGTCTGGCAGAACAAATGGACCAGCTGCTAGTTGACGAGAGACCCCCAGAATGGTTAACTGAAGGCCGGCCAGTCCTGATCTTCAAGGACCCCCAGAAGGGACCGGTCCCCTCCAACTACTGACCAATAACCTGCCTCAGCACCACGTGGAAGCTCCTGTCAGACATCATAGCGGCTAAGATGAACAGGCACATGGCTCAATAAATGAGTGGGGCACAGAAAGAGATGGGCAAGAATACCCGAGGTGCAAAACACCAGCTACTGGTAGACTGAACAATCAGCCGAGACTGCAAGACCAGACTGACCAACCCGTGCACTGCCTGGATTGATTAAAGAAGGCCTATGACTCAATGCCCCACAAATGGAATGGCTAGAACTATACACGATCAACAGGACCCTAAGAGCCTTCATCAGGAACTCAATGGGGATGTGGCGTAGCCAACTTCAAACCCATAGCACAAGTCACCATCAAGTGCGGGATCTACCAAGGAGATGCTCTGTCCCCACTGCTGTCCTGCATAGGCCTTTACCCCTTAACCTCAGTGTTATCATTGACAAGACTGGCTACGGATACCGACTACGTAATGGAACAGCTGTCAGCCACCTCCTGTACATGGATGACATCAAGCTGTATGCTAAGAGTGAACGAGATTCACACCACCAGGATATACAGCAATGACATCAGAATGTCGTTCAGACTGGAGAAGTGTAGTTGGATGGTAACAAAGAGAGGGAAGGTAGTCAGAACTGAGGGGATCGAACTACCAGAAGGCAACATTGCAGACATAGAGGACAGCTACTAGTACCTGGGCATCCCACAGGCAAATGGAAACCATGAAGAGGCCGCTAGAAAAGCTGCAACCACCAAGTTCCTGCAGAGGGTTAGGCAAGTCCTGAGGAGTCAGCTGAACGGTAGGAACATGATCCGGGCTATCAACACCTACACCCTGCCCGTGATCAGGAACACTGCTGGGATAATAGGCTGGCCAAAGGAGAAGATAGAAGCCATTGACATCAAGACAAGAAAGCTCCTGACCATGCATGGAGGGTTTCACCCCAAGTCCAGCACCCTGAGGCTGTACGCTAAGCCGGAACGCCATAACCAAGTGGCCAGCCTAGTATACAGGAACATCTGTGCCGAGTATAACCTGGAAGTCCAGAGGTCAAAATGGGAGATGCCCCCAAGGGTGATGGAGATTGACCGAGCTAAGATCCTGTGGGACTTCCAGATACAGATGGACAAAATGGTGGTGGCTAACCAACCAGACATAGTAGAATAAGACGGCCATAGTGATCGACGTAGTGGTTCCGAATGACAGCAACATCAGGAAGAAGGAACACGAGAAGCTAGAGAAATACCAAGGGCTCAGAAAAGAGCTCGAGAGGATGTGGAGGGTGAAGGTAATGGTGGTCCCATTGGTGATCGGAGCACTAGGTGCAGTGACTCCCAAGCTAGGTGAGTGGCTCCAGCAGATCCCAGGAACAACATCGGAGATCTCTGTCCAGAAGAGTGCAGTCTAAGGAAGCGCTAAGATACTGCGCAGGACCCTCAAGCTCCCAGGCCTCCTTCAACCTGAGCTTGAAGGATTGACCGCCTGCAGGGGCAGGCGGGGAATTTTATATATATATATATATATATATATATATATATATGAATCATGATTGTTCCTTTTGAATAAAATGAACAAATCCTTGGACACCACAGTAGATGCTTTCAGCCAGCCTGGTTAGACTAGTCTGTAGGTAAAATTACACAGTGTTACACCAGGTGTTCACATACACACATTGTCAGCAGCAGAACAAGTCAAATACAATTATGGTAGTTTCTGGCAGCAGTGTGGATAAAAAAAAAATCCTCCTGTGTCTCAGTGAAGGACAGCTGTGCACACTCGTTCTTCAATGCAGGCAGCAGAACTCTTTTTTTTTTTTTTCTGGGATCTTCATTAAAAGTAATTGTAGTAGGCTTCATGCATTTGTGTTGCATTCATCTCTTCTCTTCTCTCTGTCTGTCTTTGTCTTTCTTTCTCTTCTTGATTATGTGGGTGTTGCCCAACATGCAAACACAGATGAATGTCATGCATTATTCATTGGTTCATGCCCGTCTCTCTCTTATACACACACACACACACACACACACACACACACAAACTGACGCACACGCAGGCGAGATATTCTCAGGGAATAGCTCATGAAGGCAGGAGCATCAAGGTGAGCTCGGGAAATCATTCGACTTTCCGCCCCAAAACACCAACGACATTACACAACAACACACGCGTTTCATCATCATCCCTCGCAGGTACAGACTTTTCCTTTTTTCTTTTCTTTTTTTTTTTTTTTTTTTTTTGCTGTTGGGTAACAGCAACAAAGGCAGATGTTATCTATCAACTCCAGGCTACAAAACATTATTTGCTTGTCATGGTCACATTTACTGGAGCATTTGCTTTGCAGAGCAAGGTAACTCATTCACACCGCACAACCCATGTAAAACTGACATGACTCATGGCTGGAAGAGAAAGCATGTGGGCAATAAAGGCTTTTGGAGGCAGAGTTAATACAGCACCAGATTACTGAATCACATCATTATCCAAGCTGGTAACAAAGGAGCAGCACTCCATGCAGAATTTTATTAATTTTTATAGACACTGAGGATCATCCTGAGAGCTGCATTCACATGTATCATTTACCTTTACTCTATATTGTGTTTACTACCTACATTCAGTATAAACCAAGCAATAAATTGTATGTACACTGCAGGTTATTCTTCAGAGTTGTTGGAGAAGTAGCAGTCACATTTAGGATTTCTAATAATATCTGAATGTCTCACAATGAACAACTCATTCTAATATTAACATATTGGGCATTGAACGCATTTAACACTGTTTTACTTTTTATGAAAAGGTGCTAACACATGTTAAAACAATAATTATGGGATTAATATGTGCTTAACAGAGCAGCACTTCTACCTTCAGGGTATTAGTCTGCTGCTGGTCATCTAAACCATAATTGTTACTGTTGCATATTTTAACAGGTTTTTAGAGGCCTTTTTAACAGATGAAAAGAATAAAATAATTCTTAAAAATATCTAAGAAATAAAGATGCAGCACTCAGTGTTAACTGGCTGAACACTTTGGTATAGGTATGGGAATTGTGTGTAATTATCTCTATGGAACAATGGTGAGCATTAGAGTTATGTCGCCTACCCTTGACAGCAGTTCCACTGGTAAATTGGTCAAATTGGTTTCAAATAATCCAGAGTTAAATAAAGGGTCTGTGCATGAAAGTGGTTTAAGGGGTTAATTTGACAGCAGGAACATTAAGTACTAATTATGTCATAGCAAGCTGGCATATAATTGGTGAGTGTGAAATGGCAATTACTTCTGTCTCAAACAGCATGCTTTCAGGTCAGTATCTTTATTTTGCCACATGTTTAATACCTGTTTGTATTATAAGGGCGGTGCAAACAATTCTGGCAATCATTGCCTGTGATTTCTTTTTCCAGTCAGATTTTCACTCCATCAAAGTACTAAGAGACACAATGGCCAATGGCTGGGAATCAAACCCACTGCATTTAAAAGATCCCATGTAGCCACTGAGAAAAGCATATTAGCATATTTGCCACTGCCATGCTGTATGTTACGTGCAATAAGGGACAATATTTTGATGAGTGATTTAATTAATTTTTTAATTAGTTAAGCTTTATTTCTTTATTTTCGTTATAATGTGAGTTAGCGACAATATAATCTCGAGACATTTTTTTAATTCTATGTGAAAGGTAATATTAAAAAGGGAACTCCAACAATCCAAGTATGAGGTTTGGATCACTGGGGTTGTGGTGTGGAGGAAGAGGTTCCCCGGTAGAAACAGCCACCAAAGACCTATGTCCAATTAAAAACAGCAACCTGCATGTGATCAAGATAAACTGGTGGTAAGGGAGTAAATGTGTTGACTGACTGGTCAGCACAACAACTGAACCATGTTCGGTTTCTAGGTGATTGGATTGCATATGGTTGTGCTTTGGTCTATAAACACTGTTTTCTCTACTGTGTCCGTACCTTAATGCAACTGGTTGGGTGGTGGAGAGAAACAAAAGGCAGAGGAGCACAGAGAGACAACAAACAAGTTAAAATGCAAACTGTGTGAGAGAGAAAGCAAAACTGAATGGCATTCAGTAGTGGCATATAATAACTGAGGAGTGGAAAACAGGAGAAGTGTTCAGTGCTTCCTGGGAGGTCCACCTGCAGTCTAAGCCTATAGCAGCAAAATTAAAGGGCGCTTCAGGGCCACCTAATCCAGGACTAGCTATAAACCTTGTCAACAATGAACGTTTTAAGCCTGAGGTGGCTCAAGTTATCAAAACCAATGCTAGCAAGTGTTTTAGAGAGATGCGTGGCTCAGACACAGATACCCGCTAATTAGTGCTTAGTATAAATACTAGTGTTTCACTACTGAAGTAGACTTTGCAGATGGACTGTTGTTTCAGCATTTGATAATTGCATTAAAATGATCCAGCAACACAAATAAAACAAAATCATGCTTGCTATATCTTATAGCAGACTGTAAAAAAAAAAAAAAAAATAATATATATATATCAGATTTTAGTCATGATTATCTCTGTTGTAAAGTTGGGCAGTTTACAATAAAATGGACTGAATAGGGATTTTTGTCAGCCTCAAGTGCACATTTGATGAAATCTGTTTTTTTGGGACTTCAGCGGTGGTTCTTTTTTCCAGCCCTGGAGGTTGCTCTTGATCAAACACTTCTCTCCTGAAATGAAAGAGGACTAAAGCCAGCAGGCAGTTAGCTTAGCTTAGCATAAACATTGAATAAGAAAAAGCCTGGCTCCATCCAAAAGGTAATAAAAACCAACCTACCAGCACGCTGAGCAGAGTAAGTAACAGATGATTTAATCCTCCAAACAAACAAGCCATAATGTGCTAGCTAATTAGTGAACTTTTTCTGAGCTGTTTCTCCCTGCTTCTGGTTGCAATATTAAGAAACGCAAACTGCTTGCTGCCTGTAGCTTGATGTTTAGCATGCAAAGATGAGAGCAGCATCAATCCATTATCTCTGCAAAAAAGCAAAATGAATACTGACTTAAATTGTCAAGCTATTAAGGTGACAGTGTGTTTATCACTGAGCTACTAGGTTGCATCAATTATCCACTCCCTCATACCAACGGACAATGAGTAAGTGACAACAAGACTACAAACGGAAGAGGTGACACACAACTTGAATCATAAGTTGACGTATCTATATACTCCACCCAGCCAGCCAACAGGCTGGAACCGCCTGCCTTTAGCACTATGGCCATTCTTATGCCATTCTTGTACCATAGATAAGGCAAATAATATTCAGTCGTGATATTATTTAAGAAAGCCCAAAACAAAACTGTGCAGTAATTCAAACAGCACTAATTTATTAATCATTAACTTGTAAGTGAAACTCTTGAGATCCAAAAACTATTTTGCAAGAGTGCCCTGGGCCCAGATGGCAGCATTAACCTAGCAGGTTTTTCAGGGGGAAACTTAATAGTAACCAGATTTCAGTAATGCATTCACTTATCCGGGAAAGCCTCTGCCTGAGTTTCTTTGAACCTAAAACCACAAAAGTTACAAATTTTGCAAGGGCATGGCTGTGCCAGCCAGAAAACAATGTGACATCATCATCAGTGGTGAAATCTGACTTGGTAGACTGATGACAGTACCACGGTCTCACTGTAGTATCTATCTGTCCGTATATATGTGTATATATATATATATATATATATATATATTTTGGTTGAGTTCATCTGAATCTGTGAACTGATACTTAATCAAACCAGTCACACGGGAGTTGAGCATTTGCAGATAAGGATTTCTGAGTCGGCCGTGTTTTCTTTTTTGGCAGAGGTAAAGCCCAGGGCTTCTTAAATGGTCAGCTCAGTTCGATCTTATCTGTGCTGCCTGCCAAGCAGAAGAAACATGAGCTGTCTGCCTACCTCAGGCTGAGTCATGCACTTCACTCTCTTAAACAAACACACTTGCATATTTATCTTCACGGACATTCACAGAGAGACTCATGGTGCGCAGACGTTTAGGGATACACGTACATCAGCTGTAAAAACCACAACACAACTTTGATGCAAGCATTATCTCATATTATCACTTGCATGCAAAAATGCCTTCCCGATAATGCCTTTGAGCCTGCTCCCCTTTTTCCTCGCTCCAGCATCGATTAGTCACGTTCACATGTGCTTTTCATGTCCCTCCACAGCCATAAACAGATTCACACAATGTTGTATTTTTGCTCCCGGTGAAATAGTGTTCTGCAGGGAGGAGGGAAAGGGTGCAAAAATATGAACATGTAACCATCTTGTGCAGACCCACAAACACTCATGCATGGCTACATACAGGCTCATACAAGAATGTGTTGACTGTGCTCAAAATCTGATCTTGCCCAAATACACCTCAAAACTCAAAGCCTTCTTACTGTAAGCACTAAGGGCAACGAGGGCCCTTAATCCAATGAAACATAACGTAAAACACTTTGCACGCCTTGACATTTTCTATTTGCAACTCGATTTGTTAGCCCTTTGCACTAAATGTGTTATTTCAAAGAAAATAATGACAGTTTATACTAGTTAAAGGTAATTATAGGTTAGGATTAAATGAGCAAATATGATTCTAGATCAGCATGAGCAAAACATGATATTAGTGTAAGCATATTAAATGTTCCAGGGGATGTTAGTTCAAGGACTTGCAAATGCTACAGGAAGTTCAGATGAGTAATTAATCAGATTGTCATTGAAAAAATTTGGCTTGGATTGCACAAGTGATAAGCATTAGTTGCAACAATCAATGGTGGATTAAGACTAAAATCCCCTTTCCCTTTCAGCTTTTGTCTGAGGTAATGACCGTAGATTTACTTAATCCCTGTGGCAACAACAAACTTACAAACAGGCTCTCAACCTTTGTAAAAACTGAAAAAATAAAATGTAAAAAAAATCAAGAACAGGGCATTGTTCAGCTCATGGCTCATACGTGCATGCTTTACTGTAAGCATACTGCACACACGAAGCAAAGAAAGTATCTGAATCCAGGACCCTCAGGACTCTGTATATCTCGTCTCTTCGACATTCTTCAAATGACTGAGTGTATGAGTATGAAAGAGGCAGAGAGAGAGGGAGGGAAGAGTGAGAGAATTAGTTTTCCTCCTTTTGAACCAGGCAGGGCTGTTAGCAAAAAGGTTTTAATTGATTTTGAAGTAGTAGCTGTTGGGAATGCCTCTCACCGTTTAAAACATGCTTGACACACAGAAATCAAAACAGCCTATTACCACATCAAAGGGGCGACCACCCTTGTGCCATTCGTGGAAAGTGAGCAGCCAATTTTGATGACACGGACCATTTAAAAATTGTAATTTCTAAACTTCCCTTTAGCTTCGTTAGGGTCATTTTATTAACTATGCTCATAATATCCAAAAGCCATTACCTTTTAGGGAGGGATTGCTGTTATGTTCAATATGGATATTATTGCAGAGTGTGGCTGGAAAATAAACAAATTCTTTCCCGACAGAATGATTGAATTTTGTTAGTAAAGTATTGGAGTCTTAAAAAAAAAATCCTGGTAGGTGTTTATCGGAGTGATATGTTGCTCACTGTACAGGTTCAGTCGTGTGTTTTCTGCAGCTCTGATATCAGACTGTCTCCAGCACAGCGTGAGGCTGAGCTCTGGGATAAGGAAGCTGCTTACCAACAGAAATACCAATTACTGCACACTGCATCATGATGCCTAATGGGCCTGCTGTGGTGGAGAGATGCTCAGGATGAAAGGCTTCTAAGTTCTTTTACGGTGAAACCTGCATCCCAGCCCTCACCAAGTTGTTTAAAGACCACTGGCATTATGGTTTTGAACAACCTAATGTTCATGCTGGGTTGATTTATTTGTATATGTATATTTATAGCACATTGTTCAGCACGAATACAACCCTAATATACTACAGATGCTTCATTTAAACAACAGCATTTGCTGTTAGACAAGGATTTAAACTTGGATGAGCTTTGTCGGTTTAATACTTTCACCCAGAAAAGCGAGGCTAAGCATGACAAACATGCTATGGGGCCATATCTCCTGTTTGAGATTTGCCAGGCGTAAGCTGTTTATGTTAGCTGTGTCTGTGCAAGATTTCGCTATTTCCACTGTACACAGGTTATCAAATATATCCACAGCTTTAAAGCAAAGTAAAAATGTGATCATATCCATGCACTCTCCCTGCAGTCAACAACACAAATCATAAATTCAGGTGCCTGGGTTATCCCACATCTTTACCACATTTAGATTAATTTTCTTTGCTGTTGCAACTGTATGCTAAATTTAGATTTATTTGTTTGATTCTGCTGACATCGCTAGCCATTTCATTGGATATGCCTGTTTAAATTAATATTAATGTAAATATCTAATCAACCAATCACATGGCAGCAGAGCATTCAGACATGTAGACATGATCAAGACGACCTGCTGAAGTTCAAACTGAGCAAAAGCAACTTTGAATATGACATGGTTTTTGGTGCTAAACAGGCTAATCTGATTGCTTCAGAAGTTGCTGATCTACTGGGATTTGCCCACACGAACCTCTCTAGGGTTTACCAAGAATGGTCAGAAAAACAAAAAATATCCAGCAAGCGATGGTTCTCTGGGTGAAAATGCATTTTTGATGGAGAATGATGGACAGACTGCTTTGAGCTAAAATGAAGGTTACAGTAGCTCAAATAACAACTCGTTAATTCTACAGTAGAAAAAAGCAGAAAAACCTCTCTGAACAAACAATATGTCTAACCTTGAAGCAGATGGGAAGACACTACCTGGTGTCTTTCCTCCCAGTAAAGAACTGGAAACCAAATTCACACGGGCTCAGTAAAATAGAACAACATAAAGTTGGGAAAATATTGCCTGGTCTGATGAGTCTCAGTGTCTCCTGTGACATTTAGACATTCATAGTGTTAGAATTTTGTATAAACAATATGAAAGCCGACAGAAGTGTACCAAAGAACTTTGTTGTTCACTTCATAGCTGTAGTAATGGTTTGAATCAGAATGTATGAATTGGCTGGTTTGGTTACTTTACTTCAAGTAAATTCAGAGTAGTTTACCCATTTTAAAAGCTCAGCTTCTTCTTGAAGTTGCTTATTTTTATTCCCTTGCATTCTCTTTTTACATTCCTCTCATGCCGTTGAGGTTGGGGGGTAAAATAAAAACCCTCTTAGGCAAGCTGTAAATAACTAACTTGTCACGGTCTGCAGAGACAGGCCGTGCGGTGGTGTGTGTGATGGACCCAGGTGCATACACAAGTGAGTAGACGGGAGTGAACTTAACAGAAAGCGAGCCTTTATTATGGCTGAAGACAAAGTGCACAAACAAAGCAGGGATGGCGTGACTAGACTATAACTAAACTGGGAAAACTAATACTGCGACAAACTAAGAAAACTCAGACTATGATGATCACTGCAAGGACTGACCGTGAAAACATGGAGGTGAGAACACAGACGACGCGACACAGACTGTACGAAACACAGAGACTAAATACACATGAGGGATGATCAGGGGAAGTGGATGCACACGGGGAACACAGGTGACACTGATAATCATAACAAGACACGGCAGGAGTGAACTGATGGGAGATGGGCAAAGTAAAGCAGGAAGTACACAGAGGTTCAAACAGGAGGAGAGAGAGCACGGGGAGAACGCAGACATAACGGGCTGGGGAAAACATAGAATAAAGCACAAAGAGAGACGAGGGCTCATAAATACACAGAGGGGCACACAGGGGGTAAGAGTCACGAAGGGAAAACACATAAGGAACAACGTAACAGATCAACCCAGGAAGCATGGCCTAAATAAAGAACAAAATACAAAAATACATGAAAACTAAGAATACTGGGCCCACATGGCCCAGGACCATGACATAACTAGTCTGCATATTCACCATATTAAATTCCAATTAAGAGAAAAGAAAGGATGAGAACATTTATTCTTGTCTAAATTGTTCAGGACATGTGTCTAAGGAATTAAACTTTGTTTAGAAATTCACCCTGAATGAGAGAGTCGAAATTGCTGCTGAAATGCTCTCTGTGGGCTAAACTGTCAAGCTGCTACACTCTTGGCCACATCCCAATCAGTAATGTTTTCAATTAGCAGCAAAAAGAAAATCAACCACATTTACATCTCTAATTGCAGTTTGCTTACAGATGTAAAGCGATTCAAACTTTCCCTGCACTGCCAACCTTCCTCCCTGTGTGAATCAGGAAGGATTATAATGACAATAAAGAGAGAAAATATAGATCTATAGAATTTATAGATGAGCTAATATAACATTCACATTTTTACCTAGCTGATAATGAAGGAATGTATTACAAACAAGTAATAAAGGTATCATGTGATCTTTTCTTAGCTCCATTAGGACTTTGAGTAATCCTGTTCCATATACTAGGAAATATGATATACCTACATGTGGACTTGGACCAGATCATGTCTCTGCCCCAAAGCTCTACTGTGCTGCTCTTTAAGACTTTTACAATGTTTGACAGGACTGCATGCTTCACTGTCACATCAACCCGCTGCTCAAAATGTCAGTGCAAGTGAAAGAGACAGTGACAGAAATATTAAAAGATATAATGGTTTATATTTCTCCATTTATTTGACCAGTAGTCCAGGGTATAAACAAAGGAATCTCAGGAATCATAGATGAGATAAATCTAAGATAAATGTCAGTTATAAATAACTGTTTCATTTACTTTATGATTTTTTTCTTCACATTTACCTTTAATATTCTCAAGGAGTGGGTTACCATAGTAGCCACTGGGTGATTTAAAATGGGGGATGGTAATCAGATTCTCCATCACAGAAGAGATGATCATGCATATACTGAATATCAAAGAACTATAGTGTTTACACTTAATAAGGAAAAACCCTATAAACACTGAGTAAATCTATGTGCATATGTATGAATGCACATGGCCGTACCTTTTATTGCCATGTGAATGTGACACTGCATACTTGAGTTCCATAAGTAAGTGCACATTTTGGATATTTGCATGCGGTTGCTGATGTATACAAATATGTGTTGTAAGATGCCAGCCCCTCCATGGAACAGCACTGTTTGTCAGCTAATTAGCAACATGAGTTAGTGCTACAGCAGTTGGGGGAGTGCCTCACATGCAGAGAAAGGCTGATGGGAGCTGATGGGCGCAGCAGAGCATCATTTCTGGTGACTTGGGAGGAGGGTGGGGGGGTAATGCTTCTAAACCACTGCTAATGAAGACATCAGCTTGTTGGCACAGCCATCTTAGTCACAGGCGAGGCAGCCGTCAAAACTGGCATTATGGCGTAAATAAATTGCTCAGACAGCGCAGAATCGTCAGACATTCAACATGCCAATGAGGAGAACAGAGACATTTGTGCCTCTGAGCACACAATTATCCCACTCCAGTAGGGGTGTTGGTGTCCTGATGGCAATGCACAGCTACTCAAATGTTCAAAACTAAAGTAAAGAAAAAAGTAAATACAATCAGATTGGCTCTGTTTGCTCGATGGATCCGTCTGATTTGAGCTTTGAGCCAATTTGTGTCATCTCAGTCTTTGCTGCATAATTTGGATACACAGGCAAATACAATAATCCACAAAGACTGGAATAGAGTGGCTCATAAGCAGCAAGGGCAACTGAAAGTTTCTATTATTTTTTTAAGTTTCAGGTGGCTGTCGTTGTGCTTATCTCTTTGAATTATTATGACAATTTAGAGAGTACAGGAAACAGTTCTTGCATCTCTTAAGTGTGAGTTTCAGTTTGATGTAGGTTCACATAATGGTGAAAAAATAATTATGTATTCCTGAAGGAAAAAACATAGGGTTTGAAATTATAAATAAGAAGGGCGTAAAGAAATATATTCGGTAAAAGGGAGCTATATTAAGTTGCATAGAGCAGCAGACAGGTTTCACACATAATTTGTGGTAGAAGGTGGCAAACAGACACCACAGGTGCCAGATTTTCCTAGCAGCTAACACCTAAAACGGTGGTAGCAATCTCATTCTCATTCCTCTAAGAAAATTTGAAGCTGGAGCATGTAGTCAAAGTCAAACTGACCATGACATTTCTCGCCTTGCTACCTTTCAGGGAAACATTTTGGATGCGAGACCCTGTTGGACAGTGGTTATGAGGAAAGCCTGAGTGCCAGAGGGTGATTGAGTGCCAGCTTGGAAGGCCGCTGCTGATAGGCTTCCCTGATAGCTGCATTTGTTGCCCCGCTCTGAGATACCAGCGAACAAATGTTTTGGAGGCAGCTGACATTTTTCTCAGCTCTCATCCCTTATAGCTAAGAGGCCTTTTCTCTGTAGCACTGCTGTCAGTATTGAAATCAGATAAACTGTAAACAGACAGTGTTGAACCAGCTTAGCCGCTTTCCCATTTTCTCACCACAGAGAGTTCTCATTTAATAACTTCAGTCAGAATCCAATTGTGTGCCATTATGTTGGCTTTTGCTAAATGTTTAGAATTTGCTAAGAGCCTTTTCTTTAAATTTCCCTGATCCTTTTACACTTTTTTAATCAGTCGAATTTATGCATCACGTGTTTGCAGCGGTCATCTCGAGGTGCTTTAGATTGGCTTCTATGTTCTAAAGATGTAAAGGTTCGTAGAGAACAGGACCCAAGTGTAGGAGGACGAGGAAGTGGTGAGCAAAATCCTAGATCTAAATTAGGCAGTCAGTAGGACAACTAGTTCCAGCAGGAAGCAGGCAAAGTGCATCGTCGAGACAAAAGGTCATACACCGGGAGAACTCCACTAAGAACACAAGGAAATAAAAATACACAAGAAAATCTGAACTGTGAAAAAAATAAAAGAAATATAAAGAAGAAATCTGGCCAAAAATCTCAATTAATCAGAATGATGAGTTTGCAGGTGACGGAGAGAATTGAGGGAGTATATATGTATGTATACTCAGACTCTATGCAGTATATAGTGCGTGGTTAAATGATCGATCATAGGTGAGACAAATTTAATGTGGTAACAAATCTGCTTGTGCATTCATTTTTTTTCTTCTGGCTTTCTAAGCCATGATCTTAAATGTAAAAAACCTTTGCCGTCGATGACATGTCATCTCATCAGTAAAGGCCTTCTGTCTCCTTATTTAATCAGACTTTTGTTAGTACACTGCCCAAAATATTAAGGGAACAGTCGAGCCTCACTAACCCAGTAAAACTTCAAATATATCACTCTCTTGCATACTTTTGGCCAAGCTATCAGAATCAAACTCCATGATGGTGGCACGAGCTCCCGACGTCCTTTCTGTGCTCTCAGTCCAGCACTGTGCAGCTTGATTGCCATTTGCCAGCGAACACCAGAACTGGCTGGCCTGCCACTGGCACCTTGTTCTTTTCACAGATGAGAGCAGGTTCACATTGAACACATGTGACAGATGTGGTAAACATCTGGAGATGCCATGGTATCGCTACATGAGTAGCCTGTTGGAGGACGTTTTTTGGCTTTCGCAGCGCTCCTCCTGTTCCTCCTCACACAAAGGAGCAGATACTGCCGCTGGATTGTCGACCTTGTCCAGCTCTCCTCGTGTAGTGGCATATGTCCTGGTGTGCCTGCTAAGACTGTGCTAGGATACACAGCAAACCCTCTTGAGACAACAGGTCTGGATGTGCCACCCCGGAGGAACTGGTCTACCTGTGCAACTTGTGTGACCTGCAGGTGCTATCTCATGTTCCCAGTTGCGACAAAAACAGCAGCAAAAAGAAAAACAAGAGAAAAATCAGCTAGGATAGGAAGAGAACAATGGTCTGTGGCTACCACCTGCAAAACCACTTCCTTTTTTAGGGGTTGTCTTGTTCTTGCTTCTACAGTAAACCTGTCGCCACTTTTATTTGCACCTAAGCAGCTGAAATGGATTCACAATGGTTTACGCTCCCTAATGGGAGAGACGAATATCTCTGAAATTTAACTGACTTTGTGTTCAGGATTGCGTGTCCCTTAATGTTTTTTTAAGCAGTGCATTTTCTAGCACGAATGCTGATAGTCACAATAACAACCAAGAGTAGCTGCAAGGCTCGCACCAGAGGGAAAGCCCCAGCAGTCCTATAAAGGCACAACGACAGGGAAAGCGTTATCATTTTATCAGCTCTGGAGGGTATGTAGCATATAATCCCCCAAAAAGCAAATCTATTTCTTGTTTGTCAGTGGGAAGGGAATGTCTGATTAAGTGAAGTGGTCTGTAGAGAATAGGCGAGATGGAATGATAAAGAACAAAAATGCTCTATCAAGAGTCAGTTAGGATTCATTGTTTTATTCATGCGCCAACAGCATGACAAAGGAAGCAATAACAAAAATAAATATATAAAAATTCTGCCAAGAAAAAAAAAGCAAACTCAAGTTCATTTTGACACATGAATCAATGCTTCGTGGTGCAGTTATAATGAACTTTGAATTTGCTGGATGTGGTTTTTTTTTTTTTTTTCGTTCTTGTTTTTATATCTACTGTCAGGGGAGGCTCAGTTATTTCTAACATGATTAAAGGTTTTAGTGACAGCACATGCACATACATGTAGACAGGCAAACATGACAGACACACGCTGGTAAGTTATACTATAATAACAGGAGGCACACAGATAAAGCAGCTTTGGGGTATTCATTCATGCAGTTCCAGTATGTGAGAGTAAAGCTGAGAAATAAAAAAAAAGAAAGAAAAAAAAGTGAGTTCTGGGTTTGTTGAGAGTTCCCTTGACAGGGAGCAGAACAGGCTATTACTTCATATTGCACCATTTAAGCTGTTTTTATTTTGGACTCTCCAGCTCCTTCTACCAGCCGGCACAGTCTCTGGGGATAATAATCAGGCCTCAACAAGAAAAAGCAGACAGCTCTTAACAGTTTAGAGAGTTGTATATAGTTTGTGTGCCCACATATCTGTGTGTTGAGCGGTGGGCCTGGATAAATGAGATAATACTCTGTGTGCTTGTGTGAAAAGACCTGTCAGTCACACTCCGTTAGCAAGTACTTTCCTAAATGCTGTATCAGAAGACAATGTGCAGCTTGAAGTGGCATTACATCCTTAGACTCTTAAGGGATTTTCACACATGAACTCCAGACCATGTCAGTAGAAAGAGGTAATTTTTCAGATGTCTATCCCTGTTTCTCATGTAGCTGACAGTGTGAGACACTCTGCTTCAGATGCATTCTCACTGTTTGGCTTAGGCGAGGGTGCTGCTAGGGTAAAGTATGCTGGAGGCTTGCAAAAAAAAAAAGCACTCAGTCTGTATGAATACACAGAACTATTACCTTCACAATTTTTACAATGGAGCAGGGAGCTGACAGGTTAAAGACTGCTCAATGCCATTTCTAACGGAATCTTTTGCATTCACTCATGCATGTCCGTTGGGTAGGGTCTAAAAAAGTTCAGGGCTGAAGTGCATGTGTGAAAACAGCTATAGAGACTATACGTCTCTCTGCTTCATGCTCTTTTGCCACTTTGCAGACAATTTTCTTCTATTCTCTCATATACACAGACAGAAAACTTGCACACAAAGCTCGCAGCACCAAGAGACCTCAAATCAACAAGTGAAAGGAGAGAAAGTACTTGACAGTTTTCAAAGTCTTACATTTTCAGATTGGGTGCTACAATGACAAGCTGGCCAGCACTTCACTTCTATGGTGACGGGATGACTGCTGTGGATCTCTGTCATTCTGGGTGACAATAGCTCCCTCTGGTGCTGACGAATAAGACTGTGAGCGAAAGAGAAAGAGAGAGGGAGGGAAAAGTGTCTGCAAGTGAGAGAGAGAGAAAGCTTTTGGTTCAGACTGGGAACAGAAGGCAGCGCTGTCAGGCTGTGTCCTCTTCTTGTGAGAAAAGGGAATATCAAAGGCAAGACAGGAGTCATGAGGGAGTAGAGTGGAGTTGGGGGTATAAGCAAAGAGATTCAGCGAGATGAGGTGAAAGGAGGCAGTGCTTCAGAGAAGACTTTCAGTGTCGATGAGAGGCGTTACGTAATTTGTGCAGATGGCAGTTTGAGTGTCTCTCTCTCCTCCCTATGTTATATCCCTACCTCTGCCAGGACACATTATCCTCTCATTCAGGAGGGTGTTTTAGGTCTAACTTTGATCATTTGTTCTGTGTGTGTGTGTGTGTGTGTGTGTGTGTGTGTGTGTGTGTGTGTGTGTGTGTGTATGCGTATGTATACACTTACGGAAATACCACGTCATACACAACTACTTGGAGCCTGGTTAAGGTGAGGAAATCTAATGTCAACTCAAATTTGTGTTGTTTTAGCAGATAAAATACGAATATAATACTTCACTTTCTGACTGTTAGTGAAATAGAATGCAAGACACTTGTATTTAGCATTAATGTGAATGTTTTTTCTTGCAGGTTTGGGGTTTTGACCTGGAATCTTCATCTGTCAGATAGGCAGGCTAGTAAGGTCATTATTTCGAAACTGATGGTGGCACTAGAAGAAAAAATCCAATTTTGCATCCAGTTTTTGTCACTAGATTAAAAGTCAGGGGCTCAGCACAGCAATTAGTGTTCTGTGCACATCATGATTATGTGTTGCACATTTTATGACAACGTTGTGGAGATGTTTCGCCAGAGAAGAGGTCAAAGGATCAGCAAAGTAAAAGTGAAAATAAGAGTTTGGGGGATTTATTAGCATTTATTTTGCCACTGTGCCATTCACATGCATTGATAAACTACACAGGCACAGTACACAACTGGCTTTTCGTTGTTTATGTATGTAGGTAAGCACAGGGGTGTTGTTTTTGTAAGAGTAGTGCTCTTTTGATTTCTTTTCCCAAAAAGACGTATTTATCGCAGCACCAGACACCGTATGCCCGCTGCTGTTTTATCTCTATTACTGTCTGCTATAACTATCTATCACTGTTACTATTGCTATTATAATTTACATTTATGTGGGAAACCTTTCAAAGCAACCTTGGTCCTCTCCCTGTATTTAGTTGTAATAGAAAAATGGTTGCACGATTGTCATAAATCAAGTGCTTTCATGTCACACAAAGGCCAGAGCATCAATCTGATGTCAAATTAGATCTGGAACGAGACTGCAGCAATAACGATAACCAGCTCAATGTATTCAGCTACATGCAGGCAAAAAGTTCAAGTTCAGAAAAGAGAAGGATTGTACTGTTTTAGTAAATCCGGGCTTTTACTTTACACTGCATGCAGCAGCACTAATATGAAAGAAAAAAATGGATGGAATGACTGTTTAATATGCAAATGTTTGAGACTTTATTAAGGCAAAGAGCATGAAGAGGGAGCTCTAATGGCTGCCGCTCTGGATGTGATTTTGCCTCTGCTAGTCTTTGCTGCATAGTTACAAGCATTGATTTGCCTCCCAAATTCAGTGTTTCTTTGTTTGCACTGACAGGCATTGCCATGGAAACACAAGGGAGTGAAATTACAGTAAAGTTAAGAGGGAAGCTGTACCAAGGAGCCCAGTCCACCACTCTGTGAAGTGCTGGTAAAATTCAAGACCAAAGGCAGCACAACATCATCATCTCTCTGGGGCTGAGAGAACTACAGTCTACCATAAAGTTCCTGAGTGTTCTTTTAGTCTCTCACATCTTTCAGAGAAACACTGCAAGTTTTACCTCAACTTGTACACAATCACCACGCAAGAGCCTTCCTCAGTATGACAGTAATCAGATGTCTGCAGTTGTTTCTTCTAAAGTGAAAGCAATAAGTAGATTCTATTTCAGTCTCTAAAACAGATGGGGTGTTAAAGATTTATGGGGCTGATGAAGGAAAAAAAAAAAGAGTCAGGAAAAGGGAGGAGAGAAAGAAGGAGAGTGTGAGACAGATGGAGGAAACGCATCAAAATTTTGATTGGATTTATTCAGTTTTGTGCAAGTCCAGAGATTCGGATCCACACTAGCATTTATAGGCAAATATATACAGTACATTGCAGTCTGTGAGTATTTGCAGAGCAACACATTTTTATTTTGGCACATTGGTTTACCACGGTATGACTTTATTCTTTAAAATTATTCCCAGCTGCACTGTAAACTGGTAGAGCTATTCCATGAAATGCTCTGAACAGATAAATTGAAACAAGAGTGATTTAATTGGAAAATATGAGTTAAAAGAAGATAAGCTATTAAATTCTTTTGCATATATTGCATCACATAGAAAGAATGTCTCTGCTGTTCAGTCGTCTCCACCTTGATTGGTGTTCAAAGGGAGCGATTCACCCCAGCGAGATGGAGTTGACTTCTTTCCTTTTGAGCCTTTATTTCTGCACATCTTGAGCATCAGTAGCAATATGGCCATGACTATGACGATGAGAATTGTAATAGTTATTTTATAGGTACTCATGTTGCATTCAGAGATGTGATTAGCATTGCCTGCAAAGAAGAAGACAAGGAAAGGTATTTCCACTTGATCTTCTTTTGATATTTTCTGAAAGAAATGACATTGAATTAAGGTACATTAATGATAATTGCCTTAAGACATGCCTACCTTCTGTGAGAACACTGACATTTAAATTAACTGACTTTTCTACTGCAACTCCACCCATGAGACAGAAAAGGCAGCCACTCCTCTACCTCACAGAAATACAGACCACTATTTTCAGGACCAAGGTTCAAGAACGTGAGGCTGAATTATCTGGGGTCAGGGTGGTCGTATCTCAGGCGAACATTCTCCCCAAACCTGTCTTGTAGAGTTGTGTTCCTGTAAACTGTGAATACGGGGCGCTGTTTAGTTTCTGATTTTTTTCTGCCAAAACCATGTGACCTCAACTTGGATTCATGGCTGGGTTGTTGGTTGATGTTGCAGGGGATGATGAAATTTTGCTTTCTTGTTCCTCTGCTTTATCTCTGCTTTCTCCTTTGGAATAGAGAGACTGTTTTCTGTGAATAAGCACAAGGGTAAAACTTTAGTTTAACAGACCTTTAATAACAGACCAGTCAGTGAGACTTATTCTGGGTTATACTGGCAGACAAAAGAGATAAAAGAGAATTCAGGAGGACTTGTAAACAACCAAACTGAGGGAAAAAAACAATTTAACAATAGGCAGAACACAAGCAGCTTGCACAAAGGATAGAATAAGAAATGACTCCATCAACATCAAAAAGAGAGATAGTGCAGACATCAGCTTTGCCCAGAAGATGACCAGGAGAGGTGGCATATTTTGCTGGGTTTTGGGAAATATGCTTTTTTACAAGGAGTTAAATCAGATGATCAGCATTGAGAGTCACTCTCAATGCTATGCAACTGAAACAAAGCTGCAGCAAGAAGATATGAGATTAATTATAGCTTCTTACGCTCATTTTCAGCTCCATGTTTATTAAGTGATTCTATAAAATAGCTTTGCATCCTTCACAATGCAAAAATGTATCCTGTTTTAACTCAAAATGGGTAACTTCATGTGCCTGAATCTGTTTTACCAGAGACACATCGTACCTATAAAAATCACTGTTACAGTGGTAGTTTGTGCCTGGCTGTGAGTCTTGCTATTGGGTTTCTGCCCAGACACGGGTACACAGGACATTTTGACCTCATCAAGCTCAAGGATCAGCTGCTGGACGCATCACCCTCACTTTGCGACTCATGAACTCCTCTGCTATCTCTGTAACACCCTCCCGACTTATACTGATGATCTTGGTGAACAAGGCCATTGGTGTTGGTTTGTGTTGCCAGGTGACAGAGAGCTGACCTTGAACCCCATCCACTTTACAGGAGAGATGCAGCCCGCCCCCTTCGGTGACATTTACAGCCTGCTGCATTTTGACTGTCATCCTGTTTTCTGTGAGGAGATGAGGTACCAGACAAATAGTACTGCTGTGTTTGAGAAGTTACTCGTGAAAAAGTAATTTTACTAACAGAAAACAAAATAAATAAGCAAAGTAACGCTTTGTGTAAGTCTTAATAACAACAGATAAAATTAACAATGTAAAAAGTACACTGAATTAAACCCTGAATAACCCAATGTGCATGTGTTAATTCTGACCCGCTGTGGGCTGGAGTCTTTGGGTTCTCCCTCAATAAAAGTATCATCTTGGCCTCTCTCTTGAGGCCAGACTGTACAGATATACTCTCCCTGGTCCTCAGTTCTCACAGGCTTTAAGATGAGACGGTAATCTTTGTTCCCAGTCCGGGCGGCTCTGAACTCTACATTTTTCTGAGGAACATTGTACTCTGGCGCCACAGTGAACACACCTGTGGGACCAATGAGAGCCAGCTCCACACTTTCATTCAGCCATGCTTCAGAGAAGAATCTTTTTTCCACATCCTCTGTGTTTATGTCACAGGACAGCATCAGCTCCTGCCCGTCCTGCAGCGCTGCTGGCTGTGCTGAGATTTCCACTGCCAGAGACGGAGACGATGGCTCTACCACCTCTAATCAAGATAAAAATGAAAACAGTGAGACATCCACACAGGTGTCTATAGGATAAGTAAACATTAATGTGCTGACCAATATCAAGATGTGTTTTTAATATAGCATGACTGAGTAAAATCAATTAAATGCTTCTAACCTGTGGATGTTTAATTTTTTATTAAGGATACTGTGGTTTACCATCATGAAGAAGTGGCTGAGGCAGTGTGTACATGTCTTAACCATTTTCTTTTGGAGTGTGGCTCCAAGGCTCAGTCTTACTGTTTAAAGAAGAGGATAATCCTACAGTAGATTCAGAAAACATGGTGTTAAATTAATAAAATGTTCATGATTCTCTCAATGCAAGTAATAAGAGCGTGTTGGCATGATTCACTTTATTTTCCGTCATGCAGGAAACAGTTTTCCCCAACGATTGCAAACACTTATTGCTACTTTTTCATAAACAGTGATTCATGAAAATAATTTGGAGTTAATTTAAGTTTATATAGCAGTTAGACTGATATTAAAACATAGAGACCAAAGAAGAATTCTCATTTATGAAACAGGGAGTTTAATCTCTGAGGGTTGTAATCATATAAAATTTGAAAAGGCAAGTTGCACACAACACAGACAACATATTTACTGATGGTGATTCTGTGTTTATCTATATTTTACTAAATAGCACCAATAGCACTACTTACTAACTCTTTCCTTTAAATTTTTACTTTTCAAGCTCATCATCCAAACCTTCAGCTACAAGCCCAACAATATTTCCTCAGTCAGTGTAGCTGTATCAAAATCTGTCTGCGCCTTTTCCCACCTTGATTTAGACTTCTGTGTTGAATCTTCCACTGTGGGCTCCCCCCACAAAACCCTGCGGCATAAAGTGAGACAGGCAGCAACAGTTGTGTTGCAGTTCAGTATAATCGATTCCTCCTGTGCACTTTTTGAATTTATTAGTGAGAGAAAAACAATCATATTATCAGTATAATAAATTATAATCATAGCATGAATGTCCAGAGAAAGACCCCCGCCCTGCCCCCCGTCCTAATCTTAAAGTTTAGCTTTAAGTTATAGCTTTGTAACTTTGTATGTGCATCTTTCACGTTTTCTTGATTCGATTACACATCGATTCAGTTTATAACTTAATTACATAACATGACCATGTTCATACAAGGCAGCTTGAGAGATAAAGTAGTAGTGGGTATTTAATCTGATTCCCCAATCCAAGTTTGCCCCTTTTGAACTGATTTGATTGAGTAATGCTGTAGATTCATGATGCAATGGTGCCACCTGGTGGAGAACTAAAAGAAGTACAGTTTTACCCAGTGTCCTTAAATTCTTCAGTCTCTCTTTTAGTTGCTTTATTTTTTGGGATGTTTGAAAAAGAGGAGAAATGTTAAGAAAGTATTAGAAAGACTGCAATAGTCCCTAAGGAAAATTCACATTTGAAACAAACAAGGAAAGACGTGTGCAAAACAACAACACATTTATCTGGACTGTTTATATGGACTATCGTTGCCAAGTGCTGGCTCAAAGAGCGTGTTCTGATTGTTGGGGTTTTCTCTGTATTATTGTTTAAAGAAAGAAATGATAATTTATCTGGCTTTTTAGCATGTGTGTGTGTTTGACAGGACATAAATTCATACAAACAACACATCTTATCCAACTACTGGGAGCCTGGTACACGTGGGGAAATCTAAAGTCAACTTCCATCTGTGCTTCCATCCTGTTGCGTTATCAGATTTAATATTAAACATGTTCACTGTCTCTTTGTGAATTTGCATGCTGATATTTGTATTTAGCACTAATGGGAATGTCCTTTCTTGCAGCTTTGTGGTTTCAAACATTGAAATCTTGACCTGATGATGACTCTGTCAAAGGTCACAGAAGTCATAAATGATGTAGCTGTTCGGAAGTTCATGACAAACTATGCAGCTCAGGAGCTTCGTGGCAGGTTATTAAGACCCTTATTGCCAACCTGATGGTGGCACCTTATGGTGGCACTAATCGCTTTGGTGCTCACCAAAGCAATTCGTGTTCATTCTCTGCACTCCCTTAATATCTGCTGCACATTTCATAACAATGATATCAATCAATCAATCAATCAATCTTTATTTATAAAGCACTTTTCATACAGAAAAAATGTAGCACAAAGTGCTTTACATAGTTAAAAGCAGCCCACCCCACCCTCCAACTCACTCCCCACACTCTCAATACACATATATTCCCCCACCCCCACCCACACACACATACACACACGCACACTTAAAGAGTAAAAATTGGGCTGGGCTCGCATGAGCCAAGTGAGGAAACATTATAACAGAGAGCCGTCTGCACCGGGAGCCGGTCACAGACCGCAGCCTCCGGGCTGGGCACACAGCAGGAGAGAGGCAAAGGAGCCCCCCAACCAGGCTGAGAGGACCCCAGAGACCCAGCAGCCACGGTCAATAACAGCCCCGGTGCAGAGAGCGCCCTCTGAGGAAACACTGGAGATATGACGCAATACGATGTATACAGGGTAAAATGATAAAATAAATAAGAACAGGATACAATATAAATATAAATATAAATAGAGTAAGAAGATTAAAAAATGAATAAGAATAAAATCAAGAAATATTAGGTAAATCCTAAATTAATAATAGAATAACAGGATAGAATAAATAAGCATAAAAAATAAATAAACGCTAAGTAAAAGCTAAATTAAAAAGGTGGGTCTTGAGCCTGTTCTTAAAAACATGTACGTTCTCTGCGGCCCTGAGCTCCTCCGGCAGGCTGTTCCACAGACGAGGACCATACCACTGAAAAGCTGCCTCTCCGTGAGTATGTGTCCTGACTTTAGGGACAATCAAAAGGCCAGTACCAGAGAACCTCAGGGTCCGCGAGGGTTCGTATGGTAAAAGCAGATCTGAGAGATAAGAAGGCCCAAGACCATTAAGACATTTAAAAACCAATAAAAGAACTTTAAAATCGATAAAATCGATATAGAGACATTTTACCAAAAAATGTCCTCATGGCAGTGCTAGAGAGTTCAAAGAAATGAATTGTGTCACGTGCCTTTCAGGTATGTTGATAAACCAGATACTGTAGAGTATAACTGCCAATTTGTCATGTAAACAAGTAAGAACAGAGACTGTGTTTTGTAAGAGTCGTGTTCTTTACTTTCATTTTTAATTAAGAAACTTTTTTGCAATGCCAGACACCGGATGCATTCTGCTGCTACATCACTGATTTCACTATGTGAATACAGCATTTGTGTGTTTTAAGTTCACAGCAGTGCTGTTCCTGTATTTAGAAAAGTTGTAATAGGAAAACGGTTGCACAATTGTCATAAAAATTCTCATGAAATCAAGTTGTTTCATGGAACATGAAGGCCAGCACCTCAATCTGATGTCAAATTAGATCTGGAATGACACTGCAGCAATAACGATGACCAGCTCAGTGTGTTCAGCTACATGCAGGCAAAAAGTACAAGTTCAGAAAAGAGAGGGATTGTACTGTAGACGTATGAACTGACTGTTTAATATTTTAATGTTTGAATGTAAAGTTAATGTATTTTAATTTGTTAAAAACATTGGATGTGATTTTGCCTCTGCTAGTCTTTGCTGCATAGTTAAAAGCATTGATTTGCCTCCCAAATTCAGTGTTTTTTGTTTTGCTCTGACGGGCATTGCCATGGAAACACAAGGGAGTGAACTGTACAGCAAGGTGCAGAGAGAAGCTGTACCAAGGAGCCCAGTCCACCATTCTGCGAAGTGCTGGCAAAATTAAAGAGCAAGTGCAGCACAACATCATCTCTCTGAGCCTGAGAGAACTACAGTCTGCCATAAAGTTCCTGAGTGTTATTTTAGTCTCTCACATCTTTCAGAGAAACACTGCAAGTTTTACCCCAACTTGTACACAATCACCACACAAGAGCCTTCCTCAGCATGACAGTAATCTGATGTCTATGGCTGTTCCTCGAAAAGTAAAAGCAACAAGTAGATTCTATTCCAGTCTCTTACACAGACGTTGTTCACAAAAACAGATAATCCCAATGGGTATGCTTGCTGCAAAGAAACTCATTCTTTTACAGTGGCGGTCTCCTTCGGCCCCGTGTTTTAAGAGGTGGCTTAACAAGATGGTGTCTGTGGCCAGGGTGGAACAGATACGATTTGACAGGAAAGGGAAACTGGTGCGTTTTTGCACGATTTGGCAGCCATTTCTAAAATTCTTAAAAATGAACTGATCTTAATTTTATTCCTCCCCCTCCTTATTTAATTACTTATTTATTTATTATTATGGTTTTTTTTCTTCTCTAAATTTTCTTTACCTCTTTAGTTTTTTTTTTTTCATTAATTTATTGTTCCTCATGCTTACAAATCCACATATGCTAACTGTAGTAACTGTTTACAAATGAATCTGTATAAGTATGTTGTGTTCAGCTGTAAAAGCAAAAATAAAATATATTAAAAAAAGAAAAGAGGAGGAGAAAATTACACTTATGTATGAAAATATATACAATACATTGCAGTATGAGTATTTGCAGAGCAACACAATTTTATTTTGGCACAGTAGTTTACCAAAATGCTGAGTTTATTCTTCAAACTTATTTGTTTTTGCACTGAAAGTAAATCACTAGATCTATTTCAAATCAAAATCAAATCAAATCACTTTTATTGTCACATCACATGTGCAGGTACATTGGTACAGCACATGTGAGTGAAATTCTTGTGTGCGAGCTTCACAAGCAACAGAGTTGTGCAAATGGAATGTTATAGACAGGTTGATTGAAGACTGGTTCTAAATGGTACTAAAAAGTATATGCAGTCCAACTACAAAGTCTTGCATATAACATCATGTGTTTTAAAAAAAGCCTCCCTGTTCAGTCATCTCCACCTTATCTGATGTCCACAAGCCTGTAGCAATAGGACTAAAACTAAGATGATGAGAATTACAATCGTTATTATATAAGCTCTTGTGCTACATTCAGAATCGGCATTAGCATCACCTGCAAAGACGAAGACAAAGAAAGGTATTTCCTCATGATCTTTTGATATTTACTGAGAGAAATGACATGTTAAGAGAAATGTGTTAAGACATGCCTACCTTCTGTGAGAACACTGACATTCAAATGCCCTGACTTTTCCACTGCAACTTTTCTCCACCCATGAGACAGAGAAGGCAGCCACTCCTCTACCTCACAGAAATACAGGCCACTATTTTCAGGGCCAAGGTTCAAGAAGGTGAGGCTGAATTGGCTGGGGTCAGGGTGGTCGTATCTCAGGCGAACATTCTCCCCAAACCTGTGTTGCAGAATGGAGTTTCTGTAGACTGTGAATATGGGGCGCTGTTTCGTTTCTATTTCTTTCTGCCAAAACCATGTGACCTGGAACTTGGATTCATGGCTGGATTGTTTACTGATGTTACAGGGGAAAGTAAAATCCTGGTTTCTGCTTATATTCATCGCTGTATCTTCCTTTGGAACATAGAGATTGTTTTCTGTGAATAAGGACAAAGAAAACTTTTTTTTAAAAGACATTAGAATGAGTTGGTAATATTGTCAGTTCACATGCCTGGTTTATCACAGCTCACATCATAATCAGTATGAAAAGTTAAACAATTTCAGATCATAACCCCTTCTGGTTGTCTGTGGTGTTCCCCAAGGATTTGTCTTTTGCTCACGCATAAATATTCATTTTTTATCTTTAGCTCACATTTTTAGGCATACGTTTACGTTGTTAAGCTGATGACACCAAGTTGTATCATTCCACTAAGACTAGGTCCACTCTCCCAACCTTCTTTTGTCACCGACTGCTTATATGAGATTAAATTGTGGTTATCTGCTAATTTTATGAAATTAAAAGTGAGAAAACAGAAGTTCTTCTTAAAGGAACTAAAACCATTTTGAATAAATGTGGTAAATTCTCTCATGTATTGACTTTTCTCTAATTGCTCCTTCCTCC
Organism: Copadichromis virginalis; assembly: GCF_057382275.1. Lineage (NCBI taxonomy): Eukaryota > Metazoa > Chordata > Actinopteri > Cichliformes > Cichlidae > Copadichromis > Copadichromis virginalis. The sequence continues at coordinate 22,534,147 of NC_140633.1, forward strand.
CAGGTTTAGAGTCTAGGTGTTGTTTTGATAGCACCTTATATTATGAGTATCACTTGGACTGAATATTCCCCTCGTATTATTAGTTAGCTATGCCAATCATTTACAGGTAACAGTACTGTTATTTTTGTTTGCGCTGGTTATGTGGTTATTGATTATAATGATTCTGTTTACTTTGGATCAAGGGCGTAGATTTGGTTTTGACATTGGTGGGGACGGATGATTCAACCACCGAACCCTGCCCTGTTTCTTTTTTTTCTTCCTTTTTGTGTTTGCTTCTTGATTTAAAAAAAAAAAAAGAAAAAAAAAGGAGAAATATACTTGCCTACATATGCTATTCTACATGCTTTTAAACCATTTAAAATTACAATTCATAGTTTTATATGTGAATTATATAATGTTAAATTACTATTAAATAAATGACTGACTAAGTATTTTAGGCTTTAGTTTACTTCAGCCATATTCCATATAAATCTGGTATCATACAAAAATAAAAACAGCTTCATATACAGTCATGACAATAAAAGAATATGACTTTAAGGACTTAACAACATTACTTCAGTTATTGTACACCAACATCTCTGATACATTAGCAGTAAGGCTTGCCACTGATAAATCTAAAAACAGAGCTCCCTGAAAGGCACAGCCAATCACATTGGCCATATTTGTCACATGACGTAGGACTCCAGTAAAGAACGTAATTTAGCTCTTTCTGCTCCGCTGGGTGAATGAGACGCTGACAGATCGTTTTTCTTTTCTTTCTCTAGGTTTTGTTTTTCTTTACTCGAAGATATCAAATTATTGGTGGGGACAATTCAATAATCGCTGGATATTGGTGGGGACACGTCCCTTCCGTCCATGCCAAATCTACGCCCTTGCTTTGGATAATCACAGAAATCTCTCCATAGGATTCAAATGGTTCAAAATGCAGTTTCTCGTGTAATTACCAGAACCTTCTTAGGTGAGAAGAATATCCAAAAGTATCTTCATGTGAACTGATGATTTGGATCTCAAAGTCTGGGTTTGAAGGCTTCGTCATACGGAATTCAAAATGTTTGTCAGTGTTTTCACTTCTGAAGCCACTCACACTGCAGGTGATGTAGAGGGGAGAGCCTAACACACGATACAGAGGCCCAGCTTGTGCTTCAGTTTTCACTCTGAGTAAAGCAGAGACAAAACACAAATGAAGTCATCTGAATCCTGAAACTTTGAAGTGTCACTCATGTATTTATAAGTATTAAAGTATCATATACTGTAGGTTATGGCACACTATATAGACTGTGCATTGAACATCTATTGATATATCAATTTTTGCAGGTATAAAGAATATTTTCAAAAAGATATATTTAATTGTAATTCTGATTAAAAAAATGTTTGCACATTTTGTCAGAAATGTCATCTGTATCTTGGTCACAATTTTTCTATTTCTGAAAATTGGGAGTTCCTGTTATAAACTATATGAGATAATGTGTACAAGTCTAGACAAAGACCGAGCTTGTCAGGAGTATAGTGACATTATCTTGTTGTTTGGTTTCTTTTTTGCTTGTTTTTTTCCTTACATTCCTTACATCTATTTTCTTCAACCAATCCTATTGTTGTTCGTTTTTTGTTTTCTTTTTTGTTTTTTGTGGTATGTTGGCTTGATTCACTTTATTTGATGTGGGAAATCATTTTTCCCCAAAGAAAGCAAACACTTTTTACAACTTCTTCATGAACGAGACTTTTAAAGTAATTTACAGCCAATTTGTTTTCATGCAGCAATTAAACTGATATTAAAACTATGGAGACCAAGAAGGAATGAACATTTATCAGTGAGTTTACTCTGTTTTTGCTAAATGACATTTTATAAAATTTGAAAATCATTTTGCAAAAAGCACAGATGGCATTTTAGAATTATCATAGACATTAACCTTCATTTACATCTATTTTTACATATTGGACTTTTATAAATTGGTCATAGTTAATATTCTGACATTTCCCATTACTCCTCATGATCATCAACCAGGCTCAAATGCAACTACAGGAATTCACTGCTACTTACCACAATGTAAAAGTTGACCCAGGCAGATCATCACTCTGACCCTCCAAAGAGACAGCAGGAAACAGCTCATCGTGAACCTTCAACTTCAGGCTCAACACTGTACGTCCTCCGCTGCGATCAAGCTCTTGGTTAATGCAACTGTGTAATCTGTGTAATCCCTCTGTCTGTTCACACCTTGATTTACCTGCACTTCAGGCTACGAACCCTCTGAAACCTTTCCCGCTGCAAATGGGAAAATGTAATTCTGTGTCCCGTTGAGGAAGACGGCAAATATTGTGATTTGGCCTGTTCAGATCGCTCCTGTGCATTCCCGAACTCAATAAAAGGATTCGTAGGATACATATCCAATGAAATTGCCAAGCCTGTGGGACTGGACGTGAGAAAACGTACGAAGAAGTGGAAAAACTGGAGGGACAAAAAGGAGTGGGGATCCAATAGAGAGAAGGGCATCCCAGACCAGCTCATAAATTGACCATTGCAAGACTTAGCATTAAATATAATAAATCAAAAATAAAACCTGCTGGACATTTTCAACTCTGAATGTAAACTAAATCAACGACTTTGCTTGTTTCCAGCAGGTGATGCAAGTTTTTGACAAATTCAGAGAAAGATAATTTTCCCCAGTCCCCCTGTCCTTGTCACAAAGATTGTACCTTTGCAGCTACTTCCTCTCTGACAATAAATACAAATACAAAAATAATTTGTAACTTTTAGATTTTTTGGATTCGATTATTCGTCGATTCAGTTAAAAAACGTATTTACATCCATGATCACATTCTTGCAAAGGCAGCTTGAGAGAGAAAGTAGCTAATTATGCTGCTTAGAACCACTCCATCTAAATTTGGACCCTTTCTGCAAACTCTGCAAGCTTGAATTTATTTGTTTGAATGATGCTGTATATTAATGACGCAATAGTGCCACCTGGCGGAGAAGATAAAGACATGCAGTTTTAACCAGTCATATTCAAATTGGCAATTCAATAACCAGGCTGCTTGAAAATAGAGGGGAACTTTACTTTTAGATGTAGAAACATGAAGTGCTCATAAAATAAAGACAATAACGTTTTCAATTTTTGTCGGTCTCTCCTCTGATTGTTATTTTAAGGATGTTTGAAAAGGCATAAAGAGCTTTAGCAGCCGTTTCTACTTTTAAAAACCTTGGCACTGTGGCAGGCTGGCAACCTTTCCAGGGTACACCTCGCCCTGTGGTGCCTGGGAAAGGCTCCAGCCCCACAACTTTCGTGATAGAAACTTATTGTGTTTTCAAGGATAAGCCCCCCAGTACTCCTGTCTACTTTCTTCATCTAGTGACTATTCCCCTTTTGTCTTTGCTAACCGCTTCATTTGAATACTCTCCTGTACTTCCTTATTGCACCACCAAATCTCCTCGTCCTCTTTCCTTCTTGGCAGTTTCCCTCAGCACTTCATTTGTGCTCTCCCAGTTATCTGATAACTTTTTCCTGCAACCCAGAGCGTGTTTCAACTCCTCCCTGTACTCTGTGCAACATTCTTGCTTCTTCATTTCCCACCATTTAATCATTGAAGCTACCTTCATGTGCTTCCTTTTTCAAAATCATCCTACAGATTACTATCTAATCTTTCCTTGCTGCATTCTTACCTGTAAATGCATCATTTCTGTTACTGTTACATGAGGAGAGAACTTAATCTAAGGACGGCAAATCAACAACTGTTTGTTTGTTTTCAGCATTCTCATTCCATTACTTTTGTTAGTGCTGCTTTGTAATTCATCATGATGTTACTGAACATGTCATAATTAAATTGAGATACTTCAATTGAGTTGAATAAAATTGATCAGTTTTAACAATAGCTGAAAGCTAAAGCTTAACCCCCCCCTGCTTTGGAGGAATGTTTTTCTTCAGATTGATTATTTTTACTTTTGATATTATATACACAATTTTCTAGCGAAGTGGTGAGTTTTAATATTACTTTTGTGCCAGCCCCTTTGTGGAACAGCACATAGCTTGTTAGCTAATTAGAAACACGAGTTGTGCCTTACATATGAGAAAGGCTGAGAGCGGATCATCATTTCTGTTTACTTGGGAGGAGGATGTGCGAGTGAAGACATCACCTTATTGGTACAGCTGTCTTTGTCACAGGTAAGACAGCCATCCAATCTGGTAGCATGGCATAAATGCAAATCCCCCATTCACTTTCTAGCTTCATACTCATGATCCTGTCTGATACTCTTAACCTCCACAACACCATGAGTACACTCTTCCTTCAAGAATACCCTACCCTATTTGTTTTCCTATCTGCACTATGGTAGAACACTTTGAATCCCTCTTCACTGTACCTGGTTTTGCTTCCCTGCCACCCGATCTTCTGCACACAGATTAGCTTCCTCCCTTCTCTTAATTATATTAGCCAGGTCTCTATCTCTATACCAGCCATATCCCCCACATTTAAATTCCTTAATCAGGGCTCCAACCAATCTGGTATGGAAATCTCATTTTGATGATCCACATGTTTGATTTGGCAAAACCTTTTTTGTCAGATGCCTTTTCCATACTCAGCCCCCTCACCCACTGTTTATCTGGACTGTTTATATGGACTATCGTTGCCAAGTGCTGGCTCAAAGAGAGTGTTCTGATTGTTGGAGTTTTCTGTGTATTATTGTTTAAAAAAAGAAATGATCATTTATCTGGCTCATTTGTGCTTTTTAGCATGTGTGTGTGTTTTACAGGACAGAAATTATTTCATATGAACGCCAAATCTTATCCAACTACTGGGAGCCTGGTTCACGTGAGTAAATCTGTTGTGGAGACATTTTACCAAAAATGTCCCCATGGTGTTGCTAGAGAGGTCACAGGATCAACAGAAGTAAAAGTGAAAATAAAATACATTGTGTCACCGTGCCATTCAGGTATGCTGATAAACCAGATACTGTAGAGTATAACTGTTGAGTGTACAACTGCCAGTTTGTCATGTAAACGAGTATGAACAGAGACTGGTTTTTGTAAGAGTGTTCTTGCCAGACACTGGATGCCTACTGCTATTAAATCACTGATTTCACTACAGCATTTGTGTGTTTTAAGTTCACAGCAGTGCTGTTCCTGTATTTAGAAAAGTTGTAATAGAAAAATGGCTGCACAATTGTCATAAATCAACTTTCATGGCAGATGAAGGCCGGTACATCAAGCTGATGTCAAATTAGGTCTGGAATGAGTCCGACAGCAATAACGATAACCAGCTCAATGTGTTCAGTTACATGCAGGCAAAAAGTACAAGTTGAGAAAAGAGAGGGATTGTACTGTAGATGTATGAACTGACTGTTTATTAAAAACTCAAACATTGGCATATTAAAGACAAATAACATGAAGACGGAGGTCAAATGGCTGCTGCTGTGGATGCGATTTTGCCTCTGCTAGCCTTTACTGCATAGTTACAAGCATTGCCTCCCAAATTCAGTGTTTCTTTGTTTGCACTGACAAGCATTGCCATAGAAACACAAGGGAGTGAAATTAGACAAAATTTTCAAGGGTAGCTGTACCAAGGAGCCCAGTCCACCAGGCTGTGAAAGGATGATAAAACCCAAGACCAAAGGCAGCACAATATCATCTCTCTGGGGCTGAGAGAACTACAGTCTGCCATAAAGTTCCTGAGTGTTCTTTCAGTCTCTCACATCTTTCAGAGAAACACTGCAAGTTTTACCTCAACTTGTACACAATCACCACACATGAGCCTCCCTCCATATGAGAGTAATCTGATGTCTATGGCTGTTCCCTCAAAAGCAAAAAGTAGTTTCTATTCCATTTTCTTACACAGGTTGCGTGTTAAAGATTTATAGAGCTGATGAAGGGAAAAAAATTGAGTCAGGAAAGAGGAGGAGAGAAAGAAGGAGAGTGTGAGACAGATGGAGGAAAAGCATTAAAATTTTGATTGGATTTATACAGTTTTGTGCCAGTGCAGCAACCATACAACCAAGGCAAATAACAGCAGACACTCAGAATCTCACTAGTACTTATACAAAAAATATATGAGAATATATATACAGTGCATTGCAGTCTGAGTATTTGCAGAGCAACACATTTTATTTTGGTATGTTAGTTTATCAAAGTGCTGATTTTATTCTTCAAAAGTATTCGTATTTGTACTGAAAGTAAACCGGTAGAGCTATTTCATGGACTGTTATTGGCCAGAGGTCACCAACAGGCAGACTGCTATCCTATACAGACCTACAGCCAAAACAGAAGGTTATGGTCTAGGTTCGGTGGCTGAAGAAATGCACAGACCAACTTGATGCGAGTTAAGCCATCCCACGTGATACCAGTCAGCCAATCAACTCAGTGCATTCCAGGTGGTAAACACTGACTCTACAGTGCAGACAGAATGAGTAAAGTACACATGAAAAGACAGTAGACAGAAGTGATGTAAAAAGAAGAAAGGAGAAATACAGATGACTGCAATGAGTAATGTTAAAAAAAGATACAGGTGACACGAAGAAAGGAAAGAAAGAATAAGGAACAAATGGTGCTCTGCCAGTAGAAAAGTAGAGTGAAAATAGACCAATGAGTAAATGCTGGGGCTCTCCTGATGCACTTTGTTAATCTTGAAGATGATGTGGACCTGAAAGAGCAGATTGTGTGAGATGACCCTTCCACTTTTAGTGCCCCTGTGCATTTCAACTATATTTGGCTCCACACAAAAGCGAGGCAGTTTTCTTCACAGTTAACATAATCAAAACTAGATATAGTTCTCAATTCATCAATGAGCACCTCCTCATGTGTGTGAGGATGGCCCTGATTACATCCAAGGCTGACAGGACTAAGATTTACACCAATGTACAGTGATTTGTATGTAATTTTAGAGGACTCACAGTCGTGTGCTCCAATCCACACACAAATACAAAGCAATCTGACCACATGTTAAACTGTTTTACAAATGAGTACATGAAAACCTAAATAAATACTCATCATTCACGCACAAGTTAAGTTCTGCTCACAAATGGATAATTTTCTCTATAAAAACCCTTTCTGTGCATACAAATGTCAGAAACTACACGTAACACCTCTCCTCGCTCACAAAACCTTGAATACGTGTGCACCACTCACCTGGTACTCACAGATGATGTCGCACGCCCACGTGGGGTTTTCAAGCAAATTTTATGCTGTCAACTTTGCACAGATCCACAAATGTAAGCTGCCTGTATAGATGATTTTTGTTTGTTTATTTCAAATAAAGTGGACACTTGTAAAGGCAGAAAGTAAAAGAACAGTAAAGTAAATGTAAAAGTTTATTTATGTAGCATATTTTACAGACAGATGTCGCAAAGTGCTTCACAAGAGAGGTATCAAAAACACAATACAGTCATAAATACATCATACAAGCCCTGGTCTAATTAAAAGATTTTCGAAATAAAAATGTCTTTAGCTGCTTTTTGAAGGTCTCCACCGAGTCCAAACGCTGTACAAAGGAAGTGCATTCAACAGTCTGGGTGCAACAGCTTGGAAAGATCAGTCCCCTCGAGTTCTGAAACAAGTGTGGTGGACCACTTGTCTAAAACTAGGTGGAGTCCAACTGAAAACTTTTGCATGTGTGCGTTTAAAAAAAACAAAAAAAAGTTTCTGCTGTTCAGTCATCTCCACTTCGGCTGGTGTTCATAGGCACTGATTCACCCCAGAGAGATGGCCCTGACTTGTTTCCCAGTGAGCCTTTACTTCTGCACATTGTGACTACGAGTAGCAATAGGACTAAAACTAAGACGATGAGAATTACAATAGCTATTATTATATAAGTCCTTGTGCTACATTCAGAATCGGCATTAGCATCACCTGCAAAGAAGAAGACAAAGAAAGGTATTTCCACATCTTTTGATATTTACTGAGAAAAATGACGTGTTAAGGGAAGTGTGTCAAGACATGCCTACCTTCTGTGAGAACACTGACATTGAAATGCCCTGACTTTTCCACTGCAACTTTTCTCCACCCACGAGACAGAGAAGGCAGCCACTCCTCTACCTCACAGAAATACAGGCCACTATTTTCAGGACCAGGATTCAAGAACGTGAGGCTGAATTGGCTGGGGTCAGGGTGGTCGTATCTCAGGCGAACATTCTCCCCAAACCTGTCCTGTAGAGTCGAGTTTCTGTAGACTGTAAATATGGGGCGCTGTTTCGTTTCTATTTCTTTCTGCCAAAACCATGTGACCTGGAACTTGGATTCATGGCTGGATTGTTTGTTGATGTTACAGGGGATAGTCAAATCCTGGTTTCTGCTTGTATTCATCTCTGCTTCCTCCTTTGGAATAGAGAGATTGTTTTCTGTGAATACGCACAAGGATAAAACTTTTGTTTAACAAGGTATCAGACCTGATAAGACCTGATAATTCCATTTCTTGAGAAACTTGATGTAAACCCTTTCAAAATGTTTTTCTCCAGTTGTTTTATAAATGTATTCTCACCTTACCAAATATTTAATTCTAACTTTTAGATACTTCACAGTATAGACACAGTTCTGATCAAATCACCAATGATTTACTAATGTCAGCTGTCTCTAGGCTCTTAAACATACTCGTGCTCCTTGATCTGAACTCTTCTTTCGATATAATCTCTCATTACAAATAAAGAGATTAGAATGCGTTAGTAATGTTACCTTGGGTGTTAAAGACTTATAGGGCTAATGAAGGAAAAAAAAATCAGGAAAAATCAGGAAAGAGGAGGAGAAAAACATCCATGCAAACATAAGCTACAACATTAAGAACATTAACATTCCAACAGAACACTTCTAAAACTGTGATCATACCTGTTACTTTTACACTGACTTTGATAGCACCACCACTGTCTGAGGCCTTCAGCTGCCAGTGAGCTTCATTATCCAGCTGGTATTGATCCACTTGGCACCAGTAGGTTCCACTATCCTCTTCATGGGCTTTCTGAATACTTAGGTAAAAGCTTTTCTGAGTGGGTCTGGACAGGCGTAGCCGCTCCTGCAGGCCTCTGATGTCTTTGTTCTCTGGGTAACTCACCAGGCCGGTGTGATCAAGCTCCACCAGGGAGGCTTTCTTCAAAGAAGAACTGTGTGCAGCAAAATGCCAAATGACTCGATAGAAAACCGAAGAACCAGAAGCTCCTGAGGTGATGCTACAGTTGAGCTTGACTTCCTCTCCTTCTTTGGCAGTCAGCTGCTGCTCTTTCTTATCTAAACGAAGGTTGGGGGCTAGAAAATAGAAATAAGAAGATGAAGTTATATATTTCTAAATGGCATGTTTCATTTATTTTTGTGCTTATTGTATATGGCATGTGAAGTAATAAAGTAATGAAAAATAAATGTATTCACCAGGCTCAGTAATTGTTAGCACTGTGCTTTTGGACACTGTTGAGAGCAGATACCATTCACCACGAGGATCTTGAAGCCACTCGCCCACTTTGCATGTATATAAACCTTTATCTGAGATTCGAGCTTGCCGAATAATCAGTTCAAAAGTGGGTCCTTTGCTGCGCCTCATGCTGATTCGCTGACGCAGGTCCACCTGGGATTCCGTTACTATGGAATTCCGGTCCAAGCTTACAATGGTCTTATTTCCTGCATTTTCCTCATGCAGCCAGGTGATCGAATAGAGTGATGATTCAGACGTTTTTTTGACGATGGAGCATGTTATTGTTATGTCAGTGCTTATAGTTCTTGTCAACGCAGGAATAGGTGACACATCAAGCCTGCTTACTAGAAAAGGAGACAACATTTTCATTATTTTCTGAGGAAACAGGAAAAAAATGACTCTTTCTATTTAATGATGCCCCAAAATGGCTGCAGCTGGCAGTACCTGGGTTGTTTACTATCACAGAAAGCTGATTGGATGCTTTCAACTCCTTGTGCACATTCTTCAGTAAGACAGACACATTACACTGGTAGCTTCCTCCTTCTCTGTGGCTGGTACCAATGACCAGCAGATAGTACATGACTTCAGTTTTTCTGCTTTCTACTCGTAGCTGGTAGTGGTTCTGATCTGCAGACCAACTGATGGTGCCATCAGGGGAAAGTGTCAGGATGGTGTCTGGTGTTTTAGCCTCACGTTGCACGCTCCAAGTCACTGTTACCGGCATGTGTGGACCTTTGACCCGGCACATCAACTCCAATTTTTCTCCAACAATCACCCGAGTCTTGCGACTGATTAGAGACACTCCCATCAGCGTGTCTGATACAAAAATCCAAAATGGTCAGTGACAGCAAGTAAGAAAGGAGAAGCTGGTGATCAAGCAATCATTAGTGTTAAAGAAAAAAAATCATGCATCATTTCATCTTTTAAAAAAGAAAAGGTTAGCTTGAATACACAAAAATGACTTTCATCCAATATGTGTCATGACATCTATGTCTCAAGCTTATAAATGCATGCATTAGCCAGCTTTAGCCATATATTTATGCAGCTACGTGTCATTTTTAAAAATTGTAAGCGAAACCTAAACCACATTTGCCCTAAAACAAAATATTCAGTCAAACACAAACATTCTAAGGATAGCTTTTTTTGCCTGAAAGCCTGGCTTGGCAAAAAACCCCATTTGTGCATGTGGTTTGTTAATGTGTAACCTACCCGCTGAGTGTTAATGTCTCCTGTCATATAGTTATGAAAATGCAAAGAAATTAAAATAATTCCTTTTACCATCCTGCCTATTAGTCTGATATTCAGCATTGTTTGCCTATTATAACCACTACCCTCCTTTTCACATATGCTGCTCACCGTTGCCTCTATAACTTATATGTCCAAAGAAACAGCTAATCCTGAGCTGCCCCTGTGATATACTCATTTGTAATTCTGTCCATCATCAAGATGCAATGAAAACATTAGCATCATCAAACCTGTTTTGACAGAGCCAACAAATCATACTTCACAGAAAGTTAAACCTTCCCAAAGTGGTTTTAGAAAAGCTCAACAAATCACACCACTCAATAAGAACAATGAAAGTAATATCATATGTCTTGAATAGTTTGTACTACACAAACACACAGACACATCTTACCTATAGAAATCACTGTCACAGTGGTAGTTTGTGTCTGGTTGTGAGTGTTGCCATTAGGTTTGCGCTCAGACACAGCACACTGGTACACTCCTGAATCAGACAGTGTGACCTCATCAAGCGCTAGGGTGAAGTTGTCAGTAGATGGACGCATCACCTTCACTTTGCGACTCATGAACTCCTCTGCTATCTCTGTAACACCCTCCTCATTTATACTGATGATGTCGGTGAACGAGGCCGTTGGTGTTGATTTGTGTTGCCAGGTGACAGAGAGCTGACCTTGAACCCCATCCACTTTACAGGAGAGATGCAGCCCGCCCCCTTCGGCCACATTTACAGCCTGCTGCATTTTGACTGTCAGCCTGTTTTCTGTGAGGAGATGAGGCAACAGACAGATAGTACTGCTGTGTTTGAGAAGACAAAATAATTTCCCTAACAGTAAAAAAAAAAAACAGAAACAAAAATATGCAACCTAACACTTTGTTTAAGCCTTAATACCAACAGATTCAAATCAACAATGTAAAAAGGAAAGTGAAATAAACCCTGAATAACTGAGTGTGTGTGTTCACTATGACAAACCCTGGGGCTGAAATGCTACAACAAATAATATTCAGTCAAACATTCTGAAGACAGTTTTGTTTTCTGAAAGTCGCACTCACAATTCAGCTAAGAAACACACAAAACAAAACAACTTTTGCTTTTTGTTAATAACTGTGCAATCTGATTGTTGAGTGTTGAGATGTGGAAACCTAAAATTTTGACTCATGACAATGCAAAGAGTAAATCCACTAAACAACATGATTTTGCTTTGCAGATGTATTCCATCTAGATTTCCGTTGGGGAAATGTAACGTTTGATTTAATGTTGTTCAGTAAACAAAAGAAGGGTTCCCAAAGGATTACATTAAGACTCTCAATATCAGTACAGTATGTTTCGGATGTTTTTATGCCATTTTCTTGTAATATGTCACTACGGATTAAAGTGTTTAATGAATATATCTGCAAGTAAACAGCTAATTACTCAAACTGACCAAAATCCATATGTTTACTTTGTTATTCATTCTGTAATATTTGAAGTGTAGTTTAACAAAGAAGTGTTAGAATTTATGATAGAAACACCTGTTACAATGAAGGTAATATCATATTTTACATAGTTTGTACTACACAAACACACAGACACATCTTACCTATAGAAGTCACTGTCACAGTGGTAGTTTGTGCCTGGTTGTGAGTCTTGCTGTTAGGTTTGCGCTCAGACACAGCACACTGGTACACTCCTGAATCAGACAGTGTGACCTCATCAAGCTCTAAGGTGAAGTTGTGAGTAGCTGGACGCATCACCTTCACTTTGCGACTCATGAACTCCTCTGCTATCTCTGTAACACCCTCCTGACTTATACTGATGATCTCGGTGAACGAGGCCATTCGTGCTGATTTGAGTTGCCAGGTGACAGACAGTTGACCTTGAACCCCATCCACTTTACAGGAGAGATGCAGCCCGCCCCCTTCGGTGACATTTCCTGCCTGCTGCATTTTGATTGACAGCCTGTTTTCTGTGAGGAGATGAGGCAACAGAAAGAGTTAATAACGTTCGATAAAATTAACCTAGTGTATGGGAACTTACAGGTTCCTGGTGCTGAGGTAACAAAAGGCTGTGCACCAGGTGTGGTAGGCCTTTGTCTTGTTCAGTGAACGGGGTTGATTAAATACCGGCCTTATCTTTGTGCAGTAAATGTACTATCAGCTAGATGAGTCACTTTAGCCGATTAATTACTAACCTGGGGCTGGATGTTTCTTTTAGAGCTATGTCATAAACTTAAAACAAAACAAAACAGTGTGTTAGTGAAGTACCTCTTGACCCATTTTGTTATTTTATTGATGCAAATTTATGTTAAAGCCCTTCCTCAGAACCTTAACCTGTAGCTGTGGGGATTTACATGTTTAATTATTGAGCATATTTGTAGCAATGCAGTCGTGTATGATGTGTTAATGCTATGCGTGATTCTAATTATTCCTTGCTTCTGTTTCGAATTCCAGTCATGTGCCAATTATTATCCACTGGAGTTTTTAAATGGTTCCTATTTAAATTTTTTTGTTTTAGATATTGTGTTAGTGATTTTAACCCTGGTCCTGCTGCTATATTTAAGGTTTCCTGGTAGCAGCCGGTGTATTCACTGGAAGTGGTCGGGTGTTAGGTCGGACCTGGTGAGGTGATGGAATTGAGTGTAGTGGGTTTTGGAGTGTGATAACTGAGTTAATACATAATAATTTTAATAGTGCTTCACACTGTGCCACAACCTCTGTGTGTGCCCGTGTCCAGTGAATTTTAGTAGGACCAGTGGATGTAGTCAATGAAGCTACTTATAACAACAGCTGAAGTGGATATTTTGACTGCAGTGTTTGTCACAACTTCTTCACTCCTCTCTTTGGGAGCAGACAAACAATGTAAAGGTACAGTGACTTAAACCCCTGAATAACTGAGTGTATATGTGTTCACTTTGACACACCTGTGGCTGAGACGCTGACCCGCTGTGGGCTGGAGTCTTTGGGTTCTCCCTCAATAAAAGTATCATCTTGGCCTCTCTCTTGAGGCCAGACTGTACAGATATACTCTCCCTGGTCCTCAGTTCTCACAGGCTTTAAGATGAGACGGTAATTTCTGTTCCCAGTTCGGGCGGCTCTGAGCTCTCCATTTTTCTGTCGAACACTGTACTCCGGTGCCACAGTGAGAACGCCTGTGGGACCAATGCGGGCCAGCTCCACACTTCCCTTGAGCCATGCTACAGAGAAGAATCTTTTCTCCACGTCCTGTGTGTTTATATTACAGGACAGCATCAGCTCCTGCCCCTCCTGCAGCGCTGCCGGCTGTGCTGAGATTTCCACTGCCAGAGACGGAGACGATGGCTCCACCACCTCTACTCAAGACAAAAAATGAAAACAGTGAGACATTCACACAGGTGTCTATAGGATAAGTAAACATTAATGTGCTGACCAATATCAAGATGTGTTATAAATATAGCACGACTGAGTAAAATTCCAACCTGTGGCTTTAACTGTCAGGGTCATTTCTTCTGCATTCTTCTGTATGATGATGTACCAGGAGCCATCAGGATCTTGGATCCACTCCTGAGCCTGGCAGTAGATCCTACCTTGGTCTGATGGCTCAACCTCAGCCATCTTTAGGCTGTACGAGGCTTCTCCCCATTTATCTAAGCGTATGAGACCTGCTTGGTAACGCCTTTCAAACCCCTGGCCTGGGCTCAGTGTAAAATCTCTATTCAGAGAAATGATAGGCTGAGCGTCCTCCTGTCCATCTTTATGGAGATACCAGGCAACAGACAGATGGGTGTGCTGGCTGGTGCTGCTAGAGGCCAGGCATGTTAAAGTCAGAGCTTCACCCTCGTTTAAGCTCAGTGGTGTGGAAGCAGATGATGAGACACTCAGGGAGTCTTCAATCACTATGAAACCACATCAGAGAAATCAAAAGTCATGAATGCTCTGACATCATCTGTACCATACCTACATGAAGACACATTCAAGCGTTATGACTGAAAATCAGGATGGTGATTGATTACCTTTAACGACTGTCTTATCAGAATACTCTCCATCATAAGCACCTTCTAAGTTGACTGCAGTACATTCATATTCCCCTTCATCAGTTTTCTGCAGGCTTTTTATCTCGAAGCGGACTGAGTTTGGTGAGAGACGTTTCAAAGCAATTTCATTTTTTCTCACACGGGTTAGGTGAGAAGAATATCCAAAAGTATCTTCATGTGAACTGATGATTTGGATCTCAAAGTCTGGGTTTGAAGGCTTCGTCATACGGAATTCAAAATGTTTGTCAGTGTTTTCATTTCTGAAGCCACTCACACTGCAGGTGATGTAGAGGGGAGAGCCTAACACACGATACAGAGGCCCAGCTTGTGCTTCAGTTTTCACTCTGGCCTCTCCTGAGTAAAGCAGAGACAAAACACAAATGAAGTCATCTGAATCCTGAAACTTTGAAGTGTCACTCATGTATTTACAAGTATATTTATAAGTATCTAACATATACTGTAGGTTATGGCACACTGCATGAATTGTGCATAGAACATCCATTGATATACAGGTGCACACAATGTTTTCAGAAAGATTTTGACATTTTTTATTTTTTGAGGTCTTATTTCCCTGTGGAAATATGTTTGTATGACATTTATGATTAAAAGAAAATGTTTGCAAGTTTTGTCAGATATCACCTGTAACGGTGTGTGCTGTTGGCTCGATTGGCTTTATTTATTTCATGCAGGAATATATATTTTTCCCCACAGAAAGCAAACATTACTACTTTGTCATAAAAGTGATTCGTGAAAAGTGAAAATAATTTGGAGGAGCTAATTTTCTGTAGCAACTAAACTGATATTAAACTATGGAGACCAAAAAATAATTAACATTTATCAATCAGTGAGTTTACTCTGAGGTTTCTGCTAAATATAATTTCATAAAATGTGAAAAAAACATTTACAGACAACACAAACAACATCTTGGGTTTATCTGAGACATTAAAATTAATATTATGGAACTACAGGAATTCACTGTACTACTTACCACAATATAAAAGTTGACCCAAGCAGAGAATCACACCCGCCCTCCAAAGAGAGAGCACGAAACTCATCGTGTGCCTTCAACTTCAGGCTCAACACTGTACGTCCTCGGCTGCGATCAAGCCCTTGGTTAATGTGTACTGTGTGATCTCTCTGTGCCTTTTCATGCCTTGATTTGCCTGCGCTTCAGGTACGTTACGAACCTCTTTGAAACCTTTCACGCCGTAAATGGGAACATAATGACGTGCAATTTCTTGGAAATGTTATTGCGCGTCCCGCTGAGGGAGACGGCTACTATTGTGATTGGCCTGTTCAGACTGCTCCTGTGCATTTCCGGTGTTCTGACAAAACGTCCTACTTTGGCAAAACGTCCTACCGCAAGTAGTTTATGCACATTTCTGCTGTCACAGATTCATTCCAGCACAAATGTAAGTAGGTATAATGGTTTGCCACTTAACTTTGCCCATCAGAGTATGCTTGTAGCTCATAATTATAAAGCCAGGACGGTTTGCCACTTCATTTTAGCCGTTAAAGTATGCTTGTAGGTCACATTCACAAAGGTAGCATGATTTGACACGTAATTTACCTGTCAGAGTATGTGTCTAGCTGTTATTAACAAAGGTAAGATGATTTTCCACTGAATTCTAGCTGTAAAATGATGCTCCTAGCTCATATTCACAAAGGTAGGATTGTTCGCCACTTAATTTTAGCTGTTAAAGTATGCTTGTACGTCACATTTACAAAGGTAGGACGGTTTAGCACTTAATTTTACCCATCAGAGTATGTTCGTAGCTTATATTCACATAGGTAGGATTGTCCGCCACTGAAATTCGTGTTGTGCGCATGCGTAGAAACAACGGGTAGGATGGATTCCCAGAACACCTGGCCTCGTACATGTCAGTGAATTCCTGTCGGGAAATTGCCAAACAGTGTACGAAGAAGTGGAAAAACTGGAACGACAACTGGGCTTCTTTTTTTTTTCTTGCTTCCCCAAAACAAGTGGGGAGAGAGAAGGGCAAAACTGACCACCGCTAGACATTACAAATACATGTCTTAAAAATAAAACCTGCTAGACAGCAAGTCGCTTCCACCTCTGAATTCGTGCAAACGAAACTCATGTCTTTGCGCGTTCCCAGCAGGTAATGCACGTTTTTGACATTGACATTTACATCCTTGATCAGATTCTTGCATAGGCAGCTTGAGAGAAAGTAGTTAATTATGCTGCTTAGGACCACCCCATCTAAATTCGGCCACTTACTGCAAACTTTGCAAGCTTGAATGTGGTTGTTTGAATGATGCTGTATATTAATGAGGCAATAGTACCACCTAGTGGAGAACATAAAGACGTACAGTTTATCCAGTCATATTCAAATCGGCATTTTAATTTGCAGACTACTTAAAAATAGTGGGGGACTTTATTTTTAAATGTTCATAAAATTAACAAAATAACGTTTTATGTGTTTGTCATTCTCTACCCTGATGCCATAAAAAATATTCTTAGGTATGTTCAAAAAAGGCATAAAGAGCTTCACAGCAGCAGTTTCTACTCTTAAAAACCTTGGCACTGTTGCAGACTGGTGGCCTGTCCAGGGTACACCTCGCCCTGTGGTGGCTGGGAAAGGCTCCAGCCCCTCCAGGACCCTGAATTGGGCATGCAGATGAGAATGAATGGATGTATTCAACAGAAATGGTAAAAATGGTAAATGGCCTGTATTTATATAGCGCTTTACTAGTCCCTAAGGACCCCAAAGCGCTTTACATATCCAGTCATCCACCCATTCACACACACATTCACACACTGGTGATGGCAAGCTACATTGTAGCCACAGCCAATGCTAAGAAAGTATTTTAGGTAGGAGACTGTATTAGTCCTTAAACAAAATACACATTTGTGAGACAAATACAGAAAGTAGTATGGGGAAAAAACATTTTATGAAGTGAGTATCAATCAGAAAACATCCATCTATCCTTATTACCGTATTCACCATATTAAATTCTGGTTAAGAGAAAAGAGATTTGAAATGATGAAAGAAAATGTATTCTAGTGTAAACTGTTCAGGACATGTGTTTAAGAATAAAAATATTAGAAATTCACTCTGAATGAGACAGAATAGAAACTGCAAACAAACCAGAAATGCTCTGTAGGCTAAACCGTGAAGCTTCTACAGGCCACATGCCAATCAGTGATGTTTTTAATTAGCAGCAAAAAAAGAAAACCAGCTAGAGATGCAAAGTGTTTTTACCTTTCCCTGCACTGCCATGCTTCGTCCCTGTTTGAATCAGCATGGATTATAATCATAACAGAAACTAGGGATCTATAGAAGTAATATATGGCACAGATTCCCAATTTATTCACACCTCCTATGGAACAATACATAAATAACACCAGGAGTTTTTTCCCAGTTCAAGTTGGCACATAATTAAGCAGAAGCCTGCTAATAATGGGTGAATTGCATGTAGTATCATGTATCATGAAACCTTTTCTTAGCTTCATTAGGACTTTGAGTCTTCTTTTGAGCTATAGACTGAACAATATGATATTCCTACATCTCAATTAGATCATCTCTTTGTCCTAAAGTCCTATTTTGAGACTTACAGTGTTTCACAGACCTGCATGTTTCATTGTCACATCAAGCTGCTGCTCAAAATGCAGGTGAAAGACACACTTACAGAAACATTGAAAGAAATAAGGGTTAAGTTTTCCAGAATTATAGATTTGATTAACCTCTTAAGCCCCAACGCCCCCTGATACGGGGGCAAAAGGCAGGAGATCAGGTAGGCTTGGGGTTTAAGAGGTTAAAGAAAATTGGGGGGGATGGAGATCTTGGCTGTGAACCAGAGGCTATGGAATCAGTTTGGAGCCACCCATAAGGACCAGCGGGTTTCCCCGGACATCTTCTGTTCCTTCAGGAAACTGCAGTCACCTTCTATGAGTGCTCACACGCTGTTGTTTTAGCAGACTTAATGTTTAACATGTTTGCAGTCTAAATGTTGGGGAATATTGCTGACATTTATATTTTGGACTAATTGGAATTTCTTTTCTTGCAGTTTTAGGATCTTGAACACTGGAATCTTGAGCTGATAATGGTTCTGGACTCAATATCGAAGGACCACAAAACTCAGTAGCTGTACTGAAGTTAACAACCATCAGATCGTCTTTATTATTATTGCCAACACGATGGAAAAGAAATATTGCATCCTGTTGTTGGAGCTAGATGGAAACCTAGGGGTTCGTCAACGTTATCTAGACATTTCACCCAAAAAATGTCCTCATGGTGGTGCTAGAGGTGAGGCCACGGGATCCACAACATTACAAGTGGCACTAATATTCTTCCTGGCACTTTGCCATTTAAGTGTGCTAAACAACCAGACAGGCAGCATGCACAACTGACATATGAAATCTACTCATTGTTTGTGTATGCAGGTACGGACAAACAGAGTCATTGTTTTTGTAAAAGCAGTGTTCTTTCAGTGTCATTTCCCACGAAAAGAAGGGGAAATGTGTAAGCCTACTGCTTTAATATCACTGACCTCTATCATATAAAATTATATAAAATCATATCCGTCAATGCAACATTTGTGCAGTGATTTGCCTCCCAAATTTTTTGGTTTTTTTTGTTTGCCCCGACAGTCATTGCCATGGCAACACAAGCAAGTGAAATTACAGTAACGTTTAGGGGGAGGCTGTACCAAGGAGCCGAGTCCACCACTTTGTAAAATTCAACCAATTCAAAAATTCAAAACAGCACAACATCTCTCTGAGGCCGAGAGAACTACAGTCTGCCATAAAGTGCTCTTTTAGTCTCTCACATCTTTCAGAGCGACGCTGCAAGTTTTACCTCAACTTGTATACAAACACCACACAAAAGCCTTCCTTTTCTTTCAGCTGTTCACTGAAAAGGAAAGGCAACAAATCGATTCAATTCTAGTCTTTTGCACAGATGGACTGTTAAAGATTCATAGAGGGTGATGCAGGAAGCATTGAGTGAAATAGAGAAAGAATGACAGTGTGAGAGACACCACACATATATAGTACATTGCATCCTATGAGCCCCTACATAGCCACACACTATTATTGTTTATGTCTTTTTATATTTTTTTTATTTTGACACATTGACACGTCAAAGTGCTGACTTTATTTTTCACTTTGAAAGCACTCACATCAACATAAAAGCAGTCCTTCAGGGGCAGTAGACCTGCCCAAGCCTATAACTTTTGAAAAAATAAAATTCATAGAGGAATACAATCCATAAAAAGTAACACTCAACTTAACAGCCAGTGGGACAAATGCAAGATGAATAACCATGAATTAAAATGCTTTAAATGGCTGACCAATACCTATGTCCACCATATGTGTGCAGTTCATTTTTACAATCCATTGATATTCAGTATCTTATCTAATGATGAACTGTCAAGGTCTATTCTTTAGATGCCTTTTATCTTCAGTTAAAAAATTAAATCAGAATTATTGTTTCAAGCCACAGCAATGAAAAAAATGTAATACTAGATTGCATATGACAAACATAAAAAAACGAGACACACACACACATATATAACACTGTGCATCATGGCTCAGATGCAAATGAGAAATACTGTCATCACCAAACAATTTTTGTAAGCTTTAGCAAAACAATTTTGTAACAATAGCAAAAAAGGGAAAAGTTTCATTAGTAAGTATCTCGTGAAAATTCTTAAGAACATTGTGGCAATCAGTATCTAACATTTAAATGTCTGCCACATAGACAACTCAGCAGGATTTCAAGACCACACAGTCATTCTGAGCATTACCACAGCACTTCCCGGTTGAGTAATTGCTGAGCTAGTTAGACATTCACCACAATTTATGCTTATAACTGCATGGAAACGTGCTACATTGCAACGTCTTCGCAGATGTGAAGCCACAGACTCACCACAGTTCAGCTGCTTGTGCATTCGGGCCTTAAAAATGAGCAGAAGTATCTATAAAATGAGAATTGCCTTTCTAAATGTAGTTTCATTAACTCCCAAAGAAAAAAAATCTTCCTACCTGTACTAAAAGTAAATCAGCAGAGCTACTTCATGGAATGTTATAAACAAATGAATGGACACAATTATTTAAATGGAAAATTTTACATATTTTTGCATCATATCTAAAAGACACCAAAAAAAATGTCTTTGCTGTTCAATCATCTCCACTGGGTTTGTTGTTCATAGGTACTGATTCAGCCCAGAGAGATGAAGATGAGTTTTTTCCTTGTGAGCCTTTACTTCTGCACACCTTGAACATCAGTAATAATATAACCACCACCATAATGATGAGAACTGCAATAACGATTGTATAGGTTGTTGTATTGCATTCAGATACGGCATTAGCATCACCTGCAAAGAAGAAGACAAAGAAAGGTATTTTCAGATGATCTTGTGATATTTACTGAGAGAAATGACTAAGTGTGTTAAGACATGCCTACCTTCTGTGAGAACACTGACATTGAAATGCCCTGACTTTTCCACTGCAACTTTTCTCCACCCATGAGACAGAGAAGGCAGCCACTCCTCTACCTCACAGAAATACAGGCCACTATTATCAGGACCAGGGTTCAAGAAGGTGAGGCTGAATTGGCTGGGGTCAGGGTGGTCGTATCTCAGGCGAACATTCTCCCCAAACCTGTGTTGCAGAATGGAGTTTCTGTAGACTGTAAATATGGGACGCTGTTTCGTTTCTATTTCTTTCTGCCAAAACCATGTGACCTGGAACTTGGATTCATTGCTGGATTGTTTGTTGATGTTACAGGGGAAAGTAAAATCCTGGTTTCTGCTTATATTCATCGCTGTATCTTTCTTTGAAACAGAGAGATTGTTTTCTGTGAAAAAGGACAAGAGCAAACCTTTAGTTTATTAAGGTAACCAGTGAGACCTAATGAAATTCAGTTATACTGACACACAAGGGAGAGCTTGAAGAGATGAAACAATCAACAGCAAAACAAGAGAGGTGCCCAGAAGACAACTGAGAAGAGTGGAACATTTTGTCAAGGTTTTGGGAATTACATTTGATTCCTTTTTTATAGAGTTAAATTAGATGATAACACTAAATTATATATGGCTGATACAAAGTTACAGCAAGAAGATTAAAGATAGTCTCTTGTTCATTTCTAGCTCCATCTTCATTCAGTGAGGGGACTAGAAAAACCTTTGCATGCTTCACAGTGCAAACGCATCTTGATTTGAGTCATATTTGGCTGCCCACTGAAGTTCATCTAGTTCCATTAAAGGTCTCCAGTCACAAGTGTGGATGGTTGGGGCTGCTTTACTCACATCCAAAGCTGTGTGCTCTCATATGGCTGTTCTGGGGATGTCAACTCTCTATGACTTTGTACAGACCCAGAATTAGAAAAGGCCTGAAGCACGAGCTTTTGACTTGAATTTAAGATTGAAACTTAAGTCTTGTTTGATGTCATCCACCACTATTAGGGTCAGATGGATTGACACAGAACTTGTAACTAAGGGAAACACATCACCCGCTTCTTAATTGGTTTAAAATGTGCTTACAAGTATCCTTAATTCATACACCTCACAAAATAGCTAGACTATTAGGAGCCCAACAGAACACTTCTAAAACTGTGATCATACCTGTTACTTTTACACTGACTTTGATAGCACCACCACTGTCTGAGGCCTTCAGCTGCCAGTGAGCTTCATTATCCAGCTGGTATTGATCCACTTGGCACCAGTAGGTTCCACTATCCTCTTCATGGGCTTTCTGAATACTTAGGTAAAAGCTTTTCTCAGTGGGTCTGGACAGGCGTAGCCGCTCCTGCAGGCCTCTCATGTCTTTGTTCTTTGGGTAACTCACCAGGCCGGTGTGATCAAGCTCCACCAGGGAGGCTTTCTTCAAAGAAGAACTGTGTGCAGCATAATGCCAAATGACTCGATAGAAAACCGAAGAACCAGAAGCTCCTGAGGTGATGCTACAGTTGAGCTTGACTTCCTCTCCTTCTTTGGCAGTCAGCTGCTGCTCTTTCTTATCTAAACGAAGGTCGTTGGCTAGAGAATGGAAAAAAATTAATATGAAGTTATATATTTTTAAATGGTCTGTTTAATTTATTGTGGTGCCAACTGTATATGGCATGTGAACATGTTTCTGAAGTATGAAAAATAAATGTATTCACCAGGCTCAGTAATTGTTAGCACTGTGCTTTTGGACACTGTTGAGAGCAGATACCATTCACCACGAGGATCTTGAAGCCACTCGCCCACTTTGCATGTATATAAACCTTTATCTGAGATTCGAGCTTGCCGAATAATCAGTTCAAAAGTGGGTCCTTTGCTGCGCCTCATGCTGATTCGCTGACGCAGGTCCACCTGGGATTCCGTTACTATGGAATTCCGGTCCAAGCTTACAATGGTCTTATTTCCGGCATTTTCCTCATGCAGCCAGGTGATCGAATAGAGTGATGATTCAGACGTTTTTGTGATGATGGAGCATGTTATTGTTATGTCAGTGTTCATGTTTGTTGTCAACGCAGGAATAGGTGACACATCAAGCCTGCTTACTAGAAAAGGAGACAACATTTTCATTATTTTCTGAGGAAACAGGGAAAAAATTACTCTTTTTATTTAATGATGCCCCAAAATGGCTGCAGCTGGCAGTACCTGGGTTGATTACTATCACAGAAAGCTGATTGGATGCTTTCAACTCCTTGTGTACATTCTTCAGTAAGACAGACACATTACACTGGTAGCTTCCTCCTTCTCTGTGGCTGGTACCAATGACCAGCAGATAGTACATGACTTCAGTTTTTCTGCTTTCTACTCGTAGCTGGTAGTGGTTCTGATCTGCAGACCAACTGATGGTGCCATCAGGGGAAAGTGTCAGGATGGTGTCTGGTGTTTTAGCCTCACGTTGCACGCTCCAAGTCACTGTTACCGGCATGTGTGGACCTTTGACCCGGCACATCAACTCCAATTTTTCTCCAACAGTCACCCGAGTCTTGCGACTGCTTAGAGACACTCCCATCAGCGTGTCTGACACAAAAATCCAAAATAGTCAGTGACAGCAAGTAAGAAAGGAGAAGCTGGTGATCAAGCAATCATTAGTGTTGAAAGCAAAAAGGAGATGTGAATACATGGCTACAAAACCACAACTGGCTTCTCAGTCTACACAATATGGCTATTGTTATGTCATCCTTCATTTCTTACGTAAAAGCAAAGAACATTGCTTGTAAATGTAAAGTTTGGTTTAATTGCAGGGGTACAGTAAACAAAGGAAGGATTCCCAATGGTGACAAGATCTCAATATCAGGTTTTGGATATTTGTCTAGCATTTTCTTGTGATATATCACTATGAGCTAAAGTGTTCAATGGACATATCTGCAAATAAACAGATCAATAGCCAAGCAGATCAAAATCCACATATTTACTTTGCTAATTTATTATTAAACAAATCAAAACACTCAATAAGAAGAAAAACCTGTTGTAATGTAGGTAACAAACACACAGACACATCTTACCTATAGAAATCACTGTCACGGTGGTAGTTTGTGTCTGGGTGTGAGTCTTGCCATTAGTTATGCGCTCAGACACAGCACACTGGTACACTCCTGAATCAGACAGCGTGACCTCATCAAGCACTAAGGTGAAGTTGTGAGTAGCTGGACGCATCACCCTCACTTTGCGACTCACAAACTCCTCTGCTATCTCTGTAACACCCTCCTCATTTATACTGATGATCTCAGTGAACGGGGCCGTTGGTGTTGATTTGTGTTGCCAGGTGACAGACAGCTGACCTTGAACCCCATCCACTTTACAGAAGAGGTGCAGCCCGCCCCCTTCGGTGACATTTACAGCCTGCTGCATTTTGACTGTCAGCCTGTTTTCTGTGAGGAGATGAGGCAAGAGACAAATAGTACTGCTGTGTTTGAGAAGATAGTCATAGAAAAAGTAATTTTACAAACAGCAAAAACATAAATAAGAAAACTAACACTTTGAAACTACAAGTGAGCCTTAATAACAGCAGGTAAAATCAACAATGTAAAAAGGAAAGTGAAATAAACCCTGAATAACTGAGTGTGTGTGTTCACTATGACAGACCCTGGGGCTAAAATGCTACAAAACATAATGTTCAGTCAAACATTCTGAAGACAGTTTTGTTTTCTGAAAGCTGCACTCACAATTCAGCTAAAAAAATACATAAAACAAAATATTTTTTGCTCGCTGGTGATAAATATGCAATCTGATTGTTGAGTGTTGAGATGTGGAAACCTAAAATCTTGACTTATGACAATGCAAAGAGTAAATCCACTAAACAACATGATTTTGCTTTGCAGATGTATTCCATCTAGATTTCCTGTGGGGAAATGTAACGTTTGATTTAATGTTGTTCAGTAAACAAAAGAAGGGTTCCCAAAGGATTACATTAAGACTCTCAATATCAGTACAGTATGTTTCGGGTGTTTTTATGCCATTATCTTGTAATATATTACTATGGGCTAAATGGTTTAATGAATATATCTACAAGTAAACAGATTAATAGTCAAGCTGACCAAAATCCACTTTTTACTTTGCTATTTCTTCTGTAATATTTGAAGTGTAGTTTAACAAAGAAGTGTTAGAATTTATGATAGAAACACCTGTTACAATGAAGGTAATATCATATTTTACATAGTTTGTACTACACAAACACACAGACACATCTTACCTATAGAAATCACTGTCACAGTGGTAGTTTGTGCCTGGTTGTGAGTCTTGCCGTTAGGTTTGCGCTCAGACACAGCACACTGGTACACTCCTGAATCAGACAGTGTGACCTCATCAAGCGCTAAGGTGAAGTTGTGAGTAGCTGGACGCATCACCTTCACTTTGCGACTAACGAACTCCTCTGCTATCTCTGTAACACCCTCCTGACTTATGCTGATGATCTCAGTGAACGGGGCCGTTGGTGTTGATTTGTGTTGCCAGGTGACAGAGAGCTGACCTTGAACCCCATCCACTTTACAGGAGAGATGCAGCCCGCCCCCTTCGGCCACATTTACAGCCTGCTGCATTTTGACTGTCAGCCTGTTTTCTGTGAGGAGATGAGGCAACAGACAAATAGTACTGCTGTGTTTGAGAAGTTAATAATAAAATAATTCAATTTCACTAACAGTAAAAACAAATAAGAAAAATCACCTTGTGTAATCCTTAATAACTACAGATAAAATTAACAATGAAAAAGGGAAAAGAGTTAAACCCGGAATTTGTTCACTTTGACACACCTGTGGCTGAGACGCTGACCCGCTGTGGGCTGGAGTCTTTGGGTTCTCCCTCAATAAAAGTATCATCTTGGCCTCTCTCTTGAGGCCAGACTGTACAGATATACTCTCCCTGGTCCTCAGTTCTCACAGGCTTTAAGATGAGACGGTAATCTCTGTTCCCGCTTCGGGCAGCTCTGAGCTCTCCATTTTTCTGTCGAACACTGTACTCCGGTGCCACAGTGAGAACGCCTGTGGGACCAATGCGGGCCAGCTCCACACTTCCCTTGAGCCATGCTACAGAGAAGAATCTTTTCTCCACGTCCTGTGTGTTTATATTACAGGACAGCATCAGCTCCTGCCCCTCCTGCAGCGCTGCCGGCTGTGCTGAGATTTCCACTGCCAGAGACGGAGATGATGGCTCTACCACCTCTACTCAAGACAAAAAATGAAAACAGTGAGACATCCACACAGGTGTCTATAGGATAAGTAAACATTAATGTGCTGACCAATATCAAGATGTGCTATAAATATAGCACGACTGAGTAAAATTCCCACCTGTGGCTTTAACTGTCAGGGTCATTTCTTCTGCATTCTTCTGTATGATGATGTACCAGGAGCCATCAGGATCTTGGATCCACTCCTGAGCCTGGCAGTAGATCCTACCTTGGTCTGATGGCTCAACCTCAGCCATCTTTAGGCTGTACGAGGCCTCTCCCCATTTATCTAAGCGTATGAGACCTGCTTGGTAACGCCTTTCAAACCCCTGGCCTGGGCTCAGTGTAAAATCTCTATTCAGAGAAATGATAGGCTGAGCGTCCTCCTGTCCATCTTTATGGAGATACCAGGCAACAGACAGATGGGTGTGCTGGCTGGTGCTGCTAGAGGCCAGGCATGTTAAAGTCAGAGCTTCACCCTCGTTTAAGCTCAGTGGTGTGGAAGCAGATGATGAGACACTCAGGGAGTCTTCAATCACTATGAAACCACATCAGAGAAATCAAAAGTCATGAATGCTCTGACATCATCTGTACCATACCTACATGAAGACACATTCAAGCGTTATGACTGAAAATCAGGATGGTGATTGATTACCTTTAACGACTGTCTTATCAGAATACTCTCCATCATAAGCACCTTCTAAGTTGACTGCAGTACATTCATATTCCCCTTCATCAGTTTTCTGCAGGCTTTTTATCTCGAAGCGGACTGAGTTTGGTGAGAGACGTTTCAAAGTAATTTCATTTTTTCTCACACGGGTTAGGTGAGAAGAATATCCAAAAGTATCTTCATGTGAACTGATGATTTGGATCTCAAAGTCTGGGTTTGAAGGCTTCGTCATACGGAATTCAAAATGTTTGTCAGTGTTTTCACTTCTGAAGCCACTCACACTGCAGGTGATGTAGAGGGGAGAGCCTAACACACGATACAGAGGCCCAGCTTGTACTTCAGTTTTCACTCTGGCCTCTCCTGAGTAAAGCAGAGACAAAACACAAATGAAGTCATCTGAATCCTGCAACTTCAAAGCGCCACTTGTGTATTTATAAGTATTAAAGTATCTAACATATATGTTGCAGGCATGTTACAAATGAATGATAGAATGAATACACAATATTTTCAGAAAGATTTATATATTTTTTTATTTGTTAAGTTATTTTCTGCAAAAATATGGTTTTTATGACATTTCGGATAAAAAAAGAAAAAATGTTTGCAAGTTTTGAAAAAAGATATATTCACCCTCCAGGTGATGGCCACAATCAGCCATGTGACTGTGTTTTTTGTTAGTTCCTTTTTAAGGAAACTGTGGGTTCCTGTCACAAACTGTCTGAGGTAGTCTTACAAGTCTAGACGAAGATTACGAGGATAGGAGTGCTATTCAGACCGTGATAGAAATCTAATTAAATCAAATAATGTGTACAATCGTCTTCTTTTCATCCAAGTAAAAACTGCTTGTTTTCTTGAGTCACTTTATTTTCCTTCATGTAGGAAATATTTTTTCCCCAGAGAAAGCAAACATTTTGTCAAGATCTGCAGGCTGCAGATGATGTGAAACTGAATGAGGACCCCAATGCAGGAGACACTGACAGGCAGGAACAAGTTAATATAAAGTGAGCTTTCTATTAACACTGATCGTAAAGGTATAAAATAAGAGAAACCAAAATTGAACAAATTAAACTGGGAAATACGAGGAAACATGGAATCTAAACGACAGGAGGGCAGCTGAGGAAACACTCAGACTACAGGGGGGATAATATATAATAATATAGCCTATACACAAGGGGAATATTGAACACTTTAAATTCCACACTTTAAAAACAAAACACTGGGTCAAAATCCAGATCCATGAAACATTTATTGCTACCTATTTCATGATGCAAATGATGCATGAAAATAATTCGGAGCTAATTTGCTTTCGCAAACAACACAGACAATATTTTAGCTTTACCAAAGACAATGAGCTTAACATGCAAATGTACTGATGGTAATTCTATATTTTTATTCTATTCAAACTGGACATACAGTGTGTTCTTACCAACAGCTTACTTTAACACAGTTAATATTCTGACATCTCCGGTGAATCCTCGAGGTCACTGACTAGAATCCACTCCAGCTAAAGGAAGCCAGTGTACCACTTACCACAACGCAAAAGCTGACCCAGGCAGAGAATCAAACTGGACCTCCAAACCGAGAGCAGGAAACAACTCATCATGAACCTTCAGCTTCAGTCTCAGCACTTTACGTCCTCGGCATAGCCTCTGTGATCAAGTTCTTAGTCTGTGTGAAAATCTGCCTGTGTCTTTTCACACTTGTTAAAGTGGTTTATGTTTCCTGTCGGTGACCTAGAGCAAGAGGAAGTCTGAGATATTTCCTGCATACTGCACATTATTCATGACTTTTGTGTATGTGTAGAGGTGGATTGGTGGAGATCAGTAACATCGCTCGTTTTTTTTCCGTCCTCGATCGAAACATTGGATGGTTACACGCGTGGTTAGACAACCTTAAGCCGAGCGGGCTCATAAGTGGGTCACCAACCCGTTCATTCTGTTCATTTCTATGTAGCGTTTTCAGAGGGAGAAACGTTTTGTCACTCACCCAAGCGATTTCTTCAGTCTCAACTTTTGCATAATGACTGAAACTTGGTGCTAGTTTCAGTCATTGTGCAGAGCTATACTGTTTACAAGGTTGGGGGGAAACCTGCAGTCAGCTGCGACTGAGATGAGACTTCCAGATGGACGGAATGAACTTTTTGGGAAAACATATGTAACTTTTCGATTATTCATCGACTTCCTTTAAAATATATTTTCATAGCATGATCATATTGTTGCATAGGCGACTTGTGAGATAACGTGGTTGCGGTCAAGTTGCGTTGCTTAGAAACGACCCTTTAACGGTCCCCATCTGAGTTTGACCCAGTTTTTGCAAACAGTGAATGCGTCTGTTTGAACATTCCTGTAGATTAATGACGCAATATTGCCATCTGGTGGAGACCAGAAAGACGTACAGTTCTACACAGTCAAATCAGCGTTTCAACATTTAGACCGTTTAAACATGGTGGAAAACGTTTGATATAATAGAGACAAGCTAAGAAAGAGAAGGGGTAAACATTTTATCAAGTTCATACAAACAAGAAAATTTAATGATGTATGCAGAAGAAATACAGGATTTAAGAAGCCCATAAGTGATATTTCAATCCAGAATGACTATTGTGAATTCAAAAACAGTGGGGGGAAATGATGCCATGATGTAGCTTATTAATAACTAATAAAGTATTTTGTTATAATCTACACTCATCCATCACTTTGTTAGGTGCATTACTGTGCATACGTTTTAAAACACCCCTCATTTCTTTAACAACATCCCAAAGTGGCCAATATTATGCTGATGGTTGTTGTGGTATATACTGGAAAATGACAGATAGGTGCAGGAAGGTATTCATGTGCAAAGATAAATGGTAATATTGTATTTAAGGTCATAAATAGAGTTCTGCCTTTTTCTCCATTCTGTATCAAGATGATCCCTGCTTTAGTAATGTACAGGTCTGGGCTTTGGGGAGGCCAGTCCATGACTTTTACTGCATTGACAGTGAACTTTTTGTTCATAATTCCATCAATTTTAACAATTTTAGATTCCCAACACCACTGGCTGAAATTCAGCCCCAAAACCTCCACAGTGTTTTACAGATGTGTGTAATGACACATGTATAACACTTACTGTTTTACAGCTTTTAACCAAAAATTTCAAATTTGGAGTCATCACTCTATATGACATGTTGCAACTGATTTTCAGTTCAGTTCTTGTGTAATTTGAAATATCTCAGCCTTTTCTCCCTGTTTCCTTTCCTTAAGAATGGCTTCTTGACATCCACCCTTCAAAGATACCATTTCTGATGGTGTTTCAATGAACAGTAGATGACTAGGTGAAGGGCCAGATGCATTTTTCAGGTTTTGTGGCAGGTCCTCCAGGTCCTCACCCCTGGACTTTTTTCTTGTTAAGATATGATCTTCAAATAAGGTTCATTTGTGTCGCAAGTTTTAGTCTTGTCCTGTTTTCCCTAAAGGTTTTAAAGACATACTACACAATATGGTGAGATATGGAATATGGTATATGATATCTCTTTTAGAATCACTTTGTTGGTGCAAAAACAAAATTTTATGCCTGTTAAAAGATGTTGTCTTCAACTAAAGCAAATGGGGACAAATAAAGCATTGTTGTGTAGACACAACACTGATTGAAGTTCCTTTTTTTAATGCTTCAGTGATTCATTGAAGTCAAGTGGCTCAACAAACTTGTCAGAAATGCTCTGAAAATGGTCAGATACAAAGACTGGGGTAAAAATGAGTGGAAAAACATCAACATGTCGAAAAAAAAAGGAGAAAAAAACTTTTAAAGAGCTGAAGAAGGACTATATAACCATTGCTTAAAAATACTTGAACAAACAAACAAACTATGAACAAACCAAACAAATCAGAATGAGAAAAAATATGATCTGAGTAACTTTGAACATGGTTATAGTGTTTCAGAAACTGCTAATCTGTTGGGATTTTGTCACAAAATCATCTCTAGCATTTACAAAGAATGGTCAGAAAACGAGAAGAGATCCAGTGAGACATCAACTGCGCATTTTTTGTATGTGAAAATGTATTTTTTGATGGCAGGGGTCAGAGGAGAATGTCAGACCTGCTTTGAAATGACAGGAACAATTCGTTACAACCAAAATAGGCATAAGAGCAACTTGAACGCATAACATATCAAACGTGTCAAGGTTCCACTTCTGTCAGTGAAGAACAGGAAACTGAGTCTAGAGTTTACAAAGACTGAAGATGGGGAAAAAAATGCTGTCTGGTCTGATGAGTCTGCTGGTAGGGTTAGAATCTGGCATAAACAACATGAAAAGATGGGTTTATCCTACCTTGTATCAACGGTTTACACTGCTGGAGGTGTGATGATGCAGGAGAGATTTTCTTGGGACAGTTTGGCCCCTTTACTACCAAATGAAAATCATTTAAATGTTGTAGCCTACCTGAGTATTGCTGCTGAACATGTCCATACCTTCATGACCACAATGTGACCATCTTGTGATAGCTGCTTCTAACAGGATAGTGCCATCATGTCAGTATGAACCAAAATTTCTGATGAATGTTTCCAGCACCTTGTTGAATCTACAGGAAGAATCAAGGCAGTTATGAAGGCAGAGAGGAGGTCCAACCCAGAATGAGCAAAATGCATCTTACTCAGTTACCAGTGAGTTTATCTTACTACTTTGCATTTGAATGACTGCACAATACCAATACATAAAATGTATATTGGAGGGCAGAGTGCTGCCTTTTTGT
The DNA here is from genome assembly GCF_057382275.1 of Copadichromis virginalis. NCBI lineage: Eukaryota > Metazoa > Chordata > Actinopteri > Cichliformes > Cichlidae > Copadichromis > Copadichromis virginalis. The sequence continues at coordinate 22,565,764 of NC_140633.1, forward strand.
TGTCAATAGTAATTAAGGACAAAAACATAAAACAATGTGGGGTTTTTTGTTTTGTTTTTCGGCTTTTTGCTGTGTTTACCAAGACACTTTTACCGTCTCAGGCTTCTAAATCTGGTAAAATGTCACAATCTAAGGCTCCTCTTCTGATGAATCACAAACTTACGCAACCACGGAGTTCTTTAGACTAGCATACGTCAAAATGGTCGTGAATGAATGCCTCTAGGGGTTTGAGGGACTTTCTCACGTATGGGAAGACAAGCACGTCATCTTTCATGTTTCCCAGCATGATACAACCTGCTGGTTTAGACATAAAAAGGTAGCCTTCTAGTTAAACTTGGACTTATGGCGCCAGTGTGATGGCGTGATGCAAGAAAACTCAAGATGAGGAGTTCACAGGAGCGTTCCGCTTATGTTTGAGATGAAATACTTTTATCCCACCTAAGTTAAGCTGCTGAGCAGACTTCTTTCTCTTTTTTCTTTTTTCTTTTTTTTGCACTCATCTTTTTCATAGAAGAGACCTGCCATCATTGTCTGTGAAAAAAACAAAACAAAGAAAGGCAAAAAAAACTGTCTAGCTTAGAGAGAAATTTACTCAGCTGAAGACGAAGGGGAAGTGTTATGCATACGCATGTCCCTTACAGAACAGGAATAGGAAGTATGAAGAAGACAGGAAAAAACACAAATCCACTTCTCAAAGCAAAAGAACTGCTGCAAGCGTAAACCACACATGTTTGTTCACTTTCTATTTAGGCTGCGTGTGCAGGTGTTTCTGAAGGTGGCTGCATGCTGCTCTTCTTGCAGAAAGGGAGTTTTGAAGCTCTGCTGGTTTGAAAGATGAGTGACACACTGGAGAGGACTACAGACTGTCCTTTGCCACTTCTCGCTGAGGAGTCCAACGTGAACGAGGAGAAAGGGAATGTAACAGGACCAAGTGAGTTACGTTGGGAAGATGGAGGTCTGCCCATGGAGCTCCAGAAAGGGATGGAAACCCTACGAGTGAACAGAGAATTGACTGATGTGACACTGCGCGTTCAGGGTCATGACTTCGCTTGCCATAGAGCGATTCTGGCGGCTGCAAGTCACTACTTCAGGTAAATCATCATCTGGTCTTAACTGTGTCGTGATCTCGGGCCTACTTGTTTTACTCACAAATTATGGCCGGTCTCTACAGGGCAATGTTTTGCAGCGGTCTCAAGGAGAGTCATGAGGAACGTGTGGAAATGAAAGGTTTGGACAGCGGGACGATGCACTGTCTCTTGGAGTATACCTACACCAGCCGAGCTCTCCTCACACACTCGAATGTCCAGAGAATACTCGAGGCTGCCAGTCAGTTTCAGGTAAATCAGCTTAACTGATCTTTGTTGCTCAATCAGGGTTTTTTTTGCAAAATCATTGTCTGATGCCAGGTCATTGACATTTTTAACACCAATGTAAAGATGTAGTGAAATCAAACAGCGGAGGCAAAAAAGTTCTACAAATCGAGGTGTGAATTTAGACTTTAAAGACCAAGTGAACCATTTTTTACAAAGACATTTGACCTTAACATGTTTTTCACATAAAGGCAGCACAGCTTGAATTTAAGTCCATAAAATAAATCAACCATAAAGTTTATAATTAATCTGACTGAAAGTTGTTTTAGTCGAGTTTAACTTGAAAAAGGCTTTTGGAAACGATCTCTTTCAATGAATTTTTAAACCATCAACACCATCGGTTCATACAAACTTTTTTATATCTCTTACATTTTAACCACCTGCATGTAAAGTCAGTTGGAACAAATAGGCCATCAAAGGAATGAAGACGCCTCGTGCTGAGTTAGCAGCAGAAAGCAAACCATTTATTTCTAATCGGGATGATGGATTTGGTGTTGTGATGTGGAACTGTAATTAAATTTTTGAAACTGCTATCAGCTTCTTACTTCAGTTTTTTCCTTGCGTAAAGGGAACAAACACATGATTGAATGAGAAATTGGTTTTGCTAAGAGGGAAGTGAAAGTTGGTCAGTTGTTTACACTCAGGATCATTTTTCCATAAGGGCTTAAATTAACTACACAGCTGTGCCACACTGCAGAGGAGGCAGGTGTTTGTGTTTGTGTGCTTCTATTTTTGCAAAAACGCTTTGGGTGTTAAATTTTGATGATAATTTCTTCAGGCACTCTTGCTGGATTGTCAGCGTAACTAAGAAGCAAGGTTAAGATCACGTTAAGAGTTAGGGTTAAGATTATCGTATGAGGCTAAATTTTATTTTATTTTATATCCTTAAAAAAACTAATCAGGTATCTCATTTTATACTGGCTTTGTGAAAGAGCTTTGTGAATGCTTTTGCTGCAAGTGATAGATAAAAATATCCACAGCGAATCTGTTGAATTTCAAACGCAGGTTTTCAAAAGCTTATATAAATTCAGGCTATGGCAATTAGATAAGCAAAGTGGGCACTGGGGAAAACTGTGGGCCTCTTTAGTCCAAAATTCTATTACTGTCCACTGTTGGATTGTTTTCTTGCTGCAAATAAGAAAACAGTTGTTTGGTCTGACGCTGACAGACGTCTGAGGACTCACTGCATACAAATGTTTGACTGTGTTATACTTTAGAAGGCATTTTTTTGCAGAAAAAGTCCCCCATCGCTTACAAAGGAAGTGCACTGGGACAGAATTGATTTACAGCCAGTTTACCAACAAGAAAATTCTAAGCCCTTAAAATCCAACTATAGCTGTAATTGCCAATTTGGAGCAGCTTAATCAGCTACAAATAGCTTTAACCGATGCCTTTGTTCTTTTTGTCTCTTTAGTTCCTTCGTGTGGTAGATGCATGCTCTAGCTTTCTCAGCAAGTCTATGCAGCTAGACACCTGTATTGGCATCTTAAATCTGGCTGACAGACATGCCCTGTCAGCCCTGCGCGCCAGAGCTCAGGACTATATTACTACTCAATTCTCTCAAGTGGTCCAGCAGCAGGACTTCCTGGAGCTGCCAGTGGAATCTCTGGAGACTATCCTGCAGAGGGATGACCTGGATGTGAAATGTGAGGAGTGTGTTTTTGAAGCACTCATGCACTGGGTGAGAGCCCGGCAGGATGAACGCTATCCCTCACTGGCCAGGTTGCTTACGCACGTACGGTTGCCGCTGCTGGAGCCGGCATACTTTGTTGAGAAAGTGGAGTCAGATGAGCTGATACGACGGTGCAGCGAAGCTTTTCCTTTGTTGCAAGAGGCCCGAATTTATCATCTCTCTGGCAGGGAGGTCAGTATAAACTGCTGGGCATATTGTGTTTTATTGTTGTTAATCACTGTTTGTCTCATGTCCAAGTTTCATATATGTTTGACCTTTTTAACAGGTGGTCTCAGAACGAACCAAACCACGTGTGCAGCACTTTCTGTCAGAAGTATTCTTGATCATTGGAGGCTGCACCAAAGACGAACGCTTCATTTCCACTGTCACATGTTTGGACCCTCTCAGACGCAGCCGCCTGGAGGTCGCCAGGATGCCAATGACAGAGTTAGAGGACGAGTCCCAAAATAGAAAATGGGTGGAATTTGCTTGTGTCACTTTCCACAATGAAGTATACATATCTGGTGAGTGAACATATTCTTTTTTTCATAGAAAGGCTTCACTTGTGAAATTGTGACGATTGCTCCTTGTTGTTATTACCCGTGAAGTGTGCACTTCACTGGTATTCAAATGTAATGAGAATTTAGGAATTTATAGTATGAACAAAACAAAACAACAGGAAGTCGTGACATTATTTCTGCTCTAACAGTTGCTGTGGTTTTAGGTGTTTCCCAACGCAGGAACTGACAGTTCTAGTTAAGTGGAACACGCAGACTGTAAATGCTATGACTAGCACGCAGGATTTCTCCATCTTTAAACAGCATGATAACTTATGCAGAGTTATTACTAAAGACTTGGTGATATGTCAGTATTTTGGAATGAATGCAATATTTGTACAGATAATCACAGTTGTCTCTAATGGTCTTGTTGCTGTAGGAGGTAAGGAGACACAGCATGATGTCTGGAAATACAATGGTGCCCTGGACAAGTGGATCCAAATCGAGCCCCTGTCGACTGGGCGCTGGAGGCACAAGATGGCAGTTCATTGTGGGAAAGTGTACGCACTGGGAGGGTTTGATGGAGTTCAGAGGCTTTCTAGTGTTGAGGCCTATGATCCCTTTCATAATCGCTGGATGCAGGTAAACACAATATATGTACTGTATATATGTGAAGGGTATAGTTTGTAGTTCCTAATAAAAAGTAAGCAAAAAGGAATTACCAACAACTTCAACCTGCGCTGCATTTTAATGCATTTTAAAAGCATTTTAATTCATGTTTTCAAATCTGTTTTATTTGGACAGTCTTGTTTTTATCATGTACTCTGGGTGTTGCTCCCAGTTTTCTGCACCACCATCTTCGATGAGCGATTTCTCATCTAATATATTCTTCTTTAACCTAGTGCAGTATATACAACTCCAGTTCCCCTCAAAAGTTGGGAAGGTGTGGAAAACATACATAAAAACAGAATTTGATTTTTTGCAACTCTCATAATAACACGTTTTATTCACAACAGAACACATAAAACATATTGCATGTTTAAACTTATGACATGTAAGATCTTGAGATAAAAATAAAATTATTTGGAATTTCACAAAAGCAACATATTTGATGAAAGCAACGTGTTTTTAAAAAGTTGGGGCAAGGAGATTTGTGATTGTGTAGCATCTCCTCTTCTCTTTACATCAGTCTGTAAATGTCTGGGAACTGAGGACACCAGTGTTGGGATGTTAAGGAAAAAATTTTCCTCCACGCTTGTCTGATAGAGGGTTAAAGCTGCTAAACAGTGTAGGGTCTTCTTTGTCGTAATTTTCATTTCATAATCTGACAAATGTTTGCAGTTGCTAAAAGGTCTGGACTGCATTCAGGCCAGTTCAGCACACTGACTCTTCAACTGTGAAGCCATGCTGCTGTAGGCTGCAGTTTAGCATTGTCTTGCTGAAATATGCAATAATTTCTGTGAGAAAAGGCTATCTGGAAGAGACACTTTGCTCTAAAACATGTGTCAATCTGTGTAAGCTGCCATTTCCATAGCCACTATTGCCCCCAGCATACCATCAGAGATGAAGGCTTTTGAACAGAGTGCTGATAAGTCAGAGGTCACAGCGCCCATATGCTCTAAAAAGAATTTCAAATTGGAATTTGTCTCTTCTATTTTCCATTTTGTTGCAAAATCTTCTTTCAGATTTACATTTTACAGCATTTGTGGACTTTTTAGACAACTGTTGCTCAAACTTAAAATAAACAAATATTTTTTGACAAAATAGTAAAATCTCTCAGTTTAAACATTAAAATATGGGTTTGTGCTATTTGTAAATCATTGCAATGCGTTTTTTTATTTACAATTTACATAGTGGCCCAGTTTTTTTAGAACTTAGGTTTTACTATACCTCACGTGTCACATAAGTTACTTATGTTACTTTCGAGAGTTCGGCTTTTCTGCTATTATCTGCATTTGTATTCTATGTGTTTTCTTTTCCTGTTCAGAAATTCCATCCCATTTAACTTTTGATCCTATGCCTGTTTCTTTCCTATTTTATTTACCTCAATAACTGACTTATGTGTGATCTCCAGCCTGAAAGTAAAGTTTTCAGTTTTGGACTTTCACCTGCCTGTGGTGTTCTATCATCAGTTGCAGCTAACATAATTTTTAAGTTAGCGTCTTTTGTTTAGATCTTTTAGCTTTTTAAATTGCCTTACTGTTTTGATTCAGACATACTTATATACGCCTCTTATTTACTGCAGGTGACACCTCTTGCAGTAGGTGTGAGCTCATTTGCTGCTGCAAGCTTTGACAGATGGATCTATGTGATTGGTGGTGGGCCGAATGGAAAGCTGGCCACCGATAGGGTCCAATGCTGGGAGCCAGGGACAGGCGGCTGGGAACTGAAAGCACCCATACCCATTGAAACTAAATGCACTAATGCTGTTACATTCAAGAACTGCATCTATGTAGTTGGTAAGCTGTCAAATCCCACTAAGTACATTTACTTACTTAATGTTAATGGTATTTATATGTAACTTTTAGAATATTGCAGTAACATTGACATGAGCCTTTTCCATCACGACTGCTTTTGGTTTTGATATATTTAATGTATTTTCAGACTTTTATTATGATTCTGCGTACTGATATAGTATATTAATTTGATATCTGTCCAATTCTCTTTGTGGTCTCAGGCGGTGCCATGCATGCCATGTACTGCTACTCTCCTCTATCTGATTCCTGGACCCTTGTGACTCGTCTGGGGGAGAGGGCAAGCTGTGCTATCGCTGCCTGTAACAACAAACTTTTCATCACTGGAGGAAGAGATAACAAAAACCAAGTCATCTCCACAGTGATGTGCTGGGATGTCGCCCGGGGGGTTTTGACAGAGGAGTGCGTTTTACCAATGGGAGTCTCGCACCATGGCAGTGTGACCCTCATGAAGTCCTACACACATATACACAGAATAACACCTGCCTCAGAGAGCCAATGACACAGGCGTCTGTGAACAGGACTTATGGTGCTAAGAGTGGTTGTAGGATTATGCATGAAGAGTAAAAACATGTTCAAAGATAAGAAATATGTTTGGGGTTTTTTGCATGCATTACAATGTTTACTTTATCTTTGTTACCGTTTTGTAATATATTAATGACTATGATGTTTTGAAAACATTGCGTTTGTAGTTAAGCTTTCTCAGAAAAGTGTGGCTTACAACGTCACAACAGGTCAAAATAAGTCTACAAACACAAAAACGAAAATTAAACATTTGCTAAATCATTATCTTATAAGTTTCTTATTAACTGCCAGAGAAATTTAAAGTTGCAAATGAAGGAAAGAGCAATGCAAAAGCAATTAAAGTAACTTTTGGATTTTCCTTTTATGTTTTCAATTAGCAAACTAACTCTGAACTCTACACTTTAATGCTGATTTATTAAATGCAATGGTATTTGAACGGAACACAGGTTACCTGCGTATTAACAAATAAACTGACATGTCAAACAGAACCTGTAATCCATTTCCTTGTGAGTGCTGCCATCAAGTGGTGAAAAGTACTCATGTCGTTATTAAGAGTTTCACACTTTTTGTGAAAGTCAAAACAATGCGACTGTTAAGACACGAAAACAGTCAAAGACATATATTTTTAAAGACGAACCATTGGCCGTATTTATTTCCTGGTTCTTCTGAAAACCACCTGCGTTTCATTGTCACCGTTGTCGCGCCAAGGTACCGGAAACATTTAGATGGGGTGGTGCTTGTCCTACCTGTACTCTGCACCTGCGTGTTGTTTTTGTGGGACTTCGCAGCCAGTCCAACTGCAGGTTTCGGTTTAGATGCAGGTGCTGTGAAGAGATTGGTAGGCTGTGGGCCAACACAGACTTGTTCGGTGAGAAGAGACTGATTTAGCTTGGAGAAGAAAGTGAAAGTATCCCTAAATAAGGGACGGAGGCGACATTACTGCCTTTTCAGACGGTTTAGAAATGATTTATTGTTATTTCCTCGCCGTTTGGATCCTTACCTCCTCGGCAGGTGAGTTTTAATAGCCGGAACTTGATAGGTTCGATACTTTTCTGTGTGAATGTGTAGTGCACAAGGTCACACAGGTCCGACTGAGGACACCAGGCAGAGATTAAGGTGTGCCACAACAACTCAGTATTTTCTCACCAACTTGTAAACTGTAAGTTATTGTAATTCACAGTTTAACATAGTTTATATCGTGGGAAAAAAAAGCTTCACAGGAATGTTGCTTACATTAATGTGTAGTTAAACACATTAACACAAAGGCCAGCTGCTTGCAAGCTGTAAAAGCAGCCTGGCACTAAAGCAGAGCAGTTAAACGCGAAGAAAATGTTTAACGTTTAGTATGCGCACACTGATTTGTTCATACTTTATGTGTTCAACGCCCATGACCCAAACTTATTGAGAAAGGCGAGACTCGGGTATGACTGCTATTTCCTACTGATTTTTTGAATGTTTAATTCCTGCCCAGGTAATTTTTTTAAAGCTTGGCTAGTCTGCAGGTATGAAACATTTTGTGCAAAGAGATAACAGACCTGGGATAGGCTCCAGCGCCCCCCGCGACCCTGAAAAGGATAAGCGGAAGCGAATGGATGGATGGATGGATGGAGATAACAGACGTCTGTGGAGTGACTGTGATTTGTGTAGCTATAATTTGCCCCCCCCCTGTTTCTGACCTTCTTAAGTGGAAAATACACCAATACATTCATCACTGTGGAAATAGAAAGGGATTCTTCTTAGTATTTATTATGTTTATTACAGTACATTGATTGATGGATTGAGAATACTCAGAGAGCTCCTTACAAACCTGTACTTCTGTGTTAAGCTTAACAACCTCTCCTACCCCAATGAATGCTTCACTGCTATTTCAATTTGGATGTCATCACATTTCCTGCATCTCAATTCTGAAAAAAACTGAGGTTTTTGTGTTTGGCCCTGACAGCTTCTCTGTGAAGCTCAGTCTTTAAATCAGTCCTTGGTATTGTTTTTGACCAGGATTTTAATGTTCAGTCTCACATATGAAAGCTCATTCAGCCTCATTTTTTTCATTTAAGAAACATTAGACTTTATTAGACATTAAGCATTCCAGTGTTAGTCTTTTTAATATTCCTGATTTCTGAGGTAAAATATTTTTGGTCTTCCATTATTTTCTCATGTGGTAGGTTTTTCTGGTTTCATTTACATTTGTAGCGCAATCCTCATGGCACATAACATGTCCTTACATCTGATTTTTAGATATGTCCATTTCTGTTAGCTTCCTTTCACTGTAAAATGTTTAGAAGTCAGCATGTAAACTTTGTAAAGTTTACATGCTGACTTGTCTTTAATCATATTTAAAAAAAATCTTGTTAACTCTTTTAACAATTTATCTTTTGAACTTCAGCATTGACAGATATTTCTAGTAAGTACTATTTAAACACTTTCATTGAAAAGTATTAAATAAAATATTTCATCTAATAAAATGAGATTCAATTATATATGGATCATATAAAAGCATATAGAATTGTATTACACTGTACTAGCATGTTGGCGTATATTGCTGAAGTCTTGATACTGAGCTGTCACCATGCTCATAATAGTCTAAATTATTTGTATTTTGCGTCTTACTTCACTTTTCTGTTTTCTAGTTGCTGGAAAACAGAAAACACAATATGGACTCGTGGGTGAGACAGTCAACTTCAGGACAGATATCAGAGACCGCCTTGATGACATTCTGTGGAAACACAATGGGAATAAAGTGGTACAATTTGATGGCAAAGAGCAAATTGAATACAGTCAATTTCAAAAGAGGGTCACCCTCGACTGGGGCTCTGCAGACCTGGAAATCAACCAACTGACACACAGTGACAGTGGACAATATGAATTGGATGCGGGAAAGGGAAGTGGTGTTATTCGTCTTAACTTTGAATTGAAGGTCCTAGGTAAGTTCATTTTATACTACCTTTTTAATAACTAACAATGACATCCGTGTTCTATATGCTTGTGCGTTGCTATACTAACTCTAACCTATTGCAATAAATATTGTATACATGTGTTACACCCCGGCCTAGGCAACTGGCGTGCAACACAGGAAAAAAAAAAATAAGGGGGAAAAAAAAAAAAAATACTACGGTTCTCCACAAAAATCCCAAAACGAAAGTATCGACAACTATTTACATCAAAGCAAAAATAAGACATTTATTTACATCACAACACCAAACTATTTACAACCGGGGGGGAAGATCGCGACCATGACAAACTGAAACACAGGGCTTAAATACATAGAGGGAGCAATCAGGGAATGGACAACAGGAGGGAAACACAGCTGGGGCAAATCAGAACTGACGAGACAAGGAAGCGTAAACTGAAAACACTGAGATAAGACAGACTTTCAAAGTAAAGCAGGAAACACATTACAGTCACGCCTAAAACAAAACACTGACAACACCGAATCGTAACAGTTCCCCCCACCCAAAAATCAAACATTTAAAACATGTAACCCCAAAGAAAATGTTTGATTCATGCCCAGCGCATACGGCACCGGCTGCTGTTCTGCAGGCGACGCTGATGGCTGGACAGGCCCCTTGGATCCTCCAGTGGAAACGGAAGGCTGGAGCGGTCCCTCGGACCCCCCAGCGAAGGCGGATGAAGGCTGGAGCGGTCCCTCGGACCCCCCAGCGAAGGCGGATGAAGGCTGGAGCGGTCCCTCGGACCCCCCAGCGAAGATGACGAAGGCTGGAGCGGTCCCTCGGACCCTCCAGCGAAGACAAACGAAGGCTGGAGCGGTCCCTCGGACCCTCCAGCGAAGACGACGAAGGCTGGAGCGGTCCCTCGGACCCTCCAGCGAAGGTAGACGAAGGCTGGAGCGGTCCCTCGGACCCTCCAGCGAAGACAAACGAAGGCTGGAGCGGTTCCTCGGACCCTCCAGCGAAGGCGGACGAAGGCTGGAGCGGTCCCTCGGACCCTCCAGCGGAGACAAACGAAGGCTGGAGCGGTCCCTCGGACCCTCCAGTGAAGGCGGACGAAGGCTGGAGCGGTCCCTCGGACCCTCCAGCGGTCCCTCGGACCCTCCAGCGAAGACGACGAAGGCTGGAGCGGTCCCTCGGACCCTCCAGCGGTCCCTCGGACCCTCCAGCGAAGACGACGAAGGCTGGAGCGGTCCCTCGGACCCTCCAGCGAAGGCAGACGAAGGCTGGAGCGGTCCCTCGGACCCCCCAGCGAAGACGACGAAGGCTGGAGCGGTCCCTCGGACCCTCCAGCGAAGACAAACGAAGGCTGGAGCGGTCCCTCGGACCCTCCAGCGAAGGCGGACGAAGGCTGGAGCGGTCCCTCGGCCTAGGCAACCGGCGTGCAACACAGGAAAAATAAAAATAAGGGAAAAAAAACAAAAAAAACTACTACGGTTCTCCACAAAAATCCCAAAACGAAAGTATCGACAACTATTTACATCAAAGCAAAAATAAGACATTTATTTACATCAAAACACCAAACTATTTACAACCGGGGGGGGAACACAGGGCTTAAATACATAGAGGGAGCAATCAGGGAATGGACAACAGGAGGGAAACACAGCTGGGGCAAATCAGAACTGACGAGACAAGGAAGCGTAAACTGAAAACACTGAGATAAGACAGACTTTCAACGTAAAGCAGGAAACACATTACAGTCACGCCTAAAACAAAACACTGACAACACCGAATCGTAACACATGACTGAAATGCATGCATAAAATGTACTTTTATTTAGGGCTGAACGATATATCGCATTTGCGATAATATCGCGACATGATCAAGTGCAATTTTCTAACCGCAAAGGCTGCGATTATACTGCGATTATAAGGCTGTCCAAATTACTACCATATCCCAGAATTCATAGCGCGGCCCAGCCAAACTCCAGTTTCCAGCAATGGCGGCCGCTACTAAGTTTTAAAATTACTCATACTAATCTTTCTGGGTCACAAAATAAACTTTTAACATATTTTCAGGCGAGAAAGTAGTTGTGTAAACATCAAATATCTGCTCGGTTTATCAAGATATCCCATATTTGCAAAAGTGCTTCGACGTTTTCAGAGGCGTCTGCTACCCACCAGCTCGACAGCTAGCCGGGAGCTCGAGGATTACTGATGCGGCCGAGAACGGCACAACTCCCGGCACATCATTTTCAGATCACCGCGGAGTTTCGCTGCTCGGGTTAAACGTAATATATAAGTCACTTAGACAACCTAAAAATGTTATTGTTGGGCTTTTTTCAGTGTTTTGTTTGTTCGTGAGTAAATCGGTTTGGCTGAGATTAAAGTTATTAGATTAGATAAAATAAAACTTTATTAATCCCCCGGGTGGGTTCCTCCTTGGTTTTCACACAGCTGACTAAACGTCAAACAGAAAACTTATTAAACAGAAGTATGAGACAGTCGAGAATTTACACCAGTGTCTGGTTATATTTTAGATAGCAAGAAGCAGACGGCCGAGTTTATTAAACTCCACCGAGACAGCGGTGACGCTAATCAGAACTAGCCTTCTGATTAGCTAATCAGAAGGCTAGACCGTCCAATTTCACGCCTTTAAATTTTAAAGGCGTGTTTGTGTGTGTGTTTATACAATTGCTATTATGTTTGCACTTTATGTGTAATGTTACTGACTGCAGAGATCAGTAAGATGTGTGTATTTTTTATTTATTAGTTTTATTTATTTAATATTATTTTTTAATTGAATGACTGTCTAGTAGTTCACAGATGTCGAAAAACTGAGTGTGGTAAAGCCACTGATTTTTTTTAATGTATATTTCTGCAATCTGCACATTGTACTGACTTTCATTTTAATGTTTACACCAGGGTTCCTTGTCAGCACTTTATGCTCAGATGTTTGTAAGCTAAAAATAAACTATTGTGTATGTTCAAATATACTGTTGTGATTGAAGAAGTTAAATAAAAATGTCAGTCATCAATTCATGCATCACCTCATGTCATCATAACAGAGGTCTGTCTTCCAGGAAAGAACAGTTTAAAATTAATGTAATATAGTATTGGCCATACTATATGATGTATTGCTTGTCTTTGTTTAATAATACAGAAGACAAAGACCTTAAAAAATAATCGCATATCGCATCGCAATCGCAATATTGGGGCAAAAAATCGCAATTAGATTATTTTCCATAATCGTTCAGCCCTACTTTTATTACAGAAAAACTCCATGTTATGCAGCTACAAAATATTGGATCTCTTTGTGATTACAGTTGATATTTAATACAGAACACTGATCAATAAAAATCATGGTTTATAAGTGTGCATTAAAGTGAAATTGCTCATATCTGTGGACATGTGTTTGTCTAACAGTGTAAATATGAAATCATATTATAGCCAAACAAATACGTCATAATGACAATTGGAGTAGTACTTCCAATTTCCTATTCAATATGAGCAACAAAAGCGCTTTTTTATTACGTTTTCTGTTACGCTTTCTATTAAGTCTCATTCACCCAACACACAATATATACATCAGTCAAACCAAACACTGCCCAGGAGCTAAAGCACTTAAAATGAAGCATAGTAGCAGCTTGGAAGGCCGGAGGAACTCTTGTTGCAGACTTGAGATTTTACTTTACTGGAATCTGGTTTAAAATCTTCATTGAATTTTGAGTGAAGGCAGTCAGAGTATGAAATGAAATTGTAGTTGATATGTGTACAAGGCTGAAAAAAAAAGCTTTCCAGAAGGTCAGTGCATTTTTTTTTTTCGTTGAACAGATGAAACAGATCACTGGTGAATATATATTTTATTATTATTGTTTTTAATATTATTTAACATTTGAACTTGTGGATAAAAAAGTTTTTCTTTTATAATTTCCAAAAAAAAAAGAAAAAACCCGAGTCACTTTTATAAAACAAACATCAGTGGTGTGGAGTAACAGGTAATTCTATATTGTACTGATTGTACATCACACATTTCTAATTAAACTATTCAACTGTTTTTTTTACCTATTCTGGCAAATTATTAGTTCTATTTATAGCTACATTAAATTTTCAGCTGAACACCAGTTAGTTAACTCTGCTTCTGACTTTCATAACTGTAAAAAAATATGATACATATGCTTTTATTCTGAAGGATTATGAATGCTTTCTCTATTGTTGCATTGTACCTTAAGGATAAAAGCTCTTGGTGCTTCCACCAAAACGTCCCACAGCTCATCATGATAACAACAGCTTATCTCTTAATTAATCACTTATTGGGCATTTTATTCTACTCATATTTGGTTCAGAGAGACTCTGCCCTTTAGAAAGCTAGTTAGTTACTTGCTAAGCAGCCTAACACCGTATATACTTAACCTACATTGGATTGTAATTCTAATTAATATTAAGGTAGTGTCATATACAAGCTGCTATTATGCATTTTCAAACCAAATGTTTTGTTGTCAGTCCAGCCTTAGCTTCCTCAGCCTCAAACCAGAAGCTGGTGAGTTTATATCTCAAACTCAGGGCCAGTAAATTATTAAACAAGCATCAGCTTGAAATGATTTAGCCTTTTTCACACTTGGATAATTGACAGCAACATGATGATACACCAGATTATTGTATTAATTCATGAATACATTTGCAAGTCTACGCAATATATATTGTCAGAAGATTTATAATTTTTATGTATTTTAATTTCAGATTTGCTTTTTTGTATTTGTGCATGTATATAGACACAGTGACCAAGCCCACCATAACCTGTAACATGAGCGATGGCAGCAGCTCTGACAAATCAGGAAGTGAAGCCACACTGAAGTGCTCTGCACACTCATCACAATCCTTAAACTACACGTGGAGCCAACCTGGAAAAATTCAGCCTGGCCAGATATTATCGATACCTCTAGGGACAGAACATGATGATAAAGTATACAGCTGTACTGCAAGCAACCAATTGTCCAAAGAAATAGCTACATTCACTGCAAAGGATTGCTACCCTGGTAAGATTTTACTAATTAGCTGTAATTAATGGATTGAATTGGGCATTTTCAGAAACCATTTGATACAAACTGCTTTTATCAGTGTGTTACGACCCTTCTAGGGCTTATCCCACCAAAGGCCACTGGTTTAATTGGGAAACAACACCTAAACTACTGCACTGATAATAACAGTGACTTTAATCTCAAAGAATGCAGTTTTCTGTTAACTTTACTGTAATATAAATAACAATATACCTGGACAATGATGTGCAGAGTGCACAACCTACTGTGTTATCAGTTATATTAGTGGAAAAAAGATATTTTATTAATTGCATGTTTGAAAATTCATATACATATCCATTTGGTAATAAGGGAGACTGCAGTGTTCATGTTGTCTAAAACCTCTGGTTTTATGGAAATATAACTGCATTGGAAATGTGTTTGACTGTTATGGAAGTTGTTCTATTTGGATTTCTGTGTTTCTGTGCAGTTGGAGCCTCAACAGGACTCATTACTGGACTGATTATTGGCGTGATAGCACTACTCTTGTGTGTTTTGGGTGCAGTGTTCTGTGCAGTAAAGCATAAAGGTAAAATAAAATAACAACAGTTTAAGAAATGAAAACTTCTTGAGAGGAATGGGTCCAAAAATACTAACTTATCATGACAAACCAAGTGATACACAGGATATATGGTAGATTCAGAGAAACTGTATATCCTGTATGTAACATAAGGTTAACAGACTTGACTTGATAGTATAATACATTCTACTGGACTGATGTTTTTTTTATTTGGCGATCTAAATACTAATTGGATATTTGTAAATGTATTTATGTGGAGTATTGTTGAAAACCTCTGTGTTTAAGTGACTTTAACCTTCATAGTGTAACTTAAGAAAGAAATCACATTCCGTATTTATTATTATTTCTCCTTTTTCTTGATTCCAGCAAAAAAGGAGAAAACCGCTGCGGAACAGCCACATAGTGGTAAGGAAAAATGTCTAATCTTGTGTGTTTTGTTTTGTTAGTGACAAATATTTTTGACATCATTAATTTAATGATTACTTTTACAATTCAGTGATGAGAGACAATTATGCAGTGTTGTGCAGCGGTGTTCTGAACAACAAACAGACAAAGGCCTAAAACCTGTTGTCATTTCAATATCACCTATTATCAATGATTTTAGAGGAATTTATTAATACCATACATTTTTCATGTATGAACTAACTCAGCAAAAAAGAAGGTTAAATGAGCAATCTTTAAAAAAAAAAATCCTAAATAATGAAGAAATGATAAATGGTCTATAACTAGACCAATGGGGATAATCAGCTGATTATTTCGACTTTGTTGAGATAAACAATGAAGAGGTTACCTGGGAAGAAAATTATTTTTTCTTTTAATTTTTTCTTTTAAATTAGTTACTTTTTTTGTATTTCCATCTATTTCAGATCATGAATCTGATCAACCATCAGACCCTCTTCTTCATAGAAGAGAAACAAGGCCCTCTTCCCAAAAGCTTCACCATTCGGAAGAAACTTTGAAGAATAGCAATTCTGATCACAAAGATGAAAAACACAAGAAGTTGGACCGACACACTGGAAAAGGTAAAAGTAAAAGTAGCTCAATGTTTTTCCAGTTCTCTGATTTGGAGTGTTTTATATGCCTATTTTAGCGTAATAGCCAGAAAAGTGTATCTCACTCTCTCTGTGTGTATGTGTGTGTGTGTTGTGTTTCTGGTTCATGTAATCTATTCTTTGCTTCAGCTGAGGGATTAAAAGACAGAAGATGCAGACAGTTTGTTAGAAAAAATATTTTTGTGCAGAAATACATTGATTAAAAATAGTAAGATTAGAAGTAGTATCAAAAATAAAACTTCAACAGATATCTTTATGTGTATGGTCATGACTAGGACTTACTCGTTATTAGTGATTAATTTCCATACTTTTTAGAAAACAGCATATGTACCAAACTAGTACTTGAAAAAAAAACTTTACCAGTTACACACTATCAAAATTCTTCAGCTTAGTAAATTGTCTTAGTAAATTGCTTAGAAGGTTTCTGCAGTTTTTCCAATCGTGCTGCTGATGTCTCAGTTCACATGTGTCCACTTTTCTCCCCTGCTAAGCTCAGTTTTTCAGTTTGTCACCTTATTAAATACATAATTTTGGGTTAGGTGCTGCATTGAAGCTCACCACACTACAGTTTTTAAACATCTTTTAGCATTTTCCTAGCAGATACAGTTGACAAGGATTAGTTTTCCCCTTGTGTTGGCTGGACTTAATTTTTAATTTAATTAACTTAAGTCATTCATTGCTGGTGGATAGGTGGCATGGACCAAATAGAATAGAATAGAATAGAATAGAATAAACCTTTATTATCCCACAGATAAGAAATTTCGGTGTTACAGAGCTCTTACAGCAAGGGAAAATAAAATATAAAAGGAAGACACAAGGTGGTCCTATAAATACGTAGCTGATTTACTGTTGCAGACATTTATTTGCATTGATTTCTCAAGACTGACCTTCTGTGTAAAAGACATATCTAGATTAGTATAATATGTATAAGCTGACACATAACATTACCTTGTGTACCTTTTCTTTTCACTGTCTCTCCCTATAATAAACAAAGCAGGTCACAGTTATATGGAAATATTCTGAAAAACCCCCCCCAAAACAGCTACAAGAAGACACTTACTAAAGTGTAAGTGTAACACTTACTAAAAATGCAGCTGATGCACCTGGAGTACAGCTAATGGTAACCTAGCCAGCCATTGCTTAATAATTTAATAAAATCTCAAGTTTTATTAGTTGCTCTAAGCCAGACCTTCCCAAAGTTTGGGGCCCGCCCCCTAAGGGGGGTCGCAGAGCCATTGCAGGGGGGGGCGCGGTATGAAAAGGGGGGGAAAAAAACAACAACGCTTGGACACTGCTAGCACGGGGCGCCCACACAAACGCAAAGCAGGAGATGAAGCATCGCTGCATACGTTTCCAAACCAACTTCATTCTAAGCCAAAGACTAGAAAATATGGTGAAGCATATCTTCCCTTTGGTTTCACCTGCACAAGTGCCGAGGTAGGTCTCCCCTGCAGAATTTGTTTTCCCTTCGTCAGGAGCACGTGCTGGACTGTTCAAATCAAGGACAAACAGTATTCCACATCCTTGATTTTTAGTTCACAAACACTTGTTGTAATGACTAACTACTCCTGACATTTTGGAGATGTTAGCTCTTTATACAGTAAAGTTACAGTGGGATACAAATAACATCAGGCTGATCCTGCCACGATTTGTTCCCCCTGTCTAAATCAGAGACAAACAGTATCCCACAGCTGTTTATGTTTTTAAACCCATTTTGCACAGAGAGGCATTTTTTTTGAAAAATGTATTGATAGCAATGTTGAATATTAGTACACAGTAAAAAAACAACTACACGTAAAATAATTACACCGTGACGCCTCTGCCTTTCTAAATGGAGGGACAGTAACTGCGTGTATGTATGTAAGCGTGTAATACCTGCTATGAGGGGCCATACAAGCCAAAATTCATTCTTTCACTCTCACATAGTTTTGGTTTAATTTTTATATTTAGATATTTTTATTCTCATGTTTACACATATTTAGCACACACATTGCAATATTGTGCTCTCTTATACATGTATTTTAATGTACATATTTACAAATTGTCACTCTAACATACATGCATTTTCATTTATGCATTCCTACATTTTTCTCTCATTTACATGCATTCAATATGCATTTAATCTCACAAATAATATGTGTATGTAAGAAGAGAATGCATACATGTCTTAAGAAAATATGTATGCAAGAGAATAATGTATGTGAATGAAAGAGTATAGTGGAAACGGAAGGAGTTTAATGGAAACGGAAGGCTGGGTGTCTGTACCGCTGTGATTGGCTGAGAAGCACGCACAGGTCACTTTGAAGTGTCTGACAGCATGGAGGGGGGAGAAGAAACTCGAGTTCTTCAGCAAGCTATCAGGGTGTTAAGAAAGATTTCATCATCTCCTGAAACGGTCACATCGTTGTCCTCGTCACTTGAGGGGGGGGGACGGGACGGGACATTTTTCTTGTAAAACAAAGGGGGGCCTAGCAAAAAAAGTTTGGGAACCACTGCTTTAAGCCATCTAAATGGCTCCTAATGGTGAAAGCCACACAAGATGAGAGGTTTTCAAGATTATTTTTTTCAAAAATGTTTTTGTTATTTATAATCACTGATCAGTGGTATGATATTGCAGTAGATTCATTTTTTTCTGTTTGTAATTCATTCCTTACAGTGAAGAAGATGGTTCAAAACATTGAACAAGGACAGATAGGTAATTGTTGTTTTTCCACTCATGCTAATTGATTGAACCAGTGAAATATAATAACCAACTTTTTGGGGAAAACAACTTGTTTTATTATCTCTCTCTCTCTCTGCCATCTCAGATCCAGTCTCTATAGAAAATGAAGTGGAAGAGAATAGGAAAAAAGAAGACAGTAAATCAGATGACATGACAAACACCATTTCTAAACAGACAGGTGCAGAATCAACAACAATAAACTACTTTTTTTTTTCCTGCTACAAAAAGAGTCACACCGTTGTTTTCTTGGGAAATGGCTTCTTGACTTTCTTGACAAATTTTAAAGATTGGTTTAGTCCAAAGCTCTTTTTACTGTTTCTTCCAGAGTCAGAGAAAAGGGTAGATGAGCAAACATCGGTTTCACTTGAAAATGGTATTTGGCCATCTGCAGTCCAGCCAAATTCTCCTTTGAACGACGAGGCACCTGTTGCTGCGGAAGATGTCAACTCACAACAGGCCCCTGGAATAAAGAAAGAAAATCAATCAATTGGCTCAGGTGAAAAAAAGAGTGTTGTTCACCATTTCTGAGTGCAGAAACAGTGGTAATAACCCAATAGGTTTATTTTATTCATCTGGACGTAGTGTTTTCAGTCGGAGACAACTGAAACCAGCCCACTGAATGAACAATTCTATTCAGTTCAGCTATTGAAGAAATGTACTGTTTAAGATTGGGAAAACCTGCAGTCAGCTGAGACTGAAGAAGTCACTTGGATGAGTGACAAAACATTTCTCCCACTGAAAATGCTGCGTCCACATGAACAGAATCAACTTTTTGGGTTTTGCATACCTTGATGATTGAGCATGCATAAAGACAGTAGTAATAACTAAGGTTGGGCGATATGTAAAACCTTTCCAACCGGCAATCATCAGTCCAACAATTGCAGATGGGCGATAGTTTGGCGCATGCGCAGACTTTTGATGGGTGGGGCAATGTAATCATGCATGGACTGATTTGCGTGTTTACAAATCAGTGGTTTACAAATGGGGTGGCTGTGGCTCAGGTGGCAGAGCAGATCAGCTACTGATTGGAAGGTTGGTGGTTTGATTCCTGGCTTCCCCAGTCTGCAATATCCTTGGGCAAGATATTAACCCCAAATTGCCCTCCGATGCATTCATCAGAGTGTGAATGTGTGTGAATGTTTATTAGTTGCGCTTGTGTGAATGGGTGAATGAGGCATGTTGTATAGAGCGCTTTGAGTACTCCGGGAGAGTAGAAGAGCGCTTTATAAGAATCAGGCCATTTACAACACATTTTATTTTTATCAGCCACCTTTGATTTTCTGACAAAAACAAGATGTTAACTAAATAAAACTGAATGCATGGGAAATAAAATGATGATAATGATACTGACATTTTTTGTCAATGACAAAAAAGATCTGTAGAAACGAGGTCCAATGAGAACTAATTAAGTTGTGTAGAAAGGTGGGACCAGTTTAGAAGTAATGCAGTTAGAATGATCAGCATTTGATCTGCCCCTGGCAAATGGTACAGCACAACTAGCTCCCATGTTTCTTGTTTCTCATGAAAATGCAATAAACAAAGGACACATTTGTCACAGTTCAAAAACGGGTAAAAACAAAACAAACCTTTAAACTATATATTTTAGTCAAGTGAATCTTTAGATTTTCAGTCAACTAAAAATAGACTAAAACAGAAATAACTGAAATGCCTAAATCACACTAAATCTAAATCATAGTTAAAGTGTTAAATGTAACACTGATCTGTGGGGATTGAGTTGTTCATGGAGTCACCCTAAAGTACTGCAGCAGTGTAACGTACTGCATTTTTGGCACTTACTGGTTTCATTTCTTTAATGTTGATAGTTTCCTTCTAGCATTTGGTGACTGCTGGAATTTTGTATAAACTTGTGGCTTCATGTCTAAACTATATTTTTAAAGTACGTCAAGAAACAAGCTTTTCATCACCAGCAACCTAAGCTTCAAGTTTGGTCCTAATTAGCAGATGAAAAGTTATAATAGTGAACATGGAAAAGATTAAACATTGTGAGCATGCATACATTAACCTAAAACGTCATTAACCAAACTAACTTAGCAGCACTACCACCTACTAACTCCCAAGGCAGCTTCTTGCTGAAGCAATATTTTTCCTTTTTCTGTCTCAGGTGTGGAAAACAACAAAGATGAGCCCAAAAAAGTTAAGCCTGTTGTGCCTGTAAAGTCTTTTAAAATCAGAAAAGGACAAGCTAATATAAATCCAGCCAGAGAAGAAGAACACAGTGGGGCCACAGAATCTGGTCTGCAATCATCCACTGCTCCTAAAAATCCAGGTTTGAAAGTATACCATGAAAGCTAGATTCAGAATAGTCACAGGAATTTTTTTTTTACCTTTTATCCATATAACATATTTTTGTCCTTTTAAATTCACACATAGATATTTTGGATGACGTTGGAAGAGCTTTAATTGTCAGGAAGAAATGTGAAAAAAACAATACAGAAATCTTTTTGTTACTCTTCATTTTACCAAAGATTATATTATTATAGAATTCTTATTAATATTAATTAACATCTACATCATCATGACGTCTGGAGCATTGTATATAATTTGGGTGACAGTGGAAAATGTCTTTTTGTTATCTAAAAAAGAATTTGAAAACCAGCATTGAAAAGATTTTGTTACTCTTTGAACCAGTCGTCATCCTTTGATGATTACAATAACATTTCCTAGTTTAGAAGGAAAAGATGTCTTTAAAAATTACTTTACTGTTTCAGGATCAGAGCAACAGGAAGATGAGGAACCAAAGGGTTCTACTGAAAATGGTTCTTCAGCTAACCAGCCAAGTTCATCTTCGATCAACAAGCCACCTGTTGTTGGGGAAGATGTCAGCTCAGAACAGGTCACAGAAGAAAAAGAAAAGGAATCAGATGACAAGACAAAGAAGGAAGATCCACCGACCGTTCCTGATCAAACAGGTGCAGAAACAACAGCTATAAACTGCTTTTTTTTGTTTTTCTGGTACAGAAAGAGTCGCACTTTGAAAAAGACTTCATGAAAATAATGAGCAAACATGTATCTAAAGAAAACAGTGAATAAGATGGTGTAGGTGTCCAGGAAGAAAGAGATAAGTGAAACTGCCTTTATATAGTCTGTAGTCTTGGAGCGCCATAATGTCAAAACTATTCAACACCAGTACCTTTCAATACTCCTCTGATATTATACATACAGTCCCTCATACAAAAGATCAGGACAGAATAGGCAAAGATCCAGACAGACAGACAACATATTAGAGGCAGACAAACATACATTTTTTGACATTAAATCCAGTGAAGCATAGAGAATATAAAATTAGCTCTTTAATAGGATTGAACAGAGTAAAGAAAAATGTACATTTTAGAAGATGGCATCAGACAGTATTTGTCTTAAATCAGTAAATAGTATGAAGAAACACTCAGGTGCATAAGTTTATTTTTTGGGCCCATGAAATATTATTTTGCAATTTTTTCCTCTGCATATCACCACAGTGAAAGTTAAGTCAAACAATCAAGATGTGATTTAAATGCAAACATCCAGCTTTAATTTAAAGGGTTGGATAAATATATTGCATTACTGTTTAAGAATTTCAGTAAGTTTTTTAAAACATACACCTCCATTTTCAGAGGTTCAAAAGTAATTAGACAGTTGACTGACAAGTGGTTTAATGGCTGGGCCTGTCACCATGTTATGACAATTTATTGTCTTAATATGTCATGACATATTAAGACAATAAATTATGTGGTTGATATTTTGAAGCATGGTCCTATATATATTCATACATGTACACTTTGCCTGTCACATGTTTGCTATTTGGTCCTAAATAAAGTGTAAAATGTTAGAACACACACAAAAACTAGAGCTGAGACCGCTGATGATCCGGTTGTGTAGTTACCACAAACAAGTCATTTACCAAAATGCTCCAAAAGCCGTCAACACCACAAACAAGTTCAAGAGACGAGGCCTGGTAGCACCTACCTGTCATGTAAAGTGACCTCACATCAAATGATGTATGACTTTAAGCTTCATAAAATTTTAACCAGTAGCTATAAAGACGGTCACCACTTTATTATCAGGGTCTGTGCAGATGTTAATTTTGTAAATAAATCATTGTCATTTTATTTTTATCAGCCACCTTTGATTTTCTGACAAAAACAAGATGTTAACTAAATAAAACTGAATGCATGGGAAATAAAATGATGATAATGACATTTTTTGTCAATGACAAAAAAGATCTGTAGAAACGTGGTCCAATGAGAACTAATTAAGTTGTGTAGAAAGGTGGGACCAGTTTAGAAGTAATGCAGTTAGAATGATCAGCATTTGATCTGCCCCTGGCAAATGGTACAGCACAACTAGCTCCCATGTTTCTTGTTTCTCATGAAAATGCAATAAACAAAGGACACATTTGTCACAGTTCAAAAACGGGTAAAAACAAAACAAACCTTTAAACTATATATTTTAGTCAAGTGAATCTTTAGATTTTCAGTCAACTAAAAATAGACTAAAACAGAAATAACTGAAATGCCTAAATCACACTAAATCTAAATCATAGTTAAAGTGTTAAATGTAACACTGATCTGTGGGGATTGAGTTGTTCATGGAGTCACCCTAAAGTACTGCAGCAGTGTAACGTACTGCATTTTTGGCACTTACTGGTTTCATTTCTTTAATGTTGATAGTTTCCTTCTAGCATTTGGTGACTGCTGGAATTTTGTATAAACTTGTGGCTTCATGTCTAAACTATATTTTTAAAGTACGTCAAGAAACAAGCTTTTCATCACCAGCAACCTAAGCTTCAAGTTTGGTCCTAATTAGCAGATGAAAAGTTATAATAGTGAACATGGAAAAGATTAAACATTGTGAGCATGCATACATTAACCTAAAACGTCATTAACCAAACTAACTTAGCAGCACTACCACCTACTAACTCCCAAGGCAGCTTCTTGCTGAAGCAATATTTTTCCTTTTTCTGTCTCAGGTGTGGAAAACAACAAAGATGAGCCCAAAAAAGTTAAGCCTGTTGTGCCTGTAAAGTCTTTTAAAATCAGAAAAGGACAAGCTAATATAAATCCAGCCAGAGAAGAAGAACACAGTGGGGCCACAGAATCTGGTCTGCAATCATCCACTGCTCCTAAAAATCCAGGTTTGAAAGTATACCATGAAAGCTAGATTCAGAATAGTCACAGGAATTTTTTTTTTACCTTTTATCCATATAACATATTTTTGTCCTTTTAAATTCACACATAGATATTTTGGATGACGTTGGAAGAGCTTTAATTGTCAGGAAGAAATGTGAAAAAAACAATACAGAAATCTTTTTGTTACTCTTCATTTTACCAAAGATTATATTATTATAGAATTCTTATTAATATTAATTAACATCTACATCATCATGACGTCTGGAGCATTGTATATAATTTGGGTGACAGTGGAAAATGTCTTTTTGTTATCTAAAAAAGAATTTGAAAACCAGCATTGAAAAGATTTTGTTACTCTTTGAACCAGTCGTCATCCTTTGATGATTACAATAACATTTCCTAGTTTAGAAGGAAAACATGTCTTTAAAAATTACTTTACTTGGTTTATTTTAATATATTTATTGGGAAATGGCTTCTTCGTTTTCCTGACCCATCTTTACACCTCACTGGAGAAAGACTGGTTTAGAATAAACCAAGTTTCCCTCCAAACTATTTAACCCTACTACCATCTTTTAGCAGACTAGTGGACTTTTTAAACTTTTTTCCCCCGTTTGTTTCAGGATCAGAGCAACAGGAAGATGAGGAACCAAAGGGTTCTACTGAAAATGGTTCTTCAGCTAACCAGCCAAGTTCATCTTCGATCAACAAGCCACCTGTTGTTGGGGAAGATGTCAGCTCAGAACAGGTCACAGAAGAAAAAGAAAAAGAAAAGGAATCAGATGACAAGACAAAGAAGGAAGATCCACCGACCGTTCCTGATCAAACAGGTGCAGAAACAACAGCTATAAACTGCTTTTTTTTGTTTTTCTGGTACAGAAAGAGTCGCACTTTGAAAAAGACTTCATGAAAATAATGAGCAAACATGTATCTAAAGAAAACAGTGAATAAGATGGTGTAGGTGTCCAGGAAGAAAAAGATAAGTGAAACTGCCTTTATATAGTCTGTAGTCTTGGAGCGCCATAATGTCAAAACTATTCAACACCAGTACCTTTCAATACTCCTCTGATATTATACATACAGTCCCTCATACAAAAGATCAGGACAGAATAGGCAAAGATCCAGACAGACAGACAACATATTAGAGGCAGACAAACATACATTTTTTGACATTAAATCCAGTGAAGCATAGAGAATATAAAATTAGCTCTTTAATAGGATTGAACAGAGTAAAGAAAAATGTACATTTTAGAAGATGGCATCAGACAGTATTTGTCTTAAATCAGTAAATAGTATGAAGAAACACTCAGGTGCATAAGTTTATTTTTTGGGCCCATGAAATATTATTTTGCAATTTTTTCCTCTGCATATCACCACAGTGAAAGTTAAGTCAAACAATCAAGATGTGATTTAAATGCAAACATCCAGCTTTAATTTAAAGGGTTGGATAAATATATTGCATTACTGTTTAAGAATTTCAGTAAGTTTTTTAAAACATACACCTCCATTTTCAGAGGTTCAAAAGTAATTAGACAGTTGACTGACAAGTGGTTTAATGGCTGGGCCTGTCACCATGTTATGACAATTTATTGTCTTAATATGTCATGACATATTAAGACAATAAATTATGTGGTTGATATTTTGAAGCATGGTCCTATATATATTCATACATGTACACTTTGCCTGTCACATGTTTGCTATTTGGTCCTAAATAAAGTGTAAAATGTTAGAACACACACAAAAACTAGAGCTGAGACCGCTGATGATCCGGTTGTGTAGTTACCACAAACAAGTCATTTACCAAAATGCTCCAAAAGCCGCCAACACCACAAACAAGTTCAAGAGACGAGGCCTGGTAGCACCTACCTATCATGTTAAGTGACCTCACATCAAATGATGTATGACTTTAAGCTTCATAAAATTTTAACCAGTAGCTATAAAGACGGTCACCACTTTATTATCAGGGTCTGTGCAGATGTTAATTTTGTAAATAAATCATTGTCATTTTATTTTTATCAGCCACCTTTGATTTTCTGACAAAAACAAGATGTTAACTAAATAAAACTGAATGCATGGGAAATAAAATGATGATAATGATACTGACATTTTTTGTCAATGACAAAAAAGATCTGTAGAAACGTGGTCCAATGAGAACTAATTAAGTTGTGTAGAAAGGTGGGACCAGTTTAGAAGTAATGCAGTTAGAATGATCAGCATTTGATCTGCCCCTGGCAAATGGTACAGCACAACTAGCTCCCATGTTTCTTGTTTCTCATGAAAATGCAATAAACAAAGGACACATTTGTCACAGTTCAAAAACGGGTAAAAACAAAACAAACCTTTAAACTATATATTTTAGTCAAGTGAATCTTTAGATTTTCAGTCAACTAAAAATAGACTAAAACAGAAATAACTGAAATGCCTAAATCACACTAAAACTAAATCATAGTTAAAGTGTTAAATGTAACACTGATCTGTGGGGATTGAGTTGTTCATGGAGTCACCCTAAAGTACTGCAGCAGTGTAACGTACTGCATTTTTGGCACTTACTGGTTTCATTTCTTTAATGTTGATAGTTTCCTTCTAGCATTTGGTGACTGCTGGAATTTTGTATAAACTTGTGGCTTCATGTCTAAACTATATTTTTAAAGTACGTCAAGAAACAAGCTTTTCATCACCAGCAACCTAAGCTTCAAGTTTGGTCCTAATTAGCAGATGAAAAGTTATAATAGTGAACATGGAAAAGATTAAACATTGTGAGCATGCATACATTAACCTAAAACGTCATTAACCAAACTAACTTAGCAGCACTACCACCTACTAACTCCCAAGGCAGCTTCTTGCTGAAGCAATATTTTTCCTTTTTCTGTCTCAGGTGTGGAAAACAACAAAGATGAGCCCAAAAAAGTTAAGCCTGTTGTGCCTGTAAAGTCTTTTAAAATCAGAAAAGGACAAGCTAATATAAATCCAGCCAGAGAAGAAGAACACAGTGGGGCCACAGAATCTGGTCTGCAATCATCCACTGCTCCTAAAAATCCAGGTTTGAAAGTATACCATGAAAGCTAGATTCAGAATAGTCACAGGAAATTTTTTTACCTTTTATCCATATAACATATTTTTGTCCTTTTAAATTCACACATAGATATTTTGGATGACGTTGGAAGAGCTTTAATTGTCATGTGAAAAAAACAATACAGAAATCTTTTTGTTACTCTTCATTTTACCAAAGATTATATTATATATTCTATAATAATTCTATATATTATATTATAGAATTCTTATTAATATTAATTAACATCTACATCATCATGACGTCTGGAGCATTGTATATAATTTGGGTGACAGTGGAAAATGTCTTTTTGTTATCTAAAAAAGAATTTGAAAACCAGCATTGAAAAGATTTTGTTACTCTTTGAACCAGTCGTCATCCTTTGATGATTACAATAACATTTCCTAGTTTAGAAGGAAAACATGTCTTTAAAAATTACTTTACTTGGTTTATTTTAATATATTTATTGGGAAATGGCTTCTTCGTTTTCCTGACCCATCTTTACACCTCACTGGAGAAAGACTGGTTTAGAATAAACCAAGTTTCCCTCCAAACTATTTAACCCTACTACCATCTTTTAGCAGACTAGTGGATTTTTTAAACTTTTTTCCCCCGTTTGTTTCAGGATCAGAGCAACAGGAAGATGAGGAACCAAAGGGTTCTACTGAAAATGGTTCTTCAGCTAACCAGCCAAGTTCATCTTCGATCAACAAGCCACCTGTTGTTGGGGAAGATGTCAGCTCAGAACAGGTCACAGAAGAAAAAGAAAAGGAATCAGATGACAAGACAAAGAAGGAAGATCCACTGACCGTTCCTGATCAAACAGGTGCAGAAACAACAGCTATAAACTGCTTTTTTTTGTTTTTCTGGTACAGAAAGAGTCGCACTTTGAAAAAGACTTCATGAAAATAATGAGCAAACATGTATCTAAAGAAAACAGTGAATAAGATGGTGTAGGTGTCCAGGAAGAAAGAGATAAGTGAAACTGCCTTTATATAGTCTGTAGTCTTGGAGCGCCATAATGTCAAAACTATTCAACACCAGTACCTTTCAATACTCCTCTGATATTATACATACAGTCCCTCATACAAAAGATCAGGACAGAATAGGCAAAGATCCAGACAGACAGACAACATATTAGAGGCAGACAAACATACATTTTTTGACATTAAATCCAGTGAAGCATAGAGAATATAAAATTAGCTCTTTAATAGGATTGAACAGAGTAAAGAAAAATGTACATTTTAGAAGATGGCATCAGACAGTATTTGTCTTAAATCAGTAAATAGTATGAAGAAACACTCAGGTGCATAAGTTTATTTTTTGGGCCCATGAAATATTATTTTGCAATTTTTTCCTCTGCATATCACCACAGTGAAAGTTAAGTCAAACAATCAAGATGTGATTTAAATGCAAACATCCAGCTTTAATTTAAAGGGTTGGATAAATATATTGCATTACTGTTTAAGAATTTCAGTAAGTTTTTTAAAACATACACCTCCATTTTCAGAGGTTCAAAAGTAATTAGACAGTTGACTGACAAGTGGTTTAATGGCTGGGCCTGTCACCATGTTATGACAATTTATTGTCTTAATATGTCATGACATATTAAGACAATAAATTATGTGGTTGATATTTTGAAGCATGGTCCTATATATATTCATACATGTACACTTTGCCTGTCACATGTTTGCTATTTGGTCCTAAATAAAGTGTAAAATGTTAGAACACACACAAAAACTAGAGCTGAGACCGCTGATGATCCGGTTGTGTAGTTACCACAAACAAGTCATTTACCAAAATGCTCCAAAAGCCGCCAACACCACAAACAAGTTCAAGAGACGAGGCCTGGTAGCACCTACCTATCATGTAAAGTGACCTCACATCAAATGATGTATGACTTTAAGCTTCATAAAATTTTAACCAGTAGCTATAAAGACGGTCACCACTTTATTATCAGGGTCTGTGCAGATGTTAATTTTGTAAATAAATCATTGTCATTTTATTTTTATCAGCCACCTTTGATTTTCTGACAAAAACAAGATGTTAACTAAATAAAACTGAATGCATGGGAAATAAAATGATGATAATGATACTGACATTTTTTGTCAATGACAAAAAAGATCTGTAGAAACGAGGTCCAATGAGAACTAATTAAGTTGTGTAGAAAGGTGGGACCAGTTTAGAAGTAATGCAGTTAGAATGATCAGCATTTGATCTGCCCCTGGCAAATGGTACAGCACAACTAGCTCCCATGTTTCTTGTTTCTCATGAAAATGCAATAAACAAAGGACACATTTGTCACAGTTCAAAAACGGGTAAAAACAAAACAAACCTTTAAACTATATATTTTAGTCAAGTGAATCTTTAGATTTTCAGTCAACTAAAAATAGACTAAAACAGAAATAACTGAAATGCCTAAATCACACTAAAACTAAATCATAGTTAAAGTGTTAAATGTAACACTGATCTGTGGGGATTGAGTTGTTCATGGAGTCACCCTAAAGTACTGCAGCAGTGTAACGTACTGCATTTTTGGCACTTACTGGTTTCATTTCTTTAATGTTGATAGTTTCCTTCTAGCATTTGGTGACTGCTGGAATTTTGTATAAACTTGTGGCTTCATGTCTAAACTATATTTTTAAAGTACGTCAAGAAACAAGCTTTTCATCACCAGCAACCTAAGCTTCAAGTTTGGTCCTAATTAGCAGATGAAAAGTTATAATAGTGAACATGGAAAAGATTAAACATTGTGAGCATGCATACATTAACCTAAAACGTCATTAACCAAACTAACTTAGCAGCACTACCACCTACTAACTCCCAAGGCAGCTTCTTGCTGAAGCAATATTTTTCCTTTTTCTGTCTCAGGTGTGGAAAACAACAAAGATGAGCCCAAAAAAGTTAAGCCTGTTGTGCCTGTAAAGTCTTTTAAAATCAGAAAAGGACAAGCTAATATAAATCCAGCCAGAGAAGAAGAACACAGTGGGGCCACAGAATCTGGTCTGCAATCATCCACTGCTCCTAAAAATCCAGGTTTGAAAGTAGGGATGGGTATCGTTTAGGTTTTATCCGATACCGGTGCCAAACCGTTACTTTTGAAACGGTGCCGGTGCTTAAACGGTGCTTAAACCGGTGCTTAAAGAATGGAGAACACAAAATTTGTCCAAAAACCTCTCATAGTCAGCTGTTTTTTTGTAAAAAGATAACAATGTTAGCCTTTTCTGCAGCTATAGGGGATTTATGGCATTACTCTTGGCTGGAAGCAGTGCTTAAACAATGGAAAAAACACAAACTTTGTCCAAAAACCTCTCATGTTTAACTGTTTTCCACTTTTTCTTTGGTCATTTTAGCCTTTTTGGCCAGGGTGAAGGGAGTATCTGCCATCAAACAAGAAGACAGCCGCATGTAGCTATGATGATGTTTGCTAGTTCACCTTACAAGCATTAATTTAATAAGTGGTTAGCCTACTCAACGTAAATTACACACGAACAACATTAAGCTACTCACGCAGAGAAGAACGGCTGCTGCTGCCATCATCATCCGTCATCATTTCTTTTTTTTTTTCTTTTTTTTTTTTTTTTTTTTTTTAAATGACATCAGAAACAGCAGTATGCGACATTACGTGATGGCAGAGCTTCAGTTCATCCTTTGTCTTTTTTTTTTTTTTTTTTTTTTTTATAAATAGGACAGGGGGAATGAATGAGAGAAAGAGGGGGAGAGAAAGAAAGAAAACCAAAGGGGAGAAGAGACGGTGAGAGGGGGGGGGGAAGAGAGAGAAAAAAAAAAAAAAGAACTCCTGGGTCACCTGTATGGAGAAAAAAAAAACAAACAAAAAAAACAAACAGAGGAGACAGCAAACAACAAAGAGCAACATAATAATAGAGAAAACAAAGCACCATCACAATAAACTAGCTAGTCATAGATATCAATATTTACTAAATAATAAACGATATTGTGCAGCACGCAAGATAGACAGCGCACAGTGTGCTTTGAGGCAGCAGCCAAGAAAGCTTTAGTCCGCATCTGTGAACACCCGTGTGCATACCTGTGTGGATCAGCATGCTTGCATTCCAAAGGTTTCTCCATGTAATGATCTGCTAGGGAGTGTGGGGGGGCCACAGCCCCGTCCTCCAGGGTGTGAAGCGGGTATGGAGGAGATCAAAACTCCAGACATCCAGAGGCCCCCAGAACACAAGAGACCATGGAAGACCAACAGAGGGGCAGCCGCGCCACTGTTCCAGTAAGAGCTGAGGAGAGTCCCAGATGAGGGCTCGCCCAGCAGCCGCGGAGCAGAAGTCAGGGGGAGTTGCAGTGACGCGCTCGTGAGCTCCGCCGGCCCCCAGCTGTGCCTGAGTGACCGAGCCCCAGGCCGAGAGGCCGGGGGCACCCCACCTCCAAAGGGGCCCGAGCGAGCCCCAGGCCCCAGGCCCCGACAAGCGGCCGCCAAGGAGTGAGCCGGTGTGTACCCGGACGCCCACCCCCAGACACAAAGAACCACCAACACACCGACACCTGAGGGAGTCCGCCACCGGCAGGGGAAGTGGTGGTGGGTGGAGATAGGCCTCCAAACCTTGGAGGGCCTGAGGTGTCCCCAGAGAGGTGGCGTCTGATACCCAACCTGACATATAGACACAGACATACAGGCACCCACAGACACAAACATCCATTCCCACCCTCATGCTCTCATATGCACTCACTCCACACTCCACCAACGTGGAGACAGACATAAAGAGACGCTGTACACACAATCACACTCCCCAAGCGTACTCTACAAACCGGGTCTAGGTACCCTTGCCCCTGGAGGGGGGAATTGCACCCAGACCCAGGTGGTGTTACCCTTTTCCCTGCGGTGGGGAGAGGCAGACCACCCCGACTCCGCAGCAGCAGGGAGGCCCCACACCCCAGACCGTCATCATTTCTGCTACACTGGTAGGGCTAGGGGCCAGGACTCTCCTCTTCGTGTTTTTGGGGGATGTTGCTAACTCCGAGTCCGATAACAGGCAACCCACCCGCAGTAGATGTGCTCGGTGTGAGGTCTCGCAGCAAGCTATCATACGGCGCATTTCTGGGCTTTTAAAAAAAACGCTATGCGTCGCTAGGGCTGGGCGATATGACCCAAAATTCATATCTCGATATTTTTTAGCTAGATGGCGATATAAGATATATATCTCGATATTTTTTTAAAGCCATAAAGTAAGAACAAAAAGAGAGTTCTTAGTCAAAGCTGTGTCCCAGATGTCACACAGGCACTTTTATTAACATAAAGCATAGATGTACATGAAAAAAAACTACTCAAAAATAAATTATGAGCATTTATTAAAAATAATGCTCCATAAATAAAAGTAGTATGTTGTTTTTGTCCATAACAAAAAGCTCACAATTGTGCAGTCAAAATGTAAACTAAAAGACGCTGAGCATAATAACATAGGCAGATTTCACAGCTGCTCTGTTCCCAACTTCTACTGCGTGACTGACAGCCTTGAGTTTGAAATCCTCTTTGTAACCATGTCTCTTGTTAACAGGTGACATTTATGGTCATTATACACACACAATACGGTAATATTACGTTGAAGCACAGTGCGTATTACTACGTGAGGCTCCTCGGTAGCCGCTCCGACAGTCCATCAAGCGGTGCAGCCCCGTAGCTTACCAAAGTCGTACTAAAACATTTTTTGACAGATTGCTGAGCGCCGTGTTCCACATAAAATCGGTTCGCGGTCATCAAGCACAACCAGAATTCATACATAAGGCGCGCTGTCAACTTTTGAGAAAATGAAAGGATTTTAGGCTGTGCAGCCCCTGTGGGCTGCATGGCGTTAGCGTGGTTAGCTCGTTAGCATGTTGACGCCGTCCAGCCCCACGCACGGAGGAATGCGCAGTAACTCGTTAACGGAGATTTGCAGTGTTCATCTTGTCGCTGCCTGCAGGTGAAGCTATGAGGGAGGAGGGGGAGTTGTGTTCAGTGAAGGAGAGGCGAGGTGGAGTAACGTTGCGTAAAGACAAAAGTGGACGAAAGAGAGGCAAACTTGTGGCTCCACAACTATAATTATAACGTATATATTGATATAAAGGATATGGTCACATCTTATATCTCGTATAAAAATATATCGATATTTTTTAAAAAAACTCGATATATCGCCCAGCCCTATGCGTCGCCAGGTGTTTCATCGGATTCGAGGTGTTACCTCCTTTGACAGTATCACAGTATCAGCTTAAAGCACTTGTTGCAGGCTGCTGAGTTTGCATATTTTGCTGTGAAGTACAGCCAGACTTTTGACCGCTTTGCCTTGGTCATTTTTAATCTGTAGCTCTGCTCTAAAAGAACGTACGTACCTGGCCCCGCCTACTATCCTTGGAAACATAAAATGATTGGCTAGAATCTAAAGTGTATCACAGCTCAGGAAAAAAAAAACACCGAAATAAAGCACCGAAATGTTTGCTGCTTTTCGGTCTGGTTACTACCGTTTATGTCAGAACCGCGGTACCCATCCCTATTTGAAAGTATACCATGAAAGCTAGATTCAGAATAGTCACAGGAAAAAAATTAGTTAGCAAGACAAAAGCTGACAAGTTTTTGAACATGAAATATAATTTGGTGTTTAGGGTTAGTGTGCCAAATATTTGACTGTTTCTCTAACAGACAAAATGATTCACTGTTGTTTAGTGTGCTTTTTGTATTTTGAGTATTTTTGAATAATTTAAAATAATTTAAAGTAAAATTATGCAGATTTTATCAATGTGACATATTTTTTTCCCTTTAAAATCACACAAAGATATTTTTGGATGATGTTGGAAGAGCTTTAATTGTCAGGAAGAAATGTGAAAAAAAAACAATACAGAAATCCTTTTGTTTCTACTCATTTTACTGAAGATTATGCATGTTTTAAAAAGGGCCATTTGTTTATTGCTAATTATTAAACAGAAACTGAACTAAAGTTTTTCTGTACCTAATGTCACTTCTCACTATGGCCATCAAAGTTGATCACAGTATACATAACATTATAATCAACTGGACAAAAATAAAGAAGCCTAAAAAATAACAATAAAAAACAAACCGATAAATAAGTTTTTCAAAATCAATTTGCTGTCAAATTTATGTTTCTTTCATGATTTCTCTGTGCTTTCTTGCACTGTGAAGCACTTATTTCAAACACTTTCACTTTATTAGAGCAGCCGTACCGAGTAAATCAATGCAAGTAACCAACGGGAGGAGCATTTATTGTTAACCTGTAGAGTTTATGGTTTAGTGTAGGGTCAGTTGTATTTGTGTCATGATACAAAGTACAAAGTATGTGGCAGCATCACTGTCTTTTATTGTTTATACTTAACAGTTCAGTATTTTCTTTCTATCTACGAATTCTAGTTTATATACACATTACAACTTTGAATATGCGCTAAATTCAGTTGACATTTATTTTGATTAACTATTTTAATGCAGTCTGTGGCTTTCTTGAAAACTGTTTTTTTTGGCTATGACCATTTTGATTAAACATCCAGTGAATAGGACTAGTTTATTTTAACTGTAAAGTATTTTTCCCTGTTAAAGATTTATTTTATAACAGGTACAGATCAGAGAGGAAAGGAGGGTCAGAGTGCTGATAGAATGACAAATGTCCCAGGTCAGAATCAAAGCCAGGCCCCTGCAGTACCTCTTTGGTATATGGGTCAGCTGCTCAACGAACTGAGCTATACTGGTGTCTTTGACTACAAGTTATTAACAGACTAGCGCACATTCTTTTTTTAATCTTTCTACTGTTTATTTCAGACTTGGTGAAAAAAGCAGATGACGACCAAATGTCTGCTCCTGAAAATAATGCCTCTCTGTCAGCTGCAGAGCCGCTTTCATCTTTGGCCCCAGCTTCTCCAACGATGGCATCTAAAAATGATGCTGGGGAAAATGTGGATGGCTCCAACAAAGAACAGGCTACTGGACAACCTAATAAGGAAATTGTTGGAAAGTCATCAGGCTCGGGGGAAGGAAATTAATCTACTGTCATAAATGGGAAAGAAGAGTTATCTACCATTCCTTATCTGAATACTAGAGAGAAATGAGCACAAAAAGCTACACGCTTGGGAGAGGACAATCAGCAAGAAGTTTCTGATCATATCAGGTGGTAGAGGTGATGAAAGCAAAGAATTCTGCCTCGGGACAAGGCAATAGTAACTGTAACCCTGTAGCAACAGAGCCCGATCATTAAAAAAAGGCTAAACTAATGAACGCCTTTCTAAAGATTCTGATGCAGCACATGCAGCCCAGTAGCATTGTGTCATTTACATACAATTTTCTCAAAAGTACTGTCTTTTCACAAATGTTAGCCTTTTTCTCTCTCGGTTCAGTTGAGCTTTCAAACAGACTGAACTTACAGTGCTACATTCACCCCACATACATGTAAAAAGAGTAAAAAATGATTTTTTTTCTCATTCAAGTGAGTGCTTCCATTTGTGTATATGAGATTCCTTTACAGTGAGTGAGTGTGTGCCTGCTAAATGTTATTAGATTGGATCTTTCATCCACAGGGTACATTTACATGTAATCCAGGCATAAAACACAGGCATAAAACACACAGGTGAGGCAAACAAAGGTGAAACCACAAAGAATAATAGTAAAGTCCACCGTGTGGCCTAGAATAAGAAAAAAACAGACAGGAAAAGCCATGATGAAAGGCTATAGTGGAAAGGCTTTCAGAAAAGAAGTGAACCTATTGATTGTAGTTCAGAAGGAAACAGATCTCAAAACTGAAATTGTAAAATCTTTGTAAAGATCCAGTCTACAGCTGAAAAGAGTGTAGATGTCCTTCAGTCTGAGTCAGAACAAAGGCAAACAATTATTTGTCAAGAACCGAAGTTCAACACACAAGCTGGACCCAGGAGCAGAACACACACACAGCGGTACAAGAGAAAAAATAAACTTTATTATAACTGAGAGTGTCCCGGGAGAGTAGAAGGGAGAAAACGCACGGAACCAGAGAAACCGAGGGACCGGGAGAAGAATCGCGCAGGAAACGCCGAGAGCGGGACCGTGGGAGGCTGAAACAGAAAAAGAAAAAAGGATTATTGGGGTGCGGGTAAACCGGCAGCATACGAGGGGAGGTAGTGTACGCGTCTTACGATGATAGCGGGGCCAAGGGAACCGGAGGGAGGGGTGAGGGTCCGTGGGGAGAAGCTCCAGAAAGGGCGAGGCGGCTGGGGTTGATCGTGATCCAAATTCTGGACAGGCAGGTGGACAGGCTGGTGACTCAAAACACGCCGAGCAGTGATCGCTGAAGGACGATTACGGACTGGCGTGGAGCAGCAGGCTGGGCAGGATTAAATGGTCCACCTGGCGATCGCCTGGGATGGGATGCAGGTGTGGAGTCAGCGGCCACGCCCACGGGAGTGGGCATCCCATCAGCACCTCAGACGCCAGGCCGCGGACCATGACATTATTTGCTCAGCGAGGCCAGAAAAACAGACAGATTAACGGTAGGAGACACTGAAAACAAAAGCAGACAATTATATCAGAGACTTAAGACCGGAGGTCACCATTCATTTTGTTTTTTCAAAGTAGATAAGATATCAAAGAGCTCCTATAAATCAGCAAATACTATTATGCTAACAAAACAGCTTCTAAAAATACCACAGAGTTAGTCATCTTACAGACCACTGCAGAGGGCTGGTCTGAAATTATGCAACAGAAATTACATGAAATAATGTATTCTTGTGTATCTTGGCACTTCTAGTTAGTGAATGTGTTTGTTTGACAACTACATGTAAATATATTCTTTTAAAAATGATGATGATGATACAGTATGTTCAATAGTATTTTAAAAGCTCTAGCTTTATGTGTATGTGTTAAGGGGAAATTTCATTCATCACAATCTTATACAGTACAGTTTTACTGTGACAAGATTAAATTAAATTAATGAAAGAAAAAGGGTATTTGTTATGCATATCTGTAAGAAAATAAAGTCATAATGGCAATTTGTCTGCATATCTACGTTTAAAAGGTTCTTTAGAGTATTTTTATGCAATTTTTTAAAACACTTTTGCAATAACAACTGAAATTTCTATTAACTTATGATATAATTGCTATCGTTCATTAATTAATTGTAAATTAAGTTAGAATGGTGCTGTGGCATTTTGGTTTTCTTGCTCTGCTCTTTTTGTATTAACTTTGTTACGTTTCTTTCAGTTTTTCACAAAAAGATACTACAGCAGTATCTGACTTTGATGTAAATGTGCTATACATGTCTATTGACATAACCTGAGTGAAGTAAACTTTAAAAAAAAATTCCTTCCGTGTTTGTCGAGTTAAGACTGCAGATATATAATCTACCCTCATGTATTGCATCAGTTGATATAAATTGTAAAACTATTGTTCTGTCAATAGGTGGCAGTGTTTATCAGCTGTTACATTAAGCCATCAGCTGATTTTTTCTGAGAAATTATTCTTTTTTAGACTTCAGTATTGAGATGATTGAAGGACATTTGTTTCTCTAAAGGCAGGAAAACAAACTGAGAAACATACAACAATGAAATATTGATTTTCAGAAATGTATTTAATGTCATTTTTTAAACATTCAAACATTCAGATGTGTGGTTGAGATCAGGGTAGTGTACCTGTGAAGTGTTGCATAAATGCATTGTGAAGATCTGCATGAATCCAGACTGATGTTGAAAGGATGTCTTTCACAGCTTATCAGTGAAATAGACAGTTTCATCACTCCATGGAAATAAAGGACTGCATAGCTAACGGTGAATTCAGCGAGGAGCAGGTCAGTGACACGAGAAGCATAACCATCAGGCCATCTAAACCGCTCAGTGATGCAAATACATGAAAGGCAGGTTCGACCCACCGCTGGATGACAAGCTGGTGTAGATTTCTAAGGGCACTGCGTGGGCCATGTGAGAAAGTCATTCATGATTAGTTTAACCTCTGAGTCACACAGAAGTCTGTGATCTGCTACCATGTGACCCGTGGGTTCATGGCACAAGCGGAGAATGAACGCTATCATATTTCTACGGCTATAACAAAAAGCAGGGGAATATTAGAGGTTTGAATTATTTGTTGGCGCTGGTCTCTGCCTCTCCGAACGAGTTCAACTGAGATGCTGTGTCGATGGCAGCAGAAACACGGACTCTCGCATCCTACCTTATAATCTTCTAGAGGAGTTGCTTTGTTTTTTTTCACATTAACAGTCTTTGTTTGTAGGAATTGATTCTCAGTATTGATTGTTACAGCAGAAGGGCATTTTAAGGTTTTCCTGTATTTTGAAAAATGGTTTGTCAACCTATTATATTGTACAACTGGCCGAGGCATGCCCTTTATTGTAAGAAGAAGTCGTTCTCTGTGTCACTTCATATAGCGAGATTACGCTGGAGTGTGATAGTGCCTGTATAGACACTGGCCCAATTACACTTTCCCCTTGGATTGTTTATGTCCTTTTGGCCTTGTTGCAGTAAGAGAGAGTGAGAAAAAAAGAAGAATGGGCTACCCTCCAGAACTGCTTTTTATACCAGGTTGATTAGCATGCTGGGTTGTTTAAATTGCCTCCTGGAGGGCTGACGTGAAATCGAACAATATCCTCTGGCTTTAGAGACTAGCCCCAGAGCTTCTCATTTATTTTTATGCAGAGTTAGGACAGAGCCTTGGCACTGCTCCACTGAGGAGGCTGAGCCCAGGGAGGCCAGGCCTGGGTAGATCAGGACAAATCAATTAATATCAGCTCAGTAAAAGTTCTTGGCTCTCTCTCTGGGCCATACTTTACTGTGACACTGCAACCTGGGCGCCACTGTAATGATGTGGCTAAATTGTTAAGTGAAGCTGAGACATAATAATGAAATAATATCCTGTTCTTGCCTATCTCTATAAAAGGCCTCTGTTAAGGCTTGATTTGTCTTCAGACCCTCCGCTGTTCCAGCATTAATACCAAAGCCAAAGCATTGTTTTTCACTGTTATTATTATACTTCATCATACAGGCTTTTCCTCTTGGGTGAGGATGTTTATGACTATACTTGGCAGAATTCAGCCTCTATGCTTTACTAACATTTGGTCATCATGTAAAATTCAAGCGTGCCCAAGGCAAAAGGATTATTATACCCACGGTAGTAAGCACACAGTGGAAACACTCATTAATATCCTACTTACATACCTATAAGGGCTACAAATGGGATAGATAAAATAAGTGCAAGGTAGAAGAATGAAACTTGTTTGGTTGTCCTCCCTGAACCAAAAATGATCTCAGTAGTAAGGAATAATTCCCATAGCTTTATCTTGGTGTCTCTTAATGAATGAGGCCTTGCTGTGTGATTGGGTGTGGGTGTGTGTGTGTGTGTGGGGGGGGGGGATTGGACATACAGATCATAGAGATTTGTGAAGGTTTAACGTTGTCATTATGCCGCTAATAAAGAATTTAATTTAACAGTGCTATCTACTGTTTGCTTTTCTCTGAACAGCACAAACAGATTATTGATGTATTACTGTTGACTTTAATAATCAAAATAAATTGCTGTTAGACCTGCAGGGTCAGTGAAGGTGTGCATGGTAGCAGCGTCACGGTGGATTCCTTCACACATCTGTTACACTTAAAAATAAGAAAAAAAATTCTTAGAGCAAGTCCTTATGGTCTGGCTAGACTTTGAAGCATTTTTTGTACATGCACACTTTCACTGTCATAGATCTTCCCAATTATTTGCCTTCTGATGCATCCATCCATCTGTTTTCGTCTTTGCTTATCCAGTTCAGGGGTGTGGGAAGCTGGAACCGAGTTCCAAATCTATAGTGAAATCAGATAGTATTTTCTTCAATGCTTTTTTTATGGTTCCTTTGGATAATTTGCTTTAGAAACATGTCTCATTTATATGGTATGAAGAGTATGTCTTTTGTCAACCATTTCAAAGCATTAATTTAAATAGCAGTTTTGGTTTGGGTGAAGAAATCACAAACTGCATGTGACAGTTTGACTGGACCATCATGACTTTTCATCTGTTACACAGGTACCCAAAAATTAGACCTAAATGAAGATCAAAATATTAGCACACACACAAAAACTGGAGCACAGACTTCCTGGATGGTCTGTTTGTGTAGTTATCACACAGCAGGTCTTATTACTTGCAAGAAAATTACATTAAAAATGCTCCAACGACACAAACAAGGTCAAAGGGTGAGTTGTGGCAGACAGCTGGAAGCAAAGTTAGCACCTACCTGTCACATAAAGCAGGAAAACATAAAATAATGCATAACTTCAAGCCTTATTAAAATGTAAAACTATAGCTACAAAGGACAGTAGCTTTTGGCTAGGTCAGTATTTTAGCATCAGCGTTTATGAGGACTGGCTTGTTCTGAAGTCACCATCAAGTGGTAGATTAAAGAAATCGGCACACACTGATTTGATTTAGTATAAACTTTCAGCTGCACTTCTATACTATTGTTTAAAAGTTCCTTAAAAAACATATTACCACCAGCCTAAGCTTCGCGTTTGGTCCTGATCACCAGATGAATATTTATAGTGGTGAAGATGGGAAACATGAGGCGTTCAAAACAAAGGCGTGTTAGCATTGTCGTTGTGAGCATGTAAGCATTTCAAAGTGACAAATGCGCTGCAAAGCATTAACAGCCCTTGAAAGAGAAAAATAAAATTGATGACTATCACATTTGCACTTTGATTTACATGCTGTACGCATCAGATTTCACACAGTTTCAAACAATCACCACTGTTTGTCAAACATAAGGTCCATCCAAGCTTACTTTGCAAAGCAAAAACCATTTTTCAAACTCTCCAGCAGCCATTGCTAATTAACTGAGGAGGGAAACAGCAATTAGAAATGTATAAATGCATGAATTCAGCACCATGGACAGACAGTTTCTGAGAAGCAGCAAAGGGAATCGCTTTAATTTTGTTTCTCAACAGCAGAGGTGCTAAGCTCCAGTTCTTTATTTGAACAAGCTGCCTGTCAGAGTGCCACGCTGACGTATCTTTGCTTGTGCACTTGCAAAACCTGACACAATTCTCTCGTGGCAAAATGGAAAACACTTGCAGCACAATGCCTGCTTCATATCGTCTGATGGGAAGATTAAAGCCAAGCCAAACAAAATTCGCTGTCTTCGGCTCGGAGTCGGTCGATGGCGAGACCACCAGAGGGGAACGACTCACTCAACTGCATATGTCATCAGATCACATTATCATTGATCTTTGTTTCCCAATCTCGTCCTCTGTCTGTCTTTACCTTCTCCAGTCTGCCCTGTGTGTTTTCCGTAACATTTCCCATGGCTCAGTGGTGCCTCTTGTCTCAGTGTGTGCGATAGTGTGATAAGAAACTGCAATGACTTCACCAGAAGAACATCCGGATTGAAGTGTGTAGAGATGCACTTCTTACATCAGTCCAT
This sequence comes from Copadichromis virginalis, assembly GCF_057382275.1. NCBI lineage: Eukaryota > Metazoa > Chordata > Actinopteri > Cichliformes > Cichlidae > Copadichromis > Copadichromis virginalis. Next base: position 22,607,099 of record NC_140633.1, read on the forward strand.
TTTCTAACATTTTCTCAGCTGCTTATCCAATTCAGGGTTTGATAAGCAGTTGTGATTGGACAAAACAGGGCTGAGATACACTATTGCTAGAAAATAATGATACATATGTTTGGCTTTATACGACTGTTATTATACAGTAATACTAATAGTCATATACTGTACTCTTGCTGATAACCTCTCTTATTAGAAATAATGTGCTAGGGGCTATAGCGCTGGGTAAGCACTGCTAGTCTGATGTTGTACTTTTCTACTTTAATACTGTTTTAGCTTTCATTTCATACCCTGCTGTTTGCTACAATACCAGAGCCCCTCTAATGAAGTCCTCACATAAAGGAGCATCGTTCGGAGCAATCATTCAACAAATTCAGTGCTACAGTAAACAAAAATGTAACAGATGCTTTGACTGTAGCATCATGTGAAGTAAAGCTGTAGGTCTGATCTATCAGTTAACTTCAAACAAAGGACAGCGAAAGCAAATAATGAAATAAATATTTTGCCTGTTTGCCCTTTGCCTTTAATACACCACCGGTTCTCCATGATGCACTTTGCTTTAAAATTACTTGGCAGGTAAGTTGTTCCAAGAACTTGCCTCAGTTCTCCTGTGGATTCAGGCTGTCTCGCTTGCTTTTCTCTCTTCGTGTAATCCCAGACTGACTTAATGAAGCTGAGATCAGGCCTCTGCGGAATCCATACTATTTGATGCTGAACTCCTTGTCCTTTATATCACTGATAATAGATATTTATGACTCTCTCTGTGTATTTTTCATGCTACAAGGGTGAATTTAGGGCCAAAAAACGTCTCCCATGCTGTATTACATGATGGATAAGAATCTAAACATCTAAAGGTCTTGAAAATCAAGATTTTTACAGTACAGCAGATAAAAAGCTAAAGAGATGACTGGCATATAAACCCTGTATTGGGCAATTGATTTTTTTTTCTTTCTCCCTCACAGAAAAAAGGAGCTTTACTGAAAAACCCAGCTCTGATTCAAATTGCTGTCATTATGAATGCTAAAGGCAATCATCAATGATACGCCTTTCAGTCAAAATCCGTGTATATGTCAAGTCAAAACTGATTTTAAACTTAAAAAAAAAATTGAAAACAGTAAATTAATCATAAGCTTCTTTTGGTTAAAAGAATTTTGGGAACAATTGCGGCCATTTAAGTTTTTGAAATTAGTTGTTACGAAAACAAGATGTACAACACTCTTCCTGTCTCTGCTGTGGTCGCCAGGGAATCTGAATATCTCCAAATGCTCTCCATATGTCTGGCAACTTCAGTGATCCCTTTTATTTTGGTATGCCAGGGTAGATGAGTTACATTCTCATCCGATGTGTAGCAAAGATGTTTTACTCAAGCAAATTGCTGCACTAAAAATTCCAGGAAAAACCGAACAAAGAGGTAGATCTACGACTGTAGCGTGTCTAAATTTGGATTAGAAGAAGCTTGCCACTCGTTCAATCATTACCGCCAGCAGAGGAGCTTTAAAGTAAGCTATAATGATGCATAGGTGTGCAGAACAAAAAAAAAAAACAACCTCCTGTTGTTGAAAATCACTCTCTGATACAGGGTGTTGCTGTATGTGAAAGTGAGCGCTACATGTTATAATTGTTTATTTGTCTCTGTTCAGCTTGATGGCAGCGTGTCACGTCTATTTCCTGGATCTGTCTGTGAGGGAGTGATTCATGTGGACAGCAGCACAGATTGCGCTGGTGGCTGGTGATTACTCAAAATAGCTCTGCCACATTGTGCAAGTTCCCGTAGGCGTGCACGCGTAGAAGAGCGCTTGCATGAATGCCCTTAAATGTTTGTCCCCGTGTCTGTGCGCTAACAAAAAATGTCTGCTTGTATGTGTACATTCCTACCTTCATGTGCATACAGTCTGGGATCTGGTGAGTTTCTCTCCACCCACCCATGGTGGGCCTCTCTCAGCCAGATGGATGGTCTCAGCCAGTGTCAGCGAGGTGACAGCTGGCTGGCCTGGCCTCTCCTGGCCAAGGATCTGGATTCTATCCTCTGACAGCTCCTGATGGGTGACACGTTCCCCCCCCCCTCCCCCCCCCCCCCCCCCCCCACACACACACACCCCAAACCCACCCATGTGCTTGCTTCATGGAAACTCACGGTTTACTGGAGAAATCGGTGACGTCTCGCAGCATGCTTTAATGAAATGTAAATGATATGAGCCACACCCCGGTGAGACGACGCCTGAACTCTTAAGTGCTCTTAAGGAAGTAGCCACCCTACTGATGATTGACTAATTAGGGCTTTTTCAGCGGCAGTAAAACAAGTTTTACACAGGAAAAGAGTAATAGCTGTTCCACTCCAAACTGAAGTTAAGACAACAGGTCAGACTTCAGACTGCAAAGCAATAAGAACTTATGTACCGTGTCAAAAACCTCATTAGGTAAGCTGCGCACATCATCGCAAAATCTCATGAAAGTCATAATTTAGACTAATCCAGTGCTACTCTTTTTACTTCACACAACACCCGGCTCTCCCTCCTGCCTCTTCTGTTCTCTCACTCTCAGCCTTAAGTGGCCTCAGTATCACAGTCCTCTCGTTTGAGAGGCTGGCAGTGTAAGCTGCAACGACCGGAGGAGTGCTGCTGTAACCGGGGAGGGTGTGCAGGATCTTTATAATGTGAGTGTGTGTGTCTGTGTGTGAGTCATTACATTCAGCTTCCATTCGGCAGGCTGCAGGCTTCAGCAGGACAGAGATGGCTACGCTAAACCAAGCCTGTGTTAATGAGACAGCTCTGCAGGGATGAGAAGAACACACACAGAGCAAGTTTGAAGACGTCTTCTGGCCTCCCAAAGGTAATTCCCTTAAATGAAAAGCAGACTGCATGCGAGTCATTGTTGCACCGAGGGGGTGAGGATGAATGGTGACAGGGTTGTATTTCAACACACCTCCCCACGGTCTTATGTCGGGCCTGAGATGAGTGGAGGCAGAGGTACCTTGTTCAGACACACCCTGCCGATGCTCTCCTTACCCAATTATCCTTGACTAGAATGACTTGTGTAACACTGGCTGTGTCACGCAGCTTTAGAATGGATTCTTTATCCTATCAAGGCCTTTTCATTTTTCAGATTAGGAGGCGCTCTTGCTTCCAACCAAGGACGCCAACAGGACTGAAGTACTCCACATCTGGGAGACATTAGGAACACATGGAAGAGGCTCATTTAAGGCTCTTGTTAGCTCACCTGGTGCTTTAAGTAGGACCATTAATATTGAGCTACTTAAAATATGAACAACCCTCTCTTCTCATGTCTGTTCGATGAGAAATCCTCAGTGTCCCTCAGTGCGCACCAGCATGTCCATTCCAGGCTTGCATCTCACTATCAAAGTGGCTGAAGCTGTGATTTGGAGCTAATGGGCTTTCCAGATGTTCTCCCTTGTATTTCATTGAATCCAACACCTCTACAGGCCACTGTCCAGCCATAAATCACAGGGTGCATGCTGCATGAGAAGAATGAGAGGATGTGGCTTGATGCATAAGTTACATGCTCGATTCATGAGCTCATTGCGAATATCTTCAGAACCCGAGCAGAACAATTAGCTGTTACCTTAACCCCAGAGGCAACAAAGTCTCTTAAAGGGCTTTGCTATCCCCTTTATAAGCTCTGAAGGCCCAGCTCAAAGCCGCAGGGACAGCAGAGCTTTATATGAATGATTTGGTTTTATGTGGTATTCTTGGATGACAGTCCACCACGAGTCACTGTTCAGTGTTAGCAACAATTCACGGCTTTATTTGGTTCTGCGAGGGAGCTTCAGGTCCAAGTGTCTCCGATTGGTTGGGTTGAACAGATGTCTGATAAAATGTTCTTCTCCCATCTATCCAGTGTAAATGTGCGGTGGTGGTTGTTATTAATCTCTGTAAAGCATCAGGCAATGTTTTCATTCCAACCGCTGAGCCAGAGCGAGGTTCCAGCAAGAATTACATCCATATCAATATTCAAAATGCTGGCTGAATTGAGCATTTAATCGCAAACACTCATGCATCCATTGTCCAGGTAATTAAATTATCTAATGGGCTATTTTTTTGTCCTCCGTAGCCAACATTATCCAATGAGAATCTCAACCCTGAGCTACGCTGAGGTTTTATTGCACAGACCCCTCGCTGATCCGAACTTTTCTGAATCCATACACAGAACAAATCACACAAATCTATGATGGTTATATTTCACTCCGAGTTTTCTCTCCAAGTGAGATTTGGTTACTGAGGCCTTTGGGAAATCATGCCATTTTAAATCTTTCTCCTTCCTGAAAGAATGTCACCTCCAACCCACTTTTTAAGCTTTTATAAATGACCACTGGCACGTCTAAAGTCTTTTAATATGCAATCCATCTGTTTTTTGCCTCATATACGGGAAATGAGCCGATCCATAATCTGTACCTGCGCTGGCGAGGTCATCCAACGCGGTGACGAGAATGACTGATCTGGTGTTAAGGTTTATCTTTCTATGAGATTTTCGCTTGGCTTTGATAGCCGAGAGGAATGATTCAATCAATGGAAAAAAAAGGTGGGGGAGGAAAGAGATGTTTGTTTCCACTGATCCACTTCTCACATGGTATTAGACATTTCCCAAATAGCTCCCCACCCATCATATGTAATGGTGTGTGAATGTCAAGTCTTGTTTAACTGAGTGAGCATTTTCACACGTATGTTTTAACCTCTGTACGGTAAAAGAACCTCTAAATCATATTGGGGGTTTTTTATTATCAACTCTTATTAATAACAATTCTGTATATAAATTTCTTTTTGGCAAAACCTGCGATGATATAGTGATGTGTGAGCTCCATCCACTAAGCACTTAAGCTGTAATGAGTATCAAAAGCAGCTCCAGGTCTCCATAGTGACACCTCGAAGCTTGGCACTGTTGTCCCCAGAGAGCTGTGTGCCAATAATAAAGCCCAGAGCGGCTGCGCTGACTGTCAAAAGATCATCCTGTTATTTATTCTGTACAAATTACTTGCATATGTTCACCACCGCCTTGCCCTCAAGGTTAAAGCTCTCATCCGAGCCCAAGGAGGGATGAGAGAGCACAGTTGGCAGAGTGATAGATCTACTCTCAGCTGCAGCCGCTAAATGTTATTTCTCGTTTCCCATCCACACCTCGAAGCAAAGTCCAGGCACCAGCATAAATGAGTTCCACAGATATCCCTGTGAAATTTTGGCTCATTCTCGGCCTGTTTGCGATCACACCTTTAGATTCCGATTAAAGTCAGATCAGAAGTAACTCGAGAGAACACCTTCACACGGCAAATAATTACCGTCAATGTCATTTGCCTCAGTGTGATAGGAAGTGGGGGAAGTGACGAACTCTGGTTTTTCAATATCAAAGGAGAGGTTTTGGTTATGGGGATCACTGTGTGTGATGAGGGAGGGGGTGGCTGATAAATTAGGAAACTAAGTGGAGGAAGTAGTCCTGTGGTTCTACAAGGCAGCTGGAGATGGAAATCTGGATGCCTAGTCCCCAGGTTTGCACAGGTCAGGCTGCTTTGTGGTTGGTACAGACACTAGACAGACTAACATTAGGCCCTTCTCAGCAGAAGACAAAAGTTGCAACAGCCATTCACATTCATCACAGGCCTCATAAATGTCAGCAAAGGAACTGCTGCAGACATGGCATGCAAAGGTGAATATAAACAAAAATAGGTCATAACCTGGATTCCATTACAGTACATAGTGTGGCGTCCTGCCCCAGCTTCCATTCGGGCTCTGCTGTTGCTCCACTTGCGTAACGTTGGCTAAAATGGAAGATCTATTTGTAACAGCCCTTTAATATATTATGCAAAGGTCATATGTAGGAAATAAATCAAAATCTTAGCTTTGCTTTGGCACCAGTTCAGGTAACGAAGTCAAAGACACCTTTGAACAACAGCACAGACTCTGAACCAGCAATAGCAAACACAGTTTTATTTCACTTCCGAGTTGTGTTCCAGGAAATTTTATGGCATTTCAGGTCACTGGCACTGTTTGTTAGAGAACTTTTCATATTTAATAAAAATATATTGATAGCAAAAGCCATTAATAAAAAAAATGGAGCACATTCGTCTCTTAAAGTCTGGGCGGTTCCACTGGGAATAGTATATCCACGTGTTCCTTTCCTTGACATTCTCCCTCACTTTTTAACAAGCTGGCAGCAGCACGTAAAGCCCTCCTCGTCTAGAACAAGGTTAATGCAACTCTTCTGATCAAATTCTCAGAGGAATTCTCCTGATCCAAACGTAAATCCGACTGCAAGAAAAGTAAATTAAAAAGTAATCTTCATATCATGTATGGAGGCTTCAATTCCTAAAACCAGTCTGGATACAGACTAATCAGTTATACTTGTTTTTATATGAGCCAGTTATCCCCTAAATGGATCCTAATTCATATTCCACTGTATCAGGTGTCAGAAAATCCTTACTTTTCTTTTGTTCTTTCATGTTTCAAAACTCATTTCCTCATTGTAACACGATTGCTTTCCTGACTAGGACGTACCGATTAAAATAAACACTTTGATGGGTTGCTTTTGTTTTGAAATATGGATCTATTACAAATGGGCTCCTGACAAATAAACACATGCCTGGCTTCCCTAGAGGCTGAGAGGGGCTCAGATGGAAAACAATGCCATAGCGATCATAAAAGAGAATAGAAAATCCTCTGCATGTCATGCGCTCTTACCATATCCATCAGCTTGAACGAGCTGTTTTAGAAAGGGTGGACAAAATATACACATCCCTGGATTTGACAAGGAATTATTCTAACCTCCACTGGAGAATAAATCCACCCTCTCCTAATCCTGTGGTAACTGCTGCTCACATGACATACCTCATACCCGCTGAAGTATTTTACAGATTCTTTCTTGTTTTGCAACATGTCATGCTTTGAAAATCTGTGTCCATATAATTTCATTGTAAAGTCAACAGATTGTGGTTTTAATCCCAACATTCCACAGCATTGTGGTGCTGTCTCCCTCTCTGTTTTAAGCGATGAAGGAGGAGATGGCACGGTAGTTGTTTTATTAGTATCATGGATGGATGACCAAACAGGCATACGTCTGTTTGAAGTGGCACTTGAAGCTTCTTGTTGGAAAGTCAATCAAATGAAGACAAACAAGGGAAAAACATGGAAAATGACCAAAAAAGAGAATGGAACAAAGACATGAAAAATTGCCACAATAGCAGCAAAACAATAATGCTGCTATTTATAAAATATAGTTCAGCATTGCCAAGAACTGGGGCTTACAATTTAAATTTTCCTACCCTTTTGCTAATTTTACAAATATACTCTTTTCTAGAACCTTGCTTCAGTCTGGGGACCCTGATTGAAAATTTTCTACCTGTCACTGGTCTCCTTTAGAAAAACATGTGTTTGGTGCTGTTTTAAGCGGTGATTGCATGCAGCTTGATGTCCAGAATCCATGACCCTGAGCAAAGCTCTAGTCATTTGAATCAGAGCTTTCACTGGAATCTGCTGCAGTCACAGAGGAGCTGGACTCAACTCACCTCTTCTTTTCCTTGGACTTAACAATAAGTATGTGCCAAGGGACAAATATGTTTTTTTTTCTTTTACTGCAAATCTTGGATATGATTTTTTTGTGCAAATTTAAAGTTGTTTTCATTAACTCATCACAGGGATGGATGTCATGATAATTTTGAAGCTATTAGTGATTCCATTAGACTTTTTTCTTCTCCCAGGGTGGAATACTTGTACAGCATAGATCTTCAGTGACTTAAAATCTTCTCTAATCCAGACAGGGTTCAAACACATCCACTAATAGCAGGTAAAATGTCCCTTAGCAAGTTGCACCTCAACCAGATGCTTTTAGTAGCCGTGAACAAACTTCTGAATATTTGATCACTCTTTGATATTAGCCTGTTTTATACATTCCAAAACCTGTTTTGAGTTTTGAGTGTTTGGCATCACTGTCCTGTTGGAACACCCAACTCTGTTCAAGTTTCAGCTTTTTAGCTGTTGAAGAATTTGGAGATAGCCCCACTTCTTCATTATTCCATCCACTTTGCGTACCAGTCCCACAGGTAGGGAATCAGACCCGGGGCATGATGGTACCACCACCATGTTTTACAGCATTCTCAGGTGTGAAAGTCTCACTTTTACTCATCCAGCAAACCTTTTGTCATTGTAGCCATATAGCTCAATATTTGTTTCATTTATGGCCTCATCTATTTCATCTATGTGGGCAGCAGGGGATTCTTTCTTGGTCAGCACCGTCTTAGTCCACAGCAATGTCACTGGTGACAGCGATGCTGGTGTTCCAGCAGTTGCAGTTCATGGCAGGCTTGAGCTTTGGGGTTTCTGGGTTTTTCCTGAACATCCGATTTCCTCTTAGTTTGTGGCTTCTTGGAAAAGTGGTACCTTGGAAAAGTGGTGACCTATCTAAATAACCTTCCTGAGTTCCTTCCTTTCCTATTGTTCTGATTATTGGTCAATTCAATGAATGCTACAAAATAAATTAGTTTTGTATTAAAGAAAGAAACTACCAGTTGTAGTCAATCATGATCAATAATGAGAAGTTAATAGGCCTTGGCCTTGCCAAATTGAACATTTTTGTAGATCTTTCAGCATCACTTATTAAAACATTTATATGAGGGTATGTATATATTTGAGTCTGTATGTATACTTTTGATCCAGTGTGGATCAGAGAAAATTCCCTCAAAAAATTCAAACCTGTGCACCCAGTTTGTGTTTTTAATGCCATTAAAGGTGTGTGCTGTACAATCATCCCACACTGGAAAGACAGCAGTTCAAAGAAATCAGTAAAAGCCCCAAATTACCATGAGATGTTTGCCCACGATAAGCAGATGTAAACTCTGGCCACTACTATACCTGCTTCCTTCATTTCTCGCTCTCTCTCTCTTTGTATTTGTACTAAAAAAATGTGGACACCTACTGTTACAAAGCTATAGCTGTAAAGTGAAACAGTGCATGGTGCTTTTGGTTTATTCACACACTGGCTCACTGTAATTATTTTGCCTTCACCCTTTAGTAGACTGTAAATGCATTCATCTCTGTGACATAACACAGAAATCATGTCTGTCAAAAACAACAGCACAGTGTCACTTCAGGCATGCCCTTTTGCAGGAGTCCAAGGCTCAGATCAGCTGCATTGCATGCTTCTTCTTCAGTATATTGTACAGGCGTCATAGCACAGGCCCCTCTGCCCTCATAAACACATCCAGAAGGGAGTGATTATTTCTCAAGATGTGGAGATCGAGGACTTGCCAGTTCATGCCTCTTTATGAGTGTTTTGCCATGAAGGCTTATTCCGTCTCCCAACGCTTTTGTTCCTCTTGTTAGAAGAGATGCTTATCCCATTTACTCTGTGGGCCATGTGTCTCTTTCACCTTGAGCTACAGCAACTGAACCGACAGAAATGACACTGTGGGTTTCAGAGCTTGTGTCTCCCTCTAATGAAACGCACCATATCAAGTGTCCGCTAATTAGTAACAGTATTGCAGGTCGTAAAACATGCCATCTCCTCTAATCAGCAGTGACACCATCGTGCCCGCATTCTCTCATGTTGCAACATCGGGAATGCATTTTCATCTCATGTGGTGCTTCTCAGCCATGTTCATGCATTTTTGAGGAGACCAATTTGTCCTCAGATTGTGAAATTCGAAGATGTAATAAATCAGAACATTTTAGCTGTGATATAATAAGTGGCTGAAGCGTGGGCTTTGGAGAATGATTAAAAAATGTGCTCAGTCACAAGAACGATTTTTCTTCTTTTTTCTTTTCTTGGAGGAGAACTCCAAACTCTAAATTCCAAGAAGCAAGTTTGTCATTATCACGCTAAGATAAGGCTTGATGAAATGTCTTACTTCATTTTCTCCTTTTCATATCTAGATTTAATGATAAAATCGAATTGTTCTGATGCTTTCTACCCAGCTCAAATAAAATGTATTATGTTTTATGATGCATTTTTTCCTCCATGCGCACACCTCTGATTTAAATTGTATTCTAGTGGGGAAAACGAGAATTTGCACAGCTGCAATTCCACGACAACTCTGCTGATGAAGATCTTGTATGATTTACATCTCCAGAACAGTTCCAAAAAAGACCTTGTGGTGATTATTTTCTGGGGGGAAAAGGAGGAAATATGTTGTGAAAATAATAGAATGATTTCATAAACAGGAGGCAAAAAAATGTAAAAGAAGTCCAATTCATTATGTCTCTTTATTTTATTTTGTTCGACAGCATGACTTGCTTTACTGTAATATAGTCTCTGTGGTGTGTGCAATGCAATCTGTGCTCTCTGGAGTCAGTGAGACTGAACAATGAAATCATCCCTACTCCTCAAAGACCTACTCATCTCCCTGAATACCTGTCATTTTAATTATAATACTACTGACTCTTTTGCCAGACCTATATGAGCAGAATCAGTCACACACAATTGGACTTGGCAAATGTTTATTGTGCCAAATACTAAATGGGACCCTGGGGATATTATGTTTCATATCACTTTGTCTCTAACTTCAAAGCTGCAGCTGGTAGTCAAGTGACATTTTTCACTGATCTTACTTGTCATGCTAGGCTAAGGCACAGGCACAGTGAGAGAAAAAAAGACCATTAAAAAATAAAATATCTACAGAAGTCATCAGACAGACAAACTATACATAATGGCGAAAAAAGGAAAAGTTAGATGACAGAAATGTGAGAAGTTTATTTAGCAGCATGCTGTTTGACTCTTGGCCGTACGACAGAGCTTTTATTATTCTGCTGCGTCCCAGTACTCCTCAAACGAACCCACTTAATTAAATCCTCGAATGAAAATGTGTTTGTGAAAAGAAAAGAGATATTCCATGCAGAAAACACTTCTGCAGACAATTCATGGCCCCTTGTTTTCCCAACGAGGGCTTCTTTCACTCCAACCCAGATTGTGTCTGTGTTTGTTGGCTTATAAGTCGGTGGATTTATTTCCAACTGACTTTTATTTTTTTTTCCTTCTACTTTTCAGAATCTCGCTAGACTGTGGTGTATTTTTATATCGCTGCAAGCTGACAGTCATAGACCCAATTTAATACGAGCAATTAAAATATGCAAGACACCCAGTATTCTGCACGTGACAATGTGCTGGGATTTTACTGGACTAATAAGGCATCTTTTTTTTAGGTCAGGAGATGTTTTCTTGGAAAGACAGTCTTGATTTGTTGGCAGCTCATATTTTGAGGATGGTTGGTTAATGGTTTGAGTGCTGTGATACTGAAATTTGTAATTTTACCTCTGATAATGTTTTTCTGAGATTGCTTGGGATGAAATGATAAACAGTGTTTGATCGTTATCCGTTTTAACACCAATATTTTGCAGGACACCTGCTGAATAATAATATATCTGATTTCTTTTGAACATTATTTTATCTGTTTCAGTTTGAAATTAGATTACACAAGTATGCTTAGGAGACAGCTCGCAAATTCCAGTTTTTATTTTTGTCTGGTGTAAGTTCTAAAAATACAGTGTTGTGTAAAAGTCTTGAGCAACCCCTCATTTAAAAAAAATATTTTGCTAGAAAATGGGAAGCAAGTGCAGTGTTTCACTGAAATGTGGCCAAACATACATGGAAATACGGTATTTAAGGCAAAAGTTTGCACAATTCTAAAGAGCTTGAAAGTCAATATTTGGTATGACCAGCTTTATTCTTCAACACAGCCGGATCTCTCTTAGGTAAGCTTTCTTGTCATTTCTTTAAATAGCCTTCAGAAATAGTTCTCTCGGGTCTTTGAAGGGCATTTCAAAGCTTTACTTTGAATGCTGGCTGCCTTGACCCCACACTACTTCAACAATAATAATAATAATAGTGTTTGGTCCAGGCTCTGATAGTGTTATATTGTGTGTTTTTTGATCCAGGTATGCTTTTCCTGCATTTGAAGTGTGTTTGGGATCATTGTCATGCTGAAAAATGAAGTTATTGCCAATGAGACCCTTTCCAGGTGGTATTGCAGGGTGGATCAAAATGTGATCCTACTTCTCTGTGTTCATAATAACATTAATTTTGACAAGGTCCCCAACTCTGGTTGAAATCCAGTTCCAAACCATGAATGTAAGCACTCAATGTTGTACCTCTTTCCTGACCTCCAAACATCCCCCCTCCAAAAGAACTGTTGTGACTGATTTTCTGTCCAGTTCTTGTGTAATTTGGCATACCTCAGCATCCCCTCTACTGAGATCATGTCTAATGAGTCCTCAGCAAACAGTAGATGGATGGGCTGAAGAACTTAAATAGTCCAGGTCCTGTATGACTACTTTGATATAGATGTTTTATTTTTAGGAATACAAATTTTCTTGTTTAGCTTCCTCTGATTTTTTGAGGACACATTGCACAACATGTTGAGATATGCAAAGTTTTTAGCTAATAGCTCTTTGGGACTCATGATACTGGTGCAAAAGTACTATCCTGCTCAAACTGTGTAATCTATGGCATTTTTAGAAGCAAAATATAAAGAAATTCGGGGTGGCTCAAGACTTTTGCACAGTAATGTACACCCACCAAGAAAAGAAAGTGTGGTGCTAAAATGACATCTAACCTCAGGGGGATACCATTAAATGTTACATCCTGTCACGCTGTCATTAGCACAGGCGTCTTGTCATGGGTACATGTGCTTCCTTCTGCACTGTGCTATGGTTGGCTGGTGTAGTTTGATAGCCTACATTAAACCACCAGCAACAAGGTTTGTGGATTACTTTTATTTGTTTGGTTGTTTTCTTTTGCTGGTTTATGCATGTAAATCTTGATCAAATCTTCCACAGCTTAATAACTGAGAAACTCACACCACATTCATCCGTAGATGTATAAATAGCACCACAGGCAAGAAGAAAAATATGTATCTTTTGGATGCCATCAAATGCTAATACAGGTTGTTACAATTTGTTAAAGCTATTCCTCCTGTGTTATAACAGTGGAGATTTGTTCCAAACCACAGATTGAATCATGAATAATGCGGCTTTTTTTTGTGTGCGGATGGTTCATGGTAAGAGATACTTTTGGCGCAGGGAGTCCATGGCAGTTTGTGCTGTGGAGGGAACATGCATGATCTGATTGACTTGACTGGGAATCAGAGACCAAGAGTGCATTAGCAGTAGAGACATGGCGCCAAAGGAAACACCTTTAACATGAATTGCATGTTTCAGCCGTTGCAGCATTATGGTCACTTTTAATCTAAGCTCTGCTAGAAAAAAAAACCAAAGCATTGTGTCTTGTGAAATTCAGTAAATTGAATGATACATGTTTTTCTGGGGATATTTATGTGGTGAAATAATAAGATGATGGGTAATTTGTCTTTTAAAAAAAAAAATTTATCCTGCACATTTAGATTTGCCTTCAGAGGCCAAATACCTTCTGTTAGGTGGAGCCCACTGGAGCGGAGAGCAGGAATGTGGAGAGGGATGGTAGCTCTAAAGTGTGTTTACTGTAATGAGAAGCAGACAGAAGGAACTCTGAGCTGCTATTGTTGTGCACAGGTTTGCTTTGGATTCCCGTCTCACCCTTAGGCTACAAATCCATGAATATTTAAATAGGAAAGGGACTTCCTCTAAGCATCAATCAAAACCCCATCTATTCAATTACTGGCTTCAGATCTGAGATGCTCAACCAGCAGCTTCTGATGAGAAGAAATTTTGCCCGTGGCAATGCCCGTGAATATTCCAACCATGTGGACGATCAGTCAATTAAAAACAGCCCCTCAATGGCTGGCAGACTTTCAAGAGTGAAAAGTTGCTGGATAGTTATTCAGTGACACTGAGCTTGGAAGAAAGTCCAAGTACATTGAATAAGGATCAGAATACAGAGGAATAATCCCAATAAGGAAATATAACCCCCGTTGTCTTGCGAAAAAAAAACTGTAGGCGGTATGAAACATCTAATTCAATATTTTTTCATGAAGTATGTTGAATAGGCTCAAATTCAAAGGCACTTTGTCTCCAAGCACATTTCAGCCATGATAAATACTGAGGGCTAGCAGTGTTTCTTTTTTATTCGAAAAGTTCAATTGAAACTGTTTTCGTGCGTGGGTGTGTGTGGATACAGAGAAAGGAGATGAAATCAGATACACAAATAACAATGTAAAAAAAAATGATGATGATAGTGATGAGAAAGGAAAACAACAGCTTTGGACACCTGTTCAAAGGCATTCTGTCAGGCCTCCACCATGAGAAAAAGATGAGTCACGCTGGCAGAGGATCAGTTGGTCGGAGGTGTGTCATTTATAGCGGCCCGACATCTCTGTCAGTGAGCGATTGCACAATGCTCCCACAATCTTTTTTAACCACAACAACAACTGGCTCTGCCTGCTGAGAAGCTGTGCTTGACACAAACCTATCCTCTGTTAACAAGAGCCAGGCACATCAGCCAGAGTGCTGTTCTTGGCAGTCAGCGCCGGTCGTCTATGAAAGACAGATCGTGCAGCGAGAGGCCAGAGGACTGGGATTTTTACAGCAACCACGGCAGTGCTTGGTTAACATCATGTTTACGTTGTGTATTATCTTTAGAAATTGTTACTTCCTCATCTTTATTCATGCTAATTGGGTTAATCAAAGATCACAGCGTTGTATCCTGTAACAAATGGCTGTTTTGGTTTTATAGGAATGAGAACGCCAGACTTTGCCAACACAGCAGTGGGACCAATGACCAGAGGAACATTGGACTAAACACACTGATCAAAGCCATAGTTAAACATCTTGGGAATACGCCTGCCCGCTTTGTTGTCAAGAGCTAAATAGAAGGATCAATGCAACTATATGTAAAGCAAAAGAAAGGAGATATTAATCCTAACATAGCATAAAAAGTGATAGCGAGGTTAAAAGCTAGCCAAGGTAGCTAGCAACAGAGCTAATATATCAATGCTAAGCTCATTAATCATCATATCTTTTCTTATTGTTTCTTACTATTTCCAGGCTTTCAGTCGGTTTCTTCTAAGCAAGAAGGCAAATACTGAAGAGCTTCTGATGTTTTGCAAAGTAAGTAAATACATTTACAGTATAATCGGCTACACTTTGCTTTGAAATTCTGCAGTTTCTTCACTGGTTATTTTCCCACGAATGGGAATGAGCGTATTCATTATCAGACATTACACTGACTTCGTTGCAGGGTAATATTTTCACTTTCATGTGATATTAATTGAAATGTTATGCAGAAACCCACTAAAAAGATGATGGTAAAAGATTGTCAGAGTTGAAAAGAATCTGCAACGCATTAAGAGCCTCGCTCCGAGGAGCAGATGAAAGGCACTGCCCTTATATTAAAAGAACTTCTGGGGAGGTGAAGGATTCTCCTCAGGAGAAATCAGAAACACTCTTTTCCCACTGGCTCACTGACAGTAACTCACCAGGCTGTCAATCCATTTTAATCAAATTACTGTGATGTTTCAAACGGTCTATTTGAAAAGTGGAATGACATAAGGAGATTGCTAAACTCACATTATGGAGGCTGTTTCCAATCAGATCTGCACAATATTTCATTGTCTTTGGAGCTTTGCTTTTAAGGGCTAAGAGTATGAGAAGAGATGAGCGCAGAGACGAACTGTGCTCAGCGAGATCTTTGGCAATATCATCCAATCCCAGATGTGAGAGGAGGGAGTGATGGTAAACATGGCACAAATTATATGGAGCAGTAAATTATTTATGAATTGAAAGAAGGAACATGTTTGTTTTCTTTAGCACGCATGAATGACAACCGCAGCGTGTTCATGTGTGAACTGCGGGTCAAACTCCAGGGACGATCCATGTGGTTTTGCAAGAGTCGTATCTTTGAGGTGTTTCGCCAGATGATTCGGCTTGAGTTATGTTGAGTAGGATAATATGGAATCAAAAAAATCGAGCTCTAAAATAACACGTGAGTGTGTTCCAGGCAGCACACATTAATATAAGAGTCCTGGAGTAAAGTGAGCTTGGAAAACATGCCGTAGGGTTTCGTTATAAGCGATGAAAAGCAGATCGTCCCAAAAAGTATCAGCTAAGTAGCTGATAATGTCATTTATCCCAAAGGTGGGACGTGGTTAACAGGCACTTACCATCAAAGCGTGGAAAAAGAGAGATCATCTCTTGTTAAGCTATGCGGTGAAAACCTTCCTAACATGTACCCCATATGTTTTTTTGCCCCTCTTGAGCGTCATAAACGTGTTGCAGGCTGCGCAGGCACAGCGTCCTGACAGTGAATCACAGAACTCCCTCAGCTCACCTAAATCTTGGCTCCACTCAACACCTCAGCACAAACGGAACTGTTTATGTTGCAAACAGGCTTGAAAAAGCACACGTGTAATGGTGCATTTAGACAAGGGATTTACGACCAGGACGTCAGCAATATTCCAGATCCGCCCAGCGCAGGTTGAAGACAGTCTGTGCCAGATATTTCCATCGAAGTCACCAACAAAGGCTTCTTTGCTATGACAATGAAACTTTTGTAGATATATCAGCCTGAGCTGCTCACCACTGTCCTCGCCCTCTGAGGCAAACAAGACCGGCCTGTGCCTCCAAAGCTTGCTGAGGTGCAGGAAATGGTCAGTCTTAACTGGGGTTGTAAACTGAAGAAATGAAAGCGCTGGGTGTTGCTTGCATGCCTTGTTAATGAGTTTATGAAGGTTTCACAAGTTTTAGCTAACAGTGTAATTCATCATTCATATCTTCACTTGTTTAGGGAAAATAAGGCTAATGTTTGGGCAAACTTGATAGTTTATTGGAAAGTTTAGTGACATGACTTGTAAACAATTACACATGTAGAGTTTATGGATTAAGAGAGGGTAAGCAACTAATAAAAAATGTTTTATCTAATCAACAAAAAATTTCTATTACATTTAAGCTGCTCCCTTATACACAGTAGGTTGCCACAGCAGGTAGCTCAGTATGTTTAAACTGGGAGGTTTTTATGCCGGATGCCCTTCCTGACACAACCCCCACAGGGATTTGAGTCTCCTTCCAGAGACAAACTGGTGATCTTTTGCCTGCTAGGCAACTGTGCAAACCACAACACTATGGTCTATTATAAGTAAAGAGATTAAAATAAAGTAGGCCTTTTGCTAAAAGGACTATAAAACTTAAGAGACCTTTGATAAAAGATTCTATGCTGAAACGTGTTTATTGTTTATTCATTAAGTATTAAAATGTTTATGAAGCAATTAGTCAAGCATGTTTTATAAATGTCTCATAAAGAGTGAAAGAAAATTACAAAATTAAAAATACATGACCTATTAGGTTGAGGAGAACATAAATTACTATTTTGTATATTGAGACATGCTGACTTTTAGCTTTATACTTTAGACTGTAAATTTTTAACAGCCTTATTCTTTTTTTTCTGGTCTGTATGTAAAAGTTTACTGACCAGTGTTGACGTGTTAAGTTCACCAGGTGGAGTATCTGTCTGTCTGTCTGTCTTTGGGATATGCCAAAAGATGACAACGACGATGGAGCAGAAGAGCGTTTGACTTTCACCAGCGAGCCCCTCTGTTTGACATCATGTTTTCTTAATGAGAGCCAGCTGCCCCCAACATCAGCATTCTCCTTCATACCAGCATGAAAAAACATGAAAGTTAGAACTTTAAACATGTCCAGATTCCTTTGTACGCCACGGGCAGTATTAGCCTGCTCGTCAGCATTACAATCAATGGTGCCTGTGATCATCAAGGGTGGAAATGAGCGCTTAGCCTTGGAGCACACGCACAGGATGAAATACTGCACATTCATTATGTAAACAATCTGGTTTGCTGAGCCATGTGCAAGGTTTTTTCCCGGTGTACTGACACCGACATCTTCATAGACAATAAAAATGAAATAAAATAACTAAATAAATAAATAAATTTCCAGGTGCTAATTAATATGCTGTTCTCAGAGGTTTAAAAGCTTTTGTTTCTATGACCAGTCACTGCAGATATAATTTGTTCTATTAAAATCTGTTTCATGCTCCCTTTTCAGTCTCATGCTGCTTTTATGACTTAATCAGGGGAGAAAAAATTAATAGAATTGGTGACAAATATGTCAGTGCTACTATCACAAAGAGTTGGCCACTGATAGCTGCTAACTCCTTGTGGCATCAGCAAGGTGCTGTAAACTTTCCTGTCTTCCATGTCCAATGTTGGTAAGCCTGTGCAAATTCTAGAGATAATGTACTGTTCTCAGCTAACAGGGGTGGCACCTGGTGTGGTCTTCAGGCGCTGAAGCCCATCGGCCTCAATGTTAGACACGTTGTGCATTCAGAGATGCTTTTCTGTGTACCTTGCTTTCAATGAGTGGTTATTTGACTTACTGTTGCCTTTCTATACACTCAAAGCAGTCTGGACATTCTTCTTTGACCTCTGTCACCAACAAGGTCTTTTCACCTGCAGCTTACTGGACATTTTCTGTAAACCCTAAAGATGGTTTTGTGGGAAAATCCCACCAGATCAGCAGTTTCTGAAATACTCCAGTAAGCCCATCTGGCACCAACAACCATAACATGTTCAAAGTCCCTTAAATCACCTTTCTTCCCCATTCTGATATTTGCTTTGAACTTCAGCAGGTCATCTTGACCATGTCTACATGCCAACATTGATGGAATTGCTGGCATGCGACTGGCTGATTAGATAGTTGCATTAACAAGCAGTTGGACAGGTGTCCCTAATCAAGTGGCCAGTGAATCTATCTTGATGTATATTGAATGAGATTTTCGAAGAAGAAATATTTCCTTAGCTGGAATAAATGCAGCTTTCCTTGAAGAAGATGTCTGCTTGGCATATGTTGCTCCTAACCTGTATCAATGGTGGTTCACAGATGTGCAAGTTACTCATGCTGTGTTCACTAATGCACCCCGTACCATCACAAATTCTAGCTTTTGAAATGTGTGCTGATAACAACCTGGGTGGTGTCTTTTGTCATTTGCTTTAAAAACATGGTGTCCATGATTTCTTAAAGAAAAAGAAAGAAAGAAAGAAAGAAAGAAAGAAAGAAAGAAAGAAAGAAAGAAAGAAAGAAAGAAAGAAAGAAAGAAAGAAAGAACAAACAGAGGATATTTTTTGCATAGAAAGGTTCTGACTTCCATTTGTGGATGTGGTGAAAACGATGTTCACATGACAGATGTGTTTCTGAGGTCATGTAGTGATTTACAGTGATAGAACTGGGTTTCTTTTTATACTAAAGCACCATCTGCGGGTTTAAAGACTTGCTGTTCAGATTTGTTTCTTGCACTTAGGGAATTCTTGATTCTCGGTATCTTTTAACCAAACGAGAAATCTTCACTTTTCCATTGGCAATCATTACTTTTAATAGGCTTGGACCTCATCTTTGCTTCTGAAAACCTCTTGCTCCCTGGGACTCTTTTTTTATATATATATCAGGTTGTTTTGCTAATTAACCGTATTAGCTGTGAGATGTTCCACCAGGTTTTTGTTTTGTGTCTTTTTTTGCTATTTTGAAATGCGTTTCATTAAAAACTTAACACTTAAACTAAAAATCATGACCTTAAGAAAGAAGTAAATAGATTTATAAATACCTGTTTCAACAGTTTATATATTGTCTTTGCGTTATTTTCATTTCATTCACCTTTTCTTTACATTTTACTTAGCTTTTCAATATTTTGGTTTTATTTTTTCTAAAAAGAGGCAAATGAAATGTGTTGATTTTAATGTGTGAACCACCCCCTCAAAACATATTTTCACTGCTCTTTTGTTCTGTCACCCGAGTTTATTTTGAGACATTGAAGACACAGAGGCACTGAAGCGCCGTGTTTAGACTACAAGTGATGTCTGTCATAATTTCTTCTTTTACTGTAACGCACTTTGAAGAGCACATGTGCTCTATCATTAACACCTTTGGATCGTTTGTATGTGTGTCTCTCTGTGCCCGCCTTGTCTTTGTGGCAACCCAGTGGGAAAAGTGGAGGAAGCTCTGCCCCCCAACAATATCTGTTTCAACATCCTCTGTGTGGATTCCCTCTGAACTCAACCCCTGACCCTTTCCTTGTCCTCGAGCCTGGGTCCTGCCCTCACACTGCCGTCCATCCTCCTGGGTACGGCTGACCTGTGAACTGCGCTTCGCCTCTGAGGCGACCCTACACAAAGGCTTCATAGGAGAAAAGAAGACAAGACAGAAAGTTTCCCCTCTTTGCTAGTCATGCCTGGGGGTGTATTATATGGTGAAAAGCTGACACCAGCCATTGATCCCAATTTAAAATGTCAGCTGTTGTAATTTGAGTTATTACCTTTAAATATATCATCATATAGCAAAGTTAGCTTTAGTGCGAGCTCCCTTAGCGCAGGATTGGCCACAGTGTATTGATGATTGCATAGCAAACTTCCTAACTTCATTAATTAGGAATGGGTCACTTGGGTCAGTATGTGTTTATTCTCAGGAAGGCGCATCAAGGGGATTAGCACTAATCAGGGGGGATTTTAAACAGCTCTTACCCAGATGGATGATACTCTTGCTTGATCTCTTCACTTTGTACGCCTGCAGAGAATGATGTTTGGTTTGGAAATAAGCATCTAGATAACGATTCTTCTGGTTTTCTTTGTAAACACAAACATATCGGACCTCTCGCTTACCTTTGACCCAAACTGCAAAGAACCAGATTTTTTGAGTGTCCATAATTTTATGCCCACAGATGATAGAGATGATAGACATGTGATTTATGCGGCGTGTTAATTTATTGTCAGGATCATCGGTTCACACTTCAGATTTATATTTCATATTTTAATATCTCTATATTGTAGTCTTGTGTTACCTCAATCAGTATTATATTCAGATTGTAAAATACATTGTGATGTACTGCTATACTTTGATGGCCCCTGATGGCTGCTGTCTTTATCATATATTACGTCATCATGTTGCCTAGCAACCTCCTAGCAACGGGCTAAAATGACCAACATGTAACATTTATGCACCTATAACATCTTATAAAAACGTTGTATAATTTTTGTTTCAGTATATCTATCTCATATTGTGCAGTAGTATTTGTAACATGTAGTGTCTCTGTGTGTGTGTATGTGTCACAATGTCCACACTTACATGTATGTGGACATATTGTGATTTAGTAAATGTATCAGGGTTAAGAAAGAGTGTGCGGGGGTTATACTTAAATTGTTGTGGATCACTTTTACTACCTCCAGAAGAATACATTAAATTATGTAGTTACTACCATAATTAAAATAACAGGTCAGTGATAGTGATGTCATTTAATCTGTTCACAAATCTTTTTCTAGCAGTCCAACATACTGTATCTCTGCTGCAAATACCACCAAATGACCCTAAATCAACATCTTTCTGCCAAAGTGTCGACAAATATGAACATTACACTGTTGAGGCTATTGGAGAGCTTTTGCATTGTTTCACAACTGATAGCACAGAAGTACCTCACAATAAAAACAGTTCTGCACCTTTGTACAACCCCAGCTCAACAAATTGAATCCAAAATATACTGTGAAGAAGCATTTTCCAGGCACTGAATCCAGGAAATCAAGTTCCCTGTAGAGCCGCAGAGGAAAAGAAAAAAAGGGAGGGAGAAAAATATTGTCTGTCTGTCTTTGGATGTGGCAGTTTTGCTTCAGTGTCCTGCTGCCTTTTAATCACAGAACAGACATGCTTTTCACTTTGTCCACCTTTAGAGAACAGGGAAAGAAGACCGTGGCTGTCAACAGTGTTGTAGCCCTGGTGTTTGTATAGTGTGTGGCATGCATGTTCTCCGATCTGGATATGTGTTCTGGTCTTCATTAGACTCAGACTGAACATCTTTGCGGCCTGACAGAGAGATCCTTTCATGTGTCCCCTGCCTGGTCCCACTCACCAGAGCCTAACCAGAAACATGCCACTGCCCAGGGCAAGGTCAGATTTCTCACCATACCACAGCATTAAAGCAACATTGCTTTTCCTAATAGAGGGGGAAAACACTCTGGTTATTTTTCATCAGTCTCACAGACAATATATTCCATCTCATCATATTGATGGAGTAGCAGCACAAAAGTCCAGGTGGAAGTAATCTGGAGGGAGCGCTTGTCTCTGCTCGATGATCTCACTGACCCGAAACTCGCATGAGAGCGAAATTTGGAGCTTTCAAATTGTTCAGGTTACGATCGGTGTGATCTCAAAAGGGAAAGTGAAGTCCATCAATTTTATTTTTTTTGCCTCATACTTCAAAGTCACGCTAGGATTGTACCTATCATCTAAAACTAAATTCCATCCATCCTTTAGGGAGTAGTGTTACAGTCGCTCTGTCAAGTATCGTGGAATGACCCATAAAAGCTGCTTAGATCGATAAATAGCGATGCATGGCTCATTGCAATGTTAATCTGCAGAACGGGTGCCGAGAGGTCAGAGGAAATGTGTGGGAGAAACAGCCTATCTTTGTGCTCCTCTGAAAGGACTCACTGTGATATTCTCAATCCTATTAAAAAAAAAGTCCCTAATGTCAACCAGAAGATGGGCAAATATTTAACTCCGTGGGATTATCCACAGAGGCAAATAAATATAATTGCGCGTTTACATTTGAAAGCAATATTTCCCAAATGTTCCCTGCCTGATTTTTACAATAAAGATGCAATGTCATGCAAAGTGTATGAGCCCTCGTTGGCCTTTTACCATCAGAGACAAAGCTTTGGTACTAACGACCGGCCTATTATTTAGTTGTTGCATTTTTTTTCCCCATTTCTTTTATGTCCTCTGAGACTTGGACATCTTGCAACATGCCTCAAAGGAGGCTGGAGGCCCTATTGTTTTGAGGTTTTCACACTTGAGGGCCATGGTATTTTGTGTGTGTAGAGAGAGACTGTGACAGGCTGAAAGAGAGAGAGGCTGGGCTGGCTCGCACAGAAAGGAGTCTTCGCTAAACACTGGCCCGGCTCCTAGAAAAGAGAGAGGGATTAGTGTGCACAGACCAAGAAACTAATCTCCTTCGACATAATAGAACTGTACATAAACAACATCCCTGAGAAGTGAGCGGTGAAGCACTGACTGACTGAAGAGGCCGAACGTGTGAACACAAGGGCTCGGAATAAATTGCTGTTTGCTGTGGAAAATGATGATGAGAATCGACTTCCATCCAGAGATTTGAACATCTGGACGGCATCATCCCTTTACAAACCCACACTTAGAAAAACAAGCACAAGCAAACACAAATATGCAAACACCGCAACCTCTTTATACAGACACAAGCTCTCCAGTGTATAATAGCCACATTTGCATTAATAAGCTCGCGTTTGCGATAACAATTAATCACACTGATTAATTGCAACAGCAAATTTGGGAATCTAAGCTGCCAGTAGCAGCCTTGAAAGAAGACACTAACTGTCCATTTATCACATTCAAACGTGCAGCCTGAAGGCGTGCACAACTCATAAGGTTGTGTTTTACCAGTCGACACTGAGTATATATAAAAGATGAATGAAGCCGCAATACGTTTTTTAAAATAAGGCACTTTTTTATTGTTTTTTCAAGGAGAGAGTCCTAAAGAACAGGGCACATACTTCCTTAAAGGACTATTTATATATTAATAGAAAATTGTGTTTAAAATGCTTTGAATTGTCGAGTACTGTCACCTCAAAGGGAGAAGATCCTGGGTTTGAATCCAGGGTTGAGCCTTTCTGAGGTGCTAAGCAGGTATTCCAGTTTCCTCTCAAAGACACACATCGTTTAGGTTGATTGGTGTTTCTGGATTGGCTGTAGCTGTAAATGTCTGTCTGTCTCTTTCTGTTAGCTCTGTAACTGTCTAGCATGCACCCTGTCTCTGCCCCTCCAACAGATTGTATGAGTTTCAGAAATATAATAACAGAACATGATACAGAGTCCAATTAGCCTGCATTTAATTTTTTGTACACATTTCTGGGGGTTGGTTTTTTTTAAGTCTCTGATTTTTATAATGGGAACAACATAACTGATAAGAAGTTGCCCTTTTCCAAACCATCACATTTTACATGTCAAACAAATCCTGTGGTTTGAATGTTTTGAGTCTCTGTGAAAAGGACATTAAGGAGACCGAACCACCATCTAGTGAAGATGCACTTAATGCAATAATGGTTCATTGTAAGTTTAAAAAGTGAGAAATCACTGAGACTAATTTGAGTAGAATACAATGCATGCCTCCAGGCCTGGAAAGATATGATAAAATGCATTTTTTTTAAAAACTTAAAGTACTTCTACACACTTTAACTATTAAACACCGTTTAGCATTTAGGATTATCGAAAATTCATTCACAAGGCTTTCATCCAACATACACAAATAACTCAGCATGAGGTTTTCACACGCACAGAAATCACACCCTCCATGCGTGTACAGTACTTTAGGCTCAACTGTGTCGCACGCTTTAATTTCTTGTAAACATTCCCACTTCTCATTTTATGATGGTGGAAAGGCTGCTGAGCAGAAGAGGCGTTTAACGCTTTTCAAACACACAAGAGCTCAGAGAAGCAGCGTATTATGTTGACCAACCTCGGCAATGGCAAATTCACTCAGGCTGAGCTGCTGAGCTAGATGACCTGTTTATTTAGACTTAGAGAGTACGTGTCTCAGGCTCCTGGACCGATCAGTGAATATGTTGTACACAGAGCCTGCCACGATGGAGTTTACAGCCAAAATAAGCAACAGTAATTGCCAAATACTCGAGTATTGGAAGGGGAAGCAGGTCTATTTACTTCTCTTAGCAGCTTCAATTAAAGCAAACAGCAAAGAGGGCACAGGTTAAGGATTATTTTATTACTTAGCAGTTTGTACAGTTTCTACCATGGAAAAATAACATGTAACATAAGACCGTATTTACATTTCCATTTTTACAAAATGTCTTTACAAGATTTTTCTTTTTTTTGCCAGTTCCCAAAAAAAAAAAAAAAAAAGAAAAGAAAAAAAAAAATGAGGCTAAAACACACAAAACATACACATTCACACACATCCAAACCAAACTTTGTAATACACACATAAATAAATATAGACATTCACTGACTGTCACGACAAATATTTCTACAGCCAAGAACATGTACAATTCATCATTTCCACACAAGTTATAATTTCATTAATAAACATTACATATTACTTCCAATATAATTCTTTGTTAATCTGTTAATGAAATATTGCTAGCATATTGAAAAGAGGTAACACAGACATTTCATGCCAACAGAATGCTAACGGCTGTCATGCAAAACCATTACAAGCTTTCAATTTGAAGCAAGTAAATCATTTACAGTTCTAAAATCAAATGTACTACATGCAACGTACTACGCGAAATATTCTGGGTTAGACAACGATGACTTTAGTTACATTGACCATCAGTACTGACTGTGTGCCAAAGAGCCTCTTTAACTGATAACACAAAATAAATACTTTAATTTCTACTTTTCTTTCTTCATTAATTGTTTTACATTTATTGCATTTCCTATCGAATATTCCATCATCTTCAAACATGTTCCCAAATTATTTTGTTTATTTCAACCGTGTAATAGCCAAATCTAAATCAGTCATTGTTGTCTACAATGACTGCTTCATCACCAATTCTGGGGTTCCTGGATCTAGTTTTACTTATTACATGAACTCCTTATGGGATAAGTTGGGGAGCTGTGTACTAACCAACGCGGAATATGAGACCTCAAAATATAAATTTCACTCTATAGATAAACCCCTTCCGGTTACTTGGAAGTCAAGAGAGAGGGGTTATGAAGGAATAGCTGACGTGTTGTGGAGCCTGGAGGAGATAGACCCATATTTCACAAGAAGGGGGGGTCAGTTCATGGTCTGGTGCGCTGTGTTTCTGTTTGGTTCCACACATTCCTTCTTTGACAGACAGGAGCAGAGAGCCACTGGTACTTCTTCCTACTGGGTTTGCCTCGACTTCAAACTCAGTGTCTCTCTACCGACGGCTTCTGGTGATGAGAGTGGTGCTGCCGCAGCCTTGGTCCTTCAAAAAACACACAGATTCAAAGAACTGTCAGATACGACTTCAGATTGAATCACTTTGAATTGGTTTTTCAGGGAGTAGCAATGCGCTTCTTTTTGCCACTTATATGAAACCTGGTGTTTAACTACAGCTTCCCCTATTGCAACATATGTAATGTAATTACTGTTCAGTAATATTACAGTTGCTAATCACCTATAGTTTCAAATTTTTTTTATGTTTAGGCAGGTCAGCCTTTAGCCACCTTGATTTTCCTAGATGAGCACTGAGGCTTGGTGCCTCTCTGAATTACTTTGACGGTTGTAACTCTGCTGGCTGCTTGGTGGTTTATTGAAGGCGCATAAAGGGCTGATCTTGCACATGCCCTAAGAAAGATAGGGATTTGTGCTGGCACGTCCCTATATGTACAGTTTAACATTGTGTTGTTTACTTAATTTTCTTTTTATTTGTTTGCTTTTTTTTCGGTAAATGCTCTTTTTTATATAATTGATTTGACTGATTGATAATTTTGTTCTGATATTGAAGCCGATTATTGAGAATCATGTAGTTTTACTTATATTGGTACTGACTACTACATTTCTGATATCAGAATCAGAATCAGAATACTTTATTGATCCCTGGGGGAAATTATTTTTTGTTACAGTGCTCCATTTTAAACCAACATTAAGACAAGACAGACAATACGCTAACTAAGAATAGTACAATATATACATATATATACATACATACATACATACATACATACATAAGAATATAGTGGCATTCCTACAATAAAAAATAAAAGTTGAAGATTAATGTGACTTTTCAATAATACTATTATCTTAAACTCTTGTGGCCATAGCATTTATGATGGGAAAACCTGATATTGTAACAGCCCTAATAATGAGATGTGTATATGTGTATATTACACCTACATTGCTTTTCATGTAGCTATGACAACGCCACTGTTGACACAACACCTTAACATTTACATTTTACTTTCAGTAACAGCAAAAACATGCTGATTTACACAATCAGCAGAGGAAAATAGGTAGATTCATTACTTCACATTATATTAGGCATTAATACCATATATAGTCATATATTTACTGCAAAGACAAAACATAACTGTTTAGCGCCATGGTTTAAGCAGCTACAAATAGAAGATCTACAGTATGCTATTAGGACTGAACAGTAACAGACACCAAACAAAAGAGTCTCAATATGAATTTCAAATGTTGAATCGCTGGCATTATCATTTCAACTGAGCAAATTGAGGTGCAGCTCATAAATTATGGAAGCTGACAGTGACTTGCTACTTACGATGTTGTATGACAGGCAGTATGCTCGGGGTCTGAAAGGTCTTAACCGTGGCAGGACCTTCTCCTCCAGTTGTTATAACCTGCACCTCCAGTCTGTAGTAGGTGGACGGCCGCAGGTTGGACACTACAAGCAAGTTATGATCCTGCAAAACGAAGGAGGGGAGCAGGAGACGACATGCAATCAGATGAAATGCAACAGAACACGCCTTTGATTCTGACAGGACTTTAATGTGAATGGGCTGCAAAAGAGGGGAGTGTAGCCGTCTTTGCACAAGTCACAGACAAAAACAAAGACTTTGTTTTCATAAGGCTGTCTGTATCTCTTTTCACTGCCAGGTTGATAAAGTGTGCGGTGGGTGGTTTTATTTATAGACAAGCTGTAGAGGCTGGGAGGTGCAGATAGGCGGAACGTGTTGTTGATGGAACAGATTATGTCAAAGAGCAGCTTTTTCAGAGCTTTCACGGAGGATGAAAGAGGCAGACGTGAAGGGAGATGAATGCGCAGAGGAGGAGAACTTCCAGCAGGACAAAAAACTTCCCCAGATCTATCCCCGTGTCTGTCTACATACTACCGCTTATCAAACGATTCATGCAAAGAAGCCACAACAGCGTTATCCTCAAATCACAGTCACATCTGACAGATACATTTCTTTTCCTGTTGCACACACTAATAGTCTTGTCACAACACGATCTCCTGTGGTTTCATAAAAACCATATTAACATTCAAAACTTTAGCTAAACTCCAATTCTGCTTCAGTAAAAACAGACTTACTGGTGGCAGGATCTGGGACTGGGAGATGATGCTGTTGGGCAGGCTGTTTTGCCGGCTTTCAGTTGTGATTTCAGCCCAGGTGACCTGGAAGCCCGTGATTCGCTGATGGGGAGCCAACCTAGAGACGCGCCAGTGGAAATTGCCGGTGATGTTTCCCTCATTGGTCGTGAAGGAAGCCGTCAGGTTCTCAGGTTTAGCAAGAACTTTCGGAAGCCCTGAAGCTGTTAGGACAAAGTTGGTGTCATTATTATAGAAACATTTTTGGGAAACATCCGTGAAGACTGACAAATTAACAAAGAAATACAGCTACTCTGGTTTTGTAAGAAAGGTTATGTGAGAAACTATTTATCCTGAACGTGTTAAACCTATATTTTAAGTCTATAGAGATTTTTCTCATCATCATGATAATAATAATGATATTCTAACAAATGTTTTTGTATTGTCTCCACTAATGCGGTCGGTTTTAAAATCCCCCAAACAGCAGACTACTCACCTCCCTCTCCTGGGCAGGGGATGTGTTTGTGAGTCTTGCTCCGGATGGTAGCGCAGGATGGGGTGAGGAAAGTGGTGCTCTCGTCCTTCGAGCGCCTCTTGGACTTCAGCATGTGAACAGTGACTTTGTACTTGCAGGAGAACAGCAGGCCTGGGAGGTTGATGTAGTTCTCCTGTGCAAAGAAACACATTACTCAGTTCTGATGACTTTGACATGTCACCCAGGTCAGGTCCCATGGAGCTTGGGAGATAATTAAATACACAGCGCAGATCACGTTCCCACTCAGGCCCCAGGAACACGTACCGTACTGGAGGACTACTTTGAACTCTCACATGGTAGGGGTTAGGCTACTATTCTCCTATTCAAACTGTAATAGAAATGATTTTTTCATAGCTTCCAAATGTGGCACAGCATAAACACAAGAACCTCAACAAGAAGCAGCGATCAAAGCGAATTCATGCCTAATTTGAGATGCCTGTAAATCCACGTTAATGGGCTCTTTGGAGCCATGTAACACTGACACTAATTTCTAAGTTTAATCATCTATTGATCTGAATGAGAAAAGCTTTTCTCAGCTCTCTGTGAAACAAAAACCCCCGGTGAGTAGTGGATTTAGACTTTCAGTAATAGAACAGGGCCTCCATTAATAGACAGCCCTTAGGGAAAGGGTGTGTGTATATATATATAATATATATTCTCACTGATATGTAACAGCTTTGATTAAAAGTGAATGAGGCACTGTGCTCACATAAAAGCACAAGGCTGCAACCCTTCCTGGTGATCTATAGAAAATGGAAATGTATTTCCTAGCAACCACGGTGCTGGTTTCTAAAGAATGCGCTGATTACCAGGCCTCTGCCATCACGTATCAGCCTGAGCACAAACAGTTAACCCTCTCTGTGTCAAGCTCTCCAACACAGACAACACTGCATCCTAAAACAAAGCCCCACACAGCCGCACGGCTGGGGCTGCTGAATTCTGGGAAACATTGTTTAAGTAAATAAAAGTTACTGGCCAACACACCGCATGCGTGACCACACGACTGACTCATAATATTCAAAACAACAGCCACTGGTTTGCCTGGTGCAAATCTAACACAACAGGGCTCCTGATTCACTCGGCGCAGTTGTTTTCCTTAGTGGAGCTATTCTTCCTGAGCATCAAACAAAGGCTTAGGCACATGCTTTGCTTAGCACAAAGCTTCTGACCACGCCACTTCTCTAATGCGCTGCCCTACGAGAAAGGACCCCCAGCTGGAAGTGGTGCGTAACAGCTTCTGGGGACTGACCTGCGTGACGGACTTCTGTGGTCCTTGGGTCTCGTTGTGGCTACAGTACTCTGGCATCCACTGGACATGGTAGCGACTCACAGAGGAGTCTGAAACAAAGAAAGGAGGAGAATAGAGAATGTAACAGAGAAATTACTCAGTAGTCAGTTATTTTTTTTTAATATAATTTAATTATGATGTGTATATAAAAGAAAGGGAAGTTGTGCATTAAAAAAAACATTACAAAAAACTATGGGTGTATTATTACAGCACGTATGGACTGCCATTTATTTAGCACTTTTCTGGCTTAATGACCACTCAAAGTGCTTCAGAGCATAAGCCACATTTAAGCAGATATTCATCCGGTGTGTCATTCTGCCCACTTTGAGCACTTCATCTACCTCATAACCACGGCCAATTTAAAAATCACCAATTACCTAACATGCACGTCTTTAAACTGTGAGAGGAAGCCAGGGTACCCAAAGGAAACCCACACAAGCACAGTAAGAGCATGAGTAACTAAGTGGCTGTAGCTCAGATGCAACCATGGCTGATTTTGATGTTTTTTCAGTTCTTGAACTTTTTGCCACATGCTTGAGAAACACTCGATTTACTCCCAGTGGTGGATATGACATATTCCAGTGGATTAAAAATTAGTATTTAAGCAACTGTACTTAGGATTGCATTGCAGCCATCAAACATTTATCTGACATCAGAAGCAAATCTGACAGGCTGAAATCACTGATTTCCTTGTTTGGGATCAGATACTATTGGTATCTCTTTCCTAACATGAAAAAGAGTGAACTCCATTTGTTGTCTTTGCAATTATCAATTACAACTTTTCAGCTTCCTAAATCTGCCCTTTTGTCTGCTGAAAAGCTCATCGTGGTCCAAATCCTGCTTCTGCGAAACAGCATTCACTTCATTACTGTACAGTAGCCCCGCACAACCTCATCAGCAATATTTATCTACCTCATCTTATGTTACTGGATTTATTATTCATTCAGCTGTGTCCCTTGAATATATGAAATACATCTCTGATTAATAATTGAGTTGTGCTATGTTCACCCCTCAGTAGGGGCCTGGGTTGTAGTTTGCAGATAAAAGGGGTCCTTTGAAGGCTTAGACACAGATCTGGCACTTAAAGCCCCAGAGCTCTTTGGAAGCAGAAGAGAGGAATTACAGGGAACCGGGAAATCGGGGAAAGGACATAAACAAGATATGCCTAGCCCGGTCTGACTGAAGGAGGGCAGTGGTATGTAAAACAAGAAATAGGACATGGAAATCAGGTAGAGAACGGAACCGCAGCAGCGTTCGATAAATCATGACTGGAAGCCAGCCTCTGAAGTCCCGCCACAGCTGATCTGCCGTCTATTGTCTGGGTGTTAGGCAGACAGATATATTATCTGAGCTCGTGTACAACATGGTTCTCTTTCGTCTGCTGGACACAACCCAGAGGCTAGGCTGTTTTGAATCACAGAGACAATGAATGAGAGTTTAATCATGGTTCAGTTAACCTGTCGCTTTCTCTGTCACACAAGCCAGATGTCCAGAGACTCTTCAGCCCTCCTGAGGCCATCCGTATGTCTGTGTGTTTACGGTAGTGGAGCGCACGTTGTCAGAGTCCAAGCCAGGGTCATCACTCAGACTAATGAGTGCCAGTGATGCACACGCTGCGGACGGGGACCCACGAAACAAGACACAGAAAGAGAAGCTGGACTGGGATTAGCTCTGCTCTGCAACACCGTGATTCCCCAGGCATGCTTGATCCCGTCAGCATCACTCAGCTCTCTGAGACCAGGCCAACCTTGCTAACAGCTCTGGGCCAACTCCATAACCTCCCCCCCTCATTCTGATTCAGCAGTTGGTGTCTCACCAGGCCTCTCCTTCAGCCAGGGTTTGCATTCTTGACTCCAAGATGTGGAGTTTGGCTTGGGCGATGACATATATTAGTAACATAACATAGACCAGTGAATGGGACTTGACAGGTTACCCTGAGAGCATCGCTTTCAAGGTTTCCATATTTTCATTCTGGTATTAACAGAAAGTTTTTGGGAGTGAATGCCACAGAGACAGCCATTCCTATAGGTTTTTTTTAACCCGTTACAGTGCTTCAATCCACCACCAAGCCCGCTTTCTATGACATCAAGTCTCGTAAAAAGAAAATCGACCGCTTCAACGCTAATGCGAAGGCAAGAATCTATTAAATACAGCTGTCAATAAATCCCATTGCACAGCTCTGACTCTGTGTGTTTATTGTTCTTTACTAAACGGTGGCTCTGCTTTACCCGTCCGTGTGCGGTTTTTGCCCAGCACTCACATTACACAGCTCTCACAAAGACACATTGTTTCATTTACACCATCTGATACCACATTCATAAAAAAAAGAAGCAAATTTCGATTGTTTGAGTAA
Source organism: Copadichromis virginalis (assembly GCF_057382275.1). Classification (NCBI taxonomy): domain Eukaryota; kingdom Metazoa; phylum Chordata; class Actinopteri; order Cichliformes; family Cichlidae; genus Copadichromis; species Copadichromis virginalis. The sequence continues at coordinate 22,639,185 of NC_140633.1, forward strand.
GTGGGAATCAGTCATAACATTTTATTATGGTACACATGAGTCATAGTGATTGATGGGCATGATGGGGTGCTAATTAGATTCTAACGAAGCCATAAATCACTACAGTAGGGAGCTCACCTCCTCTCTTCTTCCAGTAGACACGGACCTGCAGCTGGCCGTCCTGGTAAAAGGGCGTGCCTACTTCTAGAGGGCCAGAAGGGCGTTTGGCCAGGGTCGAACCAAGAGGGGATATCTCCTCCTTCTTTGACTTGAGCACAGATTTTGCTGGGATGAGAAATGAGAAATGTTTCTTAGCTAAGACATGAAAGTGACTATGTTGCAGAAAACAGTCCAGCATGGTAACAGAAACACTATTATTTCTTTGTAAGATTACGCCAGTGAACAACATGTTCTTCATGCACAAATGTGCTGTAACTTGATTTGTACACAAAGAAGCAGGTTGGCAATTCAATTCACTTTAGAACCTCGTGTACATTTGAAAAAAAGAAAAACACTCACACACACACACACACACACACACACACACACACACACACACACACACACACACACACACACACACACACACACACACACACACACACACACACACACACACACACACACACACACACACACACACACACACACACACACACACACACACCTTTGAGGCTTGGCCTACGCTTCCCAAGAGTTCAAGACCTCCAAATGATTGCAGATGTGCTGTCAGTGTATCTTAGCTTTTCCAGCTTTTTTCGTTGCAAATCTCATGATGATTGTTTACCTCAAATTAGGAAAATTCAGCTATCATGAAAAGCAAACAAACAAAAAAGAAAACTGGATTCAGCTAAAATGGTTTTCTCAAATCCCATATGGCTCAGCAATTAGACAGCTGCAGCTTCATCCAAGTTTCTTTTGATTTCAGGTAGCGGTGGCCCTGTTTGTGCATCAACAGTGAGTGCCTAACCTCAGTTGTGTCAGTTTCAAAGGAGCTTTGGCTAAACATAAAGATTATGATTAAAATAAAAGTTCCAGTTCTGTAACTTCTGGTTAATATTGGACTCTCAGGAGTTTAATTCCAAAAATGCAACTTTCATGTTTTGTTTTTCCAGTTTTCATTGTTTTCAACAGAAGGCATCAGAATAATATCCTTCCACCCTTCCATCCATCCATCCTCTTCTGCTTATCCAATTCAGGGTTGCAGGGAGGCTTAAGTTTATCCCAACTAGCATAAGGTGAGAGGCAGGGTACACTCTGGACAGGTCACCAGCTTAGAGACAGAAAACCATTCAAGCTCACCTTCATACCTATGGGCAACTAAGAATCACCAGTTAACCCAACCCCACTAATTACATGTCTCTGGACTGTGGGAGAAAACCCAGACAAAAATGGGTAGAGCATACAAACTCCCCACAGAAAGGTCCCCATCCAGATGGTGGATTCAAACCCAGGAATTTCTTGCTGAGAAGCAACAGTGCTCACTGTCTGTGCTGACCCCCAAATAATGTAAGATTCTTTTTTCTTTTCAGTGTAAATTTATTACAAAAGTTATGGGGAAAAAATATTTTATGTAAGCAATTATGATGCCATGCACCACAAGCCAATTACTACACATTTGATTTCATGCATCATATGAGCCATCTGATATCTACCACCACACCAACTGCTTCTTATGCACACGTGCAAATTTCCATATTGATAACTATACTTCTATCATGGGTTGTAGTTTTTGGGTGCAATCTTGGAAAAATGTGCATTAGCAGAATTCTGTTGTTTCAATTCTATAATTGTGAATCTGTTACAATTTTTTTTTTTAATATATACAGCAGGTTTTTAATTTAGCCATTTTTCTCTGTTAGCTGCTCTTCCTTTAGGACCATCTCATAAACGTGCTTTAAATGAATTCATGATTTATGCCAACCATGCTAGCAGATCTGCGGGGCTACACTCAGGCACACTGGTAGTTTGAGTTAAATGTTAACGCCCCTTTACGCGCTAAAATGTGCAAAAATAATGTGCTGTTTAGCATTTAAAAATCAGTTGGGTGCAGATTAAATGCTTGATAACATTTGACAGGGATTCAGGCACCAAAATTAATCAGGCTCACAGAGTCACGAGAATCAAGGCAGAATCAGTTATTTGGATTTTCACGATGTGACTTATGTCTGTTCAGAATTTCATCAACCGACTGACATTCTGTCTGTCATTCCCGAAGCCACGCGTCTAGCAAGGGTAAAGAATAGGATAATAATGTTTACCTGAGTCATTATTCTGACTGGTACTGAAGTGAAGGGAGGCCTTGGAGCTCTTCAGACGCACCTGCCCCCAGTATGTGACAGCCTGCAGCTCCACAGTGTAACTGCTGTTTTGTTCCAGTCCCTCCAGATCTACCCAGTTTTGAGCCTGTAAAAACAACAAAAAAAAAAAAAACCCACTTGGCTTTTGCCATTTGTATGTAACCACACTGTCACATGAGCTTATATTTAAAGTCACTGTACCAGCCACAGCTCCAGCCCAGCTCAATGCCAGACAACACAGGCCTGTGGGAAAGCCCTACTTATTAAGAACACATGTGGAGCTGAAAAAGGGGATGGTGGTGAGGAGATAGCCTTTAGGGCCTTAAGACAGAGCCATGTTATCAGAGCCTCCCAGGGCTTCTTCACTGTGTTTGGCTTCTAGCATTCCTCCATCAGCATGAACTTGATGAGTTCTTGTTATTGACTGTGGGTGTTTTGACATTCCTCTGCCAGCAGGCTGCTTTCAAAGCCCTGAGGTGCCAAAGTGGAAACCAGTAGTACATGTGTCAATAGGTGTCCGGTGTCTACCACCTCTATCTCCTTTGTGGCACATCTGGTATGCATTTCAAAAATTAATTCAGGAGAAGACTCTATGAAGGCAGGTCTGGACTATCCGAGCTTTTGGCCGAGTCTCTTAATGACATCCTCCTGAGCCACATCTATACCATATCAGGTCAGATGCTAATGGATATATTGTGTAAAAGCTCAAACAAGTACTCCATTTTTGAGAGCAGCCAGTGATCTTGGTCATGTGATTTATGTGTAATGTCTACGCTTAAAAAGATGCCAAAGAAACTCTTGTTTCTGGCTGCTACAAACAGCTGAGAGCAAAATGTTCTAGCATGCAAAATAAACTGCTCCAAAGAATAACAAAGGCATTAATAAAGAGGATCAGCACAATTCGTTCTAAATATGCTATTCATGTCATTATTAAAGAATGTCTTAAATATACTTTGCAATGATTGAAAAGAAAGTAATAAGTTAAGAATTTTGAATGCAGCTGGATTTAACAGCTAAAACATGTGTAAGAAAACAGATTTTTAAAATAACTACATTACACAATCAAATAATGAGCAGCAGAAAATGAAATGTACAAACATCGATATAAGAAGCACATACACACACCTTGAAATTGTGATTTATTGCTTTAAACAAGGCTATCCATCACACTAAATGTGCTTTCTCTCAAATCTTAAATCTGTGTTTAAGGGTTCTTTCATCAGCGTAAGGAATTAAAACAATCAAGAACTTATTGTATCACTCTGAGGATAAGTGATCTTCCCTACACATATAAATAAATATCATTCCGATTCCATGTTTATCTTTTCCCCCACTGCGGGCCCAAGCATATTTACAGAGTTGTACCGAAACTGGGAGAAAAGATGCTGAAATAATCTTGGAAGAGCCCTCGTAGTCTTAGAGACCGGATAAAGGAAAGAAAGAAAAAGAACACATCACTCAGACAGAGTGAGGAGATTACCCCATTGGTGGTCTTTCTCCTTTTCTTCTTGGATGGCACCATGGACTTGGTGGGCACGGTCCAGCTCCAGAACACTTTGTAGTGATGTATGGGGATATCGGGCTCCTCTGGCAATGTCCAGTTGAGACGAACTGTCACCAGGCCTTCCTCGCCCAGAGTCATGTTGGTGGCACACAGACTGCTCGGGCTGGGAGGGGCAGATGGATCTGAAGACATAGCAACAACGCAGACACAGAAACAACACTGTGAGTTGGTGTTGATTCTAAATACATCTGTTAACACTTAGAGATGGAAACAAACTGGACCTCTAGTTCTTGGATATGGCAAATCTTGGTCCAAGGCACTTTTCAGGTAAAAAGTATTACAACCCAAGATACCTTTCACCTCCACAGCTGAGGAGGGGAACACGCATGGCACTGTGCAAAGTAATTAGTCCCCTATTAACAATCTGTCGTGAGGTGTTATGACAGGTGTCGTGTCATTTCTATGACAGCGTTCGGCAGGACTGAGAGTACAGGTCAAGGGTTAACAAACACATGCTGCTCACTCTGGCTGCACGGTCCACACTTAGAATGCCAGTACTCCTACTAATATGCATGTGTCCAGCGTAAAGCTGGATCTGAACCTATCCGTATGTGCAGCGACCCAGCCTACTGCTGTCGGCCGATGTCAGCCTGGTGCAGGAGGACAGGCAGGGCTACATGCCAGATGACAGACCAGAAGGGGAACGGTCTTTCTGTAATGAGAAAATGATTCATGCCACAACCCAGTTGGCTTTCCTCTCTCCTGCCCTCTCCCACCTGAAACACATTTAATCCACTCTAAAAAACACAATCGGACACATCGGTTCTCCAAACCAGCTGATGCTGGCCATGAAATATAAATAAGCAGTCAGCTTTTACAAATTGCCCTAACAAAGTATAGTAGTGTGAAATTGCATTCAGATGATATGACCGAACTATATAAATAACAGCGGCATGACAGAATGGTCGGGACTTCATCAAAGCCGTGGCAGCTCTCATCAATCTATCAACATTCTCGCAGTGATTGGCCTGATTGGAGGTCAGCTTCCATTCCTGCAGCAGAATCCCACCTGGTCTGAAAGCCTTTCAAAATGCCTCGGGGAGCTACGGCATGACAAAGGATTGACAGGACAGGTCAACACACCAGGAAACACACTAATACGTTTTGTACTTTGTACCATTTCTAGGATTTGGCAGAACATGGCGAGTACTCCAGTAGAGAACAGTTTATGCCTTGTATATGTTTCACGATATACATCTAAAGACACTTAGCTCAAGGCCAATGAAGGCATAACCGTAAAACCTGCTGCCTTGCCAACAAACAATATCTGATATAAATCAGATGCACTGTAGACAGTGTTACACTCACAATCCTGTAACCCCTGAAGAACCACAAAACAACTGTCCGTGACTTTAACAAATGCCATCTGCAATACAACACGGCTATTTAAAATGTCCCAGTAGTAACACGGGATGCCATCAGAGTTCACTAATCTGTGGCAAAGATCTGAAATGTGGCTGGGTTACATCACTTTGTCTGGAAGCAAGACAACACTTGCATTCATTTGAAACCTGCTGCATCCTGACTAATTCAGACTTATTACATTTTATATGACTGTAAAAAGGGGAAAGCCCTGCTTTGAAGATGTAAGTAAAGATCTCATTGCAATACAGAAAATGAATGCTCTGTGCACCCAAGCACTCCTCATTACTCAAATTCCACTTGGCATCAGCGTGAATTTCGTTTAGCTCGCTGGGTAAACGTGTGGAAACTTTGGACGGGAGACATTTATTTACAATTCAGGTTTAACGCAGTATATGAAAGAATTCAGCGGTTTTAAATCCCAAATTTAGTTTTAAATAAACATATTTAAACAGTCTAAAGCTATAATTCAAATTTAATAAATGTGTGTTTGGCTTAACCAGTCATAATCAATTTGCTGTTGCCTAATGGAGCTGCGGGAACTGAAGTGTTTAGGACACACAATACACGAAACCGAAAATGTCTCAGTCGGTAATACAGAAGGCTTGTAAGCTGACATTCAGAGGGAATATTTACCAAATAGACCTGCTTAAAACACTTCCCCGAGGCTTCACCTGTTCCAAGGTCTCAAACATAACAAATAGAGGGAAGGAACCGACACACAAGGCAAGGCCACACACACACACAGACACTTGGATATGCAGATAAACACACAGACCTCTGGAGGAGCGGAAGTGTTTGCTGGGTGCAGTAAAGCCGCGGGTCCCGTGGACATTGACGGCTGCAACTCTGAACTGGTACCATCTGCTAGCTCTGATGTCAGCCAGTTGGATGCGTTCCTCTGCAGTCTGAGGGACAGATGGGGGTGGGGGGAGCAAACCACAGGGGTCAGGGTTTACACAGGGTCACAGCCCCATGTGAGTGTGCTGCCACATCATTCATCTGTGTTTCTCATTGCCAAACTATCAAAGACACCGTGAGGAACGTGCAACCGCATGCTGCAGTGCAGAGCAGCAGTTTCGCAGCTGTGGCATGCTGGGACACGTGAAACTGTAAATTCATTCGGATACAAATGTGACGAGAAGGAGTCCTCGCACGACAGACTTCATGCATTTATGGGATTCTCCAGTATTTTATCTGTGTGGTGTATCGGTTTCTACCTGTGCGACTGTCTGCCACTCCGTGGCATCATCCTCACTGGGATGAATACCGTAGTTCCAGCGGCGTTGCACCACATACAGCACAGGCTCCACGGATATGTTGAACTTGGAGGACCAGCGGATCTCCAGCTGACCGGACGGGTGCTCCAAGAACACCAGCTCTTTCCTCGGCTTCAGAGGGACTCCTAAAAGTACAAGAAAGGATGTTGAAACACTGACAAGGATTAATATCACCACTTGTGTGGAACATTGTTGGAGAAATTATACGTGATATGTCTTGTTTTCCTCTCCTGACTAATGTAGGTTGGAAATATGAATGACTCTGAATTGGACAGATACAGATTTCAAAATGAGACATGATCTCATCGCAAAAGATTAAATACATGCTGCGGGTCAACAACGTCATCTTTCTACTGTGGCAGATTGGGAGATTTCCTGTGTTTTAGTAGCTGCGTTTCTTAGTGATGATACACGCAGTTTGCATTTAGGTATGCTCTCTTTCTCTCGCTCGCAGACGCAAAATAATCCAGTACAAGCATCCGCGCACATGCATGCAGCGTTAATTTGCATCACTGAACTTCACATTCAGCCTTTCAGTCAAAGTCAGTGCGGCCATGTGCAATAAATTAGAGATTTATTAAGTGCGGGACCGGCCAAACATTCTGCCAAGTCAGACTGACTCTCTCAAGTAAATTTATTGCACTGGACACGTAGTGAGTTGTTGATTGAGCGTCGGGCACGGTGATAATGAGATGGAGATTGGAAAAGCAAGTTTGGAACTACAGGAGAAGACCCAACACGTCCAACAGTTCTCCATAAATCACCTAGCACTTCAGAACATTATGTTGGACCTCTGTCGCTGCCGAACGGCTTACTGCTGCTTCGCATTTATGATCGGCATCACTCCACGCTCAAGGCTAATATGTCGGTAAACAACATAAGAGTGCAATTTGCATTCAGAGCATCTGATAAGCTTATATGTCTATTCAGCCCCCTTGCAGAGCATGAAAAAGTGACTGATGCGCAAGAATCATGGAAGGAGGACCCCTTGAGTCATATGCATAAGGACTCAGTACTTTGTTTTGTCCCATTGATAACAGCTTTCTTCATACTAACAGCTGGGGGTCATTGTGCTGTGGTTTCACAGCTCCACAGCAGAGCGTGCGCGAACAAACGTGTCATATTTCCTGCGCAATAATCAACACCGAGGTAACCGCAGCATTCCTCTTCCCCTTCTGTCTTCGCTCATCTTCCCACAAAGTCACACAAGTGCTCGCAAAGCTACACACGAAAATACAAAGACGCACACACGTCTCTTTGACAATACGTAGGAGGACAATTAATGCTTTTCCGTGAGATAACCTTCGAGACAGGTTTGGTCCAAATAAATAAATAAATAAATAACTAGAAAAATCACGCTTCATTCTTTTTCTTCTCCTTGCCACACACTTACTCCAAATCATGATGCAACTGTTGCTGAAGCACGATCAAGGGTACAGCGTTCATTCATGTCTTAATCATGCCAACAATTACACTCCAGGAATATAATTCTCAATACTCACGCACATACTGTCATAATGACTGCTCTAATTACAGGGGGTGAGGAAAACAGTGTAAATACTCCGTGTAGCACAATGATTTACAGTAATGCGAGGGGGGCTTGTGGACTGACTGACTTGTTGTGACAGCGTGACTATGGCTACATTTAATTAAATTCTGACATTCTCTCTCTCTTCTTTTTTTTCGTCTCAGAAATAGAAAACATGCAAAACGTGCAGGCTTGTGTCGCATGTCGAGCCAATTCTTCCCAGGAATGAGAAAAACTAGAGAGAACAATATGAAAATGAAAGAAGTATAAAAGGAGAGACTGTCTAATAAGCTAGTTATTTCTATTTCTATACGCACTGCATATTTTATATGAGGAACTTCTCCACAAATAAAACTAAGGCAACGCTGGAGAGCAGTGGATGATGTGGAACTTATTGGTGCAAAAAAATAAAAAATGGAAGAAGAAGAAGAAAGTTTGTTAAACATCAAAAACTCAGGGGGTTCAGTGTCTTCAAGACTTAAGTTTTTTCTTTTCTTTTTCTTTTTTTTTTGGGGGGGGGGGGTGTCTATCTCAGGGACTTTGACATTAACTGGGGACCCTAGCCTGAACACAAACACACACACAAACACACACATCTGAGAGTGATCTCAGTGGGGGGAAACGCTCCATTTCTCCCCGCTTATGTTTGCTAATGGCTTCCAGCATCAAGGCTCATCATGGTGAAGACTGCATGCACACTTGCGCACACACAGAAACAATTACACTCTTGAAGGCATGAGCATCTAATTAGACCTTTAACACTGAGGACCGGGACAGGAATTCCATCCAGACTTTCACCAGAATACTTGGTGTAATTCAGTGTAAATGCAGCGCTGAAGGCGACCCATCATGAGCTCAGTGTTTGGGCTAAATCAGCGGGAAGGCTGCTCGATATGAAGGTCTCGCCGTGCCGTGAATGGTTTTCATTGACTCGGTCAGTGTACAGAAATTCTCAAGGTCACGCCAGCTTTCATCTTTCCCAGATTAGGGTGCTGTACACCTTTTAGTGCATGACATCCACCATGACGTCCCTCAAGATCAAATCAAATATAAATGCTTCCATGTTCTACTGTGTGCACAAGCTCAAACTGACATATCACATGCTCCTGCCATGCAATAGTAAGTGTGCTACATAGTAAACCATGCTTAAAGTGTGATTCAAAGCATGCACTACGGTCTATCAGTGGAGCGGTTCAGCTTAATTTAGACTCTCCTACCACCGCTTCATCTCCTGAACTTTGTTATGGCCTCAGGGTGCCAGCAATTGTGTGCTGACAGCGTATATAATGCAGTTCCAGCTCCAATCTTCTGAGTTCAAGGGCCCTGGGTTCTCTCACATAACGACTCAGCACCCGCGGTACATCAAGTCGCCTTGGGCAGCACTATTAAACCATTTTACTGGAGCAAAGATTCTTGGGTACATCTGTGTCTATGAAACCCTCAAGCTTATCCTGCAAATTCAATGCTGAATATCCATTCCCATTTACAGCTGAAATGGCATGAGGGATGTGTGGGTGAAGCACAATGCAAAGAGATGAAATAAAGATTTTCAGGTTCTTACTGCAATTGTCAAAAACCCTGCAAGATTATCTGTGTTTGCGTCACTGAGATTTACAATAATGTTTAACAGGCAGGGATTAATTGGTTCAACGGTATTTATGAAAATTATGCAACCTGAAGCAGTTAATCATATTAAAAAACACGACGGCTGCATTGAACCGGTACCAGATACGAGACTCCACATAACGAACAGGAAAAGTCGAAAAGCAGCGTATGCAAGATTAGGCTGACGAACCGTGTTATGTAATCTAGTCCTTCTTATAAGCCATACTCAGCAATTCTTATAAATAATTAAATAAATAAAGACGGCACTGTGCAAAAGTTTTGAGCCACTTCTCATTTCTTTATATTTTGTTTCCAAGGAGACTTTCTTGCAATACTTCTTGCAAAGTTTTTCTCCATTCCATATTTACAGTTTGTTTGTGGCTATGAATGATTCCATTATTTAAAAAGGCCCCTAACTCAAGGGAAGAACTAGTGTTGTGTCTTTGTTACTAGCAGACTGTCACAAAAACACTTTTTTTCCTTCTTTAGTCGAATCTACAAAAATCACAATTTGACAGACACAAAAAGGTGATTCTCCCATCATGGTGTGGAGTGTGTCCTTGAAACAAACAGGACACATGGAGGTGCAAATAGGCCTAAAAAAAAATCGATTAATAATAATAATAATGATAATAACAAACGCTATCTAAAGCAGGTGAATAATATCTGAAACTTTTTAAAAATCGGGACCTGAGAGATGTCAAGAAGCCATTCTTAAGGAAGAGAAACAGGGAGAAGAGGCTGAGGTATGCCAGATTATACAAGAACTGAGCTGGAAACTCCATAAAACCTGTTGCTACAGGTTTTATGGAGTTTTGAATCCAAATTTGAATTTTTTCATATATGCACCTTCAAGCTTGTTAGAATTAAACAAAATTTGCTTTTGCCTAATATATTCTAATTCCATTCAAGTTTGCAAGTTTCAAGAAATCGTTGCATTTATTTCACATTTTTGTAGCAAAATAGAAAGAAATGAGGGATAGCTCGAGCATTTCCATAGTACTGTGTGCCAAGTGACTGACAGTTAGCTAATCTGTGCTTACAACCTGATGTTTAGACACTGTCCCTTAAGGTCTGTCAACCTTGCTGACTATTACCCTGTCAATAATTAAGTATTAAATAAAGAACGATGTTTATTAAATAACTATTTTTAGAGCTTTCTCATTTGTCACAGAGCATTTTAACTGAGCATTTTATCTAAACGTTTCCCTCTCTCTGTTCATTGATCTCAAATATTCTGCCGGCAACTAATTAAACCAATGCTGCGCAATCAAACAGCTTTCAAATTCACTGGATTTTACAGAGATATTTATAAAAATGTACACAAGACATCTGGAAAAGAATTAATCAGTTGAAATGGAACAGAAAAACATTAAGTCTTAGGTGCGATGTTTAATTCAATGTGAGCATGACATGGCTTCAACGAGCAGCTGGAACAAGCTGATACAAAATACCACTTAAAAGGAAACTAAATTGGGGACTTGGATGTCTAGAGTTTAATGTGTGTAGTCAGAACCGCAGTTAATTGCAAGCCTGAAACAAGCAAATAAAGGTGCTGATATATAAGGAAATCACAGACAGAGTTGTTTACAATACACAGTATGTAACCTTTTAATACTTATGTTCTGACTTATTATAAACTGCTATTAATGCGGCAATTTAGGAATGTGGAAGTTACGATCCTTAAGACTGCCATTTCTGACAAACCTTGTTTATATCTGTGGACAACATTTGTCAGCATTAGGCTGTCAGTTTATTTACATTCAGGAATGATTTCTCTGATGCAGTCGCTTTGATTGTTGGTGGGAGGTCTAGTTATTCCAGCGATGCTCTACATTTAATCAGGCTTGACTGATTTGGTTTTGTCTGAACGATAACAGCGTCTTTGATTACACTTTACTCTCCCACCAGTGGTGCTTCACATTTGAAGCATGGGAAAAGACAGCAGGCTTTAAACGTGAAGCCGTCACAGGAAACGCAGTGCATTTGTCACCTGTATTAGTTACCAAAAATATACAAAGACATGTCTTCTCCTTGGTAAATCTTGTTAAATATTTCGGTAATGGAACAGGAAGCAGCGGCACTTAGAAGCAACACGCTGTGCCGCCCCGGCTCCTCGGAAAGGTAAAAAACGTTTAATGTGCCTTGCTGTGGTTGGAAAACTGCTTGTGTCGTGGCCGGGACGAAGCCAGGTCAAACAAAATGACTTGTTTCGAAATGGCTGCTTTTACTGTAAACCGACACCCCGGTTAGAGGTTTAACAAAGCAGCAGCTCAAGGAGTGTTTGCTGTTGTATTCATTAAACAACCAGGGGCTGCCAAATGAACCATATATGACTTCTTAAGGATTTACACGGCGATGTACTGTTGCAGAATACGATAAAATAATGTTTGATTTTATCTGCCTTCAGCATCACCTTTGTAGAGATTCTTTGGCAGCTGGCAGGTGTGGCCACAGCCATTGGAGCAGCACTTTTTGACAGCTGAACACTCTCCATCCTCCTCGCAGCTCTCCACACAGGCAGCTGCGAAGCCGCTGGCCTTCTCCGGGGCAGGGCAGTCACCCTGCTTCACTCCCTCCACAGACTTTAGGAACTCGCAGCTCGTGAGACACTCGTAGTGTTTCTTGGGAAAGAGGGGCTGAGGAAGAAGAGGGAAGGAGAAGGGGAGAAAAAAAAATATAAGTCAGACTACTTTTTTAAGGCAGGGCTGTGAGCTAACAGTGATTCTCCTGTTTACATTTCTGCTCATGACTCACTGGAGCGGCGAGTACATTAAACAGCTTAGGCTCACAGAGGGTGTCATTACAGTGCAAAACCAGTTGCTTCACACCCCTTTTCAAACTTTCCTCTTACTAAATCTTCCCACTGGGCCTGAAAAAAACCCCTCAAAAGCTCAAAATCTGATGCAACCGCAGCATTTGTGGCAGTGACATACCTCACATAAATCTTGGCACTGGTTTTCCTTCAGGTCCCAGGATTCCTTGCAGGGCTCCAGGCACTGTGAAAAGGAGAAGGGTGTCAGTTCTTCAAAGAACCAGCCACATCAAAGTGTTAGTGCTGTGGAGATGGTGCCTACTTGTGGTGGGCTGACAGGCACCTCGCTTAGGCACTTCCCCTACCACCTTTGCAGCAACCAAACACACCACTTTTTGCTACGGATAATGGCCAAACCATCAAAGGGCGCAAACAGTCCTCTACAAAAGCAGATATGGGAGAAAGTTTGTCTGTCAGGTGCAGGCTGTCTCTTAAAAACTCTGCTCTTGCTTGGGTTTTGCTTGGTGTAGGCCTTGACAGATTCTCTCTTCACGCCTTAACACTAGTAGCCTCCCATGCTGTCTACGCCTCCTTCTCGTCCTGCCACTTCCCCTGTACATGTCTGGGCTTGATACACTTTGGCACTGGCACTAAGCTCCCTACTTGTTACCATGCTGAACAGAGAGCATTTAATAAATGATACACTTGGTTTAATGTTCCTGGGATTCCCTTTTTCAACATGCGGAACAAATTTACTGAATGCTCGAAATCGGCGCGGGATAAAAGAAAAACTTCAGCGTAAAGTGTAGCTCTAAGTCGTTTTGCCAAACATAATTTGGGAAGATAACGTTTAAAATTAAAGTTCAGGATTCCAGTCCATACTCCTTTTTTCTTTTATACTCAGCTGCTCACCCCGAACGAATCAAATTCAATAAAGGTGAATGTAATATAACAAAAAGGTCCATGCGTGTCCGATAGAATCAGGCAGATCCCGCTGCAGAAAAAGGAATGTGTTCGGATTGGGTTTGAGAAAAGCTAGGGTCTCATGTGCTCTTGCTCCTGGCCGCTGAGAGCTGGTGTGAAAAAGAAGAGCGAGCTCAGTCAAACCGCTGCCAGGCTGCTTCTGTACTGCACTGGGAGCAGCCCAAACCGCACCAACGACCTGTCAAAGCCACTCATTCAACCCTGTTTAATTTAGACTCCTTCACCAGCTACAGTGCAGCTAAAGTAGGCACAACAGTACATTTTCAACGCTTTCTCCTACATTCATCATCCAGGACAGTTCAATATGCCGGCAAGTAATAGAGGCAAATATAACATGGATACCTGCCATTAGCAAAAGTCCACTTTCTGTTAGAAAAGGAGACCCCTGGATACAGATTATGAGAAGAACACAAAGAGTAAGGCACATAGAATGATTAAATCAGGGCACCTACTGTAGTGACTGCATTAAACACTGGAGCTGAGGTAAGAATTTTTTCATCTCAGGCTGGGAGCCAGAGTTTTAGTTATTACTCTTTAATTCACTCATTAGCCGGCTCTGTCATTATTATGCCATTGCCAGAGAACAGTTTATTTGCTTTTTATGGAGTGTGGTGGACGGGCGCATGATCAAACATAAACCTTGCTTCTGGAGGAGCAAGCTGCAATCAGGACCGTGCGCACGTCTGCCAGCACTCTGCTTCTCTGCCGGGTCTCTCCTTTACCCAACCCTGTCTCAAGCAGCTGACAACCTCTGTGTGGACAGTGTGTTGAGTGCTAAACAGGCCATTTCCCAGGGAAGGAGAAGGCTGGGAGGGAAGGTATTTTCTTAATTACTTCATAGCAATATAGATATCACTCCAGCAATATAAAATATAAAGTGCCAAGAGGAAAAAATTGGACACCCTGTCGGGTTATGACAGCAGAGAGCTCCAAGAGAAACTAATGTGGTTTCTACAGAGCTGATCAGGTGAAACCGCTGTAACACCTCAGAGACTTAAGATGACATACGAGCTTAGCTGCGCTGTCCAAGTCATGCCTCATTCTATGCCGTTTTAAAATCATCTGCTATTCATAATATGGTGACCTTATATCATTAATTCTGTTCTCAATTGTGTCCTGCGGGAGCAGAGGCTGTGGCGCAGCAGCAGCAAACCTCAGCATCCCAGGCTCATATACGAGCCCCACGCTGCACCAATGAGGTGTTGAGGCAATAACTGTGTGCTTCACCGGTGTCTAAAGGATATTCTGCCAGTAGACGCACATGTTAAAGCCCCCAAAATCCCTTCTACAAATCACTGAACATACACACATAAGCCTGGGGATCAAGCTCATTTTACTCACTGAACGATCTTGTGTGCATGGCCAGAATGCATTCCATTGACTTTTCTTGAGGATGAAACCCTCTCTGGTTCACCACAATCACAACTGCACTGAGTGAAAATAGAATCATCGTTACCCCGAGATGCTCAGAGCAGCATGCCAAGCAGCATGAATTAACACAGCACATTGTGTACCGTGGATATTGCAACACAGATCAGAATGCTGGCTGTGGGTTTAGTGTTGTCTCACCCTCACAGTCTTTTTTCTTTCCTTTTTTTTTTTAAAATGTAACTCTTCGGGGCAAAAGTTCTTAACTAGCAAAAAGCTGCACAGTTCTATCGGGAACTTGTTTTTGCTGTACAAGTGGCTGCATCATAAACGACACAAAGATAAGCATCTGTGTTGAGGCAGGGCTCCCTGCAGGTGTGCTGAAAACTGACAGTCTGTCAGCATTTCTCCACAGCCACACCTCCCAACCTGACATTTAAGGAGGGAAGATGAGGACCGACGACAGATGTCTTGCCAAAGCAAATAGGATGCCTGGATATAATTACAAAGGTGCGCTCATCAATCAAAGACCTGATTCCTATTTACACAGTTTGGTGCTCAATCTAAACCATGTTACTGATGATGCCAGACTAATCCTTTGGATGGGCCAAGACTTATTTTCTATAAACTCTTGTGTAATTTCTTAAGGGTGTGCCACCTCCACCCCATCCCAGGCTGGTACACACACACTCACCTTATTGAAACAGTTCTTCTGTTTTTCTACATTCGACTAACAAGCACCAGAGCCCCAGTTAAAAGCCCAGAAGGAGACACAATTGCTTTTAGGGTTGCTTCAGAAAGGGTGTCCAGTGTAAAAGTCTGCCAAATCAATCCTCTAGAGCTACTGGCTATGGTGACCTTTTGTGAATAAGAAAAATGAAAGTAGCTTCATTTTTAAATGCATTGATTTTTAAAAATGTTGTTTTGCTGACCTTTAGTCAATAGGCATTCTTAAACTAAATATTAAATACAGCAAACAAAAAATCCCAACTCAACTAACAAATGGAAATGTCTAGGGCTGGAAAATGACGCCAATGTTAAAAAAAAAAAAAAAAAAAAAAAAAAAAAAAAAAAAAGCAATCAGTTGCAGCTTCCAGGTTAGAAATGCAAACTTGGATGCAGGAATAAACATGTTCACCGCCTGATACAAAAAAATTATGTGGTCTTACTTCCCCCTGTGTGAAAACTGTATTGGATCCTGAAAAGTATGCATTATTAGGTGCAAAGACACTTTTTGCTAAACTAAAACCGTGCAAACTGCACACTCATTTGCCAGTGAGTTGTGATTCAAACATTACCTTCATTTTGAAAAATAATATGACTAAAACTTACAAAATAAATTACATTTTCTATTCATTATGACCCCAAAATGAGTAACTACACCGATAAATTTAGCAGGAAAGCACGTACAGAAGTAAAGGCAGAAAGCCATATTTCTATAGACTTCTATAGGATTGAGAGTCTTTATGCAACCATTGCTATCGCCATCTGGTGGCCTTCTGATAGAATGCTTTATGGCTTTAATTTTCTATCCTGGAAGCAAAGTCCATGTGCAATGCTTCAAAACACTAGGTCACATTAGTGTGTGTGTGTGTGTGTGTGTGTGTGTGTGTGTGTGTGTGTGTGTGTGTGTCGGGGGGGGGGGGGGGGGGGGGGGGGTCATCCAACACATTTTTTTCTATTTGTATGTTACTCACCCCTCATTAGCTGGTATCTGTGTCTTTGAGATGCACTTGTACAGTTTATGAATGCTAACTGATGCAGAAATAGCCGCTTATGACTCCAAGCACCAAAGCGGTGCCAAGCAAATATTAAAATCGGGGACATCATAAATGAGTGGGTGCCATCACAGTGGTTTGTGGTTTGTAGGGACAGTCTATCTATATCTAGAACTTGTGTAAAAGTTCCTAAATGAATAGCACCACGGCATGATCTTCCGGTGAGTATCAGTGGATCCTCTGGAGATTTGAAGTACTCAAACATTTACATTTCTTGCACCACCAGCAGCTCATGTTTAACTTCCGAAACATAAACTGGAAAAGCTACACCACTGAACTAGAGTGGAGAACATAATTGACCTGGGCGTAGTGTATGTGCTGGTTCTGGGTGCCAGCATCGGGGCTCCCTCGAGCAAATTTCTCAGGCTGGCATCGGAGCTACCATCTGTTTTAGCATCACAAAAATTGCATGTAATTATTCTATGGAAGGTTAACATATTTCAGGACAAATTTCACCCCCCAAAAAACACAAATGCTTTCCTTTTCTCAGAGATGTAAACAAGAGCATGGGGTTGTTTCTATGGACTTGAGCTGTTAGCCTTAACAAAAGCATTTGGGCGGCTGATTTCCCCTTTGTCCTCTTATCTTCCTGCCCAATGGTGACACATTCTGCATGGTTAAGTAGGAACATCCAGAGCGCTCTTTCACTCCCCATTTCACGCTGTAATAAAACGCAGCAGTTGTTACTCTGGGGGACCCTGAAAGGCATTCTGTGGGGCCGATGAGAGAGTCGGGCTGAATGGCAGCCAATGCCACAGCCCATCTTCACTTTTTCATGCCTGAGACGAGGCTGGGAGGGGGGCGACACAGGGACTGAGGAGGGAAGGGAGAGAGCGAGGGAGGGGGGTCTGCTGTGCATGGAACTGCCTTTCTTAGTCATCGTATGGTTATCTCCACCCATTGTAAAATGCTTATTGCCCCAAGTGAGTGACTGGAATAACATAAACTATGAAAAGTGCATACGGAAAATGTCACACAAGTGTATTGTTTTAGTTAATGAAGCATGAACTGCTACCAGTCAAGGTAGCCCCAGGCTTAACAATACACAGTGTACACAAAACAGGAGCCATAATTCAAACTGATGCGGATGACATTTTCCCATATTGCTCGAACATATTTGTACAGTCACGTGGAGCTGTGTGAGACAGCTATGACTGATTCTGTCATTTTGTAAATGAAAATTCAGCAGACACAAATTTATGTGGGTACCTGTGCTTTCCCTCCAATCAACCTGCTATTACACGGGTCCCTGTAGATTTTTTTCCCACCGCTATCCCAAAAGCTTAGAGATGACATCTGGGAGATGAAGGTATTGATCCAGGCACTGATGGTGAGTGTCATAGCTTGAGTGCTGCCAACAAATATTTACAAGGTGCCTTTGCTGCTCCTTGGGATGAAGCCACAGCTTTTTTTTTACCTGCTCTGGTTGACTCAGATATGGTGGAATCTTTGTTGTTGATCACACACACACACACACACACTGTAAATCTCACCTCCAATCTCATTGAGTTATGGCTATTTTTTGCTGCCCTGGTGCTTTTCACACTCCCAATGACTGTATTCAATTATTCCAGCAGCTCCCGGCTCATATCTATCGACCCATCCAGGAGTAAGTTGCTGGGTTTGCTCTCTCCTCTAGCGAAACAGGCACGTACTCCATCTCTTCACTCACTCTATTTCACTTTTATTCAGCTGTCACCCCCCCCCCCCCAACTTGCTCAGATTCTCCTAAATTGTTATATCTCCTCTCAATTCTCTTTCTCAGCTTTTCATTCTCTCCCTCTCACTCTAAGGGCCAGGTAAGACCTGATAAATTCGAAAACTCATTTTTGGCCATCCATCTGAACTAAGCCACAATGTTCACATCAATGTTTTCCAAAAATCTCTCCAAAGTAGAAACATGAGAAAACATGACACTCGCACTGCAGTGTTGACAAAGAATTAGCTTTTTTTTAAAATTATGTAAGATATCTTATGCAAACATGGCCACTGAACTTTTACTTGCCTCCAGCTTTTGTCTGGGTTCATCTTTGTGTGTTTTCCTAGCAGTG
This sequence comes from Copadichromis virginalis, assembly GCF_057382275.1. NCBI lineage: Eukaryota > Metazoa > Chordata > Actinopteri > Cichliformes > Cichlidae > Copadichromis > Copadichromis virginalis. Next base: position 22,657,739 of record NC_140633.1, read on the forward strand.
TTTGTAACCAAGCACAGTGTAACTGACACTTTTTGTGCCAGCTCTAAGGCAACTGCACCGATACGGAAAAAAAAGTCATTAAACAAATGTCAATCAAGAGACAAAAAGAGCAGGCCTCAAGTGACATTATGCAGCTTGGATCACATTCTTACTTTTTATACAATCTTGGTATACGGCTGAAAATTCTTCTCTAGATCTATAAAAAAACTATTTTAATCAAGTTGGAGGAAGGGCGAAGCTGAGTGGCAGCCTCCAGCGCTAAAAAATACAGACAACACAAAAGTGCTGAAGCCTGCAGTTCTTCAAACGGCCACTTGAAGCTGGCTTCAAAAGTGAGTCAATCCTCACCGACTCCCATTTTAACATGATCAGCTTTAAAGGAGAAATAAAAAGCATTAGAGCCTGGTACAACAATAACAACAACAAAATAATCTCTGTTGCAGATTTCCCCCTACATAACTATGTGATTTTTTCATCCATTTAAATATATTTCTAAGTCTCACATTTAAGGAAGTGGCCACTCTGAGTGACAGCTCTATGTTGACACAGATAGTTACAGACGTTAGCTCTCTGCTAGGCTTCACCTGAGCTAAGGTCCCAGTCACACAGGCCTAGAGACTGGTCAGCAACCAACCTGAAACTAGCACTCACTAGGGAAACATGTATTCCCAGACTGGTTGGCAACTGGTTGCCAGAGGCTGCTGGCACTGACTAGGTGTAAAGAGGTGTGTGGTGCTGCACTGAGAAGCTCCTTGGAATTGCTTTGGTGAGGGAGAGATTGCAATGGCTACTCGCAGTTTGCATGAAAGACGACAACATGACTGCAAACTACTTGCTGAGCAGAAGTGAAACCTTAAAAAGTTCGACACAACCTGGAAACAGAATCGTGCCTTTTAAACATGCAATTTGCAGGAAAAGATCCTCCATTTACAGTTTGTGTCACCACATCAGGAGATATACACAGCATATTGGCCAGTATTTGCAGACAAGTTAGCATTTTCCATGCAAACTACAGGTGTTGGTTGCAATCTGCTAGTGACAAAACCGATAAATAGGAGGTTTTTGGTGCAGCTAGATCTTGGCAACTGATTTCATCTAGTGTCAGCCAGAAGCCTCCAGCACTCGCCAACCAGTCGGGGAATGCACATTTAACTTTAGCAACTGAAGTTTGTTACTGAACGTAAGTTACTGAACTAGACTGTGTTTGTGGTGTCATAATATTTCTGCATAGTTAACTGTATTTGGTGTTCTAGTCCAAACCTTCTAAACCAAAAAGATTTTTAGTTTGCTCAAAATTACAAAATAGTGCTTCAAAATGTTCACATGTGGCCTGCTGAAGCTAACAAACCTCAAAACCTCTTTCCAAGAAGAAAAATCTTAACATATAAATATTTTCAAATGTCTCTACATGACAGCAAGCATGACTTGGCATACTCTGTCTGAGCATCACTATTTCTCACAGTAAAGACCATTACTCTTAAGGGTTTTCCTGTTTTCTCTAACATTGACCCTCCGTTAAACTGCTTTAAAAATGAGCTTCAGTCTAATCCAAAATCTATAAAAATAAAAATTAAAAAAATAACAGTAAGCGAGACAGAGAGAGAGCAACAGCGAGATTCACATTACACGTTAACCAGGTTAAAACATATTTCATCAAGCGCACGAGCTGTGATCTGATGGACTGTAAAATAATACACTAGTAAAGCCTTCCAATATATCTCTGACGTGCCATTATGTTTCAAAGCGACTGTAAAAATACAGCGAGTAAATCAGGAAGAAGATATCCTCGTCCTGAGCTGTTATGAAGTCTAGACACGCCATTTCCTCAACCTAATGTGACCTTATAGTCCATGAGATATCGCGTATTTAATTTCTGCACCGCCGTAAATTAGCACAGGTGTGTGCTGCGCAGACAGTGGGTGGATCGTGTAGATCAAAAAGATTCAGTGTGCTGACTTGAGATGTGAGATTGCAACTCTATACAGCCTCACAATTTTCTTTTTCCCCCATAAGCAGGAGCTTGCTTACGTAAATGCCACTAATTCTATTTAGGGCTGTAAGATTTATGTTGGTTTTATTGTTTCGGAGGCAACAGAAAAGCTATTTGCTGGGATGGAAGTGCATTTTTTATTCATATGAAGTTTTGGCCTGTTATTTTTGGGGAAAGAAAGAAAACTATGCTGTAGCAGTTACTGTGAGGTGTTTTGTTCCACGATTACATAAACCTCTGCAAACTAACAAGAAACCCACAGGGCTAGCAGTGTCCTTGGAGAATTACTATAGTCAGGAAAGACAAAAATGATGGCATGTTTAGTGCTTCTGCACTTCATTTGTTCCAAACCAGGTAATCTATGATTCCAACAAACTGGTAGCTGTCTGCCCTCCTCCATCTATCTTCAGGCGCATCCATACCACATGGAAATGTGGTATTTTCCACTATCACAACAAACCATCAGTCATAAGTATACGATGTGACAACTCTATTAAGTGATTGAGACTAGGATTTGCAAAGGCTTCTTCAAATTTCTCTTAAACAAATAATGACATATTTTCCAACTGTCCGTGTGTTTTTCAGCCTTGTGCGGGACATATTCTGCGAGCATTTAAAGTGTCATAATTCCCTCTTCAATACAACCAACTAAAACAATGTTGTTTTCCAGGTCCAGTGGGGTGAAACTGAATTTATGCGATTTGAGACTTTCTATTTTGTTTGTCAAACCAGGCTCAGAGACGTTGAGTGAGCTAGCAGGTGGTGTCACAGACATTCTTTGAGGATCACTTTAATTATTAATTTAAATGCAGTTGAGGGCGCAGACAACAAAGAGCTGAATAGCAATAGCTTGGCAGAAAGTGAGAAGGAAAAGAGGAGGAGTTGGGAAGGGGGGGCAATGCATGAATTATACATTTACCCCACAATCAGAGGTGCCTGCCTTATTTATGAGCAAAAAAAGCCCGCACAGCTTTGCCAGAATTGTGCTTTGTCTACTGTGGAATGCAATAGGAGTTCACTTAATACTTAATGACTCTGAAGTTTCACCCAGACACACAAACACACCAATGCCCCACTGCCCTTTAAAGGGCTCCTTTTCTTACGGGTCCACGGGCGTCTCACGTTATGTTCTGCAGTGATAGGAGTCAAAATTACAGTGGCTGTAACCAGACCTTCAGTTATCACCTACTTCTGAGCTCAGTTTACATTTCATGACAATTAGACTCAACAGGATGTATCCATCATGTGGGGTCAGATTGGTGATAAAGAGGCCGCCATGAGCTTTTGCTGTGACATGGCATGGGAAAGCCAAACCCTCTCCACGGTTTTCTGAAAAGCATGTCAGATCTGCCCAATGCATGATATACTGTACTTACACCCAAACAATCATGCATAATGTGTTGATGACAGACGTATAGAAGCAGAGTTGAAAGCGGGATCGCACGATAAAAACACTTCCTCATCGGCAAAGCCATTTATTCAGACTGTTCACACGGTTGATTTATGGCGGCAACAGTGAACTCCTGCTTACCATGCATGGGATGAAAAATGAATTTCTGCCATTGTAGACCGAGGACATGGTAAACAAGTCAAAAGGCATTAGCTCTGCTGGGTTGTTTCATAAAATGACCACTCAAGCAGTCTTAATCCCTTCCTGCTTCATCTCAAATCAAATGAGACCAGACCTGGAGATTCTGTGCCAATGTAGGCCAACAACATGTAAAACACAACATGCCATAGAGGGGAGGAAAGCCGTCTTAATCCCATGCTCCAGTCACATTCCACCACTATCTCCAGTTGTTTATTTGAGTTTCAGACACACTTTAAATTCACTAATCCTACTTGCCCTCTCTAGTGTTCACTAAACAGCCCCTCAGCATTATCGGCATCTTTGAATTGCAACACATCCAGATTGAGAAATAACATGCAGACAAAAAAAAAAAAAAAAAAGTAGTGATATAATGCATTCTCTTTGCTTGATGTGATGACTGAATTTTCTTTTACATGCAATTCAAAAAGCAGTGCAAAGACTTCACAAACAGAGGGCAAACCTGGGCATGTTGAGTACGTAAGATAAAGTATACAGCTGTGGAGAGCAAACAAAAGACAAAAAAAAAAAAATTGACTTTCTCTTCATCTCTGATGCAAGTTCAGACTGGAAAAGCTGAAGTATAATCTACTTTGCTGAAGTAGTCATCTCCAAGTCAGAAGGTTAAGAGATACATCGGTCATCGAGGCCCTGCTTTTCAATCGTTCTGAAACCATCACACACAGCACTCAGTGTGGGGTTTATCTGCGGGATGTAGCAGCTTTGAGTGCAGCTGGAATAAATTGATAAGCCCCCATCTACTAAGTACATCAGCTTAAAGATTCTTAAATTCTAATCTTTCTTTCACCAAGGCGACTGTTGGCACGATCGGTCTGGAAACGAAAATACAAACAACAACCACCGAATTAATTCTTGCTACAGCACCTCTTAACACGTGATCTTAGGAAAGGAAATGATGGCAAAGTTAATGTGATAAGTACGCTGTAATCTGTGATGTTCAGCCAATACGTCCTCAGATTGAAAATACACACTTGGATGATGGCAGATTGTCTCAGTGTGACTGGTCATTATTGCTAAAAGAGGATTTCACTGCAGCTTTGATTACATTAATCCTTCAAGAGAATTAAATCCTTTCTGACAGGGAGAACATGGGAAATCAGGCTATCTGTGAAACTTTGATTATCTTTAGGAAAAATAAATAAAAAGGCCCCTTATGCTCTGCGGGATCAATAAAAATAGACAGGTATAAGATAGCGAGCATATTTTTTTCCTGAAGTATTTCCTGGCGCACTCATCACTCAGATGCTGAGCAGACAGGATTGCAAAGACGAGCTCTGGATTGAGCTTTCACTGCTGAAAAAGTCTCAACTGCAAGCCTCGCAGCCTCTTTGCCTCCTCTCCTGTGGCCACGTCTTTGGTGTTTCTTTTTTTTTTTCTGTGGGGGTTTTCATTCCCTGCCACCCACCATGTGAATAATGAGCTCCACAGATAGCAGCCAATGAAGCGACCCCCCCGTTAACCAATGAAACTTAACAACCATGTCCAGATCAGGTCCTTCCTGCTGGGACTGACCAGCCTTGCTTCACACTCCTCTACCACCCACACACAGACACTCACACTGCCTCAAACTACATAAAATACAAGGGGGGGGAAAAAGGCAAAATACATGGCTGTCTTTTTACATGATCTCTCAAAATTGAACACTCGGGTCACATATATGACTACGTGAAATGGGAAAGTGAATTAAGTCAGACTGGCTAGGGCTGTTTCGGGAAAAAAACTTACACTCTGCTTACACGTACGCTGGCGGGCAATCCAGACACAGTCTACTTGACAGATTGATTTCTAGCCTGGCTTGCTTTGAGGTGTCGGTGCTGGTAATGTGACTAACACGGGGAAGTGCGATGAATGTCTGGCCTCAACATGACCAAAAGGTGCTTTGAAGTCTGTTTAAGCACCTAACAATCCCAGCCATGCCCAGCTGTAAAACTGCTAACCCTTACCCATTGTATTACATCATTTCAGTGCACCTCAAAATGTCCTAACCACCAAGAAAAGCTTCAAGTGAAAGTGACACTTTTCTGATGAATATGCATTTAGTGCTTCAATTAAGATGAACTGGAACCAGGAAACAATAATAAGGTGAGACTTTGGGATCTATTTTATAGGTTCATTTCACTCTGGAAAAAAAAAAAAAAGAACAAGTGATGAGGAAGTGTGATCGTTTTATTTTGGCGTGAGAAAATGTGTGGGTTGGTAGAAGGGGGGGTTGTGGTTGATAGTGTCTTTGAAAGACACTTTTGAATGTGACATAGTAGCATTCCAGCGATTGTTATTCAGGAAAACCGCTCCAAAGCTTCCAACATGTGAAGACGAAGGCGCGTATAATCCAAAAGAGTAAACACTTCTTATTCTTGCTCTGGAATTTGAAGCTTAGGGTGTGAGTGATAGGAAAGATCACTCAAAGGAGCCACCTGGTACACGCAAGGCATCTATGAAAGACATGCACGACTCATTGGCGTCGAATGGCAGCCAGACAATGCTGCTCTCTAAAGATTTTTCTCCCTGCAAATGCTTGATAAGTAAATATGGGGCTATGATTGGCTCACAGAAAAATGCAGGACTGAGTCAACATCTCCCCGATAAAGGATGGAATTTTTAAAGATGGAATTTAAATATCATCCTAAATGGAGGGAAAAGGGAAAAATAGCCCACTTTCCTCCTGAGGAGTTATTCTGATTGGCGCCTTTCAGTGAATTACTGCAGGCCAACCTATCTAGGCATATAGAGTATGCCCTTTCTTCTCATCCTTCCCTGATAGAAGTTTGAGTAATGAAGCGCACAGCTTTCTTGCAGACATTTAGTTGCCTTAAGTCTATCCTAGCATTTGATGTGGAGCCTGGATCACACCCACAGGGAAGCACACCCTGCAAATATCAGCTACGCTCTGAACATGTAAAGCTTCTTGGCTTCTTCTGCATGCTCTCCCATGCTGTGGGCACACAAAATATATTTTCTTTGCCCCACCAGAAGAAGAAAAAAAAGAGAGAACACCCTGGAGTGTTTTTTTTTCTTTTTTTTAAACTTTTAGGGAATACAGCCAAACTTCTCAAGAGGTGAGCTCTAACAGTAGGGAAACAAAATGACAATAGCTCCTACAACTGCTTGCCGTCTACTTCCCTGGCATTCCCCTGCTGAATAGACTTTGTCTGCTGGCCCACTGTTGTGGCATGATAATGACTCCCCAGCTCTTCAAATGCCACCTCGCTCGGCTCTGAAGAGAGGGCAAGCAGGTTAATTACCATTACAATGGGGGAAACTGAGAGCAGGGCCAACTCTGGACACTGCATACGAGATGACCGGGATGACTTTCTCATCACAAATGGAAACAGGAGGCTTTGATTTCCTAAAACGCAGACAGATGGACAGGGTCACAGCATCTTTGTCTAAACTATTAGGCAGCCCTTCCTTGCATTTCCTTCACAGGCAGGGAGCTCTCAGTGGCTCTTTAACCGTTCTCCAGGGTGGACAAGCCTTCTGCCCTAACGCACTCCCCCCGAAGCTGTTGCCTTTGTCTTCTCTGTTTGACTGTGAGCTGTTCATGAAGTGAAGAGGCTAATCAGCGGCTGTAGAGCTATTGACGGGGAACCACTGTACAGCATGGGCCCATTTGGTGCAATTGTCAGAGTGGCCACAATAGCTCTCTGTTTTGACACGCTAAACACAGGCCCTGAGAGCACACTCGAGCCATTGATGTGGATGTGAAGTGTGGTGATGTTTGCTACCAAAATATTGACTTCTTGGTGCAAATTAAACTTAAGCACCATGCCCTGGCCCGCACCCTGAACGGCTGAAGCCTAGAATTAAATTAATTCGATTTGGAGAGCCCTTGAAACTGAAAGTAGCAGAGCATCACAGCTGTAGAACAGCAACACAAACATATCATTATTTTTAAGGGCTTACATCAAATCCAGCCTCGTGTATTTACAGTCTACAAGTAGGATAAAGAAGTGCTAACTGGCATGTTTGTTACAGCGGGGAGACCAAGAAGTTCATTACAGAGTTTTTTGGGATATTTGCAGAGTTTCAGCAATGTTGGCTGGTTGATTATGAAAACACTATGCTGTCTTAGACTTGCAGCCAGCAAAAGCTTTTTTATTTCTTTTCTTTTTTTTTTTTCAAACATAAAACTCTGAATTACTGAGGGATGGCTGGTGCCAAGAGCTGTTGTTGGCTATCGCAGTGGAAAGGAGAGGAACAAGTTTCACAGCATTATGGTGAAAACAAAGAAGATTCGCCTGCTGGACTGAAGCAAAATGTCACCAAAGTTTTAAAATAAAATAAATGACATATTTTCTTAATCACACATTACATTTTAGAACGAACTTGGATCACACACAAGCTTCAGACTGTACTCACTAATATAACTAATGTAATTTGACTACTTTATTCAAAGAGGATGTGCGACTTTTTGCAGGAAAGGACAGTCAGAGCAGCATTAACCTGGCGTGTTTTCGATGGCAGGAGAAACCTGAGCTCTCGGGAGACCATGCAAACTCCAAACAGAAAGGCCGTGCCCGTGTTGGAACTGGGGGAGCACTATACAATGACATTTCACCCCCAAATTAGTACAGATTTAGTGGTGTTAACAGTGAAGAAGAATGTGCTTTAAGTGCGTGATAAATAGGACAAGTGAAACAACCCGTACAGAACACATGACAAAGCACTGTTGCAATAGCTCGGCTTTATCCAAGACAAATTCAAATTGCTCGAGAAACGATTTGAAATTCAAAAAAGGGAATTTCACTTTGCAAGGCTGTTGATACTAGACACTGATTGGGATTAATAAGTACTCCACATGAAGCCACATTAAGTAAGCACAAATAACCGCCGCCGCTCTGTATTATAATGAGTTTTCAATTAATCACAGTCATTGTAATAATGCGTTTTACACAAATTCTCAGCATGCATTCCTCTTTAACTGCAGACTGATAAAGGCATGCGAGGAAAAGTTATCGAATTTGTCCTCACCAAGCTACCTTGACATATAAGGCGGACATATAAGTGAAGAAAAAGAGAAAAAAAAGAAACATCTGATGCTTCGTGAAAGGAAAACCTGTCGTCTTGCAAATATGCGTGTTGTGTATGCCCTATTTTGATTCAAAGAGGTCTAACATTGCTGGATCTTGGTTTCAATGCCTGCGCGCGGGAAATGAGAGCATTTGACAGATACCAAAAGCATTTCCAAGCATTTCTACTTGGACCTCCGCTAGCACATCCTCCTTAGTTCAGCCCCATCATGTTCTCTGTCCACAGTCTATACAGCGCATCTCTGAGGACCTTGTCAACATCTCCAGGAGAGTCTGATAGAATATGTCAGCACCATCTTTTCAGAGGAGCTGTCAACACAGGCTTTGTATCAACCTTCTTTGGGACAGGGCACAGAACTCAAACAAGCCCTGCGGGAGACATACTTTAATGCATCCGAGTGAAACTCCAAATGACAGCAGAAAGAAAAAAAACAATCACGCTCTGCTTTCATAAATTGACACACCTTTAATCTCTTCAGATCTTCTTTAATTGTATTCCAATTACAAGAGCAAATGGGTATCTATGAAAGCAGGAGCAATCAACTATGGTTTTTATCTCATGACAGTCTATGTCAACAGCTTGTGAATCCCGCAGGCATGACAAAACTAGTCCTGTCGTGACTCGCACACTTTATGTTGTATTATTCTTTGATAACGAGGCATGTATGTAGCATGCGTCTCACTCATGGAAGAAATGAAACGGTATTACCTTGGAGCACTGCTTGTGATTCTGGCACCACACCAAGGATCCATTATTCTGTTGAAAAGAAGGAAAAACATCATCAGTCATCAGACATACTGCTGAAAGAACATTTATAATAACCAATTCATCAAGTCAATGTGCAACTTTGACCCTTTCTTCTCCCTCTCACAATATACGTCCGCGTGGCCAAGGCCTTTTTGATTAACAATAATGTTAACAGCACAGAAATCTGAAAGGCTGACTGCGAGTCAGCTTTGTGTGCTGAGTGCATGCAGCCCAAGCAGGAAAGCAGGGTCACCACACTAAGGTGAGGGCAAACCTCTGGTCAGTTTCAGCAGAGCATGGTGACCCCAGCTTTTCTGTGAATTTGTTTGATCTCTCAACAGACATCTCAGAGGTCACGGAAGGAGGAACTAATGTCAGCACTCCTGCACAGACCGCAGATATAGCCAATTTGCTCTAATTGCGGTCGAAGTGCCACCTTCGGCACTCCGACAAGGTAAACATTTGGTCCTAATAGAGCCGTGTTTTTGTAAAGCTTCGATGTGTGAATGCAGAGGACTATCAAGTGGAGGACTAGTGGAGGTAAATGACTTTTTCAAGCCATTTCCCTTATTCCACAAGGACTGGGAATTATGCTGTTTTTCTCTGCGAACATTATTTTGGTTGGATACCAAGAGGAAGGCTCGAGCTTTAGCATAAATGACCTGGTGATTATGGCGAAAGACAGATCAGCAACAGCTGATTTTCTGCACACTTGCAAAGCAACATTGACATGTCCTCGCCTTATAAACTGACATGACAATGTTTCATACATTTCCACATTCAGCAGATGCAAATGACGTATTCATCTGGATTTACGTTTTTGGTTGGTTCGTAACCGTAACTCCCTTACAGCTCAACTCGAAGAAGCTGTAAAGTTGTGTAGCACACACGGGAACTGCAACATCAGTTGGCTTAATCACCTGTGACATTATAAATAATCATCTGACCATTGATTATTTCCTAGACTTAAGATCAATGACAGATTATCGTGAGAGTATTCTCAGTGGAGACTCTGTTTATAGAGTTACATTTCTGGAATGTGTAGTCACTGACTTAAATCTGGCCTTGAGTTTTGGATGTTCCCTTTGCATCCCTGTGGAAGAAATGAAGCGGTTAGATAAAGCCAAACTTTAGGGGTCTGCAGGCAAAAGGTCTGCTTAAGTTCAATGTCAAGTTCAAAGCATTTTCTCACAATGTAATCCAGAAGAAATTTCCCATGAGACATTGAGAACTTATCATTAAAGGCTTTAATTTGACATCCAGTACCAGTAGGTGCTTTGCTTTTTGTGTCAAGGATAATGGTTGAAAAGGCTTCAAAGGAGGCCATGATTGGACAGTCATGTCTTCAGAGAATCTCTTGAAAAAAAACTATTCAGATAAGGATGAAAAAGTACTAAGGACACTTGGAATAGTTTAATTTTGTTACCATGTGAAGTAAAAAAATGGGAGTTAATTGGCTCAAATTTAGTGTGCACCAGCAGGTTTTCTGAAGACTTTGACGTGGTTTTTAAACATCAATCCCAGCAAACAAACCCCGTCAGTGTCACCACATCAATAAAACTTTGACATTTACACTGGCAGGCAATGCCTCCAGATAATTTATACAGTTTGTCACAACTCAAGGCCATGTCCTAAATCATCAATCCTGTTTTTGACACCTTTCTTTACCCATCCATCAATGGAGACAGAGCCAGATCCACATAGGAGCTAATTTTGCTTTGTGACAGCATCCCCGTAGCAGAGAGGCTCAGCAGGATGTTGCCCCAGCTGTCCAGGCCTGACCCCACCATTTCAGGGACCAACGGGGGAATAATTATAGGTCAGGACTTCATCCCTCTGACTCACCATGACATTCCTCTGCAGTCTGAACATTATGCAGTCCTGAGGACTGTCAAGGACTCAAGTGAATGAATTCTTTCCAGATATTCTCCTGTGTGAGAAGACCAGACAGTGGCGCACAAACGCACGAAGGTGAACCATGCTTTGTTGATGACAGCGGAGTGACTAGATGAGGCATGTAAACAGGGTATTTATCACAAAGATACACTATGGGCATTGTCAGTTGAGAATTAAAGCAGGTGGGCAAGGGCGTGTTGCATTGTCTAGACAAACTGAGACGAACATGTACAAAGGCCTTTTGATCTTTGATAAGTCCAATCCAGCTTTTGAAACTGGAAATCTTTGTCTCCTATGGGCGTCTGATTTGGATTAAAAGCATTGCGGTTCCCACTAATCACATTTTCAAATTGCATTTAATCCAGCTGGTCTACAGGTCCCCGTACTTTTCAAGCCATCTCAACTGGAGACTGGACTTCAAAGGACAGACCACGATCTCTCTCTGTGTCCTTTGACATCTCAGGAGTCGTCAAGCATCACCAAAATAACTTCTCCTTAAGGGAACATACGCAGCAGCAAAATATAGGAGCCTGAGATTTAGGCTTCGACTCGAGTGGGTGTGAGGGCTGTGGTCATTCTGCCCATTAATTATTCACATTATATGAATAATTTGTCAGACACTCTGAAAGTGAGCTAATGCGTTCAGTGTGTGTTCAGTGTTAACATTAAAGGGTGTTTCAGAAAGGTAAAGCAACACTAGTGTAAAGTTGTCTCCACTTAGGAATGAGGCTTATTTGTCAAATGAGGTAGCTCAGGGTGTAGCAGCACTCTGGGCTGAGATTTACAGACATGACTGTCATGGTTTAAAAGCATTTATGGAGAGAGGTGAGGCCAAGCTACATAGACCCCTTATTCATCCGCTGTCTTCACTAATGAAAAACTCCACACATGAGACGAGCACTGGCTGAGGTTTGATTCCACCGCAGGTTATTTAATATCAAAGGCGAAAACAAGGGGACATGGAAAAACCACTCGCCAATGTTTTTTCTTGCCTTCACTTAAAACACAAACCTCTCAGGCAAGATGCTTAGACTTTACTATGCAGCACACAAGCGATGAATGACTGAATTTAAGATGTTAGATTTTTATTGCTCCGAATGTAATAACAAGACCTCATGGACACACCTTGTTTTTGGCTTCACAGGTCCCCACATAAATAATCCACTACAAGGCTGATGCTTTCAGAATACATTATTGCACGGGGCTCCCAGCTCGCTCTTAATATTTTAAAGTGTCCGAGGCTAATATTTATGGTTGGGTGTTCCCCTCTGTCTATTGTACTAGAGTGACAAGTTCCCCAAAAGTGGAGTAAAATGCCGATAAATCTCTATTTGGAAATACTATTGCATCAATAAATCTAGTGATGCTATAAATCTGACAACCCATGGGTTTCCTAACTCAGCAACTCTATGCTTGTTTCCATTTCACACTAATTCAGAACTGGGGCAATTAAAACAAAGTCTCTGATTTGCATTCTGATTCAGCCACATAAAGAAAGGAAAGACGCGTGGGTGTTCATAACATCTGTAATAACATCTAAATTCTCCAAGTATCATTCCAGTCTTAAATTCCAGCTGCAAAATGTGTTAAGAGGAAAATTTGTATCTTGTACCTTAACCAAAATAAGCAGCCCATATAGATTACCAGATATTGAGAAGACACAGTAAAATATTAAGAAACAGGAGGCAAACGTTTGACATGCAGCCAAGGTCTTTCATTTCCATTAAAATGGAAAGGCTTGCATGTCTTGGTTTTCCCCACTGAGTATTAAATGACCCCTGAAGGATGTCCGAGATGAATTAATAGGTCTGTCGTGTCGATCCTTGGAGTGGAGCTCCAAGCTGCCGTTGCTGTAATAAGATCTGGCAGAGGAAGCAGATCCACCTGTGGGTTGTGCTGACTGAGCATGCCCCACTGTTGTGGCAACATTACATTAGAGCTTATCACATTTAGCACAATTGGGCACCAGCATTTAGCAGGAAGGTGACCTCCTTGGAGCAGCACTTGGTAGCCCGATGTATATATCCTCTGCATGCCTATGAGGTGTGATGCTGGCATTTATTGGCAGGGCCAGGAGGGTAGAGGTTGGGGGTGGGGGATGGGGATTGGCAGGGCATGTTTTTGCAGCTGACCAGACCCCCCATCCTCACATAAAAGGACTGTTGAGAAAACAGTGCATAAGACAGTTCGTGCAAATTATCAACAATTGCCGTCTATTCTTAGACCCACAAGCTTGCTCCAGCACCCTTGCTTATCACCAACCACAAAACGGCCCTCTCTTTAGACAAACACCTTCCTCTCATCTTCCCCTCACTGAAGAGCGCCCCAGACTCTGAGGCTCTGCAGTCAATTATACTGACTGTTAGCTGTTCATTAGAGGTGAGACTCCATCAGTTATTTGGCCTCCTGGCTGGTCACTAATTTAATCCCCCCAACTTTGCAACCTAGGGCTGCAACACACTGTATATTCTCTAAATTAATCCCTGACACTATTTGCCAAGTTGCACTTTAAGAAATACAAACTGGGTCTCCTACTTTCCATCCGCGTGGGATTTTTCATTGGAATAAAGACACTTCATCCATCAGCCTTGTTGTCCCTTAATACAATTCCTTTGAATTAACTGCAGAAGGTCTGTGTCCCACGGACCTGCATTACTACACCAAATCAATAAGTGCTTTCAGTGTAAAAGTAATTGGTACCAAAGAAATAAAGCAATGGGCTTTGCTGAGTCATTAGACCTAATTACAAATTTACCTCGCCCCAGAATGTTTCCTGACAATCAGGGATTCATTAATGCACCTTGAGAAAGACATGCCTTGCAAATGCAAATGAAGTGAATATAAAGGCCGTCAGCAGACAGATAGCTGGTGAAAAGGAGCAGAGGGGAGAGGGATCAGTGACCAGCTCTTTTCTCTGGAGTCCTGGGAGAGAACAGTGTGTCCGGTGGAGGGTGAAAAACAACTTCTGACACCACATGCCAAATCATCCAAAGCATACATCTATTTTATATAGGAGCCTCAAACGCTCTCGGGGTCACAGCACGCTTGCTGGTGGGACAATCAATGTCAAAAGTCTCCAAACGCAAGGTAAGAGAAAAGTTACCCACTACATAAAGAAACAGCAGCAAGTACATTTCAAATGAGTGAGAGGTATCTCATTTTCCAGTAATTAGCAAGTAATGAATGGAAGCTGGCTCAACTGAGAGGCATTCATAATGTCTCTGTCTCAAAACACTGAGATGGGTTAATTAGGCTTGATATAGCTTAAAGCCTCCCACTCCACACGTTCACACACATACACACAGACAGCCACACTCTGTATATAGCAACTTTGTAAGGAAGCAAAGCTGTCATAATTAATGTGAAGCTCAATCTCCAAATTTGTGACAGGGTTGTTTGGTGACAGTGATTGTTCCTAACAGAGCACCAAACTAATGAACTACACGGGCTTCATTAGTGACCTGCTCCAGCCTTCTCACAATGGGCTCAGGATAAACAGGTTTGACTTAGGCTGTGTGGAAATCATCGACCGGCACATCTTCCCATTCATGCAGCGGCACGGCATCGCATTCGCTTCTGATTCCCCGCATATTGTCAGGAGTTCCCGTGAACACATGCTCATACCTGGGAGTGCTTGAAAAACGCAGAGATGCGAGTGATGTGCAGACTGAGGCATCTCGAGGCGCATCTTGCTCGATAAATACTGGCAGTGAAGAAAGAGTCGTCCTGCTTCCTCGCAGACACACTCCCCGGGCTCGTTAGCGCCGTAATCCACAAACACAGGGTCACACACACGTTCAGGCTCCTGGAAAACATTGTCCCTGCTGCTCTGCATTTAATCCCCTCCGCGGATCGGACAACACTGCGTGCAGGCTCCGGCGAAGAAACTAAGGAAACTTCAATTATACACTGGGGAGGAGTCAACGGCTCACGAGCCCTGCTATTGGAGGATCCCGCGGTGACTGACAGGCACGAGGAGCGTTAAAACAGGTAGACTGCTGCATAGTCCTTCACTCTGTCCAAAGCAAAGGCTGTTTGTTTTAGGGAGCAGGCCTGCAAAGGAGGAGGAAGGGCTTGAGTAGAAGTCATACTCTGCAATCAAAACTTGGAATGGGCAGAGCAATCAATAAATAAACAACAGACAAGAGATGTTATGGAAACTGTTGTCTATTTAATCAGCATAATCCACCGCCTTCCATCTACCTAAGTATTTTTGTACTGGACATAGCTTTGGATTCCTAGTCTATGACAGATCTATATTCTATCTGTAGTTCTGACCAGTAGTCGAAGTGTACGACAGCTGATCTGATTATATTTTTTGTATAATAAGAACAAATCTACAAGTTTTAAAGCCAAACACAATTAATTAAAGTATTTAAGCGGTTTTAGATCTATCGCTACACTGGATAAGAGACATATTAAAAGGAAAATGATCAAGACTCAAGCTTGAGGCCAGGATATCTTGACTTAATCTCCCAGAATCATTGAATGTTCATTAGACATCCAAGTCTTTAAAGCTCCAGTTTGAAATGCAGGGTTTCTGTTTTAATTTAGCAGTCTTAGAGATAACCTCATTTGACATCAACTTTAAAAAGGCTACAAGATATACTCCGTCTTCTTCTTTTGGCTGCTCCTTTTAGGGGTCGCCACAGCGGATCATCTGCCTCCATCTCAACCTGTCCCTCGCGTCCTCCTCCGTTGCACTAAACCCTCTGCAAATCCTTCTTTACCACATCAATGAATCTTCTCTGTGGTCTTTTCCTCTTGCCTGGAAGCTCTCGGTGACAAGTAAACAATCTGTCCATCCATCCATACAAACAATCCATCCATTCATCCATCCAACCCCAGGTCTGGATTGCCATTATAAATTCATTTATGAAATCCTTTTTGGCAGCATATCAGCTCGTGTGCACATATAAATCTGTTTACGCTACATTATGTAGAAGAGTTAAACTTACTGATGATACAACTCATCTGACTGTTTCATAGATGGTCTTCTGTATTAAACCACCACATATGGGCTTGGACACGCTTGCCAACATCCCAGGGAAGCCCATACCCCTCCAGCTCTCACCTACATGCTTCACAGTAGCTTGGAAAAACAATTCTACATGGAAAACTATTAAAACCATCCTGACTAAATTCCTCAATATGGACTCCCGACTTCTGGCATCATTTCTTCGCCCCAGGTATGGAGAAAGTATGACATGTAGGAAAAGCTTGAAATCTTTGCTATTTATTGAAGTTAAGGAGTGAGTATTTAATTAGAAAGTTCCCTCAAGGGTTTACAAGACACTCCAGCTTTTGTCAGCTCCTGGAGTACTTTCCTGAACCCCATTACAGCAACAGCATAATGAACTTTTATAGCCGTTGCTCTTAAACTGTATGCAGAGTGGGAGTGAACACGCACTCGCACACCATCATTAGTTTTGGCTTAAATCACTGTCTTGCTTTGGGCCAGTTATACATGCCAAATAGTTTGACCCGTTTCGCCACTGAAAAAGTAATATGCCCATATTTACACATCTTAAATAGCAGGCACTGCACATAGAGCAGTGATGGGGATCATGAAAACACAGTAAAGAAAAAAATATCTCTTCCCATTCAAAAAAAGGTCCCTTGACAATGATAAAAAGTCAACAATCTGTTCAGTGAGAGTAAGCAGGCTGCAGCATCGAGTGCTCTGGCCTGTCATGCTAAAAATATGTCTTTGTAATCATAAAAATCATCCCACAGTTCTCTAATGATAAGATGGATGTGCATTCATTTCCCTGGTGGTCTCAGACATACAATGGAACTTGGGGTGAGATATCCCTTGCTACTCTTAAAACATTTAAACGCGGATGTCTGTGTACCTTAAAAACAGTATAATGGCTTAATTTGTTGGCTTATTACAGCCATGTGTGATGAATTGGGGGGGGAGTTTATAGTGAGCGGTGAAGGAAACACACTGTCTGTGTGCGGTCCTGATGTCTCCTGCAGCCTGTGGGACACATCTTCCTCCAACTCACTGCTTTCATTGACTGGGAAAAGCCTCTTCTAATTGCATACTAAGACCATAAAGCTATCTAAAAGAGGCCATGGTTGTCTGACTGGATTTTATCTCTGACACATATCACACAATTGTTTTACACACCCATGTTTACAATGGGTCTCCACTAGCAACATGTGCTTACCTCCGCAAATAGACTTCAAGGTATATAATTGTTCATGAGTCATATACAACATAACACTCAGGGCTCATAGTCTTAATGAGGTCATGCTTGGCTTAGAGGATAAAACTTAAAGTAAATAGCATTTCATCAACCCTAACACTGCCTTTAATAAAAGAGTCCTCTCATCTTTGTACTCTACCCTCAAGGGTCATTGTGTCCTTTCTCTCAATAACATCAACATTATGTGCTGAACAGCCAATCAATAACCTCACCTTCACATAGAATTATTATATAAAATGACTTCTCTCTTCACAGTGGGGCCTTTTGTTCAAGAACACCCTTGGTAACAATGTAGCCTTTTTGCTCTCTTTTTAAGTCATTGTTCTGAGAGATGACTGGATATGCCGGTGTGGCGAGGGACCGGGTGCAGTCTCGAAGCAAAGAGGGGGGAAAAAAGGGTTTCTGTAACATGAGCTCACAAAAACATCTCAGAAGACAACACACCAGTGTCAGTTTTCAGCCTGCAAACTCACTGACAAAGAAGGTGCACGGCGATCAAACACTTGCCTATCTTTGATGAGTAAAGGGGCAGGTGGACTCAGGGTTCACGCTTTTGATGGTGGTGGTGGGGAGGCACTCGGATCAGAGGGGACCACCGGCTTTTGTTGTGATCACTAGCAAACAAAAGAGATGGAGATTAGTTAAGCTTAAGGGAGCATGTGAACATGGAAGTGGAGTAATGCTGTAGATGTCGGCAGGCATTTGAATCAGTGTTGCCTGGGTACTTGTGATTAAACAGTAAATTGTCCTTGATCATCTAAAAGCATTGTTAATCAGGGGAATGCTCAATGTATTGCAATGTATGTTAAAAAGGGCACATGGAATAAATGAGCGTATGAGACATAATAGATAGAATAATAGAGGAGTTTGATTATGTAATATTAGCTGATACTGAGTCTGCATTTGTTCCCCAATTAATATGATTTCTGATTAATCTGCTTTAAATGAATATAAATCAAATTTCTAACTGATAGCGAGTCTCCAGGGAAACCAGCTGCTACATTTCATCAAAAAGACATTGGCTATCTGTAAGAGCAAGCTACAACAATGACATCAGTGCAAGAGCTATTATCTGTAAGACTCACCCAGCCTTTGATTAAAAAAGATCTTTCATTACAAAGTTAGGCAAAGAAATCATAAATCTAGAAGCAGCAGAGGAGAGAAAAACATTCACCTTTCTAATTTAATTGTAACAAGCCAAATAAGATGTTAGCACAGCACAATATCACTATCACACTGTATATTAATTCAGGATCTGTCATATTACTTGTGATAACTGCAGCTGGTTACCCAGCATTAAAGGAATGTGAATTATTCAATTTCTTATTCACCAAATACTGATATGACATGCAAAAGAGGTCATGTCATGTTTTCTTCTTGCAGATTAAAAAAAGGGGGCGAATATTGATTCACAATTTGGACGTGAAATCTATGCATTGTCTCTGGCCCCGAGTATCTCCCCATGATACACATGCACAAAGACATTCTTTCTGGTGAATCACAAGTAAATGGTTATGTTTTTAAAGTAATAAATATAGTCCGTCTCATTGATAAAAACAAATACACCCATTGGCCTTACAGCCACCCTTTTGTCTGTTCATAATATCGAGTCTATTCATTGGTGCGTTCACAAGACTTTCTAACATTCCCAGTGAAAATATTTGTCTTGTATATGAGGTTGGAAAAACCAGCTTGGCGTGCAGGACTTCTGAACACAAGTCCACATGATATATTTTCCTTCTTTCGCCACATCCCAAAACAATGCAGCATTGTGCAATCACTAGGGGGTGATAGTCCAGCAAAAACTGTTATTCACATATAAACCACCCACTCAGAGCTGAAGTTACATTTTGGTCTCAGTTTAGACGGTGATGGTTGACTGACAGCTGACCATCCCTCTGCGGCTGTTAGCAGGTTGGATGATAATAACCACATAGGGTGGTGTTTATTTTCAGACTGGATACAATAAATAGACTAAGAGGACATAAGGAGGACACATTCAGGAAACCTGTGTGTTTAACCCATGTTAACCAAACAGGGACATCTCAATATCTGTAATTTGTGGGAGGGTTTTTTGGTACCACTAGATGGCAATGTTACCACAGGCAAGTTTTGAGGTCTAGACAAGCCTTTGAGACCTCTCTCTCTTACCCACTCCCCCGCCCAACCTCTTTCTCTCTCTATCTATCTTTTTCTCACAATATTTTCCAGGAGATGATCCTGCCTTAATATCCAACAATGGAGAATTTATCAGGGGGGATTTTGTTCTCTTGTCTGAGGCAAACAATTATCAGATATGATGAAAAATAGAACACATTTTCAAAACTCAATGTAATCTTTCTGTGTCTGTGTCACACATGCATGTATGCACACGCGCTAAAATGTTGAAATGCTTTTTTTTATGTACCTAACTATCGCAAAATGCTACAGGATTTATCAAAGTTTTATAACCTAATTTGGTAGAGAGGTGCTAGGGATGCACTCAGTTATGATTTTGCATATCAGCTTCACATGAATGACTTTTATTGTGACGGGTGAAACCCTTTCCTGTCTGAAATACAATTCAATCACTCTTTAAATTGCTCTTCGTCTCGCGCAGATCATCACAAGAGGCGACAGCAACTGCAGAGACAACTGCAACAGCCATCATCTCTGAAATCCGTGGGTCAGAAGAGTAATTATGTAGCATGACAAGTCACAATGCTGTATTGGGTGTCTAAGCGAGTGGTAGCTCATTACACGCCATTATGTTGCCATGACAAAGCAAGAGGCTGAAACCAGCAAAACACTACACATCAGACATCCCCATCCACAAGCTTCTAAGCTAACAATACAGTGAATAGATAGACACAGCTCATCTGAGAACCTCCTGGCAAGAGTTCAGATATATGCTGGGCTTTCTAGCCTGGTTTCCATAGATTTTATTTAGACTAACTTAAATAGTAATGATAAAAAGCAGGAGGGGATAAATAAAACAAGAAAAAGCATGGCTAATCAAATAACATAACATTATATTTTAGCTATTGACATTTTTAGTCGGTTAACATAACAAACACAAAAAAGTAGTACAGCTCATTGGTTCTCAAATGGAGGTCTCAGGACCCCAAAGGGTCCATGACCAATAGCCAGTGCCCCCCATAAAATTGCTATAAATTATTAAGCTGTGTTTTGATATCAAACTGTGTATATTGGGGACATATTTACAAGAATATTTATACCTTAAGGATGCTGTGTTCATTATGTCTGGTCATCTCATCAGTGGCCTTAAAGAAGGTAAGGAGGCTGGTATATCCTGTGAACATAGAACGCACAAATTGCTGCAATGGCAGTTAAGAGAACAAATGGTTCTCTTAATTCTAAGTCTTAGACTTAAGACTGTAGTTGAGTCTTGTGTCTGTGACTGTATAATTGTTATGTAATGTAAAATATATATTTTTAATTTGTACGAGTTTTATTAAAATGTAGACTTTAATATGTCTAAAATGTAAAACTAGATTGAAACTAAGGTACAACATAACCATTATGGTCTGAGGAGCTTAAGGGGGAATTTCTTTTAAAAAGGCTTAAATGCCACTGTAAGAACAAAACGTTGTAAAGCCATTGACTGCTATTGTGCTAGAGGGGGAGGAAAGGCAAGGCAAGTCTGTTGGTCGCAGGTCAGCAACCCTTGACCTTTGTCCTCGATCCATGAATCTCTGATATCTGTCTGCTTTCCCGCCTTCTCTGCCTCCCCCCTCCCTGAATTCATTTTTGAGGAGTGTAGGAATGTGGCTTCCCAAAGTAACACAAATATTTTTCTTTTTTAAACAGTCAGTTTTTCTTGTGAAAATGATGACGGCTGAGTGAGCAAGTGGCATATTTAAGCAGCGTGTTTGGAGCAGATCTCAAACGGAATGGCTGATCGGAGCGCCGCTCTGTCAACTGTTACATCTGTTTTTCTTAAGGGAAACCAAAGTGTTTCAGCTGCAAATAGAGATGTTTGTTCCCGCAGTCTGTTTTGCTTTGTCTGAAAAATAGGTCTGTAGGTTATGACATAACAGTGCACCACAAAAAGCCTTCTCTCTAGCTGGTGTGGATGGTTGGGGGAGGGGAGGGAGACAGTGGAGGAGGTGTATTACAGTGTATTCACATACACAAGGTTTTTTGTTGTTGTTTGTTTTCTTTTGTTTTGCCACTATTGAATTTCCCAAGCTTGTACGTTTGTCTATTCATCAACATATAGACACAAAAATCATAAATAAGGGAGCCCTTTCTTCCAGACTGGGTCCAATGCTCGTGTTCCTTTTATAGTGTGAATAAAGCAGGAGGGTTTAGGGAACTAAATCCAGTATGTAAATAGACACCAGAGCACGATGAGAAATAGATACTCGACTGGATATTCCCCTGCAACTGACTAGGCTTTCCCCACACTTCTCCAGCCTAATAACAACACAAGACTGGTGTGACTAGCTGCTCCCTTCCCCCACCCTTACATATTACCATTGCTCCTCAGTGCTGTCTAGAAAGGTCATGTGACCCTCATCAGCTTCCTGCGTTGGGGGAGGGGAGGCAGATTGAACCTGTTCTTTGTTAGGAGGTCAGCCCCAGCTCTATGGCAGGAAACGCTCCTACCGTAAACCATGTAAAAGAGGTGCAAGGGGCAAAAGGCAGCGAAGCTACTGAGAAGTGTGTTTGACCATTTGTGCAGAGGAGAACACGTACACAAGGCAACAGTTTTAAGTACTAAGATGCGCTTGTCAAAAGCAGCTCCAGTGGTTTAAAAATTTAATAGACTGAACTTTTTTTATGACAGGAGTCTTATATTTTTAATAGTATTTTTGTATAAGAAATAAACAATGAAATCACATACGTTGGAAGAGATAGACAACTAAACAATTAGAGAGGGTAAGGGAGGATTTGGCTACATAAGTAAGATGCAAAAAAAATAAATAAATATGGAGGCATTGTATCCCTTCATGCTACAATATGCACAGAAATTCATTCGAATTTCTACACAATTTACAGAGAAAATTGCCCTTCTAGCTTCATCAGACTGTAGCTTCAGGCAGTTTGCAGCAGAGTGTGACAAGATTGGTTTAAGGATCGGCACAAAATCCCAAGGGATAGTTGTTTGTGGGGGGGGAGGGAAAGAGGAATGTTCCACAGGGTCGAGGTGGAGTAGATGTATTAAGTGAAGGAATGTAAGAATAAGGTCTCATTCTTGAATGATGGCAAATCCAGGTGGTGGGATCAGATGCAGTAAAACAGAATCTGTAGTGCAATGTTTAACCGAAAAGTTATCTACAAAGCAAAGCTTTTAGTTTACTGCTTAGCGTGCATCTTTCAAACTCCATAGAGCTACACCACATTACGCTGAAACACTGTACTGTCAAATACTAAAGCCCAGTCACAAGTGCTGTTTTCGGAAAGTTGTCTGAGGTGATTCACCTCGATGTCAGCTTGTATGTTATAAAGTTGAATTGATTTGCTTGTAGCGTTTCATGATTCATTTGGCAAACAATAAGACTTCCCTGAAAGCAGGCCTACAACTGTTTAACCGTTATTTACTCATTTTGTATATCTGACTTTCAATCTGACAATAGCCATGACTTCAAGAATTACTAGGTGCAAACACTGCAGAACTGCTTATGAGACATAAATTCAAAGCATCCTTATAGGGTCAGATAAACACTTGAAATTGCATTGTGCCTCACCACTTTAAAGTAGAAATGCTGAATTTAAACATGTAAGTTCCAGTCTTTCACTTCACTTCTATAATAAAATATTGTTCAGTCAGTGTGAGACTTTTGTACCTTGCAAATCACCCATAGCGAAACTGCAACTCCCACAGCGTACCACATCACAGAAAATAATTTTCAGTGCCCCTTGCAGGGCTTTTCAGAGAGCAATAATATCAGTACTTAAAGTAACCACATCATCTCAGGGACCTTTGCTATACAATATACCCAAGCTGAGTGTGTAAATGGGTCAAATTTCAAATTTTTCAGTTTCTGGAAATAACATTCCTCCTTTCCACGCTGAAATCTTACTAAAAACTTACTGGTATTAAAGGCCATGACTTTGTTATTTGGCAGATAGGAGAGCTTTTATCAGATATGTAATGCTCTAAATAACTAATCAGCTAATCAGATGAAGCTGTTGGTACAGCAAGATGCATATCAGATGGACATTTACACGTCCTCCGCAACTGTGTGTGTTTATTATCACTGTCTTTTTTTTTGTAGTGTAACAGCTAGTGAGCATTAATAAATGTAACTGTCTCTGTTTCTTGTGATAATCATGTTCTAAAAGAGTACACAGGAAAAAACACCATGACAACAATCTCTTGTGGTAGTCAAAACCATAAGGTGCACTGACATTTGACAAAAGGTTAAATATTACATGCAGGAAATGGAAAGCTGGCAGAACTCTGCATATGTGTCTCGCTGTTGCCACATTCCATAAAAAAACATCAAAACCATTAATGATTTTGTACCACTGGTGCTGTCTGTGCAGTCAAGCCAAATATAGCCCATTCTAAGCCTCCAGACCTCTATTGTTAGTCAATCAATAGGAAATCAATGAGCCAAACCATTACAGTGGCTGACATGTTCCTTCATTACAATAAACATGGGTTGTGTAGTTTATTTGAGGTCAGTCCCATATAGATCCTCCAGGGACCACAAATACTCACAAGATCGTTTTTAAGGTCCAAAAATAACTTTGTAATCAAATAATAACCAAAACATGCACAGACATACAAACTGTACGGATTTGCATTTAGAGCATGTATTCACAGCTGGAATGAAAAAGGCTTGAGGCACACACAGGATAGAAACACTGAGACAGACTAGTTGTTGGTTTTGGTCTCTTCAGTATAGAAGTAAAGAATTTGTGGATATACCTTTTCATGTGTAGCACACATTGTCTGTAAACAATAAGCAGCCTCAGCCATGACCCTGATTAAATGGATAACTGACGTGCTCATAAGTGGTATCTTATATATTGTGTAAGTTGTGTTGGTATAGCACAGAAAGGTTTACAGCACTAAAGGCGTAGCTGATGCCACACATAGCCTTGTCTTCTCTGGACTGATTGATTGTCCCAGGCTGGGATGTTAGTTTTAGTCATACATCTGTCACAGTAATTACAGCTTTTTTAGACATTGTATATGTAAGTGGTTCCACAGTGCAGTGATCGCCAGTTCGATTCTGGGAGCAGATACAAAGTCCTTTGGAGGGGGAGCCAGTGTAAAAACATCCAAATAAAACATGCGGAGGTACCTGCTGTGGTGACTCCTTGTGAATAATGGAGCAGCCAAAAGTAGCTGCTTCTTCAGACATGGAATATGTAAAAATATGTTGGCTGGATTAATCTGTAGGGACATTGGTAGAAATGAAGTATTACTGGGGGTTGGCCTTTTTCTCCTGCACAAACAACAAAAGTACATGATATGAATGCAGAATCTACTTTGCGAGGAAGCTAAGATCCTTTAACATGTTGGCGTGTTTGATGATGGAAATCTGTGATAGTATGATCATTTACTTTGCTGTTATCTGCTGAGGGCTTGCATTAGTGCCAGAGATGCCAGCAAACTGCTCTCTCCGTCATGGACCACCCACTGCACCCGCTCCATTCTATACTACAGAGGCAGCAGAGCTTATTCTCTCTCAGACTTATTCAACCTCGCTGCCATAAAGGACACTTCAGAATATCATTCCTACTGGCCTATGTGAAACTGTACAACAGCTTCCATCTTCGTGACAGGTGAACACACCTGCCAAAACCCCACACGCATTTCAATATCAGACCTTCTTATTGCTGTTTCTTAGAGTTATAGTGTACATAATATTTATTAGTGATATTTGCACCAAATCTTTGTACACCACCAGTCTTATTTTTATTTTATTTTATTGTTTTTCTTTATCACTGTTGTATATGTAAAAGGTTATTTTGCACTACTATTGTGCATTACGAGGCCTTCAAACCTCTCTCTCTAACCTATCTCTCAATATATCAAAGTGCACGTGTATGCTTGCAGGCCAACCAACTAAAAGCTCGTAATACACCACCATTTCGTTTGAGGCTGGAGCAGTTGTAGCGTTTGTATGGAATATGTGATGCGCAAGTATTGATATACATACGGTAACCAAAGGAATGTGTCACACTGATGTCAACTTGTTATTTACTTTCCAAATCTGAATGACTGAGCAAGGCGAAAGGAGAATTAATCAACCGCTGTGTGACCAGGCAGGCGAAAAATAGCGGTGTGTGGGGGGATGGGAAGAGCCCCCGAGAGGCCAGATAGGCAACAACATGCTACACTGTAGTCTCAGCGCACTGTCCTTAAACTGAAACAAGATATCATAGTGCACTTAAGCTCGAGAGCCATGTTTTAATGGTATTAATTATCCCGCCTAATCTATATGGGGGGAGGAGGGGGGTCAAATTTAATACACGCTCTGCTCAATCCACACGTGCGCAAATATACAAAGTGTACAGTAGTTATGCGTTAATGGCACACATAGGTTCCAGACAGCACGTGTATCTGTATATTTTCCATAAGGTGTTAACAAATTGACACTTTGGCTGCTGATTTGGCTAATTAGGCCAATCAGATACAAATGAGATAAAACAGTCCCTGGATTATTAACCCCAGAATAGATCGTGTTTATAATAGTCAGGTTTATTAAAGACAGTTTAGCCTTCAACCCCCCGCCCCCGTCCTCTCTCTCTCTCTCTCCTATTCTCTGTGTAAGTCTCTCTCTCCCTGCCGTTTAGCGCTCGCTGCTGTCTCTTTCTGCTCCTGTTCTCAGTGAACGGTGAGGGTGAAACTCTACAGAGAGTAGCCTGCAGCCTCAGCCACAGAAACTCGGGTTTATTCCAACTTTACCGCCAGTTGTGCGTGTGTGTGCGCGCGCGTGTGCGTGTCTGGGTGAACACGCTTTGTTAGCACAGCAAATTTAGCCGGCAGTGAGTCACACACACACTCACACCCGCGGTCGGAACTTGAAATGTGACGGTAATCAAAATGGGAGGAAAGTCGTAGCTAGCTCGCTGAAGTTGGAGGTTCTCCTTGTGGAAGAAGAAGGAAGAGGTGGCGGCGGACACCACGAGTTCACTCACAATAAAAGGTAAGCTAAGTAAAGGTCGAGTGGCACTGTTTTGGGCAGCACTGCATTCAGGCTGCTTGTGTGTTTATGTGGGTTAAAAGCAAAGAGGATAATGACTTTGAGAAATTGGTGATTACGGCGTTGATTAGGAGGATACTTGCCGGCACAAAGCTTAGTCACCCATTGACTCCACACGTGTGTTGAAATTCCCGTTTGCGCCTTTTAATTTAGCCTCTTTTGTTCATGATTTTTCAAACAGCCTACTTTTCTGCTACATTGTTGTTTTTCTTAAAGAAACATACTCATGCTTAACCTTATGTAGCCGACCTGTGGACTACTTTTACTAAACAGACTTAAGTTTTAGAGGTTCAAGGTTGTCCCATTGTGGTGACTGATTAGTTTGTCTACTTTGGTGGAAATGTGCTACTGAAGTCAAACAACATTAAGCTGCACTTTAGGTCATTTTGTTTGAGCTAAAGCATGAATGATACATATTTATATTGTCATGCAGACTTAGGAAGCGCATGTGTGGGGGAGGGGAGAGAAATTCAACTGTACTAGACAGTGCCACCAGTTTCAAGGGCCAGTTCATGCTCTTGTATAACTCCAGTTTTAAATTGTTACTGTTAAGCTTATGACCTTCTACCATGCAGCACAGCACAGGCAGACGCTTTTAGAGAAACTCTGCTGTGTAGGAAGGAATATAAATTGTGATAATGCATGTCTACATAACACTCAACAAGCACAGACTACATTAGGAGAGAAATGAGAGATTGAGAAACGTGGTTTGACCTGCCTTTTACGACTCTAAATAGTGCCTGGAATGATGGGATACAGCTTCAACAGTCTTGTCTGCTTTAAGAGAATCAAAGTGCATCTTAATCCAGGTTATTCCAAGTTTTGGCCTTCTCCCAGTTGAATATATCCAAGATAATTAAAAACAAGGATAAACATTGACTTCTTTTAATTAAGAGGATAGGCTCTATGCCATGTGGACCAGTCATGCTTTTGTACCGGTTCACCAAGAAGAGAAACAAAAATGTTAATGTTGCTATATAAAAAAGATTCAGATGCCAGGACTGGCTAAAACCCCTGCTATTTAAATTCTGTAACCTGATTCTACTTCAGTGGCCCACATAAGTAATGTCAATGTGATGCTCCCATTTCTTGTTGACCTAGTGGCAGTATTTGAATGTTATTTGATCTCAATACGAGTTACATATTTTCTGGGATTTTTTGCTGAACAGCCATGCCACAGCATGTCAGTTCCCTTTAGGGCAGGACTCCAACACAGCCACCCTACAACAGGAATTTTCTTCTGTTTTAACCTCTCCATTGTTGGTTCATAATTTTTTTTTTTTTTTTTTTTTTTTGGCGTTGGGTGATTATCTTGTGTCATAAACCAACCTCTCCTAAGCTTGAGGTCGTTGATCTCAATCATGCCATTCTCTTGTAAATTTTCTTATTACTGTGTCAATTTCATTGTTACTTCAAGCACTGTAAGGCGGGGTGGCCAATTAATTTTCTCAAGAGGCCACATGAGAAACTAGGAGTGTTATGGAAGGCTAAACTCAGTTTTGTTTATCACTTTTTGAACTGCTAGCAGTAAGAGTAAATGTCACAGTTGGGCCTTAATTGTGGCCTTTGAAGTAAAAATGTCCCAATCCATAATACTACCTCCACCATACTTCACAGTTGGTCTTAGTGTCATCCAGTGAATTTTTTTTTCTTCAAACCAAGGAGTTTCTGCTGGTTTTTTATTTATAGCAGCAGGAATGTCTACTTTTACTTAGAGACATTTTTTATGATTTTGAATTTGCTGAACACCCAGGTCTATAAAAATGCTTTCCTTCCTTTTCTTGCATTTTCCATTTCTATAATGGTTTTTCCAAGGTCCTGTGAAATTTGAGGCATAGTTCACACGAAGAAGTCTGTTTTTTTTTTTTGTTTTTTTTTTCTTCCTTCTTTTTTTAACTAGACTTTTTTTGAGGCTACAGTTTAGTGGCTTCCCAATCCTCATTGATGACCTAATTTATAAGGAGGGGCACGTCTACAACGAACACTTATAATCTCATTTCCAGCCTGTACTGTGAATAGTTTATTTTATGTGCTTAATAGTTTACCTTGCAAATTTACCATACATATGGAGTGTGTGCACACTGGATAGTAATGCCAAATTATCATTAATTGTTTATGTAATGTCACTTACAAAGAGTAAGGGGAAAAAAGAAAAGGTCTCATGTATGACTGGTGTGTAAAATGTTTGAGTGTCAAGCAGGATATTCTTTTAGATTGAGTTGTTTAAATGCACTTTCTTGCGCTGTGTTGTTTTCTAAAGATCTGGTGTGACGAGTGTCTTAAACAGTTTTTGCAACCAGCTGCTCCACTTCAGTCCAGTAGTTGGTGGGAATGTAGAAGACAACTGTGATGACTCAATATAAAGTAAGGGGTGGGCAACACTGCAACAACAGCGAACATGTAGGAGATTCAAGTCTTGCTGCAGTTTAATGTGATTTACTGCTTTAGAATTGGGGTCACTGAGTCAGTGCAGGAAGAGAGATGAGCAATAGAAGCAAAGTGAATTCAGAACACCCCAAATGCTGGACTTCAAGTAAATAAACTTGCAAGCTGTTGCTGAGATTGTCCGTGACTTTATTGAGGCTGAATTAAAATGCTACTCCAGCCAAATTTAATAACATCATTCACGCTATGTAAAATAATTTCTCCATAACCCAATCTAGACTGCTTACCGTGTGGTGAAAACCTGTCCTTTGTTGTATGAGTTGTGTTGAACTCTAATTACAGTAGTTACAAAAGTTACAGGTTCAGTGCCACCTGGTAAAAGAACACCAGGATTTAGTTTCAGTGTTTTGCCTGTATTAATCTCTAATGTTCAGCATTAGAATTAATACTCTATAAAGTATGAGTAATGATATAGACTTTAAATCCTCCTTTTCTTAGTGGATTTATCTGTCTTTTTATTTGGCGTTCCAATAAATTGACACAATTACCATTTGTACTGAATCCTCAGGGGGCATAGCCAAATAACATTGTTCGGCTGCTTCGTGACAGGATCTGAGATGAAAGGTGTTCTTTTTACCTTCCATGCAATACCTGGTCTTGTGTTTTAAAAGAAGAAAAAAACCCATCTCATGGCCTACAGTCTATGAAACATAATAGTTCAATTATTATTTTATTTTTTTTAACTTATTTATATCTAACTACTGTAAGAAAACATCAGATCCACAGTGCAATGAGACTGTATTAAAAACAGAAATGTATTCCCTCTTCATAAGTAGGGCAAGGAAGTCCTGTGTGTCAGCCTTGTGGTGCTGCAAATCTCTTCACTGGGCTGTCCAAATATTTCTGTAGCAGTATTTATTTATGATAGACCATGGAGGAAGGTGGGCCATTCTCTCCCTTCAAAAGAGACATGCAGTGTTCAGTGGCGACCAGCCAACTGGTGCACTGGTGGTTACTCTAAAATAACTGCCATACAAGTACTGACTAGTTGAAGGCTGTAGTTATTTATTTGGACATCATTTGGTGTTAGGGTGGTGCTGTTTATCATTGTGTGAGCTACAGCCTATGGTGTCTTCCCTCTGTCCCTACTTAGAATAAAAGTAGAGCAAGTATATATCCCTTTAGGTATCTGTTAAAAATTTAAGTATTAATGTTTAGCGCTTTTCAATTGTAGGCAGATGATCACATCTCTTAAGTGTGACTTGCTTGATTTTTTTTTTTCTTGGTTTTTTTTTTTGTTACTTTTTAGAAGGATGAATGAAGAAATAGTTGGTGGATGACTTTTCAGGAAGTTGTGCAAGCACATACTTGCCAGAGTGGGAAAGTTCTTTACTGATGGTCATATTGTGTTTTTTGCCTACGTCTTAATCTTCATCCTGAGTCAGCCACGTAAGCTTATCTTTTGTGGAGCAATCAGTGTAGTTATGCATGCAAAGTATGTCATCATCATCTTAGCCACTCCGTGCTACATCATTTAACAAAGACTTGTGCACCTTTTGGAAACTGGGCTTAAATATTGATTGAATATTGCGATTTGATATGTGAGAGAATCCCCTGCTTATGATGGATTCACAGTTGTTTCTGAATTATTTTATTTATTTAAAAAAATCAGCATCTGTATGTTTTTGGTTTGTTTGTTTTTTAAAATCTCTTTATAATTCCAGTCACTTGAAAGGCTGTAATTCAAACTTTGCAGTTGCTTGGGCTTCTGGGTTTGCAGTATGCTGGTGGAAACCCTGCAGTATATGTGTGCATGCTTGGGTTTTGTCAGTAACACTGAAAGTCCACAGTTCTCAAAAGGACTGGATGATGTTAGGGCTGTTAGAATTGGCCAAAAAAGACATTTCGTTATTCCTTTATCAAAATCCACTCAGGTTCAAACCATTATTGCATATTAGACGTATCTGCAGCATGTCTGCAAGCAGGCATACCACTACAATGAGACATCATGTCTTACATAGTTATTTTATTTAACGTTGTTTATTTTTAGATTGATTTGAGTGCAAATCACACTTGAGCTCAGCTGTGAACTCCATGCCATCAAAACCACATGGTTGTTACAGAATTATTCACTCTTGTCAGACCCTGGACTTACATTTCATTTTCAGTCACTGATAGTGACAAGCTGTAACTTCTGTCCATGCTTTTAGGTTGTCTGCTGGTGTAGTGCAAAATGTAAGGATCCTGATGACTGAATTTAGCCTCTAGTAGTTAGAGCTATAAAGAAGTTTGAAAAACTAAATTAAAATAATCAGGGAAATGTTGTGACTTAACACATTAAGATTTACCTTATTGTGGTAGGCTTAATTGTTTGCTCCCTGTATTTCCTTGCACCAGCAGCTGTGTGTCTGAAATCTGAAGCAGCAAGCAGCTCTGCTGTTTCCACTCTGCCACTGTGCAACATTGTGGGTAAATATTTCCACATTAACAGTCCTGTTCCCAGCTGCTGGGTCTAAAAACTTTACTGGTAGAAACTCTGCATTGCATTATGTGTGGCTTGCAAGATAAGACAAATGGCATAACAGTGTTGCTTGTCGTTTTTGTTTTTCCAAAGAATATTATTTATTTGTATGTATTTTATAGTTAGATTATATTGATTATATAATCCAATTTAGAGTACTTGTTGACAGCCTCATGTTATGTAGGTTAGTTCATTCAACTAGCCAACATCCACCTCATAATAAGTGATTTCCATTTTATTTGTGGAGGTGGTGTGTAGGTGCTTGGGCCAGGTGGGCTGTCAGCCATGTACCACAATGTTGGAAACTTGCATTAAGGTGAAAGGTATCTCTCTTGCTCTCTCTGTGGGCTGGCAATAGTAGTGCTGCAACAGCAGCACTGTCTTTGTGGACAACAGCTGTTCAGTGAGGTAGCTATATGCAGAGATTGAGGCAGGCAGTATGGCTCGAGCATCACACCAGTGCCATTTTAATGC
Source organism: Copadichromis virginalis (assembly GCF_057382275.1). NCBI lineage: Eukaryota > Metazoa > Chordata > Actinopteri > Cichliformes > Cichlidae > Copadichromis > Copadichromis virginalis. Next base: position 22,689,777 of record NC_140633.1, read on the forward strand.
CATTACAATTAGAGCAGGGCGATATGACCAAAAATATTTATCACGATATAGATCTGAAAATTTGCGATAACGATATAACTGACGATAATTGACACTAGACAAAATACTTTACAACTCCACAATTTTATTAGTGCAAAAAAACCCCATCAATGTATTTTCACTTAAACAAGCAGCTGTTTTTTGCATTAAAGTTATATAAAAATGTAACAGTACAAATGCAAATTCCTTGCTGACAGTTTAACCTAAAGGCATTTCCAGTGGAAATTGGCCGACATATCCTCAGCATAACGAAGTATAATATCCACAAAACTTAAAAAGAGCTTATACACATGCAATACGGTATTATTATGTTGAAGCACTGTACGTATCCCTCCGGAGGCTCCTGCCTACGATAGCTGTAATGCTCCAACAATCCATCAAGTGGTGCGGGTTTGTAGCTTAGCAAAGTCGTACTAAAACATTTGACAGATTTTCGAGCACCGTGTACCACATAAAATCGTTTCGAGGTCAGTAAACACAACCAGAATTCAAACATAAGGCACACGGGATTATAAGGGGCACTGTCGATTTTCAGAAAAATCAAATGATTGATTTTTAAGTGTGCCGTATTTTCCAAAAAAAAAACGGTAATAATGACGGTCTGCTAGCATGCTCCACCAAAAATAGTGCTTTGTTATGTATCTGACAGACGAAAGCTAAACCAGTTCCACACCACTGAAGTTGCAGCATTTTTACAAACCAATTCTGGTTCATCCGTTTCATTCAACGATCCGCTTTCGCCCTTGTCATTCTCCGTCGCCGCCGTGCCTTTTTCGCCATGTGCGTATGAAAACAAAGGCACTGCGCATGCGCATTTTACCCATATTCTATCGCGATATTTCATTTTCTTGTCATTGCCCAACATTATACCGGTATTACCGTGAACGGTATGATATGTCCTAATTACAATATCATAGAGAGAAACCCAGTGATTTTCTTTGAGCAAGCATGTGGTGACAGCGGGGATGGAGGGGGGAAAAAAGCTTTCACTTGAAGCTTGACACTAGAAGCGAAGATAGAAAAGAAGACTACAGGGAAACGACAAACACTGAGCTCAGAGGGCTTGTATCTGAAGACCAGGAGCGTGCAGCTCTGAGTCCAGAGATCCCTGCAGAAAGACACAATGAGAGAGGACATGTAGAGGAACAAAGAAGCACAAACTACAGATGGTAGAAGGCAGAAAGTTAATGCATGCAACTCTGACATTTAAATGCACGCCAACTGAAAGCCTTAATAAAGGCATTCAAAAAAACAGAATAGAGTTGAGGTGAGGCTAAGTGCATCATGCAGCAGCTGGATGTATATGCAGCAGTATTTAAGATCAGTTTTTATTACACAGCAATAGCAGTGTTTAGTTTTTTGTTTTCTTCGTTTATGCTTAAAATTGCAACAGGATATCGCAATAAGACAATTTCATAGTTTTGGCCAAGAAGCAAAAATGAATGTACTTCTGTAAAATGTGGTAGTAGTATTCTGTGACTGTCTATAATTGTGTGTATTTCCATGACCCATATACTCATGCGGTTGCAAGAGGAAACCCTAAAATGTCCCAAACTTTTATTGCTCGTGTGCAGTCAGTTGTTCAGCATGGAAGATGCTGTGTGGAGGACACAGACAAAGGGAAATCTTTGGTGTGTTGCTGTTAGTGTTACACGGTGTAAATGCTGGCTAAAGAAGCAGCCGTGAGATGGCTTAGAATGAAGATCAGTTTTTCAGCACGCTTGTCTGACTTGTTTGCTTGACCCTGATGTCAGATGGAAGGAAAGCTCAAGGAGAGTGGGGGTATTTAGGGTGGCATGAGCAGCTGTTGACAGAGAAGCAAGAGCCTTTGGTCACCATAGCAACACTTGTATTGCCTACACTGGTGTGTCTCGGTGTTTACAGCTCATTTGTGCTATCCTCATTTTGATGAAGAAAAAGAAATGCCTTGCAGAGGCCTCTGAAATGACTACTAACTTGTTAAGGATTCTTTATTACTATTGAATAAATACACAAAAGCTATAATGGTTACTTTTTTTTTTTCGGGTAGTGAAATAGTGTTTATGCAAAAGCTTGTTAAGACATACTGTACACTCCCATAGAGATGTAATACTTTCAGTTCCTGTCAGTGGTGTAGACAATGGCTGCATTTGCGTAATGTCAACACAGCCAAAACACTTCCAAATGCTCTATTCATTATTCATTTAGGCGTTTATTATCAGACGTGCAGATAATTCACTCTCCGCTTCGCTTGGTATGCACTGGCCTAGATGTAAAACCACATAAATTTGTGAAGTTCTAACTGAGCAATGGGAAAGGTGGATTTTTATGTTGTTTGTGTGCTGCCTTCAGCATGAAGGGAAAAAAAAAAAAAAGCTTTGTGTCCCAGAATCTTCTCCACACAATGTACTTATTCGCCACCCACCCCCACAAAGCCATATACACAGGCATGCCCCACAGTGACTAGTTCTCGATACGCTTGTGTGATTGTATGTATGAAAGAAGCTTATCTGGAGACGCCAAATTAATAGCTTACCAGTAACCTGGTTATTTTGTCTTCAGTGTAGCTTGTCAGTAATCAGATTTATTTCCAGTTCCATGCTGTATGCTTTTAAACTAATCCGATATTGTAACATTTTAATATATGCAATAATTTGTTGTACTTGCATGACAAAATGATGCATCTGTCATCAGCCAAAATGACCAAAATCATTTAGGCAAGAATGTGCCTAGGTGTGGGCAGGTTGTTTCATGTAGTGGATAAAAAGCTGTTAAGAATGATTAGAGTAATATAGCACTTTTTATTTTTAAGGAATAAATATGCTACATTTTGACTTAACAGTAGTTAATAATTTTGTAACGTTTGAGAGAGATGGATGGATGATCTCATTTAGATGTTTTTACTAGAAATAATCAGTCATTTTAGCCCTCTTCTGTTATAAAATTAAAGCAGTTTTAGAGTGTACTCTTTGATGATGAAAATACAGATTCATCTTCTTTTGAGTCATATGCTCTGTTTATTAAAATAATTGATGTTTTGCTCTCTTATGGTTACAAATGTAGGGTCTGCGCTAATAGAGAAGACACCTGGGAATTTCCTTCTTTGAACACTATAATACTAGTTTGGTTTCAACTGAGAAAACTAAATGTCGCCCGTATGCAAGTGAGAGATGACATTTTTATTTGATGTTGACGAGTTTTGCATGAGGGTGGATCTTGGGTCCTGAATGGAAACAATTATGGTGGCTCCATCAGTGATCCTTAGTCTGTTGCCATTTTCCAATCATTTCCCAGGGAGAAACCCTCTTTTCCAGTGTCTCTCTTGCGAGTGCAAATTCACTCATATTGCTGTGTCTAATAAGGAGTTCAAATTTGACTTGTAATTTGCGAGGATCATAGGATTGGGTGTGTTTGATGAAGCTCTAGTGGGACTGAATGCGCTCATTAATGTGTTATGTGGGATTCATGGTATCATGTTTGTGTCCATTTGCAAAGGTATTTGGTTACACAGAGTGAAGGTGTATGGGTATACAACCTATGCAGACATGCTTGCATGTAGACTTCAAAAAGGAAAAAAAAAAAAGAAAAAGGCAGACAGAAGCTGCAGTGGTCACACAACTATGCCAGCTGCTTCAGCCTCATGACTCATCATGCTGAAAGATCTAGTAGCCCAGTCCTTGTAGTTCCAAGCATGGCCAACCATGGCTTGGAGAGCCTAAAGATTTTTTCTTTTCTTTTCCGCAACTCATTACTGTAACAGGTAATTTCACGTGTAAGATGCACTCATCCAAAGGTGTTGTAATGTGTGGGTGTAGTCACTGGTTGGAATGAAAAACCTGCAGACTTCCATTGCACTTGGCTGGCCACCCCTGGTAAACATTAAGTGTTTCCACCCATAGCAAGCATGGGAGAAGTGTTTCCCCTAGAGACCAAAGGCTACCATCCCCCATCATTTGCCGACCTACATTGACTGTCATTTAGTGAGTCACTGAGAAAGGCAAAGGACAATGCACAAATGGTTGTTGTTGTTGTGATTACCTGTGTGGGGATCATTATCACAATGCACCCCTCCACTGTCCCCTTTGCCCCCCCCCCCCCACCCCCCCACCCCCACCCCAGACTGCAGCCCAAACCAGAAGCTTCAAAGGCGGGTTTTACTCAGCAGAGCAGTTCAAGAGAAAATGGCTGCTGTTTCCAGGTCTTGTTTGCACATCTGTCAGGAGTTGACTGTTCAGGAGAAAATGGGGTCCGTGGTATGCAGGGTTTTTTTTTTAACATCGTTCTATTCCAGCCTGCATGTGTAGGAGATGCCTGTGTGTTTTTCTTTGCTGTATTATTATTATTATTATTATTTTTTTTTTTTTTTACAGCCAAATGTTGATGTTCAGAAAGCATTTGATTGGATTTTTAGTGAGGTTTTCACAGGAAAAGATCTAAGATTTCTGTACAAGGTATTATTCAATTTGCTGTGAATTTTTGTTTCTATCTATGCACATTTAAATCAACACATGCTGTTTTAAATGCTCAAATAGTTGCATTTAAACGGTTTCATATGTAATCCTTTCATTTTCCTTAAGGGGAATATCAATATTTTGTTGTTGCTCTGTTTTTGCACAGTTTAGAGCAGCTTGATATTTAAAACTCTTGGTTTATGTATTGAAGCAGGTTTCTGAGCTTTATAACCACCCCTTTTCCAAAAAAAAGTCTCTAATTTGAAATTTCACTTCATACAAATTAAGATTTGACCAGCTTTCATACTACTCTCCAGTCTTTCATCTGATATCCCTCTGTGGTCACAGTTCAAAATGTGAAGCTCAAAACAAGGAAGTTGGAAAAACGCTGTAACAGCATAGCATGACAATTTGAGTTCCCCCTCCCCCAACACTGCCACCTTCTGTGAATTGCATCATATGTTAGTCATGTCTGTTTCTTAGGAATGTACTAATTTATCGACAGAGCGTCTGTAGAGGGAAGTGTTAGGTCCTGACTATCCTTGGTCTTTCTGCAAAAAGAATAAAAAGGAAAAGAAAAGAGACATCTGTCCTTATATCTGACATCCAGTTTCATATTTCTTGTGAGTCTTTGAGTATCAGCTAGTACCTGCTATTTCTACATTCACATTATCTGCTATGATAAGATCAAATCCAAAGCTGTAGTACCTGGATAAATAAATCAACTATGCAGTAACTGGGCAGAAAAACATACTGGCAAAAGTCTAAGTTGTCTATTTCAACACTGAAAATATCTCGAAGCATTCAGCCACAGCATTGCTGGGCATTGTTGTCACGTTTTTTAGCCAGCAGCAGAGGCACAGTCCTGGCACAATATTGCTTTAGTATTGTGCTGTTGCTGCACAGAGCTAACCAGACCCGTGTCTACATGTTGCCACTGTGTCACTTGGGGACACTGTCAGATATGTGGAACTAGGGCAGGGCGATATGGCAAAAAATATTTATCACGATATAGATTTGAAAATTTGCGATAACGATATAACTGACGATATAATTGACGCAAAACAAAATACAACTCTACAACTTTTTTAGTGGAAAAAAACCCCATCAATTTGTTTTTGTTTAAACAAGCAGCTGTTTATTTTAACGTGCATTACAGCCACACAAAATTCAACAGTGGTTATCCTGTTATATACATGGTTATCCATAATCATGTATATCCACAAAACTTAAGAGGTGCTTTGTAACAAAAGTGCAGTGTGCAAAATCAATAAGTCAAATAATAATATTGCACAAACTCTTGAGTAAAAACAAAACAAACAAAAAACAGATAAATTATGCTACTGCTCCTGGAAGTTTTTCTACATTTCAAGTTTTAAGATTCTTTGTCAGAAACACTAACATGTTCACAGATGCAGGCTTAAGGGAGGACCTTTGACAAGTTACAACATTTCCACCTGTGCTGAACAACCTTTCAGATGCAGAGCTAGTTGCTGGAATGCAGAGGTATTTCCTAGCTAATCTGCTGATGTGGGGAAAGTTTACTGTGTGAACTTTCCACCACGAAAGAGGATCACACTCACTGTCTGCTGGTGGACTATTCACATAACATCTCAGTTCAGATGATAACCTCTCTGCAGTTACCTCCATCTTGCCACTAACTGGTCCCTTCAAAAAACTCCCGAGACTCTTCTTTTGCTTTTTAACAGCTCCCTGATTTGTTTGGTCACCAGTAGATGTATGAAGTGTTTCTGAAAAACCTGTGATACCCTGGTGTGGGACAAGATGCTCTAGTTCACTCATGACTTGAACTTTGATGGCTTTGCTTTCTCTCTCACTGAAATATTCTGTATGAAACCGTGGATCAAGGAAAGAAGCCATGTTAACAAGCCTCTCTGTGACACTGTCTGTGTAGCTTTTGTTCATGTAGTCAAGTATTGCTGTTTTGATGTCTTTGGTCAGCTCAGTGTCACCTTCTTTTACTTTTAACATGTCATTGTTAAACATCTGAAGAACAGGCTTAACACATGAAATGGTTACATACTCTTCAGCAGAGAAAGCATCTGTAAACTCTAGGAGTGGATTCAGTGCAGTGCTGACCGAGTCAAGCACTTCAATGTCTTGCCATGTCAACATGAGGTGCCTTGTGGTTTTATCAGCAGCTAAAACCTGTGTTATAGCTTTTTCTTGTTCCAGCAGCCGTTGGATCATTCTCTGCTTTGAACCCCAACGAGTGCAACATTCAGTTATGAGTTTGTGTTCTGGTAGGCCCAGTTCCTTTTGGGCAGCCTGCAGAGCTCGCTGGCGCTTCCAGCTATGGCCAAAAGCAGCAACAATCTTCTTTCCCACTCCAACTGCTCGTTCGATCCTTGGGTCCTTCACACTTCTTTCTAAAAGACATACATTTAAAAGGAAACACAGTTTCAACAGCACTATTAATGCGGTGTGGAATGTGACATTTAAGTTGTATAACACACAATTATTTACACACACATCTCTCTCTCTTATATATATATATATATATATATATATATAGATAGATAGATAGATAGATAGATAGAGATATATATATATATATATATATATATATATATATATATATCTATCTATCTATCTATCTATCTATCTATCTATCTTGCAGTACAACTACCCACATTCAGAGATTAATAACACAAACAGTATTATTACCATCATTTAAACTAATACAATAAGTTCTTAATCTGACGTTATAATTAACTTACCTATAGCAAAAAAAAAAACAAAAAAACGTACCTATTGCAATGTGCAGACGATGTCCGAAGCATGAAAGTCTGGTCCAGTTGTTGAGTGCGACGGCTTTCACAATGTTGGCCCCGTTGTCAGTCGTCACACACACTTGTTTTTCCTCCTGAAGATTCCACGAGCTGAGGAACTCTTTTAAGACTCTGGCTATATTTTCCCCAGTATGGTCCTCGGGGAAAAAACATGTTTCGAGGCACTTGTTTTGTAGCTTCCAGTCTTTGTCCACATAATGTATTGTGAGGCTCATGTAGGGGTCTGATGTTCGGCTTGACCACATGTCCGTGGTGGACGCAAAAAACTCCACCGAAGATAACGCATTTGACACCTCAGTACGGATCTCTTCATATAAAGCAGGCAAGGCGACTTTAGAGAAGTATTTCTTTGTGGGTAGCTTGTAGCGTGGATCGAACGTTTTAAGCATCTTTTTGAAACCTTCTCTTTCCACACTCTGAATAGGCATCATATCCCTGGCTAAACAATGTGTCACTGCATTAGTTAGCTCCCCCCAGCGTTTGTTACTTTTGTCATAAGGCATGGAGCTATTTAAAGCTACGTTGATTGTTTGTTGAGTCATCTTCTTTGGTCTTACCACCTCGCTAGTTGAAGCGGACAACTCTTCACGTGCTTTAATGGCTTTTTTGTACTCAGAGGAGTGCTTCTGCTTCAAATGATAAAATAGGTTTGTAGTGTTTCCTCCCTTCGCCGCGATGGCCCGCTTGCATGTTCTACAAAAAATTTTGCTTTGGTGGGTATCCGATGGACGAAAACCAAACCACTTCCACACCACCGAAGTTGCACCGTTTTTACTGACCAATTCTGGCTCACCCGCTTCATTCAAAGACGCGCCTTCGTCCGTGTCATCCTCCATTGCCGCCATACTTTTTCTGCCATGTGCGTATGAAAACAAAGGCACTGCGCATGCGCATTTTGCCCACATTCTATCGCGATATTTCATTTTCCTATCGTTGCCAAACTTTATACCGGTATTATCGTGAACGGTATAATATGGCCCAGCCCTATGTGGAACAGCCAGTAATGTGTGCTACTTTGTTCAGTTTTGGCTCTTGTTGGTTCTCTGGCTTTCGCTCTGTTGCAGAGAAGACACAATTTATAATTTAAACGTATAGACTGTTCTCTGCAGCCATTGTTTATGTTTTTAATGTGTGCTTCTTATTTATGTATTCATTTGTAATTTTGTGATTCTTCTTCTTTGTGGTGCACACTCACCACTCACACTTTCCTATTTTAATCAGCTTTTCAACCAGTTTGCTTTAAACCTGCTGTAATCTTGTAATGTCATCAGTCAGGCAACATACTGTTGGCTTTCTGAAGGACTGCACTCCAGCATCTGCGTTGGTTTCAATCCAGTAATTATGTTATCTGTGTAGCCGTAGAGCTACACTCGACATCCACGCACGACCATAAATTGAGCAGAAATCAGAGCTGAATTGAGGTCTGGGTCATAGTGTGCTGGTATACAGGGATATGCACATGAATTCAGATTAGCACATCGCTTCGCATTAACATATCATGAATTCAGAAACAATAACATGCTATGTGAACACTAAGGAGGCATTAAGCAGGCTTTGTTTGGTTTAGTGTGATGGTCAAAGGTGGATTATGAGGGTGTCGTCTTAGAGGCAGTATAGAAAGAAAAGAAAGAAAGAAAGAAAGTGTACTTTATTGGTCCCCGTGGGGAAAATCCCTCTCTGCATTTAACCCATTCACTCAGTGAAGCAGTGGGCAGCCATTGGGCGCCCGGGGAGAGTGGCTGCAGGGGTATAGTGAGAGTGGCTGCAGTGAGCCTGAGGGATGCTCATAATTGACCCATTAGGTGATTTTTATCAACTCTAGCAATTTTTATTTTTATTTTTTGCTTTGCAGTCACATGTTTTCCATTTGACAGAGTTGATACGATTGTAGAGCTATATTTTTCTTCCGCCTGTAAATGGTGTCAATATCACCATGCAGGCATGTTCGTTGTGATGAGGTTTTATTTTTTTTGTCCGTTTTAATACAGTCTCTAAGACGAAGTGAAGACAGGAAACTCTTAAGATGATAATGGTAGCTTAATATAGAAAACAGATGGGTATTTCTGTAACTGTTGCTCACACGCTGATTTGTATTTCAGATGCGTCATCTGATTTCTCGTATGTGTATTTGCCACATGAAGACTGGTTTTGCTGGAGTGCAATTTGCTGCTTTGTTTCCGTTGATTGACAGGACATTAATCAAATCTGCCAGCTGAGAGACTGAAAGCATTTCACAAAGTAGGGTTACGTGTTTCATTGTTGAGTATTTTTCTCTTACCTGTGCAATAAGTGACATGAATCAGATTTCTATTTCAAACTGAGCCGTGTGGTTTACGATCAACAATGTGTTTGATTTTATTTGCATGTTGCTAAGCACATTAGACAGCCCTCTAATAAGTCCTACAAATCCTACGATCCTGTAAGCGTACAATCAGTTTGGATGTCTCATGTTTTTCTTCTGTGCTTATCTGAGTTCATCTGAACTGATAAACCTTTGCAGGACAGAGGTTGGCATCTTCTCTGGTTAGGCCCAGTGTTTAGTCAAAGGAGTCTTGAATGCACAGCGTGTTGTGTAATGGACGGTTGCATCATGTGCCCATCTGATAGAGGCTTTATTGGTGCTGCTGATGAGACCAGCATCTCTCTCTCTAGACTCCCATTTGATGATGTTTCCAGTTGTTTGGTATGTAGCTATAGAGGCCCTGGGAGCAGTGGCTGAACGCTTTGATGTGGCTAGTCTGTCTTAGTCCCATATGTAAGCTAATTAGCTAAAGGGGAAACATGAGGGCTGTGGGCCAGAACTGGGTACATCGATGAAGGTAGACAAGCTTAGCATTGTTTATTCTTTGGAAGAAGAGGGTAAAAGAACTCTTACCTTGAGTGAAATGTGTCTGTCATTATCATATGCTTCAGCAATCGATGAAATGAGAATAAAACTGTTGTCCATGTAATGCTTCTGACATTCAGGTGTATGTTTTGCAGTTGCGAGCGTCTTTGCTCCGAGTATAATGACATAGTCTTTTATGTTCAAAAATATAAAAGAAGCTTGCTGCACTAGTTAGAGGTAGCTATTATTCCAGTCCTCGGCATCTCTATGGGGCTACAACAAAGGTAGACCCAATTTGAAAGAATATACCAAGGTGAAAGAGTGAATAATTCATGTTGAGTAAAATGTTCAAGCCCTCTGGCTTTATGCCCACTGGTAATTGGGACAACACCGCTCTGTCTATTTTGCTCGATCTCTCTTGTTGCTATGCTACCGAAGGGAATCTTGAGTGGGCCTGGATAGTGTATGGAATGAAAGTTGGACAGCCATGCAGTCTTCATAGCTGACAGCATCCCTTTATGTCTCTTTATGGTGAAATGTCCATCTGTTTACTTCTTATTGGGAGAGCAGGAAATGGTTAGATGTGTGTCTTTGTGCATTCCCAGGTTTAATTTGGTTCCTTTGCTTTGTTGTCTGCTGCTCTGACATTTTCGTTCTTGTGGTGTTTACTATAAATTTGTGTGTGTTTACATTGTTTCTGTGGGTGTATATACAAGGTTTTTTTCCAGCTTCATTTACTCTGTTCTTGTAAAGCATGTGGGAGATTATGAACAGTACAGCAACCAAAAATTGTTAGAATTAACAATGTTACTCCATTTTGATTTAATTGTTAACGTAAGTACTGTTATTAAATACTTGTATTTGTTTAAACTGGAAGGTTAGGTGGGCTGCTATGATTAATTTTAAGTCACTAGATGGGCAGTAGAGTCATGCTTGATATCCTAAAATCAAAGCTTATTCCATCTACTTGCTTTTTGTTCTGAATGTAGATTTTTGGGAGGAACTAATCCAGCGCTTAACAACATCAGAGGATCGAGTCATGCAGCAGTGGTTAAGACCAGAGTGTGAATGAACTAACAGGAAGTGGAAGTGAGGGCTTTCCCGTGCGTGTGTTTGTTTGTCTGCGCATAGCTGTATCACTATGCAAAGACACATTGTGTAACTATTTTTACCAGTAGGAGATGCCAAATGGCATTCGGGTCAATAAAACTATGGATTTGTAAATGTCACATGCCAGAGCACAGACCTAAATATTAATCTCAGATCCCAATCTTGATCTCTTCTCAGGAGTGAGCTCAGCCTTCCAACATACCGCCTCCTTTCACTGGGCTAAGATGAGTATTACCAGCGACGAAGTGAACTTCTTGGTCTACAGATATCTCCAAGAGTCAGGTTTGCCTCTCAAATGTCTTTTTTTTTTTTTTCTTCTTTGTAAATTTAGGATGTAAGCACCATGTGAAAACACAGTGTTGCATTGCTCTTGATATATCAGCATGCTATTATACTCAGGGATCTGAATTTAAAGGATCTGGATCAGTCCCGAAACCCTAGCTGTTGTCTTTTATTACTGTTTATTGAGACTGTCTGAAGCCATCTGGCAGTGTACAAGCTACTAGCAGCTCTGAGAGGTCAACACTGAAAATTGGCATGCCTTATTGTACTCTCAAATGTCATGCTTGTTATTCCATTTTGTTGTTGTATTCAATTACTCTTAGCTTTGATTGGATCAGACAAGACTTTTCTTTGAATATTTGTGTTGTGTTTGTGCACATCTTGTGCTTGGCACTCTGCTGTTAATGAATGTGAATGGTGTTTTGTTTTCAGGTTTCTCCCACTCAGCATTCACCTTTGGCATTGAGAGCCACATCAGCCAATCCAACATCAATGGAACACTAGTGCCCCCTGCTGCTCTCATCTCTATCCTGCAGAAAGGACTCCAGTATGTGGAGGCAGAAATCAGCATTAATGAGGTGAGGGCTGGGACCTGCTGTTACTGACTCCCACAGATGTCTTCTGTTGCTTAATGATACAAAGACAGACTTTGATCTTGATGCCGACTCGCTAGGGTAACTGCAAGTGCTTATTCCCCCCCCCCCACACACATTTACGTCGTCTTGTACTGGAAGAAGCCCTGAAGTGTGTTTGTATTAGGCTGCCAATTAGGAAGCACTCTTCACCTTTGTAATTGACGATTATCAGGGAAACGAGACGAGTCACTAATTAAAAACCACACCCCTCCACCATGCGTTCTTAACTCCTCTTGTGATGACAGGACGGCACGGTCTTTGACGGTCGACCGATTGAGTCACTGTCGCTCATTGACGCGGTGATGCCAGATGTGGTGCAGACGCGGCAGCAGGCCTTCCGCGACAGACTAGCCCAGCAGCAGACCACCTGTACCATAACAGCTTCAACCTCTGGAATCCAGTCCAATGCGCCAAAAAATGGAGAAGCCACTGTCAATGGCGAGGAGAATGGTACTCACAACATGAGTAAGTTGAACATTAATATCGTTGGTCGCAGCTTACAGTCACTACATTTTGTCTCTTAACTTTAACCCAAATATCTGAGTCATGACAGAAATGGTGACTCATGTAATACATTTCTGAGATCTGTTAATGTGACCTCATTGTGTTACAGATGTGTGTCAAGCTCACAGTCAGTTACTGTATATTCAGTTATGTCTGTAGCAGTGATAGCCATTTTCCATTGCCCAACATGTGTGAAGTAATATATGATGCATAGGTCAGAGTCTTCTTACTGGAATATAACAGCTTGAGAGTTGCTTTTAAAATTAGAGATGTCATAGTAGTTGAAGCACATCAATATATACTTTAGTTGACTTTTTTGAATAGATTACTGATTTTCTTTGTTGGCCCCCTGTTGCTTGAAAAGTAATATATTCACCTCCTTTGACAATTGTCTAAACTAAATACTGTAAACATTAATGGTAAATCTACACAATGCTTAAAACTTGCTGAGAATTGTAGGCAAATCTGTGTTTTGCATGTATGTTAATGTACATAAAATATGTATCTGTCCACTCCTCAGATAACCACAGTGAGCCTATGGAGATGGATGTGGATGTTGAGATACCAGCCAGTAAAGCTACAGTACTCAGAGGCCACGAGTCTGAAGTTTTCATCTGCGCCTGGAACCCTGTCAGCGATCTGTTGGCCTCAGGGTCAGTCTCTGTCTGTGCTGAAACACATCTTAATTCATCCTGCATGAATCGTACTGTATTGTATTTACGCTGTGGTGTAAGACATCTAGCTTTATAAAAAAACACTGCTGATAGGTTGTATTTCCACAATCATTTGACCGCCTCCTGTTATGTTGGTTGGTTCAGTTCGGGGGACTCCACTGCCAGGATCTGGAACCTGAACGAGAATAATAACTCGATCTCCACCCAGCTGGTGCTGCGCCACTGTATCCGAGAAGGTGGCCAGGATGTCCCCAGCAACAAAGATGTCACCTCCCTAGACTGGAATGTAGGTTTCAGATCATACATCACATCTTTCCTCTCGTACCTTTACCATCTGGTAAACAGGCAGTGCCGTCAGGTAACAGTTCTGTTATGTTGTCGTCCAACAGAGCGATGGGACTCTCCTGGCAACAGGCTCGTATGATGGATTTGCCAGGATATGGACAAAGGATGGTATGTCCTCCATCATTGTCACACATTGTTGTTTCTTTTGCCATTAGATTTTTATTTTTTGACATTGTTGATGTGAAAAATGTAACCTTCGTGACAATTTTGTGAGGGATCTTTTCTAAGAGAAACTGATATTACTCTTATCCATTAGGAAATCTGGCAAGCACATTGGGTCAACATAAAGGGCCCATATTTGCACTCAAGTGGAACAAGAAGGGGAACTGTATTCTCAGCGCTGGTGTAGATAAGGTACTCCTAAAGATCCCCAGGCGTGGATTTGTCTTTCACTAATAATATCCTTGTGTTTTGGGGGGTTTTGTTTGCTTTTTTTGTTTCAAACCAGCCTTTTTTTGCTCATCAGACAAAGACTAAATCTCTGACATATCATTTTCTCATATCCATAGCCTAAAATTCTTAACAGTATTAAAAACAGGGAAAGAAGCCTGAAATTTTTGGCTCCCACATTAAATTTTCTTATCTGTCTTTTACGATTAATTTGTCTTTTTTATAGCACAACAGACATTTAATCAAATGGAATGGAGTAAAACTTTACCAAGAAAGGTTAAGCAAACTGAGTCGGTGACATTAACTGCAGATGGGTTTATGGACCATCGAACGACAGATGAGGCATGTGCATTTGTGCAGAAAAGTTGAGCTTGTGTTTTAAAATGCAATTGTAACTTTTCCAGACGACAATCATTTGGGACGCACACACAGGAGAAGCCAAACAGCAGTTCCCTTTCCACTCAGGTAAAGCGAATTCATGTATCCAGATAAATGACTGTTATAGATAATGAATATGATACAAAGTGACTGCTGCTCAGTTGCGATCGTGCAACCCTAATGAGTATGGATTTGTGCACAGCCCCAGCACTGGATGTTGACTGGCAGAACAACACCACGTTTGCCTCTTGCAGCACAGACATGTGCATCCACGTATGTCGACTTGGCAGCGACCGCCCCCTCAAGACTTTCCAGGGCCACACGGTGAGCAGCTTTTCTGACCCCATCTCTCTCTCACACTAACTTTAGTTCTACCTCAACATACATGCTAATGAGCGTTGTTTTGCAGAATGAAGTTAATGCCATTAAGTGGGACCCATCAGGTATGCTGCTTGCCTCCTGCTCGGATGACATGACCTTAAAGGTAAGACCAGTCTCCGGTCTTGGAGGTTAAAGAAAACAAACACATTGATTTGTATTCATACATACTTTGCTCTTGCCATTCCCCTCACGTGCAGATTTGGAGTATGAAGCAGGAGTCATGTGTCCATGACCTCCAGGCTCACAGTAAAGAAATCTACACTATCAAGTGGAGCCCCACAGGCCCCAGCACAAATAACCCCAACGCCAACATCATGCTTGCCAGGTAGGAGATTGACTATATATAACTCTCATTCAATACCGATCACACGGGTCAACTTTTAATGAAGTCCTGGCTTGTTGTGTTCACTATGAGCTGTGTGTATGTTGAACCTTATAGATGTGTTTGCGAAGGCCACAAGCCCCGATGCTTCTTGATGATAAGAAACTATGTCTCATTCTGCATTTACTTTAGTCTTCAGTAAATTTAGAGTTTGATATAACAGGCAATGTGAAATAGGTTAGGACATGGCCTTTAAAAACTGAAATGATGCAAATGGGTAGCTTTCAATAATGGAATTTTTTTTTCCCGTGTCTTCCTTTGCAATATAAAGCAGTGGAAATAAAAACGAGCATTTATTGAAGAAACTGATTATTAGGATGCTTTGATGCTGCTTAACCATCTGATTCCTATCCTCTGTTCTCCACACAGCGCTTCTTTTGACTCTACAGTGCGACTGTGGGATGTTGAACGAGGAGTTTGTATTCATACACTGACCAGGCACCAGGAACCGGTCTACAGCGTGGCCTTCAGCCCTGATGGCAAACACCTAGCCAGCGGCTCCTTTGATAAATGTGTCCACATTTGGAATACTACGGTAAGAGCCGGACTGGAATTTATACTGTGCCAAACGACAGAGAAGAGACAATTAATTGTCATTTGTTTGTGGCTTTGTTTCAGACTGGAGCCTTGGTGCACAGCTACAGGGGTACTGGCGGCATCTTCGAGGTGTGCTGGAACAGCACCGGAGACAAAGTTGGTGCCAGTGCCTCAGACGGCTCGGTAAGCTGTTTTGATTTTAGTTTTAATTTCAAATAAAACAAAAATGTCAGAAAGCTCTCACGACCAATATTTGAAGAACAGCGAGTAAAAATGCAGACTTGAAATGTAATATTAAAGCTATCTAATTTTTATTTATTTATTTTGACATTCTAGGTTTGTGTTCTCGATCTCCGAAAATAGCCCACTTGATGATTAATCCTGGATTGTGGAGAAAAATGCCTTCTCCTGCCATCAGCAAACACACACTCATTGCTCAAGAAAGGCTGTAAAGGTGAACTGAATGAAAACTCTCACCGGAATAAAACCAGATCACTGCAGCGGTTTTAACTCCAACTGAATTCAGCGCACCCTCCAGTCGATGTGTGTATTTTATGAGAAGCCTGTTTGAGACATAGCGGAAGCTGGCTAAGAGATTCCCCTAGACTGGACACAACTCGCTGGGTGCATCCATGTATTAAAATGGTTCCTTATGATGAAGTGCTGCGATCCCCACGGGCCACTGGTCCACCGTTTTCGGGTTGTGAGGGTAGAAACACGGATGAGCCGAGATATATAAAGACAAAAGTGTTATTGAGACACTGGTGTTTGGCTGTGAGAGGAAACAAATTGCGAGGAACTTCATGTCGTAATGAAGTAACACAACGAAAGTAGCTGATACTGAAAACTGAAGCACTGCTGCTGTCTGTTGACACAGTGCTTAATTTCTCCCCAGTGGAGAAACGTTTGTTTCAAGAGTAATTCTTCCTTTTCTTTTCTTTTTTCCTTTGTTCCTCCGTCTTTTCTTTTTTTGTATCTATTTTCCACAGATGGATTTTTGAAAATCAAACTGAATGTGCCGCTATGAGGTAGTTCTTAGCTCCTTTTTAACATCAGGTTCAACAACACAAAAGGAAAGGCCTGCCAAGAAATTGTCCTAACTTCCAAAAATGACCTGTTCGATTCAGTCGTCAGAAAACGTCATTCTGTGGACAAGATGTGAAAAGTGTGCTTTATACAGAGAATTATCTGCCACTCTAGATGTAAATTTAAAGAATGTAAAGATGTAAATTAGATTCATACACAGACTTATATACTGTGTATATATGTTTATATACAGCACACTTTATTGCAATCCTGTAGGGGCTTTTTAATGGCTAGAGCTATCAGATCTTTGCTGATAATTCAAGACAAGACCACTCTTTAAATGAAGTGCATATCTCATGAGCTTCTTATGTTGCAGCCTTTCTGAAATCTGCCAGTCGTATCCATTTGATCGAGCTTACTTTTCGTTAAGTGAATCACAGAAAAAACATCAAGGAAAATGGCTTGAGCATTGTTGTTCTTCTCTGCTGATCACTAAAAGCCATGGAGGAAATGTACACCGCATCATCTGCATTTGGGAAGTTCTCTTGTTAAAGATTTTAGCAGTCATCACTATCCTACTTAGCCTGCTGCTTTTATTTCTGTTTTGTGTGTAAAACAAGTCATCACGGGACTCACAAACCTGTAACTGCCAAGCAGACAAGCAAGGAAAGTTTCTGCAGCTTGTTTTATTATTAGCATGGTTCCTCTCTGGCACTTTTCCTCTGATCAGCCTACTGAAAATTCTGATCATTTGACCAGGAGGTGGATTTTATGCAAAAGCCTTGCTGTTGTTTAAATTTTTTTTTCAGGTGTGCTGAGCTTGAAATGTGTTGTGAGCAGTATGTCTGCCTGCTTGGATGTAAAGTAAAAGTATCTTCAAGCGAACCTGCTACCACTTTGATTTGCCTTTTTAGCTTTTAATATTTTTTTAAATTTCATTTTATTGTTTGATTTTATTTGTTTTTGTCTCACTTTTTGTCAGCTTCAGCAGGAGCAACATGAAGTGCACTTTTGTATCGGTGGGCTCAGAAAAAAAATCACATTTTGCTGAAAGTCAAGGTCCAACTATTTGTTTTTATTTTTTTGTTTTTTTTTTTTATGTCACAATTGGATACTAATGGGTGTTTAATTTTTTTTTTGACTACTTTTTTTTTTAATTTGCTAAGAGCCATTATTGTCTGTGTCAGACTGAGCATTGGGCTGTAGGTCAGTGGCCATTCTTGGCATGCTAAGGAGCCCAATATGGAATAAGCGCTGTGACGGCTACTATCTTTTTCACCCTGATCCAGGGTCTGTCACCTGTTTCCAAGAAAAAAAAAACATTGAAGTCATTCAGTGTCTCAAATAAATTACTCTATTTTGATAACAGAACTCAAGCCTTTGTCTTGAATTGTGTGTTTTCCCCCTTTTTTCTTGAGCTCATTAACATGTTGTAGATTTGGGGAAAAATTGAAAGGTTTTTGAGTCAAAAGTGTAAAAGATATTTAGATATTTAATATAGCATGAAATACATGTGTGTAAAAATACAACATGGACACCTGGCAATACAATAACTTTGTTTTAAGATTAGTTATTTAGCTTATTTCATTTTGTGGGGCTTTTACAGCTTAATGAAAATGATTCTTGTCACAAAATCAGTGTATGCAATTTAAAGAATTTGAAGAAATGCTTCTTCAAGCACTTAAAGTACTTTTAAAGGTCAGCCGTGTTCATTCTGGGACTGTTGAGTTGATGGGTCTGAAACGTAGCACTTTTGTTTTTTTCTTTTTATGGAAAGGGATTTAAAAAAAAAAAAAAAAAAAAGGATTGGACTCAGGAATGAGGCTTAGTCTGTCATACCAAATAATGAAACTCATGACCAGTTCAAATCTCAGCAGGAAAACAAAGGCTTAATGGGAGACCATCTACAAAAAAAGTGACCACAAAAGCAATGCGGTGCAGCAAAGTGGAGGAAGGTGGTTTGTGGACGACCCCAGTTAGTGCCTCACAGAGTTCTCCAAGGATTCTCCGTCTGCGTCTACATCCTCATAGTCTTGTAGCTCGCTGGAAATGTGGATTTCAACTGTACTAGGCTCTGAACCTAGCAAGACAAAATAGGGGTAGATTACTTGGTGCTTCTGCGCATTACACCAACTCAGCTTCTCAAAACTGCGTATTTGTGTTAACATATATCTTTCCATGCAGCTTTTAATGTGGAAATGATGATTTGTGGTTTTTAAATGCATTAAAAAAAAAACATGGTCTATAAACAAGAATGGGGGGAAAAAACATATTCTTTCAAAGATTAACTTTATTTTTTAATATACTTAACATGTCAGGGACACTGGTGGTACAAAGCACTGAAAGGATTTTGTCCATGAGGTGTACGGTGCACAATTGTCACTCAGGGATAAAATTAACATGAATATGCTGCAAATGCACATAAGTGTTGAGCTACAGTACATATAGATATAACTGGGAGTTGTTTCCACGATATTCAAAAGGACTCAGCATATAAAGTTTGAATTTTCACAATGAAAAATTAGCTGAACTTTAAAACAGCTTTTGAGGGACTATAGCGTTATAATCTCTTCAAATTATAAGTTAGAATTGCTGCTATATTATGCACTGATGTCAAATTATAGACCAATTTGTGTTGCTGTACTTGATACAATTTATATATATTTTTTTAATAAGCTGGTGCAGCTTAATGGATGCTTAGCATAAATTGAAAATTGTGTTATCACAGCTTGTCCAGCAGAGCAGCTTCAATTCCTTTTTGCAGTTTTCACATCCTTTTTTTTAGCGCATGTGGCAGAGAATGAATCACAGAGCAGATGTGAAGCAGTGCGTCACAGTAAGTTGCAAACGTGTTTGTGAAATACATTGCTGGAAAGTCAAAGAATGAACTCGTCATTTTCTTTTTTCGATGTAATCTGCATACTACATCGAACGCTTTAGGTACGCCTCACTTGTACGGGGTTGGACCCTCTCTTGCCTTCAGAGCTGCCTTAATTCTTCATGCAAGGAATCAACAAGGTGCTGGAAACATCGCTCAGATTCTGCTTCATATTGCCATGATAGCATCGCACAGTTGCAGCAGATTTGTTAGCTCCACATCCATAATGCAAATCTGTTCCACCAGATCCCAAAGGTGCTCTATTGGATTAAGATCTGGTGACTTTGGAGGCCATTTGAGTACAGTGAACTCCTTGTCGTGTTCGAGAAATCAGTTTGAGAAATCTGAGTCTTGACAGGAAGCGTGGGGATGGAGGCAACCGTGAGAAGATGGGTACACTGTGGTCATGATCAGATGAACATTGTCAGCAACAATACTCGGGCAGGCTGTGGCATTTAAACGCTTAGTGAATAATAAGGGGGGCAAAATGTGACACAAAAATATGCCACACACCATTACATCACCTGAGCTTTGATACAAGTTAGGATTGATCCATGCTTTCATGTTGTTCATGCCAAATCCCAGCTTTTCTGAATCATCAGACCAGGCAACTTCATTATTTTTAAATTTAAAAATACATCTTCTATTGTGGTGAGCCTCTGCAAACTGTAGCCTCACTTTCCTGTTCTTAGTTGACAGGAGTGGCACCAAAGTCTATTCTTCTGCTGTGGTAGCCCCTCTGCTTCCAGGTTTGATGTGTTCTCTTCTGCCATAGTTATTTTGAGTTACTGTTCCCTCCCTATCAGCTTGAAGGAGTCACTCTTCTATGACTGCTGGCATTAAGAAGGCATTTTCATACAGAGAAGTGCTGCTTACTGAATATTTTCTCTCTTTTGGACATTAAACCCTAGAGATGGTTGTGTGGGAAAATGCCAGAAGGTCAGCAGTTTCTCAGACCAACCCCTTTGGCTCCTACAATAATGCCGTGTTCAGAGTTACTTAAATCACCTTTCTTCCCCATTCTGATGCTTGAACTTCAGCATATCATCTTAATAATGTCTGGATGCCTAAATGTATTGATTTTCTGTCATGTGATTGGTTGATTCGATATTTACATCAAGCAGTTAAACAGGCGTACCTAATAAAGTGGCTGTTGAAAGTATATATGCAGAATCTAATCTCCTTATTTTTCCTGGCTAAAAGTCAGTATCAGACAGAGTGATGTATTCTACCTGTTTTTCTTTCTTATTGGCTTCCACTGCTCTCTGTTTATTATCTGCACTTAATGCGCTGTGTGATAGCTTGGCACCAGAGTAGCACCTTGAAAAACTGCAGCTGATGAAATTACACAGCATGTCAGTCATCTATAAATAAAGCAACACATTCAGAGCGATAGCAGCAAAGTTCTAATCACTTTAGTTCATTCTCCACAGAAAATCTTTTAACTTCCTGTGCTCTGCAGTTTCCCATTGCTGTTGCATTCAGTACAAATCAAAAAGAAGAAATGAAGACAATTGTGGAGGGTGTTGCGTAACGTCACAACATGATTCATGGTTCCACCCAGTAAGCGTCAGCTACAGTACAGCAGTACAATATAAAATTCTATTTAAAATGAATCACAGCGAGCTTTATGTTTGCTTTAGTGGCTCTCTACTGTGACTAGGCCATTGCAACACCTTGATAAAGCTCATTTATTTTTAAAAAAGACAAAACAAAACATAACAGTATTCAGATCTCAAAGAAAATACTAAACCGTGCTTCATATTAAGGGGAGGTAGCCCATACAGTATATGATGCTGATATCTTTTTAGCATCACCAGCCCTGATATACTGGCGAGCTGCTACCACCATTGACATGCCGTTTACCTTCTGAGAGGACGCTGATGGCATCAGAGTGGTGTTGCCCGTTTCCCATCATGTTCTTCTGTGATTCCTGGACGTGACTCTGGTAAAGCAGAGTAGTTCCCACCACAGGGTTATGGGAAGTCATGTTAGCTGCTGAAGTAGAGACAGAGTCCCAGACCAGCTCCCTCCTCTGCTGCAGGCTGAAGTCAATGTCAAAGCCTGTCCAGCCATGAAAGGCCAGGGTGTTAAGGAAAGCCTGCATGGGGTTCAGTATACCCTGAAAGAGTGGAATATAAAGGTTTTCAAGGGATTGCATGCAGGTTAAAGTAGCGTGCTGTACGCTGGTTTCCTGTTAAAACCCACCATGATAAACCATGTGATGAGCGCTGTGTTCCTGATATTCCTCAAACTATTGTCACTGATGTCTATCTGCATCTCCAGGTAGAAGAGGAGGCTCTCATTAATGATGTTGGGAACCCAGCTAAAACATCGGAGAAGAAAAAACCCCCACATCTTATTACAAGAACATTAAAATGTTAATGATGTTTCTTATTTACAAATCATTGAAAAGACCTAATGGTTAGGTATAAAAAGTTTGAAATCACAAATAATTGTTTTGCATGTTTTGGCCTATTTACTGAAATTGAAATATTGAAATCTTTAAGCAGGCTTGGCTTTAGTTTCTGTGACTGTGTGAGTTTTAAAAATCAATTTGCCCTCAGGTTCATCCTCATAAACACAAAATTTAATGCAGTTAAATTTAAGTTATTAAAAGAATACTGGATTAATAACTTCTCGACCTAGCCTCCGAAATATAACCTGGCCTTTCTTACAGTGTGAAGTTGCCAAAAAACTTGCCAAGACTGATAATTTGCTGTCAGTGGAAAGAATTAGTCTGGATCACCCATCCATAAAACTACAACGTTTTTTACATTCTGGTTTTTAAACCGGTTAAACCTTAGGCAGTATATAAAAGACAGGCATACAGTCATGGGAAAAAGGTTTCTCATTATTTTATGCAGTCCTGTGGAAAAATAAGTGCACCCCACGATTCAATAGCTTGTAGAAACACCTTTAGCAACAATAACTTGAAGTAATTGTTTTCTGTATGACCTTTGCAGTCTCTCACATCAGTGTGGAGGAATTTCAACCCCATCTTCTTTACATCATTGCTTCAATTCATTGAGGTTTGTAGGCATTTGTTTATGCACAGCTCTCTTAATGTGTTGCCACAGCATTTCAGCACTGACGTCTGGAATTTGACCGGGCCATCACAACACTTTTCTTTTTTAACTGTTCTGTTTTAGATTTTTTCAGCCAAACTTCAGTATGACAGATGGCCTTACATTTCACTCATTTCACAGACATTTTAATATTATGATATTTAGAGGAGTTCATGAACATTTGCCATGCTAAATGAGGCCTGTAGAGTCCGATATCTAGCTAATGGGTTGTTTGCAATTAATCTGAGCATTGCATTGGGTCTGTATTTTGAATTTATTGGGGAATTGTGGCATTGTTTACACACACCTGGATGCTTCAGCCCAGCAAGCTACCAAAACGTCACAGAATAAACTTCACAGGTTATTCACAGGGTGTCGTTCGAGAGTTGGGGCTTTCTCCCAATTATTGTAGGATCTTTACTTTGAAACAGCTGTTGTTAGTGATTTGATGCTGCATAATAACATTGAATTGAACTGAATTAACAGTGGAAACACTCAGGTTGTTCTTAAAGTTCAGTGGACTCTTTGCCATTTTGTTTTGTACATAGTCACCATGAAACTGGGTTAGGTTTGAGAGGTGGAGCTGAATGAGAAATTGAGGACACGTCACACTGATATGGTAACAACTTCTAAACCACTTGGCAGCTGCACTCTATAATTGTCCATTTTTAATCCAAACAGTACCATGATTTTATAAAATGATGCTATTTTGTGTTAAAAGAGACATGAAAAAAGCAAACGGGACCAGAAACTCTTTAGCAAAGTGTTCACTCAGCTCAGAAATCAAGTGAGATTTTTCTGTATTATACGGTGCGGTTCATGGGTCAAACAAAGGTGATTTAACATGTGGATAGATTCATTTTGTTTCATCTTATCAGTGCATTTTCTGTCTATGTTAACAGGCTGCCGGCTCGTAGCACTAGATTTATATTTACTACATAGCAAGAAGCACTTATTTCCTTCCCAAAACTAGTTCTTAACTTACCAAATAAAGAACACCAGCATAATTTTAAAGAAGCGTATTTTTATCTCATTCGCCAGCCGCCTCTCATTTTCCGTATAGATTCCTTGTCGTCCTTTCAGCAAAGATGTCACTAGGCGAGAGAGATGAGAAAGCATCTTATTTCCCCTCATTTACATGTGTAAGAAGTTGCATTTGTCAGAGAAATTCGAGAGCGAGGAACTCACCAGTAGATACGGTCCGATTAAAAAACACAGGGTTGGCTATGAGAACGAGCAGCATCGGTGCGTATGTGGTGACATAGTGAGGAATAGCATGTTGGAGGCCCTGCTCACAGCTGGGAGAAGAAAAAAAACATGAGAAATAGTTCATTCAGCATCAAAAATCAACTTTGTGATAGTTAACAGAATTATTGTAATATTTCTCTACGTCAGAAAATGCTGTACTTAACACTTAATAAAAGCCATACAACAGCAGACTTTTTCTATGGAAATAATGACGTTTTTTAAGACATGGTTAGAACCACTGATATGTTTGATAAGTTCTCTGCTGTTATGTTATTGTGGCTGTTAATATGTGAACACGAAAATGTTAATTTTCTATTTTTCCACCAACGGATGCTTAAATGTGCCTGTCAGCAGGACAGCAGTCAGTGGTATCTTACTCAGAAATAGATGGATAGTACAGCATGGCCACTCCTTCAACACACAGCAGCACAGCCAGGCCCCATGTAATCATGTGGTAGAGTATAATGGTGCTGTTGGGGGAGAAGAAAAAACCAAAGTCATGAGACCAAGCTCACACTACATGTTGTCGTTCTTTATCTTGAGGATATTTTCCCCCCATTTATTTGTTGTACAAAATGCAATTGAATAAGACTGAGTGGGGAGAGAAGTACGAGAGGCTTGTAAAACTCAGACTATAGCAACAATAGACAGCATGGAAACCTGCACCTTTAGTTTAGAATAAAAGAGTTGATTCAAACCAGTTTTATCTTGTGAAAACCAAAATATAAAAATACAGGTGGCAGTTGAGCATTGTGAGAGAAAAATATTTCACACTCTGCTTGGTAAAAATATACTGCTTCAACTTGCATCCTATCAGAGGAGAAGCTAAGGTGATAATGAATTGCGAATGGAAGGTGAAGTGGGGGGAACCTGATTCCCGCAGATGTTTTCACCACCAGGAAGACGTCAACCGCATAACAAAAGGTCCACCAGAAAGAAGCGCTAAAAAACAACTGGATCCACATCTGCAACACATAAATTGCATGCCTTACACTTATTTTACAGATCATAATAACTGATAAAGATGTGTTGTTTACTTGGCTTATCAGCTATTTGTGTCATGTGTGATGATGCATTAAACAAAATGACCTCTTCTGTGCGTGAAGTGAATATTATTGGAACGAACAAATCTAAGTGTATTTTTCTATAATAATTTTTCTAATGTAAAAGTTATTGCTATCCTTTTGTCTTAATAACTACACATCTCTGCTTTCAACATCTGTGTTATCAAGGCATATATAAGTCTATCTCACTATTGCAAAAAAATACATACTGCGCTGCCTACGCAGAAGACTTCTGGCCAGACATCAGTGTTGTTGACTACTGAGATGTGGTCGACGATGTTTGGCAGACCTAGCCACACAGATGATCTTACAATGACACCTGCAAGAAGGAAACAGTGCATGATATTTAATTGTAGCTGCTGAGGAGGAAATCCCGCTTTGCAAGCAAATATAATTAAGGCGAAAACATTACCAGGAGATGTAAACTTGGTGTGGGTTTCATTACTTTTAAAACACCACAGATTTATTATTTTCAGCTTTTATTATTAAGTGCTTTGACTAATTAGATTTAAGTAGCAGCGTCCTTTCAAGAGTTATTTTACAATGTGGAAATATTAACGCCCACCAGGTGTGTTTTATAAGGGTGTTTCCATTTCCTCCATGAAACTTCCTAGCTTCACTGCCGAATGGAACAATGGAAGCACTCCCAGAATCTTTATTACTGTTCTGTATTTCATTTTAATCTGTGTCATCAGCAGGTTTCAAGCTGCTACCCTGCAGCGGTGCATGAATCTCCATGGGCACCAAGTACACAGAAATCAACCCATTTAGAAAAAAAAAGAGGTTGGGATGCTGTGTACAATTTAAGTTAAAGAAATTAATGTATACAATTTAAAACATTTAAAACCTTTGTTTAAATGAAAAGGTTAAACGTTAAAGCTTTAATGACATGTCCATTCTGGATTTGAATGGACATGCCATCAGTGAAAGTTACAAGTCACCAGAAAATCACAGGTTTTGCAGATGTTGGCAAATATGATGGAAAAGAGAATAAAACAATACTGAGATATAAAGTTTTTCTCTTTGTTTGCACTCCTTCTGAAACCCAAAGACTGTTACCAGACTCAACAGCAGCTCAAATACCAGTGAGTTTGAAATGTTAAAATATAATACACTTGACCACTTTCCAGCATTGTTAATGAGTCCCACTTTGTTCCAGACAAACAGTGTTTGGCCCACATTTACTTTGTTGATATCTGCTCACTCTATTAATTAGCAACATCATAAGTACTCAGAGAGCATCTCAGGAGGGGTTTGCCACTCTTTGATAGACTGCCTACAAGAATAACATTTCTCAATATAAAAATTCAAAGAATATGGTTGCATTCTTTACAGTATGCAATAGCATCAAAGATTCAGAAGATGCAGACTACTCGATTCAACAAAGTCAAAAACTATACTGAATAGTTGAAGCTTATTTTAGCCATAAAAAAGAGCCAACCACAAGTCTACATTTTGAGTTACTAAGTCAACAATTTGAGATCATAGCACAAAATTTCAATTTATGAATGTCAAAAACAATCTTTCAAAGAACTAAATAGTGACTTGGACATTAACACTAACTTTAACCACTGGCCAACAGCACAGTTTATTGCTGCATTCACAAATGTGAGCTGAACCTCTACAATGCAAAGGGGGAAAAATACATACAAGATCCAGAAACACTGGTGCCAACTCTGGGTCACGCTCACTTAAGATGGGCATAGGTGAAGTGGAAAACTCACTGTTGCATACCATGCAATCATGCTCTACTAACCGTTCTGTGAAGGCCTATTTAGTGATGAAAGATTCACATGCAGGCACTGGAAAGACCTTATAAGGCCTTACTTATTTCAGCAAGACAATGTCAAACCAAACCCTGCATTTTCTCAAACATCAGTAAATAATATTTGGTGAAAGAGTATGTGAAGGAAACTGGCCCGCTGTCACTCATCTAAAAAAAAAAAAAGGCATCAAATTCAAAATCTAAACAATTTTCAAAATCCAATAATTGCTTTCTCACAGATAAGGATTTCAACAAAAATACATATGAAATAATCTAAACAATCATACTAAATACTGTTTTTATTTACATTTAATTTTTTTACATTTGTATTTGGAAAGATTATCGTGTCATCCCTGTGTGACTTTGAGAAATCCGCCGCATTCCAATCAATCTAGGCCAAGTAAAAGTGCAGCATCTTCTGAGTTATTTCATCACTCACATGAGAGGATCCCGATTCGTTCTTTTGATTTTAATTGAATTCATGACCCTGGGCACACATTTTATCTTGTAAAAATATATGTAGCATCGACTATTGCAGATTAAATCTCACACTTTTCTTTTAACAGACACATTTCTCATAGTTGCACCT
Organism: Copadichromis virginalis; assembly: GCF_057382275.1. Taxonomy (NCBI): domain Eukaryota; kingdom Metazoa; phylum Chordata; class Actinopteri; order Cichliformes; family Cichlidae; genus Copadichromis; species Copadichromis virginalis. The sequence goes on from NC_140633.1 coordinate 22,717,142, forward strand.
ATGCAATGCAGTGCAACAAAGGGGTTAAAAGGAAAGTATGTGCGTGCGTAATTAGATCCAGCAAGCAAAACCACGCTGCGAAAACTAACTCGCTCTTTGCCTCAACTATGAAGAGAAAAAGTAGGTCAATGCCAGCAGTTTCTTCTCTACCTGTGCATCCCAATATGTCACATATACTGATGATGAACAATATCCGCGAGGAGGACGCAGGCCTTGGCAGAGGATACTGCCCGAGTCTTCTGTATCCTTTGCGTTTTGGTAGAATTTGTAAAATAGCGAATAAGAGGCTTAAAGCCGCGCTTCCCAGACTTAAAGCGCCGAATAAGACGGGCTGAAAAGTGACCACAAACTCTGTCGCCGCGTCTCGGTTCGGGCAGCAGAAAGTCTCCATCCGCGGAGATGCCATGATGGACTGAAGGAAAAAGCAGCGCGGAGAAAGAGAAAGGAAGAAAATGAACTACCGTGCCAGAAGAAAGAAGACAAAGAAAAGAAAATGAGAGGAAATGACTGAGTCCATGACCCAACTGAGAAATCACGGGGTTGAATCATCATGTGCTTCCATTTAATCCCTGCAGTTGTAGCTTAACTGTGTCACACAAAGCAAGAATCCGACAAAGCGCCGTTGTTTGAAAAGGTCTTAAAAGGTCTTAAAAGGGGTGGCTTCATCACAGTACTCTGTGTATTTATGTATCAGTTTAAACGATTTACAGAAAAGCCCGAAAATGCACAAAACATCACAATATTATGATCTTATTATATTATATTTACATTAGTGTATAAAAATATATGTAAATCAACCAATTAGTCCCCATTTCTGCTGTTAACCCCTTTGCATGACTAATTCCGTTCATTAGAGAAATAGTACTTTTTTACACAGGACGTGAAATACCACACAGACATCCCCAAACATTTAATCTCTGTCAGTCTCTTGGACAGCTGAAGGTTTCAAGCCGGACAGGTGTTGTGCCAAAAAGTGATTTCTGATGTTTCTGTGCGTTTTTATGTGTAATATATTTGCTTATTTTGTTAAACGGACTGTAGTCCATTGAATTTTTAAACAGTGTTAACAAAGAAATGTCCCATTTGTAAATATCTTTATGGCTCTGCGTTATTGTACCCGCATTATAATCAATTCAGGCCTCTATGGCCATTTAAAATATCTTCATAAAACCGTGATGTTGTATTTGTTGATCTTTCTGCTGCCCTCTCAGCCAGAGCTCTTTTGAAAAAGACATTTTTAATGTTAATGACAGTTTTTACCCAGATGAATAAAGGATATATAAAAGTCTCTTTGCCGAAAAACCGACTGCAGCTTCTACCTTGTGACTTGAATTCTCTTTCTGGCTCAGAATGACTTGATATCATTCATCATAGATATGTTTGACCAACAAGTCACTTACATCAGTTTTTAGGCAAATACAGGAAACCACTTGTTGTTAGTTGCTTTTTGGCACAACACGTGATTAAGAAGTGTTCTCTGTAAAGGCAGAAGATCTATGCCCTCCTCCTGGAGGTGATGCAAACCCCTTCATGTCTGCATGCATAAACTGGGACTCCTCCACCTTTTGGTGAGCTGTGAATGGTCCTCTGGTGAGCTGTACCAAGTGATCAGTAAACAACTAAACCTACGTGCTTTGAGTTTATCTATTTGTTTACATTTTTCCTAGTCAAATCGAGTCGTATCTGCACTATGCCCTGTTTAAACGTGATCCACGAGCACGGAAAGCTTGGGTCTAAATGGTTTCAACCCATTTCTTAGACTCCAGACAGAAAAGCTGACATGTGGTGCACTGTGCTTGCATGGGTTAGCTGAGTCTTGTATGAAGTCCAAATACAGGAGAGGTCATAGCTGCTGGATCTGCTTGCCTGGCCTGAGATCTGAGAAAACTGGTGGTCATTTGAAGCAGATTTATTTGGGGAACAAAGCATCAAGGGCCTTCATTATTCTGAAATACAGAGAAGGCATTCATTCAGTTTGTAAAGAGCTTTTCTAATCCATATGCACCTTTCCCTGACAAGGCACAAAGTCAATTGTACAGCGAGTGTGTAGCCTTTTGCCAGAGATTAACAGCTCCCATAGGAATACAATTACAGTATTGATTTGCTTTGAACATCTGCTCTCTGTGACTGCCCTCTGCTGGTCTGCATATATTCTATAGCTCTAAAGAATTGAGCTGATGTAATATGCAATTCTTACATTATGCAAAATACATTTTAATAAATATTTTAAATGAATTAGCTGCTACCATGATTGATTACAGATTTTATTTTCTGTAATTCACACAGGACACAGACCAGTAATAATTAAGCAGCACATTTACTGTGTCCAGGTCCAAATGCATTTACTTTTCAGCTGTAATGTAAATAATATTAGGTAAGAAATTTTAAAAAGAAGGTTGCTTTTGGGTAAGAAAAGGTGTTAAGCAATTTATACATGAACAGTAGAGGCAACTCTAGAATGGAAAATGGACCCGTGGGTGTGCTAAATTAAAGGAAAGGTCAGCAGGACACCGACTCATGTCAAACAAAGTTTTGCCAAGTCAAAGGTTCTAATGCACGAGGTCTGAGCCATTAAAACATCAACAACCAACAGTCAGCTGTGTAAAGCCACAGTGGAGGAATGAAATCCTTAGCAGGAAAGTCTGTGTGTGTATTATATTTTGAGCTTCTCTCCACGTGACTTCCTTCCTCTGAAACTGTTGGCCATCCCCAGAAATAAAAATGAGATTGCAGAGTGTATGAAAGTCTTTGGTACCATTTTGCTGCTTTCCTTTGCTCCCTGTGTCTCATGTCACATGTGCAATGACTGTAATTATTTCGTAAAAATACTATATAGAATAAAAAAACTGTGTCACAGGGTGAAGTTGTAAAGACTGATGGCCACAGGTAGGAATGATTTCCTGTGATGTTATGTGGTAAGCAAACCGGGACAACATCCTCCTTTCTAACACCACCATCAAAAAGTCAAGCTCCACACCCACAACATTACTGGGCTTTGTGGATCAGTTTGTTGAGTCTGTCTGATGCTTGTTACTCTCAGTCTGCTGCCTCAGCATACCACAGCGCAGCAGATGGCACTGGTCACCGCAGACTCATAAAGCAGCCACAGCATCATCCCACAAATATCCCACAAATATCAAAGGACCTCAGAAAATCCAATAATATACCATGGCATGAAGCGTTATTGCTGAAGAAAACTTTCAAAATGATTAGAGCTACTTTTAACAAACCAGTTGCAACAAAGTGAGCGCTTTATGTCAAGTAACAATTTTCAAGAAAATGTAACCAAAGTCATAAAATCTGGGCATAATTTTAAAGAGCTTATTATATCCGATAACTGGAAACAATATACTGCATGAAGATCAAATTCTTTAAATGTAGAAAGTCACTCTTGCCTCCAAGTTTTTAAACCAATGATGCATAATATTTTTCTGAGGGGGGCACAACTTTATAATAAACACCGAATATTAATTTCCCTTTATTAAAGTTAAAACGCCAGAAACCCCCTCCCCCAGCGCCGCCCATGTTTCCTGCTGGAGAGGATGGGTGTGGAGGTACAGTGTCATATTACACACAAACTACAGACCTGTTCAACAGGCGTCTTTCTCTCGTTTTCTGCACCTCCATTGGCTGAGACTAAAACTGCTGCTTGAAACTAGCCTGCTTCCTGAATGGCAAACACTTTGTGTGACAGGAAATAACACTGACAGAACCAAGGTCAGTCACATATCTACTGAAAAAGATCAAAACAAAAACAAATGAGGACAAAATATATTTAACTCCTAGTTGGACACAGTTCAGTTTAGGTTCCAAAGGCTGTGGCGAAAGACAACCGGGCCACAGAGGAGCTTTTGAACCCACACTGTGAGTTATGTCTGCTGGACAGAAAAACACTCCGCGAGACCCTACGTGTCAAAGTGGAACTGTTTGTTTCTCAAACCCTTTGATGAGTGGTGAGTAACAGTGCAAGCTCACACTGCAGCTGGGCTCTATTTACTGCTTTATGCAGAGACTTTCATCCGGTCTTCTAATGTATTCATGTACCTATGCAGGTAGGTTTCTAAGTTAAATAACTATTTTATTTGTCTGCACAAAGATGTTGAATCAGACTGGTCTCCAATTCACGAAGCAGCCTTTAACGGACGTCTCCTCACCCTGCAAAAGCTCATTGATCAGGTAGAGTTTAACTGAATATTGTAAGTTGTGCTAAAAGGGGAAAAAAAAGTTGCCTTCCCATAATATTAGATGTTAAATAACCATGTGTTTCTCACTATGATGTGAAACCTTTAATAAGGCGACTGTGTCCTCATATGGCAGCTTGCTTTCCAAAAGTTGCCATGTGCATCTACCTCAATGACTCTACATGTGCTGTGTTTTGTTCACAGGGTGCATGTGTAAATCTGAACACTCTGGATATGGCCTCACCCCTTCATGGGGCGTGTACACAAGGTCACACGGCTTGTGCCAAGCTTCTGATGGAAAACGGTGCAAATGTCAGTAAAGCATCATCATGTGGTGTTGGTTTATTTGTGGTTTTTGGCTGAATTCATGAGAATCTCAAATTTAAGACGGTATGCTGTCAGTTTTTGCTTGAAAGAGACTCACAGTTCGTTCCCAAAACAACCATGTCAATTATTGCCAATATTAACTTATTGATGGGAGACTGCAGTAAGATTTTAACTGAATACACAGCCACGGTCGTGCATGGACAATAACTCATTAACAAACAAACATCAGCTGATATAAAGCCAAATTTGTCCAACCACCGTTATCAGAATGAGAATCAGAGTCAGAAATTTTTAATGATCCCTGAAGAAATTATGTAGTCACAGTCCTTCTAAGACAGTAAGAATACGTAACTAAACAAACCAAAACATGTGTAAATATTTTTAGTGATTTTTTTATTCATTGTTAACCTTATTGCTATATCGCCATGCATCAGGTAAACAGCTCAACTGTGGATGGAAAAACTGCCCTGACAGAAGCATGTGCTCAGGGGCACGTGACCTGTGTATCGCTGCTTCTTCAACATGGAGCTGCTTCCCTGGGGACCAGCCAGTCCAGTTCTCCAATTCATATAGCTGCAACAAAAGGTTCGAGGTCAGACTCAGATATGTGAAAAATCTATCCTGGCAGAAGTCCCAAAATCTCTTGAATGGCAGGCAAAAGCAGATTTTTACAGCAGAACCTTTCAAGAACATTTCTTATCATTGTGGTGATTTCTGTTTCCTCTCCCTAGGTCATCCTGAGTGCATTGAACCTCTTGTTCAGTACGGAGCAGATGTGGATCAGCATGTTGACGAGTTAGGAACCCCTCTCCAGATTGCCTGCTCCAATCAGCATCTGAGCACCGTGAGGAAACTATTGCAGCTGGGTAAGAAAGCTTCTCATTTGAACTTTTATTGCTAAAAGAATATCCATTCTTCCAATATCTTATCAGTTGGTGGAAGACTTTGAGACCTTTTCAATGGCAAAAAGAGAGTGGCAAGGCAAGGCAAGGCAAGGCAAGTTTATTTGTATAGCACAATTCAACAACAAGGTGATTCAAAGTGCTTTACAGAGACATTAGAAACAAGAACAAATAAAAAGCATGATTTAAAATTGATTAAAACAAGCAAATAAACTAACTAACTAATTAACAAACAAACAAACAAACAACAGTATATAAAATCAAAACAGATAAAATCAGAACAGTAGATAAAATCAGTAGTTAAATGTAAGTTTTGAAATTTAAGCTTAAAGTGTGGATTTGGTGCTTTATTCAAATGCAGCTGAGAACAGGTGAGTCTTCAACCTGGATTTAAATAAACTGAGTGTTTCAGCTGATCTGAGGCTTTCTGGGAGTTTGTTCCAGATATAAGGAGCATAAAAGCTGAATGCAGCTTCTCCGTGTCTGGTTCTGACTCTGGGAACTGATAAAAGACCGGATCCAGATGACCTGAGGGATCTGGATGGTTCATACTGGGTCAGGAGGTCATTGATGTATTTTGGTCCTAAACCATTCAGAGCTTTATAGGCCAGCATCAGAACTTTAAAGTCTATCCTCTGACGGACAGGCAGCCAGTGTAAGGACCTCAGAGCTGGACTGATGTGGTCCACTTTTTTGGTCTTAGTGAGGACTCGAGCAGCAGAGTTCTGAATGAGCTGTAGTTGTCTGACTGATTTTTTAGGTAGACCTGTAAAGATGCTGTTACAGTAATCAAGCCTACTAAAGATGAATGCATGGACTAGTTTTTCCAGGTCCTGTTGAGACATCAGATCTTTTATCCTTGATATATTCTTGAGGTGATAGTAAGCTGACTTTGTTATTGTCTTAATGTGTTTTTCTAAGTTTAGGTCTGCATCCATCACTACACCCAAATTTCTCGCCTGGTTTGTGGTTTTTAGATGTATAGATTGAAGTTCTCTGGTGACCTGTAATCGTTTTTCTTTGGCGCCAAAGACTATTACCTCAGTTTTGTTTTTGTTTAGCTGGAGAAAATTGTGGCACAACCAGTCATTGATTTCCTCAATGCATTTACCAAGAGCCTGTACAGGGCCTCGGTCTCCTGGTGACATTGTGATATATATTTGTGTGTCATCTGCATAGCTGTGATAGTTTATTTTGTTGTTGTTTATAATCTGTGCCAGTGGGAGCATGTAGATGTTAAACAGAAGGGGTCCCAAGATGGAACCTTGGGGAACTCCACATGTGATACTTGTCTGCTCAGATGTGAAGTTACCTATTGATACAAAGTATTTCCTGTTTTCTACGTATGTTTTGAACCAGTTTAGTACAGTTCCTGAAAGACCTGTCCAGTTCTCCAGTCGTTTGAGTAATATGTTGTGGTCAACTGTATCAAATGCTGCACTGAGATCCAGTAAAACTAGGACTGACATTTTTCCACTGTCTGTATTCAGACATATGTCATTAAACACTTTGGTCAGAGCGGTTTCAGTGCTGTGGTTCTGTCTAAAACCTGACTGGAAGGCATCGTAGCAATTATTCTGTTTTAAGAAGTAACTGAGCTGTTGAGAAACTGCTTTTTCAATGATCTTACTTAAAAACGGGAGATTTGAGATTGGCCTGTAGTTGTTCATTTGTGTCTTGTCAAGATTGTCCTTTTTCAGTATAGGTTTGATTACAGCAGTTTTTAGTGATTCTGGAAACACACCTGATAATAAAGAAAAGTTGACGATCTGTAACAGGTCTGACTCTAAAGTCTTTGAGACCTTTTTGAAAAAACTTGTTGGCAGGACATCTAAACAGCAGGAGGAGGAGTTCAGTTGACCTAAGATGTCCTCCAGGTCTTTGCTGTTAATAGGTTGAAACTGTTTCATGGTGTTTAAACAGTTTTTTGGTGGACACAGTACATATCCTGGATCTGCTGTTGATGTACCAATTGCTTGTCTAATTTTTTGGATTTTTTCAGTGAAGAATTTGGCAAAGTCATTGCAGGCCATGGTCGAATGAAGTTCAGCTGCCACTGACAGAGGAGGGTTTGTTAGCCTGTCAACTGTAGAAAATAAGACCCGAGCATTATGGCTGTTTTTAGTGATGATGTCAGAGAAGTAGGACCTCCTTGCATTCCTCAGTTGTAAATTATAATTGTGAAGTTTCTCTTTATAAATGTCATAATGAACCTGGAGGTTTGTTTTTCTCCATCTGCGCTCAGCTTTCCTACACTCTCTTTTTTCATTTTTCACCAGTGTGGAGTTTCTCCATGGAGACTTTTTCCTTCCAGAGATAACCTTCACCTTAATGGGAGCAATAGTGTCCATTACATTTAACATGTTAGCATTGAAGCTATTGACGAGCTCATTGACTGACCCTCTGGGCAGGTCAGGTGTTAATGGGAAGACCTGGTTAAAAATTGCACTACTGTGTTCAGTTATACACCGTTTTGTGATCACTGTTGTTGATATATTTGTGTGGGCTGAGATTTTACTTTCAAAGAAAACACAGTAATGATCAGACAGGCCCACATCAGACACAGTAACCTTTGAAATGCTCAGGCCTTTGGAGATCAGTAGGTCAAGAGTGTGTCCTCTATTATGTGTGGCCTCTGTTACATGCTGAGTCAGCCCAAAGTTGCCCAGAGTGTTACTCAGGTCTTTAGTCCCTTTGTCCTGAGGGTTGTCCACATGAATGTTAAAATCCCCAGCAATAATTACACAGTCAAAATCAACAGTGGTGCTCCATTGTGCGATATTCAGAGTGCAAGTCTAGTGTTCAATATTTTATTGAGAGAAGCGTACAAAAACTTGCGTATAAAACCCTTTGTGGCTGCAGACAGAGCTGTGGAAAATTAGATAAACCCCTACACACAACATCACATGAGCCAGCATTAGTAGGGGTTGAAGATTGGGTTTATAGAGCAGAGAATTAATTATCTTATTAGACCTGTTTGGTGGAGGCTAGCTGCAGGGGCTACTTTAGAAACTCTTGTAATATCATAAACATTACACACAATAGCAGTACAGGTAATGTAGAGGCTGGATTTTAATAACAAGAAAGGTATATAACATGGAAATATGTGCCATGCTATGGTGCTGCGCAAAGGTTTCAGGCACTAAAGTGAAGATGTCTTGCAAAAATATCATCAGTACTTCAAACCTCAGTGTGCGGTAAACAAACCCAAATCATATCAATATTTCTTGTACCAACATGGCTTTTAAGACAGTAGATCTACTCTGTATATTTGCATGTACTTTCACAAGCTACCTTGCATGTTGCGCTAAGAAACCACAGTCCTCTTGTGGCTTCAGGTTTTGTGTTTTTTCATGTAATCCCAGGCTTGGAGACTCTTAGCATCTTTTGCAGGACTCCTTGTCCTTATTCTTGTAAATTAAAATACAGCAGTTTTTTCCTGACTTGGGTTGTTCAACTGTTCTAACAAAGAAAACCTTTACCTGAACCACAACAAAAGCTTTATTTCATGTAATGTGGGGACATCATATTTGGCCTTTTCTTTTCTTCAGGTGCAAATGTGAACAGCAGCGTGTCTGGGGACTCGCCTCTGCACATGGCCGCCCGTCAGTCCAGCCCTGAGTTGACATCCGTCCTGCTTGAACATGGGGCGGATCTCTTCCTTAGGAACTCAGAGGGCAGGCAGCCACTGGACCTCGCTCCGCCCAACAGCCTTACAGAGAGACTTCTGAAACAAGCAGGAGGTAGTCGAGACTTTGCACTCAAGACTTTGCACTGGGCTGGTGGCGCAGCAAGAAGCTAACCATCTATAACGGCTCATGCTTCTCCCCTGAGTGTCCCCAGGAGTGTCTCCTCTAATGCAGCTGTGCCGACTACACATCAGGAAAGCTGTGGGCAACAAGAGGCTGGGTGCGATTTGTGACCTTCAGTTACCCACAGAACTGATAGAGTATCTGCTCTACCAATCAGACCCAAGGGGAGATCTTAATGCGCTGAAATCCCTCAACCCTGCAACCTCAGATTTTGAGTCTTAAAAGTTTTTGGTCAATAGGGGGCAGACTTGTATAATCTTACATGGTGGCAACAACGTCCGTGCTCCTGGTTGATGATGAACCACAATGTCGGAATTACTTTCAGTGAAAGATATCCTATATCTTTGTTGCTTCCCTCAGGAAGGGAGGCTGGATGGGAAAGACATCAATTAGTCTTGATGTTTAATACAGGTGGATGATGCGCACAAGCTACCAGACGTTAGGCTACTAAAAAAACTCTTTTTTTTTACTCCTTTAAGTTTTTGTTCATAGATATTTTATGTTTCGCTTAGAAATGTGTTGCTCTTAATAGTAAGGCAAATAAAAACGCACTACTGAATGCAATGATTCCTGTTCATACCTTTTTTATTACTCAAGTTTAAGACAAATATTCTAGTGTTAAGATATCTTACTAATGACTTACTGAAAAAGCTGTTGCACTCTTAAAGAGTACATTTGAACAGAAAAACAACATAATTAGAAGCACAATGGATAAAACTAAAATACCCGAGCCCAGAAAAAAGTGAACTTCCTCTGTTTATCATGTGAATTAATCTTATGTCATCATTTCAGTAAAGCCTATTTTTACATAAACACAATCAATACTCTTCTGTGTACCTGACTAAAAAACTGGGCCCTTTATAGATGCTATAGTAAAGATGCAAGATTCTGTTTTTCTTGTGTTGCTCTATGAGGGAACAAGAGCATCAAGATAGAACAACACTGTACACAATGCAATGACTTTTTCTTAAAGGTCACCACTTATGGCTATTCCCTTAAGATGCAATGAGTAGAGGCAGTGGAGGTAGACGAGTTTAAATACCTGGGGTCAACCTTTCAAAATAACCGACAGTGCACGAGTGTGGTGAAAAAGAGACTGCAGGGAGGGTGGAGTGGGTGGAGACGAGTGTCAAGGGTGATTTGTGACAGAAAGGAAGCAGCAAGAGTGAAAGTGAACATTTACAAGATGGTAGTGAGACCTGCTATGATGTATGGTTTGGAGATAGTGGTGCTGACAAAAAGACAGGAGGTAGCAGAGCTGAAGATTTTGATTGGGAGTAACCCAGAGGGACAGGGTTATATCAAAGGAACAGCTCAGTTTGGAATTAGACAGGAGGGGAAATAGATATACTGAAAAAAGGGTGCTGAAGATGGAGCTGGAAGGCAGGAGGGGAAAAAACAGCATAAAGAAGATTCATAGATGTGGTGAGAGAAGACATGCAGAGTTGGTGTGACGGGGGAAGATAGGGTGAGATGGAGGCAAATGACCTGCTGTGGAGACCCCTAAAGGGAGGAACTGAAAGAAGGGAAAAAAGAAGATGAACTTATCTCCATTCCCCAAATCCAGTATTGACAATAAGCTGCTGGTTTCACAGTAAACATTTGTTCCAATGCAGAAACGCCCATAGTTTTATTCAAGAATGTCCTATAACCAGGAACTTTGAGCAAGGCATTACTTTGTAATGCTTAGTCCTAGCAGCCTGTAAGCTTGTCAACAACCTACCAAGTAAGCACTCACTGACCCTTGACCCATATTTAATCAATACAGAACAACAGAACAGGAGCCAGAGCAGAAAAGAGGCTTATACTAGAAGTAAAAAGCAAGAAATGACTAAAGCAGACAATATGACTGGGATATGGATGCATTTTATGCATCTGTCATTTTTATTGGAAATGAGTAATGCCACTGTATCAAAATCATTGATTCCAACAGGTCATTTACAGATGATGAAGGAGCAGAATGTGCTGCTCCTTCACCTCTGGACATCAACATGATTTTATTCAATTCACCCACAGCCTTCTTGTTGAATGCGGCACTCGTTAACTCCCCATTGATCCCTCTGTTCCAATACGACGCCCGAACTAAATCGTCACCCCCTCAAACACTGCATTAGCGCCCGGGGCCAGGAACACACGCACGCACACCGAGTTTCGATTTACCTGATCTTTAATGTGAAATCAATGCTACGGAGGAGTTTCTGTCTTCTGCAGCTGCTGGAAAAAAAAGACGTACAATATCCACAGCTTGCAATTAGTGATATCTCGAAAATCAGATGAGGCAAGTCTGTCTGGGAATCACCGTCATATGACCACTTGAATAATTTCCCACTCCAGTCATCCTGGCTGTTTTTGGACTCTCTGCTATTCTTCTGAAATATTTCAGAGTTCAGTCACGTGCTGCATGGCACTCAGATGCACTCCAAAAATCAACCAAGCTATGTGTGATACCAAAGCTTTTACTTTTTTCCCCTCTAGAGGCACACACTCCATTAACCTTTATCCATTTTTTTTAAAGTGCATTGGCACTTTTTACCCAAATAGTGCAGAATGCACTTCCTAGCAAGGATGCAAGTTTTACATCCAATGCACATTCACTTAAAGCTATCCTATACCTTCTAGAAAGCGCATACACGAAGCTTTCACTTAAAGAAAGACAGCATATTTAGAGTTACCTCTAAAATATTAAAAGCTAGAGATGACAAAACACGATGCCATGTGCAGGGAAACAAAATAAATAAATAAATATTTTGTGGCATGTGAAAGCTGCCCAGTGTTCATAATGAAAGCAGGATTAGTTTACTCATTAATGCATGAAGAATTCTAATCACCCCTAAAATGTAAGCAGCTACCACTGACTGTGAACAAACTGCAAGTTGTTAAAGCCAGGCAGCCCTTATGTGCACACATCTAATAAGCAAACCGCGATCACTCCTCGCGCCGCGGCTCACATCCTGATTGCTCCGAGCTGGATCTTGTTATAGATATCAGCGCTTCCCACTAAGCTACAAGTGGGTTGTGCCGTGTCCTTGCACTCGCCAGTAATTGCTTTGGTAATTTTAGTTTAGTTCAGTGTTGGGGTAATTAAAACAAATTGAGGAGATAGTGTAGACAGAGATCTCTTGTGGCTCCTTGCTCGGAGTGTGGAGAAGTTTAGTGAGGTCATATGTTGCGATGTTTTCAATTAAGCACCTCTGAACTAATGAGGGTGCTCGGGAGCTTGAATATTTATGCAAAACAAGGCTGCTAAGTAGCCAAAACATCTATATTTGATCAAATGCTGGCGTTTTGAACTCCACAAGTTCATTTTTTTCCTCTTATTTTTACCTGAACTGATCACAAAGACAAAAGCCTTTTGATGTCAAATGAAATTAGATAAGGTGACCAAAGGTGTTTATTTTGTTTATATTTATATCATGTAAAAAATTATACAACGTGTTTGAAAAAATAACTAATACTTTCTACATATTGTGACTGTTGCAATTAATTTGAGTAAATTACATTTTTCCATGAGCAATATTAAAAAGCAAAAACAAAAAAAACCAACAAAAAAACACCAAGGAACTGATGTCACATCATTGAATCTGACTGTGTCAGAAAAAGAGAATCTCTTCATTTAGTCTTACTCCACAACAACTCACATGTCCTAAAGTCAGCCCTGCTGACTCTCCATGATAGCAGCTTGTGGAAAGGGCGGGAAAACATCAGATGACCGCCAATCAGGAAGTTCAAACGCGGCCCCGCTGGAACTGTGTATCAGGAATTTACAGAAACAGCTGATGGGGTGCCGTTGCACATCAAGATGGCTGCTGAGCTGTTCCCAGCAGGTGGAGACACAGCAGGTTTAGCATCACGAGGACTACCACCAACACAATGAGAACCTTCTGCAACCACAGGGTGTTGTCCAGCTTCTGCTCCAGCCGTGAGGTGCAGGCTGTGACTCGCATTAGCTGGTGAGACAAAAACTGGTTGAATGACCTCGTTTATCCTTCTAAAGTGTTTTTCAAACAGGTCGTGTAAACATGTGTGCAGGGAAAACAGGAACAGCTAACTGTTACGGTAAGAACCTCTCTTTGCTGACAGAAAAATTTTAGAAAATGAAGTCAGCATGTTCTCCATGTGTCTGCGTGGGGATTCCAACTTCCTCCCATAGTCCAAGAGCATGCATGTTAAGGGTGATTCTAAATTTGCTGTAGGTATGAATGTAGCATGAATAGTTGTCTGTCTCTCTGTGTTAGTCATTTGTGTGATGAACTGGAGACCTGTAGTGGATTTACCCAACTTTTCATCCTACTCCAGTCTGTGCTGAACTGAATAAATGGATGGATGGATGAGTGTCTGTTGCTTAAGTGGTGTACACACAGGTAGACATGTGGCGACCAAAGACCAAGAAATGCCAACAAAATACAGGCACTGTTAGCAAACTAACAGTTAACTGTTCCCACGTTAAACTTGAAAGATACTGTTGATTGCCATGTGACAGGGATGTATATTCATTAGATGGTTACCAATGGAGCCAGAGTCTGAAAAGTCTAAAAACTGACCAAGATTTCTGTATTTATTTATTTTTTACACCAAAACTCACCGCTATATTTAACTCCTGCTGCTCGATTGGCATTGTCTCCATTGGGTTATCCTTAAAAGATTTAATTGCTGGTTTAGCACTCTCCAGAACATGACAGCGCAATCTGTAGGAAAGACAATCTAATTAGTGTAGGATATCAGGAGGATGCAATCATTGGTCCACAGGAGTACTGTGTGGCAGAAACATAGTCCATCTTCATTTATTTCCATCATTTTAGACTTCAGTTAGCAGCTGTAATCCTTGTTCTGCGCTATACCCTTTTTGAGCTCGTCACAATAGCACACAAACTAGTTTTCAACTTAACTGGCCCTACAGCTCAAAGCTGATATCCAGCTGCAGTGCAAGTAGGTGGAGTTCCACTTCCACCACCTTTGGGATAGGATCCACTTTAGGGAAGCAGCTGAATGATATTGAGGCTGTTACATTAGCAAACTGGCAAGTGAAACAGCTGGTAGTGAAAATGAGACAGGAAGGGCTGGGACTAGCAGGTTAGTTGTGAATTAACTAGAAAAAAATAAGTCAGACAAGGATTTCTTCTTTCTCTCAGCGAATTAAACGAGCACAGAATCTAAAATAAGCTGCCAAATATACTTGGGAGGCATGCCAAAGTAAAAGCTTGGCATTACGTGTGGCCAACACGTCACTGCAGACCTGTGTTCCATGATTTTGGTTTTCGGTACTTCTTTCCAGAACTGTGAAAGATCTTGTGATCCAGCATTTTCCATCTCTGCAGCCATAATCAGAAACCTGTCCTGTGGAGAGGCCTGAGAACCTGCACAAAATCAGGCAGAGAAAAACAAAAAAACAAAAACATTAACGTAAGCACAACTCACCGAGACAGCTGTTGAAAACTGAATAATTGTGTGGATGCCTTAATAGGCATCCACACTATTGAGTTCCTTCTTGGTGTTTCCGTACATTTTTCGCCGTGGATCTACTTCCACAATTTTCAGCCGATTTTCACCGTTCAAATTTTAAACTATTCTGCTATTTCTGCTAATAACGGCTATGTCTTTTGGTATTTTTCACTATTATACTTTTTAAAATATTAAGCTTTTTTCCTTTAATTTGAAATGAATGGGAAACTTTGCAATTCTGCTAAAATTAGCTTGTTTTTGAAACTTAACTACTTCCTCATATTTTCACGTAGAACAACCATTCAAACTTTAAAATGTTCTCAAATTATTGGGCTATTCAGGTATAAATCAGCTTTTTCAAATCTTTTACCGTTTTACTTTTATGCTTCTTAAAGTTTTGAGTTGCAAAATTGTGATTTCTCACAAAATACATGCGTTGTTATTGTTGCCACTGAAGGTTTCGCAGTCTTCTCTTCATGTCCGAACAACTTCTTGCTACTTGCTCAAATTTCACTCAACTTCCACAAATTATACATCAAAACGTAGGTATTTTTGCTGGCTTTCTGAAAATGTCACTATCATTGTTGTGGAATTTATAGAATTTTGGCAAATCTCCTCAGACCAACAGAAAGTCGGAAAACTCTCCATAGAAAGTCAATGGAGAGTTTGTTCAAAATCACCGCTTGATTTCTGTAATGAGAGGCATTTTCGAATTGTCATATCTCCTTAATCTCCTTTGTGCTAAACCAGAGTATTTGTGCTGAAACACAGTATTTCTGCCAAATGATAGTATTTCTGTCAAATGATAGTATTTGTGCTAAACCATAGTATTAATTTAAAATGACAATATTCATAGTTCATCACAGTGTCTCTGGTAAATCACAGTATTTCTGCTATGTTGTACTATTTTTCTAAATCATAGTGTTTCCGTAATGTTTAAGTATTTTTGGCTAAATATATTCTTTCTGTTATCTTATACTATTTTTCCTAAATTCTTGTATTTTTGAGAAGTTATCATGTTTCTGGTAAGTTACAATATTTCTGCTAAGTTCTGCTATGCTATTGTATTTCTGCCAAGTATTATGTTTCCTCTAAGATGTTGCAGTTCTGCTAAGTTATTCCATTTTAGCAAAGTTCCTTTGCTTCTGCAAAGTTTTTACAATTTCTGCAACTTTTCAGCTAGTTTTTGCATACAGCTTCAGCTTTAAAGCATCCACACTGCATTTTCGCAGGAAATGCAAATTTTTCTAGTTCTTTATTATTCCGGGTGTTTCCGTACACTTTTCGCCGTGGATCTACTTCCACAATTTTTGTGCTATTTTCACCGTTCAAACTCTAAACTGTTCTGCTCTTTCTGCTTATGCCGGCTATGACTTTTGGTGTTTATTACTATTATACTTTTTAAAATATTACACTTTTTTCCTTTAATTTGTCCCATTGAAATGAATGGGAAACTTCCACAATTCTGCTAAAACTTTCTTGTCTTTGAAACTTAACTACTGCCTCATACTTTCACCTAGAAACTCCATTCAAACTTTAAAACGTTCTCAAATGATTGGGCTATTCCTGTGTGATTCAGCTTTTTCAGATCTTCTACCGTTTTCATCTTATCTCTCTTTAAGTCTTCAGTTGCAAAATTGTGATTTTTCAGAAAATACATGCGTTGCTATGGTTGCTATGCAATTAACTCAGAGGGGACAGTGAAACTGTTTGAATTTTCTCTTCATGTCCAAACAACTTCTTGCTACTCGCTCAATTTCCACTCAAGCCGCACAAATTATACATCAAAACGTAGGTATTTTTGCTGGCTTTCAGAAAATGTCCCTATCATTGTTGTGGGACTCATAGATATTTTGCAAATCTCCTCAGAGTAACACAAAGTGTGAAAACTCTCCATATAAACTCAATGGAGAGTTTGTTCAAAATCACCGCTGGATTTCTGTAATGAGAGGCATTTTCAAATTGTCATATCTCCTTAACGAAGCGAAGTTAAGACATGAGGCTTGTCCCCGTATATCTTCAGACACTCCTGATGCTCACAATTCAAGAATTATTTTCTCACCTATTACCGTTCTGAGATGAGTTAGACTTGTTTGAGGGTAGGAAATTTGTCCCTCGCTCAGATTTCAAATTCTGGAAATGAGTCACTTTTTTCTCTCATCATATCTTTTTGATGGATTTCCACAGAGCCCTGAAAATTTCCATGACTGTTCACCAAAGCCTGCTGTTTCTTACGGTGAAAGAATGATTTTGATGCTCCATATAGATTTAGAGTTACCAAAGGTTGTTTGAGAGCAAGTCAATGCAGTTTTTGCTTCGCCTCTACTCAGTTATAGTGTATTACAAGTCATATATCTTTAATAATTTATATTTTATCTCTGAATTATGAAGACCTGAAGATTCCCCCATCTCTTCTGAACAAAACGATGTCTGAATGACCGTTCTAGCCTCTACGGTTAGGAAATTATGGCCATTTGTTCGAGGGGAATCCTGAATGTCAGAAATACACTGAAGAAAACTCACACCTCTCTCTGTGTCTGTGTGTGTAAGGGCTGACTACAGCAGGTGCAGCTAATTTAACTGACCTACATATACCAAGCCCAGACTCTCCACAGCTCCTGTTCCCTTTACTCTCTGTGTATGTGTGTCTGTGTATCAATATTTCTCCTATGTTTAAGTATTACTCCTCAATCATAGTATTTCTGCTAAAGCAAAGTACTTCTACTACATCTAAGTACTTTTGCCAAATCATAGTATTTCTGCTAAATCATAGTATTTTTGCAAAAATCATGGTATTTGCGCAAAATCATGGTTTTGGGGCCAAATATTTCTGTTATTTTATAATGTATGTGCTGAATATATTATATGTGCCAAATCATAGTATTTATCCCAAATTATAGTATTTATGCCAAATTACAGTATTTCTGCTAAAACGCAGAAATAGTACCTTTTAGCAGGAATTTCTACCAAAAGATAGTACTTCTGCTAAATCAGAGTATTTCTGCTAAACCAGAGTATTCCTGCCAAATCATAGTATTTGTACTGAAACATGGTACTTCTGCCCAATCATAGTATTTGTACTAAATGATAGTACTTCTGCCAAATCATAGTATTTGTGCCAAAGCACCGTATTTGTATGGAGTCATAGTATTTCTTTTAAGTCATAGTATGTATTTCAATCAAATCTCAGTAGTTGTTGTTAAAACGCAGTATTATTGCCAAATCATAGTATTTGTACCCAATCATAGTATTTCTGCTAAATCATAGCATTTGTGCCAAATCATGGTATTTGTGCAAAAACATAGTATGTCTGCAAAACCATAGTATATCTCTTATGTTATAGTATTACTACTAAGGCATAGTATTTCTGCCAAATCATAGTATTTGTACTAAATCATAGTACTTGTGCCAAATCATAGTATTTGTTGAACATCATAGTATTGGAACCAAAACATAGTATTTGTCCCAAAGCATCGTATTTGTATTGAGTAATAGTATTTCTTCTAAATCATAGTATTTCAATCAAATCTCAGTAGTTGTGTTAAAATGCAGTATTATTGCCAAATCATAGTATTTGTACCCAATCATAGTATTTTTGCCAAATCGTGGTATTTGTGCCCAATTAATAATTCTGTTATGTTATAGTATTACTACTAAGTCGTAGAATATCTGTTATGTTATAGTGTATCTGCAGAATATAGTATGTGTGCCAAATCGTAGTATTTATAGCAAATCACAGTATTTGTGCTAAAACATAGTATTTCTGCCATATTGTGGTATTTGTGCAAGAACATTGAACTGTTATGTTATAGTATTACTACTAAGTCATAGTATTTCTGCGTTGTTATAGTATTTGTGCTAAAACGTAGTATCTCTGCCAAGTCATAGAATTAATGCAATTTCATAGTTTTTTTTTAGGAAATCTGTTATGTTATAGTATTACTACTAAGTCATAGTATTTCTGCCAAATCATAGTATTTGTACTAAATCATAGTACTTGTGCCAAATCATAGTATTTGTTGCACATCATAGTATTGGAACCAAAACATAGTATTTGTCCCAAAGTATTGTATTTGTATGGAGTAATAGTATTTCTTCTAAATCATAGTATTTCAATCAAATCTCAGTAGTTGTGTTAAAATGCAGTATTATTGCCAAATCATAGTATTTGTACCCAATCATAGTATTTTTGCCAAATCGTGGTATTTGTGCCCAAATAATAATTCTGTTATGTTATAGTATTACTACTAAGTTGTAGAATATCTGTTATGTTATAGTGTATCTGCGGAATATAGTATGTGTGCCAAATCATAGTATTTATACCAAATCACAGTATTTGTGCTAAAACATAGTATTTCTGCCATATTGTGGTATTTGTGCAAGAACATTGAACTGTTATGTTATAGTATTACTACTAAGTCATAGTATTTCTGCGTTGTTATAGTATTTGTGCTAAAACGTAGTATCTCTGCCAAGTCATAGAATTACTGCAATTTCATAGTTTTTTTTAGGAAATCTGTTATGTTATAGTATTACTACTAAGTCATAGTATTTCTGCCAAATCATAGTATTTGTGTGAATTTGTATACTGTAATATCACTGTATTATGTAGTGGCTAAGTAGGGGCTGTTTACTAAGTGCATCAGTGTAAATAGGTCATCTCTTGTGTTGGAGTGCCCTCTTGTGGCGCCTTTTGGGTAGTGCCTTAGTAAACGGGAACCCTGTAAAAAGTGGCATCAGACTGATTTGTAGTGGAGGAATTTGTTGCCAGTTTTCTTAATCTTTAATCTGTATGCATGTTGTAATGCATACCCTGTTCTTAATCATAGAAACCACACCATATCACCTCTCCACATCCTCCTACTGTATGCCATACCTCCCTGTACCATCCATCTGACCGCAATAAACTCCACCTGTGGTAATCTAATCCCTGGATGTCAGCCTCTCCTTCTGACCGAGGATAGTTATAGTATTTGAGCCAAATCATAGTATTTGTGCTAAAACATAGTATTTCTTCCAAATCATAGTATTTGTGCCAAAGTATAGTATTTCTTCCAAATCATAGTATAACTGCACAATAAAGGTTCTTGAGCCACATCAGTGTTTGTGCCAAATCTTAGTATTTCTTCTAAATCCTAGTAATTCTGCTCAATGATAGAATTTCTGCTATGCTGTAGTACTTTTTTCCTAGATTGTAGTACTTCTGCTAAGTCAAAGTATTTCATGTAAATCATAGTATTTCTACCAAGTCCCAGTGTTTCTGCTTAATCATAAATAATGTTTTAGTACAAATTGTATGATTTGGCAGAACTTTCTGTGTTCCAGCACAAATGCTATGATTTGGCACGAAAAAAATATTATTTAGTATAAATACTAAGTTTTAGCAGAAATACTATGTTTAAACTTTAAAAAATTCTGCTATTTCTGCTGATGTGTGTTATGACTTTTGACCATTGAAATGAATGGAACACATTATCAATGTGGTCACTGATTTTGCATTATGGGCTGAGCTGTGTTTTAGCTCAGTGAGATAAGCATCCGTTCTCAGACTGGGAGGCCTGGGTTCAAATCCAGCTTATGGCAACATTTCTTTCAATTAACAGTTTAACTCTTTTCAACACAAATTTCATCATTTTCACCCCTTTTCAGCAAAATTTTCAGTTTTTTTAACCCCTTTTCAGCACAAATCCAAACTTTTTCAGCTCTTTTTCAGCAAAAACCTCTTTTCAGCAGAATTCTGCCCATTCAACTCTTTTCAGCAAAATTTTCAGTTGTTTCTGCTGTTTTCAGAAAAAAACTCTTTTCAGCAGAATTCTGCTCATTCACCTCTTTTCAGCAGGAATTCTGTTGATTGAACTCTTTTCAGCAGAATTTTCACCTCTTCTTTTGCCCAAATTCTGCTTATTCACCTCTTCTGAAAAATTTTCAGCCTTTCCACCTCTTATCAGCACAATTCTCAGCAGCTTCTGCTCATTTCAGCACAATTGTCAATCTCTCCACCATTTATTTGTGAGAAAGTGTTTGGCTCAGTGAGCTAAATAGCTGCCCTTTAACCAGAAGGGCCAGGTTCGAATCCTGCTCAGGGCAGCTTTTTTTTTTTTTTTTTTTTTCCAACTTTTTCAGCTTTTTTCAGCAGACATCTTCAGCGTTAAGGCATCCACACTGCATTTTCGCAGGAAATGCAAATTTTTCTAGTTCGATTTTTGTTTCAGAAAATGCAAAATTTTTTTTTAAATTGCTCTTAAAATCAACAACAAAACTAGTGCAGCTGACTGATTTGGTTCAGACACAGAAACAGAAGGACTATGTTCACAGAAGCCAGTGTTAGATGTGACAGTTTTGGGGAGAAGAACCCCCCCCACCACAGCATAAAAGCTGGGAAAAAAAGTAACCCAAAATAAGCTGCACTGGTTCCTCTGAGCGAGCTATGTTCAGCACATCATAACCTACAGCTGACATTTCGGTGCTTGAAGGGCACAAGCTGTTTCAACTCACGCAGCACTGTCAGTTGTCTGATGGTTTGTTTTGTAGAGATGATTCTTTTATCAGTCTTGAAATATGCATGTCAGGCAGGAGAAAGTGGCTGCCTGCACTTTAGGAAGGTAATACACTGAACCTCTTGATTATTCTGAGGTTCAGCATTTAGAAACATCTGCTGTGAGAAGAGTGCAGAGCTTAAGTGCAATACCTCCATGCAGTGACACAACTATGTCTACTGAAGCTCCTGGCTCACAGCAGCTGCTGCTCGGCTTCACTCTATACTTGTCGGGCGCCGTGGTCCGCACCTGTGAAGACATTAGAGGAACATTTAACAATGCTTTTTTTTCTGTCTCCTCAATTTATTGAATACATAAACGCAATAGTTAGTCTGTGAACTGTGAGATCAAAGGGAACTGGTGCATGAATTAACTGTAGCAAGTGCCACACGCTTTCAGACTCACCTTAAAGGCCACCTGATTTTTGACCACATTGTTCAGGATAATTAAGCTTTTCTTTTCAGTCTCTCCAGAACCAAAGCTGAGCTCCTCTGCAGGGCTGAACAGAGAGATAAAGAGTAAAAAAAACCTCAGAGTGTAGCAGGAACTACATTAGACCGCTACATAGGTGGAAACCTGAGACACAATTTTATTCTTTTTTATTAAAAATGTAGCCAAATGTTTTGACAATGGAAACCTCTAACAAATTACCTTTTCCAGGATTTTATTTAACTGAATGAAGAATCTGCTTCTTTAATTCACTGTAATTAATTGTTAACAATTTTATCATTGAATTAAAAAAGGAAACATAATAACAGAACACTGTGGTACTGAACGAGCATGGTACATCTAAACCAACCTTTACTTGTTTACTGTCCTCTTTAGCCAACCTAAACAAGTTATGTTACCGGCGCTCTGCTACAGCCCTTTTGAAAGTTTTATGACTTGTTCAACAAGCTTAGCTGCAGGGCAAAATCCGGCTGTTTTGTAAGTTATAAGGAGGAGACTTCAGCATGGGTTGTTTTTCCAAAGTCTGTTGTGTACCAGAATATCAAGAACACTGATGTTACTGCTACAGGAAAATATATTTAAAATAAAGCAATCTAACTTAGTATCCGGAATCAAGCTGTCCATCTTACTAGAGGGAGACCTCCTGATATTATGACTTGGATTAAAAAATATGAAATAAAATGAATCCCTTCTAGCATTTGATTTAGTGAGATTTGTATAACGTTGCAAAGGAAGGAACGAGCCATAGGAAACCTGTAAGGGGTCACGTATGCTTTGCTTGTCGTTAGCTCACACAGTCTAACTTGGTGATATATATATATATACATGCAGCATGCGATTTGATGAATTTGGCCTTGGTGCACATTGCATACTTATTACAGCGGGATCATATTATCTGCTATGCATGTATAAAGCTTCTCAATGATGCAGCTTGGCTGTTTTATGAACTAAGACCGCTAAGAACAAAGATTTTTTTCCCTTTTTTTCCTTTTCCATGTCCCTTATGGTAGGGAAAAAGAAAAAAAAAGAGAAAAAAAAAAAAGAGTAAAGCATGCTTGATCTCAAAGTGAGTCTTTGGGCTCTGCAAACCTCTGGCAAACACAAGATCAAAGACCCCTACTCTCTCCTAAAGCCCCCAGTCTCGAATGAAGGCTAACACAACTCCCAAACATAATTGCATTTAAGGCTCATTTTAATCTGTTTATCAGTATAATTCACAGCCCAGAGCTGTCAAAATCCTCACATCAAAGCTTTAGCTTTGTAAACACAGAAATCAACAGACATTATTCATGAAAATGAAGAGTACATGAAGAGTACACATTATATACACGCAAAATATTTACCCACGAAACAACCAGATCATTATGGGATTGTTGTACTCCATACTGAAATGCATATCTTCTGAACTCAGCAATCAATTTGCAATTTAATGAAGGTTCAATTAAAATATATGTTCTGTTTGACAATGTGTAGGAGGGGGACTAGCACACCTTTCTTGAAGATAATTGATCATTTGCCAGTGTTTCTTACTAATTAGCATAACACCAATTCATCTCTAGTCAATGAGCAATTGACTGTCAGCATCCTTAATTCCTGCCTCTGTTTGAACAGATCAGTTGAGCTATAAAGGTACAAAACATCAATAATGACTTCAGATGCAGTTAATCTTTTTGCATATGGCTCTTCAAGACATAGACGTGCGAGTCAACTGGTTATACCTAGTTACACGTATATTACAGCAAATCTTCCTTGATGTAAGGGTCCTGAACAAGCTTTGGCATGTCTTACCCAAAGGGAATTGGCAGAAATATTGGAAACATGGGACAGACTCATAGATGAACCCATGTAAACTGTGTAGAACATCAAACCAGTTACCTTTTGGTGACCAGATAACACTTCTGGCTTTAGGTCTCCCAAACACAATAGAGTTGTCGTTGCAGAACAAAGAAGCTGGCTGGTCTGTGTATTCAACCCAGGTCCACATCAGCTAGACTGATGCATTCACAGCCAACCTTTGCTGTTTGCAGTTAAAACTGATTCTGGCATGTTTGCCCGGTTAGTGCAGTTTTTTTTTCAGGCTGCAGGGAAGAAGGCCAAGCAAATTCTGAAGCAGCTTAAACAACTAGGCTGGGTGCACCTGCAGAGAAGCAGAGTATGCTAGGTGCAGATCAGACCCCAAGAATGTTTTACGTGTTTGTTTAGGGTGAGGTTCATTTCTAAAGCTAGTATATTTTTAGTTTAGCTTGTGTGAAACTGCAATTGAATCGTGGTCCAGAGTAAACAAATAGAATTAATATTGGTCCATATTGGTATACTCTGGTGTGGTGTGGAGTTTGTGATAGCAGAGGTGGGAATTTAGCATGATTTACAAAATTACAAAAAATATATCTAGTATTACCGTAACAAAGGGAAGGAATCTGCAAAAGCAATATATGTATATGTATATATATAGTCCTGATCAAGTTTAAGACCACTTGAAAAATGACAAAAAAAATGCTATTTTGCATGGTTGGATCTGAACAAGGTTCCAAGTAGAGCTTCAACATGCAACCAGAAGAAATATGAGTGAGACAAAACATTTTTTGAGCATCCAATTTATTGAAAACAACACTTAAGTTTAGGACCACATGCCTTTAAAAGGCCAAATCTGTGCAAAAATGTGGATTCATTGTCATTTTCTGTCGGGTAGTCACACTGTCATGACGTTCTGATGGCAAAAGCAAAAACTCATTCCCTGTTTGAACAGGTCGGGCTGCTGAACTGCATAAGCAGGGTCTCTCGCAGTGCGCCACCGCTGCTGAGGTGGGATGCAGTAAAACAGTCATTTGGAATTTCTTTAATGATCCTGAGAGTTATGGAACAAAAAAAGTCAGGAAGACCCCCAAAAATTTCACTAGGACTGAGCCGGAGGACCCAATTGGCAATAATGTACCTTGATGGTCCTGATGGCTTCCAACGTTACTGATCAGCAGTTACTGATCAGCAGATCCCACCTGAGATTTTTTTCTGCGTACCACAGTGGAGTGGACGCCATAATGGATAGAGCTTCAGGAGGTGCAGGGGCGTCAAACGGCCGCTGGCTATGCACAGATTTTGCAGAGAGCATCCCTCATGACTGAGGGCCCTCATCTGTGTGGTAACAACTGGGTTTTTCAACAGGACAACACTGTTGTTGCATTTTGAAGCGCTACTTAAGATCCAACCATGCAAAACATGATTTCTTGCCATTTTTCAAGTGGTCTTAAACTTTTGATCGGGACTGTATTTCTGCAGAAATGTTAACCATGGAAACAGGAATGCCTATTAGCACATGAATGTGGGGATGCTCCATTGCTGGACAGTATCCTACTCAATGAAATTTAGTAGTTCATTAGGTCCATTTAAAAGTAGCTGATAGTGGAATTCCCATAGTAGTAACCCCCTCCAAGACATAATACCAATAATTATGGTATTATTCATCAAAAGAGAAAAAGGAAGCGCTGCAGGGCTCTAAAGGCCTGTCTGACAGGTGATCTTCATTAGGGTACCAAAGAAAGGAGGAGCTGCTGAGGCACATCATTTTTTAATAAAAATATTAGAACATAGAATATTAGTTCTATGTTAGGTTTTTCCCATGAGCTTTGTGTGATACATTCAGTAAATGTAAACACATAAAAAGCATTACAGTGCTGCATGACCCGATGGCTGTTCCCTGAATATGATCTCGCCATGTAGTCCACAACACTGATGATGCAGAGTGACATTCAAAAAGCTTTCCAACCCATCAGTTACTTGTCAGTCTGCAAGACTTCATGGTTACTCCCTTAAGGTGTGTTTGCAAAAAGCTAGTTTGAACATGAAATGATCTACAACTAAATGGCTGCAATTGTTCTGTCATTACTATTACACTGCTCAGCAAGCACTTAGCTACTGGGATTCTGTTACCTGTATTTTAACGAATTTTATTTGGTGATTCCTAATCTGAAAGCAGGTGCTATATTGCCACTGAAAATACACTTTCTACATGTTCATATCGACTTTTTTCTACCAAATTTGGCTTTGAGCGTGTGAAAACATTTTGAACGAACAATATCATGGAAACCTGAATACAAGCATGATGGGTGACTTCTGTTGGTTCTTCGCAAAGAGAGATGGGCGTTGTGCAAATTCCCTGCTGACTCGGCCTCAGGATGTCTAGAGGCAAGAACCAAGCGCACCCAAATGAGCGCACCAGTGATCATGTGCGCATCACGCAGAGGGAGAGTGAGGGACGAAAAGCAGCAGCAGAGCATGGCAGTTGTAGTATAAGCGCAAAAGCCAAGTGGCTGCTCATAAGGGGTCGTCTTGTTGGGGTTTTATCTCACATGTTGTATGGTCTTGAACAGTGTAGTATTAGAATACAAAGGGAAAAAACAGCAGATGTCGCCTGCCTGTGACAAAGTTATGGGAACTCTTAAATGGTAAATGGCCTGCATTTGTATAACGCTTTTCTAGTCCCTAAGGACCCCAAAGCTCTTTACACTACATTCAGTCATTCACCGATTCACACACACATTCACACACTGGCGATAGCAAGCTACATTGTAGCCACAGCTGCCCTGGGGCGCACTGACAGAGGCGAGGCTGCCGGACACTGGCGCCACCGGGCCCTCTGACCACCACCACCTTAAATTTAGGTGTCCAAACTAATGCAATCTTGATGAGCTATAACCTACCTAACATCTAACAGAGAACCTTTGAAGGTGGTCAGCGGCTTCCTGGCACCTTTGGTCCTGGCGCTTGCATCTCCTTTATCGTTGTCCTCTGACCTCAAACTTTGTTCCAGAAAATTTACCTGAAAGAACAAAAAGCATTTGATTAGAGAGACACACAATTTTTGTCATGTGACCATTATCTGTTTTTTTTCCCCTAAAAATGAAATGTGTGACCTTTGGCATTCATACAGAGAAAGCCGTCATTGGATTCATGTACTGGCATTGATGAATAGTTTTTTTTAAATGCTCAGATAACGCAACTTAATATAATTTTGCATGGGAAATTCCTATGATGATCCCTGACCGTCGTTCCACTTAGCCTCCAGAGGGAACACACAACCACAATTAGCATGTCCATGAAGATGAGGAACCAAAAGTGATCCACAAACTTGTGACTTCTGACAAAACAAAACAAACCAAAGTAACTGAGGAGTCACAAGATGACTCATATACAGCTCATAACGTCAGCAAATTGCTTAAACTTCGACCCAAATTATTCACACAAATCTCAAGACCACACACCAGCTGACAGGATAGACGTTTCAAAATGGCTGCATAAATGGTAGTTATTTTAAAGTAGGTCAGTTCGGGAAATGGATGCTTCATGGTGTGTAAAACAGTTTGTGCAGCAAGCACAGCAGGTGAGGAATCGAGGGGGGAAAGGAAGGTGGGCAGGGGCAAAAGTGAGCAGACTCTACACGTGACAGTATTTTCTGTGACTCAGAGAGGAAGGGAGCTTAATTTCATGGCTGACCATCATGCAACTGCCAGAATGAAGACATCAACCGCTGATGAAATGTCTCAATTTATTTATCCATTTAAAGAGCAAGCTTAACAAAATGAAATGCGAGTAGAAAAATGTAAAACATAATCAAGTTTGAATTAAAAAGTGAAATGTTTTACTGTCTCATACAGATAGTGTTTAACAGTTATTTTAGTGATAATATCATTGGCATTATTTCTACTAGATCCATACTCATACAAAATCTCATTGTTAAAAAGAAACAAAAGGTAATTAATTTTGAAAATTACATTTAAAAGGAATACACTGCCATAGCTGGGTACAAGGAATTAAACTAAAATTACAGAAATATGTGATTTCTACACATTTTGTAAGGCACAGAAGGGACTGACAAATATAATAAAGTAAGAGCTGATCGGAGTGTTTTTTGGTGAAACAGTTCATATCAAGGCACAAAATAAGATTCTCTGTGTGATTAGCAATGCTAAATAACAAACTTAAAAAGAGATAGTGTTAGAGGACAAGACACAGACGGCTTTTGTGAAAAGCTGCCTCAAAGGCAGGCAGGATTAAAGATTTAGTGCTATGGGTTAATAAGTTGGTCTACTGTAATATAACAGTAATTACCTTGGCAGTTTTTTCAACTGAGAAGATACAAATAATGTGAAACTGCTAATGATCAGCAGTGAGTGTGCTACGCTTTCTCCACAGCTAATTAAACTGTGAAATGACTGTCCCACTTGGTTCGGCGTTTACAGGACATAGTGCAAATGATAAGCTTCTCATTATTAAGCTGACATGCCTTGATAACAAGGTCAGAAATGTTATGCTTTCAAACGGAGGGTCAAATCGAAATGTAAGGTCCAGGACAGGTCAAGGGATGAACATGTCCACGGGTGGTGATGACATCAGGAGACTGTGAGGGAGGTGCACTCACAATAATTCGACCCACGTGAGTACACCTGCCTTTCCAGCCTGCAGAAATCTTCCGGACATTGAGCTCCTTGTGTAGGCGAAATCCTACACTTCCTTACCACATCCAGCCCTTGTTTCAAAACAGAAAGAAACTCAATTAGCTTTCTGAGGCCAAAAAGTTGTGCTAGTGATTACTGGTATCCAGAAGAATGCAGGTTGAGGTGCATGGTGCTGATGGAGGAACAGTCTTGTATAGTGACACAAGATGGTTGAGGAGCAGAAACGTCTGCACAAGCACTAAGGAATGCGCTCAGACGGGCTTGAAATTCCAAGAGTTTCCAACTGTAAAAACACAGTGATTCACTCATAGTATGGACTACCAGAAATCAGGTGTAGCAGAATTGAAAACATGATGAACCCTACTGAGCAACCTGCTGATGCACAAGCTCTCATCTTAACATTGTCCACTTCTGATCCCATTCAAGTGCTTTGCTTTTATTCTATTGTGCTTCCTTTATCTACCCAATTTGGTCTTTTTCCAACAGGATAATAAAGCAACACAAAAATAAGTGCTAAGTGGTTATTATGCAGGTGCTGTGGATAATATGCAAACCTTGAATAAAGATGCCCGAGGCTCAAAAGGGAGCGATGGTGAATAACGTTTGCAGACTTAATTTCTAATGGGGTCTGCAACCTTAGGCGAGTGTCAAAATTATGCTTAACAACAGCTTACATGAATTTTTAATTACCATTACAACAAATTACCTGTCAAAGTGGAACCACTACTCTCTCACCCTGAATATTCACAACACCTAAGAAGCCATATTCAGATATTTCCTCCGTGTGTGTAAAGTGTCATCTCAGAGTGATTGTGTAACTTTACTTTGTCAGGCAAGCCTCAAAAATATCTTCAACTTTTCCACAGAGCTGACGCAAATGTTTTGATATGAAACCGGCCACCTCAGAGGCCTGCAGTACAATACCAACGTTTGGGAAATAACATTACGCAATTCATGGGATCTGTGCACGTTTTGATTATGTGAAGTTTAGGCATCTCTAGTCAAAACAATGGCTGAGAGTTTGAGGTGATCTCACTTGTTACACTAAGGACATTAAAAAGCATCAAACTTGTGACTGGAAATGACTGTCTGATGTGTATATCCCAGCTCTGAAAATCTAAACCAGTGTGGTATTTATTAAAACACACTAATACAATGTAAGTGCAACTTTCTTTAACAGGCGCTTTCAGATAATGAGTATATGCTAAAGTAATCCCTTTGATAACATCCCATCTTCTTCCAGCCAGGCACTTTTTGCATGCTGCTCACTTGAAAATAAGCAAGGTTGACTTGGAAGGGTGGACTTAACACTCATTTGCAAAAGGTGCTGTACAAGAGGGAGAGGGAGGTGATGAGGGCTCCAACACATTCAGTCTTTGGGGCATTTCAGCGATGGTGCTCCATCCTGCCAGGGAGAAGGAATCCAGTTCCAGCATGGAGTGGCTTAAGCAACAAACTCAACAATCTTTTAGTTCCTTGTGTGGTTGACAAAGACTGCTGAGTTTGAGTTTGAGTGGTCCATCTGTGATGCAAGAGCTTTGGATATGCCTGCTGCCAATTACATTACAAGTCACCTTCACAGAGGCAATAGGTAGCAGCTCAATGTTTACAAAAATCAGAACCATTACCTGCTGGAAAGGAACCCAATTACATGTTGTTACCTTGTGTGCAGTTTAAAGAAACTGAGTGAAAGAAGGCACAGGATGAAATAATCAGTGACCAAACCTCACCTAATCTCCCTAGAAGCAGAATGCTTCACTACCCAAATCTAAAAAATGTTCAGAACTCAGTCTCAGCTGACATCGCGTACGTATTATTGTAGGGGCTATCTTACAATATAAAGCACCTTGAGGCGACTGTTGTTGGGATTTGGCACTGTAAATAAAATTCAATTGAATTGAACTTGAGAGCAGCTACTCTAATAACAACAGAAACACTAATCCTGCCAATTATATTAGCATCAGCATTAAAGATCACATTTATTTATAGGCAATCAGATGCGATCAAACTAACTACACATATACTAAGTGTTGAGTGCCAAAGTACAGACTTGCACAACACCCAGGGAGCAGTTTTACTTTATACTGTTGTGTAATTAAATTGTGTACAAAGTTGAAATTATTTTTATCCACTATTTTTTTTCCTTTGTTAAAAAAAGTATATTAATAACTAAAATGGAAAGAAAATGTACCTTTTTGGGCTTTACTACAACATCTGAAGTGAAGCTGGACTCAAGGGCATCTTTAACATCCAAGTCACCTTCTTTGCTCTCCCTGTCATCATCACTAACAATGGGCCCGTTGTCACAGATGGGTGTTTGGAAGTCATCGTCAGGAAGAGGTGGGTAACTATACTTGAAGGAATCCTAGAACATAGCCAAATAGGTTAGGTCACCACATGCATGGTTATTAAAGAGTAACACTTTTTCTAACAGATTAATCAGTAAATATGATTTTGGTTATGTAAACAAAGAAGCAAAGTAACTAAACTTGTGTTTAATATTTAAAAAAGTTAGATTTCTTCATCACTGGCAAGAAAACTAATGCAGATACAGAAGGGAAAAAAAACAACATTTAACCCAGTGTTGACCTTAACACTTCACACTGCATTTGAATCCTAATCTTCTACATCATGGTCCACTTAACATGTTCCACTGTTACTTTCTAATAGGTCTTTTTAGATTCTATACAAAATGGTAGCATTCACCTGATCTGCTCTGAAAAGGACTTGTGACTCGTGAAGTTTCCCATCACATGTTAGATTTTCTAAAGCCTAAAATCAGAGCCCAGAGGGGGTAGAAGACTCTAATTCCCTCTCAGACGACTTGAATTACAACCTGCTGAAAGATTATTATGGATTTTCTTTTGCTAAATCACACCCAAACCATGTGGCCTACCCCAGTTTTTAATATTTATCACACTATAATCCCACTGGAGTATTGACCATTCCATTGCTAATGCATCTTTTGTTAAACTAATTAACGCATAATTTAAAACCATTTTAAAAAGCCATAACATACCGTTCCACCCATGTGAGGTGGCAAGTACTCGGGGCCTATGTATGTCTGGACCTCAGATTTGGATGCAAACCTAAGTTTGCTGATTGCCTCTGGACCCAACCACGACTTCACAATCTTCCACGCAGCTGTAGCAGACACAAATGTTTTATTGTTGAGACGTCAGAATCGTAAAAACTAGTAAGGACTGCTTGAAATTTGGAAGCCACAGTCTTACCATTCAGAATCCAAGGCATATCCACTATTATCATTTTGGCTGAAATGATTAAAAAAAAAAAGGAACAAGTTAGTAAGAATAATGTTTCAAAAGATCCAGATGACTTACATGACTTTTGTAACTTACATAAAAACTTTGGATAATATACTTTGAAGCAATTAATGATGTACTTCACAAACTCCATGTCCTGAAACACAAAGTGGAAGAAAGAAATTTGTGATTAATACCACACAAAAGGCTTAAAAAATAAAATATGCATCAACAAACCCCTTTTGCTGGGGAAATTTTTTTTCCCTCTCTTAACAGCCTCTACATCTGAAGCGACCCACTTAATATTATATGGAAATTCATTGCATGCTCCCCTTCTGAGTGATCCCCTGCTCAGCCTCTGTCAACCATTGTCAGAGAAAGTCTTAAGCACGTTTTTTCTCCATTTCTGAACGGCAATATTTTTTTTCACAAAAATTGAATCTTTTCCATCTAGCTTTTTTATGCCATTTTGCCATTACTTAATGGTAACACGCACATTTAACCCTCAACTTTTATCATTACACAATGCCTTAATTACACAATCCTGCAATCCTGCTAAAATCAAGTTACGTAAAAAGAGCTCCCAAATGGCTCAGATTACAGTGCATTTTCTCAACATAAATAATAAAAGGGCTTCTGATTAAAGCCCCTTAGACAGGCACAAATTTTAATCTCCAAGTCAAATGTTCAGTCACGTTTTAAACAATTTTAGATAAATATGAAAAATCTTAACCTCATTGTTTTATGATAATTTAAATTATCAGACAAACAGCAAATACGTCAATAGTAATAACCCCTATATCGCGGCTCAGCTTTACAATTGGCTAGAAGCCTCATTGCTATGCAGGAAATTCACTCCCAACCCATAATGAGATCATACTGGCTAGCTTTGCGCTGGCTCATACTGTGGTTCAACGGGCCTCAATAAAGCTGCTTTCCAAACTGATCATCTAATCTACTCATTTTATACAGGAGCTGCATAGCTATATATTCTTTTTGCCTTGTTTGTGTTGGTTTATTCGTCTTTAATTGAGCAATTTTTCTAGGAGAGAGCCAAGCCAATGAAATAAACTCGCTGACAGAGCCCTCCATCAAGGAGCCAATGCCTGTGACACAGCGAGCCTAAGGATTAGACGGCCCGCTCGAGCTGACCATCAGGATTTAAAGGTTACTTTAATCTCTAACGTGTAATACCATTGAGGAGTATCAGCCCCTGCAAGTCCACAGCTCAAGAAGCAAGAAGTATGAGGAAGGTAAACAACATTGCAGTGACAGTAACAGGAAAGCAACAGACTTATACCTTAGAGGAAAAGACTGAAAACATAATGTGAGTTTTGAAGACCTGGATTAGACTAGAGCACGAACTGTAAATTATTTAAACACAAAAGACTTCCTCTTAAAAATAACTTTATGGACTTACTACATTGCTGAGGCCAGAGTCCGTCATGTCAAACACAACGGTTAGAGGCATCCCAGGTTCCTTCTTTGCATACCTCTCCAGCCAAAAGGCAACATACTTTTTCTTGTCTATGACAGTCTTTGCATCCTTGACATGCAGCTTTACCTTAAACCAGACTAAAACACAGGAAACAAATTTTAAGTTATCATATTTCATTTGTATTTTTTTTTCTCAAATTGGGATCAAACATTTTTAGTGGGAAAGATAACGTTTCTAACAAATAAAGGCTGAGCTGAAGAATCTCTTTTAATAGAGCAAGTGCATACAGAGTTTGTTGCCCTCTTTGTCGTAGCCATGGAGGTAGACAGCCCCAGTTTCGAACATCCATCTGGGAATAGTGCTCTCATTAATGTCTGAAACACACATGAGGACACTCATTACATTGTTATCCAGTGCTCTCATTCAAAGAATAACAATATGCAACATTTTAGGCAAAGGGAAGAATCTGTCTTGTATCTTTTAGACTACTGCAAGGCGCAGAAAATCTTTAATTTGATTATTTTGTGTTACCCTAGTTATTAACAAATAAAACAGCATAAAGTGTATGAAATATACTGTGCTAAATTTCTGAATCACTGCATGGTCCTTTAAAGAAGGTCACTAATTTGCCACATTTTAAGAGTATTATGAAGTCTTGCTATTAAGGGACCTAGATTCCCAAAAGTAGGTCTTTCTAAAACTTCCAAAATTGATGGAAAATAGCAAATTTTCTGTTAATGGATATAAATTCACCCCAGCCCCCCCTTAAAAAAAAAAAAAAGGCGAAGTCCTTGAATACCTTGTAGACTTTACTGAAGGAAACTTTCTAAAAACAACTGTTGACAAATAGAATTTGCTATTTAAAAAACAGACAGTTACTCTGAAAAGTTCCTCACAAGAAACAGTGGGGATTGTTCTTGGGTGTGTGGAGAAACTGGCGTTTCCCAAACAATGATGTTCTGTCTGAACTAATGCCAGGGAAGCACAAAGACAAGCAGCGGTTTGTACTGCGGGCTTATAGACATCTCAAAATGGTAATGTCAATATTTTCACTTTTAGGAAGGGCTTATGATTTTTGGGGCTCAAATATAATATGCATGTAGCACTGGGAATCGAATATTTTCCTAGTATTGAAACTATAAATTGTAAGC
This sequence comes from Copadichromis virginalis, assembly GCF_057382275.1. NCBI lineage: Eukaryota > Metazoa > Chordata > Actinopteri > Cichliformes > Cichlidae > Copadichromis > Copadichromis virginalis. Next base: position 22,751,090 of record NC_140633.1, read on the forward strand.
ATTAACAACAGTGAGGTTACATTGTTATACTGTGACATATTGCATATCATATCAGCACCTTACCATTTACCCCATACTCTTTTCTCCAATGAAGACTTTCATCAATCATTTTCAAGGCATCATCAACATTATAGATCCTCCATGTCAGGTAGCCCTCCACCAGACTGTCATCTGTCTGAAGCCTTTCCACGTCCCTGGGGTCATACTTCTCTGTTGAATCTGCAAACATTTACACGCAGACTGAATCACATGACAACTTCAAAATCGGTTTCAATTTCAAAGACTTAAACTTTCCCATTTAAAATTCTCATAGACCCACAATGTCCACATTGTGCCGCAAACTCAAATAAAGCCCCCAGGAGGCCATGGTGTGACGGCTTAGCCTAAAATTAGTCTAAAAACTAAACTGCTACTCGGGGCAGTAAAGAGCTAACGCTTATCTGGGCTCTGGGTATTCGGGTCAACGTTTAAGCAACAGGGCGTAAAGTAACAGTTAACTATTTAATGTACAATATCTGAATGTATGCAAGCTAGATAACAGCAACCAAAATGCATTCAAAAGCAAGATATGTTATTGTCAGCTTGCCCGCAATAACTGTGCTACCTTGGAGCAACTCATTGTTGAATCTCTGCCTTGTCTCTTCGATTTTCTTTTCAAGGTCCTGTCAAAACAGAGTTGGTTCAGGTTAGAGTCGTCTTTGGCTTTAATCGTATAGTCATTTATGACAATAAGTGATCAAAAATAAATAAATAAATAACGGTTATCAGCGATACCTGCTCTCCTTCGTGTGGCTCAACTTCAGCCATGTTGAGCTGTCCACTGGTCTTTGGCAGTTCCGTGTACTGAAAGCGAGTTAGCTGACTGTTGTTTGTATGAATCAGTGCGAACTAACTGGGAAACTGACGCCCTGTCGTTGCCATGTTGGCTCTACCGGTTTAGCCACACCTCTTCGCGTGGCTCTTTGTTCGTAACCGAGGGAGTGTTGAATTGTGTCTAAGACCTGTTAAAAGCCTAACTACTCCTACAACAAGTCTGTTTAGATAAATGTTCCAGGTAGCGACACATTTCAACTTCCGTGTCGGTGCATGGCTGTTTCGCTTACAACTCTCACCCACAATGCATTTCGTCTGACAGGAAGCGTTCAGAGACCGTTGGCGCGCTACTTCGAGTGTGACCTCGGTGTAAACAAAAGTTGACACAAGTAAAATTAGCGTGTATTTAAACTTGTAACACCACCGTAATGAAAGTGACAGTTTCGAAGTTTACATTAACGTAGACTAAAGGTCTCAGAAGGCGGAAACGGACCCTTCTCTGCTGCATGATGGAGAGTGTGCTCTCGGAAGATTTGTATCGAAATCCCCATCGGCTCTCCCACTGTGGAAAGACTATCTCATTTAACTGCAAACGGGCTCCGGGCACAAATGACAACGAAGGAAGCGAGTTAATATTCTGCAGTCTTTCATTTGAACGGGAAGGGAACACGTTTCTGAAGGCAGCTGACGGAGCGGCTGTCATCAGCAGGAAAAGATTAGCTCATGTGGATATTGTGAAATGTAAAAGCGTCACGGACGCTCAGAAGAGAGCCACGGCGCCATGTGTTTTAGTGATAAAGAAGAGTGAGAAAAGAAGCAGTTTTCAGTACAGTCTTCTCACACTGAGCTCTTCAAACCGACTGGAGCCCTGTGTGGAGTTTAAACTCCCTTATCAAATGAAGGGGGCTGTGTATATTCTCCAGGGTCCAACTGTGTTGTGGAGGCATGAAGGTGGTGTCCTTTATACATCCCCGCAGGCAGAAGGAGTGAGACAGGTTCCCATTCATTTCTCCCACTGTGTTGTAGGTGAACTCCCTCTCCATAAAGGACAGGTGTTTGTTCTCGGACTGCAAAAGCTTCCAGAAGAGTCCACTAGCCAAACCCTTGGCTATTTTGTTGAAGATGGACAAGTGTTTGATGGCAGTGTGATTTTACCTCATCTATACATTAGCATCACACAGTGCATCTTGGTGGTTGCGGCTGACAGAGTGGATGGTGTGCTTAAATGTGATGTAGTTGCAGCAACATCTAATCGGCAACTTGTTTATTTTGAGAATGGAGTAGTAAAAGATGTTTGTCAGTTACCCTTTGAGCAACCTGAAAATATTCAGGTAGTTAACACAGGAAGATATGGTTCTCTGTTTGCTGTATCCTTTTGTGAGGGGCATGTTTGCACCATATGGAAGGAAACTTTTCAGGTAGGTTTCATGATCTTTTTACAGTCCAAGTCTCTTGTCTACCCCTCATTGTGCTTTAAAAGTTTTAATAAAGTCTACTTTGTTAAACCATCTTCTCCAGATAGCTGCCCTCTGGTCAAGTGTCACCTCCATCCATGTGGATGACTTCCTGGGGTGTGGAACAGACCAGATGCTGCTGGTTTTTAAGGATCGAGTTATAGCATTGGAAGAATTCCTCATCACTGACCTTTGTGGTGTTTCATTTTCTGTAAGCATATTTTTCTTCTTATGAGTGATGTTCTTCTTCCTATTTCCACCAATTTCCCTTTCGGGGGCGTGGGGGGCAAATGTGACAAGCCGATCTATCTGTGATGGATAGGCACCAGCAACACACAACTTTTGATTGGATAAGCGTTTAAAAAATGTAATGAATGAATGGAAGACTTAATGTTTTAGTTTACAGGAGTTTTTAGTTTAGGAGTTTTAGGAGTTTTTTTAAGTATGTCTAACTGAAAATACATGTTTCAGCATGGCCAGGACACTGAAGCACCAAAGACATCCCCTCCTCCACCAGAGAACTATCTCCTTACACTTAAAGCTTTGGAATCAAGACTGCAGGTGAGTCTTTATAACACATTAATAGAGTAGGTGTAGAAGCACTGCAGTAATATTTTTTTTGTGCTAATGGTCATACATTATATGGTCCAAAGTATTGGGTCAAATTGGCCTCTTAATTTTTGAATTCAGGGTTTTTCATTGCAACTGATTTCACTTGTGTATGAAATCAAGAACTCAGCCATGCAGTCTCCCTTTACAAACATGTGGGTGAATAAGGGGTGGTTCTAAAGGCCTCATAGAATGTGAGCAGGGTACTGTTATAGGATACCACCATTGCAATAGGTCAATTTGTGAAATCTCTTCCCTAGTATATATTCTACAATAAGCTATAAGAGCTAACTGTATTGCAAAATGTATTGCAACGTGGAAACATTTAGTGGGGTCGCCTATTGCTAAAATTTGCTGACTCAAAAACTTCAGAGCTCTACACCTCCTCTGGCATTAACACCAGTATAAACGCTGTGCACCGGGAGCTTCATGGCATGGGTTTCAAAGACCGAGCAGCTCCTGTAGGTGTAATGTGTAGATGGCCCAGTACTTTTTTCCATATGGTTTATGTATGTAATAGATTGCCTTCAGGGGTCACACAGTGGTGCAGTGACTAACAATGGCGCTTCACAGCAAGAAAATCCTGGGTTTGAAACCAGTTGCTGGCTCCCGCCTTTATGTATAGAGTCTGCTTGTTCTCACTGTGCCTGCATGGGTCCTCTCAAGGCCAGTGACATGCATTGTAGGTCAATTGGTGATTCTAAATTAGATGTTTGTGTGAATCCTAGTGAGAATGGTTGTCTGTCTCTATCATGTGTTAGCCCTGTGATGGACTGCTGATCTATCTGTCTTCACACCCAGTGACAGTTCGGATAGGCTCCAGCAATACATAACTCTGAATTGGATAACTGTTTAAGAAAATGAGCAAATTGATGAATGGAAGACTTTATGTTTTAGTTTAACCATACGAAAATGATGGTTACAGCATTATTTTTTTTATTTTTTTTCATCTGAGTTACTTCTGATGTGTTGTGTGATAAGTCAATGTTGTCTAATGGTTTGTAACACTTGGATGTATTTCTATATGCATTTGTTATCTAGCAAAGTAGCAGTGACAAATTAAAGGAAAAAAATCAACATAAAGCCTCTTAATAAGGGGTTAGGTTCATCTGCCATCAGAACAGCTGCATTGCACCAATGCATTGATTCTTCAATTCTCTGAAACTTTACTGAAGGCATATACATACCATTCTTTAAAAATGTATTGGTGACTTTCATAATGGCGGTTCAGAGTGCTATTTCACATGCTAATCCCACTGTGTTTGCAAGAGCCATGTCATATGATTCAGATAATTTTTCATTATTAAATTGAATTTTTTTATTTTTCATCCAGTTTGATAACGACTTTTAGCACTTAAATTGGTTGTGGTTCTGGCACCTGAACTTTTAATGTCTACTTACTTTTGGGCAAACATGTTGAGGCATATCTTATAAAACAGAAAAAAACAAGGAAATTGTTCCTCAACACTTTATTTTTTATTTATTTATTTTTTTTTATCAGGCAAAACTTGTTAGATATGTAAAAACGTAAACCTCTTAAACATTTCCTGAAATATAGATAGATTTGTATTACTTGTCTGCAGCAGGAAGCAGGCTTAATTCTCAGACCTTTTGGTTTGATTAGCAGAAGCAGACATGGGGCACACAAGTTCTTCACTCTGAGGTTCATCGAGCCAGCTGCTCAACAGGCGGCTTCTCTAATCTAATATGAAGGCAGATGATAAACGATACGACTGAACAAGATTTTAACAAGAGCAAATTATAGCAAACACAGGGATCAATGGTAAAAGTGCAGTAAAAGTTAAGCCTGCATTCTTGGCCAGCATCTGGTGACTAGTTTTATACAGCCTCAGTTCCTTGTCCTGTGACCTCAGTAAAAACCTTGAAGAATTTATGGCTTCAGTCAGTAGTTTCAGGCTGTTTAAAACACCCTAATTTGATTAAATTGCAGTCATTATTGAAATAAAAGAGGATTATCCAGGGTGTGCTCTTTGGCTACTGGGCGTGCTGTGACCATCAGTTTCACAGTCAGATCCAGCCCCTAGTTTCAGTTTCAAAAAGCCAAGATGGCTGACAGCTGAAGGCTTCACAGGCTTCACTAACTCTTGCATTTGTGACACTGATATTGTGCTCGGACATGTAAAACCACTTTATATTTCTTACAGTCAGTATTTTCATGAAGTTTACCTGGTTTAGCAAGTGACCCATAATGAACTGTTCAGTGAACCCTCAGGCCCTGTGGATGGAGGTCTTGTCACCCTGGAAGTGACCACTCCCACTTTGTACTGATTGTATTGATTTTCAGCAGTCTTTCCCTCCAAAGGGACTATTGGACTCAAGCTGTGTCAGCAAAATGCCCTTATAGCAAAACAGAGCAGCAAGATCTCGTCACTGTAGGGGTCAAGGGTTCAGGGTTTTCCTTTAATTTGTCGTCCTTTGTATATCAAAATTAGAAAAATATTTTTTACACACAGTTTATTGTGATGCTAATTTGATTTAATCCATACTGGCAGTCACATTTGCTGCATAATTAAAGACCTGATGATGGTATTTGTATGAGATGTTGACCCCTCGTGAACCTAATTTAAGTTACTCACTGTGTGTTAAATTTATAATGTGCCCTGTCAATCAGATATGATTTGTAATTTAGAGTGGATTGACTGTGCTTCAAGAGCTTCAGAGAGAAGTGACAGTGAAGGAAAGCGTTCTACGGCAGTCGGTCAAAGCCCTTACTGATGTGGTCTCAGAAAGAGAGCCTGTTCTCACACAGCATGAGCAGGTACTACAGTAATAACACATCATGCATGCTTTGTTGAAGTGTATTGAGAGAGTAAATTGTTAAACTTAAGCTCGGCATACACTGTGCAATTTTTTTCAGTCACGTTATTCAGCTCCTGCTCAAACTGTACGATTACATCGCAGGGGGTAAGAAGTTTGTAGGTCACGATGCAGGGTCTCACATTATACGGCCCGATGCGACCTGAGTGCTCACACTGTGCGTCCATAACATGAAGCTTATAACACAAAATCTGTCTCTCGCTCTCCCTTTCTCTCCCTCTCTCTCCCCCTCTCTTTTAATATGATCTCCAGGAAGTTGAAGTGAACAAACTGTTGGCCTCTTAAATCGAACAAACACCCACAACAAATGCAGTGTATTCCCCAAAATAAATGTTTTTCAAAGAAAATTTTCAAATACTTTACATCCTTTTTTTTTTCTTTTACCTGCATCATTGCATCTGAAGTCTGCTTTTTAAATAACATTCATAAAGTCCACTGTGTCTGTGCCTAAATGCCTGTTGTTCAAATTGAAATGTCTGACATAAAGTGCTATTGCTGTCAGTGCTGTCACACACTTGTCATTGCTGATTATAGTCTTTGCACTTTCCGTCTAGGAAGGGCTTATTGCTCTGTGGGACTCTGATGATGAGTCAAAGAACGAGGCCTTGGATGACAAGATTCACGACATCCCAGCGGTGTCTTCAAAACCTCGAATTGACAAGCTGTGGCATCGCACCACTGAGGGCCGAATGGTTGTGGGAGTGATACTAACTACTGACAGATCAGCGTAAACATGATTTCTTTGTTACATTTTTAAAAATTATTTGATGGACAAAGGTCCAAGGTTCTGAAACGCATTATCTAAACATTTAGTAGTGACGCCTCTGAAATCTTAATCTGCTTGATACCTTGTCACTCATAATCTGTTCGTGTGGTTGAGTGGATCCATGAGTGTAGGGTGAAGACAGAGGCAACAACAAACAACATGGCATTCTGTGCTTTAATCAAGTGACAAGAACCACAGTCCAGCTGTCAGACGGTATCATTGCTGTCTGATTAGATTTATCTGAACTTAAACAGTTGCTGTTTGCTGTGAAATAATGTGGAATAAATCACATTACTTTGCGCTCGATTAAATCAGTAAGAAACTCTAAACATTATCAGCACTAACTGGATAGAGATCCTTTTTTTGCCTCTTTGATTGCCCCTCACTACAAAGCAGATACAGGGTGACTAGGTGGTCACCATGGCAACAAGTTTTTAATATCTTTCCAACCTCCTTATGTGGGAACAAAAAGCTATCAGATTCCTCCATCCACCTGTTACCGATTTTTCATTTGAGAACATGTGAAGGAAAGCTACTTTCATGACGGTCTCAGGTGCCATTTAAGTCCCACACATTGCTGTTTTGATTGGTGTACTTGTACAGCTGATGTAATTTCACTGCCTGGAAATAATCAATTCACAAGCAGTCGCACATTCAATTCACAGACACACGCACACATCGTCTTTACTGTTATATCAATTTCCACTCTGAATAGCCACTATCTGTGTGATATCTGATTGTTAGTGATGTGCTATTTTTGTTCCAGACCAGTGACCAATGTGAGCTTATCCATCCTGACAGACACGGGCCAGTGCTCAAGGCCCGCAGTCATCCAGACCCAGAGCCAAGTGTTCTGGCTCCCTGCGGCCTGCTCCTCGCCATCATCATCCTCCTCCTCTTCCTTCTCTGCCTCCACATTCCCAGAGCCCCCAGCCAAAAAAAGCAAGCAGCACAACGCCATCAGCACCAATGATTTCAACGCATGCAGAGTGGCTGTGACTGCGGTGACCAAGCTGACACCTCTGTTGAACTCTGGCCGTGTCAAGTGCCATGTCATGCTCCATTACATCCAGACACCAGATGCTTTTTCCTTCATGAGCAACCAAAGACCAGTTGTGTTGCACTGTGGCCAAGTTGCTTTAGACATTCAGAACAATTTGCACACCGAGCTGCTTAAAACTCCCCAACTCATAGCAGGTAAAAGCACAAAGGTGTGCGACTTGTGATTTTACTCCTGACATGTAGATGTTAACAATTGTTTTGTTATTTTCTCCAGATGAGGTTAGAGAGGACTTCCTGAGTCTTTTAACTGTGCTGGATCACTGGGTCTTCCATATAGACTCTCCTGAATACAGCTTAGGTGACATAAATGGCTGGATTCAAAAAAGAGTGGGTTGTAAGAAGATAGAAGTGAGCCCTCAGTATCTACTATTAAATTCTTCAGGACCATCTGCTCTCATGCTGCTGAACTGGCATCAGATAACCCCTTTCCAGGGAGAGCTGCATGTCCATTCCAGGTAAATAAGTTTCTGATGGCTGATACCAGTAAGGCTGTATTTCTGACTTCTGAGATGTATAGTTACAATTGAATTATCAATTTGGAGATTGAAAGGAGTATTTCTTGTAAATCTTAGAATTTAAGGGTACCGCATGGACCAAATAAACAAACAAGAAGAAAGAACATCTGTTACCCACAAGGATCTGTCCTATGCTATTACATTTAGTCTTTCTATTCTGCTATTCCTTATATTTTCTTTTCTAGTTATCCAAAGCTAGATATTACAACCTGTAATATCACTGCTCAGTGCACTGAGCCACTTCTACTAGGGATTGTCGTGATGTATTAAATTTTATTTAAAGAAAAAGAAAGCATAGTTCTACGAGTAGAAGCCTCCACTGCTCAATTTATATTAACAGATTCAAAGCTGAAATAGCTTTGAAGTTGACTAAGATGTATGTCAGCATGATATACCACTGAATATCAAAGAGATTAAGATTCTCTGGAGAGCAGAGCACTTAAAATTACAAATCCCCAAAATAAACTCTGAACTAGCAGCTGGTTGTGAATCAGCTGACAAATGACAAAAAAAGATTTCAACAAACTTAACTTCTTTAAATGTATTGTGACATGAATTATGTAATAACTTGTGAAATGTCACCTTTTTTTTTTTTGTTCACATGCAGCCAGTTACAGATGTTCCAGTTCTTGGACTCTCTGCTGGCGTACCTCCCCGAGTCCTGTTCCATCCAGCCTCTCAAAGGTGCTGGAGGTAAGGGTGCATCTAAAATGTTTGCCTTAGCGCTGGAAAAAGAGCTGGTGTCTCTCAGAGAGTATGCCTCATTACTACTCTGCGAAGAAGATGAAGAGAAGCTAAAGGAGAAGTGCTTTGGATATAAAGAAACCCCTGATGCAGGTTCTGTAGAGGGGCTCCAGAAGTGTAGAGCGATGTGCCAGAGGGACTTGGAGAGGAGCAATATGAAGTTGAGCCCCCTGGTGGATGTGGGGCAGTATCGTAGGCTGATCCAAAGCATGTCGAAAATCCAACTTAATGGGGATTTGGCAGCACTCTTAGACATTCAGTTTTCTCCACTAATGTGCTGCAGTGGTTTTCATGGTTAAAAATCCCACCTCTAAGTAGCTCTTTATTTCTTTATTGTGTCTGGTGTAATGACTAAAAAGATACATTTTACCACAAATGAGAACCTAGCCGCTCTGCACAGCCTCTTTGTATTTATGCCTTTCTAGTGTCTATTGATAAAAGCCTCAGCCCATTTCAATTGGACCATGTGGGATTCTTAAAATGACACCTTTATGATGCAGCCCTCTGTTTAATTTATTTTTCTATTTATGTCCTTTTAGACTAATGTGTTCAAAAATGCCCTTTTATGTCTGTTGCTGCCTGCAGCCACATGCTAGACAGAGATCACTTTCATCCAGGAGTCAGAAACAGTTTGTGTTATGAATAAAGACACCACATGATGGTTTTGCGACGCTTTATGCTTCTCCTCACTGTTTCTCCTCACATAGTTGACTGAAAGCTTTTAGTGGTACTTTCCCCTCATGGTTCGGTTATTTTTGATGCGTAAGGATGTAAAGAAAAAGAAGTCCTTGGAAGATGTTTCTGCTGCGATGCTGCACAGCCTGTCAGTGCTATAGTTACGATGCCATTCATTCAAGTAAACATCAAATCGTACTCAAAACGGCTCGATACTTAAGGCTTGTGACAGCTTGAATAGTAGCGTTGGCTAAAAGGGAGGGCAAGAGGTTATTTCCTCCCAGTGGAATTTAATAAGATAAGATAAGATAAGATAACCTTTATTAGTCCCACACGTGGGAAATTTGTTTTGTTTTAATTTAGTTTGTTCTGGGAGCTACTCCATCTGTATGTAGTACTTTTTTTTTTTTTTACACCTTTATTTTCTCTGCTTCATCGCGTTAAATGCTACCGCAGGATTCATTGTCACAGAATGGGAACATAATTACTTAAAGTGGGCCTATTGTGAACATTTTTGTAACCAGACGAGATTGGCAGGATTCACAGTTCGCAATAATGCTTGTTTAAGATAAGATAAGATAAGATAAGATAGAACTTTATTAATCCCTCGGGTGGGTTCCTCTGGGAAATTCGACTTCCAAAAAAAGCACAGCAACGACCGAAGTTACAGTTACAGAATTGTTATATATATATATATATATATATATATACACACACACACACACACACACACACACACACACACACACACACACACATATATATAATACAGAGACAAATATAAATAAAATATACAAAGGGGATAAATAGAATAAATAGGAATAAAAAATAAAAATACAAGTGAATTGCACATTTCAAGTATTGAGTCTATTGCACTGTTGACTATTTACAAAAAGTATTGCACAAGGTATTGTACAGTGAGGTGAAGAGGCACTACAGCTTAGTTGTTCCCCCCTCCTTTGTCCTCCTGTTTCCTGTTTCCCCTCCCTCTCCCCTCCAGAGAGGAGTTAAACTGTCTTATACTGGACATTTCTTTATAAGGCAACTCTCCCCTTCAAGCCATTATGTGAGCTTGTGCCTTAAATTATAATATTAAGAGCTTCCCTCTATCTTTAACATCATACAGAGAGAGAGAGAAAAGAGTCTGAGCGTTTAGCTTTTTAAAAAGGTTTAACCACTGTAAGCACAGTATACAGAAAATAAGGACAAGCATAATGTATCACATTTAAAAGATTCAGATTATGAGGGATTCTTTATGTCCTACCATTTGATGGTAAGACTGCTGTGAGCTAATGAATTGTTAATTGAAAATCCTTTATTTTGTTATTTTATGGTACAAAATAATCCTCGAACTTCAGCTGCTATGCAGGCTGATCATACCCACCGGCACGTAGTCTCTCACATACAGAAGGAAGCCCATCCCCTTTTGTCTGTGATATAAACACCTCTGTCACTTCTAGCCCCGAAGAAAAACTTTGAATCCTCTACAGTAAATAACACCAGTAAATGGCTGGAGGGAAACGGATCCACATGTGGAAAGGAAAATTCAATTGTTTTGGTATTCCCTTAGAGCCCTGAGTGCTGCCACACAAATAAAAAACATGGTTTGTCGTCCTATTATTTCCTGTTAAATTCTATTTACTGTGAGTGGTACAGGACCTCTGCAGGGTTTCTGGCCTCCTCCTCCTCCTCACCTTAATCAGAAAATTTTCTGCTGTTATCAAACTTATTAGGCAAGGGGAAAACAAAATGTATGCGACCCATCTTGAGGCAATTTGCAGACAAATTGATAACGAACAGATTCCTACATTATCTGACACCTGTGCCGACGCCTCCCACCTACAGCGATTTTAGCGTGGAAGCCAGTTTCTACCAAAATTAATTAAGAAAATTAACCTTTTTCTTTCTTTTTTTTTTTTTTTTTTTTGAACGTTACTTGGAATTGAAATGCCATCATTTTGCTATCTAATTAGAATAATTTTCATGCTTGATTCCATATCTAATCTTTGTAATCCTATTTAAATGTTTTACACTCTGCGCTCCAAGTCAGCACATTTTTTTAAAATCTGAATTTTGAAAGTATTTTTGTGGATAATAATAAGCAATAACATAAAGATACCGTTGCACTGGAAAGCATTATTAAGCTCAGGTGAGTTTATATCTGCCACAACTATATATAACAAATAAGGATATGCCATTTGTTTACATCTGAATTACAGCTGACGTGATCCCCATGATGAATGATGCTTTTAACCATGCTTATACTGGCCCTCTGAGACGAAGGCACTGATTTTATGTTTGCAGTCGACTTATTGATCCGGGGTCACAGGGCTTTTTCTCTGGTAGATTCTGGAACTCACTTGATCAGCCAAACGGTATGGAAGGGCATTGATTATCTACAACATAATGCATTGTGCACACACACACACACACACACACACACACACACACACACACACACACACACACAGGCAGACAGGCAGGCTATATCATTCTGTATCCAGTGAGCTCCCATGTGAAATGACACTCAATTTCAAAGAGGGAGAATTCTCATGAGTTAGCAACATTTGCATTTATTGTTTCCATATTTAAAATATTTAACCTACAAACAGTCTTTTTTTGGAACATCTCACCACAGATAATTAGAGATTTCTAAAACCAGTTGCAGTTAACAGTATTTGTTGAGGTTGCACCTTTTGCATACAAATTGCTGACATAGCAGGCCCATTGTTGTTAAGCCCTTAGGCCTAATATTACAGTCTTTATAGGGTTTTCATGCTTTAGAATGGTCCACCAGGGGTGACTATCATGGCCAGTTTACAGTAATAAAACTGATTAAATAAACATAGTCACAATGCTGTAGATTTTCCTTTTCGTCTCTTTCTTATATCTCTTTCTGCATAAAAACATTAAATGATGCTAAAGAGAGGAATAATACTGAATTTATATCATGTGAACATCATCTGGCCACTTTTTGTTAGCTTTTTGTTCAATACTATGTTTCCCTAAGATAAGCAATTGAAAGGAATATAGTTGATGTCATGTTATTATTTTTTTATAGAAACAGTTTGCAGTGTCAGTTCATACACACTGGAGAGAAAAGACTACAGATCAATAGCAGTTTGTCACATCTCCCATTGATCCAATTTCGCATTTAAAATAGTGGACACCGCATATGCAACAAAGTCTTCACAAAACCATCCCTGTTTGTAGTTTAAGTGTAATCTGAGCATCATGTAAGCATAATCCTCTGAAGAAACCCTGAAACTCATTCCGCCTTACCAGAATATAGTAGAAATTGTGTTTGTGATTTAATGCAGTATTTATATCCAGGCTTAAGAGGCACCATTGATGAAACCAGGCACAAGTGTTCTTAAGTTCATTAATTTCCTGCTTTCCTCTAAGTGGCCATATCAACACCGGTGCAGTTACTATGGCAACCTTCATGTAATGCCTCTCAGACCTCACAAACCAGCCTCAGTAAACCTTGCGGATGATGGAAAGTTCTTTCCTCTTATAAATTATAAGCTTCAAATAATTTTTCTTTCATAAATCGTTCTACTGAGCTTGATCGCACGAGGGCTGTTTCATCCTTGCATATTCAAACAGCAGTAACACTGGGCAGTGGTGTAGAGCTCTGGCATTGTAATGGCTGGTGTTTCCAAGTGCGGATTAGTATCGCTGATTAGTTTATAATCCCTGTGTTTTAAGCACTAAAAAGCAGTTGGATGATTCATGTGACCTTCTCAATAAACCCACCACAGCCCATGTATTCTGCACTAAATAAAAAACAGGGTTGAATGGATGCTAGCGCTGTCAACAGAATGGCAATTACTAACATTATTGGACACCTAATATATTAGTATGCTCTTGTGAAAAAGAGTGTGCACACATTTTTACTTGTAAAGTTTTGCATAACAGAGCATATTTTTTTAAATAACCACAGTAACCACAACATCAGATGAATAACAACATGTCATATCATACTGTCTTTTTTTATTTAATAAAACTTAAGACAAAATCCAGAAACTGTGTGAAAAATTACAGTACATGCTTACTGTTCCATTGAATTTAAGAGGGTAAGTAGCAGACTGATCATCAGTAAGTGTGAGCACATCTATAAAAGCAGATTTTTTGGCAGTTTGCTGGTCTGGAACATTTAGATGTGTGTTAACATGGAAGAAAGATACCAATGCCAATGAGGAGGAACACGAGCAATGAACCTAGAGAAAGAGTTGATGCTGCCCATCAATCGGAGGAGGTTTATGAAACATTTTCTAGGCAATTTATGTCTGTTATTCTGTCTGTTATTCTATTGCGCGAAAGTGGAAAGTTGCCAATCATCGCAGGAGTGGACATCCCAGCTAACTGCAAGGTCAGATCATACAATGAGAGAGAGATTGCAACAAACACAAGAGCTGCATCTCAGACAATAATGCACAGTGCCAAGTTTGGCGATAACCAAACACAGCATATCAGCAGAAACACCTCATACCAGCTGTAAAGCACAGTGGTGGAAAAGTGCTAATTTCGGCTGGTTTACAGCCACAGCACCTGGATCAGTGTGTCCACTATGAACTCCTCTATGTAGCAAAGTATTCTAGAGTCAAAATGAGGCCATCTGTTTGACAGGTACAGCTTGGCTGAAGCTGCGTCATACAATAGGAGAATAATCCTGAGCATGGCGGCAAACCAACAAAAGAATGCCTAAATGAAAAAGAATCAATGTGCCACAATGGCCCAGTCTAAGCCCAGACCTCAACATGATTGAAATGCTGTGGCAGCACATTAAGAGCGTAGTGCATAATTTAGTGGCCACAAACCTCAATGAACTGAAGCAATTTTGTAAAAAAGAGTAAACCAAAATTTCCCCAAATTAATACTTCGAGTTGCTGCTGAAAAGGGTTCTATAACCTCCTGAACCCCAGTGCTTCTCCATTTTCTCTCAGTTTTTTTAAAATAAATAATCGCAGTGCTTATCTGAGGTGGTGTTTTAATAATCTTAAACCTGGGAAATACAAGATAGTTGGGTTTTTTTCATTTTTTTTTGTCCTGATACACAAAACCTTCACGACTGTATATCCATCTGTACATATAGGACTAGGGTAGTGGTTGCATTTGTTTGAGCACAAATGCTGTAACAACAGGTGTAAACCATCTAACGGACATATTTGTTTGTAAACAATAAATACATTTAGGTATATAATTGCCGTTTTATGCCTCTGGAGCCGTGCCAGTATTTTCCCTTCAGCTAGTAGGCACGCACCAGCTGATGGAATCTATGTATTACAGTGTGAAGTCCATTATCATGCATTAATGGAAACCTACTGTCAGATCATATCTATGTCACCTCAGGCCACCCAGTGATCCATGCCATGTGTCATCACCCTGACTTATCAGCTTGGCAAAGAGAAGTGGCAGTGTTTTCATTTTCTTAGATCTGCAACCGAGCACAAAAAAGTATTTTTGCGTGTTTGTGCCGTTTTTTTTTTAAGGCATCCATCTTTTATTGTTGTAGAAGAAAGCAATGCAAACTATACTCTCATCAACAAATGGATGAAAATGTCAATTCAGAGGACTGGTCACTTATTTATAAATGACAGGAGACGCAGAAATAAAGTAAATATGGTGCACGGTCAATTTTATTGATGTACAGACCAATAAATAACCTTTTTTCATGAATAGCATTCAAGAAAAGAGTTTGTCACCACAGTATATAAGGAGTGCAAGGGTCATTAGCTGCTTTGTACCATTACTGTTATGCAGATCTGTCCTTCACTTTTCAGTCCATCTACAAACAAATATCATCAGCCAGCAACAAACAAGTGAAGGGAAACAGTCCACAGCGGAAGTATACAGAAAGATATTATTTTATAACAAACATAACTTTTTCCCATTACAATAAATATTTTATTTGTCTAAATCTACAAAAACATAGCTCAAATTCTAAAACTATACCTTACATACCTGGGGGTATTAACCCTGGAATTTAAAATAATTCACGTGAATACGGGCGTGTGATAACATTTAGCAATATAGTGCATGTTCACAGTTTGTGGGCTTACCTATACACTTGCTCAAAATAAGCCATTATACCTTTTTCATGTGAGATATATGATATTTTGCTAAATAAACTGCACAAGAATGAAAAGCAAAGTTAAAGACATCAACAAAAAGGTGACATCATTTCCGAATATTTATAATTCACTTAGAGAAAAAGGAAACATTGTTAAGTACCTTTGGATGTCTGGCCACTGGTAGAAAAGCTCAAAGGCTGCGTTCAGCTGTGATAGACCGCCCAAAAGGGGAAAACAGAGAAGCGTAGCACTTTATCCGACCAAATTGTTGACATCTAAGGCCTCAGGATTTAGTAAAAATGCAGAACCCAATTCCTGATTCCAGATTTTCATCTGATTTATTCATACCTATGCCTGAGACATTTACTGCTGCTTAGTTTGGTGCTCTGCTCGTATAGTTCGAAACAGTGGTTCTCAAAGTAAAGCCAGGGGATCCACAAGGGCGAAATTATGAGCTAAAGACAGATAGATTGTTTTCTATCATTTAAAAGGGATTGGAATCATTTGCAGCACTAAATTGGGTGCACCCCATGTTATATTTGGGCCAATAGAAACTCTGGAATGATTATGACAGATGATATCAATCTTATGTGAAACCACTTACAGTGCTGTGAGAAAGTCCCCTTTCTGATTTCTTACTCCTTATTTATTTCTTTATTTGCATATTTGTCACACTTGAATATTTCAGATCATCAAATAAAATGTTAGTGTTAGAAAAAAATAACCTGAGAAAACACAAAATTTTATTTTTAAATGATTATTTCATTTGTTAAGGGAAAAAAAGCTCACCAAACGTACTTATCCCTGTGTGAAAAAGTAATTGTCCCCCATGTTAAATCATGAATTAACTGTGATTAACCACATATTTTTGGAAAACAACACAGAGAGCCTCATTCTGACACTGTTGTGTCTCCTTTTCCAATTTAATGGCAAATCCAAGAGGGGATTCAAAGGATAAAACATGGACTAATATAAGAGATGTAATGACTGAAGTTCAGTTTAGTTGGCTACACTCAGGCCTAATTACTGTGAGACCTGCAGAATCAATAAATCCCATTAACTAGTCAACTTCGCCTGACCAGGTGAAGTTGACTACTTGACACTCATGCCACAATATAAAGAAACGGATGAGAAACCAATTCATGGTTCCATTAATTACAATGAGTCATCCAGATCCTAAAACAGCAAAGGAGCCTCAGACCATGACACTACCACCACCATGCTTGACCGTTGGGATAATGTTGTTTTTATGAAATGCTGTGTTAGTTTTATGTCAATATGTAACACAACAAAAAACCAAGTTATTTACTCATTGAAGGGTTTTTTGTTGTGTTACATATTGACATAAAATTAACACAGCATTTCATAAAAACAACATTATCCCCAC
This sequence comes from Copadichromis virginalis, assembly GCF_057382275.1. Taxonomy (NCBI): domain Eukaryota; kingdom Metazoa; phylum Chordata; class Actinopteri; order Cichliformes; family Cichlidae; genus Copadichromis; species Copadichromis virginalis. The sequence goes on from NC_140633.1 coordinate 22,768,030, forward strand.
GGTCAAGCATGGTGGTGGTAGTGTCATGGTCTGAGGCTCCTTTGCTGTTTTAGGATCTGGATGACTCATTGTAATTAATGGAACCATGAATTCTGTACCAGAATATCCTAAAGGAGAATGCCCAGCCATCATTTTCAGCAGGTTATGCAGCAGAACAATGATTTGAAACACACCAGCATGTCTAAAATCTGAATGGCTCAAATAATTATCTCAAACTCTTGACTGTAGTTCTTACTGCCAAGGCTGGAACAACCAGTCATCAGGTTTTGGCTATCATCGCAAAGTTTTGAGTAGCTATTTTTCCTTAATAAATGAAATCAGCATTTGAAAAATACATTGTGTATTTATTCATATTGTCTTTGTCTAATAATATTGATCTGAAACATGTAAGTGTGACAACTGTGTAAAAAAAGGACGGGGTGCTGTTTAGCTTGGCTTGTTAGCCATCTAAGTAGCAGACAAGCATTAAGAAACTGAGTTATTCAACATCATCCAGCGATTCTACCACATCAGCTAATGTGGTGTTACGATTGTTAAGGGCTTCTTGAAACATATTTTTTAGAGGTCCCTGGCCCCAAAAGTTATGTAATGCTATGTGAGAGCTATGTTTTGTATAAATAGGGTGGAAGTTCTATGACAGAAGTCCATTATAAAACAGTCCTATGCTACCTCGGTAAGAAAATTTGCAAAACGTCTTGAGGGCTTGACAGAGCTACCTTAGAGTTACCTTAGAGTTACGGATTCATGGAATGTTCCTCTGTTTCTTGGTTGTAGACCTCAAGGCTGAATCAATTTGGTCCATCTTCTCCAGCATGTTAGTGAGTCTTGAGCTAAGACCTTTTCTCTATAATCTTCAGAAAATATTTTGCAGCAGTACAAGAACAAATAAAGCATCTGTGTCTGAACAACTGTTCACATTATCAAATCATGAACATTACTGTACGATTCATAAATATTGTACGTTATCCCTGAAAGAACACCACCATTACCACAATGGTGCCTCTCAATGCACAGTTTACCCTCTCATCTCCCTGTGCTTTCTAAGCATTTCTCAATCTGAGAAATGTAAAATATATGTTCTCAGCCGACGGCAAAGTCTTTACTTTTTATGGATGTCCTCATGCCGGATGATCTTGTAGGTAACCCAGTAGAAGACATTGAAGATGAGGAAAGCCAGAGGAAAAGCGGCCCGTGAGATCGTGTCGATCCTCTTGGCTCTGTCCACAAACTTTTTCCTCATGGTGTCTATGTCCTTTGAGGCTGATTGTTGAGGGTTGGGAGCTGGAACAGCATTTTTAACAGCTGAGCCATCCTTTGTTGGCAGACATTGGCTCATGTTGTAGCCGGCAAAATTAAAGCGGCCTTCACGCAGATCGTCATCCTGAAAAGTGACATGCACATGTGGATGAGTTTGCTAGAGCTTTTTAAAAGCCTGCAGCTCAGATGTTAGGCTTTACTTTGTAATGACTGAAGGTTTTTCAACAAACCCACATGAACATGAACATTAATCATGAGATATTGCACTTTCAAATTAATTTAAAATAAACTCCCAAGATAACCTGATGCACAGTGGCGAAAAAACATTTACAGAGATTGCTTCGGGAGATGAATCTTAATCCATCCATCCATTTATTTCCTTCTGCTTATTCAATACAGGGTCACATGGGGGTGAATCTTAATTCAGACAAACAGCAATAAAGGTGCATGTGTTCAGCGCCCCTGACAAGTTTCTATGGCTATGATAGCAAATAGAGTTAGAGCTAATAGGAAGTCAGCAGTTTTGCAGGTACTGGGATAACAAAACAAGACCATTATTATTATGTTGTATTCTTTTATTCTGGAGGAACTATAGCAGTTCCTCCTGGGTTGCACATGAGACTTCCTTTTTCTCCATTTAAAAGATTGTCATTCAAATCAACAGCTGAAAGATGGTAATTGCCACATACTTGTAGTTAGAATATGTGCTTTTTGTGATGTAAAACTAAACTGACTCACACTGACAATTCATCCAGCTCTTTGGACAAAATTTGGTAGAAATTCATCCATCACATCTGAAATCACAAAGGCCAGTATCACGGTGGCCACAGTCAACAGTATGATGACCTACATAGACTCTGAAATATCATTTCTCCTTTCCTTTTGAAGTTTTTTCCCTTTTTGTCATACAGTCCAAATAAAACCAGTGTTTTATTGACTGACTTTATATGACCTCATGCTTCCTGCCTGCCGATCACCATGAGTGTTAAATCCCTGGAGTTTGGCTGATTTTATTCTGGGACTATTTTTCCGACTGAGCCTACTGCCTGCCCCCTTTCTCATGGACAGTCTGCCTGTGTATGACCCCTGCTCTGCCCATTAAAACAAGATTTATAGACTTTTATCCAGAGCTCTGTCCGATTCCTGCATTGGAGTCTGCCCTTGGTTCGAGCACATTATAGTTAGGCTGCATCTTTCTGGACTCATGAGCTTTATACCAAATTCTAAAGTAATTCACTTGGTAAATTTTGAAATATGAGTGAAAATTTTGACTTTTGGCATCTTAAACAAAAAAAGGGCGTGAGCCTTTACATACCTGATCTACTGTGATTCATGCTCTGAGCCATACAAATGTTTTACAAAATTTAAAGCAATCCATCCAATAGTTAATGAGAAATTTTGTTTCAGACCAAAGAGGTATTATTGATGCTCATCCTCAGAGACACACTACTTCTTCTTCATCTTCTTGTTCTTGTTCTGGTTTCTTCCTTTAGGGGTTGCCACAGCAGATCATCCGCCTTCATCTCACCATATCACTGGCACCTCTCACACCAGCCCTCTGCATGTCCCCTTTCACTACATCCATCAGTCTTCCCTGTAGTCATCATTTTTCCCTCCTGCCTGACAGCCCCATATTCAACACCTTTTGCCCAATATATCCACTATCCCTCCTCTGCCCACGTCCAAACCATCTTAGCTATGATAATCAGCATGTTTGATTTGGCAAAGGTTTTACATCAGATGCCTTTCCTAACACAACCCTTCCTATTTATCCCATCTTGGGAACAGCACTAGGAGTTCAATGGCTTGTCGGCCCCACCTGTCACTGGGTTCCCAGAGACAAGCTGCTAATGTGGCTAAAAAGTTTGAAGAGCAACCATGTGAAGACTTCGAAAGCCTACCTTGTGATTCCTTCTTTGTCTTCGCCTCAGGCGAAGGAACTCTTTCTGTTGCCTGGAGACAAAATTAACCCCAGCATATTCGAGCAATGCAGCAAATACAAAGAGCAGACACACAGCCATCCAGATATCAATGGCTTTCACATAGGAGACCTGGGAGAGAAAACAGATGTTTTTTGTTAGATTCTTCAAGCTGACAGCATTGGCTAACAGTTAAAATAAAGTGTGAATGTAGCCTTTAGCTGGGAACGCTATTTAATTTTTGTATTTCTCTTTTATTAATATTAAACTTGAGTTCTATGTGTTGTTGTCTATCAGTTGTTCCACAGCCACTTTCTGTGTTTTTCCTTTTATTTTGCTCCTTCAGTTAATTGTGACCTATAAATAGCTGTAATTACAGATAATGTTTGCTAACAAGTGTGTCAGAGCTGCCAGCAGTGTCAGTGATTGTGTGGCTTTAACAGTAGCAAATAATTAATGTCTCAACCGCTAAAAGAAAGAGAACTGTGGCATTACTTTGTACCTGTAGTTCCCTGACTTTGATCTGGTTCTTTTGAGAAAGTGAAGATGAGGCTGAAACCTTTTTCTGCTCATCAGTGTGACCCCATCCTTTCATGACAGCTGATTAGCATGTGGAGAAACATCTCTGGTTCTAGAGGGCCCTTAAGGCATATTGAATTGTTGTCCGTGCACTGAGGCTGTCAAAGGCTTGCCTTTAAATATTCATCAGCATACGTGTCTTTCATATGAGAATCTCTGACAGGGCTGAGGCCTTTTAGTGCTCATGTGCAGACTGATGTGTGACTGATCATCATCTGACTCGTGTTGTTTCTGCAGTACCTTTAACACTTGATACAATTTTTTTTGTTACGCCTTGAAATGACCACAGTTTATGACAAAAATGTTACATATTGTGAACTGTATCAGGCCCAGCTGTGCTTCTACAAAAACACAAAAATAGAGTATCTTATTCTCTGATGTATTACAGTGGCTTTCACAACAGCTCTGAGCTGTAGTTTAAACAGTCCACTGTGGAGAACGCTTTGATTTGCTTTGTTTGTTCTCTCAATTGGTTCAGTGTTTATTTTTGAGTTATAAATCCATCCTCTGTGTGAAATGTTGATGCCTGAGTCTCACACTAAAGGAGCAGCACCCATTTTCAGCTCATTGCACTGACTGCCTAAAGAAGAAATAGTAAAATCTGTTTGATCCACTGGTTGCTTTTGTTTCAAGGTACAGCTGGGATTCTAGGTGCCTACAGCTACATTAAAACTGCAGGGACCTACTATCTTTTTAATAAACCATGAATGCTTTCTAGCAGTGTCAGACAGAATTTATTCAAATGCCAATTACAGTTATGGTTATAAAATCTATTTTTTCCTTGATTGCATTAATTCAAATGATAAATATTTATGACAACCACTCAAACAATATAATTACATAATGGATGTAAACGTACAAAAAATGTAAAAACTCAGAAGTGGATTTATGTACCAGCGATCAGTCTTAAATAACAACATTTGATATTTAATATTTAAACTGCTATTTGACTTCATACTGACTGCATTGTCCATCCTCCGCTCTCCTAGCTGAGCGGCTGAAACCTGTCCAGGCTGTCATAGAGTCAGAGGGAGGGCCTCGAGTCTATCACAGGGCTCACCCAGAGAGACATACATCCAATTAACTTAACAAGCATGTCTTTGGACTGTGAGAAAAAGTCGGAGCACCTGGAGACAATCTTGCCAGCAGACATATATTTAACTTGCATATCCATAACAAACTTTCACTTTTAAAAGAAATATTAATCTCTTAGGTTACTTCCTGTGTGCTCTCCGTTCTTGCTTTAGAAAATTTACCCTGTGATATGACATGAAACACTTTGGCTAATCACAAGTCTTTTCAGACCAGATCAGGTGAGTTGTACAAATTACTATAAACAGCAAAGACATCTGTGGGAACATGGTTCAACGTGAGACGCTTATGAGAAATATCTAACAAAACCTAGGACTCAAGCTTCATATGTTTTTGCCACATACAAGGCTTGTGCTTATCTGCTGGAGGAAAACAAACAAAGGTTTTACCTTTGGAAGAGAAGCCCTGGACCCAGAGCTTTGGGTGGTCATGGTAAGCACAGTGGTGATTCCCAGCGCCACTCTGGCTGGAGCAGCATCCATATTAATCCAAAAAGACACCCATGAGAGGATGACAATGAGGAGAGAAGGAATGTACATCTGGATCAGGTAGTAGCCCATTTGGCGCTCCAGGTGGAATTTAACTTCAATACAGGTAAACTTCCCTGTTCATCAACAAGAAAACATATTTAAAAATGCAATTCAGCCATCAACCTGGGAGAAATGTCAGCTGTTTGAAACATAGACATAAATGCTGACCGGTGTTGTAGTGTTTGGTACAGTAGCCCAACTCCTTCTCATCCCTCATGATAAACTGAGGCAGGGTGAGTCCCTCCGACACCTGTACTGCACCGTTCTCCAGCCACTCAAACACCAAGTCATTCATGGTGTATCCAACTAGAGCCAGAGAAGAACGGGTGAATTTAGTAAGTAGATTCTCATTTTAGAAAGTGTAGCAAAAATCTGGAATATAAAAAGATCAGCACTTACAACTTTCCAGTTGCATCGTACAAGTTTGGACGTCCATTGGAAAGTTCTTCAGATCCATCGGGCACGATAGAATGAGAGTCAACCTGTAACATGACACAAGGTCACAATGTAAAATGTAACAAACAACAGTGTTATTTGATGTCAAAAGAAGGCTTATTAACACTCAAACTAGCAGCTCGACATGCGTATTGAAAAAAATCTTGAAAAATTAGATTACAGTTGGTACTTTTTTTTAGTTGTATCAGGTATTGGCTGCTCTTTCTCCTGTGTCATAACCTCCAACATATCATGTAGGATACCCTTCAGCAGGTTCCTATTACACTTTCATTACTGCAACTTATTGTTTCTGTGATGCATTGTGGTCCACAGTCTGCTCACTCTGTCATTTCTCTCATGAATGGAGACTGCAGCTAACCACCTTTCATTTTTCTTCTTGGCCCGCGATACCTTAACACCTGAGCACCACTCAGAGTTGAGCCGCTTTCTAAATGGACTCAGAATTGATCTGCTTTATATCGCATCGCTGCAGAGAAAATTGGATGTTGCATGTGGCTTTTGTATTGTAATAAAATGCAACACATTTTACAAGTTTTTTTTTCCCTTTTTGGCCTGTACTTGTGGTGGTATGGATCCTAAGTTTTCAAACATCTTTTCATATTTAATAGAAGACCAGCATGGAGAAAAATACCCCCTTCCTTCTCAGCTCTAAGTTTGGGCTTTACTTTAGATTTTCACCAGCGCCCCTGAGATTTACTTGTCCTCTTGCAGTCGTATTGCACATGGGAATGTGCTGCGGTTCAGAAAATTATACAGTTTCAAAGAAATGATCACAGTGAGATAAAAATCTGTTTCAAATTGCATGCTGCAGATTGACAGTCTTTGATGTTTAAGAGAAAGTGTAAGAAAGGCAGTAAGTGAACATGTCCTGCGGTAATCTGAGCATTCAGCAGAGATTTCTGCTTCAGCTACACTAATATCAAACTGTGTAAAAGGCAAGTTATTATTGCCGCTTCCTAATCTACCAGTTATTTTCCTCATTTTGTCCCTTTAGAGAACATTGGTGGTGAAAAAATGTCCAGAAACTTTTTTGTCCCAATATCAAAAAAATAATAATTATTAAAACATTTTCAAATAATGATGCTCTAGTGCAGTTCTTCAGCCTTTTAAAATTGTCTTTAAAAACCTGTGAAGTACTACACCTGATGCTGTAGAGGACAGTCCCATCCTTGAAGATCCTCAGCAGCTTGTTGTCTGTGGTGACATCATGGAAGTTGGCTCCTTTCTCGTTGGCGAAGAAGAGGTCAGGCTTCCATATGGAGTCCAGCATAGATGGGTCCAGGTCAAGGGAGGAATCTGGGTATTTACTGTACGCCAGCCGAGGGTCATTCCACTTCTGCCGCAGGAAGATGTTCACTCTGTAATCCTGCGGAGATGACAGGCGGCTTTGCATATTTTGCAGCGCAGCGATTCGGGTTATGAGAATGCATGCTGATGGAAAAATGTCAATCACTGGTATCAGTTTTTAATATTACATAACCTTCTTTTTGACAAGGTAAATACAGGAAATTTTGTATTTATTTTCTAATACACAAATCATAAATGAAATGCATCTTTAGACCAGACAGTAATGAATGTTTTTGGTGCTTCCAGTGTGTTTTGATGATCATTTTTTAAAACTTTTATTGCAATGCAGAAGGATCGAAAGCAATCCTGTAACATCAGTAATAATCCATGAAAAGTAATAAAAGGAAAATGAGTGACAAATGTGCAAAATTTATATCATTCAGCAATACCATCAAAATTAATCTTAATTATCATACATTTGTTCTCATGGCAACTTTCATGACTACGTATTGTTGCAAGCTGCATTCACAAGCCACTGACCTCACCATAACCTTTCTTATTCAAAATTATGCAAGAGAAGCTAAATGAGGTGTTTATCAGATGCAGAGCCTGAAGAGGAGGCATCTGACAGCACAGTTAGCAGTAGACTGAGTGTCACACAGCTCAATGTAATTGATATGTCACGATGATGAGAAGCCCTTATGTTGCTTGACATTTTATCAGCATATTGGCGGTTCCAAATATCTGCATGCCCGTCTTAATACTGTGTAATTTCCTGGCAACCGTACATGTTCCACCTCCTGCGCAAATTATCATTTTCCATTTATGATCTAAGTAGTTATTATCACTCATTACGATTTGATCCTGATTAGTTTCAGTGCAACCCTGCAGGTTTTATATTTTTACCCTTCAGGGGCTGGATGCCTTCACACCTCATGCATTGCACATCAGTTTGTTTGAAAGCCCCAGCCCCCCACTGTTAATTATTGGCTCTGCTTAAGTGACTTGTCAGGATTTGTTGTATGAAATAGTAAAACCAGACTCATGGGAGCAGAAACCAATATTTGACTGGATAGCCCGCCAATAAACTTTTTGATGGCAAAGAACTAAATCTTATTTAATGAATAGGAAGACATGGCATGGAAGGATGTTTTAAAAAAGGTCAGCAAGGCTAAGTAAAAACAGGATGATTCAGTCGTATCTCCATAGGAGAGGTCAGGGCTTTAAAACATGTCCAAACACAACGCTCAACTCACCATTGTAGTTTCTGCTATAGAACCAAAGCTGTTGATAAATATGTTGCAGGTAACATTAACTGGTGGACCTGCAGGTTGAGGAATAGATAACATATTGACACATTGTACAGGACAAAAATCAACCAAATACCAGAGGAACTCACCATAGTTGTCTCTGTGACAGAGCCGAAACTGTTGATAAAAATATTGCATGTAACGTTTACAGGGGGACCTGTGAAATGGAATGACAATGACATGACAGGAAAAAGCCTTAAACCATAGGTATTATAAAGGATGACTGGGTTTCAGGTGGGGAAGATATTTTGACAGGAAAACGGAAAATATGCATTCACAGAACAAACGGTGTTTTGAACTTTTGTTTTTGAGGGAGCTTCGGGGCAGGAAAAATCTATTAATTAGTAAAGGCATCACTGTGTCAGCTTAATGTTATAATGATGCAGTGATGTCTTGTAGGGTAATGTAGGCAATCTTTCAAGGTTGTCGTGCTGTAAACACATTTTTCTTGTGTTTACACAACACAAGAGGAGACATGCACATGCAGATAGGAGCATGCACACAAACACAAAAGTACCTTTGGCTGAATAATCAATTAGAAATCCCCACAAAATGTAATGTTAAGTACTCTATTAACTAAGAGTTGTTTCAGTATAAACAAAATCGCAAAATAACTGGTTTTGGCTTCAGAAATGTGATTATTTTATGTGACGAATTTTGATTTGGATGATGAAGCTGGGATTGTCACTGACATTCCCTTTCTTTTTACTCAACAATTAATTTCTAATCAACTGGGAAAGTCATCTAGAGTATTTTTTTTTAAAGTGAAAACACTCTCTGGTTGCAGTTCTACAACAATCTTTTCTTCTTTGTATCAAATCTGAGCAGTTTCTCTCCAACACTGTGAGTAAGAAGTGCCCGGCATGCTTTGATGAATAGTGTCATCTTTTTCTGTATAGAAGAGGTTGAGCTGAAATCTCTTTGCGAGGCTTGGCAGGTTATGTGCCATTTAAAGTCAAAGCAAATCTTTTTTCGCTCTCTCTCTCTCTTTTTCTCTCTGATAAGTGGAGCTGTAAGCCCTTCCTAGTGCCCTTCCCCTGTGTTTTCTTCATCAATATTGCATGGAGCTTGGTATTAATATTTGCCTCAGTTTGTCGTTAGCTTGCTACATTTAACAGTGGAAGCAGAAAAATATGGCAGTACCTGCTGCTGACAACAAAACTCATGCAAAGGAAATCTAGGGCAACCTTCAGAAAATGAGTTCAACACTCTTCAAAGTGTGACTAGCAGGTTCAGAAGCAAAATCATCTATTTACGATGAAGTGAGCTCATGCAAATGTTGGGGGGGAGGGTTCTTGCCAGAAAATGTATGCGTGTGCATTCAGAACTGTGTGTGTGTGTGTGTGTGTGTGTGTGTGTGTGTGTGTGTGTGTGTGTGTGTGTGATCAGAATAAAGAATAACCGGAAACATAAAATCAGGCTTTTTTTCTTTTTGAAGGCTAGAAGTGATGCATCATCCCTCGGCAAAAAAAAGAAAAAAGAAATGCCAGCTGGTATTAAGCAGGCTATCTTCCTCTTATCTTGAGTCCATCTCAGCAATAAACATTTTTTTCCCTTTGCCTCAAATGGGAAGGAAAGATCTGGGCCATGTGTCTCTGAGTCTGATTAGCTCCTGTGGTGTACTGTCTGACTGCTTCAGCTATCCAACAAGTCCCTGTCCACCTGACCCAGCCTGGAGTGGGCCTGAACGCCGCTGGGCTAGCATCTTCTCACTCAGCTCTGTTCCAGTGCTGTGATGCTGTGTCTGTCCTCAGCATCACAGCAGCAACAACAACAGAGGAAGTCAGTAGCCTGCAGCCTTGCCACGGGGGCACCATCCATCATTTGGCCTGTCATGGTGGCATCCTTGTCTACTGCAAGAACCAATTTGTTTCTTTGTGACGGAGATATTTACAAGCATCCCTTTTAAATGATGTTATCCTGATGGGGATTCTGCTTTACACATTTTCAGGAAATGAAAACATGCACGCAATGTTATAGTGAGGAATTAATTTGTGGTTTCATTCAAGCCGGAACAATCATGTTACTGATGACTGAAGTGATTGTGTGTTCTGAGTCATTTTAGTGAATCATATAAGTAAAGATGCCCAACTTGCTGTGTTTCTAGAAATTTGTGGGGCGTGTGGAGATTATGTTAAAACATAAAGATCGTGACAAACAAACCTTTAAAATTCGGTCTTATTCGCGCATCATACCCAGACGTGCGACCCATGAGTGAGTCCAGAAAGTCTGATGGAGACAGGTTGGAGGATGATCTGGAATCGTGCTCCTTGGCGTCCACAACTCTGGAACGCACACATGGTGAGAAAAATCACTGGATCACACAAGTCAGAGCTCAGAATCGGGAGTTAAACCTTATCTTTCCCCTAGCAGCTGCCTCGCAGTGGTGGGCACGCAGAGCGAAACCAGAAAAAATGCGTTAATGCGCACAAACGTATCGGATGGGATTTCGACGTCGTGGGCTTCTCCTCTAAGAAAGGATTATTCTGTTGATAAAGATTCACGCACAGATACCACACCACGCTGTAGCCATGTTTTAACGCAATGTTGAGTTGCCAGAGGGGAAGGGAAAATACCATCACACGCGTAAACGTCTCTGTCACCATTTAAGTACAAACCAAATTTCCCAATACGAATATTATTTGTATTAATAATATTTTAGTTAGAGAATAATCTCGACAAAACAATCGATGATTAAAATCTTAATCAAGAAAGAGTTTTGAAAATAAAAGCACATCATATTCAATTACCAACTTTGTTCAGAAATTTCTTCACTGTCGCTGCTTTCATGTCGTTTCCCTAACATCGAAAACTTCTAACATCTAAATTTCCAAACTTTACTTGGAAGAGACAAAGTGTTTCACGGATATTGAATCAAACGTGTTTGATAAATAGACTCGCCTACCTGAAGTTGTTTGTCTCCATCACATATATGAATAAAGCTGCTAAAACCTTAATAAGGGAGCGATTCATTCCTGGTGGTTTCCCCATGTGGTCACTTTTCTATTTCTTCCATATGTTTACATTAGTCAAACACATAATCCAGATAGGGACCCCGCTTTTTTCCGGACTAAGTCGTGGGCGTTTGGGTCTTCTTTTGTCACAGGAATATACAGGAGACATTCCTCAACGCGGTTTCATGAAACTCCCGAAAACAGATTTGTCGAAGCGTAGGTGTGAAGAGACATCAGTCCAGTGGCCAGACGTAGAGAAGCTGAAACTCCAAGACGCATCAGCTGGAAGCTCTGCTTCGGTGGCGCTGGCTGAGATGTAAGAGCGGGCTTTGAGAAGAACAGCCCGTTGGCTTGCGTTGTTACTCATGAAGTGAGATCTTTCTCAGGTGGGGGGAACGTCAAGGAATGAGAGAGGAACGCCTTTTTCTCATTTCAGCACTTGGACAGCTCCCGGTTGAGTTACGCGCAAGCGCAAGGCTTAAAAGTGGCGGACGTGAGTTGGTTTTCAATAAGTCAAATAAACGAAGAAGGTAATCACTTGAAAGACACTCAGACATTGTCTCCATTGTCTTTAAATGACGACGCTTTTAAATGATAGCATTTACCTCACGAGATCGGCTTAATGGGGGAACTCTGGGAGCGCGCAGCTGCGCGTAAGAATCAACTGGTTTTAGAACATTTCTTGTGTTTTCTAGAGATGATGCACGGCGTTTAAGCTGAACGGTGGTGTGGGCTTCTAGTTAAATCGACATCTACTTAGGATCTGATTTATTACAAAGCAGATCTATTCTTCAGGGCTGCCATTATCATATTACATATTGTGGGTGTATAACATAAAACTGACTGTGTGACTCTCACTCCGTTTCTGTCTATATATTTGCAGTGTTGTTGTTTTTTTTTTGTTCCCACCCAAATGTGTTTAGAGCAACCTACGTCCTCACAGATATCAAGAGTGTAAACAAAGGAGGACGCACCAGCGAGATGCTGCTGGGAGAGTATTTGGTACCCCGGTTGCCCTGGAAACAGATTTCCAAGGCACATCATTGGAAATGCTGAAAGGTTGGCCTCCCAGAGCGAGACCGAAGAGAAGCTGACTGACAAACACAGACGGAGACAGCAGGAAATAAAGGCTACTACAGGGTGGCTGTAGCCTGAGGGTGGAGGAACTGAGGTTTAGAAGGCCGCCACACAGATTTGGGTGATAACTGTTAAATATATATGTATATAAGCTGCTGGTGGTGATGCAGAGAGTGGATAGGGACCTGGCAGTTTGAGGATGTGAGTGGGCTGTGAGGCTTTATGGACCACAGGCATGAATGACTCATTCCACATGAACGCACAGGCATGTGGTGAGGAGGAAGCAGCTAAACTTAGTGAGAAAAGAAAATATTTCATTCACTTCAAGCCAAGTGCAGGACTCCTGTTGTAGGATTACTGCCAGCACATCACACGCTTATTGCACTTTAGCCCGACACTTGGCTACTAACCAGTTAACAGATCATCTTAGCCCTTCTCAGGTCAAGCCGTCACTCCCCTCACCCCACCCCACCGCCAACCCCTTTAATGCTGTCATAAAAGTGTCACTTTGTATCTTATGCTCAGGAAGGCATGGCTTGCCATAGTCTGCAGATTTAACATTGATGTATCAACAGAGGTCTTGCGTATGGCTTGTTCTGAAGTATTATAAATACTGAATGATTGCATGAATTATTGAACAACTGGCACATGTACTGTTTTTCATAAATACTTTCAAGTTAAAAACAAAAACAAAAAAACAAAGTTTGTCTTGTCTTGTGTCAACCATTTATGTGGATAACTCCACTTGTGAGCGTGTCTGGTTCAAGGCAATAACACCTATAAAACCCGGTATTTTCTCTAATGAATACATTTCTCTCTGGTAAGAGCCAAAATCGTCTTTGCACTCACGCCCTTTATTTCCCATCTTTGAGACAGGTGCACTTGGCATGTCTGTGTAATGACACCAAACCAAAGCTTCAATTGGCCATTAGTTTCCATAAGGAAAGACTTCAGCCCAGGTGGGTCACATAATTAAAGGAGAACAAGTCAGATCTGCTTGTCACTGAGGCGAGAGAGTGTGTGTGTGAGACAGAGAGAGATGTGGGCCTTTCTCTGTGAATAAAACAGGACAATCCTTTAGACAAGAAATGCCTGTCGGTCTCATTTATCCAGCAGTTTTCACATAGCTATTAAAAATTACAGGCTCGGGACAGGCGCTATTTTAAAGCTTCCCACCCACAACAACAAAGACTGGTTGCTGCTGCCTGTTATTCTTTGGGGAATTAGAGGTTTTACATCATCAGCTTTATTGTGATGTCCATAAGGATTTGCTGCACAATTTATAACTATGAAATTAAACGAAGGGGCTTCAACTTTATAATCTCTCTCCTATAGAATTGCAGCCAAAACTAATGCTTGTTTACTTGTTTACATTTATTATTGTCCATACAACTATTTATTTAGGAAGAACAAGTTCTGTGTTGTCTGGGTAGGTGGTCATTATTGATCCTCATCAGTAACTGCGGAGTTGTAGACTGACTGGAGAGCTCACCTGGAAACAACAAGCAGACTTTACACCACCCTGATGCTCATGTGCACTGGACTGAAGACAAGTGGGAGCTTCGGAGTATCCATTGCCACATCGATTCTTTGTATCTTTATCCCACTTAATGACTTTTCTGCTCTATAATTCAACTCATGGAGCTGATCTCGGGGCCTAGCAGGGATACGGAGAGGTAACTTGTGGCTGGAGCTGTTTTAGAGAGACAACATGCTGGAGGAAGAATGCAAAGGATTTAATGAGGGGATTCTTGAAGACAAGCAAGGATTTGAGAATTCTCTAGTGCCAAAACACCCAACACAATTATCATAAGCTCTCTCTCACAGCGAAATGAAGCTATTTTGAGGTTCCTACATTCCACACAAGAGAATGATAAAGTCATTTAGATTATACAGTGCAAACAGTTTGTCTGCAACGCGGTCACATGAAACAATGTTTACTCTTCTCTAGGTATTACAGCTATGGATTCATATGAACCCCAAGCCAATAAAAAGCCTAAATTCTCATAAGGATGCACCTCCTTATAGGGTGTGTTATCCCTCAAGCTGAGTGAAGAGAGCAGTGGTGGTCTTCACTAAGACTCATCTGTCAATCACAGCGTTGCTTCATCAGTAGGAGCACACTGACAGCCAGAGAGCCTTTCTCCATCACTGAGCACTGAAGACCCACTGATCCACAGTCTAGACCCCCATCCATCCTCCACAGTCACTCCATGTCTACACATTTAAAGAGATTAAAAGAAACAATAAAATGCCACAATGTTTCTACAGGATGTACGCATCTTATCGAATGCGCTGCTCAGTTTCTTAAGCAATTACTTTTTAAGCAACAGTGACTCCATCGTGTTTTACTTAGATCTACATGTCGGGACATCTCCCCTGAGTTCCAGTTTCTGTGCAGTCACCCGAGCATCAAACAGCTCATCTACATGTACTTTTTTCTTGGCCAATGTCTGCTCCATGTTGACACAAACTCATAATTTATCTATTTCTGGCTTGTAGGCTTGTCTCTCCGAGAGTTGTCACACTGGTTGTGCTGCTGTCAAAATGATGCAAGAATAAATTGAAGACTGAATGCAATTTCAGTTGCTTAACTGGTTTCAATCAAATTTTCCTTTTCACTGCCTTTAAAAAAAGATATTTATGGAGAAAACCGATGAGTGCTCTACTGAGTATTCTCAGTATTCTCTCAGTGGGAAAACTTCTGTGGCAGAGATAGTGTCATTATGACATGTGCCATTTAGTGGTGTGTGTAAAGGTATACAGTTAAAAGCTCACTGGCAGAATACAAGATTTGATGTGCTCGCACAAATATTAAAATGATTAGCATGCAGCCTGTCAAATGGAAGAATGCATTAAAGATGACTTGCTTGTCACATTCAGAATCAATTTGAGCAGCATACTGTTCCGGAGAGGTTTGTCTGTGATGTTTCCTGCCCCAGTCGGGAATTTTAAATTTAAATACTGCTTAATGTTGAAGAAATACAAAGAGGCAAAAGACTGCTGACAGCCCACAGTAACATTGTTTGCCATTATCAAGCATCAGTGTCTTTCTGACTGAACCAGTGTCACGTCTCGTCTCATTCTCATCATGTGTGTCTTGATGTAAAACTACCAGAAAGGTTTACTCTGTCACAGCTGGGCCACATCTGAATTTACCTTGGAATTTTCTTTCAAAGCGGTCCCCAAATCTGACGACTGCCCAGCATGTCTTCATGCTCGAGTTCACGTCCACACTTCCCAAACCTTTCCTATATCGGTTGTTTCTTTTTCTTTATTAAGCACTAACATTTTTAGCAGATGCTTTAATGTGATTGGTTACATTATAGCTCACCCTTTACTGCTATATTTCAGATAAACACACTATTAAAGGGAATCAGAGCTTTCTTGGTAGTAATGTTAAAAATGTCCGTTCTAAGGACAATCAATATCCAGGCACAAGTATAACTTTCAAAATGTGGGTTGTATTATACCCCAAAAAGATTAATAATAATATCAACATACATAACCATAAAAATAGTTATTTATTTCTGTACTTGTTTAAGAAATAAGCCGGTAAACTAAACAAACCTACTCAAAAATAAGGCTCTCCTAAACAAATATTTTGTATTCTAGTGGAGAAAACATTTCAAAGGCAAAGTGGGGACAATGGCTATATCAAAGAAAAACAACAACAGAAACATAATTCTCCCCTATGCTGTTGCAGCAGATGGTTTAGTCCATTTGGGTGACCTCTGTGTTTAAACCAACTCCACCGTAGATTCAGCCTCCTCTGAAGGACTGGAACAAACCGCAAGTAACTCAGGAAAACAGTGGGAAATAAATAATGCAGCTTCTATAAATCAATGACAAAGCCTGCTAACAATCATCAAGGTCCTGACTAATCTAGGGACGGGGTTTGGTTAACAGCCAATTCCTCACACTTTTTAAAGAATTTTCTCACATGTTCCAAAACCCGAAAGCTGCTTTAAAATCCATGACAGAATATGCACACTAACAATGTATTCAAACAAACTACGGCTGATCTACTTTATAAAGGATGTAAAGATGCAGAAGAAACCTTTATGTTGAGTTCATTACATCATCCACATTTTGTAGTTTTCTTCTTTATTTAATCTCATTTGTTCTTCACTCACCGTCATATCTGGCATATAAAGCATTACACAGCCTATCCTATTACTGTGTTAATAGTAATCTATAAAGAGCATTAAGTCCCACATGAAGCTGTCACTGCAAATGTATTTCTGTTGTTACTAAATGAAATGATAGGATAGGTATGCTTTATTATTCCAAATTGAACTCATCTATTCTTGATGCTTTGTGAATGCCTTCTAATAAATCACACTCAATAAAAGCTTTATATGGTGCACCTTCTTTTATTTAAAACTGCTCTACAGTTTATAAGTAATTTAAATGCAACGTGGTGCAGTGGTTAGCACTGTTGTTTCACAGCAAGAAGAGCCTGGGTTTGAATCCTGGCTGGAGCATTTCTGTGTGGAGTTTGCATTTTGTCCTGGCGATTGCTCTCTGGATACTCTAACTTCCTCCATCTGTCCAAAGACATGCACGCTAGGTTAACTGGTGATTCTAAATTGGCATGAATGTAAGCCTCTGCCCGATTACCGCCAGGATACACTCCAGGTCCTGAAATGGTTAAGTGGAAGATATTCACTTTGTAATCAAGTCATTAGTTAGAAATTATTAAGAGAATGTACTTTAAGTGTCACAATCTATGACGTTTATTTCTAATGGAATAAAAGATGATACTAGTTTAAGTGATGGGCCTGATCTGGAAGTGTTACATAAGCCGGTGAGAGAAGATTCATAATATGGTCTGAAATTTATCAGTGCCATCTTTACCTACACTTTAATTCATTCCCAACCATTAATCACATGTGAAACATAACCCCAGAGTTACATTCTTCCAGATCCTGCTCTAAATAACAAATTAAATGTTATCTGTTCTGTTCATGGTTAAAAAAGAGTGAAAAGTGAAAATGGATCTTAGCAAGCAGAAGTTTGATGGAATCAGAAGAAATATAAAAGGGAAAAGACAAATTTTAAGAAAAAAAAAATGAAATCATAAAGCTTTGCAGAAAGTCGGCTTCTCTCCAGTTTTTCAGAAAAAAGGGAAAAAAAAATACTTTAAACTTGATGAATGCAAAGTTATTTCCTCTAAACCCATTGCCATGGGAACAGTGCTCCAACTGTCTCTTCTATCTACAACACATGACTATTGTCTTCTTCAAAAGCAATCTTACAGCATTCACAGTGTTTGTGCGTGCATGTGGGGGAAACCGCTACAGTGATGTTTTAGAGAAAATTAGATTCAAATAATTACGAGGATAAAAGTCGTTTGTTGGATTTTCTTTATATATATATATATATATATATATATATATATATATATATATATATATATATATATATTTAAATTGCACTACATTTTGAAAAGGCAAAGCTTGGAAAATTGTAGTCATGTCAGTCACTTGTGGAGAATAATCATAAGGATGAAATGAGAGCCACAGCTGCAGAAACCAAAACATAATCTGGGTCACAAAAGATCAGGTTTTTGGTAACGTGCCAGAGAAAAAAATCCATATTATTATTAGAAGAAAGGGAAAATAATGACATTAGTTAGGCTCTGTAATTCCCCTATTTGGACTTCACACTCGGTTTGGACTGCCACAAGGTCAAACTCAATTTCAACTTGTAATTTCTATGTCTAAATTGTACTCATTGGCTGAGACATTTAGCACCTCCACAGAGCTGCCAGTGAGATTTGTGAAGAGGAAAAGGGAGACAGTGATGAAGAGGAAGAAAGGAAAAAGGATATTTTTGCATTTTCCCATTTTATCAAATCTTGAAATAATCAGTAGGATTAAAATTGGCAGATGAGACATTTTTGAAATTCAGAACACGATAGAAGAGGTTTTTTCCCTGATCGTGTTTAAACAATAAACAATGGCTTACACGTATACATTTATAATGCCACAACGTCTATGACTGTCATTGTTCATAACGTCTTTACACCGCTTTCACTACTCTGGCACCGTTATCACTTTGGAACCATTTTTAGCACACTGTGAGGCAGTAAACACAGTTTCCATGGAAACATCAGTGAGACACACATTGATAAGCGGATTGGAGCAGCTGTATTTCTCTGATGACGAATGAAACCTCAAAAGCTGAGAGGGTTTCAGCTGGCAAACACAATTAAACAGTAGCCCGTATACTGGGGAAGAGGGAACCACATAAGCAGAGGAATCTGTTTGATTTGTCGTTATGAGGAAGATAACAAATTATTCTTATCTGGTTTTGCCAAAAGCACCCTCTGGCTCTGCCTGCCTCGTCTCACCAAAATCCAGCCAGCGGGTCTGGTTTCTGTGTCTCGGAGCAAATGGGAAACAATTTCCAATTAGATTTTACTTTACAAATGATATATTGATCTGCTGTAGCTGCACTCATTAAGCTGGGGAGAGACAATGAAGCACAGTTTAATTTGGCATCAGTCAATTGTCTTTACCAGATGGAGGTGAAGACGGAAAGGTCAGGCGTGTTTTTAAAATAGTAACCTCCCCAGAAATCACATTATGAATTGTTTTAAGCGAGTACTGAGTACAATGATCGTGCAAATGTTAGCAGGAATAATTTGATTATATTGCCCACTTTGTGGGAGGATGCGCCACAGAATTAAACATACCTATTGTTTACTGTCACCCTACAATGTTTGACCTTCACTTTGCAAAATGATAGTTTTCTCTTTATCTTGAAGACATCTTGTACTGAGTTGATCAGTATTTGATTATTGTTCTTTTTTTTCCCAGGAGAAAACTTTCCAGCCCTTTTTAATAATGTATAAATATATAATTTTAATGAAACAATAAAGAGTATTTTACATTTCAGGAGAAGCTCTATGGAGGATCAAAACTGCCCATCAAAAATAGCTAATATCTTGTAGTGAATACATAAATATGCCATTAAAAACCTAAAACATTATTCTAAATAACATGTTTAGGCATTTTTGTTTTTATCAGACACTTATGACATTGATATTTATGTCTTCATGTGCACATTTATTTATTCACATGTCATTTATTTTATCTGAGTGATTACTTTGTTAACAATCTCTGGACTGGAGGCAGTCAATTTCAATTCATGTTATAAAATTTAAAAAGTTGACCTCATGAGAGCCTCCTCATTTGCATACTAGAATAAAAATCTATGAACATTAAAATAAAATATAAAAATAATTACATTTAATGAAGTGAGTAGGGGTAAAATGTGACAAATAAATAAATAAATAAATACTTTGGGTTATTTGACAAAGTAAAATAAACACACAAGGAATTAATGATAGATATTTTTTTAAATAATTCATGCATAAATCTATAGAAATATTAAAATAGTGTTTATTAAATGATTTGTTTTACTTGACCAGTACTCTTCTCCATATATTTAATATTGTACACACAGAATATTTTATATGAAGAGCTTACAGTTACATTCTGTGCTATGTCTTCTAAGGTAATAACCTGAGTCTCAGCTGTTAAGAGGACATTTGGAGAGAACCTCCTGATAACAGTGCGAGTGATGGTGTCATGAGAGCCGCTTTGCCTGACAGCAGCACATCTTCCCTCTGTGGCTGTTGTCCTAAAAGTGTTGCACAGAAAATACACGAGCACTGACCCCAAAACATCTTTTTTGTTTTTCTCCTACAAAGCTCGGAGAATGCCACAGCTTCATCAACAGCATGCCGATTAAGGTGTACAGGTGTAGAGGTGAGCCGAAACAATGACAAACTGTTCTGAATGTTCATCAGTGACATAAAATAAGTTAAAGCACAGATAAAGCATGACACCTTTTTCCTAAAAATTGTCTAAAAAGGTTTGACACATCTTAGAAGCGTACATTTCTCATTCTGTGGCCGTATTGAGTGTGGATCAATGTGGGAGAGGCTCAGTGATGAACTCGCTCCCCGCTGGCAGTCTGATGGGTCTGTTTTCTAATGAAACAGGGCCTCCAGGGAAAGTAATGACACTCTACTGGCCTCTGTCACTGAGCAGAGGCTCGCTATGTTCCCTCTCTAGAGTAGTTATATAATAGTTAATGATTCAGGAGCACAAACATCCTGAAAAAAAGCCCTTTAGGCAGCAAAATAAATGCATGCATTAGGCGTGATAAGTAAGATTAGATAATTTACTCTTTACACTTCCTATAACAAATTACCATATTTAAATCAAAGGAATTTGGGTCAAAATGCTCAAGCATGCCAGAGAGCTACATTCAAAAGCTTCAGCTCCTTACTAATAAGTCAGATATATAATACACACAATCTTCTGTGTTATTGTGTCCATCATATGAAACCTGAAGTTCCCATGGTAAAGATGAGCTGCTGGAAAGAATACAAAACCCCCAGAAACACCAACATAAACAACATACTGTGGCAAATTTACAGAGTATGCAAATCAAATTCATGCAAACACTGGCATATTGATTTACTGTAATAATAAAGGAGAAGAAGTATTTTCTAATGTAATAGATTATTGATTGATTTCCCCAACCAAACCAAAGAATAAACGCTGCGGTAACGTCACGGAGACCTTTCAGATGAAAATCCGTTTGGCAAAGAAGTAATCACAGCACTGATGGCTTTTCTGAGAATCGTGTCTCGTTTGTTGAGGTAAATACAAAACCAGAGTGACACATTGCCATTTGAAGGTCACCAAACCTGCAGATGAATAACATATGAGAAAATGTAGACCTATTTATCTCTAATTAGGAGTGGCATTGTGTTTGTTGAATACAGCAGGGTGTTATGAGGCATTATTTTAATATAAATCTCGAAAGACGCTGCAATTGAGTTCTGGCATGATTGCCTTTGGGAACAGCAATAGTTTCAAAGATAACAAATGTTTATAGAACAAGTGTTGAAGGTTATCTATTCAATACATTGATTTGGTAATGCACTGTATTGTACATCAAGAACACCACGGGCCGTTTATTCGAATGAGGAAGGAGGAAAATTGTATATATATAATCTGCAGTGATCATAAAAGATGTAAACGTAATCACAAAAGCAATCAATTATTTAAAAAGAAAGAAGTTGAAACAATTTGGCAGCAGATGGGCTTTGATCAAATGTAGCAGCTGACACTGTTTGAATCAGCCAAGTGTGAGAAAAATGATCACATCCAATACCCATTTTTTTTCTTCCTTTATTTATTGATTGCATTTTACACATTTGGTTGGATATAACTTTCTTTTGAATAGTCTATCACCTGTTATTTTCCTGTGTATTTTTTGGGTATTTTCTTTACATATAAATTAATATTTTACGTAAAACTAAATGCTGGCATTTCACAATCCAGTTTCAGCTTCTTATTCCATGGATTTGTATTATTATTGCTATTATTATTTTTAATCTATTTTGGAAGAGTTCAAGAGCAGGACAGAGATGTGAAGCACGCACTCTTGCCCGCACAAAACTACATGCTTTCATTCCAGACTCAGGGGAGACAACAGGAGAGCGGCTGCTTGGAGGTGATACAATTCAAGTAGCATAAGGCGCCTGTTATCCAATGAGTTGATAATTTCCCTCAGGTAAACTCGAGCACTCAACTTAATCTGTCAAGTAACATAACAGGAGTCCTCTGGAGAAATTTCACTTTCAATATTTGTGATGGGAAAAAGAAATCTTATTAATGTAATGTGTTAATTGAAAATGCCTAATAAACGAATGATAAATGGCCAGTAGGGCTGTATATGTGTGATTTCTAAAGGCAGCTGTCTGCTTCTATTATACAATCAAACTAATGAGGAACACTGTTGGAGTTAAACACTGAAATTAATGAGGTTTAACTCTTGCTAACTCTTATTTGTCTGTGCTTTATTATTTTCTTAATAAGTGACATCTAAAGCCACGTTGTTATCTAGATAATCTCCTACTTGTCAAGCTGCCTTGACTTCGGTGTATAAAACATGCACTCCAACAACATCAGACACTGAGCAATGACACAGTTAAACGGTGAACCAGACTATTTATTTACTTATCCCGGTGTGAAGCTGCAGCATAAAATTCACCAGACAGCTTTGATCGTGCAACAGAAATAAAAGCACTTTCCTCTCTGCAGGAAATCAGTGGGACAGTGACAAGCACGCACAGAACCGGGACCCCGAAACTCAAGCTCACTGTGAGAGACTTTCACAGTAAATGAGTCAGCAGACAGGGGACAGATTTGTTGTCAAGTGTGACATTTTTGTAAACAACAGACTTTAATGTGAAACTTAAGAAATCGGATGTCTTCTCTGTGGTTCATGCCTTTTTTGAAGCAGTTATAATAAATAAATAAAAGGGGCAGCCCATAAACTGCTGAGTTTATACAAATGAGGATTTTTATCACAACAAGGAGAATGGACATGTCAAGATTTAGGAGAAATTCTACATTATGTTTTGGCTTCTTCTTCTGTACTTTGTGTCTCTGAGTCACCATAAAATAACGCACTAGATGGCAGCATTGTATAGACTTGGGTTAAGCTGTCGTCTATGTCGCCATCAACCCAGCTACCAAGAAATCCAAAGGTTTACCTATACAAATCTTCTTTTTTAAAGAGCTTCAAATAGCATGTAACATGTGGTCTAAAGCTCACAAAAATATGCTGTGATATTGCTCCTGTCCATGGCCATTACTGCCAAGAAAGGATGGGAGCGGTGGAGAAATTCAGCGACAGTTTCCATCAGTATTAAGGTCCTGTTTGCATGTCAGAATCAATAGGTCTCATATTTTATGCTTGTCTGCGCTTCTTACCTGGCATAATTGTGCTATCTCTATTTCATATGTGCAGCAATCTTTTTTTTTTTAAAAAGCTTTGAACATCAGAAAATACAGCTGGTAGTTAATTTATGAGGAATGCTGTTGAGCCACAGTGACCCAATTATCTCTGGAGGCAGAGCCACGAGGGTGTGTGTATTGCTTTGGTTTTTCCATTCCCTGAGTTAAAGCTGTCTACTAAATCTAGCCACTCCTCTCACCCTCTAACACCACCACAAATCAAGGACAGCAGATGCAACACAGTTTGTCCTGCCTGTTTCTTAATTCTCTCCTTCCACACACGGGCTTAGAGCGAAACTAGCCTGGGTTTAACTTCCTGCTCTACTCCCAGCTGTTTTTGTGGCTACCCTCAGGCTTGGGGCCTCGGGAGCGATAAATTACATGAGCTCACTGCTGCTTACATGTTCTTCACTCCCGTCAGCCTGCTGGGGTCGGTCACCGCCATTGTCTATTTTGGCTCATAAGCACTGGTGATGCATTGTGTTTGCAGAGCCTCCTGCAGAGACTGATATGCTTAGAAAACACTCCCAAGACAAGACCTTTATTTTGTTAAACTTGATCAAGATATAATCAGAAAGTGTCTGGTCACGTGGGACTGTGGTTTAAAATAAAAACACTGGATAAAAATCCATCAAACATTCACCCCTTGGGGCACACGTGGGATCACTGTGGGCCCTATTAAAGCTACTTCTGGTTGCCCTCTTATTCTCAAGGGTTCACTACAGCAGGTAGCTCAGCATATTTCATATGACAGATTTTTTATATTGGATGTCCATCTTGAAAAGGATTTGTAACTCCTCCCACAATTGAACTAGGGATGTTTTAGCTGTTAGCCAAATGTGTAAACCAATACACCAAGTGAACCCAAATACTGGCATAAAATGTCAGCAACCTCGAGGCGTAGGCTGCCCTACTTGATTTGACGGATTTTTATAACACATACTCTTCCTGACAACCCAAGAGATTTGTTTGTTGAATCAGTTAACCTCTATCACCCTCAAATTTTTGTACGTATACTAAAACACATAAGTCACGTGTCTCTGTATCATGTTTCCTTGTTTTAAATAATTTGCCAGCAAACATGCCTATGTGAGCCCACAGTAGGTAGGTGTGGCTGAACTGTGGGGCTGTGTGGACAGGGAAAACCCAGGCTCATCACCCATACAAGGCCCACAGAAGTGTTGCCTTTTAGCCCCCTTATATGGCTTTTCTGTGGGCAAGCCTATAATGAAAACACTCATGACGACCCAAAAGAGCAAAATTCTTATGGGTCCCACATGGGTTAGCCTACATGAGTACCTCACTGCTCCACCTGTGGGTTAGGCCATGCAGGCCCCACAGTAGTTTTACCCACTGGGACACTTAAAAAGCAAAACAAACAAACGGGATTGTCCCCACTGTGGGCCCGCATGGGCATATTTGCTGGAACCATGCTTTCTCTCTAAGTGCGCATGCTTCCAACTTGCAAGTGGGATTTAGTTTTATAGGCAAGCTGAATAGATTAGATTCTCTTGAAAGCATTTTGCGAGTAGAGGTAAACAACATTCTTCCTCCGTATTTTCCCTCAGATGGCAATGGAACATTATTTTCCACTGCTTTCCAAATACTAAACCAGATGTTGACTCCACACTAAAACCTCATATGTTGTTCACTACAGTTCCAGGTTAAAGTCTGAGGAACAGCACTAGAGTTTGTGAGTATCTACTTTCTAAAGCGAACAGAGCTTTAACATCATTCACACAGCTGGAAGGAGAATCTTTGGATTTCTCACCAGAGTAACAAATCTTTCCGTTTATTCCAAAACATGAACTCCAAGTGCACAGCTACATAGAGTACACAAGAGAGAGAGAGTTCAGTCAACATTATCAACAGCTGAAACAGTCTTTATTTTAAGGCTCAAAGACACTTTGTGTCAAGAGCCAAGTCTTCGCTTCAGTCTGTGTCAGCACTGAAAGGACTGTGTATGACACACAGCGCCCAAATTTCAAAGAGTAACTGGACAACAATGCTGTCGGTCTCTGTGTTCAGTTTAGTCTTCAGCATGTGACATGCAAACCCTTCTCCGTCTTTTATACATGAACTAACAGTAAAACGTTTAGTGTGTTAAATAGATTATGTCTCACACACGGTTCTTTCAGCACTGACATAAACCAATCCAAATTGGAGTTGATACTTTGCACTTTAATGGTGCAGACATTCAAACCATTTTAAAGTGAACATGCTGAAAAACAGATCCTGTGTAACTTTCAAAATGCTTAAATGTCATCTGCTCGCTGAAGCGTGACTATTCTGGGAAAAGACTCAGGTGTGTCCATATACTGCAGATTAGTCCACAAAACTCTGCAGCTGGAACAAGTTTTTGTGCACTAATGTTATTGAGCCTTTTTTTTTTAGTGTATGCTGGAATTGAATGTTTAAAGCTTACTCACCAGCTGAATAACTTCAGAAAAGAATTTGGGAAAAACTGACGTAATCAATTAAACTGTCTTAACCAAACATTCATTACCAGACTGTCTTTCTCCACAGAGGGGAAACTTTGTAATCCTTTGAAAATTTGAGCAGGGAGTTTTGCCATTCAAGTTGTGCTATTCAACACATTAAGGAACGCCTTGCAGACCCAGATTGTTCAACCAAGTCATGTAACCGGCGATCTGATGCCAGCTTCACTCTCGGAGCACTTTAAACCGCCTCTCATTTTGAGCTCATTCACAGTGTCTGCCAGTTTATCTGCGGTTTGTAACCATGGTGGCTGTTGTGTTTGGTACAGCGCTTCAGCAGCTTTTCTTTATTTGCAATTAGACGCTCGAGGATTACCTCAATTTGCCTCTGCTGACTGCTATCAGCCCTGTTTCACTGTGCTTATCCTTAATTAGGAACAAAACATAAATTAGAGCAGAGAAAATTGCTTCAAGATTTAAGAAATGTTTGGGTTTTGGGCTGTAATTCCTTACATTGCCTTGCTGGTTAGAAAAACCTTAGTGTTTTGTCTGTAACATATATCTGAGGTATTATTGTCACACATCCAGGTCATTGGTGCTGAACAGAAAAACCTACTTCATGTCCAAATTACCTTTCAAAGTATTTTCAGAATGTAACTTCAAATTAAAATGTGCTTAGCCCAAGTTAGTATTCACGAAACAACCCCCTCAGAAATAGGAGATGTTAAACAACCCAATAAACAGTAAGGGTTTCTGAAGATTACATCATCCACCTACAAAGTCAAATTTTATATGGTGTGTGGATCACTTTGTTAGTGGCATGGCTGTAATGTCAAATAAAAGGGCATTGTGTGTGTGTGCTTTGTTTTTATACAGTCAGCCCTAATAACAGTTGCCGGCATACTGTCTGCCAGCTGCTGTGCCTGCTGTAACAGCCAGCACAGTGCTGGAAGTTTCCCATGCAGATCACCTATTCACTGACGTGCAGCCCATGTACACACAGATAAACACACAAACACACCACCCATACACACACAAAGTGATCGGGGCACTTTAGTCGTTTATGATGATGCAGATTAATGACAATAAACTCATGTCATATCAGCCAAAAATGTTTTGTGTAGAGCTGAAGAACTACTCACCATAACTGTGCACGCATAAAGAAAAAAATTTAAAGGTTAGTGGAGCTTTTCAGTAAATGTGCACTTTAGAAAAAGAAAGTGGATGGTGAATTGAATATAAATTATATTAAGTGAGAAAAGAAGGATGATATTTTCCTTGTAGATGTGAAGCTGACCAGTTAAATATTTGCCTTTTGGCTACTTTTCTGTTTTCCTTGATGGGAAGATGCCCTGTTTACCATGAAACAAACCATTGAGAATTGCCCACTTGGCCACCAATGAAAAGACTGGATTGGATTAGGGGCTGCTCAGACCTCCTTGGAAACCGGATGCCAGTCTGCTGGAGTGATGGTGATGGTTTTGTTTCTTTTAAAGGCCCTGTCTTTTTGAGAGGCCACCGTTTATCTCCATCCACAGAACTGATGTTGAGCCGACCCTGTGTCTTTAAAATCAGAAGTCTCACGCAACCAAGCGTAGTTGCAAAACAAATACAATGTTTAATTCTTCATGCAGGCTTTATATGCATTTGGCCATAGATGAACTAAATTAGGGTGTTTCTTGTCTTTTAGTAGAGGTGTTGGGGTAAGTCGGAAATGCTTTTGTGTCACAGGGCTGGCTTGAAAGATGCACAAAACATTCATTTAGAACAATTTGATTTACGTCAGTGAGCTAATCATAATTCTTTTTTTATCTTCTCCCCCAAATAAAGATATAAATAACTACCCATTAGCTTTAAAGAGACCATGGGTTCTCTAGATTTCGTAGGGGTATACTTCAAGAACCTTACAAGTACCCTTGTCTGTAAAGCAAGCGATTAGCCATGTAACAGGGTACGGGAGAGGAAATCACTCCCCTCTGGTGACCTCTGGCCTCTCATTTTGACTCATGCGTCCTAATAGCTCGTTATTCTGTATTTTGGGGCTCAAGAGTAGGTTGTTATCATGATTGAATTATTTATTTAATCAGTTAATCGACAGCGTTGGCGATAACCCATCCACTATGCGCAACATGGGGCTTTATGCGCACAAATACGTCAAGATAAAATTGCTCACCGAGAGTAAAGAGCTAACTTTTTTTAATGCTCTGCACTGAGGAGAGATGAGGGAGGGGGCAGGCTGAGTGAACTCCGTCCTCCCATCAGTAATCCCCTCTGTGGTGACGTAAGCCGGGCTGTCTCCAGAGGGACAGCCTTGAGTTTTGGAGCAGCCAGGCGGTCAGTGTGTGCATCCCAGGACGCAACATCAGTGTAGCTGGGGCTCAACTTTCAGCTGATAGCGAAACTTCAGACAACCAAGGAAAACTTGGAAAAATGGGTAAGTTTTACCAACAGATGTTCGCGACGGATGTAATGAACGCCTGTTGTTTTTTTTTTTGTTTTTGTTTTTGTGATGACAGCATAGATCACACTTGGCTCTAACTTTCGAGGTGCACGGATTGTTTAAAAGTACGCATAAGTGAAATTTTACTATTGCTACTAGTGCCACAGAAGGACGTTGTTTACCTGACCCGGTTGCATGAGAATCGGCATTAGAGCAGCCTGCTGAAGCAACTTGTGGAAAGCGATTAGACAGATTAGGACTGTCAGGATTCCTGCAGTCAACTCTGAGCGAGTCTGCGGAGGTGTTAAGTCCAGTTCAGTTTTCTGCCTTCACTGTTTCTCTTTTAACTTTTTTTTTAAAAAAGGGCCACAGAGGCTGAACTGTTTGGGGAAAACGTTTGATTAAAAGTTTTCACTTGGCCACGCCCTTCATTATCAGTCCTCGATTATCACATTGGTCAGCGGTGATTGATCACGTTGCGCTGATTGAGGTGAAAGGTTGTCATTGTTGTCCCGTCTCCCATCCAAACAGCTCAGCGTGTTTTACTGGCAAAGCTTGATTAAAATGTACTGGAAGCAGCATATTGCATTTGTCAGACGCTCCATGATCGGCTGTTGTGTTGTGCCAGAGCTTGTAATTGCTATCTGAAGGGCTGAGCTGAGACGGTACCAAGTGTTTGCCATCTGTGCTCGCAACCTGGGGGTGCGGGGCTCCAGGGAGGAATGAGGCGCTCATGCCATGGATGTTTAATAACGTTAAAACTGTGATAAATTGGTAACACATCCAAAACAATTAAATGTTAGTTATGAAATGTTCTCAGCTTGCACTGCGCTGGATATTAAACAGCTAAATAATTGTGGCCATTAATGCCATTTTGAGCTGCTGGATTGGGTCTGTGTAACATTTAATACCATGTGTTGTTTGTCACAGTGCAGCTGAGGCCAGGGAAGGACACTGTGTGAGAATGTGTATCAGTGCTCATTAATTCGCTATGAAGCTATCACAGAAGCGCCTTTGTGCTCCTAATTTGGAGCTGCTCCTTTGTGCGACTTCAGTGGCTCTTAATGTAGAGAGAGAAGTTCACTGAATTGCAAGTTGCCTAGCGGATGCCCTGTGAACTAATTCCCCACAGACCCTTATTCAGTGTCTCACAGAGGACATTACTCTGCATGGCAATCAACCTTTATGCATTGTCCACTAGCTAAAGCTCTCATTTTATATTCAAATATGCTCTGTGGCCCTTTCAGAAAATACACGACAGCCTGTTGTGCGCATGAGGAGATTGATTTGGAGACTTGTTAGATGCTGTAAAAAGTCCCCTTTGGTTGAATCAGAGAAGTGCTTTGTGCTCCTCTCAGTGATTTGCTTTGTTTCGTGTCAAGAAGAATTGCAAACACAAAAAGGATCACATGTAAAAAGCCTCGAATAGATATCATGAACCGAATGTGTGTAAGACTACGGAGTGTAGCGGTCATAGAGTGGTTGTGTAACTAAATGTCTAATTTGGTTTTTCTGGTGAACTCCACCTGACAAGTTTTTCAGAGAGATCCTCCTCTGTCCTTGCCCCCGAATGATTTTAACAGTGAACTGGGTTGTGTGAAGACTGTGGGAGGATGACTTGGCTTTCCTCCAGCTCTATTCAGAGGAAGACAGGAAGACATTTTCCGCAAATAACTTGATAAGTTCTTGGTGTTAGTTCTGTGACTATTACCCCAGCGAGCAGTAGTTGGCTGCTATTAGCTCCCTTGATAACTAAACAGGAAGAAACTGTAGTGTTGGCTCTGCTGATTATTTATCATTGAGCCAAACATCTAAAAGAAGAGTGCTGGCATGAAGATGACAGACGTCTATCACGCATGTGATGAACACGCACTTGTTTTTAGCAAGAAAAGCATGTCATGCATAAATGTCCGGTAAACTTTCTTTAATGCAGATTGTAGGCCTTGAGCTATTGTGAACAAGTATGTCAAGCAAAGATTATTTTTATTTTTCACTAAATTTACTGGTCGGATTTAAGACATGTTTGGAAAAACATTTTCGCTTTTGCAGTTTATTTGATTAACATAACACAGTGTCTGTTCTTCTTGGAGCCTGATCCTGATAGCAAAAAAAAAAAAGAAAGCAAATTTTTTTTTTTTTCCTTCTTGTGGAAACTTGTGAAGCTTCTAGTCTCCGTGTCCTGTTTTCACTGTGGAGGCCTTGTGGAAAAGTTCATCAAGGCTGGTCGCTAAACAGATCCAAATGTTACGTCATTGTTATTGAGAAATTCAAGAAAAGAAGAGATAATCATAGCAGACAGTTTTAAATGTGTCTTTAGTTAAATTCTTTGCTGTACTTTCATGGCTCAGTTTGCACTGACTCACATGAACATTTAACGCTTTCAGGAAGTTTCCAGGCTTAAACAGAATCGATCCTGTGTTTTGATGACCCAAAAACACGGGAGCTGGGTGTGACTTGTGTGTGCTCTGTCTACATCAGACCTAGGATGCTGTTTGGAAAGTGTCTAATTACACATCAGCAGTGTCACACATACTGTCACAAACCCATGTGGTGAACTGTGTGCGCTGTGACCTTGCGTCCGGAGTCTGAGGAGGGAAAAGACCCTTAAACTACTAATCCCGTGCCAGCAGAGATGTTTTTTTGCACTTTCTGAACCAGAAACTTGTCAACTGATGGTTGAGCAATAACAGAAAGTTAGATTTCTATTTTGCCCCTAATTTTAGTTGAGTCACGGTCGTGGTGGTGGTCATATACACATCCTTCTATTCCCAAGATATGCACAGAAACCCCCCCCCCCCCCCCCCCCAAAAAAAACCCCAGAGGACTGTGAGAATGAGTCACCGCAAAGATGTTCAAAGAGTGCTGAGAGCAAATTTGAACTTTGCTGTTTTGTGTTTGCTTGTGTAAGCCAAAGCATTCTGCTGTTAATTCCCATAGATTTTCACTGTCTGAAGTGCAGCTCAGTCTATATAAAGTTTGTTGCTCAAACATTACAACTAATCCCACATTTTATATCACCATCAGAAATTAAATATCCCTTTGTCTTCAGCTTTCAATCTTTAATTACTGTGAATACCCTGCATAATGAGGCAGTTGCTGTCATAGTTACATGATTTCTGGGCTGCTTTCCATTTGGCGACGCATGTGACTGAGCATCTTTGGTAATTGTACAGCGGTTGAGGCCCATGAAGCTCACAAAAGATGCCTTTTTAGTGCAACCAAGACTCCATCTGTTGTCCCCTTTTCCTGGTTTAATTTGTGCCCTCTGATATCTCCAGTTCTTCTCATCTTCAACCCATTTATGTCCCTTTTTAGTTGCTTTTAGTTTGCTTCCTGACAGCCAGGTTAGCCCAGGCACTCATGTTAATTTGTTGCGCTAATAAGTCCTTCGACTACAAAGAGAGCCATTGACTATTGTGACACTAGATGTTAAGAATAGACGTTCATGAGTGGGGATCCTTGTTCAAGCATGTCCCTCGCCACTTTTTACTAAAAGCCTATTCACAGTAAAACAGAAGGGGAAGGCAAGTGTATGTGTGTGTCATTCTGCCATATGCTTTAAAAACTCTATGGCATTGAAAATACTCTCTATGTGCAGGGGGGGAAACAGCTTTTAAGATATGCACAAGCAACAGTGTTGGAAACAAAATATGCCAAGGATACAATCTGGCCTTTATCTATTCTGCTAGACTTCAGAAAGACACCCATGATTAACAAAGTTAAACTGGAAATGCATTATGCTGGCATTAGTGCATGTATGCAGAGTGTAGAGGAGATATTTGCCAGTGGAGTAGCAATCTGTATCAGTGTTTTGTTCAGAGTCAGATGACTGTTCCAGAAGGCCTTTGGGAGATAATGGCTCGGGGAAAGCAAAGAGACGCTGCAGCTGATGAACATTTACTCATTGATCCAGTAGGCATTTGGCCCCAGTGCAGCATTTTCTGCTATCTACAGTAAACCACACCATACTGCTCTAGATGGCCACATTTTCCACAGCACATTAAAAACAAAAACACTCATTGCATGTGGTTTGATACACTTTCTATGTGTCACATGAGCAGGGAATTGAAATAGTCAACAATGCTTTCCCAGAATAATCAATTATCAATGCGAGTTATGGGTAAAAAAGTGAATTGATTGTAATGCAAGTGAGGTGGACTGGTGACTGATTACTTTACACAGAATAGTATGACTAAGCCTAGATATCTACGCTAGCTCTGAACGGTGACCAATGAGCTCGGTGTTTGGAGCCATGGGTTGATCACTAAAATGAAATTTTAGAGCAGGACATGAACTCAAAGGACAAATTCAGTCTGTGCTTTAGAAGCTGTATTGGCAGTTAAATATGGAGATGCCAAACATACAAAACGGAGGGCTCATGCGTGCAAAACACGGTTGTCTTGAGTTGTTTTGACAGAGGGCTATTTTTTTGTCTTAACTAATGTTTCAGGCATGAACATTTTCCAAACAGCATGTGAAACCCATACTTCTTGTCTTGTCTCTAAAGTGTGACTTCTCACCCAAACATTGCTCGTGGAAATTTGGAACGGCTAGAAACAGTTTGCTTTCAGGTGCCATAGCTACTTTGAGCACTCCACCTTTGAGAGATGTTGGATTTTTCCAGGCTCACTGAGTTTGTGGTTTAAACAAATTTATCTTGTTTAATAAGATATTTGGACTATGTAGACATGTTTGGTTGATCACAAGTGTCTTAGCCTGCTGTAGCTTTGGAATACTATTTCCATTCCATTTGTCCAAACCAGTACAATTAACTGAAAGGTGGCAGTGGGGGACTGAACTTCAGATCTATATATATATAGATATATATAGATAGATCTATATCTTGAGTGTATAAAAGATTTGAGTTAGCAAGTGTTAGAAAGTGTACCAGTTAAGGACACTTAAGTGCAAGTTCCTTTTCTATGTTCTCTCCAAGGAGCGATCACTATAAAACACCCATTAGTTAGTGCTTCTGTAATTAAAACCCTCACAGTTGCTGTCTTGGAGCCAGAAGTTACCATATTTGAAGGAGTGGGTGAAGTTATCATTTAGCTAGTGAGCTTGGTTGGTGAGCTGTTTCCATAAACCATATGGATGCCATGCACAGGCACACATACCTGATAATTTTAATCCTAAATAACAACTAATAAAATACTAGAAATTAACTCATGAAAAACTCAAGTTATTGACTGCTTTTAAATGCTGTAACTTTGGCCATTTTAACATTTGAAGTCTGCATTTGTTGACTTTTTGAGCCAGTGTTGTGGTCATTAGAGGAACTGCGTTAGGTTTGATTTTCAACCTACAGAGGTTATCACTTGGGGGAAAAGCCAATGTATGGTTTTAGTGCTATTTGCTTGCCTAGATTGTGCCAAAACTAGCAAACCAAATTTTGTGGAACTTAGTGAAGAGGTATGACATTGGTTACATTTTTCAGTGTTTTTACTTCTCTTAAACTTGGAAAGCAATTGGGAATAGGCTTTTGTGGGCCACGGTTTAAATGTAAAACTACTTAGATGAATTGAAAAGAAATAAAGGTGCCTCCAGCTAATTTCACCGTAAGATCATCTGTCAGGAGTGAGAGTTGAATATATTAGTCCGCTTTTCAACTGTGGGAGCCTATAGGGTTGAGCTGTTGGCTGTGTGCCCACTGAGTGTATTCAACCCTCCACAGATAGGCCTTTGTCCTCAGTGCTTTTACGCAGCTGCTAAACAACCGTAAGACAAAAGCATCTGGGGTACCCCAGCACACCAATGAGAAATGCTCACCATATGAAGAGCCTTGCCAGACAGCCTGGGACCACTGGGATGCAGCCAAGTGCTGCGCTTGGGATGAATTAAGCAGGAATTTAAATGAATACTCATGCAATCCTTTATGACTTTTTATTGGCCTTTTAGAATTATGTGTAAAGTCATATTTAATATACCGGTATTAAGATTTTTCCATCGTGCTGCTGTTGCAGAAGAAAATCTTGTTCAAGCTGATTATCAAAGCTTGTTGCTTTCATGTAAGATGCAGGAGATGCACATGACTCCTCTTTGCTAATGTTGTTTTGATTGGGTGCCACATGTGATAAGAGGAGTCATTCTTTACTGCCAGGAATCATTTTCCTGACCAAGTGAAAGATTTCCAAGTGAGAGTTTGCATTGTCTGCTTATTATCCTCCAGAGAAAGGCATGATAGATGGGAAGAGGCACTTCTGCCAAGCAAATGAAAATCAGCTATGGCTGATCTTTTATGAAGCGACAGCTGCAGGAAACCCAGTAGCTCGGGGAGAATGTCGGGGAAGGCTTTTTCTTTTCACACTCAGACTGATTGAAGGTTTGAAAAGATGGATTTCAATTTGACTAAATTACTGAAGTTTAGATTTGACATTAATTTAACTTGAACTACACAACTTGAGTCTTTTACCATGTGCACATTTCATTGTTTTTCAAGAAGCCAGTCGTAGCTTTACTATATGTGGAAAAACAATAGAGAACAGCAGCTTTGGGGTAGAGGAAATCCCAGATGTTTCTGTCTGAAAAACAGCTTGACCTTATAACCACACGCAGACCAGAGGAGAGATCAGTTCGCTGTATGAATATTATAGCTACACCACTGAGAGGTCTCATAAGTCATCTTAGCTTTTGGCCTCTACCGTATGGGAAAACAGTAGTGTAACCATAGAGCAGCAGAAAGTGGAAATAATGTTGGAAAAAAATCCTATTTAATGTACAGAGTAAACTTTAAGCAACTGAACCTATGAGATCTCATGTGTTTATGTGTGAAAAGTTTATGAAATACTTGGTGTATGCTTAACATGCCTCATATTTGGAACTAGACCCCCTAGTCACATGGATCACATTTATATGTGTTGCATTTTCATAGCCAATATTTCTGCTTTTATTGTTGTAATTTGACTTGAATGTGTTCAATAACATGTGAGTAACTCATCTGGTTTCCTGCTGCACTGAGAGCTCTCATATCTCCAAAAACAAGGTGCCAAAAAAGTACAAGAAAAGCACTTTAGACAGTTATTAATCTCTAAAATAATGCAAAGTTATAGAAATGAAAAGCGCAATATGTTTAATGATCAATTACCAAAGCATTATGCATTATTGGTTTGCATAGAGCAAAACATAATCATGGGATAAAACATTGGAAATGGTTAGTGTTTACTCACAGATAATAAGATAGCGTCACAAATGGTGCCATAGATAATACGCTGAGACGCATTGTAATGTCCAGTTGGATCAACAGGATGTTGCAGGATGCTGGTGGAAAACTGCTAATTAGTGCTTAAAGCAATAAAGTAATGGACTGACCCTTGCTCACAGAGGTCAGCAAGAATGGAGTGTATACAGTTACTAGAGAGATTAACTTCTCTTCCTTTCCTGTGATACTCTGTACTTACTGCATATTGTTAAGCACTTAGCCCACATAAGGAAGAACACATCTCTGCGGGGCTGGAAGTATCAGATTCAAGTTGCAACCAACTTTCACATCCTTCCAGGATTCAGCCTAGGATGTGGGACTTTGAGACAGTGGAGGAGCCTCATGTAACAATGGTATTAAAGTAGTATGTGTTCTGGCTTCTCTGTTGTCATAGTGCTCACAGTGAATCCTGACATGAAGGGGTCTGAATGAGCTGAAAGAAGAAGGTTCCATCTAATAAGGGTTGGAGGGGGCGAAGCAAGAGAGTTTGAAAAGGGTAAAGTCTTGGGTCAGGGGTTGGAGGTTGGCAGCATGAGGCGGAGGACAATAGGATTGGTGGGAGTGATGCAAAGCAAGAGGTCCCAGCCGCCGGGGGAGACACGGAGGAGGGTAGGAACTGTGCACAGGAGGCAACCCCAGAAATAGCTGTAGAGTCTCGTCTGCTGTCTTCGTGTTTCTTTATGTCTCTATTGTGTCCATGTGCGTGTGTTCATATGCGTATGCTCTATGCAACAAGTAGGAATACGAAAGTCTCCAGCCACGGTGCTATTTGCATCACAGCAGCTGAAGTGTGAGAACGTTTGTGTTGTCAGGTCCTCACCAGTTTAAGAGGGACATATGGACCGTGAAACATCAAAAGGGAAAATCTATTGCTGCTTCTAGACATCCTTACAAGATGGGCTTGATTTTCTTGACAAATATCCTTTGAAGTAATACTCTAAATTTTGTGTGCATCAGCATTTTCCATTAATCTCAAAAGATATGCCTTTGTCAGTTTAGTCATGCATCTGATCGTCAATAACTAAAATAACTGTAGCTGCTTGTTCATTTTCAGGAAAAATAATTTCATTTATTTTAATGTAATTCATATAATTCAATTATACTACTTGTAATCATATCATATTATATTACATATTACAAATAAAATGATATTTGCCAATGTCTGGCTAATATTTATGTCTTGCATGTTTTGTGTACTGACTAAATGGTCAGAGATGAAACGTTTTGGGGTTTTTTTTATAACGGGGATTTCATTATTTCCTGGTACAAAGACACATGCAGATGACAGCAAATACAAAATAAACAAACAGAAGAAGTATCATCAGTCATCAGCAGAATTGTTCCAGAATTTCACTACCATATTAATTTCCTTATAATTAAACTTAACTGCTGTCTAGTCACTTAAGTAACAAAGAAAGCATCTTAGTAGTTTTTATTCTAGGCTAAATATAAACATGCTTACAGTGATAGGCATTGTATTTAAAGGATTAACACCCCTAAGAGAAGTCCTGTGGGATTTATTTTTAATCTTAGCGCAGTTTAATGGACCTTTCAACTAGCTTGGTTCGATAAGATTAGTAGTATACACCTTTGGAGCCATAACTGCATTTAGTCTATAAGGAGAATCTTAAAGAAGCTGCTGCTCAAGCCTAAGTGATGAGCTCAGTGATTTTGGTTGTGGTTTTCTGCCCTAGCATACTGCCATTTTCAGCAAATGGCAGCAAAAGATTGCCTGGAAGACTTGATTAGGAGTAGCTAACAACTAAACATGTAGACATTTTTACTTAAGGTTTGGCAGAAATCAAAATTAGTTTGAAAAGTAGATCAAATATTGTGATTAGAATCATTATTTTATTTTTTACTGGGGCATCTTGAACTACTACTACCAACTGCTCTTGGTCCTCAACTAACTTTTTCTATTTGTTTTATTTTGTCTTGATTTCTATGGTAATTTCCTCTTGTAATTTTTAGTTTCTGAATAGTTCAGATTTTTGCGTATATAAAGCACTTCGAATTAGAGCCTGACAGATTTATTTATTTGCTAATCTGTTAATACCGGCATTTAGAGTAGCCAATAAATTGACATTTAAAAAAAGAAGTAAAGACGGACTGGGAAAAACACCCTTCAACCATGTTATAATGCTAATGCTAATGCTAACATCAATTTATGTCATTGAGATTACATTGAGTTGAATTTAACTATTAAAATGATTATTTCTTAAATCACAACAGCTTGTTTCACCTCCTCCCGAGGAGTCAGGTAATGAGAGGCATGCACTAAACAAAATGTTACTTTAGTGTCAAAGCAAATTGCTTAATGGTGTTGTTATTGTATCATTTGAAAACATGGAAAACCTCAACAGCTTTTTAAAACTTTTTTGTCATATAAAAATGTTCTGGGGAACTCTTGGTGTTCTCATTACTCCCTGGAATATCCGTCTAGGAAACTAGATAATGGAGGTTGGAGTTGAGACTGGACATACCTCTTGTTGGTTGACTGGGTTCATAACTTGATTGAGGCAGAACACAAAGATAGCAAAGCCTCTTCCAGACCACAGATATCATTAAAAGTTTTAGTGCACGCTGAAAGAAGAACAAACAGTAATGCCAGCACATATCGTTAAAATATGATGTGTATGTGTTTCTGTATCATTTTATCATTGGTTTAAGGTTCCTGGCACTGATTTACTGTTTTGACTCCAGACTGAAATTATAAAATTCTTAAGGATTTGATACTGCCAAGATAACGGTAGCCAAAGTACTGTACGCTAGAAAGCCTGGATAATACAAAGAATCTGTGTCTTTTACTCTACCTCCAACACTTAGGCCAAAACCACATAGGCTACGGAGGTGCCAGAGAGTCAGGGTTGTGTAGTCACTTTTAGAGGAAAAACATGGCTGCCAGGCTTCTCTGAGTGAGTGCTGCTCCATATCCAGCCCTGACACGATAGTAACACAAACATGCAATTAGAGAAGTGCTGAGTCAAAGACCAATGGACATTGTTTGCTTGCAATAAATACAGAGAGGAAAAAAATAAATCTGGAATCTGTACGATGGCATTTATACCAAGATATTAAGTATGTCTCTGACAGTGTTATAAATTGAATGGCATGGTTGAGTTTTTGCTACCGTGCTGCACAAAATATGAACAGCTGTATTCTTGTGGTGGAATTCCTGCGTGAGGAACAATGCATTGGTCCATGGGATGGTATTTTTAAACCACCAATGAATGCAGGGATTGGTTTTAAGACCTTATTTTTGAGGTTTGGTAATGGTTGGTTACAGAAACGAAGTCTTGTGTTCATAAGGTCAACAAATTAAGGCTCAACTTCAACAACATCTGGTAAGAATATCATCTTAAACGCTGTTTAAATGAGATTGCAGAGTATCTTTGTTTATCAGTCATTGTGTTTAAAGGAACCTATGGATTGGTGCCATTTCTGACATTTAAAAACCCCAGGATTTGGATTATTATCAAAGGATTAATTGATACAAAGCCCTAGACACAAGTTGTCTTTGGATCTTACTAATTACTACAGACATTTGGAATGACAGAAAACATCCAAGACCAAGATGTTATTTAAGAATTGCACCATTAAAGAATTTGATAACTTTCAAATTTGAACCTGCTCAAACACTGAATTTATTAGGGGGGAAAAAATTGATTTTCATTTGTTCAAAAAAGCCAAGAGGAAGTAAAAAAAAAAAACCACTGTGGTTTCCCTGTTTTGTGGAGAGCATGTCTTTCTATAATGAGTTTTGGTTAAAATCATTTTTTCCACTGAGGTTTTTTTTTTTTTTGTAGAAGTAGTAGTAGTAAAACAACTCAGAGCCTTATATAGATTGAATTGTCTCATGTAATCATAATATGGCAGGAGCAGATGTACTTTTAGATACAAAACTTTGGATTTTCAAATAAATCATATGTTTGATTGTTCAGTAAATGTCAGAGAATTTGTATGGCTTTTGTTTCTCTGTAGACTCCCAGAGCAGATGAAAATGGGTCAGTAAACAAATGAATGGATCTGCATAATGGGTTTGCTGTGCCATGCTTCTGTACCAATCAATAACCTGGATTCATGCCATACATAAAGGCACACATACAAACCAGATTGAGATACGAAGAGGGACTGCGGTTAAAACTAGGTCACTAATGCCACTAGAAAAGAGAAACTCACTGACTACAACAAATGACCAAAACAAAGTTCACAAGAATCTCAAGCTTAAAGATGTTGATTGTTGAAGTTTTTTCCATGAGC
The DNA here is from genome assembly GCF_057382275.1 of Copadichromis virginalis. NCBI lineage: Eukaryota > Metazoa > Chordata > Actinopteri > Cichliformes > Cichlidae > Copadichromis > Copadichromis virginalis. Next base: position 22,807,659 of record NC_140633.1, read on the forward strand.
ACCACAAAATACCAGCTCGCCATTTGGTTTTGCTTTTCTTCACCTTTACAACAGATGTTAACCTTCACAGTTAGTTATTTCTGACATAGTTGATGCCACATGCCCATTTGGTTTAAACTGTCTTCCTCTGTTCTCGTGTGGTGAGCCTGCTTTCTCAGGCCTTTGATGGGTGTAAGTAGTGCTTGAGCCTGGGCACAGACCTGGTTCCATGAGAACTCCTTCCATAGTGTGAGCCAAGCAGGGGTGCAGGTCTTCATGGGTGACTGAACACTGGCGAGCATTCACGATCCGAGTCTCACACCATGAAAGGTTGACCCACAATGAAGCCTCCCACATTTGTATGAGCTTCATCATCATTCAGATTGTGTCCTCAAGTAGGGGCGTGGCGCTGTGTCCACACTGAATCTGAGCTTGCAGCACTCAGGCTTTCACATGATTATTCCCACAGCCTGCTAGTATTTTAGGTAAAACTGAGTGCAGCCTTTCTTCTGGGCTTTATTCATTTGGTTCAGCTCATATACTGAGTTCTACTTTGTATGACATTTTTTTTTATTAAATTTAATTGCTGTAAAAGCACCACCAGTCAACATTCAAAGGATTGACACTATATCGTTTCTGATGATAACTGCAGTATTTAAGTAATACTAATCGTATCTCACTCACTTTGTAATGTCATAATTCCAGTACCGGTATCTGGTGGACAAACTAAATGACCTTATGGCACCTTAACACTGGTCATCGCCCAGTTCTCCCAGCTTCTTTAAGGACATTCAAATGTCTTCTTTGGATGTTGGTTGTCATTTATTCTGTTCTCTGTCAACATTCTGAAAATGCTCAGGTACAAGGAGTGGACTGAAAATGAGTGAAAAAAGTGCAGACAATGTCCAAAGAAAAGCCTTCAGAAGGCCTGAAGAACTATGGCTCAAGACCACTTTAAAAATTACGACAACGTCTGGCTCCTTGGAAGCAAAATGTAAAAGTATGAGGTGAACCTCAAGACCTTTGCACACCATCTTTGTATTTCAAGCCTCTATTTTAACATCTAGGCTCCATTTCGGAGCCACAAGTGACCAAATTTGATAAGTTATCAGCTAAGCTTGGTTAGCATGCTTCCTTAGATTTCACACGTACTGTCTGTTTTGGTATCCTCCTATTGAAGAGGCCATGTCCCCAATAGTACATAACTTTAAGCTATAATTAAATTTAAATGAGTGAGTACAGTTTTCAAAAAGATGGAATTTAGATATGTTCATTTCTGCTGGAGTTTTTAGCACTTTGCTTCATTTTTTTCGTCCTGCTTTAGATAAAAGAAACAAAAAACAAACAAACATTACAAAAGACATGTGTCAGTAAATACTATTTATACTACTTTTTGCCCGATAGCACTTTTTCACCCAAGTAATGGATGCATTTGCTGTGATAACTATGATCTTTATGCCAAAACAAAAGTTTATTCACAGTCAGAGTTTTTAATGAAAGGCACATGTTTTTGGTACTAAAATCGAGAATTTATTAAAATAAGTCCTAAAGCACATTTTGACCTGTTCTGATCACATGTTTTAAATTTCCTTTCACACAAATGATATAAACATGTTGTTGTCCAAACACTCTTAAAGGTTTGCAGATGGATCACTGGATTGATCTTGACTTTTTAATTTTTTCTCAGTAACATGAAGCATCCAGTGTCGACCACTCCAGTACATTTAGTCCTGCACATAATCAGGCTCACTGGATGCTTTACTTGAGCTCCTGTTATACCTAATGTGAATCACAAGTGTGGAATCCACTGAATCAGCTGTTAATGCACATATGCAGAGATCAAACACTTCAAACATAAGGAACATGTTGGTTCTTCTTGCTTTAATGGGGCTGATGGTAAAAACGCTTGAAGATTAGTGCAGCATTTGTTGTTGTGGGATCCCTGCTAAGTTCACTTCCCTGACCCCCGAGGCTCCCCTCCCCTGTTGTTCCCCCTCATCTCTGAGGTCTGGTATCCGTGAGAAGACCCCACTCCAACTCTACTCCACCAGCCCCCCCTTCCTCAGCTGAAAGGCCTTTCTCTCATTAGCATGCCCCTGGGGCTTCTCGGCCTGCTGTTGCCAAACAAACACAGCCAATATCTTCCTCACTGTCTCCTCTGGTCATCTCTCATCATTCATTTTGGCCTGGCCCTGTTATTTTCATGAGTTGTTTCTCATGGTGTCGTCGTCTTGGCTTTAATTTCTCCCTCTTTAAGTTTTTACAGGTCTTTTTTTTTTTCTTTGTGATTTTCTGTTTCTTCAATTTTCACATGCTGTTTCCTCTGTTGTCTCTATCAGCCCAGAGGATGCTCTGCGTCCCCGTGTAGGAAATGTAGACGTGCCTTCCTTTCATGTGTCCTCTTTATGATTTAGAAACCACCAGATGTAGGGAAGAGACCGGTCAGAGGTTGCTAATGTATGCTGCAGGAAAGAGGGCATATGGTGCAAATCAGAAGATGAAGGGTTTACCCTTGACCACAACACAACCACACAGCATGCACTCTCGCCCTCTCTTGGACTCTGGTCACATGGGAGATAGACAAAGATGACTGTGTGCATATATGCTTTCAGCCTAAGCTATAGTTTTCACCCACAGCTAAAGTAGTGACTTCCACTTTCTTGTTGTCACCAGATTTCCTCCCATTGCTTTTCTTTCTGAGACAGAGATGCCCAAGAGGAGGAGAATGAGGAGTGTGTTCATGGCATGGGCAAAGATTTCTGTGTCATTATGAGGAAACTTTAATTTAACTGTCGGTTAAGAAACTGTTGATTTATTCAAAGAGAATATATAAAAGTTTTGGTCAAGGAAGGCATGTAGTAAGCTCAAGAAAGTGCTTACCTGACAAGATCTCAAACAAAAGCTGTGATTTACTGTGGAGAGTTGCCTTAACAAGGCAGGACACAATTAAACGATGGAACATAGCAGCAAGGCAAGTGAGAGACGGAGATACAGAAGGCAGAGCCATGCAGGAAGGAAAGAGAACGAGAAACGAGACTGTCAGGGGGAGAAAGGAAGAGAGAATCTGCTGAAAAAAGAAGAAGAAGAAAAAAAAAAACATTTTTGCTGGGTAGAAGAAAAACAACCATGGAAACTCAATCAGACGAAAACCAAGACCAGAGGCAGGACAAAAGAGGTACCAATGAGCACTTACAAAGAGCCAGTTCAGTTCTTTTCATTGCTGTGTTTGCTGGGGCTTTAACCTTCTCCAGCATGCTTGGTTTCGTTTCAGCTTTTGCTCTTTGGGGGATTTTAAAATTTTAGACCAACATCCATGCTTCACTGTTTTGTTTGAACCAAAGTTTTCAGTTCATTTGCAAAATTGCCTGTGCATGTTGTGTGATCTAATTAGTTTAAATCTGTGGGCTGCTTTCAGCAGACTCCACTCCTGCAGCAGGAGGGACAATGTGTTGCCGCAGGTCATCATCGCGCTAGCGTCACAGGGTGCGTTTGAGTTGTGTTTTCGGGGAGGACTGATGATTAATGAGGCGGATGAGGGGCGAGGACAAAGATAAATGAACCTGACATTAGCAGTGTTACATCAATAGCCTTGAGTAGTTTGTACACTAAAGGGGGAGAGAGAGCGGGTCATTAACTTGCTCATCACCTTCTTGTAGGAATCAACAGGACTCCTTGAATTTTCTGTCGCGCTTTGTGAAATAAGACAAGCAATTAAAAAAAAAAAAAAAAAATACAGTCATATGTCTCATGTTGCTGACAATGTGATGAGGTCAGTAGCTTTGCAAGCAGATTCAAATTATCATGTTTTTTTAGAAACAAGAACTAGCCTTTGCATTTTTTTTAAAGTATTTTTGGTTGATGCATAGCTTAGCTATTTTAACCCAGTTAAAGAATGAAGAAAAAGAGACTCAAACTGATGACACTACAAATGACATTATAGTTAGATGACAGAGCTTCCCAGAATTCCTTATTTCCCTTCTCCCCACATGTACATAAAAAATGATGAGCCTTTACAGTCAGCACTGCCTGTTAGCGTTAATGAACACATCCTATATGTTTGTAAGTCTCCCCTAGCATGTGCAGTCAGGGGAATTGCAATCAGTCTTTAGGTTTCTCTTCTGAAATCGGCACAGTGAGACCACCTCTAACGAATTTCCATGCTCCCTCATCTCTTGAGAATTACCATTATAGCCATTAGAGCAATTTTAACTATCGCTCTACTCAGCAGAGAGTGTGGAAAAATAAGACTCTTTTTCATAAGTGGTGTTTTGGCAGTTTGCCCCAATGGAGCAACAAACAACAATACTTAGCATTAGCTGTAAACAAACACATCTGTTAGCAATGAGCCTAGATTTTTTTTCTTCTTTTTTTTAATTGAAACTGGATGGTGTTTTTAATGGAGCTGGAAGCCAGCTTGTTGTTTGGGGAACTGGGAAGAAATTGAGGGTTTGCAAACTGTTCACTATAAATTGTGTGTATCCAAGTATGTTTATATCTCTGTGGGGGTTTTGCTTGTATATCATATGCATACTTTTCTATGTGCATATGATTATGCAGTGCTTGTTTATGCTTGTGCTGTGTGTTATTCTTTGTTTGGATAGGTGCAACTGTGTTTGTGTCTGGTATGTACCAAAAAAAAAGAAAAGTCTTCCAAAACACCGCTCACATGTGGTGCACATTTCTCTGTTCAGCTAAAGCAGAAAATAGGCATTATTCCACATTTACCAAGCATCCCAGCTAAAGATTTTGATTATGATTATGTTGGCTTGATGACTGTGGCTGAGGGATTGAGGGTGGCAGTGATGCAGCAAGGTTAGCTGAAGGGGTTAGTGATGACTCAGATCTCAGTGGGCAGTGTGTGGTAACTTCATTGGACAGATAATTAAAGGAAAGACTGGTAATGATATTACTCCCTGTATGCCTACTGGTATGTGGTAATTTGATGAAACTAGATTTTGCCCTTTACAAGTGATCAAATTATTTGTTATCCAACTCCAGAAAAACAAAAACAAACATATGAAATAAGAAAAAAATATAAAAAAAATAAAGAATCAACCTGAAGGGTAATCTGTGAATCTGCCAGTCCAGTGAGACACCCAAGTTTTCTTTCTCTTCTCATTTATTGTCTCGAGCTACTGCTGGCTATCAAACAAAGGAATGAAATGCTCAAAAAATGAAGTAAAAAACGCCCAAGCAAAAAGACAAAATAACAAAACTGACACCTAGTAAATTGTGGTGCTTTTGGACCCCTGGAGGTCTTGGACCCAGAAGCAGTTCCACACTTTACTCTCATTAGCCGTATGTCTCTGTCTGTCTTCGTCTCGGTGTGTTAGAACTTCAGATTCCAGCTTGCTTTGCAACTCATGTTGGTCTTAAAACGCTATCTCATTCACACGCTGACAATCTGAGATGCTTTGACAAACAGGATCCTCCTGGAGTGTGAAGCGGCTGCTGTGGCCCATTGTGACTACGCTGTGTACAGTGCTGGAGGGGCACACAGGATGGAGCTCAGTGGTGAGCTTGTCCTGGGCCTGCAGCCTGTGGGCCGGAAGAGCAAGGCCGTGGTTTAGTGCTATTCTGAATGGCCCCTGAGAGTCCAGTGTGATGGACAGTCTGGGGCTGCACACACTGGCTCTTTGTATCCAGCCTTCTTGGACTCTCGCTTTCTTTTTTCTTTCTTTTCATGTTTTTTTTCTATTTCTCTCACACAATGTCACCCACACAGACACTTTAAAAGAAAAATCACACAAACATCTTTTTCTCCCTGTATCCTCGTGATACAAATGTGTCAAATATAGCTTCTGTTGTAAGGCCAGACTACTACTGCTGTCGCAAAGAGATGGACAATAGAGTGAGAGGAAGTGGTTGGATGCCTAACTAGGAGTATTAGTCAGGGAGCAGGAGCATGTGAAAGTCATCAGAGGAAAAGGGTCCAATGTGATTTTCATTTAAAGTCATCCACCCAGAGCCAGTGGGATCCCTTCATTACAAGCTTGTTGTTTAGAGAGTCACCAGCTCCTACTGTTATCCCCCTGTGGAGGAGGAGGACTTTAGCTAACACAGGGATTTGCAACATCCTGTAACATCCTGTATTCAATGTAATCCCGCACTGTACTCTCAGATAACAATCTATTTTACAATAAGATACACAGATTACAGAACTCTGTAAAGTTTTGTGTGATTCGTTTGTTGGCCTTTGGACTTCTTTCATGGAGTTAGATGCAATGATCCTCTAAACTGTCCAATAACATTAAACAGGAGTTGTAGCTATGAAGAAGTACTGCTTCTTGCTCCCAGCCAAGAACTATTGTTTGTACAGTTGACCAAAACCTTTGAACACCACAACACGCATCTCCATCATAATCTTGGTTACTAACTAGTGACAGTAAACAAAAGGAAAACAAGTACTTGTTTAACATCTAAAAATAGTGAGACTCTTGTTTACTTTGCCCGACTTAATGGTTGTTACTTCTTGAGAAAGCTCATAATAGATTTTCCAGTATCATTGTTTCCTTAGAGATATTTTAGAAATGCTGTTAACATTAACCACCATGAAATGCCTTCTTAATAGATTAAGTGGTTACATTTTAAAATGCATTTTACTATATATTTAGCAGCATAAATGTCCTTTAAGCAGACTCAGTTTCAAGCCTTTAACCGAGATATTTTATTTTCCACAGCAGTTCCACATAGTTATCTCAAAATAAAACAATATGAATTCACATTTCCATAGCACATTTTTACCCACTCTGCAGGATGAATTAGGTGTATAATAACAAGTGATTACATAAATCTCCAGTGATGACGAACAGGGATGCTTGCTTGCATGCCATTGGCTTGCATTTTTCAGATAAAAGAAATATCACCAACAATATTTCACCACTAAAACCAGCCTGAACCTTTGACAAAAGGCAGGATAGAGCCATGCTTTCCTGTTGTGCATTTAGAGATGCTCTTTTGCATATCTTGGTTTTAAAGAGTGTTTATTTAAGTTACTATTACCTTATCAGCTCAAAGCAGTCTTACCATTCCCCTCTGACCTCTGACATTAAAGGACACTTTTGCCAAGAGAACTGCTGCTCATGGGATTTTTTTCCCCCCAAACAATTCTCTGTAAACACTAGAGATGGTTTTGGGAAAACCCAGCAGTTTGGGAAATACTCAGACCAGTCACTAACCACGTGACATTCAAAGCCGTTTAAATCACCTTTTTTCCCCTATTCTGATGCTCAGTTTGAAGTTCAGCAGGTCATCTATGGCCACATGGTGCTGCCTTGTGATTGACTGATTAGATGTTTGGATCAATGTGCATTGGTATACCTAACAAAGTGGCCGGTGAGTGTATATACATTATTGAACTGATGCTGTGCTACTGCGTCAACAATGCTAACAGGCTGTTATACAGTTTGACCTGGAATGACTATCTCAGGATTCTGTCTAATAAGTAAAGCTTTGACAGAAGCCTTTGTGAATAGAGAAATAGAGCACTATAACAGTCAGACAGAACATAAATGACAACCTAAGTAGTTTAGCTGTGTAAATACCACCCATGATTCATTGTGTTATTAAATGGTTAATGGCCTGTATTTATATAGTGCTTTACTAGTCCCTAAGGACCCCAAAGCACTTTACACATCCAGTCACACACCCATTCACAAACTGGTGATGGCAAGCTAGATTGTAACCACAGCCACCCTGGGGCGCACTGACAGAGGCGAGGCTGCCGGACACTGGCGCCACCGGGCCCTCTGACCACCACCAGTAGGCAACGGGTGAAGTGTCTTGCCCAAGGACACAACGACCGAGACTGTCCAAGCCGGGGCTTGAACTGGCAGCTTTCTGATTACAAGGCGAACTCCCAACTCTTGAGCCACGATCGCATATTAAGCATAACTTAAGTGATAGCTTAAACATATCAACATTGTCAGTTCTGTTGGATAGCTGCTTAAGGACAGTGATTAAACAGACTGTATAATGTAGATTTTCTCTCTTTAATTGCACTTAGTTGGATAAGCAGATTCCTGCCTTGGCCATGTCAGGTTAATATGAACCTTTTGCATATATTAATTTGACTGAAGATTGCCATGATATGCCTATATGATTTTTTGCATTTTATAATTTCAGATTTCCTTATGTGTTTGGACTTTCTTCTCATTTTCAGATCTAGTAAGGCAATTAATAAAACTATTATACCATGGCATCTGGTGGTATGTTGCCAGATCTTGATCTAATATGGGGAGAAAAAGGTTCACAATATGGCATTTACTACTACTTTTGTCAATTTGTTTCTAGTATTTAGTTGGTTTTGCACTTGGAAACACCTGCATGCCACAGAACTGTAAACATTACAAAAGAATAGGGTGGTGCATAGTTGTGAATAGAGACTTACGTAGTCTTGATTGGGGCTCGGGAAGTTGATTTTTAGCCAACATTTCCCAGTGTGTCAGAGCTACCTGACAGTACCCTCTCCTTCTTTATTTAAGTGGACTGTATTTACTTTGCAGCTGGGCTCAATATCCTGTCGAGCTTTGTGATCTGACTCCCAGCAACCCACTCTCCCTGCCTGACATTTTCATTACAGAAATGTGGGCTATGGGGGAAGCTAGCGACTCTGCTGTGGGGTATGCTCATTGAGTTGTGGTTAACATGCTGCCATGGCAACTCCTATTCATTCACTGTGGGATAGAAATGTTTTTAATCGCCCTGTACTACACAAACAGTCTGACTGCAAAAGTATTGACCTAGCAGCCATATATCTGTAAATTTCTTTTGTCAAGGAAGGCAAAGCACATGGACACAAATCAGCTTTCAGTATCCCAATAGACATTTGGTCTCTTACCTCAAGAAAAAGATAAAAAAGGAAATGGACTGGTTCCTATATAGCACCTATTTACTCAAGTTGAGCACTCAAAGCGTTTCTTACTTTTCTCTCTGATATTCTCACACACGCCAATGGATGCATCGGGGGAAACTCGGGGTTCAGAATCTTGACATATGGACTGGAGAAGCCAGGGATTGCTCCAGTGACCTTCCCACTGGCAGCTGACCTATTCTGCCACCTCATCTACTGCTGCCTTTCTGTTGTTGGATGTTTACAGTTAACAGATACTCACAGACTGGCATAAATCCCTATTCTAATGAATGCACATATAAGAGCTTTCTTATCGTTTATAAGTATTAGCTTAAATACGAAAGCTAACTGGTGAAAACCAGCCCAAAGAACACTTTGCAGAAAAATGTGACAATTGCAATTCTACTGCAGAAATGAGTACGAGTAGACTGTGTTTTTTGGCTGGGGTCACCATGTGCTAAGCTTTAACATCATTCTGGGTGTGAGGTTATAGCTTTATGCTAGCTTGTTTTTTGTAGATCGTTGTAGAGCTGGTGTTGTGTTCGCAGCAGTGGATAGATTTGTCTGCCTGGGCACAATATTCATTTTACCATCATGCCATTATCCTGTTCATATCTATCTCCCTATGCAAATACTGAAATCTGATGATTGTAGGGCAGAGGGCATAATTGTTTTTGTTTTTTCCTTCTGATTAGCCAGTATAATTGATGAATTTGATTGAAATGTTAATATTGAAAAAAAAAAAAAAAGATCTGCAAACAGTGCTTAAAGAAATCAGGGCAACCATGTACCACACACAATATGGTGACACTATACCCAGTTTCCCCGAAGCATGTGTTGCATATATTGATACTGATACGTTCTAGGCAACATATGGTCTAAGACTGATGTATTTTTTGGAAGTTAATTATCCGCCAGTCCAATGCTACTGGTCAACTGATGTATTGGTATTATTTAATGGACATTGTTGTGAAGATAATTAATCATCTAAATGTAGACAGTGTTAATACAGTTTATACAGAATTGTTGTTTTGGGGACTTTGTGACAGTGCAGTTTGCTTATTGTTATTAACACTGGACACATAGCAACATGGACATGTGTCTGTGGTTACCTGACATATAAATCTAAAATTCCTTCTACATCTGGTTTGATGTCCAGAAAAATTTGACTGGTTAGCTGCTAAATATTTTACTGGTTTCATCAGCAAGTCACTAATCTGGTTAGTTGCTGCTGCTTGATGCCCAATGAGTGATCGGTACTGTAAAAACATTCTTTCTAACAGCGTTAAATGTATTAAATAAAGATGGGAAATCAGGCATAGGCCCAGGTGTGGGATTCAAAACATGAACAGACAGTGACCTGGATGTCCTGTGGCTGTACAACATCCTGTCATACACATGTGGATCTGATTGTAAAAAGGCTGCGGCTTGTTTGCGTTTTTCCACAGACAGTGTGTTGTGATGACTGGGCTCCGTTTCACAAGGCACAAGAGCACATAGGATCAAACAGACTCATCTAGGTCACTTCATTTCCCTCATGTTTAGCTGCCATTGATTTCCTTTAAAGCTTAATACACATGCATCGCCCTGACCTGCTGGATAGCCATTAGTGGCCTGTGAGTGAAGTGATGAATTGTCAACTGAAACGTTACAGCAGTGCAGATTTAAAAAAAAAACAACAAAAAAACAACCCCTCAGTGGCACCGAGCAAACTGTTCCTTTTCCTCATGTGCTTTGCATTGCAGTTGTTTTTGAAGGAAGTGCATTAACCACAAGAACATGTTTTGAAAGTTGTTTTGAACAGATGTGCTGGGACTGCCTGCACCATTTCCTTTTGTAGCAATGACGATGAAACATCATTATTTAGAAAATTTAAATTGTAATTGATTACAAAATGATTGTGGCAGACCAGTAATAAGTTCAGAGTATGCGCTGCCTCTTGGGTAATGTGCCCTGGGATAGGCTTCATGGATGAATGGATGATTAATGTAACGAATCATCTCATAATTAATTTTTCTTTGATTCGTATTCCACAAGCGAAACACGCTCCCTTTTATGGAAGTGGGGTCTGATGCTGACATTAATTCATTTCATTGCCTTTCAAAGTGAAATGATTTGGAATAAAACATGATGCTGAATAACACCCGCTTTTCTTTCTTTCTTTTTTTTTTTTTTTTTTTTTTGCACAGGTTGCTTTGAGTGCTGCATCAAATGTTTAGGCGGCGTGCCCTATGCATCTCTGGTGGCTACGATCCTCTGCTTCTCTGGTGTCGCCCTATTCTGTGGATGTGGCCATGTGGCCCTCACTGGCACTGTGACCATCCTGGAAAACCACTTCTCCAAGGTCACCAGCGATAATGCCATGCTCACTGACATGTAAGTGGCCTCATACTCTGTGTGCTCTAAATAGCTGCATCAAATGTTTGCCAGAGTCTGACAGATGGATTACTTACTTGGCAGTTAGTCTGATTTTTTTTTTTCTCTTTTAATATTATTTCCCCTTTAATATCAGATGTATTGTACGTCATGCTCACTGGTAAAAGTGTCTCTGCATAAGCATTGCAGTAAACACAAGTCCAAACCATAAGATGGATAGCGTTTTTAATGAGGTTGACTTTATGTAGGCTATTTTTAGATGACGTTGTCTCCCACATTTACCTTATCCATGAGAGCAGTCCTAATATGGACCCTTTTTTTTTACAATGCAGTCCATTAGTCCTGACAATAAAAGACGAATAACATAAAACAGGACTGCACATATGTTTTGTGTTTGGGTGGATTTAGAGTGCACTGTTTAATTTAAGACGTCCTCAGTCTGTCTCTTGGTAGATGATTTGCAGAGACACGCATCACCTGTTGTCTCCACATTTGGGCTTATTGTCTGTCCACACTGAGAAACTGTCTGTCACAACAATAAAGATGAACCTTCTCTGTATAGAATACATGCATATGCATTGTATGGAACTATTTTTAGCTTCTTTTCTTTTTTTTCTTTTTTTTTAAAGGCCGGTTTTGGCCAACGTTTTGAAACTTATCCCAGCTTTATTGGCACAAATAAACTCATATGTAATATTTCCTTTAACAGAATACAGCTGATGCAGTATATCATCTACGGCATTGCTTCATTTTTCTTCCTCTATGGGATCATTCTGCTTGCTGAGGGTTTCTATACAACTAGCGCAGTCAAGGAACTGCACAGCGAGTTCAAGACCACCATCTGTGGACGATGCATCAGTGGAATGGTATGTAAATACCACACTTTTTTTTTTTTTTTAAATAGAGCACACTTTAAAAAAGGTTTAATGACACTGTGACATTCCTGTGTCTTTAGTTTGTGTTCCTCACATACATCCTGGGTGTGGCATGGCTTGGTGTGTTTGGCTTCTCTGCTGTGCCCGTCTTCCTCTTCTACAACATGTGGTCTACCTGTGCTGCCATGAAGTCTCCAATGGCCAACTTCACAAACATTGATTCCATCTGCGTGGATGCCCGTCAGTATGGTGAGAGAACAGTACTGTTTTTCTTCATTGAGATACTCAGTGAATAGCTTCCTGTTAATATACAGACCAATACCGTATTATACACACCACTGTTACTCCTTATAAGAAAATCAGGTCTGTGTGGGGCCTCATTATCATTTAAAAGGTCCTACAAGGTTCATTTATGCAGTTATTTACAAGAAAAAGGTAAGAGGACAGTACTGATAAAAAATGAGCCAAATTTATTATTTTTGTTTTAGTCTACAAAGTTCAGACTAATAGACAAATAAATGCATAAAATAATATAGCCTACTTATACATACTCTCAAATGGCACATGATAACTATATAATTTATATATCATTTTAGGTAGGTTACCCCCAGGGTTATAATATGTTTCCATTATAACGTTAAGTGCACAAGTTGAGCCTAATGACTGCTGTCTTTGCAGTTCTTATGATGGTGAGGAAATCCTCATGTTTAAAGTTGAGCATGTCTCTGAAACACTGAATTGTTATCAGCTTAGTAGTACTGCAGCTCGGCGTTGTGTTTCTTAGGTTTGATCATGATTTGCATGAGACAAGGCTACTATTGGTTGCAGGTGTAAAGGTGCTTTTTAATTTTATGACAACAGGAATTATCCCGTGGAATGCCACACCAGGCAAGGCCTGTGGATCAACGCTAGGTGACATCTGCAACACCAATGAGGTAAGGCGTGCTTGTGCAAACATCACTCATCCCGGAAGTGGCACACAGAGCAGGGTGACATAGGATTCTGTTTATTGAAGACTAAACACTGTTAACGCTGCCTGTCTTTTTTCAGTTCTACCTGTCTTATCACCTGTACATCGTAGCGTGCGCCGGGGCAGGAGCCACTGTCATCGCTCTGGTAAGCTTCCGTTTGGTCTCTCCATCCTCACGTTTTAGTCCATCTTCACATGGTTTGTATTAGCAGGTCATGTGTCCAGTGCTTTTCTTCTCATTCCCATATGGTTAATGTAGCCAAACCAATGATGATAACATAGTCTTTTCCAAAGCTCCAACTTCATTTTGCTGTTTACCCTCAGCTTAGATGGACATGACCCTATTTTGAACAGTTGCTTTTTTGTGCCATGATTAGGATTCTTTTTTAGAAATGACACTTTAAAAAAAACTGTTAGAATTCTATAAAATTATACTTCATGATCTTTAACATTTTACTGCTGCAAACTTACTGGCCACTTTACTAACTTGTCACAATATTAGTGACGAGGAGGTCACTGGCATGTACTCTTACCACCTTTTCTGTTCTCTTCCACCAGCTGATCTACATGATGGCTACTACTTATAACTTTGCTGTTTTGAAGTTTAAGAGTCGAGAAGACTGCTGCACTAAGTTTTAAACCGTTTTAGGAACACAGTGCACCATTCAAGGCTGTGCTGAGTAGACACCGTTGCCACTGACAACAGTTGAACTAAAAAAAAAAACAACAAAATCTGAGAATAGAAAAAAATCAACATCTCTCCATTAGTAATCACAAGACATGTAAATAGCTGACTGTATACTTCTCTTAGCATTTGGTATCCAGGGATAATGCTCGTCTGAGGACACCTGATGAGAGTTGTCTTCAGAGTGGGATGATGGTGTTTAGTTGACTGGTTTGTTCTGCTTTCCTTTATACTTACTTATTGAAATATGTCACCAGCAGAATTTTTTTTTTTTTTTTTTTTTTTTTAAATAGAAATGTGCGCAGCTAGAAATCCACAATAGTGTTATTTATATTTGTAATTTGTGAAGGTGGTTTTGGCCTGCACAAACCACATGAGTAAGTTAGATTAAAAAAAAAAAAGACACACACGCAGCATTAAGAATGCAGTTATTCACCTTCCATTAGCTGGCGAGCTTCAACTCCTGAGACACTTGTAAAACAAGTGTGCAGGTTTTAAAAAAGCTGCCATTCTGAGATCTGATAAATACACTAGACTGCACGTGGCTCATATAGACGTACAACACGTGGGCATCTGATGACGAATATTGAAGGTGTTCTCAGGCTTAATATTTTTTGATTGACAGATTAGCATTTTGGTGTGGATGGATTTTAGTACAAACAATCTGTAAAATGAGCTGTGATGGCGGCAAAAGTGCCTTGTCCTTGTATTTCTTTGGTTTATTTGCTTAGCCTTAAAATCTTTCAGAACCGATGTGTGAAACACGAAAAACCTTCAGTATTATTAATTTTTTGGGTCATGAGTTAGATTCTAAACTGAACTAAAATGTTTTATTCAATGTGTTATGCTGATGAGTATTACCACAACCAGCTGTGTATTGTAGAATTCAAAGTAACTGCACATATGGAAAGTAGCAGAAATAAAGGGTTAGGCCAGTACCGTGCATATAGATCTGCATGAGGCCCTATTACTCGGATTAATTCCATGTATTTTATAAAAAGAGAAATGATCCTATTTTAGAGTACAGTATTTTTTTTTTCTATGAGAGCTGATCCTGATATTACCCCAGCTACGAAGTTGGCGTCTTGTTTCATACATTTTCCTTTATTCTTTCTCAAAGTGCCATTAAAGAGCCATTTGTTTTTATCTTAACACTGAGCCTGCATGCTTACAGTTTTCAGATACTTTGATCTGTTTATAGTTACTTATACTCCATATTTCATATATTTAAATTTCTCCTAAGTTTTTCAAAGACTGTAGCTTTTACTTTCTTTATAAAATAAACAATCTTTGTTTACAAAAAGAATCCCCACCTGGTCTATTTATTATATATCCTACAGCTCAGATTTGCAAATTTCAGAATCTTGTGCTTTGCACTAACCTAAGCTTTTACAGCTCTGCTCATTTTGCATGTACAGCCTCTCGCTATCTTCCTCCACTCATCACCTCATCTTTTAAGTGTCATTTCTGTAGTATTGTGTGTAGCGAGGTAATAACGCCGAGTATTAGTAATGATTGTAACAGCACTGTTACAATACCCGTAACATTTCTTTTTCCACAGTGTCCTTTTTTTGTTAAAAAAAAAGCATAACTTTACGTTCGTGTATGTCCGTAATGTACGTACTGTAGCTCTGACTCCTGTAGCTTGCTTTGCATCTTTGACATGCTCACCGGCCATCCACCTCACCCTTCTCTTCCAGATCCACTTCCTCATGATTCTCTCAGCAAACTGGGCCTACCTTAAGGATGCCAGTCATATGCATGCCTACCAAGACATCAAAATGAAGGAAGAGCGGGAGCTGCAGGACATCACCTCACGCTCAAAGGAATGCCTCAATTCCTACACATAAGGATATTTCAAGCTTACAATCCACACGCACACATACATAAGCACACATACTTACAATAACAGACACTGTGGCCAACCACTGTGGGCCCTCTGGACCAAGGCGACTCTCAGCTAAAATAACATGCCAACTGACACTGTGCAGTACTAACCAGGCTCCTAACAGACTAATGCATCAGTGTTGCTTTCTGCACTAATTGTTTCACAACTGCTCTGTGAAGTTTCATTCATGCTAATTTTTATTTTTCATTTTCTGTAGGGAAGAGTGATCTGAGTTCTGATGTTCGTGTGTTTTTATAACCTTTGTTGTATTTTTTGCTGGTGAAGCTTGTGACATTGCACTATTCCTACACAGCACACCAGTGTTTCACAGTCTTGCTCGATCCTTCTTTAGTTTTCAGCTAAGGAAGATGAAACATTTTGGTTTTTGTTCTGTTTTGCAGATGTATTATACAAATGAACAGCCTTACATCCAGAGTTGTGCATCACACCATACTGACCTTTTTAGGGAAAGTAAACCAGATTCTTTTATAAAATAGTTGGTAATACATGCACTATAAATCTATAATCCTTGATGATTATGAATTTACTTGCATTTCCATCTCAGTTGGTGATTGTCTGAATGTTGTTCATTAGTTATGGATTTTTCCTGTACAGCTACTTAAGTCATAGCCTACATTACCTCTACCTCAGGTGAGCACTAGAGCCTATGGACAAACAATTCCCATTGCAAGGTGTAAAATAAACCAATTCCAGTTGTAAAAAGATGTCTCAAAGATATAGTAGATAGGTTTGTGTAGCTACACCCCCACACATGCACAACAGTTCAACTGATTCACAGTACTATAGACTTTGGATAATGCTACAAGAAAAACTTACTCTGACCTGTACGTATTCATTTAGGCACATAGGAGGGAAAAAACAAAAACATCAGTAATTGCCAATGAAGAGTTGTGATGGCTAATAATATAGCAGTGATTATCTGCAACATGCACAATATGATCAAAAATGACTTGATTTAACGGAAATCCTATTGATAAGCATAACTATGTCACATGTGTTTGTTACAATTTGAAAACAGAACTGAAGAAGTTCAGTTAAATTTATTACAGGTCAAATTTTTTCATTTCTTACCTTTTTTCACAATTTTCTATAATTGTATATTAATGTGCAATTTTCACAATGTTAAAATAACAACTTGTAATCTTTATTAGCTGAGTTACAGGGATAATTCGAGATGTTACTTTGTTGTATAAAGACAACCACTTCTGTGGTGACCTGTGATGTACAGTTATGTACACTGACTTCAGTAGTTGGCAGTGTTTGCCCATTTCCTGTTTTTCTAACAGAATATAAAGCTATGTAGCACATTAGTTATAGATCTTTTTTTTAGGTTCTTTTAATCACTTGAGAAGTATACTTTATTGTTTTGTTGCCTGATAGTATGCCTGTATTTTCTATGTATGTCAAGGGCTTCCTCATGATTAACTGATACTTAACTTTCCAACTGTCAAGCAACAATTAGCCACAACAACAGTCCTTTAAACAGTTGTATAAAATTATAAATGGTAAATTCAGCCAAAGTATGAATGCCAGTGTTAAACAGTATCTGTTTGATACAGTGGTACAGACCCTACAGTGCTTTATGTAGGACTGGCAATAGGTGTGGTCGAGCGGATAGATGACAGATGTACATGAAGGTAATGTACGCCACATCTTGTCTTTGTATGTTGTGTTTCCTGTTAAATGAACCAAAAAAGTAAATACAAGGCTATCTATCAATCACCAGGAGGACAGTAATCAGTTAAAAGAAAACAAACAAAAACCATCCTGTCTGACTGGAAACCCCTTTATGAAACAACTTCACCGGCCTGTTGACTGTTTTTATGAAAATAAATAAAAATGTTTTTTTTAAAAACGTTCTTCCAATTGTGGTGCTTTTGTTCTTTGCATGATAGAATTGATTGGTATACAGATTTAAAAAATGCATTTATTTGAATTTCATACAAAAAAGAAAACATGTAGGACTGATAAGCAAATTCTTGAAATATCTGTTTTTATACACTTCAGATTATGATGCCACAAACTGATGGTCAGCTCACCAAAAATCATCATCTTCATCCTTGTGTGAATATGCTGCAATGCTGAGACAAAATTGAGTTTATTAGTGAAAGCCTCGAGGGACAGAGTTAAAAAAAAAAAAAAAAAGTAAAACAGTTTAAAATTAACAACATGAATCCAGAACAACAACAAAAAAAACCCTCAAGTATAAAGTACGACCATGATAAACCACAAAAGCAATTAAATGTTATTGAAAGAGGCTTATGTAAGTCCTGCACAGCTTTTGAATTAGAAAGCGGAAATAGTTTGTCTAGCCAAGTCAACGGTTTTAATTTACCTGTCTTCTTTATCCTCAGTCAAACTCTTGGCCTCTGGGCTTGCATATTCTGCCTCTTCTCTTCGAGAGCTCTGTAGAAAAAAACAATCCCAAAGAACTCCAGTCTGCATCGAGTCTCCTGTTTCATTTGTACAGAAGCCTCAGACAAACATGGATGCAACTTACCTGTGCATGTTGCTTCCCTCTTGCTTCCAAGACCATCTTCATGTATTTGTCCAGTGGATTTTCACTTTTAGACTCATTATATTTCTCTCCACTGATTTCTTCATCTACTCCTTTCTTAACCCCGGTTTCTTCTTCTTCTTCTTCCTGTTTTGGATTTTCCACCTCTTGCAAAAGCTGATTAGAATGGGATGTTATCACATTAAACATTCATTTAAGGTCGCCTTTATGAGAAGTTTAGATAGTTTAGCTTATAAAAAGGATTTCTGCAGGAAGTGGGTCTAAGATAATCATTACCATCTCTTTCTCTAGTCGCTCAAGTTCTTGCAGCTCTCTCTCTCTGGCTTCTTCCTGCTCCCTTTGTCTTTTTTCTTCCCTTTCTTTCCGCTCTCTTTCCCACCTTTGTTCTTCATCTTCTTCCTTTTCAGATTCAACCAAACTTTGTGGGAGTTCTAGAAATAACATGAGTCATCCTTTGTCAATTTGATCCTTTGGGTTTAAAGAGCAGTTTACTGAAAATTGGCGGAAAAATGAGCCAACTGATTTTTACAGTTTGACTTATGATGTACAGTAAAAAAAGGCTTGTATTGTCATTGGAAGTCAAGAAAGATTATGAATCGTTGATGAGAGAACTAAGACTCACCCGTTTGGCCCTGTGAGTCTATTAGGTCTTTTGGGAGGTCTTGTGGGTGGGGGCCAGCAGGGGCCTCCTCGGAGAGAGGGACAGCAGTGTCCAGGAGAAGCTCTGGAATGTGGCCGGGCTCTGGAGGGAGACATGCACAAAGAGATCTTTTATGCCCCACCATAATGCAACAGGGCCAGAGGACCAGCACAGAATACATAATCAGCAGTCCTTCATCTTCACCATTGTGCAGGGCCACTGAAAGGCCAGTCACACACTCATTAAAAAACAGCCATCCAAAAATTCTAGGCCTCCAAACTGGATACATTACACATTTTGTTACATTAGTGATTAAACACTATCAACATATAGTTAATCATTTTCTAGAAATATATTCTAGTGACAGATGGAGCAAACAGAAATTAATCACACAGCACACTTTTCAGCACTCGCATCATGCACAGCAGTCATGGAATTAAAATAAACAGCACATAAACTATGAGTGTTTATCCTGGGATACAGTGAAGATTTTCCAGTATAAGAGGAGAGCTATACTTCTACAATAGATCCCCAGGGAACTTGTCATCTCCACTGAATGTCTTGTAGCTAGTCAAACAGCATGAAGCACTACTATAAAAGAACTTTATGTTCTAACAGTTTAAAAGTTCCCCTTTGATCACAATTTATGGCCCAGAACCTCTTCCTCAACAGCAATGACGCGACCAGACTGCTGAAGCTCAAAGTCGGTTGTATGAGTCACGTACACTGCAAACATTGGCTTCAGAAATACATGACCACATTCTATTTGATTATGCTTTAAACAATAAGGGGAAAATACTAAACAAAAATCAACTAACAACAATGAACAACACTGAGTACCTGATAATCCTCCAGTGAGATCTTCAAGGCTTATCTTCTCAGGCTGTGGGGAAGACTCTGAGCTGGAGAAGACTTGCTGTAGCTTTGGTGGACTGAAGGACACAGTGGCAACATAGGCATTGGTATTCACTGTCTCATCATAAAATGTATGCGAAACACTGCACTGTCCTTGAAAGTGATGCCAGATGATACCTGGAATGGTCGCGTGCTGTGCTCCTGAGCTGAGGACTGCGAGGTGGACTGAGCTCGGAGGACAAGTCCTCTGAGGTCACCACCTCATTGTGGAGGGCAGGAGAGAGCTGCCTGTCAGACGACAGCTGTGGAAGCAGGACTGCAGACACGACTGGCCCTAACAGAAGGAAGGACTTAATATTAAAAAACACATCTGAGGTAGAAACGTGCTCAGAGACTGATGTGTAAAGATCTGGACAGACTGACCTGAATTTTCAAATAATTTCCATAGAAAATATACAGTTTACATGCATGTGTGCAGCATATAAGCACTGAGAACATAAATCATTATTCAGTTTTTTGACATATTACCTTCTGTAAGCTCTCTTTGAAGATTATTCTTGAAGGAAGATTGTGTTGTAGGGGATGGGTGCTTGGATAGAGCCAAGCTTTCATCTGGAGCGTTTCCATTTTTTAGGAACAAAGGCTCGGTCAGCGAATAGAGACTGTGGTCAACAAAACATGTGGCCTGTGGCTGGTTATGATCTTCTGAGAAGGTAACTCTTGATTGTGCAGATGGTAAAGTCTTTCTGGTGCCATTGGAGGGGGATTGGATAGACTGAGGAGACAGTGGTCTGTGTGAGATCTTTGGTTTGTGGGCTAAGTGACTGTGTGAACGGAGAGGGTCGTGTTTTCTAAGAGGAGAGTCAGGGAAATGAGAAGGATGTGGTTGTTGTGGGGAAAGAGGTCTTGGGGGAAGCATGTGTGAGATGGTGGAGCGCACTGCCCTCTGCTGGTAGTTCCTGTAAGCTTCCTCTAAAGTCTCAGCCTCCCTCTGCAGCTCCTTGATCCGAGTCTTAGCTTCAGCTACCAACTCCAAATCAGAATCTGGTACATCACTCCAAGGCGATTTGCTTCCTCCCAGATTGCCATCTATTTCACAAACATCATAACCCACCCTGGCCCTCAGCAGAGTTCTGTCCACATAGATGTCAGGAGGAACCAGCTTGTCAGCGCCGAGCTCTAGTACAGAGCGATCAACAAGAGATGGTTTGGGATTACGCAGCACTTCATTTTCAAGAGCTGCCGGGATCACATGAGTCGCACAAAAGGAAGAGAAAGGGGAAAGGCAAACACGATGAATGTTGAGTACTACTACAGAATACAATCCACCATGAAAAATCAGAAAACCCCCCCAAAGCTAATTAGAAATAATTACATGGGGCTACACCAGAAATAGGCAGTTAAGACTAGAGTGTTGATTTCTTTCTTGCTTTTACTCAGTTTTCTATAAAGACCATCAAAAATACAAATAAAAGGATGAATCAATATGTGCAATGTGTAACTGTGTACAGAACTGTATGAGCTAGAAAAGAAAGCAAGCCTGCTTATGAAAAGCAAAAATAAAGTCAACTGTACTTAAAGCAAGATCATCTGATGTGATTAGCCACATTAACAGGGATGCCACATCAAAGTGTACCTTGCTGAGTTTGGTGAAGCTGCATTTTAATGTCCTCAACATGGTTAGCCATCCACTGGGATTTCTCTTTACACTCTATCAGCTGAGCTTTGAACTGGGCACATTGCTCCATCTGCAGAAAAAAATGGACACAAAAGTGAACGACATGTATATTTTTTGATAACCAGAGATTTGAGGGCATACTGCGAACACAAATTCTTCAAGGTGAAGAAAAATTGTTTCCCACAGCAAGGAGCTGTGATGTAGCTGACCTCACTCTGGAGCTGTGCCTGCAGCACCTGTTTCTGGTTGTCAAATTCTTCCGCATCCAATCTGCGAGCACTCTGTAGCCTCTGAAGCTCCAACTGCAAGGATAGTTGCTCTTTGGATGGTTTGCCCAAATCTGAGACAGGATATATACGACTTAAAACATAACATAAAAGTACAGCTCATTTCCCCCAATGCATTTGTCTTCAGTGGGAAAACTGTCAGATGAAAAAGCATCTGGTTTTGTATGGAGCAGTTCTTGACCAGCATGACATTACAGCACATGGGGCCCATTATCATGTCACTGCCTTTTGTTAGCATTGAGGAGAGAGGCCCACTGCTCCTTTGCCCCATCTTTAGACAAGATGAATACTGTAAGCCTCAGAGAGAGGTAAGATTTTCTTTGCCATGGGTAAAAGGACCTCTGTCTCTGCTCCCATTCACTCATCCCCCTTTCCTCATTGGCTGTCTGCAAAGCTACAAACAAGACACAGAGGCCCTACTTTGGCAGGCGAGACACATTCAAGAAGACTCAGCTCAGCCAGAGGCAGTGGGATAAGACTACCAAAAATGCTTCACAGTACACTGCACCTTACACAGTTCACAATGAGCCTATACTCATGCACTCTGAATGCAACACAGGAACTTCAAGAACCTCGCTTATGGCAAAGACTGCAAATATTCAGACTTACCAAAACTAGGATTGCATTTTAGACACAATAAATCTGGTTATATAGTCCCAGGCTATAAGATAATCAGATGTGCATTATTATAAACAGAGTATGCCTGATTGTGTTTTTCATGTTTTTAACTGAATAGGGACACTCTCCTGGTAGACACTCGAGAGCAACCACCACTCTCTACCTGCATGAAGAAGCCGTTTCTCCTCTTGGGCCTCCTCCAGCTGTTTCTTTAGCAGCTGCAGCTGCCCCTGCAGCTCTGCTTTCTCTTTTGTTAAGCGGGGGTAGTCACTCATGCTCTCCATTCTTTCCCTTAACAGCTCCTTCTGTTGAGTCAGCAGAGAAATCTGCTGCTGTGCTGTGTCTAACTCGATCTGGAAAAACAATCCCGCGAGGGATATTAAAAGCATGGGAACCGAATCGCACTGGATGGCATGCATTTATCACAGAATTAAACTGAATGCTAATATAATTATTTATCATTTTGCCTCACGTCCACTGAAAAGGGTGAAGTTAACAAGGATGGATGGATTTGGGTCTTTACCTGCAGCCGCTTCAGCTCTGAGCACGTTTTACTGTGGTCCTCCAATTTGGCATTAATTGCAGCCGACTCCTTTTGGATACGGACAGTTTCCACTGAAAAATACAAAGATGTGAAAGCAGACAAAGCACAGGCAACAGAAAATTGGTCATAAATCCTTCACTGACTGACATACTTGCCTTTGTTTCTGTTCTCACTTTCTGTGAGCTTTTCTGTTCTCTTGATGTAGTCCTCCTTTAGTTCAAGCTGATACCTGATTTAAAGACAAGATGAGACATTTAAAAGCAGGACTAAAACTAAACAGTACAAGACAATGTGACTTGTTGTTCTTTCTACATTACACAAAGCAAATACTCGACCTAGTGATCAACTACAGATTTGCAAAAGCAATGTTGTCCTCTGTCAAATACATGGTAAAGTCCTCTTGTGTATGTTACTCTATTAATTGCTGTTGCTGCTGATAGCTCTATTCTTTTGATAAAAAGAAAATCACTTAAGTTAAATAAAGGTTGGTACATTAATTAACTCAGTGTCATTGAGATATATTTACTGCTTTATTTAGCAGGAAAATATTTGAAATTCACCAACAGGATTACTGTATTGATTTTTATGTCACAGATAATGATGATAATGTATACTGTATAGTATACACACAGTACTGACAGCAAGTACCTGGAAAGTTCATTCTTCAGCTTCTGGTCATACGTGTCCTCCATGGTTTTCACAGCCAGTTCTCTCCTCCTCAGCAGCTCTTCAGCTGTCTTGATCTTCTCCTCATGGATTTGACAAGTCCTATTACCATAAAAAGACAACAGCAACAACTATGAACCTGTGACCACAATGGAAGAGTGCAGCATCATTTCACTCAGATAAATAGTCATAAAAAATTCTTACTTTTCGAAGGCTTCTCTTCTCATCCTCAGCTCATTTTCTCTGCTACGTAGTGTTTCAATTTCCTTCAGCACTGACTGTCTCTCAATGTATAAGTTCTTTTCTTCAATCTATAGAGAAGCGAAGTGGAAATAAGAGATAATTAGTCTATCTTAAATTTAAGGAGAAATAATTTGAATGTAAACTGTAATGCTCAGAACCACCCATAATCAAATTGCAGTGGGATATAGAAGCCTGATGCCAAATCATACATACAGCTCAGGAAATGAGCAGCAAGGTTTGAGGACTGAGAACAATTTAAAAAGATCAAGTGATAGCCAGTAAAAGAAAGTTAGGTAAGAAGGCCAGAATCCTCAAACTGACACCAGAACTTTAAGGTGATATTATTAGTAAAATATTCATCTGGGTGTCAGACCTTTGAAATCTTACATTACATGTTCAAGGTTTATATGAGAAAAAGAGCACCTCATTGTAGCAGCCATTTACCTCTTGCTGTTTTTGCAACCGATCAATAGCATTTTTCTCTCGCTCCATCAGGGCCTTTGTCTTCATTTCATAAGTCCTCTCCAGCTCCTGCTTCAGCCTTTCAAATTCTTTATGAAATTTGGATTTTTCTTCCATCCTCACCTTGGCAATTTCAACTTCTTTAAAATGTTCTATCTACAAAAGAAGATGAAGAAAAAAAGACAACATTGAGGCGACCCAACCTGGAGGAAAACTATGTGACCAAATAAACCATGTTTGTTACGAGTGTGTACCTTTAAGTTCATTTCTGTTTCCATCTGCACTTCAATGTCTTTTCTATACGCAGACAGTTTTGACTGTAATGGAAACACTTTGTCCTCATTGTACCCCAAACCCTCGTATTCCCGATCTATTGTTTTCATCTTCTCTACTGTGAATGGAAAGACAGGGAGAACACATTAAAACTCTTTGTTGGAGGGCATGAATATAAAAAGGCCAGTCACCGTCAGACATCAGTTCATACCAAGAGACTCTCCATAACTTGATAAACTTGTCTGAGTGTCGGCATCGTGGCACAGGTTCCGAGTATAATGATCTGTTAGCTGTGTTAGAAGGCTGATCAGGAACCCTGGTAAATAAAGACATAATAAATCACTGGAGAGACTCTCGAACAAAAGCAGTTTTATTAGAAGTAGAAGGAACAGGACACTGTACATACCCCTATCATGGTTTTCTTTATTTGAAGACTGTAAGAAAATAATAATGGCGCTTTTATTAGTAATTACACTATGTCTTAATACTTATATCAAAAAGATGTTCGAGGTTCAAAATAATTATAAATACCAATGACTTGTAAAGGTTTGATTCAGGGCGTATTTTAAGAAGCTGAAGAAGGTCTTCTTTTGTAAAAACCTGTAAAAGTAGATCAGAGACCTTCATCTCCATCTTCTTGACACCTCAAGCTACATGTACATAAAAAGTCATACACACCTTGTCTTTAGATAATCCGCTTTCAGGATAGAACACAGAAAGTGTGTACTCATACCCAGAGTTCTGGAGATGATCTGCCACTATGCTGTTACAGGCTGAAACTAAAATGGGTTCATGTTTCACATGTGCTGGCCTGGGAACTGGTTCTTGGCCTGCCAAAGCTGGGTACTTTAACTCCTGGATGAGCTGATTTCGCAGCTGTGCCTAAATAAGATCCGAATAGTCAAAGAGAAGGATGAAGACCAAACACTGAACATTGCTACAGTGCTGTGAAAAAGTATTTGGCCCCTTTGATTAACTGTAATTTAACACCTTTTTTTGTAAAGTCGAGCTCAATTTCACTATCCACACCCTGGCTGATTACTGGCAGACCTGTTGAATCAAGTAATCACTCAGACAGAAGCTGTCTCACAAAGTGAAGTAAGCTAAAAGATCCCAAAAAGCAACACATCATGCAACACGCTATCAGTGTGGAAAGAGTTACATCACCACTACTAAAGCCAGTCTCACTATCCAATTGT
Source organism: Copadichromis virginalis (assembly GCF_057382275.1). Taxonomy (NCBI): domain Eukaryota; kingdom Metazoa; phylum Chordata; class Actinopteri; order Cichliformes; family Cichlidae; genus Copadichromis; species Copadichromis virginalis. The sequence goes on from NC_140633.1 coordinate 22,833,287, forward strand.
TAGAGCTATAAAAAGTGGTGACCTTTCTGAAGAATGCCCAGCCTACCAGAATTACTCTAAAAGCAAAATGACAACTCATTCAAGATGTCACTGAGTTCCAAGGAGAAAACCACTGAGCAAAAGGCTCAGCTCACATTTGCCAAAAAAACGTATTGATGATCCTCAAGACTTTTGGAGAAAGCGGAATAATGAGACGAAGGTTTCACTTTTTGGAAGGTTTGAGTCCCATTACATCTGGCTTAAAACTAACACAGCATTTCATAAAAAGAACATCATACCAACAGACATGGTGGTGGTAGTGTAATGGTCTATGATCTAGAAAGTCCTGAAGGAAAATGTCTGGCCATCAGTTTATGCCCTGAAGTTCAAGCACACCTGGGTTATGCAGCAGGACGATGATGAGAAACCTGCCAGGAAGTCCACCTCTGGATGCCTCAAAATAATGCCAGATGAATGTTAAATTCTAATTGCTTTGACATAACCGTAAACAGTCCATAAATGCTTAAAAACCTTTCAATGTGGATGAATTTAACAATTGTGCAAATAAGAGTGCACTATAAGTCCTCCATGGTGATGTGAAAGAAATCGAGAAAGGCAAATACTTTTTCACAGCAATGTATAATAATAACAGCACCGTTATTAACATTGCTTACCTTGAGTGTATCAAGAACTCCTTTACTTTTAAAAGTCTGATAGAGTCTTTTCCTCAGCTCGTCAGGGGATAACGCATCTTCCTTAGAGGAGGACATAGCTGGGATCTTTGCGAGACCTGACATAAAACAAACAGAAGCAGACAATTGGACGACGAGTGTGAGAATAAAAACCTTCGCTTTCAAAAACTTTCCCAAGTATTATTGGTTGTTATCAAAATTGTATTCCTCTATCTTCGCAACATGTGCACCATGTGTATCTTAAGAAGAAGAATACTCACCTGCCTGACGACCACAAACCTTCGCGTCTTTTTTCTTGTTCTTGAAACATTTAAATCCACCGTCAACGGAAAAGCTTGGTTCCGTGCATGCGCATAATTATGACGTCACGTCGAAAAACCAAAAATGTATTTATTATAATTTAATTATATGCATTCAGTGTTTCATATAGCATTGTTTCTAAAAGTGCGTTAGAAAATAATTATCATTTAAAAGATTTAGTACAAAAAAGTTTCGCTACTTTATTATGTCATCATTTTGCGACTGCTGTTCTTGCGATCCAGGAAACGCAACTAACAGGTAAACAAACACCGGTTTTATTCCTTTAAAAACAGATATATGACATACTTTTCTATTGTTTCTATTCATATAATGCTTATCTTGGTCTTACAATAGTCATGTAGTTTCTTTAAGCATCCGTGGAGCTCCGCGGTTAGTGCTAACTTGCTATCCAGAGGGTTTACAGTCATTTTAGGTTACGCTGTCACTATTTTCTACTTATAAGTTTGCTTATTTCGTTGTGGAGGGATTAATTTCAGATCAGTTTATCTTTGCTGAGAGGAGAAGACGATGTCTGGAAGCTTTTACTTTGTCATGGTTGGTCATCATGACAATCCTGTGTTTGAGATGGAGTTCCTGCCAGCTGGGAAGCCCGAATCAAAGGTAACCTCGCTTAATTTAATCACTCAATTACTGAGCTACAGCGCAGTATTTGTCTCTATTTGTGTATTTGACACACTTACACATTTCAAATAATCAAACAGGTTTCAATGTTAGACAAAGCTAATCTGAGTAAATTCAAAATGCAGTTTTAAACGATTAATTTGTTTATTAAAGGGAAAAAAGAAAGTTAATCAAACCCACCTGGCTCTATGTGGAAAAAAATAATTGCCCCCCTCTTAATTAAATCATGAAACAACTGTTCTTACTTACATTTACTTACATCATACTTACAGGATGATCATCGTCACCTAAACCAGTTCATTGCACATGCAGCCCTGGATTTGGTGGATGAAAATATGTGGCTGTCCAACAATATGTACTTGAAAACTGTGGACAAATTCAACGAGTGGTTTGTTTCTGCATTTGTCACTGCAGGACATATCCTTTTGTTCTGTTTCATGTGATAATTATTTCCTGATGCTGTGTCAGTTGCCCGATGAAAACACATTTTTTCTTTGCTCAGCATTAATTAAGATATTACTGTTTTTAGACTGATAGCAAGCGAGCAAGCAATTTATTTATATAGCACCTTCAGACAACTCCCAGCTGAAAACAAAGGGCTGTACACTTATGAAAGGGGTAAGTTTGTTAAATAATCTCATTTCAGTGGTGTAGTTTATACACAGTATTTGTAATCGAAACAGCAAGTTGAATAACCAAAATCAAGCACAAGTTTTGAATCTTCTATTAATCTACATCTTAAAAAACATGTTAATTCATTTAAATCATTGGGATTTAAAGCTATGATCTAACATGTAATATAAATATGGAAATCAGGGCCACCAGTGTGATTATTTTGGGACTTAATGAGTTTGTTATCATTGTTTCCGGGCAGATTCAGTGTATGGGCATGTCTTCCTTTTCTTTAACTATTTGCAACACATATAAGATTCATCATGCTGCACGACATGCGACAAGAAGATGGAATCAAAAACTTTTTTAACGACGTCTATGATTTATACATCAAGGTAAGTCGTTATCCAGGTGATAAGAGTATCTTAGCATGATGTGACATTTGGTATATTTTGCTTTTAGCATTTAATCTTATCCTGCTCTGTCTTTCAGTTTGCAATGAATCCATTCTATGAAATCAACGCGCCCATCCGCTCAACTGCTTTTGAGAGGAAAGTCCAGTTCCTTGGGAAGAAGCATCTCCTGAGTTAATCACTTCACACAAAAATTTCAATAGTGTCTTTATGTTGTATATAGTTAATACAGTTGTTTCTGTTCTTCTTTAAAAATCTTCAATGTGTTCAGAACAAAAGTGGATTTGTATAAACAGTGTTTTGCATTGTGCGTGTTTGTTTTGTTTTTTTAATAGAGTGGATGTGGCTGCTTTGTGTAACATTATGGCTTCAAATTTCATGTGCACTGCAAAAATATCCAGAAAGAAAATATCTGTAAGTTACTGCAGAGCATAGTCCAATACGTTCACAGGAAATATTAAACTGATTTATCAGCTAGATTCCAGTCTACAAAACATGCATAACAGGCAATTTTCAGGGGGTTTATTCATCACTTGGCATGCCAGTAGTACAACTTTGAAAGAAAAAAAAAAGACACTTAAACATATGGTTCACAGTTTTAAATAACTATGGGGAGACTTTCAACTTGAAAATATATTTAAAAAATAAGTGCATTCATTAGCTAAATAATCCCATCAATGAAAAAAAATGTCACTACTCCATTATTTATTCTGCTTATAGTTAGATTCATGTTTTTTTCCAATGATAAAAAGAGCTTACAAAATACAAAAGTTTCCAGAAACAGAAATATTCCAAATGCCATGCATGTTAAATCTGTTTTAATATTTCAGGGAATTAATTCATCCCTCATTGCTTTCAACACACAGCCATAATCTATCCACAATGCAGAATGTGCACAAACAAGACCTAAATGTGCATTAATAACAAGCTTCCATTTGTTAGTCATACAAAGAATTTCCTTAGCTACCTCATAATTTTCAGAAATAAGTTTATTGGTAGATATATGTTATTTCAATTCTGCAGTTATTTCATTACTATCATGTCACCATTCTGCATTTCAATATTAGGGAGTGGAGTGTAGAGGCCCTACAGTAATTGCACTCTCCAGGTTGCACATATCTAAACAAATAAAAAAAAATGGAATCATTTAACCTTTTGAAAAATACTCTAATTTATAACTATAAGTTGTCTTGGGTCAACACAAAATGTTTTGTTTTTTTTCCCGTAAGCCTGACTTAATGGCCTTTGGCAGTGTTGAGTCAAGTGCTTTTAATTGTATTTGTAATGCCACTAGCATTAATTTAGTGTTTTTTCATTGTTTTTCTCCCCCAAACAAATCCAACACTTTGCATTATCAAACCATCAACAGTATAACAGTAGCGTAATTTGTTTAAATAAGATGTTACTACAGAACTGTACACCTACATCCTCATTTAATGGGCCTAATAGTGAATTCATGTTGGTGATAACTCCTGGGTGTTACGAACAGCAAGTGGCAGTGGAGCGAGGCTTTCTGTGAAGCTTGACTGTGTCTGTAGGGATGAGGTGGTCCGTTCTTTCATCCACTGCCAACACTCTACGCACTGCCTCCTCAAAGGCCACTGCTACATTGATGGCATCCTTGGCACTGGTCTCATAATAGGGGTAGTCACCATTCTCCTTGCACCACTGCTGCGCCTCCTCGGTAGACACCTGCCTCTCCGTCACATCCACTTTGTTGCCCAGTACTACGAACGGGAACTTCTCCGGCTCCTTGACATCCGCATAGTAGATGAACTCCTTCTTCCAGTTGCCCAAGTTCAGAAAACTCTGGTTATCATCAACACTGAAGGTGAGCAGACAGCAATCAGAGCCACGATAGAAAGGAGTCCTCAGGCTGCGGAAGCGCTCCTGGCCAGCTGTGTCCCAGATCTGGAGGGTAACCTGGTGGCCATCTACCTCCAGGTCCTTGTTGAGGAACTCAACCCCGATGGTGTGGAAAAGGTGTGCATCAAACTTGTTGGTCACGTAGCGATTCATGATGGAACTCTTTCCTACACCACCGTCACCGAGCAGAATGACTTTCAACAAGGATGTCTTTGTTGTCATGGCTATTTACTCCCAAATCCACCCCTTTTGAAATAGTTTACCTAGTAGAAAGAGTGTGTGATGGATACTGTTAGTATTTGTACACCATTACACACAAAAAAAAAAGTTGCAGCAAGAAGAAGTGTGGTATTGAAAACATATTGTACTCACCCTAGGTTGATTTTGAGCTCATCCACTGGTCTGGATCATGTGCTGTTAAATCCCAGTCCCTGGTCACATGCTCATTTCTTTAATGTTGAAGAGTCAGGCCATTCAGGTAGCGTTCAGCTAGCTGTAATACAGAGATAAGAGCTCAGTTTTTCTGTTGGCCCGGGACAGCAGGTACACTGCAATAACGTATTATCTGCCACCAAACATGCGATAACGTTACATTAAGATGCAAACAAGGTATTAAAGTTTAGCTTGTAGTTACATGGTACACAATACGAAACATATTTTTAACGTGCTGTAACATAACAGAGTCACCAAGTTGGTACTACCGGCCAGTTAGCCAGTTAGCTGAGCTGGCTATCGTGAAGAAGGAAAACAAGATAACAGCTGGAGTTAGGTTAATGTAGGGTACCAGATCAGCTAGCCTGGTTTTCATGCAGATAAGAGTGTAAGTCACGTACCTCACAGTTAGATCCAGGCAGCTATTGAATAAAAATAATAAGCCACCAGATAACTTAAATGATCTTAATACATCTGTTTGGCAGCTCCTTCCCTTGGCGTGTCTGGAGGTAACGTCAGGGCTCTCCGTTTCCTGGTAAAGTCTGGCGCTAACGTAGCTAGCTGCTAACAAGCTGGTAACGTCGGGTCATGTGATCTGGTCAGGACGAAACAACCAACGAGCGCCGAGATACGCTCTCAGGCCACCACTACTTATACAACATGTACATTAATATTTTATCACAGCGTACACATGACTCTTAATGTTCAAAATATCACAGACTTTAAAGTCATTCGTGTTTTTGCTTTATTTGAGTGAGATTAGTAAGCCGTAACATCGCTTTATTTTACGGTAGTTAACCGCAACATCTTTGCAGTAGTTAAGCTACACCAACAGAGGGCCACATGTAGCTGTCATCTGTTACCACACAATACTTTTACCCAGTTTGTAGAAACCTGCAGTAGATAATAGGAGTTTGGGGCTCTCGTTTCTTTATATTTTACTAGGAAAATGTGCATTTTTTTTAAGGACACCCTGCTGGGTTATGCCCTGCTGGGTTATGCCGGATTTTGTGATAATAGTTCTTTGGGAATAACTTTGTTAAAATTATATTGTATGCTCGTTAATCCGTGTTAGCGTTGTCCGTTTCATAGATGTAACTAAATATATGGGAGTAGATGATGTGTTTTTGTAACTGATTAAAAATGGTTAGGTACAAGGTCTGGACTTAAAATTTGTTTTAAAAAAGTAGCCAGAGCCTGAAGCAAACTGTAAAGAAATTAGTTGCAGCTCAAAACCTTTTGAACATTTGGTACTGTAAAATAATCATCATTATGGAATCTGTACATGGAAAAAAATAAATGATAGGAAGTTAGAAAAAAACATTTAATGTAATAACATGGTATAATAATACAGCAAATCTTACACAATTGTATGCACTGATAGTTTTTTTTAATTGTTTAAACTAAACAACCTTCAAAAACGTTGATCAATTAAAATTGCAGATATAATTAACCTAACAATTCACATTACATATTGTGGACTATTAACTTTTTAACTATTAACTTCAGAAATGCATTGTTGCAAACATAACAAAGGTTTAAGCACAATACTGTTGGACCAGACTAACAAAGTTAGCATTTTCACCTTTTCCTGAGATCTGAGTTATCTGTACCATAAAAGATGATTTTGAAAATCACAAAAAAACTATAGCAGGGTGCTTCTATGTAGCAGCTTTGTGATGACATGAATTTCTCTGCACTTAGTTTATGTATTGTTCCCTGTAGACTGTGTGTCTGCACTGAGGGAATAATGGGAAAAAATCCACAAGAAACACACCATAACATGGATAAATGTCAAGGCATATGTTCTTAAAAGACTGGATCCTCTTGACACGTTCCTGATGTCAGCACAACAGTGTCCAGCCCAATCTCACCTCCAAGACCTTTCCCGCGCTGAACTTCAAAGATAACCTGAAACACAAACCGACATACAGTTGTACATTAAGGTTGTTGATCTGAGTAGTAAATTAGTAATGTGATGGCTGCCTTTTCAGAACATCAAAGGAATTTACTTTTTAGGCCAAGATCCCATCATAGCTAGCCACAAGTATTGAAGAAGATTTTAAATATAATGTTCTAAAATGTGTGTAAATGACTTACAGACTCTGGGGCCTTCTCCTTCCAGGTTACTGTGAGAAACTCAGTCTGCCAGCCCTGCTCCCTGCTCTGACTCTGCTCCCATACTGGGTAAACATTGTTGTCCAGCAGTACCCTGAGCGTGCCCACATCAGGGCCAACCACACGGTAGTCAAAGGTAAGGCAGAGGCTGCCATACTGGGACCGGTCACCAAGAAGCAGTTTCAACCTGGCCACATCCTCTTGCTCCCCTACAAGCCCGCTCAAAGCCATGTAGTACTCACCACCTGAGAAGGTTTGTAGCTGATGTAAGTTACAGTATCTGAATGCACAAAAATGAATACCTCTCCTTTGAAAAAGTAACATTCATCAGGTCGTTACCATTGTCATGGTATGCTACACTCCAGTCCATGTCATCAGACTTGTCTTGGATCCATTCGCACGCCCCTTTGTCAAAGTTGCAATCCATGAAATACTCTAGAAAGTAAATGTTAGGAACACATTTTTAAATTAGCTGAGTAGCGATTATACAACAATAACACGTCTTAATATATGCTAAATCATCCAGGTAAGGAAATCCCAGAAAATTAATTCTGTTCATCTGGACGACTTTGGTCTTGAGACTAAAGAAGTCACTTGAATTATTGACAAAACTTTTCTCTCAATGAAAACGCAATGTGATGAACAAAATCAACTTCCTGGGAACAATGAAACATGAACACACTTTTTGATTACCTTCTTGAGCTGGCGCTATGTGGATCTCTTCGACTTCTGTGGCTGGTCCGAACACTGACTCAAAGTCCTCTGATACTGTGTTTAGAGATTAAATTTTAAAAAAAATGGAGTGAATTCATCTTAATATACACATTTAAGCTTTCAGCTATTAGGCATGCCTAAGTTAAACTGGTATTCATTGGTTCAAAAGTTTTGCTCTAAATCCTAAATTCATTTAGATTATACCTTTCAACTTTAGCTGATGGCGTGATTTCCTGATGGATTTTGTATTAGACTCGAACTAGACTAAGATAATGAGTGCAAAAACTGACACAACTCTGATACTACTCTTAAAAAATATGCAATGGAAAGAACTTAATGCATAAATAATACAGCAAAGAGATTTTTCAAGATGACAGGTAGAAAGGGGTTTTTAACCAACAGGTAAAGACCTGCCCTGCTGTCACTCATACCATAAAATGGAGCTACAACTTTAGCATATATCCCCTCCAAGCAATTTAAAGCTCTAGCAGAAAATCACCCCCATGAAATGCAGCCACAGACAGTCTGATGAGTGACAGCTGGGATTATTGAAGCTGCTCAGTCAGAGTAGGCCTGTTTTAGAGAAGTCTAGAGTGCTGATGACAGACCTTCCTACAAGGAGGCAAGTCTGTTTGCACAACAGCTGTTTTGGGGAAAACATAATAAAAGGTTTAGGGGCTTTGTAAATTCCCATCCCGCCTCCCCCTCCACCTGAGGGATGGGGAAGCAGGCCCAGGATGAGTTGTATCCTTGGGCTCTCACATGCCAGCAGACTAACATTCCTCCCTGGAGGTGATGGATGTCTTGGGGCCTGTCTCCTCTTGCTTTCTGAGTTCTTACACAGGCTCTGATCTTTCCATAAAATTCAAGATTATCAGTGAAAGACAACCTCATTCATGGGGATTTGAAGGTTTTAAATGTAAGCTGGTAAGTCTTGATTTTACAGTGTTGAGTTATTATTGGGAATTTACATTCAGTCTGTTGTGACCAATAGTTTAATATAGCAGAGTAAGTAAGAATTCAAGGATTTTGAGAAAAAAAATTAGGTTGACAATTTATTTTATTTATACCAGTATAATCATCATAGTGCCTTTGATCCTTTATAGATAAGTCAGTGAGACTGGGATAACTCTGGGTTTGAGGTTAACAGCAGATCTTAAGCAACACCCCCTTTTCTTCTTTGGTCAAGGCCTTAATCCAGAGCTGCCCTTTCAGACAGTTATTTCAGCTGAAAATCCATAATTACATTCAGATGTCATGTAAACATGAGGGGACAGTCTCTTTTGAATCACACTGAGTTTGTTTAGTCTGTTTATGGTTACTACTTACTTTGCAGACCACCCAGAATAGTGGAACTCATTTATCATAGCGCTGCCAAACAATATGCCCCTTACTGAAAACGTCTCCTCTTGGATTGAGCTGGTTGTCTTCCTCTTCCACCTCTTCCTCTTCTTCCTCAGGAAATCCCTCCTCTTGCGTTCCTTTAGTCGTAGTGCCAACATAGACCTCCCCGTCATAGTCAAAAGGTTGCAGGGGGATGTTGGGAGGTGGCGTTGCGACTGGTTCGAGGATTACATTTTTGATGTCCTCGTCAGTCAGTTTACCTCCCAGACTCCTAGGCTTCACCTGGGAGTCTGGGATGGCTGCAGGCAGGAAGAGGAATCAGAATAGACATATGGCTCTGCAATCATGACTGACAAACATAGTATTTGACTTCAGATGTCTTTCTTGTTTGTCATGTATTTTGCAGATGCAGTTCTTATTTATTATTTCCCTGCAGTGACTTACCAGGCCATTGATAATATGCTTTCCACAGGAGCAGAGCTGTAACAAACTAACATGCTAAGACAACAGATCCTCCTACTGCATGCAGATAAGACATAAGCGGGCATAGCTTAAATTAGTTTCTTAAATGCTCAAGCAATTTACTGTATAAGGCCATGCTGAGGATTTAAGGTCTCAGACTGCGGGTGCTATGGACATACATTTTCAGCCATGAGCAGGGGAGAGAGGTGGGGGAGGTGCTCTTATATATAGACAAGAGGAAGGGATGAGTGAATGGGGTTGCAGGGCAGGGAGTGAATAGCAGAAACAGAGTCTTGGATTCTATACAATCTCACCATTCAGGGAATCATCTGCACTGCCTTTTTCTCCATCCCACGAACTCTGATAAAACGGCTTAACTACAGAAAATAAAGGCATTTTCATTTACGCAGAAAGCCCTGACCTCTTTTTTGTTATTTGGCTGCATGAGATTTCACCTGTTATTATCTGGGTCTGGTTCAAAGAGTACAGCACTATCTTTATTTCTCCTTTTTCAGTTGGCTAGCTACAATGCAGTGTCGTATTTACACAGGTGTGTTTTCAATCTGTGCCTCTCTGGTGTTAACATCTGTGAAGAGGAGGGGAGTCTGAAGGCAGGAAACTAGCCTTGGCAGGACTGCTGTTTGCAGATGTTTAAAGAGTCCAAATGAAATATGTGGCTGTAAAACTTCTCCTGACCTACCTGACTGATTACCCTCGTCTGTTTTTTAAATCAAGCGTGAATGCCTTAATTTGACAAATCTCAGTAGAAATGAAAGGCTTTGCTAAAATTATTTTATTCGTAATTCTCTGCAGCGAATCTCGGATCTCACCAGAGCATTCAAAGCCATTGCCTCTGAAGCCAGACTTGCACCTGCACCTGTAGGATCCTTGAGTGTTCACACAGACAGCGTGGTGGCTGCACTTGTGGGTGCCGGCTGCACACTCATCAAGGTCTGGAATTGGAAGAAGCCTATTTGTACCTTTAGGAATTGAAGTGAGGAGATGACTCCCCTTAATGATCATGTATACCTTACCTACACAGTCATATTTGCCGTTGACATATTTCAGATCGTAGCCTTCCTGACACTTGCAGTAGTAGCTGCCAAAGGTGTTCACACATTGTCTGTTGTATGGGCAGAGGTTCTTCCCAGTTACACACTCATCAATATCTAAAGAGAAACAAAGCAGGAGAAAAAATAAAGAGCCCATGTTTTTTATAATTATCAAGAGTTCTGTAGTCTTGTGAAAAAACTAAGTACACCCTTACCGATTCCATAAAAATCAAGAGGGTAACTAGCAGCCAAAGGCTGTTAATCAAATGCACTTAATTAATTGTTCATCACTAAATGTGACCACTGATATAAAAGCAGATGGTTTAGCAGTTTGCTGGTCTGGACCATTCAGGTGTGTGTGTTAACAGAATGCCCCTGTTTTCTTAAGAGTGGATGTTCAAGCAAATTTACCCCAAGATCAGATGGTTCAATGTAGGAGAAACTGCAAAACACCCAAGAGCTACAGGTCTCACTGAGCATGTTAAATGTTAAAGTTCATAACATTAAAATGAGAAAAAGACTAAATAGATATGGCTTGTTTGGGATGGCTGCCAAGAAAAAACACCTTCTCTCTAAAAAGAACATGGCAGCACAGTTTAGGTTTAAAACAAACCACAAGACATCTGGAATAATCTTATTTGGACAGATCAGACAAAAGTGAACATATTTGGTTATAATGCATAGTGCTATTTTTCGTGAAACCTAACCATAGCATACAAGCTCAAAGACTCCATACCAACTGCTAAGCACAATGGTGGAGGGGTGATGACTTGGGATTTTTTGCAATCATTTGCCCTGGGCAAAAGGCAATCATTGAGTTGACCATGAACTCCACTGTATACCAAAGTATTCTAGAGTCAAAGGTGAGGGCATCTGCCGACAGCTAAAGATTAGCTAAAACTGGGTCATGCAACGGGACAGTGATCCTTAGCACAGCAGCAAATCTACAACAAAACGTCTGAAACAGAAAAGAATCAACGTGTTGCAATGGCCCATTTAAAGTCAATCTACATGAAATTTTGAGTGATCTTAAGAGATCAGTGCAAAAACAGAAGCAACATTGCAAAGAAGAGTAGCAAATTTCTCCACAATGATGTGAGAGATTGCTAAAATCATACGAAAAAAGCCACTTAATAATGGGGCATACTTAGTTTTTCAAAGCTGCATAGAGTCCTTCGAAAACCTTTTCACATGCAGTCATATCCAGTACCTTCTGGTCAATAACACTTCCTCTTCGCTATTTGCTTTGCCAGGGGTGTGTTACCAGTTATTTCTATAGATTTAGTTACTGTTTTTGGGGCTTTATCATTTTGATAATCGTAAATAGGAACTCTCAAAGCCTTATAGCATTGCTGAATTGTGTTTGATTAGGAGCTCAGCAAGCAGCTAAGCAGCAGTCTGTGGTGAATAAGCATATAATTATTAACAGCTCAACATAACAGGACATATGCACAAGAAGGGTTTTATTTTAAATTGTAATAGTAATTAATGTAAAACCTCATTCCCCAAAATTCAGGCAAGTGTGCAAAATTGAACTAAAAGCAAAATGTTTTACATTAGATTTTTTATACCCTATGTTTAATCAAATATAGGGCATAGACATTCTGCAAATTATTTGCAATTCTATTCTGCTTTTGCTTACATTTGACAAATGATTGTCTTTTACTGCTATGGCTTAAAATGTTTCTACTATATTTGTGGTTAGCAACTGAAAGTGTGGACCTAAAGCCAGTTGGGGTCTATAAAGTATATGGAATGTCACATTGAATACAATCAGGATAAATGTGTCTCATCAGAATTCATTTTTTGTACAGTACATGTGGTAAAAATAGAATTTGGCTGCTTTTGGAATAAAAAGTATGTTTTTGTTGTAAATCTGTTTCTGAATGTGTTGCATTCGTGGCAGTCGTGAAATTTAATGCCGCTGAACTTGTATATGACCTCCCCTGTGTGATCATGACAGACTGGTGCAGCCACAGCTCAAGCAGTTTTGTTGGAAGATATATAACTAAATTGCATTCAGTTGATTTACAAGCAAAACATGCCAAAACCATGTAATATAATCCTCACACAGTGTGTCCAGTATGCAGTTACCTTCAATCTGTGTGACATAGAAAGAGTCTCTGTGTTTCTTATTTCATATAAAGGCTGTTGCCTCATATAACACATTGTTTGTATAAGACTAACTTCTTAAAACATTCATTTTTCTGCACGTATGATCTGTTACCGCTCACCTACACAAGTTCTTCCATCCTGCCCCAGTTGCAGCCCTGCAGATGGGCAGAGGCATTGAATCTCTCCTTGTACTTCCTCACAGCCATACTGACAGTGAGCAAGTGCACAGGTCCTAGAATCTACATGTCCAAACACAAAATAACACAAATTATCAGATATGCATCCTGATATGCAGCTGTTCTCTGCATTTCCACTCAGTGTATGTATCCACATTGGGACTCACTGGCACAGGATCCGTCGGCCATTAAGGTGTATCCGTTGAGACAGTAGCATTTGTAACTCCCATAGGTGTTCATGCAGCGATGCTCACATGGACGAGGTTTCAGGCCGCACTCATTCAGGTCTAAGAATAAGAAAGATCTTTACTTTTTGTAAAGCAATCAATCGAGCAGATAAACATTTTCTTTCTGGAAAAGTGAATCCTTCCATAAATTAGTCTGTGTACCCGGTTTGCTTTCCAGACATTATTTAATGACCTCAAATACCCACCTTGATTACATGTCTTTCCGGAGTATCCTGGAAAACACTTGCATTTGTTGGGGCCAACGCACTCTCCGTGCTTGCACCCGTGCTCACACTGGGCTGGTAAAACATTTAAGATGAAGAAAATACCACCAGAAATATCAGTGGTGGAAAATGATGGATTGCAGTCAAAACCACAAATTTCTATTGTACAGGCAAGGTTTTTAAATCTAGAATGTAATTTCCTCCACATTTTTGGGGGTTAGAAAAATATCCCCCATGAAAAGACTAACAATAGTCAGGATACAGTTTTTTGGCAGTAAAGCTTGTTCTCTCTAAATATTTGTTTATTGAGAAAGCTTTTCGTGTTAGTTTAAATGTCTCAGCCTGCTTGCTTTTTAAGTGCCTTAATGATTTTTATCTTACTGATTATAAACTGGCCTTTGAATGCATACTGTTCTTACCCTCACACTGCCCTTTACTGTTTTTCCTCCAGCCATAGCAACACTCCAGTCTCCTACCATAGCGACACACACCTGGTTGGTTTCCAGTAAGGACTTGCCTGTAGTGCCTTTGCAGAGGAAAAAGAGAAGTCAAAGGTAAGATATATACAGTGGGGCAAAAAAGTATTTAGTCAGCCACCGATTGTGCAAGTTCCCCCACTTAAAATGATGACAGAGGTCAGTAATTTGCACCAGAGGTACACTTCAACTGTGAGAGACAGAATGTGAAAAAAAAATCCATGAATTCACATGGTAGGATTTGTAAAGAATTTATTCGTAAATCAGGGTGGAAAATAAGTATTTGGTCACCTCAAACAAGGAAAACCTCTGGCTCTCACAGACCTGTAACGTCTTCTGTAAGAAGCTTTTCTGTCCCCCACTCGTTACCTGTATGAATGGCACCTGTTTGAACTCGTCATCTGTATAAAAGACACCTGTCCACAGCCTCAAACAGTCAGACTCCAAACTCCGCCATGGCCAAGACCAAAGAGCTTTCGAAGGACACCAGGAAAAGTATTGTAGACCTGCACCAGACTGGGAAGAGTGAATCTACAATAGGCAAGCAGCATGGTGTGAAAAAATCAAGTGTGGGAGCAATCATCAGAAAATGGAAGACATACAAGACCACTGATAATCTCCCTCGATCTGGGGCTCCACGCAAGATCTCATCCCGTGGGGTCAAAATGATCATGAGAACGGTGAGCAAAGATCCCAGAACCACACGGGGGGACCTGGTGAATGACCTGCAGAGAGCTGGGACCAAAGTAACAAAGGTCACCATCAGTAACACACTACAACGGCAGGGAATCAAATCCCGCAGTGCCAGACGTGTTCCGCTGCTGAAGCCAGTGCATGTCCAGGCCCGTCTGAAGTTTGCCAGAGAGCACATGGATGATACAGCAGAGGATTGGGAGAATGTCATGTGGTCAGATGAAACCAAAGTAGAACTTTTTGGTATAAACTCAACTCGTCGTGTTTGGAGGACGAAGAATACTGAGTTGCATCCCGAGAACACCATACCTACTGTGAAGCATGGGGGTGGAAACATCATGCTATGGGGCTGTTTTTCTGCCAAGGGGACAGGACGACTGATCCGTGTTAAGGACAGAATGAATGGGGCCATGTATCGTGAGATTTTGAGCCAAAACCTCCTTCCATCAGTGAGAACTTTGAAGATGAAACGAGGCTGGGTCTTCCAACATGACAATGATCCAAAACACACCGCCCGGGCAACAAAGGAGTGGCTCCGTAAGAAGCATTTGAAAGTCCTGGAGTGGCCTAGCCAGTCTCCAGACCTCAACCCCATAGAAAATCTGTGGCGGGAGTTGAAAGTCCGTGTTGCTCGGCGACAGCCCCAAAACATCACTGCTCTCGAGAAGATCTGCATGGAGGAATGGGCCAAAATACCAGCTACTGTGTGTGCAAACCTGGTAAAGACCTATAGTAAACGTTTGACCTCTGTTATTGCCAACAAAGGTTATGTTACAAAGTATTGAGTTGTATTTTTGTTATTGACCAAATACTTATTTTCCACCCTGATTTACGAATAAATTCTTTACAAATCCTACCATGTGGATTCATGGATTTTTTTTTTCACATTCTGTCTCTCACAGTTGAAGTGTACCTCTGGTGCAAATTACTGACCTATATATATATATATGTGTGTGTGTGTGTGTATATGTATGTATGTATGTATGTGTGTGTGTGTGTGTATATATATATATATATATATATATATATATATATATATATATATATATAAGCAAATTAAGCCTTTAAACAAAATCTCATGTCAGGAAGCAAAAAAATAAAATGAAAAATAAAACCCCCACTGATTATGAATTTAGGTTATTATAGAATCATGTTTAATTAGGCCCACACACACTAACTGAGATGTCTCAATTGCAGGCATTCTGGCATCCACTTTTAATTATGGTCCAAACAACAAGCAACCTAAATAAAGTGTCTCCTCACAAGGCTTGCTTAGCACTAGAAGCTGGGCTCCCCATGGTGCAACAGCCAGCTGACAGGATGTAGGCTACAGATGGAGAAAAACATACTAATCAGACACTGGCACCCTCACACTATATTTCCTCCTTTTAAAAATCGGCTTTGATCTTTGTCTTGTTTCTGGAGGCTGATGCATATCAACTGGAAGGTTATTCTGACTTGTGGTTAAAGAGTCAGCGGTGTGCTCAAAATAACCTGTGGTACATATAGATTACATTGCATGTGTACATTTTAACTTGTAAATTCGATTAACATTTCTACCATAACTTAGTTGAGCAAGTGATTCCAAAAATAGCAGAATCTTGCATTCAAATCTGACTGCACCTTTCAGCATCGTTAGCTTTGCTTTTAGGCTGACAGCCAAACGCTTAAATCCCAGGCAGGACAAGAGGAATCCGTGTCTTTATAGAAATCAACCAGAATAGCCCACAGGAGACGGTCTCCTAAGAGAGACAGGTGCTCTTCAGTTATTAACAGTTGCTGTGCCATATTTAGAAGTTGCACTCTCTTAGTCTTCTGTTAGCAGGGGCAAGGTTGTGTGTACATATTTTCAAAATAACAGTTTCGACTGTTAAAGGTTTATGTATATTCTACACTGCAAAATAGAGGGATTTATGTTATTCCTTAAGCCCCACTTAAAATAACAGTGTGTGGAGAAACTAATATTCCAGTTGTTAGAGATTCCACCTTTTTTAAGAGGAAGCAGGTTGAATTGTATATTATCCGATACTATAATTAACATTGCTGTGTTATTTTTGGCATTCAGCCTTCCTGAAATGTGATTGGAATTCTTTGGTACGTAAACATCTGTCTGACATCATACTTTAACTTATTTTTGAATCTTGACTTAGCAAAGTTTTCACCTGCTGCAGATTTTTCAGAGTAGAAGCACACCATACAACATCACACGGCCTGTTGCTCGACTTGATTGACTTACCTATAGGCGTCTGTGCTACCAGCAGAGATGTGGAGCAGGAGAAAAAGAGCACCGACCAAAGTAAGTGGCTGCATGTCTGTCACAGTGAGCAGCCGTAACGCCTTGTTTCCCACGGGGCTGACTTTGGTTGCTCTGCGTTCTGACTATTCCTCCCAGGGGGATTACGCTCATTAAATTGCCTAGACAGAAACAAGTCTCAGTTTTTCACAAGACACACCGGATTTCATGTATTTCCAGAGTGCAAAGTCAAAATCTCCTCTAGGGAAAAAATATCTCTGTCATACTCTTTTCAATGCTGTTGCTATACTCTGTGCCCCATGATTTGCTTCTCTTTCTTCTGCACTGAAATTCCAGAGGTTGGCTGTCACTGTGAAATGACACTGGACTGAGACGGATGAGGTGGTGACTTCTGGAGGTAGGAGTGGGTTTGTAAGGGGGGTGGGGAAAATGTTAAGGGGTAATCCTTTCTTTACTCAAACCCTGCAGAAGCTCAAATGAAAAAAAAGAAAAGAAAATCAAATGAACTTTATTTTTCTTTTCCTTGATGAATTTTACGTGCATTAGCTGCTTTTTATGATTCTGTTTTATTTAATAATCAACTGTATCAAATAACTGTCAAACTCAGACATGCACAGGCTTGTGCTTAGCAGCTCTGTACCCTTTGGTGTCTTGCTCTCAGGTAGCACATAAAGCTTTGCTCTCTCACACACGTTTATTTCAAGTTCAGCCATAAAAGTGTTTAATGAGTTTGCACACTCTCAGGGTACGCTCTAACATCTGGTCCTGCTCGTCTGCTTGCTTGGAAATGAAAAGGTCTTGTTCCTTTTGGAGCTTCAGGCTTTAGTTTACATTTGTTGTTGAAATTCATTTGAGGGGGTTTGTTTTTCTTGTAAATCCAAAATCTGCTTTATTTACACTTTAGATTTTTGCTCAGAGTCACATCGGGGAAAGAGGTTTAACATGATTTGAAAATTGCAATGGAAATAGCTTTCAGATGAGAAGGAAGTGTGCAGTTAAATACTGTGGTCGAACAATAGAAGCCTGTGATTATTTTTCCAGACATTTGGTACTCATGTCAGGAGGGAGAAACGTTTCAGCTTGCTAAATAGATGTTATAGCTCGTTTAGCTTGCATAGAGAGAAGGGTAAAATAAATTCAGTCTGGACTCTCCAGTTGTTGCATAGATTTATTATGAAAATAATAAACATTCATGGTAAGCGTGGCTGTTTAACATAGACATATCTATGTAAACAACAATCCATTACAGAGTAGAGGATACGCAAGATTAACAAGAGGCCAAGTAGCAATGCTGGATAGGAACCAGTACAGTTTTTCATACATATTCTTCATCATTCCTCATCATTTATCATTCTTCTTCTTCTTCTTCTTCAACAGTCTTCTTCTTTATTGCTGTATAGGGGGGAAAAAAAAGGCTTGAAATTTGGCACACTGATGGCGTCCCCTGATTGTGATCAATTCCACAAAGTTCAGTCCAAGTATGATGAATAAGCTTGATGGATGATCAGTTACAATCTGGAACTGACTGCTTAGAGTAGAAGACCTGGCAGTTTGCTCCAGTGGATACAGTAGTTAATGATTAGACCTTGTCCAATAACACACACTCTCACACACACACTGCCTTTCATTTGTAGTGTGAAATGTGACTCTAAATGTGACTCACATGTCAGGCATGTAGGCCATGCGTGCTATACAGGACATTAGTGCTATTTCTTTGGTGCTGTTCTGTTGACTCTGTGTTTAATTTGATAAAGCGGGCATTTCCGTGACAACAGCGCCCTCACCTGTCTTGGCAAAAACTCTGAAGTTTAGCCCAAGACACCAAATTAATCTAGTGGAAGTTTAGGGGCTGAAATTTTAAACACTTCTCTGAAAAGCTGGATGTGAATATATTTATCATGAAAAACACAGGAGAGAGAGAAAAAACAAAAACACATAAAATGCTTCATTTGTGTTTGGTAAATAAAACACACCACGCTGTTACATAATAACAGCGCATTTATGCTATTGAAATTATACTAAACTACTATAAGGCCTGCAAACACTGGCTATTTTTTTTTCCTTTTTTAAAAAAATTACAAGTATAGACAATATTATTTATAGGATATAAAATTGAAACCTTTCTTCAGGTACACAGGTTTTACCAGAAGGTGGAGCCAGTTACTAATATAAAGAAGCAGGAACTGAAAAAAGATGACAAGTTCCTATGTCTACTGTTGTAATCAGAAAGTTAAAATGCGTTATCTGTGTTCCTTTGTTTTTTAACCATTACCTAAAGTCTCTGTTTGTATATGATTTGGAATGAAGTAAGATGCATTATACAAAGTTAAGGCAGTTTAAAAAAAAGGGACAGTTATCAGTTGATCAGGAGTTTCATCTTTCCCTCTTACTAATAACAGGACCATCTCTGCAGCATATCATTAATTTGATCATTTCAAACGCATGTGTTAGATCATGCACAGAAAATAAAGACCTGAATTATTTTTACATATTGTCTTTGTTTATGTGTTTGTCTCTTAGTGTTTTAAAAGTGGTTCTGTAATCTTGCTTCATGCAATGCAGAACCTTGTTTCAGCATCGGTGATTTTCAGGAAGTGCACCTCCCAACTTCCTAAAAACCTCTCAGGCCAGCACTCCCCTCTCATTAGAAGTTTTTAGTGCTGTTAGTACAGGGCATAACAAACCCCTGTTTGACCCTCTGCCTGTAAGATACATGCCACTTTTAGAGAAAATCAGCTGCTTCTATGTGGGCACGCACATTTCATCCAGTGAGTCCCTCACTGTGGGCTATGGTGCAATAAGCACGGCCTTTACTATAAAAGGAGAGACAAGGCTGTTGAAGAGTTATTTTGAAAGTGATGTGTGTACACAACCACATCCTGCCTTGAGTGGAAGATGCCATGAGCAATGAATGCACTGCAGACAATACTAACTGCTGTAGAAATGGGCCGCTGCCACAGCGCTAATGTAGTTTGAGGTAATACATCTTTGAGCGCTGTTGTCCAGATTTGGCCAGAGTCTATATATGAGTCATGTTTAAAAACAAACATTTGCTTCCTTTTAAAATAGCTTAATTAGCTGCTTACTTTATAGTGTGGTCTCTCTAAAACTCATCAAATCTGATAACTTGTGAAGTTCTGCCACGGTTCAGGAAGGGAACTGTTACTTCCCCCTGCAGTAAGCGAAGCGATCTTGAGAAATCATTTTGACAGGCTGTGTAGAGTTCTGATTAGAGAACCTATTATTCGCAGGGCTAGTGTGATAAATTTGAAACTTAATACTGAGCTTGTGCATAAAGTATCACCTTGCATGAGTAGAAACCTAATACAACAAATCTAGGAGGTATTGCTGATGGTCACATTCCAACTAGTAGCTTAAGAAACTCAAACATTTAGTCAAAGAAACTTCCACCTCTGATATTTTGTTGCTGCAGCTGTAATTTAATGGCACTGTTTGTTTTGCGACCTGACAGAAATCTCCTTTTACTTGCAGACAGAAGATCTTAGGTGCAGGTGTTCCCCCTAAAATGATGGCTGCATATAGAATAAACAATGAACTGATGTTAAGGGAGTTTGAACCCAGTACAACTAGACAGACAGACCCTAGGGAATTCAAGCTGTCTGGGAGACACTTTCACTCATGCACCTCAATTTGATTAGCAGGATGAGGTAAATGCAAGTATTGACCTCAGCTGGACACCTCCTGTTCTCCTTTTAGCGATAATGCAGGAGCAGACGCAGCTGTGCCATGCTCTCAGGCTGGCTTGATGGGTAGCACCAGATGTCTCAAGAGGGTCAGTGTGTGCGACTTACCATAATTTATTAATGGGCTTGCCTGTTCAGAACATTGCAGTGGAATAGTAAGTCTGCCACAGTCTTTTGCAGACCTGATGGAGGTGCTTTGCATATTGCCAGACATGTAGGAAATTCATTTCTCAGTGTTTCTCACTCCTTGGCAGATGCCGACTCCACATACAACATTAGAATGAAAACTGTATGTACCTGTACTGTGCCTGCAGAAGCTGCATTATGTTCTTTTGAGTTGTTCTTCAAAATCTGTGGTTACTTAATGGGGAACTTTCCTCTTGCACTTCCTGCCATGTAACTATATTTTAACACTGTTTTAAACTGCCTTTTCTAACCTTCTAAAATAATAATTCGATACTTTAAAATAACTCATGCATTTGCTGTGTTTATTTATTTATTTTTGTGATACCCCTGACAACAGATTTTTCTAAGCAAAAATCCCTAAACATTACTCCATTGACAAAACTAGGTCATACTTGCTGTTTTCTCTTTGTAATATGAGACATATGGAGTCAAAGGCACATGTTAATATGATAGTTACCTCTTGTCAAGATAATACGGATTTGTACTATATCCATTTTTTGCATTATTCTTTGAAGCTAGTAAGAAGTTAATTTACTGTTAAATCATTTGACCCTAAAGGTCAGAGTTTAAAGCTCTCCTTTATTCCTTTTAACTGTGGAGGTTTGTGCTGGATATAATTACACAACTATGTACCCTAAGAAGACAACAGCCTCACCTTGGTGTAGTGATTATGTAAACTGCATGCCTAACATGATAGGACATGCTGCAGTATCACTTTTACCTCCTGCTATGTCTTTGTACAAAAGCTGTAATGTTCCTGCACTATGGTAGGGCCACTGATAATACCTTAAAAATGGCTGTGCTGTTATTACAGACTTTTGTTGCTATCAGCAAAAGTCTATGAAAATGAAAACAACCAGATTTCATTTCCTGTTTCTGGTTAGAATGAGCTCTAAAGCTGTTGCTGTACGTATGCAGAAAAGACAGGGATAATAAAAATCCAGTCATGGATCTTTTCTTTTTTTTAAGCACACTTATAATTATAGTTTTGGGGGCTTGTATATAATATAATTGTTACACACATTCATTTGATGCAGACTTCATTCATTCCCTTTTTTTTTTTTTTAGCCGTTTAAGCATTTAAGTGGTAAATGTTTTAATAGTGCTCGATATATGTGCAGAAAGAGGTGAGGCTTGTATGTTACTCTATGTAAATGCAGATTCCTCTGCAGGGGTGCACAGCGTGACGTGGAAACAGCCCACTAGAAACAGAGAAAAAAGGAAGAGAGACATTGTCATAAATAGCAGAGGTCGGAAATTACAGCGCAAAAACTTAAACCCTGCTTTGTCTTGACAGCTTCCTCAGACCCACTTTGAGCTGTACACTCAAAAACACACACACACACACACACACACGCACACACACACACACACACACACACACACACACACACACACACAACCAGAGCTTATCCATATTAATTAAGGGGAGATTAAACTAGACCAAATCTGAATGCCATGGCCTCAGATGCCTTGTTTCTCAACAAGCTGTTATAACTTCTACATAGCTGCGGAATACATTAAACTTCCTGAGAGTTTGTGTGTGTATATGACATGGTCACAAATGTTAAAACAGCTGTGAGGCTTTTTGAAAAATCAATATATCGATCCAGGCATTTAGCCACTTTACTGTGCATCCGCTATAGGAACACTATGCACATTCCTCAGAGATGCTGTCTGAATTTCCAAACATTTGAGCTTTTGCTAATGAGTTATCAACTTTGACTTTACTTTTCACAGATCATTGTACTTCCTGGTATGATCCACTGACCTGGACATAATAGTTTTATGACTGTCTGACATTTGGGGCAGTTTGTGACATGGTAGAGAGTATAAAATAGAAGTGCACACAGTAAACATCCTGATGGCATCACTTTAAATGGCTTTAAGTCACTGCACATGCCTCTGTCTTAAACCTCGTGTGAACAGAGAACAGAAGTGTTCACAGCCCATGTCGAAGTTGCAAACAAGCACATTTTTAAAAATTATAATACTTTATAGCTACTGACCTGTTTTACAAACAATAATTACAAAGTTCAGCAAAGAGGAATCAGGTCAGTTGAAGCTTATGTTTTATTCCAACACTATATTAGTGTATTTATGCTTTAAGCCCATCAGCTCAGTTAACTCAACTGTGGAGTTTTGCTTCTTCAGTTTGGTGCTGCAGCTCTTTAACCACATCCTGTCACACACCTTTGAAACTCAGACAAATTCACAATTGAGCTACTTTAACACAGCTATAAATTGCCCAACGTGGGATGCGAAGGAGATTTAACAGTTTGGGTATGGTAAGACGTTTCTGTCTTCGATGGTGATCTTTCTTTGCCACCTAAAGTGCGATTGCTTGGCCAGTATCAAATGTCACCACAGACACAAAATAACAGGTGCCTTGCAGGTTTCCAGAAGCATACTTTGAACCATTTCAGAGAAATGCGAATCTCACCAGTTAAAAAAGCTACAATGTAAGTTACAGAAGCTTAATTTACTGTGTAAGACGTAGAAGTTGGTATGTGGAGCTCAGGGGACTTACTCTGCTTTTTTATGTGTTATCAAGTAGCTGGTCCATGACGGGCCACACATCTGCAGACATCTGGACTACAACTTGTCCAGGAGCTGCTTTTTGTTGTGTTTTTTTGCCCCTTGAACAAAAAACACTCACTTCCTCTGCTTACATCCCACTATTGGTGCTGCAAAACTTCTGTCTCCCTCTTTAAAAACATGCAAACTGGCATTCACTCTATACTTAGTCCTCTCACTTCCTGTCTCAGATGTTGCACATGATTTTGTAACCACAAGTTAGCTTGATTACAGTTATCATAGTAGCCTAAACCCTCACCTTGTTCATTTATTCTGCTTATGTCACATAGGGCTGGTGGGGCTAAAGTCACAACTGGCACCACAGTGAAATCTTTCTGTTTATAAGCATTTACCACGAGGATAGTGCCGCTGAATGCGGCGACATTTGAAGTGACAGACTCACATCTGGTGAGCTACTATGCACAAGAGGCTGACTCTCCTACAGCTGCAGGGTTGCATGCACATGTCACATTGAATCACTTCTACACTCCCTACATCTCTGCACCAAATCTGTTTGCAGACACTATTCTGCAAGCTAGCATAGTCACTAGTTAGTTAGAGCTGGTTTTATGTTTTCTTTGTGCAGCTCAGCCTAAAACATTTGTATTTATCTTTAAATGTTCTGAAATAACAAATTAATATATTGTGGTCATTTTAGTGTTGATGTTTTACATCTGTTTTAGAAGTTACTTATCTACCAGAAGTTACTTTACAGATGTCTATATTAGCAGCATTTAGAATGCAGTTGTGGGGAAGACGGTTGAAACCACTTATACAATTAAATAAAATGTTAACTGTTTTGAAGGGGGTTTTTGTTTGCTTGTTCACCAGTTGGATTGACAGCTTTTGATCTATCATTGGTTTGACAGCTCTTGACCTCAGTACTTTAAAATAGGCTGCTGGATGTATTAACTGCCAGCAGGTTAATTTCAACTTCCTGTTCCTTATTTTGAGCATACATTTGTCATATGATGTCGTTGCTTTGTAAACTGTTGGTTGATATCTGTACACAGGCCTGTTGAACTAGTAGAGAAATGAGTTGATCTCAGGGGTCAGGGGATGGGTAAGGCACTGGGGGTTGGAATAGTGATACTATTGTTAGTTTGTTCTTGTTGATAAAGGAGAAACCTCTAGGTTTTCCTCTGATGATTTTTAATTTTGCTGTGTCATATGATTACTCACTCGTGCTATCAATAAGTGTTCCTTTCCATTCCTCCCACCTGTATATTTTAATTGTTTGTAGAATCTTTAAATATAATGTCAGTTAATATTTTTGCAACATTTGAACTACCTGCACTCAGTTACGGAGTCTGTGTGCTTCACTAATCATGTACATACACTCAAACTAATGATAGAAAGCCTATAAGAAATTGTAAACTATCCCAATACCCTTTTTTAACTCTTTGCCATTTTATGTGCTCTATTTCAAAAGGATTTCAAATAAATGAGTAAAAAGTCGTTCTTTTTCCTGACCTTCCTCTAAAATTCTGCAAGATATTTTAGCTATTTCCACAACATTGTTAATCAATTATTTTGTTCGATGTGCAGACAGATATCTTCTCTTGATTACAGCTATAGCACAAGACTGCTTCTGTGGGTGTCTTTGTCACGCACAAGAACCATTATTGTGTGTCACTGCCTCGGTCAGCTCACACCCTCAGCTTTTGTGTCTACCTTTCACACAACTGCTTTTTCCCACCACGGGTATAAAAAAGAAGACAAAGAAGAATTGTCCCCTCTTTTATGCGTTCTGAATTGACAACACAACGAGGCAGATGACCAAACTCTTTTGTCCCAGCTTCGGCTTTGTATAGTCAATGGTAAAAATGAAATAAAAACGTCTTCTGTCGGTTATACTGGTAGATTTTCTGATATTAAATAACAGTATAAGAAAATGAATCAAACAATTCAGATACTTTGGTGTTATCTGCTGTGTTTGCCAGTATCTGTATTCTGCCAGAAGAGAAAGACATCCATGATAATTCAAAAAACAATACTATGTTGGTGCTACTGTGGGACTATCTAAATTACTTTAAATAATGGCTAACTCTTAATATGCTCATAATATCACTTTATGGCTGACTTTTCCAAACCCTTCTTTTTACTTTGTGCCATACTGACAATAATAAACAGTTTTATTGCCTGTAAGCTTGTCTTCCTGACTGCTAATAGGTTTTATCATTATTCCGAAATAAATCATGTTTGTTTCTTCATCTGGTGGAATACAACACAATTATATATTGACAGCAGTGTACGTAGGTAATGTATTACATAAGAGCGCAACGGTAAACTGTGCTAAACTGTGCTAAACAGTGTTTACGCTTTGCTTCATACCTGAAGCCCTAAAAAACTGCAAGGCTGTGTCTTAACATGAGAGACATGCTGTGGCATGTAGACACATTTTTACATCATCGCCTGAAGGAAGATAGTCGAGCGTTTGCTGTGAACACAACAGAAAATATTTCACTGTGGAGTTGAGTTTGTCTTGTTTTATGTCTGCTGTCCGTAGCAGCTGTTCTCAACAGAGTCGACTCATTATATTCCTAGCTGGGCATTCATTTCCTACAGGAATATCCTTTATAACCTATTGGTACACCACAATAAAAACCTCCAGGTGTGGTCATTTATTTTCAGTTCTGATATTAATGCAAAAAACAGAAAGGTAAAATAAAGCTTGGGTAGTGTGAAAAACAACACATAGAGCAAAACCATCATACATGAACAAGATAATTCCTGAAATCACAATTGCTTGCACTGATAAAGCAATACTTTTCAAAAATTAGTTCCTCTTGAGAATTGAATAGATTTAGAGCTTTGAACAACACTGTTTGATCCACAGTGGAAAATCTCATCTGCTGCCATGGAAACACAGAGAAAAGTAGAAGTTCAGTCTTAAACCTGACTGGTTTTTTTGTGAGCAGCAGAAACACAGAAACAAGTCTCACCATACAGCTGAAATTCTGTCACTTCCTCCTGAATGTAAAAATAAAACTTATAGGAACAGGCTTGTTTCACTATTTTAGCATTTCCTCTTAAAAACACAATGGGACCTAGGTGATAATTCCCTAAGTGATACAAATAAGGGGTGTTCATTATTTGTGTTGTTTTTGTGTTACATTGGTTTTAATATTATATATTCACTGAAAAATAGTTTTTAAAGTAAAAGCTAAGTGCTTTGCCTAAAAACCAAAAATTAAACCAGTCCACTGTTCAGACAAGTAAAATGATTTCATGGGGTTTGCTTTATTTCCCTTGTGATGTCTCATTGTTTAGTAACTGTCTGAGGTGTGATTATTCCCATGCCATTACTTCGAGGTTCATCAGCCTATATAGACTTACAAAGGACAGCAGCATACACTGCGTCTCTTAAAATGTATCAAAGGAATCATTTGAGACAAATGTGTGCATCAGTTACACACAAAAATAAAGTCATTCAACTCTGACTGCACTGATAATGGAATTGGCTGCTTAGTTGTAAAATAAGCATAAATACAACATATTTGTCTGAAAGTAGACTTCACAGTTCATAATAAAATAGGAAAAAAAATGTGATCTTTATAAAACAGATTTTTTTTTCCCTTTCATGATACTATGTTTTCCAGCTATATGAGACAAGGGCAAGATGTGCTTATTTTTTGTGTATTCTGTACAATCCTGCATATCTTTTGTCGAGTTATTCATATCCACTCAGTCCAACAGTACAATACAGTCGTTGGCACTGTACAATACAGCTACTGGAGCAGGAACACTGTCAGAGTGGTCTCATCCTCCTAGCACATTATGTACAGTATGCAGCTATAAGCAGTCTCAGGGATATCTGTGTTCTTTGTCAGTTACCCCTGAGTCACAGCCATTTCAGAGGGTGTCCATCACAACAGTGGCAGATGGCAGTTTGGTCTCTTACGCCAAGTTCAACTCAATCAGCCATTTCATGTCACTTGCATTCCTTTTCAAAGACTTCGTCAGGTCTCAACTTGTCAGACACCGTCATGGAAACCAGAACCATAAAGGCAGAATTAGTAAAAATATAGAAAGACTTAGATTTTTATCGCATAAATATGGTGCTTTCCTTATTAAACGGACACATTTTGTATTTTTCCAACATTCGATCTAGTGCTAAACCCTTACAATTTATCGCTATAAAGTACTTTTGTCTGTCTAAGAAAGTTTAAAAAAAGAAAAACATGAAACAGTCCAGTGACAGAGTATTGTCTTGAAATCCATAAATTCTATATGGTCTGTCTCACAGTACACACTATTATAGGACACAGAGTTCTTGTCAGACCAGACTGCACATACAGATGGTAGATGGTGAAGAGGAGGGCCTGGCATCACAAATGTCTACATGAGCTCCTTAAAAACAGCAAATACAAAATAAACTAACATGTCCTGTTCCCTTATTAAAAACAAATGTAGCCTGAATATGGCCTTATGGGAAAGAGGATGAACTTGTGCCAATCCCCCAGCAAAGCCTATTGTTGTTTCAGCACAGCTGTTATGGTCTGTAGACACATTGCATTATGTAACCACTTTCCAAACATAAGAGACAACTGATGTGTGTAAACAGCATAATTAGTTCCTTTTTGTTTTAGTTCAGTTAATTTGAGAAAAAAAAAAAAAAAAAAAAAAAACCCTTTACATTTTTTGGAGGTGACAATCTCCAAATACACCTGCCGCACCAGTACTGTGGTTTAACACATTAAACACCGTCACCATGATTAAGGGTTCTTGAATATGGTTTCCAGCTAAATGTAGAATTTGTTAGAGCCTAAAGCTTTCTTTTTCATGTGCACCTCAAGGCGCAGCAGCTTCATTTCAATCACCCATTTCGCACAGACCGGTATTAAACTTCTCTTGCAAGGTAGAGATTAGTAACTGGACCTACAAGTTTAGAGTTTTGCATCTGCAGGTGTAAATAACTGGACAGTTTCAATTGCATGTCACAAAATAGAGAGCCATGGCTCTTATTCCAAACTGGCATTTTAAAGGAACTAGTCCATCAGCTAGTGGCTTTGGATGCGTTATTGCATACTTTAACACAGGGGCCTAGTGCAGCTGCAAGGTAGAAAAACCAAAAAAGTGAACTATGTAGGACTAGTCTTGAGTACAATTGTGGCAGATAGGGCAGCAATGTTTTGCACAACACCTTTACAGACCACAAGGTTGAATAACTGGCTTTTTTGGATGTTGACGAAGGCTTCCGAAAAGTTCTGCATTGTAAAGTTGTGTTTTTGAAGCCCACTGGGATGACATACAATTTCTGCAGTGCTTAAGATGCACAATTAAAAAAAATAAATAAAATAAAGAGACAGAGCCAATATATTACCAGCTTCTGTTGGACCGGTGCTCAAAAGGAACCGGCTGATCAAGCTTTAGTTCCAACTGTTGGTACAGATTCAGTTTAGCTAGCAGACAAGCTGAAACGCCTATAGAGAGCTTCCATCCAGTCAAACCTGCTCAGGATAAAAGGGCATTCAATGTTAGCTCCCAAGGCTGAGCAAAAGTTACACCGCCACCCCCCCCCAAAAACCAAAACACCACATGCACGTGAAATTTACATTTTTTTTTTTATTGTGCATATTAAACAAATCTTGCGCATTTCAGGTTTAACAGCTTGCTTGTGAGCATTACAGGTGACCGGAGTAGGGCTACAAATTGCCAAGTGCAGATTTGTCAGTTGTTTCCCCCCTGCTCATTGATGCACACAGATGACCAGATCCTAAAGGTGACATAAAGCCACACTGCCATACTGTACAGAGGGTCATCAAGCCAAGTGAATAGTGTGAGTTGTACAGCCATTTCTCAAGTAGGTTATGAAACTTGAAATGCATTTTGATAGAGACGAAGCTTGTCAAATGTACAGCACGTAGGAGGCCTGGTCTTCATGATGACTCTGCCTTCTCCTGTTCGATGACTGCAACAGGAGGTAGAAGGTTAGGGTCTCAGAGTTCCAGCATAGCAGACATGCTCTGGATTAAAGTCAGACGGTGTAGTACCTACCTTCTTTGGTTGGCAGTGGGTTTTTCTCTTGAGTCTCGGTCTTCTTCAGCTTGGTCTTGTCAAAGGTTGTAACCTCAGTGACGTCAGGCTTGTCAGACATGTTTGCAGAAGGTTCTAAAACAAAGAGACCCTTCTTATTAGGCTAATCAGCACACCCGAGCATGTGTAGTCAGACAGTTAAATTTCAAGGCATTGAGAATTTGAATACCGCCCCCCCGGACTCATACAGTCGCTAGCGATCTCGATGCACACAACACTTTCAAGTACGGATGCTGCTACGCCGAATGCACTCCACAGTGAACTTTAATTTTAAACAGGCGTTCTACAAATTCGTGTTTAAAATAATAATAAAAAAAACCCCACAAAGCAGTATGCTCATAAATTCCGCAGCTTAGGTCATTTACACTTTTACTTTGTTAAACGTCATGATGTAGTCATTGAGCCAAGAAACTGAAACCAGAGGAAATAAGGGCACATCAAGCTAAATTTAAGCGCCGGTCAACTTTAACAAGAAACAAAAAAAAAAAAAAAAAAAAAAGGAACTTACTTACAAGAGCACGACTCACAGAAATCACAGGCTGCGCGTCCGGTTGTTGCAGGAGCAGAGTGCTAACGTCAGCCTCCATCACACAATAAATACAATACCGTATGCAAATGAGCCTCTGACGTCACGACAAGGCTGCTTCGATACAAACGATAAAAAAAGAAAAAGTGAACATTTTTTAATCTTATATATAGTCTTGAAAACAAACGCTGATATCCCGAAACCATAGCGCAAGTAAAAAAAAACAAAAAACAAACAAACACCTCAGAACATTCATTCAAATCGAGTGGCCATTAGCAACAGCTGTGTGCCATTAGCTTAATTAACGTCGTTTATTGATTTTCTCCGAACTCTACAAAAGGTGTCTGCATCACTACAGCGCCTTGTTTGCTCTTGTAAGGAAAAATAAATGTAGGCCGACAGTTAGTGGAACAATGACTTGAGGGTTTATTTGCAAACGGCACTCCCATTAAAACTGAATCAGTGGTGACACCGTATGGACAAAGTAGGTACTAACCAAACGTGGTGTAGCAGATTCCCTGGCTTCAAGAATTTGTATTTTTGTTGTTGTTTTTTCCCCCTAAACAGTAATTACTAAGTCCTAAAATGTCAGTAAAAACCCAAATGAAAGAGTAGGCTGTGCATAAGTTCAACTTGTAACCCATAAAATATTTATTTTCTTATACAAAAACCAGATGGTAGTCTGCCAAAATTTACATCCACAAAATGGAACACATTTTGAAAAGGCTTTATTTGATAATATACAGCACATAACAGTTTCACATTTACAAATATTCGGTAGGCTGTGCTCTCTCAGCAATTATTAGCAAATAAGTTTTGTAGTTTCTTTGTTTATAAGTCGAGAGAAGTTTTAAAAGAACCAAGCAAGCAATGATGCATAAATCAATAGTTTTAAAACAAGACCTTCTTCACTTGGTGGTGAAGTATTTTGAATAGGTCTTGTTGTACATCACTTGATTATCTACTCTTATGACAGTTCTCAGGTTTTGCCAAAACCAGGGCTCTGCGGCTGCTGTACGCGGCCACTCTACAACACTGCTCTCGCACAGTCGCTTCCTCAAGCGCAGAAAGTGAGAATGCTGCAGGACAGGCTCCAGCATTAGCAGTACTATCACATCCACATTTTCATCCAGCAGTCTTTGGTGGGCCAGATACATTGCTAGCTTGAAAGCACCGGTCTTAACGTAGCCCTTTGTTAAGACAAACAGAGTCTTGCGACTGTACTGGATGCTCTGGGTGAGGTTGTCCACCAGTGGGACTCCTGGGGGCCAGTCCCTCTCTTCCAGACACAGTGGATGTATCTTGTCTCCCTCTTCCTCCAGTTGCACCCGCAGATTGCTCATCACCCACTCAGAGACGTGTGGGTCTTTTGTATCATATGTCACAAAGACATCATAAATAGTATCTGGCGAGTTCAAGGATCTGTACCCTTTCAGCTTAGCTTTCATATAGTGTAGGACATAGGAAGCATCCCAGTAAAATAAGTGAGCAACTGTTGAAACAACCATGAAAAGAATAATGATAGAAGTTGTTAGAGTGTAGATCTGAAATGCCTGACTGGGATTTATACACTGATGAATGCTAAAATGTATCAATCCTTGTCCCTTTAAGTTCACTGGTGTGTTACATGTCACCTGAGTGGTCAGTCTTGGGATCTTTACATCACTCTGTTCAATCCACAAAACGAAGTCTAACAAATCACAAGTACACTCGAATGGATTTCCTTGTAGGAACAGAGTCAGGTTTGCAGGTCCTGATTTGAAGGTAGTTTCATTGACAATAGTCAATTTGTTGTTACTCAGGCTTAGAGTCGTGAGGCTTTTTAGACTCTTTAAAAAACAATTGTCTGCATGGAAAATGTGATTATGACTCAGGTCAAGGAAAGTCAAAGTTTGTGTGATGTTTGAGTTAATAGTTGTTAAAGTAGACAGAGAATTGTAACTTAGGTCCAAAATTTGAAGTTGATGGAAAGGCAGTTTGTCCCAATTAACATCACTGAGTGAGTTATGACTTATGCGCAGTGTGGTGAGGTTATGTGGCAAATATTCATAAACATCATCTGGAATCTTTGCAATGCCATTAAAGGATATATCTAAAATTGTCAAATTAGAGAGATTAGTGAAAAGTTTCTTGTATGAGCTATCCCTGTCTTTCCAAAGTTTCCCTAGATGATTTTGTGCAAATATAAGTTCTGCTAATGATTTGCTATACATCTCTTTTGTTGTCAGTGTGGAAATCTCGTTATGACTCATATTAAGGACTCTTAGCACAGGTAGATTTTGTGTAAAATTTAAATTAAGCGTTACCCCAAATGCTTCAAAGTAGTGTGAATTGTAACTGAGGTCTAGTACTTGTAATTTCTTTAGTTCTTTGAAGGCGTTGTTATAGGCCAGATCAACCCTATTGAAGGATAAGTCCAGATATGTCAGATTAGGCAACATCTTGAACTCTGTGCCATTAAGTGCCTGTGAAAATCCATTTCTGGAGAGGTTGAGACATGAAATATTTCCATAGCCCACAAACTGCTTTGGAGAAATGAAGAACAGATTATTTGAGCTGAGGATGAGCACTCGTCCAGAATTGGCGCATTCTTGCTTTGTATTCCTGTGTAGTACTTCATAAATTGAGTCTTTTGGAGTGAGTTTTACGAATGGTGACATAGAAACTTCTGAATTCTCATTATTTCTGTCTCTTAGAGTTGGTAGACTTTCTACTGTAGTGGGATATAACCTGTTTTCTCCGAGATATATCATTCTTAAGTGGGAAAGCTTGCTGAACACGGTAGGGTCAGAGTGAATAATGAAGTTAGTGCTTAAGTACAAATGAGACAGATTTTTCAGATTGTACAGAGGTGTGAGTGTGTCTGGTCCAATACTTTGGAATACCAAAGCATTCAAATGCAAACTTTTCAGTGACCTGAGCTGTGAAAAGTCTTTTGAAAGTGTTAATTTTTCTAGGTACAATCCGATAGCATAATTGAAAGACAGGTCAAGTTTTTCTAGCCTGTGAAGATAACTGAAAGCTTTAACCGATGTGTCCTCACCAGTTACGGCTTTTTGTAAAAAGTTAAATTCCAGAAACAATTGTGTAAGATTCGTTAGCGTTTGAAACCAAGAGGGATCAAGGTAATTTAGTGAGTTTCCTCCCAGGTTCAGTGTCTCCAGCTGTGTCAGTCTTTGAAATGCATCAGGATGTATGTCAATAGAACCGTTAGGGCAAGGAACACAAGGGTACGGAGCATTGTGACATCTTGGACAGTTGCCTTGTATATCAAGGAATTTGACATTTTCTAACCCTTGAAAATCATCTTTATATATGTTCTCTATTTTGTTGGTATCCAGACGTAAGATTGTAATTGACTGGGGTAGTCCTTTAGGAACATGGGTTAAGTTGTTATAAGACAAGTCCAGGTATTTCAGTTTTTTCAGTAGTGCAAAAGTGTTTTCGCTGATAGCGACAGACTTCCCACAAGGGTTGCGGAAGTAGCAGTTTTTAGATAACAACAGCATTTTCATGTTTTGCAAGCCAATAAAGCTATTGTTCAGTTTATCCATATTAACTTTGTTAATGTTTAGCTCAAGTCTTTCCACACTGTGGGGGAGATTGCGTGGAATTTCAGTCAGACAGTTGCCGCTCAGTCGTAGTTGCTTCAGTTTTGTCAGATTTTTCAAAGCATTTTCAGCGATCTTCAGTGCTCGGCATCCATAATCAGTCTTGGTGTTGTTTGCCCAGTTGAGATTCAGATGTGCCAGATTCAGCAGATTAGAGAGTGAATCAGCTTTAATACTCCTAATGACATTTTCTGACAAGTCTAGATCAGTGGCATTAGTAGTTATACCTTTTGGTACTTCCTCTAGATGGCGGCCTTTACAGTCAAATTTGACCGTATTTGAAGCATTGTTGGATATGACATCACAAGGAAACTGCCGTGTCATCCAGAAGGGTTTATGTGCAGCCAGCTGGACCTCATCATGGCAACACAGACAGAACAACAGCATCCAGCATTTGGTAATCTGTGAAAAATTGATGAAATCAGTTAACTGAAATAATTTAAAGCTTTTGTTTTTGGTCATATTATTTGGACTGACCCTGAATCAGTTAAGCTACTCCAGGACCCCTCGTGCCATACTAGCGCTTCTCCTTGATTACATTGTTTTCACTTCCCATTTATTTATTAGCCTTGCATTTCTGCATGCATAAAGTTTGTCTCTACTCTTTCTCAGTATTTTCTCTTGTCCTGTTTGTTGTTTTGTGGCCTCTCCATATTTCTCCCTTCCATTCAGCCCTCAAGCAGTACAGTAGCAGCAAATGGCTGCTGCTTCTTTAGCCTAGTTTACCCTCCCTCCTTTACCTAGTCCTTGGTCATAGAGTCTTGTCTGCTTGTTTGGGTTCTTGCTCTAATTTTGTTGAGTTTGTGCCTTTCTAAATTACTTCAAGGTTCAGACTAATATTTTGATCTGTGAGCCCCAGATTATACACTCACTGCAGCAAAAGATGTTCTTGGCCCAATTAGACTGTAAGTCATGACATCCAAGAACTACAGAGATGTTTTGAGAGAAAACATATTGATAAGATAAAATAAGATGCCTATTATATATTATAGTATTTGTTTGAAATAAAATATGAAGCCGACTCGCATTCCACATTCATTATATGCAGTTTATTTTTAATTGTTATTTATTTAACTGTGATAAAAGGCATTTCTTTTTTGGCTCATGATGATTTGGAGATCTGGATGGCCAAAAGAAAACAACAACTCATTTGTTTGAACGCTTGCTGTTGGGCAGTTTTAAAGCTGTTCAAGTGCAAACAGGTTTAATCACAAAAAATACAGTGGAATAAAAGATTTGTGGATATATAGTGTAAGTGAATGAGGCCCATTGATGTTACAAAGTAAGCTTGAAGAAAATTGTATGTAAGTATGGCATCACTTCTACCCAGCAGGTGCCAATAAATCGTAAATCAAATTGTAGCTGGAAAGACTGTTCCTGTTTTTTGTCACACTTGGGAAAAATATTAAATATTAAAATTACTGAACAGTTTGTGTAATTTGTGAGTAATTTTTAATGTACATTTTAATGTAATTGTCCAACAAATACCAAATACCAAAAAAACCCAAATACCAAAGGCCATTTCCAAAGTAAATTAAGTCAACTGTACAGGTTTTTAGAATCAAATAAATCTATGAAACATTTTGTCACCAAAATCCTGAAACTAGAAAAATAATCAAAAATAATACAGATAAAAGAAATTATAGCACATAAAGGTAATCAGAAATTTAATAAAATGTAAAAATTTAAGTTAATATAAAGAACAGAAACAAAATAAAACTCACCATTTTTTCTCCACTATATTGATCCCTGAATGACAATTTGCAAAATTATGCTAGTGTGCTTCAATTTTTTTTCTCAATTGTAAGACTTGAAAGTTTCTTGTCTTTTATTAATGATTTCGTTACAGATGACCCTGTTTGTTCCCTTCAAGACAAATAAAAAAGAAACACCCTGTTAAAACTACATGATAAGCTGTGTGAGGGAAGTAACCCGTTAATTGAAGAACTGCATCTTTTTCATTTCCCTCCTTCAAAAATGCCAGTTTATTTGTCAGCCAAGATGAACACTGGAATGCCAGTAAACACAGCAACAGTGCATAGTGCCAGTCAGTTCTTCAGATTATGTGACGTAATATGGAGTTTAAAAATGACATATTTCTTAGACATTAATATGACATTAGTAATATATGGCCTCACACACTGATTTATTTTTGAGTGGGACACTGAATTTAGGGCTAATTTGCAAAATGCACTGTATTAAAACTGTGTCACTTGCACCACCTTACGGACAATCTCAAAAATTTCCAAATGTGAAATAACAGATGAAAGCATGCAAGTTGTATTACACATACTGTGTCGATATGGATTTTTAATAATGGACTGCAATTTAGGATCTGTCACTTTTGTACTAAATTTCTCTTTTGTTAACTGTTAAACCTGGTACTGGTGTCACTCAGCACAGATGTTTTCTAACATAGAAACCAGAGACTAGAGTATAAAATCTACATCTGCAAAATGCCACACATTTTATTTTATTTTATTTTTTTATTAATGCACTGCAGACAGATTACACAAGATTTATTATGCTTTCTCAGCAAATATAAGAAAATTAGTTTTTTATTGTTTTCTTATTAGATTCAGACAAAGAAGAAATCGTTTAAAAGAACCAAATAAGCATTGCTCTAAAGAACAGTGATTTTAAAGCAGGACCATGTTATTGTCTGCAGACTAGAATTACAAATCAGTCCCAGGCAGATAAGTGATGATTATCCTTCTTCACTTGGTGGTGAAGCATTTTGAATAAGTCAATAACTCAACAACTATAAGAAAATTAGTTCTTAAAAACAGTTCAGTCAAAGAAGAAACACTTTAAAAAGACCAAACAAGAAATGATATATAAAAGCACTGGTTATATAACAAGCTCATGTTATTATCCTTCTTCACTTGGTGGTGAAGTATTTTGAATAGGTCTTGTTGTACATCACTTGATTATCTACTCTTATGACAGTTCTCAGGTTTTGCCAAAACCAGGGCTCTGCGGCTGCTGTTCGCGGCCACTCTACAACACTGCTCTCGCACAGTCGCTTCCTCAAGCGCAGAAAGTGAGAATGCTGCAGGACAGGCTCCAGCATTAGCAGTACTATCACATCCACATTTTCATCCAGCAGTCTTTGGTGGGCCAGATACATTGCTAGCTTGAAAGCACCGGTCTTAACGTAGCCCTTTGTTAAGACAAACAGAGTCTTGCGACTGTACTGGATGCTCTGGGTGAGGTTGTCCACCAGTGGGACTCCTGGGGGCCAGTCCCTCTCTTCCAGACACAGTGGATGTATCTTGTCTCCCTCTTCCTCCAGTTGCACCCGCAGATTGCTCATCACCCATTCAGAGACGTGTGGGTCTTTTGTATCATATGTCACAAAGACATCGTAAATAGTATCTGGCGAGTTCAAGGATCTGTACCCTTTCAGCTTAGCTTTCATATAGTGTAGGACATAGGAAGCATCCCAGTAAAATAAGTGAGCAACTGTTGAAACAATCATGAAAAGAATAATGATAGAAGTTGTTAGAGCGTAGATCTGCTTTGCCTGTTCCGCATTTACACACTGACTAATGTTAAAACTTATCAGTATTTTGTTCCTCTGGTTCACTGGTGTGTTACATGTCACCTGAGTGGTGAGTCTTGGGATCTTTACATCACTCTGTTCAATCCATAAAATAAAGTCTATGGAATCACAAGTACACTCAAATGGATTTCCTTGTAGGAACAAAGTCTGAAATTCAGGTCCTGATTTGAAGGTAGTTCGATTGACAATAGTAAGTTTGTTGTTTCTAAGGCTGAGAGTCCTGAGGCTTTTCAAACTCTGTAAAAAACCATTGTGCACTTGGGAAATGTGATTATGACTCAGGTCAAGGAAAGTCAGAGTTTGTGTGATGTTTGAGTTAATAGTTGTTAAAGTAGACAGATGATTGTAGCTCAGGTCTAAACTCTGTAGTTGGTGGAAAGGCAGTTTGTCCCAGCTAAAATCGCTGAGTGAGTTATGACTTATGCGCAGTGTGGTGAGGTTACGTGGCAAATATTCATAAACATCTTCTGGAATCTTTGCAATGCCATTAAAGGATATATCTAAAATTGTCAAATTAGAAAGATTAGTGAAAAGTTTCTTGTATGTGCTATCCCTGTCTTTCCAAAGTTTCCCTAAATTATTGTGTGTAAATATAAGTTCTGCTAATGATTTGCTATACATCTCTTTTGTTGTCAGTGTGGAAATCTCATTATGACTCATATTAAGGACTCTTAGCACAGGTAGATTTTGTGTAAAATTTAAATTGAGCGTTACCCCAAATGCTTTAAAGTAGTGTGGATTGTAACTGAGGTCTAGTACTTGTAATTTCTTTAGTTCTTTGAAGGCGTTGTTATAGGCCATATCGACCTTATTGAAAGATAAATCCAGATATGTCAGATTAGGCAACATCTTGAATTCTGTGCCATTAAGTGCCTGTGAAAATCCATTTCCTGAGAGGTTGAGACATGAAATATTTCCATATCCCTCAAATAGCTTTGGAGAAATGAAGAACAGATTATTTGAGCTGAGGATGAGCACTCGTCCAGAGTCAAAGCACTCTTGCTTTATTAGGCTGTGTGATATCTCGTAGCTAAAGTCTTTTGGAGTAGCTGTTATTGACGGTGAAATAGAAAGGTCTGAATTCTGGTTGTATCTGTCTGTTAGAGTTGGTGGACTTTCTATTGTTGTGGGATATAACCTGTTTTCGGCTAGATAAATCATTTTTAAGTGGGAGAAATTGGTGAATAAAGTAGAGTTGCTATAAATAATGAAGTTAGTGCCTAAATTCAAAGCAGATAAATTTTTTAGATTGCGTAAAGGCGTGAGTGTGTCTGGTCCAATTCTCTGGAATACCAAAGCCTCCAAATGCAAAGTTTTCAGTGACCTGAGCTGTGAAAAGTCTTTTGAAAGTGTTAATTTTTCTGGGTACAATCCGAGAGCATAATTGAAAGACATGTCAAGTTTTTCTAGCCTGTGAAGATAACTGAAAGCTTTAACTGGTGTGTCCTTACCAGTTACAGCTTTTTGTAAAAAGTTAAATGCCACAAATAATTCTTTAAGATTCTTTAGACTTTGAAACCAAGAGGGATCAAGGTAATTTAGTGAGTTTCCTCCCAGGTTCAGTGTCTCAAGCTGTGTCAGTCTTTGAAATGCATCAGGATGTATGTCAATAGAACCGTTAGGGCAAGGAACACAAGGGTACGGAGCATTGTGACATCTTGGACAGTTGCCTTGTATATCAAGGACTTTTAAAATTAGCAACCCCTGGAAATCATCTTTAGATATGTTCTCTATTTTGTTGGAATCCAGACCTAAAATTGTAATTGACTGGGGTAGTCCTTTAGGAATGTGTGTTAAGTTGTTGTAAGACAAGTCAAGAACCTGCAGTTTGTCCAGTATTTGAAAGGGTTTTTCCATAATAGCAACAGACTTCCCACAGGGATTCCAGAAGTAGCAGTTTTTAGATAGTAACAGGTTTGTTATGTTTTTTAAGCCAATAAAACTGTTGTTCAATTTATCCAAACTAATCTTGTTAATGTTTAGGTCAAGTTTTTCCACACTGTGGGGGAGATTGCGTGGAATTTCAGTCAGACAGTTGCCGCTCAGTTCCAGTTGCTTGATTTTTGTGAGATTTTTGAAAGCATTTGCAGAAATGTTCAATTTTCTGCAGCCATAACCATTCTTGGGCTTGTTTGCAAAGTTGAGATTGAGCTGAGTCAATTTCAGCAGATTAGAAAGTGAATCAGCTTTAATACTCTTAATAAAATTTTCAGATAAGTCTAGATCCGTGGCATTACTGGTTATTCCTTCTGGTACTTTCTCTAGATGACGCCCTTTACAGTCAAATTTGACCTCAGAGGTATTGGTGGATATGACATCACAAGGAAACTGCCGTGTCATCCAGGTGGGTTTACATGCAGCCGGCAGGATCTCATGATGGCAACAGAGACAGAACAACAGCATCCAGCATTTGGTAATCTGTGGAGAATTGATGAAATCCCTTATATGAAATAACCTTATGCTTCTGTTTTTGGTAAAATTATTTGGACTGACCCTGAATCATCACTTAATTAAGCTACTATAGGCTCAGGCCGCTGCAGGACCTCCTGTGTTATTCTACCAACTCTCCAACACTCTGTTTTCATTAACATTACCTACTCAGTCATTATAAGGTACTGCCCACACTAGAACAGCACATAGTCATGGAGCAAAACTGGGTGTCTGTTGCCAAGCAATAATTTTTTTTCTTCTGCTAAATTTAACTTTGAAAACCAAAGTGAAACTTCTTCATCAATAAAGTACTTATTTTTACAGTTGTATTCATTTTTCTTTAAGCAGTTTCAGTTTTTTTTTTGCTAAAAGTATTCATCAATTTGTCGCAGGTCTTCATTGCAGCTGAATTATCTTTAGCATTCCATATGGAATGCTAAATGCCATATGCTATATGCTTTCAATAGGGTCTTTACATCTTGCTAAAGATGTAAAGACCCTATTGAAAAGTTTGAGCTTACCTTTGAAAATTTACAATAAATATGTGACTTTGTTTTTAAAAATGAAGGAGGCTACTGATCGAGTAATCATGATGGAGTCAAAGGAGCTTGCAAAGAAAAGCGTCTGGACTTCTTTAAGTTACTTGAAGACGTTTCACCTCTCATCCGAGAAGCTTCTTCAGTTCTAAGGTCAAATGGTGGAGAGTCCCAGATATAAACCTAGTGGGAGTATCCCCCCACAGAGGGACAAAAGGACCCCCTGATGATCCTCTAATCGCCTGAGCCAAGGTGTGAAATTGGGTGTGGGTCCCAATCAGCCAGAGTTTCGGGTGAGCTCATTGTGAAACCTGGCCCCACCTTATCATGCGAATTCCTGAGGTCAGATGGCCCAGGGTGTGAGTGGGCGTTAAGGCGTCTGGGAAGGGATCTCAAAACTGGATTATAGATGGCAGAGAGTTGGTGTCGTAAACCCCCGCCTCTGTTCAAAGATGGTCGCTCACAGTGGACATAGATGGCTTCTTTCACTCCTCTTTCAAACCATCTGTCCTCTCTGTCCAAAATGTGAACATTGGCATCCTCGAAAGAGTGTCCTTTATCCTTAAGATGCAGATGGACTGCTGAGTCTTGTCCTGTGGAGGTGGCTCTTCTGTGTTGTGCCATGCGCTTGTGAAGTGGCTGTTTGGTCTCTCCAATGTAGAGGTCTGGGCATTCCTCGCTGCACTGTACCACATACACCACATTGTTAAGTCTGTGTTGGATCCAGATGAAACCATGGTGTCCTTTGATGTAGCCTCTCTCTTCACTTGCATACCCAGGCAGTGGAGACTGTCAGAAAACGACTACAAGAAGACAGCTCCTTGGAGGACAGGACCAACTTCACACCCGATCAGATTTGCACACTGTTAGACCTCTGCCTCACCACTACATATTTCAAATACAACGAAGGCTTTTACAGACAAAAACATGGCCGTGCCATGGGCTCCCCCGTGTCCCCTATTGTAGCCAACCTTTACATGGAGGAAGTGGAAAGGAAGGCTCTTGGCTCTTTCAAAGGAAGAGTACCCAGCCACTGGTACAGATATGTAGACGACACCTGGGTCAAAATCAAGACACAAGAAGTGGAATCCTTCACTGCGCACATTAACGCTGTGGATAAAAATATCAAGTTCACCAGGGAAGACACAAAGGACAACTGTTTGCCGTTCCTGGACTGCACTGTGCACATTGAAGAGAACGGCAAACTCAACATCGAAGTTTACCGGAAGCCCACACACACGGACCAGTACCTCCTGTTTGACTCCCATCACCCTCTTGAACACAAACTTGGAGTAATTAGGACCCTACACCACCAGGCAGAACATGTTCCCTCTAAGCCTGAAGGAAAAAAGAAGGAACACACACATGTAAAGGAAGCACTCAAAACGTGCGGCTATCCTAAACGGGCGTTCTTAAAGTCAGCAAAGAGGCACAGAAAAGAAGACCAGACACCAGCGAGGGAAGATAAGAAGGACAGACGCAACAACATTGTCATCCCCTATGTAGCCGGTGTATCAGAAAAACTTAGGAGGGTTTTCTCCAAGCATGACATCCCGGT
Source organism: Copadichromis virginalis (assembly GCF_057382275.1). Taxonomy (NCBI): domain Eukaryota; kingdom Metazoa; phylum Chordata; class Actinopteri; order Cichliformes; family Cichlidae; genus Copadichromis; species Copadichromis virginalis. Next base: position 22,874,810 of record NC_140633.1, read on the forward strand.
GTATTTCAGACCCAGCAACACGCTCAGACAGAAACTGGTTCACCCGAAAGACAAAACGCCAAAACACAGACTTAACAATGTGGTGTATGCTGTACAGTGCAGCGAGGAATGCCCAGACCTCTACATTGGAGAGACCAAACAGCCACTTCACAAGCGCATGGCACAACACAGAAGAGCCACCTCCACAGGACAAGACTCAGCAGTCCATCTGTATCTTAAGGATAAAGGACACTCTTTCGAGGATGCCAATGTTCACATTTTGGACATAGAGGACAGATGGTTTGAAAGAGGAGTGAAAGAAGCCATCTATGTCCACTGTGAGCGACCATCTTTGAACAGAGGCGGTGGTTTACGACACCAACTCTCTGCGATCTATAATCCAGTTTTGAGATCCCTTCCCAGACGCCTTAACGCCCACTCACATCCTGGGCCATCTGATCTCAGGAATTCGCATGATAAGGTGGGGCCAGATTTCACAATGAGCTCACCCGAAACTCTGGCTGATTGGGACCCACACCCAATTTCACACCTTGGCTCAGGCGATTAGAGGATCATCAGGGGGTCCTTTTGTCCCTCTGTGGGGGGATACTCCCACTAGGTTTATATCTGGGACTCTCCACCATTTGACCTTAGAACTGAAGAAGCTTCTCGGATGAGAGGTGAAACGTCTTCAAGTAACTTAAAGAAGTCCAGACGCTTTTCTTTGCAAGCTCCTTTGACTACGATGACCTGGATGACTGAGAACCTTCACAGACATAATCATGATGGAGCATTTTTCTAAACAGTTCTGGGTCACTTTTAATGTACAATTTAATGCAATGGTCTAACACATTTTCAAAAAAGCAAGGGCCACTTCCAAAATTGAATTAACCAAACTATCCAGGTTTTTGGAGTCAAGTAAATCTATGAAACACAACAACTAGAAAAGAATCAAAGATAAGACAGATCTCTTTACTTGTAGTAAAAATCTAAGTTACTAAACAGAGAAAATAAAAAGACTTACCATTGTGTTCCTATTGTATTGTTCCCTGAAAGACAATCTGGAAAACCTTTGTCATGCTCCAGTACTTCAAAATCTTTCAGTCATTCGTTGAAAAAAAAAAAAATTAGTTCATTTTCTTTAGATTTAGTAAAGTTAAATACTGCTTGTCTTTTAAAGCATGAATTTATAACAATTTAGTCTGTTTGAAGTTTTTGCTCTTTGTCTCTAGACAGTTAAAGAAAACTCTTTAACTAAAGTCAAATAAGGAAGTAACAAACTGTTAACAACATGATAGCGTTTGTGAAGGAAGTAGCATGTTGTTATGTCCCCAAGAAGGAAGCTGATGAATTGAAGAACTACATCTGTTTCATTTCTCTCTTTCAAAACATTGTCACAGTTTCATTGCCAACTGAGCTGTACGTTAAAATCTCCAGTGAGCATACCAATGAGTGCCAGTCAAATCTCTAAAACGGTGTGAATAAAAATGGAATTTAAAATTAACACTGTATTAGTCATTAATATTAAATTAATAATCCATCTGCTCACAAACTGATGTATTTTTCAGTCGGACAATGACTTTATGGCTAAAATTGCAAACTCCATGACTGCCAGTGTGATCCACACAGAAATGTGGTCACAATTGTGAGTTAAGTGTCGTGATATATGGAGATTATTTTGCATGTTTTATTTTGCTGGTTTATTGGTGTAATTTAAAGCCACAATGTCATGTAAGTTCCCTGTTGCCAGGAGAGTGTATAACACTTTGGACAGTAGGGGGCAGCAGCGTGCTTTGGGAACTGAGTCGGGTGCATAGCTGCCGTAAGTTTTCCATTCTGGCAAGACTGACCAGGCGAACGGCAGCGTGTCTCCTGTGCTCACTTTCTCTCCTGTTTTACAGGTCAGTAACGTGGTCAAAAACATAAAGAAATACACAGCTGGACACTGTGATACTTAAACTTTCATGACATAAGACGGGTCTGTGATATGTGATGTATTATACTGTCGCTATGTGAGCTACTTTAGCTCTGTAAGATGTTATAGCTAGGCTATATGCCTGGGTAACGCTAGCAAGCTGTTGCAACTGCGTATAATACTCCATATAATAATAAGAAGCACCAACCCAGTTAGGTTTACAGTTCCTGATAAACTTGTAGCTTTGTGTTCATGACAAATGTTTTGTATAACGCGTGTGTAAAGTGTTCTGAGCTCGCCTGAAGTCATGTGTAAACTTGCTGTTTCAGTGTTAGAATCTAACTGGTCTGAAAAGGACATATGAAGCGAGAGCGCTAATAAGAGTACGGCCAACAAAAATGCTGGCAAGGAAAGTAGTGCAGTAATGTTGAAAGTAGAGTTTCCTTTCTATGATGAGACACTACCATGATGATGTGAATTATTTTGTTTATCTCATTTATGGGAAAAGAGGTGTAGTTGTCATTTGTTTCATTCATTTAAACCCTTTGTTGTTTTATGCCAGTAGTGTGGACTAATATTGAAATGTACTGGTGGAAAACAAGCCATGTGAGGGAATGAGCAGTTATTGTGAAATTGAGTTAACGAAAGAGTGGAGCAGATATGCTTGTGTTGTATGAATAAATTCTGGCAAGACTGATCAGGCGAACGGCAGCGTGTCTCCTGTGCTCACTTTCTCTCCTGTTTTACAGGATCGTAATCTGGCTACGCGCCCATCATAGTGGGGCCTGTAACAGATTTCTGGGGGCTCGTCCGGGATCGGCGGCGTCTGAGGAGCACGTCCGGCTGATCCAGTGATCATTGGACCCAAAGTGACAGTGTTGCTAAAGAGGGTGGGACCGGTAACGCCACCAGGCTGCAACAAAAGTCATGTCAGGCGACGAGAGGAGAAGACTCAGCTGGTCCATCAAAAAGAAACTCTACCAGCTAACGGCTGATGAAGCATACGACATTGCAACTCACCTTGACCCGGTGGCTGAACTGGACTCAGAAAGGCTAAACAAGGACGATGAGGAAGGTTGTATTGAGTACATCACTGCTTATATGAACAGCTCCACACTCCTACAGCTAGAGGATGAGGGCTTGGTCATGTTGTTATGTTTACAAGACACTATTGACTTGGTTATTACTAACCGGGATAAGGGTAGACCACCCCCCAAAGATCTGGCTAGTGGTGAAGGGACGCCTGTGATGCCACCAGCCAGTGATAACATTAATGGCAAACATATATCTCCCATGGGTGGCTACGCTCCCGAAGTGGCAACCCCCAACTTTGACATACACCAACTGCTCACAGATTCAGGGGAGGGGCAGAACAAATCTCACAGACACAGCATCAACGCACCTGACCCAGAGGGACCACAGTGTAGGACGGGTAGCTGCGGTCACATCAGCGGGCCTCGTGCCACTAACTCACCACCAACTGACATCAGACATCCACTGATTCCCCAGCAACACCACATGGCTGCAGGAGCACTGCCTGCCCCAGCCCACGAGAGTGTGATTGCCCTTCGCGACCTGCCCCTGTTACAGAGGAAGGAATTCAAAATACATGGTGGGCAAATAACTGATACTGCATCGGACATTAGTTTTAACAGTATCTGCAAACAGATTGATGACGGTCGCAGGGAACAACACACAGATGACGACATAATTAGAGGAGTCCTACGCATAATCAAGGGTGGAAACTTTAAAGACATGCTTGTGAACAAGGAAGACCTGACAGTTACAGAACTGAAAAGTTTCCTACAGTCCCATTTGAGAGAGAAAACCAGCACCGAGCTCTTTCAGGAACTGATGTGTGCTAAACAACACGAGAACGAATCTCCACAGCAATTCCTGTATCGCATGATCGGACTGAAACAGAGAATAACGTTCACATCCAAGCAGGCAAGTTCAATCATAAAGTATGATGCCTCCACACTCCAGGGCGTGTTCCTGAACGCAGTTTATCAAGGCATGGGAGAAAGGCACGAGGACCTCAGGCGGGACCTGAAGCCGCTCCTGGCTAACCCCACTGTTTCTGATGAAGCTCTCTTAAGACAGGTTATCCAGACCACGATGGAGGACAACGAGAGAAAACGCCAACTGGGGCGTAGCGCCAGCCGGAAGTTCACACAAGCCCACAGCACAGTTGCAGAGCCAGAGGGAATGACCGGCGTTGTGGGCGAGACTAGAGTCAAAGGTAAAGACAATGTAATTCAGAGACTGAGTGCTCAGGTCGAGGCTCTAACGGAGGCCATGGAGACACTGAGAAAGCTCACTGCTCCAGCCCTGGTGCCCGGGGCTGCCCATCAAATTGTCCAACAGAGTGCCTCTGACAAGACCAAATCGGACAGAAAGACACAAAGATCATATGGGTGTCCACAGTGTGTAGCCCAAGGCAGGCCAAGCTGTAACCACTGCTTTTCGTGTGGAGAAGTAGGCCATCGTGCTATTGGCTGCTTGAAAAGGAATATGCAGTCGGGAAACGAGTGCCGGTCAGGGCTGAGGGGCAACCCCTGACCAATCCAAGGGACAAATCCCAGCCCCATGATGCCACAGTACTAGAGTTAGGAAAGAGGGACCAGTCTATGAGCTTACAGATGGGTAACCACCTACCCCCACCTGAGAAAGTTGCCCCACTGATTGGCCGAAAATCCCTATTGAAATGCAGCATGAACGGCTATGCAGTGACTGCCATGTTAGACACAGGGGCAAATGTGAGCATCATAGACCACGCCTGGAAGAACAAGTACCTACCTGAAAAAGAGATCCGCCCACTGAGTGAACTAATGGATGAGGAACTCAGTGTAACTGCTGTCACGGGGGAGGCAGTGCCATATGATGGGTGGATGGAAGTGGTGGTAAACCTGCAAGGCAACAACGATCCAGATCTATCCATTAGAGTACCTTTTCTAGTTAGTCGACTAGATTTAGAAAGACCATTGGTTGGTTTTAATGTCATCCAAGAACTCATCAAGAGTAACGAGAGCAGACCCAAAATCATGTCCATCCTCGTCAACCTGCTGACTGGTGCCCTAGAGATCAACAGTGCAAAGGCAGAGGCTATTGTAAGCTTCATACAGACCAAACCAAAAGTAGAACAGAATGCGACTGTAAAGGTGGGCAGGAAAGGTGCCACTATTAATCCTGGTCAAGTAGCGTATATTAGGTGTGGAGTATCTTTAGACATTAGTGACTCTAGCCCACTCGTGCTGTTTGAACCTAACCTAGATGACACACCACTGTTGCCACTGAGTATAGGTGAAGGGCTATTGGCAATCCAGCAGGATGAGAGACCCTTCGTGAAGGTACCAGTTTCCAACCACTCTACCGAGACGGTGGTCCTGCCCAGCTCCACGGTCCTAGGCACCATTGAAGCTATTGATGGAGTAATAGGAACAGGCAGCCCAAGCGGCGAGCACAGTCAAGCCCGGGGCAACACTGACCCGCCACCAAGCTCCATGAGTGACCTGTCCCCTACTACACTGTGGCACCCGCCAGTGGATGTTAGTCACCTAAGTGATGAGCAACAGAGAAAGGTGAAACAAATGCTATACGAGGAGTCAGGAGCTTTTGCTTGTGATGACGAAGACATAGGGTGTATTCCAAGCCTGCAAATGTCCATAAATTTAAAGGACAACATCCCAGTACAGCGAACCTATGCTGCAGTGCCCAAACCCCTCTACAAAGAGGTTAAAGAATACATCCAAGATCTGCTTGCCAAAGGGTGGATAGTTAAGTCAAAGTCACCGTACGCAGCACCTGTCGTGTGTGTCAGAAAAAAAGATGGAACATTGAGATTATGTATCGATTACAGGCTTTTAAATCAAAAGACTGTACCAGACCGCCACCCACTGCCTCACATCCAGGACCTCATAGACACACTAGGAGGCCACAGCTGGTTCACCATCCTGGATCAAGGCAAAGCCTATCACCAGGGCTACATGGCAGAGGGATCCAGACACATGACAGCATTCATCACTCCTTGGGGTCTCTATGAATGGGTGAGGATCCCATTTGGGCTCTCCAATGCCCCAGCCGCTTTTCAACGCAGCATGGAGGAGATGTTAGATTCCCTGCGTGATAGCTGCTGCATCCCTTATCTCGACGACATCCTCTGCTACGCAAAATCTTTTGACGAGCATGTCGAGGGAGTACGTCAGGTCCTGAGGTCTCTAAAAGCCCATGGTGTCAAGCTTCGGCCCACAAAATGTGAGCTGTTCCGGCAGGAGGTCAGGTATGTGGGGAGGCTGGTCTCAGCTGATGGTGTCAGGATTGACCCAAAAGACACTGATGCGATCAGGCTGCTGCAAGAGAAAACACCCAATACAGTGGGTGAGGTGAGGAAGCTGCTTGGGTTCCTGAGCTATTACAGAATGTACATCCAAAACTTCTCTAGCATCGCTAAGCCAATCTACGAGCTGCTGAATGTGAAAACCGCCCCAGCAGTAACAAGTGGAAAGCTCACAAAGGGAAAGGGGGCCCAGCTGCCATCAAAGACACCTATCGTGTGGACAGATGAGCACCAGAGGATACTAGAGCAGCTGATAGACACTCTGTCGCACCCACCCGTGTTGGCGTATCCAGACTTTGAACTCCCGTTTGTACTCCACACAGATGCCTCTAAGGAGGGACTAGGCGCTGTGTTGTATCAGCGCCAGGGTGGAAGAATGAGGGTCATCGCTTATGGCTCGAGAACTCTGTCCCCTGCTGAGAAAAATTATAACCTGCACTCAGGGAAACTGGAGTTCCTCGCCCTTAAGTGGGCGGTATGTGAGAAATTCAGGGATTACCTGTTTTATGCACCCCATTTCACAGTCTATACGGACAATAATCCCCTCACCTATGTGCTGAGCACTGCAAAGCTTAATGCGGTGGGCCACCGCTGGGTGGGTGAGCTGGCAGATTTCCGGTTCGATGTCAAGTACAGGCCGGGGAAGGTGAACATAGATGCGGACACATTCTCCCGGTTCCCACTTGACATCGACACCTATCTCACAAAGTGTACGGAAGAGCTCACGGGAGACGCTGTCCATGCTGCCTGGGAGGGTTGTGAGTCAGCAAAGACAGAGGACGTTGCATATGTTGCTGCCCTGAGCTTAACATGCCCGGAGCCACCGGTGAACGGATCACCATTTACAGTCTGTCACAGTGATCTGGTGACATCACAAAGGGGGGATCCTGTTATCAGCGAACTCATCAAACTGAAAGAAACAAAAACAGTAATAACGAATGACGACAGAAGGAGAGCCAGTGGCCCTGTGAGGAAGTTGATGCACGAGTGGGGAAAGCTCAATATCGAAAACCAACTACTGTATCGCACGGCAGGACAGCGGAGACAGCTTGTGCTTCCAACACAATACCACCCCCTAGTGCTGAAACATCTTCATGATGACCTGGGTCATATTGGGGCAGAGAGGGTCATTCACTTGGCAAGGGACCGTTTTTACTGGCCTTTTATGAAGAGGGACATTGAAGCGTATGTGACCAGGAAATGCCCCTGCATTAAGAAAAAGAAGCCGGTCAAACAGATCAGAGCCCCGATGGGATCAATCTCCACTTCTGCGCCGCTTGAACTGGTGTCTGTGGACTATATGCACCTAGAAGCCAGTATGGGGGGCTACGAGTACATCTTAGTAGTCATCGACCACTTCACCAGGTTTGCTCAGGCCTACCCCACGAAAAACAAGTCGGGAAGGACGGCGGCGGAGAAGATATTCAATGACTTCATCCCCAGGTTTGGATTTCCAAGGCGGCTACACCATGACCAGGGCAGAGAATTTGAAAATGACCTGTTCATGGCCCTACGACGCCTGGCTGGGGTTGCTCACTCGAGGACGACACCATATCATCCACAGGGCAACCCAGCCGAGCGATTTAACAGGACGTTGCTCCAAATGCTAAGGACGCTGGAGGAGAGGGCGAAGAGCAACTGGAAGGAGCACCTACCCCAGATAGTGCATGCCTACAACTGTACCAGGCATGAGGCCACAGGCTTTTCACCCCACTACCTCATGTTTGGTCGGCACCCCCACCTCCCAGTAGACCTAATTTTTGGCCTGTTAACCAGAGATCAATCTGAAACACCTCAGAGTTATGCCAAAAAGTGGGCATCACGGATGAAGGAGGCTTACCGTATTGCAGCTGAGAACAGCCAGCACTCCAGTGCAAGGGGTAAGAAGTATTATGATCGTCACATACAGAACACAGTCACTCTCCAGTCTGGTGACAGGGTCCTAGTCCGTAATATGAGTGAGAGGGGAGGACCTGGAAAATTGAGACCCTACTGGGAGCAAACTGTGTATGTCGTCAAGGAACAAGTGGGTGACAGTCCCATTTACAAAGTATGCTCTGAGGCAGGTGGTGCTAAAACCCGCATACTTCACAGAAACCTTCTACACCTTGTAAATAATCTACCTGTGGACTTACCTGACCTGCAGAGGGGGCCATTGCCATCCAGAGGGGCTCGAAGGAAAAGGAGTGACCCTGCTGTGGGACATGATGGGATGGAGACGCCCGAAAGCAGCAACTCTGAAAACTCAGACAGTGAAGCACCCAGAGTGCAGTACTGGCTCAGAGTATCACCACAGGCTCAACGCCAAACAAAGAATCTGAGACCAATGCATCAGTCCCAGAGAAATATTGAAGGAGCCCAGAATGTCCCTGGAAAACAAATATACATGCCACGGTCAGGAGGTCATATGGCAGAGCAACCCAGAGGCACTTCTCCTGAAAGAGAAGTTGAACAAGAACAAGGTGAAAACCAAATTGCAGACTGCTCTGTTGCTGATCCAGAACACCTTGATGCGGAGGAGTGTCCAGAGACAATGACTGAGGGTGATGAGGCTCGACCGCTGACTCCTCAGGAAGCCACAGTGAGGAGATCCGCCAGGGGCAGGAAACCCCCTCGGGTTCTCACATACGAGTCCCTGGGCCAGCCATCTTACCGAGCACACGGGTCACTTAACCCCGCTGGACTTTGTACAGTACAGGCCCTGCCAGTCTGGGGAATGCCACCCCTCACTGTGCCACACTACATCCCATACCAACCATTCCCCTGCACTGTTGTACCATACACAAACCCATATTGATGCACACACTGACGAAATACCTTCGCTCTGAAATATGAAGATCAAGAACTGTTTCTAGGTGAGCGAGTTAAAGTGTTAAGAAGTGTGAACTTTTTGTGTATTTTCTTGAAATGTCTGGAGCCATCTTTTTTTTTGTTTGGGAGCATGTGATCCACACAGAAATGTGGTCACAATTGTGAGTTAAGTGTCGTGATATATGGAGATTATTTTGCATGTTTTATTTTGCTGGTTTATTGGTGTAATTTAAAGCCACAATGTCATGTAAGTTCCCTGTTGCCAGGAGAGTGTATAACACTTTGGACAGTAGGGGGCAGCAGCGTGCTTTGGGAACTGAGTCGGGTGCATAGCTGCCGTAAGTTTTCCATTCTGGCAAGACTGACCAGGCGAACGGCAGCGTGTCTCCTGTGCTCACTTTCTCTCCTGTTTTACAGGTCAGTAACGTGGTCAAAAACATAAAGAAATACACAGCTGGACACTGTGATACTTAAACTTTCATGACATAAGACGGGTCTGTGATATGTGATGTATTATACTGTCGCTATGTGAGCTACTTTAGCTCTGTAAGATGTTATAGCTAGGCTATATGCCTGGGTAACGCTAGCAAGCTGTTGCAACTGCGTATAATACTCCATATAATAATAAGAAGCACCAACCCAGTTAGGTTTACAGTTCCTGATAAACTTGTAGCTTTGTGTTCATGACAAATGTTTTGTATAACGCGTGTGTAAAGTGTTCTGAGCTCGCCTGAAGTCATGTGTAAACTTGCTGTTTCAGTGTTAGAATCTAACTGGTCTGAAAAGGACATATGAAGCGAGAGCGCTAATAAGAGTACGGCCAACAAAAATGCTGGCAAGGAAAGTAGTGCAGTAATGTTGAAAGTAGAGTTTCCTTTCTATGATGAGACACTACCATGATGATGTGAATTATTTTGTTTATCTCATTTATGGGAAAAGAGGTGTAGTTGTCATTTGTTTCATTCATTTAAACCCTTTGTTGTTTTATGCCAGTAGTGTGGACTAATATTGAAATGTACTGGTGGAAAACAAGCCATGTGAGGGAATGAGCAGTTATTGTGAAATTGAGTTAACGAAAGAGTGGAGCAGATATGCTTGTGTTGTATGAATAAATTCTGGCAAGACTGACCAGGCGAACGGCAGCGTGTCTCCTGTGCTCACTTTCTCTCCTGTTTTACAGGATCGTAATCTGGCTACGCGCCCATCATAGTGGGGCCTGTAACACCAGCACCATTCAGGCATCGTTACGATGGAGTAAATGTGACTAAAAGTCTCAGCTTGATAAATTACAATTTTTTAAATTTGCAATAAATATGCAACTTCATAACTCATTTTCATGTAATGGATTACGAGACTTCCAAAAAAACAAAGTGTATTAATATTGCATTGTTAATATATCTACTGACAAACTGATTTGTTTCTGTGTGGGATATTGACTTTAGGGTTAATTTGCAAGCTGCAACTGCATCACTGCTGCCACCACGTGGATAATTTAATAGCAGGCAAACACAGAACATGCTAGTTCTAACCAGTCATACTGTGTGGATTCTGGGAAACTCTGTGATGGAGTAAAGTTTAGGATGTGTCAATTTTGCTCGAAATTGATCTTTTGTGGAACTGTTGAACCTGGTAATGGTGTCCCTCAGCACAGATCTTTTCTAAGTTTGAAACGAGAGTGTAGACTGTAAAATTTACATTCAGAAATTGCCTCACATTTTTATATGGTTTCATTTATTAATGTACTTCACACACATTACAAAAATTCATTATGCTGTCTTGGCAACTATACGGAAACCAGTTCTTAAAAACAGTTCAGTCAAAGAAGAAACACTTTAAAACCAAACGAGAAATTACATATAACACACGTGTTTTAAAACAAACTCGTTATTATCCTTCTTCACTTGGTGGTGAAGTATTTTGAATAGGTCTTGTTGTACATCACTTGATTATCTACTCTTATGACAGTTCTCAGGTTTTGCCAAAACCAGGGCTCTGCGGCTGCTGTTCGCGGCCACTCTACAACACTGCTCTCGCACAGTCGCTTCCTCAAGCGCAGAAAGTGAGAATGCTGCAGGACAGGCTCCAGCATTAGCAGTACTATCACATCCACATTTTCATCCAGCAGTCTTTGGTGGGCCAGATACATTGCTAGCTTGAAAGCACCGGTCTTAACGTAGCCCTTTGTTAAGACAAACAGAGTCTTGCGACTGTACTGGATGCTCTGGGTGAGGTTGTCCACCAGTGGGACTCCTGGGGGCCAGTCCCTCTCTTCCAGACACAGTGGATGATACTTGTCTCCCTCTTCCTCCAGTTGCACCCGCAGATTGCTCATCACCCACTCAGAGACCTGTGGGTCTTTTGTATCATATGTCACAAAGACATCGTAAATAGTATCTGGCGAGTTCAAGGATCTGTACCCTTTCAGCTTAGCTTTCATATTGACAATAGTCAATTTGTTGTTACTCAGGCTTAGAGTCATGAGGCTTTTTAGACTCTTTAAAAAACAATTGTCTGCATGGAAAATGTGATTATGACTCAGGTCAAGGAAAGTCAAAGTTTGTGTGATGTTTGAGTTAATAGTTGTTAAAGTAGACAGAGAATTGTAACTTAGGTCCAAAATTTGAAGTTGATGGAAAGGCAGTTTGTCCCAATTAACATCACTGAGTGAGTTATGACTTATGCGCAGTGTGGTGAGGTTATGTGGCAAATATTCATAAACATCATCTGGAATCTTTGCAATGCCATTAAAGGATATATCTAAAATTGTCAAATTAGAGAGATTAGTGAAAAGTTTCTTGTATGTGCTATCCCTGTCTTTCCAAAGTTTCCCTAGATGATTTTGTGCAAATATAAGTTCTGCTAATGATTTGCTATACATCTCTTTTGTTGTCAGTGTGGAAATCTCATTATGACTCATATTAAGGACTCTTAGCACAGGTAGATTTTGTGTAAAATTTAAATTAAGCGTTACCCCAAATGCTTCAAAGTAGTGTGGATTGTAACTGAGGTCTAGTACTTGTAATTTCTTTAGTTCTTTGAAGGCGTTGTTATAGGCCAGATCAACCCTATTGAAGGATAAGTCCAGATATGTCAGATTAGGCAACATCTTGAACTCTGTGCCATTAAGTGCCTGTGAAAATCCATTTCTGGAGAGGTTGAGACATGAAATATTTCCATATCCCACAAACTGCTTTGGAGAAATGAAGAACAGATTATTTGAGCTGAGGATGAGCACTCGTCCAGAATTGGCGCATTCTTGCTTTGTATTCCTGTGTAGTACTTCATAAATTGAGTCTTTTGGAGTGAGTTTTACGAATGGTGACATAGAAACTTCTGAATTCTCATTATTTCTGTCTCTTAGAGTTGGTAGACTTTCTACTGTAGTGGGATATAACCTGTTTTCTCCGAGATATATCATTCTTAAGTGGGAAAGCTTGCTGAACACGGTAGGGTCAGAGTGAATAATGAAGTTAGTGCTTAAGTACAAATGAGACAGATTTTTCAGATTGTACAGAGGTGTGAGTGTGTCTGGTCCAATACTTTGGAATACCAAAGCATTCAAATGCAAACTTTTCAGTGACCTGAGCTGTGAAAAGTCTTTTGAAAGTGTTAATTTTTCTAGGTACATACCAACAGCATAATTGAAAGACAGGTCAAGTTTTTCTAGCCTGTGAAGATAACTGAAAGCTTTAACCGATGTGTCCTCACCAGTTACGGCTTTTTGTAAAAAGTTAAATTCCAGAAACAATTGTGTAAGATTCGTTAGCGTTTGAAACCAAGAGGGATCAAGGTAATTTAGTGAGTTTCCTCCCAGGTTCAGTGTCTCCAGCTGTGTCAGTCTTTGAAATGCATCAGGATGTATGTCAATAGAACCGTTAGGGCAAGGAACACAAGGGTACGGAGCATTGTGACATCTTGGACAGTTGCCTTGTATATCAAGGAATTTGACATTTTCTAACCCTTGAAAATCATCTTTATATATGTTCTCTATTTTGTTGGTATCCAGACGTAAGATTGTAATTGACTGGGGTAGTCCTTTAGGAACATGGGTTAAGTTGTTATAAGACAAGTCCAGGTATTTCAGTTTTTTCAGTAGTGCAAAAGTGTTTTCGCTGATAGCGACAGACTTCCCACAAGGGTTGCGGAAGTAGCAGTTTTTAGATAACAACAGCATTTTCATGTTTTGCAAGCCAATAAAGCTATTGTTCAGTTTATCCATATTAACTTTGTTAATGTTTAGCTCAAGTCTTTCCACACTGTGGGGGAGATTGCGTGGAATTTCAGTCAGACAGTTGCCGCTCAATCGTAGTTGCTTCAGTTTTGTCAGATTTTTCAAAGCATTTTCAGCGATCTTCAGTGCTCGGCATCCATAATCAGTCTTGGTGTTGTTTGCCCAGTTGAGATTCAGATGTGCCAGATTCAGCAGATTAGAGAGTGAATCAGCTTTAATACTCTTAATGACATTTTCTGACAAGTCTAGATCAGTGGCATTAGTAGGGGAGACCGGGGATAGTTGTAACGTGGGTCAGTTGTAACACTTCCAATTTCTCCAATCAGGGCTAAGTTTCAAATGATGTGACTCATCCTGTGCATGCCCAATTCAGTTCTGCTATCACATGTGAAAAATCAGCACATTTTGTCAAACACAGACAATTTAACATGAAAAAAAGTAATTTGTATGCCAAAAAGTAAGTTTTTCTACTTTATTTCAATTTGTAATAGCATTATCTGCTTTGCAGTTAAACTCATCAAACTTAAATTGTGTTATTTGTATGTCTATGGGGATATATTCTGTGTAGGTCTTTAGTGCTAATGTTTTAGCCGTTGGCTGGAATGTTAGCTAGTGCATGGCTATAGGAGTCTGGGTCAGTTGTAACAGCAACAGTCTGGATTAGTTGCAACAATAATGTATGTTACAACTTACCACACTATTACTTTAACTTATATTTAAGAAGTTGGGGCAACGACATCAGCAGAGAGAGGTTCACTGGTCGCATTTGTATATGCGGTTAATGCCATTGGCAACACAATTCCTCCACTGTTTGTGTTCCCACACACACATTATGCAGACCACTGTGTCAGAGATGGACCAGTAGGAAGCACTGGTAGTGGAAATAAATCAGGATGGGTGCAAGAAACAGATTTCCTCATCTTTCTGAAGCACTTTGCAAACCACACCAAGGTAAGCCATGATAAAAAGTAATGGAATTGCGATGCTGGTGAACAACTACATTTTTTCAGCTTCATTGTTATGTTCAAAATTGGTGCAAGAGTTGTAGGTTATAATGCCCACTGAGCCAATGAGGCCAAACTCAAGGAAGACCAACCAAAATTAATGAAATATTCAGTTGCAGAAAATTCCATAATTTGTCTTTTTGGGGGGTTGGAATATGTTCAAAAGCTAGATTTCTGCATTCTGTCACACACACACACAGCTACATTAATGGCTCTAAGTGCATTCATGTGTTGAATAAACAAAGATTACATGTTAATGTTTTGTTAGTACCCTTATTTCATTGTGTTACATTTTACCCCAGGATATGTTACAACTAACCCAGACTATGGGGTTAATTGTAACATTTCACTCTTTGTGTTTGAGGCCATACCATGCAATGGGTAATTGTGCTGCAGAGAAAATAGCTGCACTATTTAATAGCAGAGACATGTAAATACTTTGCATTACATTTTGAATCCACTACCTTAAAAGAGCTCCAATTTACAGACAGAAATATCAAAAATGTTACAACTATCCCCGGTCTCCCCGAAGAACTGCATCTTTTTCATTTCCCTCCTTCAAAAATGCCAGTTTATTTGTCAGCCAAGATGAACACTGGAATGCCAGTAAACACAGCAACAGTGCATAGTGCCAGTCAGTTCTTCAGATTATGTGACGTAATATGGAGTTTAAAAATGACATATTTCTTAGACATTAATATGACATAAGTAATATATCGCCTCACACACTGATTTATTTTTGAGTGGGACACTGAATTTAGGGCTAATTTGCAAAATGCACTGTATTAAAACTGTGTCACTTGCACCACCTTACGGACAATCTCAAAAATTTCCAAATGTGAAATAACAGATGAAAGCATGCAAGTTATATTACACATACTGTGTCGAAATGGATTTTTAATAATGGACTGCAATTTAGGATCTGTCACTTTTGTACTAAATTTCTCTTTTGTTAACTGTTAAACCTGGTACTGGTGTCACTCAGCACAGATGTTTTCTAACATAGAAACCAGAGACTAGAGTATAAAATCTACATCTGCAAAATGCCACACATTTTATTTTATTTTATTTTTTTTATTAATGCACTGCAGACAGATTACACAAGATTTATTATGCTTTCTCAGCAAATATAAGAAAATTAGTTTTTTATTGTTTTCTTATTAGATTCAGACAAAGAAGAAATCGTTTAAAAGAACCAAATAAGCATTGCTCTAAAGAACAGTGATTTTAAAGCAGGACCATGTTATTGTCTGCAGACTAGAATTACAAATCAGTCCCAGGCAGATAAGTGATGATTATCCTTCTTCACTTAGTGGTGAAGCATTCTGAATAAGTCAATAACTCAACAACTATAAGAAAATTAGTTCTTAAAAACAGTTCAGTCAAAGAAGAAACACTTTAAAAAGACCAAACAAGAAATGATATATAAAAGCACTGGTTATTTAACAAGCTCATGTTATTATCCTTCTTCATTTGGTGGTGAAGTATTTTGAATAGGTCTTGTTGTACATCACTTGATTATCTACTCTTATGACAGTTCTCAGGTTTTGCCAAAACCAGGGCTCTGCGGCTGCTGTTCGCGGCCACTCTACAACACTGCTCTCGCACAGTCGCTTCCTCAAGCGCAGAAAGTGAGAATGCTGCAGGACAGGCTCCAGCATTAGCAGTACTATCACATCCACATTTTCATCCAGCAGTCTTTGGTGGGCCAGATACATTGCTAGCTTGAAAGCACCGGTCTTAACGTAGCCCTTTGTTAAGACAAACAGAGTCTTGCGACTGTACTGGATGCTCTGGGTGAGGTTGTCCACCAGTGGGACTCCTGGGGGCCAGTCCCTCTCTTCCAGACACAGTGGATGTATCTTGTCTCCCTCTTCCTCCAGTTGCACCCGCAGATTGCTCATCACCCACTCAGAGACCTGTGGGTCTTTTGTATCATATGTCACAAAGACATCGTAAATAGTATCTGGCGAGTTCAAGGATCTGTACCCTTTCGGCTTAGCTTTCATATAGTGTAGGACATAGGAAGCATCCCAGTAAAATAAGTGAGCAACTGTTGAAACAATCATGAAAAGAATAATGATAGAAGTTGTTAGAGCGTAGATCTTCTTTGCCTGTTCCGCATTTACACACTGACTAATGTTAAAACTTATCAGTATTTTGTTCCTCTGGTTCACTGGTGTGTTACATGTCACCTGAGTGGTGAGTCTTGGGATCTTTACATCACTCTGTTCAATCCATAAAATAAAGTCTATGGAATCACAAGTACACTCAAATGGATTTCCTTGTAGGAACAGAGTCAGGTTTGCAGGTCCTGATTTGAAGGTAGTTTCATTGACAATAGTCAATTTGTTGTTACTCAGGCTTAGAGTCGTGAGGCTTTTTAGACTCTTTAAAAAACAATTGTCTGCATGGAAAATGTGATTATGACTCAGGTCAAGGAAAGTCAAAGTTTGTGTGATGTTTGAGTTAATAGTTGTTAAAGTAGACAGAGAATTGTAACTTAGGTCCAAAATTTGAAGTTGATGGAAAGGCAGTTTGTCCCAATTAACATCACTGAGTGAGTTATGACTTATGCGCAGTGTGGTGAGGTTATGTGGCAAATATTCATAAACATCATCTGGAATCTTTGCAATGCCATTAAAGGATATATCTAAAATTGTCAAATTAGAGAGATTAGTGAAAAGTTTCTTGTATGTGCTATCCCTGTCTTTCCAAAGTTTCCCTAGATGATTTTGTGCAAATATAAGTTCTGCTAATGATTTGCTATACATCTCTTTTGTTGTCAGTGTGGAAATCTCATTATGACTCATATTAAGGACTCTTAGCACAGGTAGATTTTGTGTAAAATTTAAATTAAGCGTTACCCCAAATGCTTTAAAGTAGTGTGGATTGTAACTGAGGTCTAGTACTTGTAATTTCTTTAGTTCTTTGAAGGCGTTGTTATAGGCCATATCGACCTTATTGAAAGATAAGTCCAGATATGTCAGATTAGGCAACATCTTGAACTCTGTGCCATTAAGTGCCTGTGAAAATCCATTTCTGGAGAGGTTGAGACATGAAATATTTCCATATCCCTCAAATAGCTTTGGAGAAATGAAGAACAGATTATTTGAGCTGAGGATGAGCACTCGTCCAGAGTCAAAGCACTCTTGCTTTATTAGCCTGTCCGATATCTCGTAGCTAAAGTCTTTTGGAGTAGCTGTTATGGAAAATGAAATAGAAAGGTCTGAATTCTGGTTGTATCTGTCTGTTAGAGTTGGTGGACTTTCTATTGTTGTGGGATATAACCTGTTTTCTGAGAGATATATCATTTTTACGTGGGAGAAATGGCTGAATAAAGTAGAGTTGCTGTAAATAATGAAGTTAGTACCTAAATTCAAAGCAGATAGATTTTTTAGATTGTACAGAGGTGTGAGTGTGTCTGGTCCAATACTCTGGAATACCAAAGCCTCCAAATGCAAAGTTTTCAGTGACCTGAGGTTTGAAAAGTTTTGTGAAAGAGTTATTTTTTCTGGGTACAATCCGAGAGCATAATTGAACGACAGGTCAAGCTTTTCTAGCCTGTGAAGATAACTAAATGCCTCAAAAGATGGTTCCTCACCAGTTATAGATTTTAGTAAAAAATTAAATGCCAGATATAATACTTTAAGATTCTTTAGACTTTGAAACCAAGAGGGCTTAAGGTAATTTAGTGAGTTTCCTCCCAGGTCCAGTATCTCCAGCTGTGTCAGTCTTTGAAATGCATCAGGATGTATGTGAATAGAACCGTTAGGGCAAGGAACACAAGGGTACCGAGCATTGTGACATCTTGGACAGTTGCCTTTTATATCAAGGACTTTTAAAATTAGCAACCCCTGGAAATCATCTTTAGATATGTTCTCTATTTTGTTGGAATCCAGACCTAAAATTGTAATTGACTGGGGTAGTCCTTTAGGAACGTGTGTTAAGTTGTTGTAAGACAAGTTCAGAGCATTCAGTTTGTTCAGTATTTGAAAGGGTTTTTCCATAATAGCAACAGACTTCCCACAGGGATTCCAGAAGTAGCAGTTTTTAGATAGAAACAGGTTTGTTATGTTTTTTAAACCAATAAAACTGTTGTCATGTAATTTATCCATGCTAATCTTGTTAATTTCTAGCTCAAGTGTTTCCACACTGTGGGGGAGATTGCGTGGAATTTCAGTCAGACAGTTGCCGCTCAGTTCCAGTTGCTTGATTTTTGTGAGATTTTTGAAAGCATTTGCAGGAATGTTCAACAGTCTGCATCCATAACCGTCCTTGGATTTGTTTGCCCAGTTGAGATTGAGCTGAGTCAGATTTGTCAGTTTAGAAAATGATTCATCTTTAATACTCTTAATAAAATTTTCTGATAAGTCGAGATGTGTCGCATTACTGGTTATCCCTTCTGGTACTTCCTCTAGATGGCGGCCTTTACAGTCAAATTTGACTGTATTTGATGTTTTGTTGGATATAACATCACAAGGGAACTGCCGTGTCATCCAGGTAGGTGTAAATGCAGCCGGCAGGATCTCATGATGGTAACACAGATAGAACAACAGCATCCAGCATTTGGTAATCTGTGGAAAAATGATGGAATCAGTTGAATGAAATAACCTTAAGCTTATAAAAGGGCTTCTACAAAATTATAACACTTTTTCATGATTATTGTGGTAAAAAAAATAGATAAAAGAACACTATTTGTACTATATATAATGTTATATATTATATTACTATAACACTTTTATCATGTCAATTAGGGGTTCACAAAATACAGTGATATTGGTCTGCAGATTAGGTTTGCTTTTAGAATCGGCTTAAAGCTTATATTTTAGATGTGACTAAAAGTCTCAGATTGATAAATTAAAATTTTTTAAATTTGCAATAAATATGCAACTTCATAACTCATTTTCATGTAATGGATTACGAGACTTCCCAAAAAGCAAAGTGTATTAATATTACATTGTTAATATATCTACTGACAGTTGTTAAAGGTTGACCCAAATTCATTCCCTCATCCCTACCAGGCTCGGACATCTGTGGGCCTTCCTGTGATGCAGTGAGCACTTCTCCTCGACTTCACTCTATTCACTCCTTATGTGACATATTAATGGATAAAAATCGATGTAATTTTTTCTGTGCATTACTGGTTTCCAAACTTTTTGTGAAACTTTTTTGTCTACTGACTTAAACTGTATATACCTAAACCGAATAGAGCCCTTATTAATGTTATCACAGTTATTTATTACACCACTGCTTTTCCTGTTTTGACATGTTAAAATATCAGCTAGGGAAAAGACAATGAGATTGTAAGGCAATCTTGAAAAAATTGTAAACCTGTCCTATTTGCAGCAGGTGGCAGTAGGTTGGAAGTCTAGTGAGAAAAAAAAAATCTTGTTCTTTCTTTTACTTATCAAAACAGCAAGTAAGGGGTATGAAATGTAAAACGATACATGTAAAATGTACAATTACCAGCCTAGAAATAATTTTAAAAATAGGAGATATCAAAAATCTTTCAGGTTGTTGTTAAAGTACTTTTCATGGGAGCACGTCACATACTTAGTGATAAGTGACATACAGTATCCCATAAATTTTCTAAATACATTTGTCCCATGTCTTCATTATACCGATCGTGGCTCAAGAGTTGGGAGTTCGCCTTGTAATCGGAAGGTTGCTGGTTCGAGCCCCGGCTTGGACAGTCTCGGTCGTTGTGTCCTTGGGCAAGACACTTCACCCGTTGCCTACTGGTGGTGGTCAGAGGGCCCGGTGGCGCCAGTGTCCGGCAGCCTCGCCTCTGTCAGTGCGCCCCAGGGTGGCTGTGGCTACATTGTAGCTTGCCATCACCAGTGTGTGAATGTGTGTGTGAATGGGTGGATGACAGGTTGTGTAAAGCGCTTTGGGGTCCTTAGGGACTAGAAAAGCGCTATACAAATACAGGCCATTTACCATTTACCTGTGCAATTTATTGAATTGAAATACCTAAAAAAAGGGGCATCACTTTAAAATAATGTAACATTATTAAGCATTATTAAGGTATTACTAAGGTTTTACCAAGTGGTTAATTCATCATTTATATAGCATCAGTTCTCCTGTTATGCCATTTATAAATACAGGTATATTATCACTACTTTGATTATGATTACTATTAGCAGCTATGTAGTAGCAATTATAGCTGTACATGATTTCACCATGTCCAGCAGTGATAGCTGTACATGGCGTAACAGTAACAGATGGATAAACATATCTGCATCGGCATACTAAGGAAGAGCAGTGATGTATAAATGATGAATTAAGCACTTGCTAATACTTTACTAACACCGTAATAATGCTTAATAGTGTGACATTATTATAAAGTGCTACCGAAAAGAAAGTCTTGACTGCTAAATGTATCTTTGACAGTTTAAGATAAAGTGTGGCTTCATAGCTTGTGTTCTCAAGATCGCCAAGTGCTGATTTCTAAAACAAGTTAAATAAAATGCCGATAATGATGCCATGATGTTTTTCTACACATTGGCTGGCAAGTTTTATTATACCTTTTAATTGAATATGTCAACACATTTCCAAACAAGCAAAACAGATTTAAAAGCAAAACACAATAAAATGATCAGTCTGGGTTTTTGGAGTCAGATATATCTATACAAAGTTTTGGCACAAAATCATAAAATGACAAAATCATCAAAGATAACATCAGAATGCAGAAAATCAGATTATTCTGATAAGTAAGTTAAAAGTAACTATACACACACTCAGTAACTTACCATTGCGCCTGTACTGTATTAATCCCTGAATGACAATCTTGAATTCAGATTTTCTCCTCTACCATTTAAAAATAAGTGGTAGTGGTTAAAAGACAAAAAACAAAAAAACAAAACCCAAAACCAAAAAACCCCCCCAACAAGTTGCTAAAAATCTATAAGGTGCATGTCTTGTATATCATCAAGTCGAATTAGCCGTTTAAACATCTCTGCACGCTCACATACACCCATCAAAATAAGGAAGGGGACTGTTGTACACAGCAGAATGAGCTGTGGGGGGGAGCAGCGTGTGAATTGAACAAATATATCTGTTTCATTTCCTTCTTTCATGGTATGTTGCATTTCATTGCCAACTGAGTCTGAGAATCCCCCACTGGCATCGCAAAGAGTGGCAATGAATTTCCCAAATAATTTGAATACAGAGTTTAAAATTAGCACATCATTAATTATTAATATTTCATTAATAATAAAACTGCTCCCATTACAACAGTTCAGTATTCACATATAATAATTCATATACAGGAGTACATTTAAAGCAATCTAGAGAGAAGAAACTGCATTTTTCCAGCATATTGTTCTCTTTACAGTGTCTCTTTGAAGAGATTGTTGTATTGTTTGTGACCTTCGGTTGCTAATACACTCCTCAGGCTGAACCAAAAGTATGGCTGGGCTTGAGGATTTGTTGGCCACTCTAGCACAGACCTCTTATACAGCCTCTTTCGTAATCTCAAGTACTTTGAATTGCAGGGCACTTTCTCTAAGAATATAAGCACTATAACATCATTTTTTTCATCCATTAGCCTTTGGTGAGCCATGTAGAACGCCGTCTTGAAGTTTCCCCCTTTGATGTATTTTTTGGTGAGAATAAACACAGTCCTCTTGCTCCTGTGGATGCTTTGAGAGAGGTTGTCAATCAGGGGGCATCCGGGCATCCAATCCCGGTCCTCAAGACAAAGCGTCAGTCGGCGGTCTCCACACTCCTCAAGATGAGCGCACATTTCCTTCGTCACCCACTCTGATACTGCTGGATCCTCCTTATCATAGATCACAAAGGCATCGTAAACAGCGCTCTGGGAATACAGGCGGCGGTAGCCTTTGAGCTTGGCCCTGCAGAAATGGTAGATGTACCAGACATCCCACATGAAGAGATGGCTGGAGATGGACAGCGTGACCAAGATGAGGACGAGGGAAGTCATTAGGGTGGAGAGGATGATTGACAGGTAGTGGTGCTGGCAGGCCAAAAGGTCCACTGAGATGACTGGACGACCTCTTTGTGCCCCTGGGGCAACGCAGGTAACATCCGTGCCCAATCTAGGTATGGTTACTGTAGTCCTGTTGAGCCATGTGACAAACCAGGTGGCATTGCAAGTGCACAAGAATCTGTTTTGGTGCAGAAGTAACATGTCCATATGATTAAGAACATCATCTGGAAGGCTGGATTTTTCAATGTACTGGATGTGATTAGAACTCAGGTCTAGATATTTCAAGTGGTAGGCACCCTTGAGGAAATCTGGTGTAAGCTTTAGGATTTGGTTTTTGTGTAAAATTAGTTTCTCAAGAGATGTGGTGCAGTTTGATAACACATCTGGAACAGTAGTCAAGCTGTTTCCACTGAGATCCAAGACTCGCAATGAGTGTAGAAGTTGCAGTTTCTTCCAGTTAAAGGATTTTAGTTTGTTATTTTTGATATACAGCTCAGATAGCTTCTCTGGTAGACCACTGAATACGTCCGATGGGATAAAAGGGAGGTTGTTATGAGAGATGTCAAGGACAGTCAGATTAACTAAATTCTTAAAATAGTTGACATATCTGGTGTTCCCATCTCGCCACAGTACATCTAACCGGTTATCTCTGAACTCTAACCTTTCTAGGGATTGACTCTCCAGCTCTGTGTTAGTGGAAGTAGAGATCTTGTTGTGATTCATCAGGAGTACCTTGAGGTTTTTTAAATGCCTAGTGAAATTAAGCATGTGAGTCAGACCTTCTGATTCAAAATAGTGGTTGTTGTTACTTATATCCAAGATGACCAGATTTTTCAGCTCTTGGAACGCGGTAGAGTATAGCAGGTCCAAACGGTTCCATGAGAAGTCCAGATATTGTAAATTAGCCAGGTAAGTAAATTCAGAACCATTCAGACTTTGACTCATTGCATTTCCAGACAGATTGAGGCATCTTAGCTCTGTAAGGTTTAAAAATCGTGAATGCAGGAAGAATATATTGTTTCTGCTGACGTCCAGGGTTTTGCCAAACTGACTGCATTCTTTTTTGACGAAGGATGTAATAACTCCAAGTTCCTTGTCCTTGTATTTGCAGCTTCGTGCATACTCATCATATCTGAAATAATGAATCTCTCTCACGTCTTTGTTTTGGTACTCAGCAGCGGAAGACATCGGAGACCAGTCCGAGGTTTCAACTCCGGACAAACCAAGTTCAATTTGGCCATCAGAGGGAGACGATATTTTGTTGTCAGACAGGCTGATTATTTTAAAGCTTTTCAATTCCATCAGAATACTAAGCTTTGTCATTTTAATGAAGTTTGTACCCAAATCTACAACCTCCAGGTTCGGTAGAGGTTTTAAATGAGCGATACTCTCTGTAGTTAACTGCTGAAACACATAACCTTTCATTCTGAAAATTTTGAGAGACTTCAGAGAGGAGAAACTGCAACTCAGTCTTAGCGTTTGAGGGTACTTCTGAAGCTCGTAGTTGAATGAAAGGTCAAGTTCTTCTAGTTTACCCAGGAATTTGGGGAAAGCAGTGATTTCTAGCTCCCTTGCTAAAAAGTTTGATGAGAGGTCCAGCACTCTGAGCTCAGTTGTGGTGTCAAACCATTCAGAAGGCACACTTGTAAGGGAGTTGCTATGCAGCCGTAATGTTTTTAGTTTGGTCAGCATTTTAAAAGCTGTCTTGCTGATTTTCAATGGTGCGTTATTTGGACATGGGCTACATGGAAAAGGAGCGTTGTAACACCGGGGGCAGTTTCCGCTAATGTCTAGAATCTCAAGATTAGTTAAATTTTTAAAGTCTTCATCAGTGACTTCTTGAATGTTATTGTTATAGAGATACAGCTCCTTCAGAGTAGTGGGTAGCTGATGTGGAATGAAAGACAAGTTATTTGATTTAAGAGATAGCAATTTTAAATTGTTAAACTGTAAAAATGCATCGTCTTCTATATCATAGGAATCATTGCAGGGGTTACGAAAATAGCAGTTTTGACCAAGGTAAAGCACCTCAACATATCTAAGCTCAGAGAGGTTTGCTTTAGAAAGATAATAAATATGATTCACTTCCAAGCTCAGAAGGATCAGATTTGAAGGCAGGCCTTTAGGTATACTGTAGAGCTGATTGCCATCTAGATACAGCGCTCGCAGATTGCTCAGTCTGCTGAAAGTATTTTCCTCAATTGTCACACTCTTCAGGCACATCTTGTCCTTGGGTCCGATTTTGATGGGCACACAGTTGCACCTCATGTCAATCTCAGTCAAGTTCTCCAAACCGTAAAAGGAGGTGGAGTTTAAACTCGGAATATGGTTGATGGTGAGCGTCAGGTTTGTTGTGTCTCTCGGGATTCCATGGGGGATTTTTTTGAGGCTTCTCTCAGTGCAGTCCACCTTCACTTCACTCCCATTGTTGATCTCGTTAACATCACATGGCAGAGTTTTCGGGTAATAGATGCCAGTTGCCAAAATAGAGAGACAAGACCACAGGGTGAGCAGTGCCACACACATCTGCACGGAAACATGAGAAAGGTTTGCTAGTAGAAATCTAATAATACTGTAACAGCACATTATAAATGCAAATCATAACAAGGGACGCTAAAATCAGCAACTTTAGTAATCATGGCCAGCATATTATACTTTACTTTACTGTACAATTAGGAAATAGCATTCTCTCGCATTTGATTTTCTACTTCTCAACAGTTAACAGCACTTCTAAGCCAAACTACATTTGACAGCTTATGAATTCTGATACTATAGAGTATATAAAAATCATACTCACCAGGTGGAGAAACATTGTTTATGTGAGAAAACAAAAAAAAAGAGTCCAGCTCTGACTTGTCTTGTCTGGTTCGATGGAGTACTGAAAGAAGTATAACACTAACAAACATTCCTGAGGTGGTCGATGAAAGTAACAGGTGTCTGTGTTAGCCTAGTGTGTGTAGAATTAGCCGGCATCACTTCCTACTTTCTTACAAACCACAAACATCCAAATATTTCATCTTTTACTACATCGTGAAAAGGCTTATTGGTGCATTTATGCTATTGCTACTGTAAAGAGGTGCCTTTAATAAGATACAGCAAGTTTAATACTCTGACTCTTGTTGTATGGCAGATATTCCATGGTATTATAAAACACAGCTGGATGAGTTACAAGTTATTATTCAACTGAAACCAGTGAAAGGAAGAGTTTCATTTCTCATTAAATTTTAGGGGAAAATGAAACCTGTGGTGTGGTTTGGGTTTTACCACTGTACATGGTGGTGAAGTTATTTTAACATCAAGCAGAATATTTTTTTTTTGTTATCTGTGACTATATGACTAACATTCAGTCTCACCTACCCAAATTTAAGATAAATAAATATGTTCAGTGGTTTTAGGTACAGTTCCTACCGATTTACAGTAGCTAGACTGTTTAGCTGTCTGTCTTTACAGTGAAATGGTGTGATTTACTACACCTATTCTAGCAATACTAGGTATTCCTGTTGGTCAGCATACCTCTTGTTAAATTTGGGTTTATAGAAAAATGTCTTGAGAACTACCGATGAAGTGCTTTAAACATTTGAAGCAGAGATCAACTTCAATCATTATCTGTATTTTCCTTAAGCACAACTAACATTTTAAAATTTCCATGTATCCTGGGAAATATCCGTATATTTCAAATGGTTTGGCGTAAACACTCTGAGCTGGATAAGTGGTTTAGAACATGGTTTGAGCAATGGATGGACAGATGGATTGGTTTAATGTTTTTTCAATTCATTGCTCACTAGGTTGGCAATTTAAGTTTAGATGGTTGTTTGCCATAAAACAAGTATAAACATGCATGTCATCCTAAATCGAAGTGATCAGTGAGCATCATCAGGTCAATTTTGACCAGGAGTTCACTATGTTGGCATTTAAGCACCTTTATGCTTATAGCCTCACTGAGCTGCTGGCTGTTGTCTTTTTCGTTTTACTCAGATGCATACACATAATGCACAGTGACTCGTTCTCAAGCTGTGCAAAAACATTCTTTCCAGCCCTGTACTGTAAGTGAAATAGGCCATCATCATCTTTAATGCAAAAAGCACTTTCACCACTAAAGCTTGAGCGAAAAGTAGAAAAAATTAATTATTGAACACACTTGAAACTAAATAAAGACGCTTTATTGAATGAAACTTCAGTAACAAACTTTTGTAGCCGAGAGATTGGTAATGACCAAAACTGTGAGCGAGCAGAGTGAAACAGAAACAGACAACAAAACAGTTCATACTTTTTAAAAAGTTTTAATTTCTTTAATGACATTGACAAAAATAACAGGAAAGTACTCAGTGTTTATGTGTAAAGTATTCATTAAATTAAGTGACTCAAGCAAATGAAAATATTGTACGCGTTACTTCAGCTTTATCATCTCTTGTCCTGTGCAGCGATTTGTTTAGAGCTTTATATAGTGTATGCATTTCTTCAGCTGTGTACTTTTTTTACAAGTTATAAACAAGATACTAATAAGTTTGTGTCAATCTACATGTTAAGCTGTCAATAAAACCAATAAATCCTGAAAATAATCCCCATGAAGTAATATTAGATAATATATTTGAGAAGAGAGTCATATGCTTTTTAATATAGGCCTTAATATAATCTATTTAAAACTTTAATTATTCGTATAATCATATATTTTCTTTACATAATAAAATACTGTATACACAAGGCAAGTTTTTTAAATTTTTTTCACAGCAGTTCACATTGGTTGTTAAACCCATGTCTCTTATGTATGGCTTTGAAATCAATAATCAAGACAAAATAACAGTTTTTTTGTTTAGCAGTGTGTTCAGTGAGTGAGTTAGTGTGTTTAGAATAGCAGACATGGTGGCAGAATAATGTGACAATGCATTCACACTTTGGTCACCGGGGGAGCCTCCTGAAACTGCCTCAGCAGCTTTCAGAAGACACACGTAGTTCATGATGACCTCATCCACCTTGGCTACCACCTCGTGCCGTTCACTGTCGGTGCTCAGGCCTTCTACTAGTGACATGCAGGCTTGCGTTAGGCAGCACAGAGTGTGGAAGCTGTGCGTCAGCGTGAGCAGCAGCTCTTCTGGGCTACTGTACTCCACCGCCATCTGACTGCAGGCGCTGCTCAGCACTTTGGCCTGCATGAGAAGCAGCTGGGCGAACGTTTCCATGTCAGCCTCGCTGACCTCAGGCATGGCAATTCTGGAAGGCTGGCCTACACTTGAACGCAACACACCAATCATCTCTAAGGCATCCTTCCGTGCAAGTGCGAACCCCGTGTGAAGGCTGTAGGTTTTTCCTTTCATTGAGTTAATGTGAGCAAGCCGATCTTTGAGGCTCATGTTCTTCATATATGAGGCCATTTTGCTCCATTCAGCTTTGTAGTTTCTCAAGATAGTGTTTTCCTTGCCATAGAAAGAAACTGAGCTGTCAAAGTGCAGATCATGTGAGGTTATCTCTCCACCTTCATCACCGGCATGAGTATTCGACTTTCTCCTGAGGAAGCAGTGACTGAACGGCCCACGGCACTTCCATGCACCTGTATCCAGCCTCGGTGCTGTTTGCTCGGGCATCAACAGAGAGGCTCCTCTTAGCAGCTGTTCACCAGTTGAATTACAGGCAACTGAACCTTGGGACAAGCTCGTGGGTAAGGTTTTGGCAGAAAATGTCATCTGCTCTTTTGGGGGATCTTGAAACTGTAAATTCTGACTATCATTCTTCCCTGTAAGTATGGCTTTGGTCTTTTCAAACAGTACTTCTAAGCTCCTGGAACCTGGCATTAAGGTACTCCAGCTCCTCCTGAGCATCCGAACCCTTCGCAGCTTCCGGAGGCTGCCTGTTGTTGGGTCACATGAAGATCCGCTTGAGGGAAAAGCCAGGGTGTGTGGGTCAGGCTCAGGGCTGGCCTGTGTTAGCCGTTTGGGCTCTGTGCTACTTTGTAATGATGAAGGTGACATGATTGTGGTGGTGGTACTGGTCTCATTACAGAGAGCTAAAGATGACTCTTTCCCAGCCTTCTTCAGCTGTGTGCAAGCTACACTAGGGGTAGTAGGAAAACAAAGAGAACTGTTAAGCATCTACCTTAACATTAACACAATGTTCTTCAGTCTCACTGTATTATTGGTTCCAGTGATAGAAAAGACATATAGTGCACAATTAAGAAGGAATCTCTTAATCCTGGTGTAACTGATGGAAAATGTTATAGAGACATATTATCAATCTAGTCCATATGAGAATATCATAACAGCTAGTTAGCTTAGCATTGCAAAAGACTTTGGAGACAAGGAAATTGGCTCACCAAGCTCAGTCCAAAGGCAACAAAATGTACTTATGAGCAATCATGAAAAACTTAGCTTACATTAATACTTTGTTTCTTGTTTGATGAAGCTGTACAAAGTGCAGAAAGTCAAGAGGTAACATTTAGGACAATAACTTATAGATGTATTCATACTTTCTCCTTGTCTCCGATCTTTACGGTAAGCTAAGCCAACAAAGCGATGTGAAGCAACAGATATAAGAGTAGCATCAGTTGTAATATTACTGCAAGCGGAATGCGATTAAGATTAATACCCAATATGTCGAGTGGTTCGTTTAAGAAAAAAGTGCAATGTATATTGGCAAGTAATTTCAAACACATAAAAACAACAACATATTTATCCTCTGCTTGTATGTAGCTATGCTTATTGATCTGATTGTCAAATTTCCTAAATTTTGAAACATCTTTATATGTTGCAGTCCAAAGTACAGGCAAAATAGATTATGTGTGTTGTTCTCATAGCCATAATAAATGTCTAAAAGGAAAATTAAAATCAGCAAGTGCATATAACACCAAGCAGTTCACAGATATCAGTGTTTGTATTAAAAAATACTGTAAAATCTCATATGTATTTCCATGGAAAGCCTTTAAAGGCCTATGGACTATCCAGTTTAGTTTTTAATAGATCATCCTGACTGATATCTTGGGCTGTTATGGAATATCACAATTACATCAATGTCAGCATGTGTGTTGTCCAGTGGACTGACGTGAATACTGCCGAAAAGATGCCCACAGAAATTTGGTGTCAAGACACCCAAGTTTGTTCTGACTCCATAATTTCAGCAATGACTGCAGCACATGAAGCAGACTGTCATCACAGTTGAGCGGATATGCAGAGTCAAAGAGTGTCATCACAGTAAAAGGCGAACTATTTTGTCAAATATGTTAGGGGAAGTTATTAAAAACCTGCAGTGACCCAGAAGTCCTGTATTGTCAGACACTGGTAAGACTGCTTCTTGTTACATTTATATATTGCAATCTCTTAGTGCTGTGTGTGTTATAAGCAAAATTTGATTCCCTTCTGGTTATACAGATGAGGGGTAGAAAAAGATATCATTGACACAAAAGCAAAATCTATCTATAGGCATCTGCCTTGAAAGTAAGTCAGGCAAAGTTTTGTTTGTTATTTTGGTAATTTGTGTAACCTGAGGATTTCAAACAAATTCTCAACCTTAGATTTGCCTGTTTTGATGAACTGTCTTAAAGGTTGATCTTACCAGGTTACAGATTAGAGGTTCACCCTCCTGTTTAAGTTTACCTGTGGTTTCTTTTATCTTGGGCATTCTGTGACTGCTGTCCCGTGTAATTCCAAACCCAGGCTCAGCACTGGTAGCTGCATGGATCTTCCTCAGCAGGGTGGGGTCCATGGGGTGGCTGACCTTCCCTTGCCCGTGGGCCCCATAAGCCTTCTCCTCCGCAGTGACATAACTCAGCCCCTTGAGCGAAGATTCGGACAGTACATGCATATTGTCTGTGGCACAAAGGGGAGAGTCCATAGGGGTGACACAGCTGCTGCTCCCTGTGCTACAGCCTGCATCTATTGAGGAACACTGCGAGCTTTGGAGAGAATGAATGCCTTCGCTTTGAATTGATGACATGCGCTTGCTCACGTGGTATTCATATAACCGTGAGACATCTGGCTCCGACTGTGGAAGCTTCGTTTGCTGCCGCTCATTATCCTGTGAAGCAGCGTCGCCCTGTGCAGGGACGGGCCCTTTGGATGGGGAGATGAGATGGGCATTTAACTGTTGGCTTCTTTCATCTAAGTCCTGCTTCTCTCCCTTTGCTGTCAACCTGTCTGCGTGGGAAGCCTGTGAGTCACTCACACATTCTGGAGCGAGATTCTCAGCCATTTTGTTTCCAGGCACTCTCTGGTGCCATTTTTGATGCCTGTCTTTAAAATGAGTTCGCCCCAGATCAAGTTGGTTCATGTAATAGGAATCTCTCACAGTGAAAGCGTTATATTTCCCAACAAGATGAGGGAGCTCCTCCTTCGCTGAGTCTTGAGAAGCCGTGTTTGATTTGTCAGAATCGCAGGACTCTCCCTGGATTCTGCTCTCAGTCTCTCTCTGTTTTCCTCTCTGCCTGCTCATTAGAGAGCCAATGTGCATCTTAGTGAAGTATTCACTCACGGATTTTATTTCCATTGTCTCTGGCTCCATCTCGCCGCCATTCGAGTGAAATATCTGTGAGGAGGTGACAGAGGAGGATTTGGCCTCCTCCTCCTGTTGCTCCTGGGGTTTGTACTGCATAGCTCCTGCTCCACCATCACTGGGCGCACTCACCTCGGTCTTTTCCTCACTCATGGCGTGGTATCCTTCTGCCATGGCTACATGCATTCTCAGGTGGTTCTCTGAGTGTCTCTGAGCAGTGGCCAGCTCAGAGCTCTCTGTCATCTCTGAGGAGTTGGTCTCATTGCCAGAATCAGAAGAATCCGGACTAAATGCTCTCGATATTTCTACACCTGTGTACAAAAGAAAGACAAAAACCTCATTAAGAAATTCATTTGAGGCAAATGGAATATATCACAAGCCTGCAAGAGAGTAACAAATAATTATACGGATGATAGTGTAAATTACCGTGTAAATGATAGCTAATGTTAACTCGGGAATAACACATTTAGTAATAAATATAAATCATTACACAACAACATTCCACATAAGAGTCTTTAAAATATTCAAGTGTTGATTATGCATCTAATTAAAAACTAAGTAAGAAAGTAAATTAAAAAATAAATAAATCAATTCAATCAATCACACATCAGTCAATCAATCAATCATTCAAACAATAAAGACATGAGTTAATCCCAAAACAGCACTGGAATTATAAAAATATACACATCTGCATGTATTTTTTTTGTCATGTGAAAAATGCTTTTTTACAATTCTAAAAATATTTTTTAAAAATGACAAAATTATTGATACCCCTTAAAAATTTAAATTGTTGGAATTCTGCAATATATTTATATTGTAAGCATATACGTGTTTTCAGAGTTTGATGCTTTATAGCACTTTTGAAAATGGTCAGATGAGACACGAATAACTGTGTCAGTATAGGCAATGACTACCAGACTGTTTCCAAGCAGGTTAATGTCATGCTGGAATTATTATTAATAACTTTAAGATCTATGGGACTGTAGCCAATCACCCTGAACCAGGCAGCAGGTGGAAAACCGACTCAACAGAAGGAGTAGTCTGTATGGTGGGTGAGAAACCACAGAAAACTTAACATACACACAAGCTGTCTTCCAGGTAAAATGGTATCTGGTCAAATGTAAATGATTTTCTAACTGAAAGTGGGGGATCACGGAAGAATACCCAGGAAAGCCCCATTTCTGAAAGAGAAACTTAAATACATGGAACTTGCTAAAACGCTTCTAAGTGATGCCGAGTCATACTGTTTCCGAGGGGATTTCCTTTAGACAAATGGAAGTAAATTACAGCTTTCACAAAAGAAAAGATGAGGCTTTAAAAGAAAAAAAAGCACCATCATCATTGTGAGGTATGGGAAAGGGTCCAGTGCAGACATTTGATATGAGACTGCTTTGTTACATCTACCATGACAGGTTATGTTGACACTAATTTAAAAAAGCAGATTATTGAGGCTTTTAGGAGCAAAACATTAGCTGTAGCAGTATCAGAGAGCTCTGTCTCAGTCCCAGGTCATGGCTTTTCGAAGGCATAATGGCTCAAAAACATGCATCTAAAAGTAAAACATAAAAGAGAATGAAATATTAGGTTGTTCTAAAGCGGCCTGCTGAGAGTCCTGATGGTAAGCTGATTGAACATCCACAGATAAAATAAACAACTGAAGGAAAGCACCTGTGAAACCTAAGAGAACAGGAACAGAAATCGAAACTAACTGCTGAGAAGTGTTAAGGCTGCAAAAAGTTCCTGCCAAAAAAAGAAACTGCTGACTTAAATCGATATATTTGCCAATCTCGACTGATTAAAAAAAATCGTCTTTACATTTGAGGGTACCAATAATTTTGGTGACGTCTATAGACGGCTATTTAAGATGATCTATTTTCTGTTATTTCTAATAACCAACAAAGCTTTCACGCTGTGTACTGTGCAGTTGTGAAAACAAATGGGTCCACAAAACAGGAATGAATCTCAAACTGACACAATAATGAACACAAATGTCTTTTCTCTCTCTCAAATGAATGAAGAAATACTCACAAATGGAAACATAGAACAAAATGGGCTTTATTGAAAAAAAAAAAAAGACCAACAAATCAAAATGAATGGCTGGAACATGTGTAATGTTAATGGATGAATGTTACAATAGTATAAGGAGAACCTGTGCTACTCTCTGACTGTGCTGGACTCTGTTCCTCAGATGCAGCGAGGGCTTCGAGTGCCTGTAAGGTGGATACCACTGCATCATCCAGTGGCTTCCCGGGCCCCTCTGCTCCATGGGTGGGTACTGAATCTATGAGGGACACTGGGATATCATTGCAGGCCCCGTGGGCCCTTATCCCAGCCCCCTGCTGCTCCTCCTCATCAGAGCTGTCCCTGAAACCAGGAGGAGGAGCAGCAATGGCCATGTTAAGAGAGTGCAGCAGTACGTCATTGTCCTCCTCGTCATTACCCTCCGGTGGGGGAGGGAGGGAGGTCAAGTCAATGATGTCATCGCTGGACCCTGAGAGCGAGAGCAACGTAGGCTTGTCAATGTCACTCATCACCATGTCTTCCTCACAGCTGATGTCATCCTCGTCCTCTGCGTCATCTGTTGTCTCAGCGTAGCAGATATCATGCAGCAGTGGCTCCTCGATGCACTCAGTAGGACCAAAGATTTTGGTAGAGTACTGATACCCATCCTCTATCATCCTATAGTCATCCTCGAGACGTCTGTACATGGGGCTGTGATTGTCTAAAATCTCTGGGCCTTCATCCATCAGTCTCTGGTAGCCCAGATTTTGGGGGTTTACGCTGTCCAAGGGTGGGTCTCCAAAAATGAAGGACACCTTTGCACTTCTGGAGGAGTCTTGGGGTTTGGGTCTTGGGACATTCATATATGTTTGGGAACATGAGACTCTGCAGCACTCCACTCTCTCTGCATGGTGAATTGAGTGCTGGGGTTGGTGGATCTCAGTTATGTAGACTGGCTGGCCTTCACATCTGCCACGATCGAGGTAATCGCACTCTTGGTCAGAATATTCTTGGCTGCATCTCTGGTTGTTTCTGTCCTCGCCTCCTTTGTGGGGTGTACTATATGTACACTCAATGGGTTGGTAGTTCTGCTTTGCTCTCGTGGCGTGACCTGCAAAGAGGAAGCAAGACTTGATACAAGTCTATATAAAAACACCCAATTCTGATGAGTCATCTTGCGATCAGTTTTAGGCATACTTGTTTCCATGCTGTCGGTGTTTTTGGCCACGTTGAAGATGGAGCGTCGAGAGTCCACCAGCAATCTGTAGTAGCCAGCAGTCAAACAGGCCAGATTCATTGCGTCAACAGACTCCATTAGGAGAGTGATGGGCTGTGAAAGATGCACACAATCAGACAAAGGGAACAAAATAAATGGCACTAGTTGGTGGTAAAATTAGATTATAATGACTGCAG
Organism: Copadichromis virginalis; assembly: GCF_057382275.1. Taxonomy (NCBI): domain Eukaryota; kingdom Metazoa; phylum Chordata; class Actinopteri; order Cichliformes; family Cichlidae; genus Copadichromis; species Copadichromis virginalis. Next base: position 22,908,929 of record NC_140633.1, read on the forward strand.
AGCAGGCTTGCTGTTGTTAGGGTTAAAGCAGAAAGTATTTGTGAAACAACATATTGTTCTCCTTTTAAAGAGGCAGAAATTTTGTTAACCTTTACATCCAGAACATGTAGTTCCACTCGAACCCTGTTTTCATCTTCTGTGTACATCTCAATGCGGTTGACATGACTAAAGTCTGCCAGAAGAGCCACCAAGTTGGTTTTGGTGTTAATCACATGACTGATGCCATATTTCGGCCCCACCAGCAAAGTTACTTCTGTGTGCTTCTCGCCTTGCTGTAAAGAGGAAGAAGGAGGCACCGTAACTACCACTGCCGTTATGTAAATTAGCACAATGTGGAACAGGGTGAAACCAGTGAGAGGTGACAAGAAAGTTTTACTCACGACTAGTGTTGATTTAAAGACGCGTCCTCCATAAAGCCTCAAATCACTGAGATACTTTAGATAGTGGACCTTTGCTTGCAAAGCAGTTAGCTGAATGGAGTAAAAAATAAATAGTATAAGGCACAAGCTGAAAATGCTTAAATTAGTTAGGTTAAAAAAAAGTGCAACACAGTCTGATCTACACAACAGCCCCGAATGATTTATTTCAAGTATTTAATACTCCACTAGGTGGAAGCCAAGAGTCAGATCTGGTGCAAGGAAAAGAGGAAGATGAATAGCCATACACTTGCAGAGAATAGACAAAAAGAGGAAAGCAGAAGCACAGTCTACCTTTTTACCAGGCGGCACCAGGTTTTGGTTGGTCTTGAGGATGTGAGTGAGAGCTTTTTTGATGTTTTTTTCTTTCATGCTAGACAGCACTGCGGGAGGCAGGAACAGCGCCAGACCCCACTCCTTCCTGCAGATGCGCAAAAACAAAAATGAAAAAAAAGGTCACTCATCCACTACGACAAACAGTCAATTAATCATTCTTTTCCTGTGATTGATTTACCCAGAGGCGGTGCGGGAGTTTATGGATAGGGTGCAGTCAAAATGATCATCTAACCAGAGATGTATCTTTTGATGTTGCAGCAGTGCTTGTGAGGTCATTATATCATTTTATTGTTTGAGTGGGCTTAAGTTTAAGTGTGATTTACAGCTGGTAGAAGCAAAATAGGCTTTCAATTAGATGACATGTAGTAAAACATATGTAAAACCCAATCTACTTACTCAATATACTTCAGGGAAACTTTCTGGGACTGTTTGGTATTGATGGTTAGTATATACATCTGCAGAGCAGCCAGACGGAGAGCCATGTCGTATTTCAGCTCTGACCCAAATCTCTCTAATACCACATCATTACAGCTCTGGAGAAGACACAGACAGGGAGAGGTTACACTTCAGTCACAATTGTCGTCATGCTTAAACAAGGCCCTAATATTGTCTAAAATAACATAAATAATGTTTAATTCAATCTAATTATTATGTATTATGTGTATCTCCTGATATTTACCTGAACATATAGGTACTCAAATGCTACTGCATCTCTTCTAAGCAGGTCTACAGGATCCTTTGGGACAAAAGTGATCCGAAAAAAGCACTTCATTTTGTGGGACCCTGGCCTCTGCGTCACCTAGAGGACAAGTCAAAGATAAGGAAGGTCCTATTAGTCATTAAGTGCTTATTTCCCCAAGTACATTGTTGTACTTTCAGATAAGTACATGTGAAAAAATCCATTACATGCAAAAAATAAAATACAATAGGGTACTATGTAACATTTACAGTCATTTAATTAATAGTTTAACATTTTTGAAAAAGTTAAATATGTCTTTGTCAAAGACTTTGGTCAAAAACATTCTGATAGCTATACGTAAAATATTTAAGTGGAGCCAGGAGATGTTTAGCTTAGTTTGGTGTAAAGACTATGAAGTTGACCAAATGAACACATTTTGTTAAATCAATACAAATATAAGTGTTGCAATTTCTTTTCTAGGATTGTTTTATCATCTTTATTTTTAACTTATAAAAGAGATACACTTTGGACTGCGTACTGACGCTCTGTTTAATGGCACCCGTCTCACCTGAGTTAGCATCTCCTGCTCATGCAGGAGCATGAGTTTGCTGGCAGATCCCTCAGCTCTCTGCTCGAGCATCAGAGAGAAGTGCTCGATGCTCTTAATAGATAGCTTTTCTTGCAGGGTCAAAATGACGTCCTGTCATATAAACAATGTCATGGTTAATACAACAAGCAAACTGTGCAGATGCAGCAGCTTTCTCATGCGCAGCTCAGTGTCATAGCTATAGATCATTTTCACAGCTTAGCTTATGCAAAAAACATGAGTGTTATTGAACAATCAGAATTTTTAACTGAAGTAGAAGAAAAATAATTTGGGGAAAAAGGAAAAATAGCTAATTAAAATACATTTTCTGCTTGGAATCATATTTTCACTTGAAAGGTTTTGAAGGCTGTGCTGAAGAGAGGATTTTCCACTTTATAATGTACATTCAATATTTAAAATGAACATCACTTAAGGTTACGCAACAGCATTTCATAGTGAAGGGGCGCTCTTCCACCACCTACCTTAATGGATGTGGTGCTGTCAAATTTAAATGATTTAGTTTGCCCGTTTTCCAGGTACACCTTCAGAACATTTGGCATGAAAAGAAGGGAGTTGTCCTTCACAGTTTCCTGAGGATATAATATAACATACGTGATTAACAGATTTGACTTTTTCTAAGTGAAAGTTAGCTAATTTGATAATCCACTGTGGTGCATTAGCTGGGGTTGGGTGGGAAATTTTTAACTGGAAGACACACTCAAGGAAATCAAAGAAAAGATAAAACATTTTGAGAAACATACTTTTATGAGGTGATAAAAAGAGATTCACACCACTGTATAGAATGAATGTACTGCCAGGAGACAGTTGACTTAGCTTTATGTAAAGACTAAATGTGGTAAAAGTAAACCTGGCTCTGTGCAATGCTAACACAACTTCTTCCACCTACTTCTATAGCTCGCTGTTCATCTCGCAATAGTACAAAGACTTCAGGAGGTGAATATTTCCTAACAAAGAAATGAAGTGTAACATAACGCTCTTTAAAAAATGTATCAGTTTTACATTGTAGTTTTTGAATATTTAAAGCAAGAAGGAGGTAACTTGTAAGTTGGTGAGATTGTTTTTTAAGGTAGAGCTTCTTATTTACAGCTAAATGTCACTCACAAGCATATGCATGACAGTCACCCTAATACTTTTTTGTTTTTTTTTATTTCAAAATGGTGTGCCAGCTGTTGTAACAAATATGTGACTAATGATGTTTGTTTACATTTAATTTTCTCTTCTATAACATTTTTAAGCCAACAGAGTTCTGGCATTTAGAGTCAGAATAATACTGACATTTTACTTTACCTAACCCTAACCCAACAGTGTTTCCCCTTTTTTGTCAATGTTCTGTCTTTCAGTCATAAAGAATTTCATTTTACGGTTTGGGATTTCTAATATCTCTAAAAAAAAAAAAACCTTCCAGCCTTAAGAATTCAAGTCTGCTTCTGCCATCTTCTATTCAAAGCGCCAATGTGTAACATATGAATTAGTGTTCAATGTGACTTACTGGGACCTGTCCATTGATGATGACCTCTTCAGCGAATCGGACTTTAACAGGATTAGTCTTTAACTTGGCCTTTTTGGCTGCGCTGATGAATGCCGATTTGGGTGACTTTTAGAGGAAAAGAAGGTGGAAAAACAGGCATTAAAATGTGTGTGGTTTTTTTCACTTCACAAAATTCAAGGGCATGCTTCCTTCTTGAAACATGACACCCTCCTATTACTCTCTCTTTGATGATGCAATTAAGGTGGCACTGTGCAAAGGGATAAGAGAGAGGACACCCTCATGTCATTGAGCCTGCAAAGAAACCCCTGGTAAACAGAAGTAATTACAGACAGGATTATAAGAGCTCGGTCCTCAAAGTATTGTACACTGCTTTTCTGCAGCCGCAATCCTTGCTGTTCCTAAAGGCTTGTCGTGTTCAGGACTGAGCAAAGTGCATAAACAAAATGCATGATGACTGGATGAAATCTGAACTATAATAAACATTACGATTACTGTTTCATTGTATACAGTTTTCTACCACACAAGACATAGCACAGGTCTTGTGTCAAAATACAGTTTATATTTTGATTTTTCCTTTCCCTTGTTGTGAACATGCACTGACGGTTTGGTCTATTTTTGGAGGGAATCCAAGCATAAATCCATTCCCACTGAATTATTATGTGAACTGTAAACAAAGGCTGAATATATGCTCCTGGCACTGTGTGTTCACCGCCATCTGGTGCTCTGTGACTCTAGTAAATGCTGGAGTGGCAGGTTCACATGAGGTTCTGTGAGGATCTAACACTACAACACGAGAAAACTTGGAAAGATTGCAGCAATCAGACTCCCCGTGAGTTCACTGGGCTCTAACACTTAGCCCAGGCATTACCGATGCTGTGCCAGAACTAACATATGGCATGATTAATGGCTTGTTTGCACAGAGTCAACAAAATAATCACCTCCAAATGCACATATAGCCAAGTGGAATGTATCGGATTTCATTCATAAGGAGGACAGGGAAACTTACTGGGTACGGCTGAACAACAGTTAGCAATATGGACTCCTTGCAGCTCCTGCGGGATAAAAGCAACAAAAAAAATAATGAAAGGTTAAGTTTCAATAAATTTAGAAGTTTTTTATGAACAACACAATTAATACAGTCAGAAAAGAGCAGAACGAACACAGTTTCAAAGTGGTGCACCTGGCAGTCCTGTCTTGGCACCATTGTGCTGAGCTTTGCTGCAGAGAAGAAGCCTATTCAAGGCCACGGGAGCTGTAGAGGAGTGGCCACATGGGCACTTTTCCCTGTACTAATGTACTGTTTACAGACTGCAGCACAGGTCACGCAAGGACCAAAGGCTCAGTGCCAGCTTCTCAGCTGTGTGAATGAAATTAATCTAATGAGACGCTTGAAGAAACAACAACACCAGCATACAGCTAAATGAAGCAGGTGGCTAGAGTAATGTTATATTGCTTTATCTATCCAGCTATGATATTTGATTTTTGAGCATATCAGAATAAGATAAAGAAATACAGTGATGGTATGCTTAGAGTGCTTTATGTTTTTTGCAGTTATCAACAGTATCTCCATAGGCAGTAAACTGTTTTATATATTTTAGAGCAGAAATTTTAAGTAAAGACAGTGCAATGAACTACAATATGTCATTTTGTACAAAAAGTATTAAATCTTTGGATGTTTGGGTGTTTTTATTAAAGTTAATTAAGAGTGCTGTATTACCTGACAAGGTCGATAACCCTCTCTCTGGGTGCTGAACTGACTGCCTCATCATTAATCATGATGATCTCGTCCCCTGGGATCAGTTTGCCTTCTGATGGACCCCCTGCCAAAACACACCAAAAAAAGACTTAATGGTCCAAACTTTGCACGGTCCTACCTTCTTTTTTTTTTTTTTCCTGTCTTGGGCCTCAAAGCTCTAATGAATGCTTTCTCATTGAGGACTGTTCAAATCAATGAATTATCGACGTAAACTACAGTCTCACTGGGTTTTCCTCTTAGCCACATTTTAGGAGGCTTTCATCTCGTGTTGATATAGTAACAGTCATGGATTGAATGAGTCACTGTGTTGTGGTAGAGTCCACTGTGTAGCTGGATTGTGCTACCTGGCGTGACTGAGCGAACCACCACAGGTTTCTCACTGCCTGCTACGAATCCAAAGCCAAGCACTGGGTCTCGCCTCATCTCCACCTTCCGGGGCGCTGGCGGAACAAACTTGTCTCCGTCCAGACGAACTTCCTCCAGGGAGTTGCTCTGGGAGACGTGGCTGTGGGGATAAAAAGGATATTAACTGTTTTTGTCAGGGCAGGGTGGTTTTGATTGATCCTAAATAACCTTTGCTGGTTATTAGTAATCTTGACATTTTTATAAAAATAAATAAATGCAATTTACAGACCATAAAAATAAGCCAGTAGATTAATAGCAGCGTCTCTAATTGTTAAATGCTTAATATAACCACTAAAATGAATGTCCTCTGAGAAACAATGACAGCTCTTACAAGAGATAGCTATTGAAAAATTAAAATGGGAGGACAGACATCAACTGCACTGTATACAAAACTGTAATTTCTTCCAAATACCCACAATGTTTAAAAACAAAATGCCACATATTGTTTCAGAATAACGAACGTGTACAATGCTGCAGAAATAGAGCGTGTGGGCGATGCTAATCAGGCTCCAATGTTTGTATTCTCACATTGTAATGCCTCACAAAGAATCTGTACTTCTCACACCGTTGTGTTAAATGTGTTAAATAATAAGCATGTGTTTCCTTGCCAGACTAATAAAGATCCAGGACAGTTATAATATAGAGTGCCATGTCAGTGAATTTTCCTCCAGACATTGCATTTTTTTCTTACAGCAATGTTCCATCCTTTGTGATACAGTCGGACAATGTAAATATTGATGCATTCGAAGAACAAAATATTAGGTCTTACGTAGAGTCTCATTCTTTTGCATGAGTGGGGACTTACACGTCTGGCAGAATTATGTTGCATTACCTCTCTCGAGCATGAAATACTGTAGCAGCCAGTACGTTTATTACCTGCAAAGACTCATGCAAATTTAAAGGGTTTAGGCTTAAACATGAATTTATTCTTATGATGTCATGATGTTTAGATCTATACTGTTGTGGATGCACGTTGTGAACGCGGTTTCTATGGTCTGTGTGGCTGAGAACATTGTTAGGGTTTAGCTAATGGGCCACCATGATCGAGAGTGCTGAGGTGATTAATCTAGCCTGCTTTCATTATTCACAGGGGTTGTTACAGTAAAATATTATACGAAATAGTTTGCTGTAGCTCTGCAGTGCATCCAAAAAAGCTTAATTCAGAATACATGTAGGCTGTGAACCTGCTCAGCATGAGAAATGGTGTTTGATTAGCTACATAGATGCAGTACCTTACCATTTTAGAGCAATAAACTTTTGTTGTAGATGACAGGCGCACAGTAAAACAGTTTCATTTTTAAGATTTACTCATATTGCTACCATTGATAGCTGGCTGCGAATCAAGACTCTAACCTTATCAAACGTTTTGCTTCAGTTACCATGGTAAAATGAATTTTCTCAATCTTTGTAAGAGAATCATCGTTATATTAGCTTTTTGAACTCAAAAGATGTGAAAAGCCAGCATGTACGTTTCACATATTCTGTGATCAGATTTTTTTAAATTTTTTTTACAGTGTTTCTCTGCTCTCCCTGGCTGCAAAAGCAGCAGCGGCAGCAACTCCATATGGTGCCAACAATGTTGGTTAATTAAAGCTGTGGGCAGACAGTGTGTAATTCACAGTTATTCTTGACACATGTACTGTTCACCAGTAAATACTAACAATTAATCTTTCACGGCACAAAGACACAGTGAGATCTGTCAGTTGCATTCCCAATGCAATGAAAAGGCAGCAACAGCAAGTTGCTGACAAGTTCAAAGATGTTAAATGACTGTCAACTGATATTTTGGAAGTGGAGGATTCAGCCGCTTCTTCCCAGGCTAATTAACATGTGATGTTCCATTAGGGTGAAATTCAGCTGCTGAACGGATAACAAAAGAAAACCAAAATGGTTTTGTGTTTTTCTTTGTTTGTTTGTTTGTTTGTTAGTAGTAGCAGCCTAGTCCTAAACTAGAATTGAATTCTTTCGTGTACCTTTACACAACATTTCAGATAGAGGATATTTTTCTACATGAAGTTGTAATTCTAATATAAAAGTCTATAAACTGGTTCTATAAATCATTCTCAATGGCACACTGATTCACGGTTGGTCAAGATTTTTGTATGATTTGTGTATGTATGCACTGTATACTAATTAACATTGACTGTGCTATATTATGCTGTGGCCATTATACATGTATTTGCAATTAGGAGACTATCGTGTTTGTTTAAAAAAAAAGAAATTACAGCTTCAAGTCTTCCACTGGCAATTAAAAGTTGCAAAGCCAACCAACATACAGTTATCCCATATTACACTACAAAATCAACAGACTGAATACCATTTTGCATCTACATTTTAAAAATAATTGATTAAATGACCAAACAAACACAGGGACCTCTTGTCCTGGTGGTGTGATACAGTAGTATTGGCAGGCAGAACGACTGTGGGCAGAATGTGCAAAGTCTGATGTAACAAGACTGAAAACCGAAGCTTAGTTAAAAATAATGAGTCCCATTATGTCAACTACTTGTATCGTGGACCTGGCCATTTTTTTCTAAAATCTATTTGCTTCTGCACAATCATTCCACGTTTACTTAAAATCATTAAAAGGGCAAAATGTATTTGGTTATTTTATAGCTAATTAGGAAAATGTATCTGTCACATCTACTTCCCTAGATAGGTAGTCTTTTTAAACAGAGATATTACATTTCTTTGTACAGATTGTTTAATACATTTTATTTCAGTTTGCAAACATATAATCTTAAATTCTCCCACGACTCAGGAGTATAGAATATTCCATAAATTATTAAGTGATGCATTTAAAAGAAATTCAAATAAGCTTTTTATAAACTGCAGCATTTACAAGACTTACGAATTAACCGTATGCTGGCCTCCTTAGCTTCTTAACCTCGAAATTTCCTCTTAAAGTCATGCATTTTGTCCCTGCCTTTAATACCCCAAAGCATTGACTGAAACATTTTGTCTGTCATCATATGACAACTACAGTTATTACATACTGTATCGCAAAAAGGAACATTTAGTTTGAATTTATGTGTCAGTTTTATCTCAGGAATGACAACCTCAGCAGATTGTGCACAAATCAAAACCATATGGACCTGTGCATTCAGGAAGAATGCTGCCGCCTCCTCTCCATGGCCACCTGCTAAACATGGCTAGAGTCCCATTGTGCGGACAGCCATGCATCCACTGGTCTGTAATCATACCCATTAGCTGCTAGTGTAGCTCTACCGCATAGTGCACAAGCTGCACTGTGAGCTAAACAAAAAGCGACAGGAAGAAATGCTGGGCCGATTCTCACTATTGCAGTCTAATTTTGGCCTAAAAGGTCATCAACAAAAATCCCAATAACACCCTCCCATCTCAGGTTCAGTTACATGAATGAGTTAATGTAACTCATTTAACTCTCCACTTGTGTCAAAACATATCTCTATATTGTTGTAGCTGCTTTAAATGACACGACATTAATAATTGTATGTCAATCTGTTCATATTGTCTGGTAAATGCTTTATTCATGTGCTCATCCCACACAGACTAGACATGTATTCCACTGAGAAATACAACAGTTTAGCATAGGCAGCTAAGAGGCTTGACAAACTAAGATAGCCACTTGATTATTTATGAATCTTCCTTAAATTTAGAAAGGAAAGGCTGGAACCAAAACAGCCTCCACGATCTGCCTCTTGCAGACACACTCTGCATCCTGCACTTTCACTGCTCCTTACTTCTTATATAACTCCTCTGACATCACGCTTCTCATGCCATAACCCGTGTGTGACAAGCGCATACCTCCTATTCATATATTAAATAAACATTTGTTGTTGTTTTTTTACCACAACTGGAAGACGTATCTGTATTACAAAACCTGCTGTGCTAATAATGTACTCGTTACATCCCATAATATTCAATAAGAAGAATTAAAACTCCTATGAACAAATGAAAGCAGAGAATATTTTTCCAGAAACGGTTAGTATAGATTAGGTTGTTAAAAGCATGTCTAATTTGTGTTTTGACGAAATAGTAAAAATCCCGACCAAATCAACATAACAGCAACACTTGTTACACTACTGCACACGCAAACACACGAAGAGCCAGTGAAGAGTTTCTTTTTACCTGTCAGTACAGATTTCCACAAGTGCCAGTTAAGAAGGATCAATTACGCTGATAACACTATAACCCTGCATCCTCTGAGGAATGTGAAGACTCTCAGATCAAAACAAGCCCATGCACAGGTGAATTTCTTCATCGTCATCATCAACAACAACAGCAGCATGCACACACTTGCGCTCTCAAAAGCCCTCTTCTGCATTTGGGAGACTGCATGAGGAGTATTGTGGGTGTGTGTGAGAGCGTGAGAGAGAGTGAGAGTAGGCAGGGGCAGAGTGTGCGCAGCAGCGGAGGGAGCAGAAAATCAGTATTCTGAATGCACAGATGGAGACAGTGTGGAGGCAGTGACGTGGCTGGAATAATCACAGGTTGGCAAAGCGTCTGAAACATCTGGAACAGAGCGAGCTCCCCCTCACTTTCTTTAAACATAGGGCACTTACTTGATGTAGCAGTCACGCCCCTCTCTGTTGGTGCCCATGTCCCATCCATTTGGGGGTCCCTGTGAAGCACTCCAGGTCCCTGAAGGGGGCGGCCAGCCTGAGGATTTGGTCCTGTGGCTGCGGAGGCAGAAAGAGGAGTCAAATCAAGCTTAGCTCCACTTTTTGTAAACATTTGTGGTTTCATTAAAACCTGTGCAAAAATGGTCAGATCGGCTAGTCTAACGGCAGAGTAACTAAAAACAGAGATTTTTGAATCTTAATGGAATAAATAAATTGCACAGATAAAAAGCGATTCAGCCCAAGTGATAAGAGATTGTCCGATTCCTGCGCGATAAACAATGTTCCATAGTCACTGTTCACTGAGTGCATACAAATCAAATTAATTACGTAAGCTCGACACACAGGCGGAGTTGTCATGGCTCACTCTTGTGCTTTGAGAGGCATGAAATTGGTTTTATTTCTAGATGTCAGTACATTCTTTATAAAAGAAGCCCAGGGGAATTCTGTCATGAAGTACTTATTTGATTTGCTCAACGCCAAGACGATTTGATAAAGTTTATCGGAGAATATAACCAGCCATAACCGCCATCCTCAAAACAGTTCATTTTAGCCTATTATCTGGAAGACAGCAGCAGTCTAAATCTCGGTTTCAGCTGATTTTCTGATTCTTACCAGCAAAACAAAGTTCTGCACAGTTAGAAGTTGGCAGAGTGAAGGTGTTCACGAGAACCGTAATTGGTCAAAATGCTTCCATCTGTCTTTTCCTCTGCATCCCATTTCTTTTGTTCCCTCTATCTCTGTCTTTGTGTCTGCACACTGGTGATGGTATGAAAGCAGTGGCAGTAAGTTGTGTCACTTCAAAGGCTTGTCTGCCGTGTAACAGGGCTCTTCGCATTCATTATTCAAAGCCCCTCTTTCTTTCTCTCTAAATGTTTCCCCAGTTACTGTACCAATGATAATAAAATGCGTGCGAGGTGTGCTTGTGTCTGTATGAAAGAGTGCGTCCTAGTGGGCGTGTGTGTGTATGCACATGTCTATTTCATGAGATCTTGATAAAGTATTACCATTTCATCAACACGTGTAAGCTGAAAGAAAGGCCACAAAACACTGCAAAGCTAGTTGGTGCAAACAGGTAGTCCACGACAAAGTAATGCAATAAAAGCTGGAGCACAGTTCTCAAGTCAGCTACCCTAATAAAAACACACATCTGAGTGCTGTTGGATGCATTAAGTCATATTTAATTCATTTCAAAAATTGAATTCTGCAGTGAAAATGGTGTTTTTCCTTTGGGTACCACATTTTACGTCTGCTTGTGAAGCAATGTGATTTACTTTAACAATGCAGTGGTGTGTTTTGGCGTTATTAGTGTTTCCACACAGATATGGATTTATTTGACCTACAGTACATTAGCTGGGAACAGGCCTCGATGGTGTATATTTAGAACATTTCCTGCAGCTCATATGATGTGTGTGGACACAACTAGATACTGTCTGACGCTGTTGGAGCCACCTCATTGACGAGTCCTCTTTGTACCCACCATTGTACTAGCAGCCATTTTAACACAGGCATTGTCTGATGTTGAAGATTTATACATTTTTCTCAGGAGATGTTCAAAAAATCCAACAAGTGCATAATATTGTAAAATTATGATATTTTTTCCCAACACTACATCGTCAGCAGTGATCTGCTTGACATTTTTTCCAAAGGTCTACACCACAATTAAGTGTATTACTTACAGTTCCAGATGCGGTGCCTTCAAAATATATGACTGAAGTAATGATTTGCTCCAAAAAATCCATTTCCTAACTCTATGCCACAATGTATCAGCAGCATAGTGATAGATACTGTGATCTTTGATTTCTTTTGTCTGCAGACAGGAGGACCATTATGCCACTACGTCGCAGCGCTCCAGCTTAACAAAGCGTCTGAAAAGGTTCACCCACTGGTGGACAGTGAAACCGATCTTCCTCAGTGAGCATCAATAAATAATGCCTCCACAGTCACATCGGACTAAGTAATCAAGCGCTAAGTAGGCAAGCCATGCTGCACAATTCATGAACAGGTTACCCAAGAGTCAGAGTGAGGACAATTAGAACAAGAATTTGGGAGGCAAAATGTAGGCTTTCTCAGAGCATAAATTACACTAAAACCACAAAATGCACAGAGGCCTTTTTTGTATTTTGTGCATGCTTTTGGATTGAGCTCATGTTATTAGATTGAGCTCATGTAGCAGCCAAAAACATTTTTTAAAAGAGCGCCAAAGGAACACTTAAAAGGAATAGGGAAATTAGGCTCTCCTCATGAAAAACTTTGCTAACACAGAAAATAACATCAGGGTTTTATAATCTAAACTAGATAAATGCAACAGAATGTTGCTCAATTGTGAATTTGCCTTGTTTTCAGAAATTAAAAGAGCAGATGTTCCAGTCAGCAGTTGGATTGTTCTGTCCTGGTGATGGCAAAAAGATCACTTTTCAGTGCCTCATAGGAAAAAAGCATGAACAGTGTGACCCTTGCTTAATCACAGGAGTTCACTTTCACTTCATAGAAGCAATCCAGTGTTATATGAATGCTGAAGTCCTATTTATGTAGGGAGTAACTATGCATTATAAACAAGCAACAACTAAGAAGAGCATTCCAACACAGGCATTCCAGTTAGTTTAAATAATTTACTTTGACAATCTTGATGAGGGTTGGCTATGTGAAACCACGTTCTGGTGCCACACGTGGGCCATTATGCATACAGAGAAAAAAAGAAAAGTAATTATTCATGAGGTATTTGTGGTATTCAAGATACACGCACACACACACACACACACACACACACACACACACACACACACACACACACACACACACACACACACACACATATATAGATATAGATATACATATAGATGTGTTTTTGCTCTCACAAGTCTATTTTGCAACAAAGATTCCTGTTTGGAAGCAGCAGCCAAATTTTACTGATGTTTATGTGCCATTTCCCAGGGGGCCCGAACCTATTGCATTTCCTTTTTGTTTCCTACACATTTCCCAGCATGCACCAGGCAAGAGAAAGCGAATATCCCCAGGTTGAGAGAGCCATACTAATTTCCTTTGCATATGCCATCTTGAATAAATCATCACATTGTTCAGCAGCCAGATTAGTGTGATACAGGGATTCTGTCTTACAGCATTTACTGTATTAAAAAAGCATTTTTCTCTCAGCACACCGTTCAGACAAAGACTCTTAAAGACACAAGTTTCATATATTCCCACGATCAAAATGACCTTGCTAGCAGCATTAAAACAATTTTATAGCTATTATTCTAAGATCAACAGTGGGGTCAATCTAACAATAAGTGGGTCTTTTTGTTCAACTCTACCTGCTTGACAAAAAGGGGAGTGTTACAAATATGATTCGAGGCACACTGTGAAGAGGCACTGATTCTGCTTTCTCAGTGCTCTTGATTTAAACAGACAGTTATGCATAGATAGACCACTAATGTGATTCTGTTTGGATATGAAATCAGTGGAGAGACAGCAGACGAGATGACCATCTCCTGGGAGAGAGCCCAGGGAGTAGAGCAGAGTGGCTCAGACAGAGTGGAACCACTCTGATTAAAGGCCCTATTCCTTTGCTCCTCTTTTAGAGACTGCCTCTTGTTTCAGTAAACATCTGCCCTCTGCTCGACTTGCCAAACCACCACCTTGGCTCTAATTCTTTGATCGATACGAAAGCACAAAAGAGCACGGTCCAGCCTGTGATTTATATTGTGTGCTGCTGTATACGCACCAAAATTAAAATGAAGGCTATTGCTACGGAACTACTAATCTTTGAACAAACTGCTCGCTTTTATGTACATAAATGCTTTCTTTGCTGCTCCACATTGCATCTATTTGACGTCACAGAAGAAATCACTGTTTTTCTACTCTGCAAGAAATGACTTTCCCATGACCACATCGCATTAACGCAGCCAAAAATCAAACTGCCTGGGTGATTAAAATTTCTTCTCTGTCCCATATAATGCCATTATACAATAATATTGAAATTGTCTGCACAATAACACTCACTCCAGAATAAGAGTGTCTGTTTTCCCCATTACTCTAAATGAATATTGTATTTCTGTGTTTGTCTTCGTAAGCACTGATATTGTTGCCATGGGCAACCGCACTATCCTGAGCAGCTCTCTGGTGCCTCTATATAGAAATGTTTTTTGGTTAGTTAATCTCCTCTGGGTGGGTATAAAAAAGCATCTGGGAAACAGCCCACCCACTGTGATCCCCCTGCTATGTTACAGTGAGTAAAGGAACCTCGATGTCCCACTGTTTACCTGTTAAATGACAAAACACCATTATCTTACAAAAGAGCTACTATTTGAAAGCTGGATATAGTCTGCAGTAGCACTTAAAATGTAGGAAACACAGAGCATATCACTAAATATCTAATCAGAATCTTAATGTGCATGATTGCATACACACAATGCGTTTCCCAGCCGAGTAGTAGACCTTACTACATTTGATTGAATTGGTTGAAATGATAAATCCAGCAGTAAAAGATATTCAAAGCTAAACAAAGAAATCTGTGTTTTTTGTTATTACACTGCATTTCCCCCAGCCATCCTTTGTGCTATAGCTCTCTATAGAAAGCATTAACCAAATATAGTGATGAACTTACCCTGTGGGTGCTGAACTAGACATGAATGCTCCTGCACCTCTTTGTGCTACTCACTGCTTTTACGCTAAAAGCTCTACAGCACGCAACATAATAAATAGTTGCCTAAGACCTCATCCACCAGCCAGCTGGCTACCATTTCTGACCCAGAGTCCTTTCTGCTCTACTCTTCCCTGAGAGCTTCTGATTTGAACGCTAAGTATGACAGATCTTTTGGTCTGTGTGTACTCTGATGAACATTTAGGCTAATCAATTTGTGTCCAGACCAGTGATTTCCTGTGAATAAAGTTTGCAGTCAAAACATGTTGAACAATGGCTCACATTATAGATTTTTTTTTTGGGAAAACACAGCCAGAAATGATCCAAGTGAGCAGCACAAGCATGAAGTCACACAGTCCAAGTAAATTAGCTTTAGCTGTTGTTCTGCATTACTTGGTTGCGGGAAAACATGCACATTTAATGAACATAGCCATCATTTATATAAGAGTGACTAAATATAGCTCCAACAAGATGCAGTGAACAATATTCTAGCTGTTTTTTTCATATATGAGCATGCTCAGCAAACAGCTACAGATTGCTGTACACCTTTTAGCAACCCAGTTGATTCAGGAAAGCCCTGTCTGCCTATCGCTGCTGCTTATATTTAGAGAAAATCAAAAGTGTAACTGTAATTTCCAGGAAAATAAGTTCTTAAAAGCTAAAGAAAAGCAGCAACTTCAAAGAGGACATCATTGCTTTGTATCTTGTTACAAAACCTTAAACAAGTGGAAATGCTAGCTTGATTTTTAAAACAACAGAGAAAGAAGAAAATGAAAGCTATATCAACCCTTTGTTTCTGATAGCAGACACATCTGGGGGTGTTGCAAGGCAGGAGGAAGAGACAATGAGGGGAGCCTTTCTTGCCTTTCTTGTAGCTCTCTGAATAAATACAGTGGGTTTCGCTGTGAAATACAGACTCGTGCTGACTTAAATTCCTAATGGTAGATGAGAGGGAGACAAACATCAGCAACAACAAAGGGAGGGGAATGCTTCTGTAGAAGTGGTAACTCATAGTCAGGGTTAGCATTGTGTGGCATTATTAACAGTGACAGGATGCAGTGATGGTGGTGGTCCACTGGGAGCCGCATCATTGCTGCCATGGAGGGATACTAAATAGAAAGCAGTGTTTCTGTACGACGATGGAAAATCACTGCTACCTGTTTGATTTCCAGCTGAAATGTTATGAAAAAGGGCCTCGTAAATAAACCGAATACTGAGGTGCAACGCTAGTATTTTTGATGCATGTCTTTTTCCATAAACAAAGAACTAATGAAAAATTGCCAGTGCAGTTCAGTGATGACTCATAAGTGAAATGATACGCTCCTAATATACATTTCTGTGACACACAGTAGCTTGTTTAATGTATCTTGTTTGTGATCAGCTGTTCTTCTCATCAGTGGTCCGTGGTGCCTCTAATGGAGCCAAATCCCCTAGGAGGATTAATGTCCACTGGGGGAGATCAACTCAATCTAGCAGACCCATGTGCGCGCAAGGTGAGGTGTAAGCCCCGTCGACGAATGAATTCCTCAGGACTTATTTTAATCTATGCTTTGCATTATCATTGCTTCTAATGACTTCTTCTAAAACAAAACCAATATGAAACTATGAATCTGTCACAAATGAAAATGACCCACATGAAGGAAGTAAATGTGTAAACCGAAATGTGCTGTCTTTTAATTTTAATTGCAAAGTGTCATGATTTAAACGGCTCTTTAGCAACTGTAAATGTTCTTCCTGTTCAGGGCACAGGTATTTTGATTTTAAAGATAAAAAACCACTCATATGTCATAACTCTAGGCAGAATTAAAACATTTGAGAAAGCTATGATCAGTACCCTAAACTGACTCAAAATGAAAATGACTTAAAACTCTGCTGAGAACTAGCAATCACTGCTATGACTCAATTTCCTGGAATAATCTGAAATTTTGCAACATCCTCTGCTGCTTCTTCTCATGTTTCATAATATCTATGGTTACCTTATATTACATAATACTCGAGCAGTAACCGTGTCCACTGTCTGCAATATTTATGAACTTAGATACGTACAGTTTAGACACATGAATCGCATCACCAATTGCATCCACCCCCACTGCCATCTCTCTCACTTGCTCATTCATTTCACATCATACGTGACTGCACAACTTGCTCTCTTGAACAAATCAATAACTCAGCATTTTTAATAACACTTTCAACATGTGATCTGAATCATGCCTTTGAACATACAAAACGCCGGCTGCTACAGAACGAACAGGCAAATCCACAGACTGGCAAATTCATAGCAGCATTCGTTGGACTCACCCTGACAGCTTTGGCATCTTCACAAAGCTGAACACATCCATGTGTGCTGCAGACTGCAGTCAAGGCTACAGATTCACCATCTACTTCACTCCGGCCCCATTATCCCTCACACTCTTTGGCAATAGAGAATAAATAATTTAAGGGGGAAAAAGTGGAGCTTCCACAAGTCAGGAGGAGAGATTAGTCCTGTTGTCTGTGCTTCTGCATGGCTGAGTGATTCCCGTGTCCTCGCCTCAGCAACACAAATCCATAGCCCATGGAAAAGGATCTGGCAGTGCAGCTTCCCCTGGTTACATCCTTCAAAGCATGCCTCTGTTAGCTGCGTTAAGCCACCTTCATTTAATTTCCATCGCGCTGGAATGATGTGCAGGAGCCGCACAGTAACAACAGCTTTGGAGAGAGGCAGAGAGAGCCAGAGCGAGGGGCAGAGGGAGGGAGGGACATGTATGGCGGTGGTTGTGGGTGATGAGAGTGGAAAGAGGAATGTGAGAGGATTTGTGATGTTTGTGTGTGTGCTTAGTAGCAAAGGCACAAGAATTTCTAGTTAAGGATGGATCTGGATTCTAAGAATTGCTCGAAAAACAGTCTGATCAAGCTACATGTGGGTCTTTCCATAAAGCGAGAAAAGGTTGAAAAGAGCAGGAAGGATTAAATAAAAGCTGGCAACGCATCATGTGCACATTATATGCAACAGAGGAGTAGCAAGAGCAGCTGAAGAGTTGTGAGGACCTTATGTGTCCCCTCCCCAGATGAGGTCTCTGCATCACAGCTGCACATTATAATTCCTATACTGTACAGTGCATTTGTTTTGACCTTTCAAACCAGTTCGGCAGCTAAATGCTCACTCTAATTGATGCAATTCATGTGAGGTCAAACATTTTAATAGTATCGTCCAATTCAAATAAATAAAGAGTTAATGCACTTATCTTAAAAGAAAAGCATGACTTTAACATGTCATGATAACAGGATCTGTCTTATGTTGTTAGTAATGCCCAGAGTGCCGAAGCAGGAGGCTGTTGGAATTTCAAATGGTTCAGATGTTTAAAAAATGCCTCAATGCCACATATCCATTGCATTCGCAGATCACCACAAGGTCTAGTAACCCAAGGAGGAAGAACTACTCTTCATAAATGAAATACCTCAGATCAAACACCTCTACTGAAAACCACCAAGAGCCAATTAGCTTTCTCTCTGATCCAGGGAGGCCTCACACTTATTCATGTGGATCTGAAAGTTTGGATAAAAGAAAATAGCACAATTTGCTGTTATCGAGATCAGTAAAACATGCATTTTTGATGTTAGACAAGACCAACATCAAATATATTATATAAACACCTGCTGGCATTAAAAAGAATAAAAGCTCGACAAAAGTAAATAAACTAAAAACTGCCCAATTCTCAGATTTTCCATTTTAATCACAGTATAGGCAAAATGATCCAAGAGTTAAAAGGAGAGTCTTTTATCTAGTTCACTGCTCGGAACATGAACAAGAGAATCGGAGAATAAAAAACAGGTAATAAGAATGGCAGGTAGCAAAGGATAAATAAATGCATACACAGAATACAAATAGTGTTTGATTCTAGTTGAGAAAATTCATTCAAGCTACAACTTGTGTTTCCACAATCAAGTACCAAGGATCCTATATTAAAATGCCACAACTTATAAGGCTCTTCAGAGTGAGTCAGTGTGCCTTTGCTGAGAGTGATACATAAAATAAAGTATGTTGTCACTTCCACTCAGGGTCAGGCTTAGGCATGTTTGCTGCCACAGAAAAGATACAACTTAATGGGTAAAAATGGGTGAGCCTCCCGGTGAGTGAGCGTGAGCCCAGGTGAACTGCTGTTGATCTGAATATCTACTTAAGAGTTTTAGATTTGAACATCCATATAGCTGTTTTTTTTCCTTTGGCATTTTTGTGCTACTTTGTCATAAACCATCCAACTAAAAACAAAGAAAAGAAGAATGAAAACCCCAAAAAAGTGCTTTGCCTATGATTTTTTGATCTATCTAGCTATCATTTCGAAAATGTTACTGTTACAATCTGATTCTAAATTGTTGGACTGAAGCATCTTGAGCAATCCGAACAACATTTGGCTGATGATACATGTCTGAAAAAATACAGCCAGTCCTTTTTTTTTTGGATGAGATGGTAAAGATGCACTGAAGAGCAGAACAGAGAGCGTGTCTGACAATTTGCTTCAAATTCAACTGCAGTGTCCTGTGGCACAAAGATTGAGAGACTCAGCATATTTTAGACAGTTATGTTTGTCCATTTGGGTTTGTGGCCCAGAGGCCAACACGAGTGGCAGAGAATATTAGGGTCAGACAGAAGCGTGATATAAGGCGACTATGGCTGAAGCTTTGACCGATAAAGCCCCGCTGCCCTACTGATCCCTTGCTCTCCCCCTCGCTGAGTCCCTTTTAAAACAGCTGATTTCAGCCTTTCTGGCACACTTGGCCATTTAAAACCTTCACTGCTTTAATTTTGTAAGTACTGCCTGTGGACGACTGCCTTAAAAAATAATAAAAATAAAAGCACTAAATGTTGCAAATGATTCTAGATAACACAGGATTTCTTTAAAAAAAACCCATTCAGAATACATTTTTTTTCTGGATACAAGGTAACGCCTGCTGTGACATCATGTTTTCATGTTTTCTCATTTTGTACAGTGCAGTGATGTGACTGTGTAGCCTCCGCTACCCTCTGAACTTCGCATTAGTGCCCTCTGGATCACAACATGTGTTTGAGGAGCCACTACAGCAAACTGCCCTTAGACAACGCCCTCATCTGCAGAGTTTGGTTTGTTTGTGAGTGTTTGCCTGTGAGCCACCTCAGAACCTCAACTTTCGCAGTCTCTTAGTGCGACACTAATTACGCCTTGGCTGCGGATGATTTATTCAGTGAATTAAACAGCTTTTAGGGGAGAGTTTAAAGATCTGAACGCCGTTTTGCTATGAATATTCAGTGGTGTGACTAATTGGGATAAGAAGTGAAGTGTTACCTGGCTGAGTTGTGCTACGCTTTAAAAAGATTACGGATTTGGTTTGCCAGTTTCACTACACCTGCTGATAAAGTTCAAAGTAATACTTGGAGGCTGTCGCCTATTTTGTGTGGAGTGAATAAAGCTGCATAATGGGGATACTGCCAGTAAGCTCATCACCATAGTTATCTGTGTGAGTGGTTAACCTGCAGGTTATTAAAACATGTTTTTGTGGGTCAAGGGTAGGTCATGTTTTGGTGGATCCATTTATTAAGAACCAGGTTAGAAATGTTTGCAGCAGACTTCAGGGACTAGATAGCCACCTCCAGGCCTGCTATCACTAACACGAGAAGTGATATGTTATATTAGCCTAAAAACAACTGCATATGAGGCCACTATGGTAAAACAGCTAAAGAAAAACAAGCTTAATTCAACGGTCCCCTTAAACGTTTAGGCTCAGAGGTTTTTGAGCAGCTAAATTATTTTCTTTACTCATACTATATTTTGGAAAACTTCCAATCAGGCCTTTGGGCCCATCAGAGCACAGAAATGGCTTTAGTAGGGATAGAGATTGTAAATGGTGTTGGTATCGACTTGAATAGACCAATAAATAAATAAATAAATAAAAATCCCTGTCCTTGTTCTACCTGACCCCAGTGCAGGTCACAGTTGACTGTATTGTCATAGACGGCCCACAGACAACAGGTCCTAATTCACAGCTAGATAGCATTTTCATTGTGCCCCAAAAATACATATGCCTCAAAAAAATAAACCCATCAACTGACATATAGAAGATTGTTCCACCACTGTTGTTTTTTCTTTCGTTTTTTTGTCTGTCAGAGTTCTACAAAAGTAAGTCTACATTTCGAGACACTTTTTTGATATACCATACCATACCACCTTTATTTAGATGACTTAGCCTGCAATTTCTTTCTTTTTTTCAGTGTTCGAAACAAACTTCCATAGTGACACGAGGCTCGATCCTGGGACATTTTATTTTCACTGTTTTTCATGCTTGTTTTCTGGTGTTGTCATCAAAAGACATGCCAATAGTTTTAGATTTATGACGATGATTCCCAACTCTACATTGCTGTTTCTCATGACACTATACGGATTCCATTCAGATGGGTTTTTTTTTTCAGCAATAATCAGAGCTTACTTCAGCTCAATGAGGATAATACAGCAAGATACAGTGGGGCAAAAAAGTATTTAGTCAGCCACCGATTGTGCAAGTTCCCCCACTTAAAATGATGACAGAGGTCAGTAATTTGCACCAGAGGTACACTTCAACTGTGAGAGACAGAATGTGAAAAAAAAATCCATGAATCCACATGGTAGGATTTGTAAAGAATTTATTCGTAAATCAGGGTGGAAAATAAGTATTTGGTCACCTCAAACAAGGAAAATCTCTGGCTCTCACAGACCTGTAACGTCTTCTGTAAGAAGCTTTTCTGTCCCCCACTCGTTACCTGTATGAATGGCACCTGTTTGAACTCATCATCTGTATAAAAGACACCTGTCCACAGCCTCAAACAGTCAGACTCCAAACTCCGCCATGGCCAAGACCAAAGAGCTTTCGAAGGACACCAGGAAAAGTATTGTAGACCTGCACCAGACTGGGAAGAGTGAATCTACAATAGGCAAGCAGCTTGGTGTGAAAAAATCAACTGTGGGAGCAATCATCAGAAAATGGAAGACATACAAGACCACTGATAATCTCCCTCGATCTGGGGCTCCACGCAAGATCTCATCCCGTGGGGTCAAAATGATCATGAGAACGGTGAGCAAAGATCCCAGAACCACACGGGGGGACCTGGTGAATGACCTGCAGAGAGCTGGGACCAAAGTAACAAAGGTCACCATCAGTAACACACTACAACGGCAGGGAATCAAATCCCGCAGTGCCAGACGTGTCCCGCTGCTGAAGCCAGTGCATGTCCAGGCCCGTCTGAAGTTTGCCAGAGAGCACATGGATGATACAGCAGAGGATTGGGAGAATGTCATGTGGTCAGATGAAACCAAAGTAGAACTTTTTGGTATAAACTCAACTCGTCGTGTTTGGAGGAAGAAGAATACTGAGTTGCATCCCAAGAACACCATACCTACTGTGACGCATGGGGGTGGAAACATCATGCTATGGGGCTGTTTTTCTGCCAAGGGGACAGGACGACTGATCCGTGTTAAGGACAGAATGAATGGGGCCATGTATCGTGAGATTTTGAGCCAAAACCTCCTTCCATCAGTGAGAACTTTGAAGATGAAACGAGGCTGGGTCTTCCAACATGACAATGATCCAAAACACACCGCCCGGGCAACAAAGGAGGGGCTCCGTAAGAAGCATTTGAAAGTCCTGGAGTGGCCTAGCCAGTCTCCAGACCTCAACCCCATAGAAAATCTGTGGTGGGAGTTGAAAGTCCGTGTTGCTCGGCGACAGCCCCAAAACATCACTGCTCTCGAGAAGATCTGCATGGAGGAATGGGCCAAAATACCAGCTACTGTGTGTGCAAACCTGGTAAAGACCTATAGTAAACGTTTGACCTCTGTTATTGCCAACAAAGGTTATGTTACAAAGTATTGAGTTGTATTTTTGTTATTGACCAAATACTTATTTTCCACCCTGATTTACGAATAAATTCTTTACAAATCCTACCATGTGGATTCATGGATTTTTTTTCTGTCTCTCACAGTTGAAGTGTACCTCTGGTGCAAATTACTGACCTCTGTCATCATTTTAGGTGGGGGAACTTGCACAATCGGTGGCTGACTAAATACTTTTTTGCCCCACTGTATTTATCACTGGAGCACTTTCAGAAACAACTGAAGTCCCAGGCAATAATTCACAGGCACAAGGTTCTGTCATAGGATAAGAAGTGTGACTAAATACCAAAAAACAAAAACAAAAAAACAGCAGGAGAAAAGCACGCATCACACCTTATTGAAAATTCTTACACTGAACACTTGTCTGTAGACTCATTATGTCTAAATATCTCTTATTTGCAGTATCACTTAGTAGTTCATAGGGTCCGGATACCAATGACAAGGCTGCTTTCAGCCACTATGGCTCTAATATCATCATTTTTACTTTTACTAGAATAATGTGAACGTGTCTGGAATTCATGACACTGAACTTACAGAACATCCTCACCTAAACCTTCTGCAACTTCATGGAGCTTTGCAGTAAGTTTAAGCTCATTATTTGGACTTTTAGGCTTCAAATTTATCTTTAAAAAATGGTAATGTTGCTCTGTAAGTGCTGGATGATGTTAGTTATTAATTGCTATTTTAGCCAAAGTCACGATATTCCGATACTGCGTTCATGGCTTGCTTTCAATGACTACCCTCAAGTAACCAAAAAATGTCTAATTGCAGGTTTAAATTTTTCAGTAAACAAAGCCAGTGAGTAAGCTTCCATAATAACATGACCTCTCAGCTGTGTGGACTGAATTCATCAAACATACTAAAGTTTGGCTGTAAAGAAGCCCTATTAAGGCAGCGGGTCCAGATGGCATCAGCTCGAGGGTCGTCAGGTCCTGCGCGGACCAACTGTGTGGGGTGATGGAGCACCTCTTCAACCTGAGCCTGAGGTTGGGAAGAGTCCCACAGCTCTGGAAAACCTCCTGTGTTGTACCAGTGCCAAAGACTTCATGCCCCAAGGACCTCAACAGCTACAGGCCGGTGGCTCTGACATCCCACCTGATGAAGACCCTGGAGCGGTTGGTCCTGGCTCAGCTTCGGCGCCTAATAAGCTCATCACTGGACCCACTTCAGTTTGCCTACCAGCCTGGCATTGGAGCGGATGATGCCGTCATTCACCTCCTACATCGTTCCCTCGCTCACCTGGAGACCGCTGGAAGCACTGTGAGAATTATGTTCTTTGATTTCTCCAGTGCCTTCAACACCATTCTTCCCTCGGTTCTAAAGGACAAGCTGGTGAACTCTGGAGTGGACCATCACCTCACTACCTGGATCCTGGACTACCTCACCGACCGACCACAGTATGTGAGGACTCAGGGCTGTGTGTCGGACAGGGTCGTCTGCAGTACGGGGGCCCCACAGGGAACGGTTCTGGCTCCGTTCCTCTTCACCATCTACACTGCAGACTTCTCCCACAATTCCACCCAGTGCTTCCTGCAGAAGTTCTCTGATGACTCTGCAATAGTCGGCCTCATCACTGATGGGGACGACAAGGAGTACAGAGGTCTGACCCAAGACTTTGTGGACTGGTGCCAGCTGAACTACCTCCAGATCAACGCCAGTAAAACCAAGGAACTGGTGGTAGACTTCCGCAGGCACAAGCATTCTCCACTGCAACCACTGAACATCCAAGGTATGGACATTGAGGCTGTGGACAGCTACAGGTACCTTGGTGTTCATCTGAACAATAGACTGGACTGGACTCATAACTCAGACGCCCTCTACAGGAAAGGGCAGAGCAGGCTGTACCTGCTGCGGAGACTCAGGTCGTTTGGAGTGGAGGGCCCACTCCTGAAGACCTTCTATGACTCTGTTGTGGCTTCTGCTATCTTTTATGGCGTGGTCTGCTGGGGCGGCAGCATCTCTGCTGGGGACAGGAAGAGACTGAACAGGGTGATCCGAAGGGCCAGCTCTGTTCTAGGATGCCCTCTGGACCCAGTGGAGGTGGTGAGTGACAGGAGAACGGCGGCTAAGCTGTCATCCCTGTTGGACAACATCTCCCACCCCATGCAGCAGACTGTGACAGCACTGAGCAGCTCCTTCAGTGGGAGACTGCGGCACCCACGGTGTGGGACGGAGAGATTTCGCAGGTCTTTCCTCCCCACTGCTGTCAGACTCCATAATAAAGACTTTAACTGATCAAGCACACACATCCATACATATGCAATAATACTAAGTGCAATAATCCTTTCTGTCATCGTTGTATTTTTACTCAGTTGTATATAGTATTTGTATTTGTATTCTATTTTTATCTTATTGTATATTTATTTTATTTTATTCTACTGTATATAGTATTTTATTCTATTCTGTACAGTTGTGTACTGTATTTATTCTTATTGTATTCTAATTTTTGCCTCATAACTTTTGCACTGTCCACTTCCTGCTGTGACAAAACAAATTTCCCACGTGTGGGACTAATAAAGGTTATCTTATCTTATCTTATCTTAATCTATGAGGAAACTGCAGTTACATAACTTTGTGTAGCACCTGTTATACACTGGCATTTGAGTGGATAACCTCAACCACCTACTGTCACCATTCTACTACAAAATGCAAAGATGTAAAATAAAACGTTTTTATATAAGTTGTAAACACTATTTGTCTTTCACACCCACAGAAATATGATTGCAATGTATTGGTAAAAAGTAAGTTGGCCAACCCATGACCTTAAATCAATACACAGCAACAACCACAATCAATTCTTAAGTCAAGGAAAAAGCTAAAAGGTAATGAAATGCCCTCTAGAACATACAAATATGTTTATCTTTATGATTACACCAACTAGTTCTCACTGACATATGAAATACTAAAAAAAACACACCAATCCACAGCACTGTACTCACTGAATAACAGTGAAGATGCCGAGTTCATTGTCATCTGGGTCCATTGCTGGTGACAAGTCTAATCAAATTTAAAGCAGTGCTTGTTTCTGTTTTTCCTGTCCAGGCCTTTTAAGCCTTCTTCACTGATGCGTGCTCCCGTCCTTCCTCCTGACTCCAGAGTTTCTCGCTGCTTGATTTGGATTTTTAATAGTCAACTGCACTCCGCCTGACTAAGCCATTCAGTTATTATTACATACAGTGCCCCTGTCCAAGTGAGTGGCCAGTGCCCTGGAGGCGGAGACCGAGCTTGTCGCTTCTGCCTCAGTAATGAAATAACATCACATTCCGGTCCGGTGCACCAGAAAACACAGAGAGATCAATGCTGAACAGCTGGGCTCCAATGGGGTGCTGTGCTGGTTAAAGCTGCCTCGATGAGCAAGGCTCTCATGAAAAACATATTTCGTTTGGGTGATCACACCTGTGGTGTTTTCATATTTCATCCTTACTTGACTCGTCATGCCAAGTTAAGATTTTCCAGTTTTTCCCGTTCAGACTGCTATAAACATCACTGCTTGCACTATAGTCTCAGCTTACTACGAAATTACATTATCTGAAATATTTATCTTATCCCTGTTTGAGGCATTTGGAAATGGCATGTGTTTTATCATCCATGAGAGCTTAAAAATTAAGCTTCAAGCATAATCCAAACTCTATCACTAGCTGCCTGCCAACTGTCACCCCTAACAGAGCCTAACCTAAATCCTATATAAACCAATGAATTAGATCTTAACCTCAATATTATACAGTAGCACAATACAGTATTATTTTTATCTAATATATCCATTATTTCATTATTCATACTAGTCTTTCCTTAAAAAAGTACAATAATGTAGCCTGTTAAACTGTGTATGCGTGGTGTTTTTGTTAACATTTTAGGCTTTTATGGCATTTTCTCACAAAACCGCTGCATTGTGCTGTCATGATAGTTCACGCGGGATTATACCATGTTGATTCTCTCATGCATGAATGGCATACACAGTCTTCCATTAGTTATGAACCGAGGCACGTGTCTTTGCCTCTGCAAGCAAATGGAGCTGCTTGCATAACACATCCCATGGCAAGTACACACAGTGGTCTACTACAAGTGAAAGTTCAGCTTCCTAAATAACAACAAGAAAGTGCAACAGAAAGTCTGGGCCTGTTTTTCATAAAAAATATTTCTTTATATACACATATATATATATATATGTATGTATATATATATGTGTATATATATATATATATATATATATATATATATATGAACAGGCACATGGGTCAATACATGAGCGGGACACAGAAAGGAATTGGCAAGAATACCAGAGGCGCAAAACACCAGCTACTGGTAGACAGAACAATCAGCCGAGACTGCAAGACCAGACTGACCAACCTGTGCACTGCCTGGATTGATTACAAGAAGGCCTATGACTCAATGCCCCACAGCTGGATACTGGAATGCCTAGAATTGTACAAGATCAATGGGACCCTAAGAGCCTTCATCAGGAACTCAATGGGGATGTGGCGTACAACACTAGAGGCCAACTCCAAGCCCATAGCACAAGTCACCATCAAGTGCGGGATCTACCAAGGAGATGCTCTGTCCCCACTGCTGTTCTGCATAGGCCTGAACCCCCTCAGTGAGATCATTAACAAGACTGGCTACGGATACCGACTACGGAACAGAGCAGCTGTCAGCCACCTCCTGTACATGGATGACATCAAGCTGTATGCCAAGAGTGAACGAGACATCGATTCACTGATCCACACTACCAGGCTATACAGCAATGACATTGGAATGTCGTTCGGACTGGAGAAGTGTAGTCGGATGGTAACAAAGAGAGGGAAGGTAGTCAGAACTGAGGGGATTGAACTACCAGAAGGCAACATTGCAGACATAGAGGACAGTTACAAGTACTTGGGGATCCCACAGGCGAATGGGAACCATGAAGAGGCCGCTAGAAAAGCTGCAACCACCAAGTACCTGCAGAGGGTCAGGCAAGTCCTGAGGAGTCAGCTGAATGGTAAGAACAAGATCCGGGCCATCAACACGTATGCCCTGCCCGTGATCAGGTACCCTGCTGGGGTAATAGGCTGGCCAAAGGAGGAGATAGAAGCCACTGACATAAAGACAAGAAAGCTCCTTACCATGCATGGAGGGTTTCACCCCAAATCCAGCACCCTGAGGCTGTACGCTAAGCGGAAGGAAGGGGGCCGGGGACTGGTGAGTGTCAGCACCACAGTCCAGGATGAGACAACGAACATCCAAGAATACATTGGGAAGATGGCCTCAACTGACCGAGTGCTCAGTGAATACCTCAGGCAGCAGAAACCCAAGAAAGAGGAGGGAGACGAGGAACCATCATGGAAGGACAGGCCCCTGCACGGTATGTACCACCGGCAGATAGAGGAGGTGGCTGATATCCAGAAATCCTACCAGTGGCTGGACAAAGCTGGACTGAAAGACAGCACAGAGGCACTAATCATGGCAGCACAAGAACAAGCTCTGAGCACAAGATCCATAGAGGCTGGGGTCTATCACACCAGGCAAGACCCCAGGTGCAGGCTGTGTAAAGATGCCCCAGAGACAATCCAGCACATAACAGCAGGGTGCAAGATGCTAGCAGGCAAGGCATACATGGAACGCCATAACCAAGTGGCCGGCATAGTGTACAGGAACATCTGTGCCGAGTATAACCTGGAAGTCCCGAGGTCAAAATGGGAGATGCCCTCAAGGGTGGTGGAGAATGACCGAGCTAAGATCCTGTGGGACTTCCAGATACAGACGGACAAAATGGTGGTGGCTAACCAACCGGACATAGTGGTGGTAGACAAACAGAAGAAGACGGCCGTAGTGATCGATGTAGCGGTTCCGAATGACAGCAATATCAGGAAGAAGGAACACGAGAAGCTGGAGAAATACCAAGGGCTCAGAGAAGAGCTCGAGAGGATGTGGAGGGTGAAGGTAACGGTGGTCCCCGTGGTAATCGGAGCCCTAGGTGCGGTGACTCCCAAGCTAGGCGAGTGGCTCCAGCAGATCCCGGGAACAACATCGGAGATCTCTGTCCAGAAGAGCGCAGTCCTGGGAACAGCTAAGATACTGCGCAGGACCCTCAAGCTCCCAGGCCTCTGGTAGAGGACCCGAGCTTGAAGGATAAAACCGCCCGCAGGGGCGTGCTGGGTGTAGTATATATATATATATATATATATTGCACCAGATTATTGCTGTAGTTATGTGTGCACATTGCCAACTGAGGACAGTTTTTGTTTATGTATATCAAGGATCTAGGCACGGCCATATGGCCAGGAAGGAGTGCTGTGTCTAGTTAAAGCAGACAAAAGCAGACCTTTCTGTGAGATAAATACCACACATGAATCCATCCAATCATGTGGCCGACTGCTCGCCCTTGGGCCACAGCGCCATGCATCAGTGGCCTGTTTTTCCATGACAAACAGGCCGCAGCACTTAGAGTGGGGACAGGGGATGTGCAAAGTGCAATGACCCTGCACAGTGTACATGACTAAGAATCACATTTAGCATGTTGTCTTGGGGTTATAACAGGGATGATTTAAGATGTTGATGATAGGCAGTGTGCTTTCTGTACTCATTTGATTTATTGTGCTGTTCACTGAGTGTGGGTGGCTAGCCAATCTGATTTCTTAGAACAATGTAAAATGCCATGCTCCTTTGCAAATTGCACTGGCATCTTATATGACTGCAACATTTAGTTTTTAACGGGCAAAAAAAAAGCCTAATGCATCTTTGCATTGACATTGGCCTTGGCAGGAGATTTGCTCTGCTAGTGTCCTTCTAGTTATTTAGTCCAACAGACTTAAGTGCAATGCTCTAAAATAGGTAAGAAACAAAAAGTCAAATAATAAAATTCAAACTAAGCAAAAGGTGCCGTTACATCTACAAGCAAAAGACCCGAAAGTGGCACAAGTTGGTTTCCAGTCCATCAAAGCAGATTTTGCCTCACATAATAACAATAAAAGTGACTTTTTCATTACTTTGTGGAGCAGAACAAACAGTAGATGCATTCATTTGCATAAAATGATGAGAGTGGTTCCATGCAGAACAAAAATCATATTGATATAATAAAAGCAACTGCTTGGCTCAACCTTTATGTTGCAAATCTATTTGAAAAAGCTGTCAAGCTCATTTTTTCGCGATAATGTGATTTACACTATTTGCCTGCAAATCTTATTCGTTATAATTATCTACATTGCCATATTGCCTTGCCACAGGTAATTCATCATAATTAATTAAACAAATTGAAATGGTATTAAAGGCAGTTGGACAGAGCCCTTGTTCTCATTAAGTCTAAAAGACAGTCTTGTATTTATTTATTTATTTTAATTACACAATTTAACCAATGTGCCTTGTCAGTAATACAGAGCATTTACAACACCAGCAGCTAAAAACAAGTTGTTAAATATACTCATGCCATAGACAGGAAGTACACAGAAGTCAATCGCACTCAATAAGATCCCAGGATATCACGTTCCTCAAATCAGATAGCCACTCTTGTGTCAACACACTACAGAAGCTCCTCCCTGCTGCCCGGGGAGGATAGGATTCACAGCATCCAGCAATTATCTGTAATGTGGGAGAAAAATCAATGTGCCCATGGAAAGCTGCTAAGGTCACCAAGCCGACGCTGTCACTTGAATCAGGAGCTCAGTGTTGCTGCAGGCTGGGCTCCAAGCCTCTTGGCCAGAATTTGTGAGCGCACGCATCATTTCTAATGCCATGGATTAGGGTATTATTAGCCCGACAATATGCAGCATAATTGGTTTTTGCATGTGATCATGGCTGAATAGAAATTTATCAAAAAAAATAAAAAGAAATTCAGCCATTAGTTACTAGTTTGAAATATAACTCCCTACGCAACTTTTTCAATTTTGTCACCACTGTTCCAAATAAACAATATGCATAGTACTTTGAATGCTATGCATATTAGAGAATTATTAGTTTAGTTTTCATGCCTCAGTCCAAAAGAAGTTACACATTACTGCAGGCAAAGTTACACCTGACAAGATTTACTGTCTATAGCAGAGTGGTTTGATTTGATTTGACACACAATTTTCTGTAAGAAACGTATACCACAGTCAAGTAGGTGACATATTTCAACCCCAAATAATTTGCACATAAACTCATGTATCTTTTGTTAATCACAAAAAAAGTGCAACAGCTTTTGACTCACCTCTTCTGCTGCCGGTATCTATCCAAACTGCCACCAAAACAAATTTCATGTCTGCCTGTTTTGCCAATTTCCATGTTTTCTCTCTCAGGTATGAACTCCCAACTGGAACAGTGTGAGTGTGCCCTGTCTGTGGGTGACAAGATCCTGACAGTACGCTAAGAGGAGGGAGGGGCAGGCCTCCTTGAAACATTGATAGTCTGGTGTAAATTCTATTAACAGCAACACGATATTGAGAAGAATGGAAAATCAATACCTTGTGGCCAGTAATGTTTGAAGGATCAGGCCGAGTGGAAAAGTGAGATGGCATGGTGTAGCTGTAATGCAGAGACTGCTTCTGTAAGTGGTTAATCGGGTGCTTGTCTGACATCTCGATTGCATTTTCCTCTCACCATTACGCCCATTTTCTCCCTTCGCTGTAGAGAAGATGCGCTATTAAATGTAAGAGATGGTAATCTGAGAAATAATAAAAGCCTCCAATCTGATATAGATGCACTATTCTAAAGAGATTAAAAACAGGGTTTTGTCTTCCCTTCTCGCGTTTCAGAAGACAAACGAATTTTGCTTCACTTCTGTGCCAAAGGCGTCAACACTGGGGCTGCCTACCCATGTGCCATGTACACGTTTGAATCTTGAAGAGCACAGCTCAAAAATGTTGGGGCGTCCACGATGACTGGATGAAACTCTTGCATGCTGCAGCTTTAAAGTGAAACCTCCATTTTTGTGTTTTAACCTTAAACAAAGGAAACTGGATCTGCACAACTGTAACATAATCACATAGTTTCTCCCCTCTGCATCACAGGCTTAAAAAAAAAGAAAAATCCTCGACACTATTAGAAAGCTGTCTCCCCGTTTATGCTCACTGACAGCTAAACAATAGTTACCATAAACAGAAAGAGCAAACGCACCATTTCAAAAGGTGTCACTCTATTTTTGGTTTGTCCCTTTTGGACAGGCTGTCACTTTAATGTGGATTAATAAAGGTTCATAACACAGTGATGCCATTGGGTGCTTGAATTAAACATGTGCTTCACAGTCCACCAGCACAGACAAGTGACAGAAAGGAGTTACTGCAGTAAGCTGAATTAGACTTATTATGCAATGTTTATGTTTTTGTATGGTTCTTAGATACAAATGTGCAGAGTTTATCATGCAGGAATTTGCAGCAATGCCATATTCTGCAGTGCATTTGATTCCATAATGGTTATATCATAAAGTAATTGCAGACAAAAAAAGAGACACATTTGCCTTTTTTCTAACAAAATGCAAAACTGTGCAAAATATAAATGCCAAAAATGCGCTGAACCCCTGCTTCTCAAGAATTAGATTGAACAGAATCTATTAGCCCTCTAAATGCATATTCATTTGCTATTGTGATGTATTGTGTTTTATAGCATCTGAATACCGCCACTATGTCAGAATACACTCTTGCATATTTAGGACACTAAGGAGCGGCTATATTGATAAATTTCTGTCTTGAAAAGAGAACAGATTTCATTTAACTGCATATTAATATTTTCAGTTGTGTTTAATCAAATTGCCCTCAGCTAACCTGAGGCTATGTGACATCTCAGCATAAATATTCTATACAATGCGCACATGTGGCTAAAAGGTTGCTAATAAGTTGCAGATACTAAATGCAAAGATGGCTAGTCTGTCCAAAAACAGTAAAATCTCCATAGAGCTGCATACCATGCCTTTACTCATTTGACAAAGTGAGTAATTTAATGCCATCTAGTGGTCTGCTGTAAAGTTCTTGTTTGTTCAAACCAAATAAAGCATATAATCTCTCAGCTCTTGCCATGCTGACTCATACAATGTGGCACATTCTTGTACACATAATTCAAATGCTTCCCATTGAAAGTCTTTCTTAAACAACCAGTAAGCCTCAAAATACAACACATATGTTTCTAGAGTTTAAAAAAATCTGCACTGTGCTCTTCATATTTTCATCACAAATCGGAGAAGTCAGTACTACAGAATCTCAGTGACCCACGTGGCTTAAGTAAAGAAGTGATATAACTTGCTCTTCTGTGCATGGATGTAAAAAAAAAACCTAAACCAAACTGTATTTTGCCAGGTATTCCAAAAGTCCACACAGCGTGTGTGACCTAAACACTTATACTTTACAAGGCTAGGTCAGTGTAAGCTGCATCTATCCCTCTGAGAAATGACAGAACGGGAAGTCTGATGAGAATCTGCAGGGAGTCTTACGCCAAACCACGCCACCACCAAATAAGTGGATCAAACGCGGGGCCGCTCTCTTATCACCACTTCCCCTGTCTGTTTGGTGGGCTCTGGTATCTGATCAGTCCTTATCGTGCCCATACAGTGCTGGTTCACATGTCATGTTATCACACAGGTCCCTTCCCCGGGGCTCCCACAGGAAGAGCCTGTTCCGAGGGCACTGCATGCCATGTATCTCAGCTGCTCTATGTTGAGCTCAGGGTGATGGAAGAGAGGATCATGAGGTGGGAAAAGATCCGTGTAATATTTCTGTCTTTATTGTTGCTAAGATGTAAGGTTTAACACAAGAGAGAGCCAAAAGCATACTTTGGTCTTTGTATTCATGGTGTGAATGTGTCCCACAGAAAATTCATCTACTGGCAGTTTCACTTTACATCAGTGTAATCAACACAGGCCCAGTTAGTGTAAAATGGACTTCACCATATTACCAGATCACAGAAAGACATATACTGTACATTTGGAGTCTTACAAAGAAGATAAATTAAGCCTCTTTCTAACAACTCTTTCAATTAAGTTAATGAGTTTATACTGTATGTAATAAATATGCAAGCAATATTTGGATAAGGTGTAAAATAGTCCAACAGTCTCATTTTTATTCTACAATAATGATTGTTCCAGCTTTCTAGGAGTCTCTTTAGTGATTTATTATTTTTGCATTGTGTTTTACGCTTGTGTACGCGATACAGCTGAGCCGCAGGAGGAACTTAAATGCACGCTTTCTGAGTCACAGCCTACTCTAACTCCTGAGTGTATTGGCTGTTTTGGTGTTCGGGGGGGAATTAACATAACTTCTTTAAATGGATGTTAAATGATGAAAGCAGGAAGCAGTGAGTCAGTGTTGGGAGGTGGAGGAGGCGACCTGGGACTCCAGGCGCGTATTTCATAATTCATAATACGGAACATGGTGACGCATTGGGGGACCTGCTGCTGCTGTGAAAAAGTCCTTCTTTCGCTCGTTTAGTTTGGACCTGATTATGAATCAGTTTTTCCACTTTTTTCTCCACAACCTGACAAAGTGAAGAAGATATGTCCGCTCAAGGACTGTTAAGCACTGTTTTCTCATGCTCGCTAAGCCCCAAAAGTATTGCCAAGCGGAGACTGAGGCAGACCAGGAGCTTGGACTCGGCGTTGATGCAACATTGCGGTACCGAAGCGGAGGAGACGTCGACTAAGGTCAGTTGACTCGCCAGGTTTGATTGACTGACACCACAAATATAGGCTAACCGGATTTTCGGCGTACTTCCTCTGGTGTTAAATGTATTAGAAGAGGTCGCAGACAGTGATGATGTTTGTAGGCGATTTTTGTGTGAAATGTTTTTGATGCTGACATGTTTTACTAAACTGTGGAGATGCACGTGTCCTAAAATTTAGGTTAGAATACAGAGAAATATTAAAAATGTTTTTTGTACCTAAGCGTGCAAGAGCGAAGCACAAGAGAGAACTTGTTTATACTGTTGCAAAATTCAGGAAGTAGTTGAAATTCCCATATGGATGATATATAGCCATTTATTATTTTATCTCAATTTTGCCTTTAAGGAAAACACTGGGAATTCGCTTTCAACAAATTTATCATCATCATTATCATTTATATTATTTGATTTATTTTTGATTTTCAGGTGGGCTAAATATCATAGGAAAATCCTCAGTATTGCAACATCACCAAGTCCATGACTAACAGAGCTCTTAGTTTCATGATGAGATGTGTAGACTTTTGATGCAGTCTGTGTGTCTCGGGACAGTAAAAGTGATTCAGCTGGTTGCTTTTGTCAAAGTGATGTCAGCACAAGTCTTTGTCTTAACCAGCTCGTTGAACTTTGACACATTTGGCGAATCTGACACAGTGAGGGAAATCGGGTCGAAGCACATAAAAGGACAGACGTTTCTTTAGTATTAGTATTTTGCTATTATATTTTATTTAGCATCCTATATAAAAAAAAAAAAACACCCCTGTTCTTACTTAAGAACTCATGGTAACTGTTTGTATTGTATAATGGAAATGCATTACAGATGTGACATTCTAATAGGCTTCCAATAAATGCCAGATATCTGGTCTCTCTTGCAAATCAGAGCCTCAGAGCCTTCAGAAATTCAGTTTTCAGGGAATCTGAATGAAGCTGATCTAAGCTGGAGACACACCCTTTGTCAGCGAAGACTTTAATGTGATTTATGACTTTTTGGAGTGTGTGCATGAGTTAGCATGCACTTTTTCTCTTTTTTCTACTGAGCATTGTTGAATGTTCCTTGTGTTGCAATAACAAGCTTAGACGTGCAGGCAAATAACAGAGTTACTTTTAGTAATATTAATTTAACTGAGAATGTGAGGAAGTATTTACACATTTATAGAAAGTGCAGCTGTGCAATTCCAGCGCAAAACTAGGAAGAACTTCAGTCCCTTGAGCTGAAATCTGAAGTCTGAGATCATTTCTAGAGACCCACGTGACTGGTGTTAGCTTGCAGCGACAAGTGCCTTACTGTATGCAAACTTTATTCAAGGTCACAAATCAAAGTCACATTTTCTGAGTTTGTCCGACAAGTGGTTCATTCGGAAAGAGTCGAAGTCTTCTGCAGAAATATTAGTAAAAGCAGGCTGACAGTGTTTTCGCCTTTCCACAAAATACTGCTGTATCTCCACCCACTAAATTCCCCAACTTTGCTTTTACTAGTGTTTTTAATTACTTAAATGCCAACCGCTATTGATTTTGGATAAGAGAAGATCACACAGGCAAACAGAGGGCTTATAAAAAATATAACACTGGTTGACACTGCTTTCTAATGATGACATGATTCAAATGATCAGGATGACTGGGAACTCATTGGTCCGTCAGTGTGATCCTGACATTAAAAAACACAATCTTTTCTTGTTTAAAGGGATGTGTCAGAACGGTATTTTTGATCTATGTTATTAAGTGGTTTGCTAGCTCCATAGGTTGAATATCATTGTGTTTTATTAGTGGTGTACTCACTCAGAATCTCAACAATCTGAGTGGAGATGGAAAGCAGAGACATCTGGTTTACATGAAGAAAGCCTCTCTTTCTCACAGTACAGCAGCATGACCTGATCCTTGGCTACAGTCCCTCAGGCACATATTTCTTCCCACTAGAGACTGTCCGACAAGAGACTGCATGGCATGGGGCTAAATCTGCTGGCTTACAACTGCAGCACTATAGTGTCAAGTTTAGTGTCTGATAAATGGAAACCAATGTAAACATATGTGCAAAATCATTGTTTTATATCATTTTGTCTCACATTCATCTTTCCACTGGTTACATAATAGAAAAGTTACGATCTGCTTAGTGTAAGTTAAACTGTATTCTCAGCCAAAATTCCTGGATACTTACACTGAATAACTAAAACCCATTCATAATCTTGGCTTCCATGAGCTGTTAAAAGCTTATGGATCACTTCTTTGTTTGTTTGTTTTTTTGTTTATATTATAGTTTCAGGGATTCCCCCCCCCCCTCCCCAGTTCTGATCTGTGTATGGTGCTCAAGAGTGCCAATGAGAACAGCATGGTCCAACACATTCTCAGAAGACAGGACACTGAGCACTGAAAGATTTATTAAATTAAATAATTAAATAATTTACTAAAAATCTAAAGTGTGCTCAGCGCTTCAATATCATGACAGTTGGTATGACTGCCCAACGCTAAGTCTGTAACTTTTTAATATGAGTGTGTTGGTTCTTTCTCATGTCCTTATAAGTACGTAGACTCAGTTGCAGTCATGGTAAGCGTCCATTTGAGCTGTTTTTGATTTTGCCTTTTACTGGCTGCAATTGGACTGGAGATATCTGAAAAATGTTTCCTGACTTTTAAATCGGTGATGTGAAAAACTGCATATTTGAAATCATTAAGTATCTTTTTTGGCACTCAGTTTTAATATCGTTCACATGGAAAGTCACAGAGCTTTTGAAAACTTGAATGACTCAATAGAGCCAGATTAGATATCCAGCTATAAATTAGATCTAACATGGTAAATGGCAGGGTTATGACTGGGTTATTGCTTATCAAGCCTTTAGAGGGAGCCATGCATCATTTTGCAGGAGTAATGTAGCGAAGAAATGAGGATATTCATCACTGGAACAATGATTAGGGCTTGTTAGGAGATAATCTCCAAATGATATCCACACTCATCTTGAATTAATTAGTTACTTATTAGTATATATTTTACAAAATGTCTGCAATTATACTGTTATCAACTTTCATACTTGCACTGTTCATACACAAGATCATTAGTCCGTCATTTGCTTAAGCAGCATGGCTATTGGGTCACATTATTTATTAACTTCATGCCAAGTAGGAGGAGGCTGAATATATAGGTTGATAGATTTTGTCAACAACATTAAAGCAAATTTGTTTCTGATGACTAGAGAGCTTCTTAATCTATTCAGGCCTTTTGCATCATTATTTATGTATAGATACTGACATAGAGCCTCAATTCACAAGCCACCAAGCATGCAAGCAATTTTCAAGCTTTCTAAAACTGCAGTGTTTGCGGCATTAAAGTTGAAAATGAGAAATCACAATGAGCCTCAAAACACATCAGAATGGAGCCCTGCGCGCTGGGTATATTGTTTCATGTAGAAAAAGAAACAGTGCAGCTTTGGCGTCATCTGCATTCCTCTAAGCATCACAGCACAGAGATGGCCTGAAGGGGGAAAAAAGAAAAGAAAAAGAGCTTGCAGGAAACTCAAAACTGCACTCTCGAATCTCACTAAAAGGAATTAACTTTATTAAACGCTGGAGGAGGCATATTTAAAGTGAAATCGAGCTTGTTTTCAGAACACTGAAGTTAGAAAATATAGAACTAACAATAGCGCTGAAAGCATGACTGCAGTTAGAGCGCATAAAGTACCCTTTTGAGTCACGTTTGTGACTCACAACTGAGTACGAGGTGTCTCACCAAATTGTCGTAATCTTTCAGTGTGCACGTAAGCGTTGCGCTTTCAACAGGAACATGTGGTTTCTGAAAATTAGCTCTTAAACTTTGACTGTTGTTGCATTAACTTAATAGGAACCGTATTGTAGCGGGGTAAAAATTCCAGCTGTTCCAGCTGTTGTGTTCCCAATGATATGACAGTATGATTATCAGTCAAAGGAGCTTGGAAAGAAAAGCGTCTGGACTTCTTTAAGTTGCTTGAAGACGTTTCACCTCTCATCCGAGAAGCAACTTAAAGAAGTCCAGACGCTTTTCTTTCCAAGCTCCTTTGACTACGATGACCTGGATGACTGAGAACCTTCACAGACATATGATTATCAGTCAAAATATGTTCCAGTGGATATGAAAAAAGCCTTTAAATGTATTATTATTGGTTATATCTGTTAAAAACAGTGTAACAAAATGTCATAAACCACCCTTTTTAATTGTGAATCCCTGTATTCACGTCTTTTTCCGAAACTACCTAATGTGGCGTGTACAATAAACAGTTGCTTAACTAACACATGAGCACGCACACACAGCGTTCGTCTATCTGTTTATTTTTTTAGCACTTTAATGATTAACCTGCTACTATGATATTCGTTTTAGAGTAAATTCGATTGATCTCAGCTGTTTCTCAAGTTTTGTGGAAGAGCTTGCCGGTGATTCAGTTATTACTGCTAAGCTGTCCGAAGAGCTCTCAAAGTGATGGAGGATTTCTCCACCCAACATTGCTATCAAAATGTTTTGTGTCTGTCTGGCGTGCTGCTTCCTGTTTATCATCCCAAAGCATTAAGAAAACTCATTTCCAGAGAATAAGTCTCAGCGCACTTTACAAGAAGATGTGGAAGAAAAATAAACAAGAAAAAGAAATTTGAGGCATGACTCTAGTACAAAGAGATCTACAGGTTTTAAGCCTTGCTTTATTGTTCCTGTGGAAGAAGTAATTGAACTAAGCAAACCTGTAGATTGGAAAAAGTTTGGAATTGCAGATGAGAATGAAACTTTGTCTAAAACACTCAAATATTTTGAGTTTGCTTCTCGCAAGAAGCCTCTGCTTTCCAGAAAGGAGAGCTTAGATTTGTTGACTTGCGTAAAGCTGGGATTATAAAGTAATTTCAAAGTTAAATATTCATTAACTCACAATTGTCTGTAAGTAGAGAAAATTAAGTACTGTGGCTATTCTTGGTAGAAGTGAGCATTTATGTAAGATTACTCCAAAGACGCAAAGCAGAATGCTCATTTAAGTAGATGTTGTTAACATCTCTTTTCATCACTCTCCGCTGCGAACAAATCAGTGAACAGACATGTTGACGTTGAAGTGTATGGGTACTACAAAGGTGTGGTACATTGGAGGACTGCTTTGTTGCCTGTGGGCCATAACAGCTTGGCATCACCCACATGGAAATTACATTAATTTTACAGGATAAAATCACAGTGGCTGTTTATGAGTTGAAGCTCAGCATGTTAATTCTTTAAGTGTATTAACATCAGAACATTACTGTGTTAATAGTAATAAAT
Source organism: Copadichromis virginalis (assembly GCF_057382275.1). NCBI lineage: Eukaryota > Metazoa > Chordata > Actinopteri > Cichliformes > Cichlidae > Copadichromis > Copadichromis virginalis. Next base: position 22,948,577 of record NC_140633.1, read on the forward strand.
ACTTGAGTTTTCGGGAGATCATATCACACCTAATAACCGAAAACGGTTCACATGCTTTTCATCTCTGTAGCTGCTGGCCCTTTATTCTGACTACCAAGTTCTGCAGACACAATTCAGAAGCTTTAATTTCAGCACTATGTCAACGGTAGACTGCGCCAGCTGCTGTCATGTTATGTCAGTGTGGACGGGTTTCACCTAAGGAGCTGCTACAGTTTTGACTTATCATACAGTAGCAGGTAAAAGTGGAGACGTCCGAAGCAACACTAATGATGACCCAGTTCTAGTGAAGTGAGTACCTCAACCCAGCTCCTGAGGACATGAGTCAAGGGACTGTAGGGTTCATTTTCTCAACTACTTGTGCAATTCAGGATTGTGGGTGGGGTTGATGCCTTTATAAAAGACTCATATTGAGTGCAGATACAGATGAAGCCTATCTGCAGCGAGCACAGCTGTCTGCTGGATTTAACAGTCTAGCCCTTAATTTCAAGCTATTTAACTCTAGCGTTAATGTTCTCTGGCAAACGGCTAGTGTAAAAGCTTACATGATATAGGAAACGTGAACTCATCAAGCCAAAGGTTGCAGCACTGTGCACCAAGCAAAATGGCATATTATTAATATACCAATAGGTCTAGAGCATATCCCAGCTAGCAAAATGCCCAGTAAAGTAAAAGAACGAAGTATTAAAGTATTATTATACTTTAATATACTCTTTACTTGCTTTTTTAAATTCATTTACTTATTTATTTTATTAGAATTGGGTTCCCAAACTTCTCAGTAGCAACAGTGCCTGGCACGGCCTTTTGGGTAATGTAGTTCTAAGAATGATTGACACTTCTGAAGTATCGCGCAAAGCGACAAACTGGCTAACCGTGCGTGCTTCTGATGTACCTGCAGGTATGCACTTCTGTGCTTTGGGATTCGTTTGTTTACTTGACACAAAGAGAGCTGACTCTTCCTGTCGCCCCCTCCCTGCCAGGCCTAACTTTATTTATGAGGCTTGTAGCAATGTAAATCGTACCCAGAACTTGTGTCACTTGCCAGTAGACGTGAGGCCGGGCAGTGCTGGCTGTAAACATGTGGGTTGCTTGTATCAGGGACGATGGTGTGAAATCGGTTAATTTGGCACTAATGGGCTCTGAGCGCAGTTGAAGGGTCACTTCTCGTCCGCGGAGACTTTGTGATGGGGGATCTGGAGCGAAGCATCACTTACGCTGTGAGTAATGTTTCAGAAAGTTAGCGATCTGAGCTGTTGACGCTCTGAATGTTTCCTAAACAGTTTGCAGAGTACATTTGCAGGCATTAGTGTAATGACATAAACTCAGGACGTGCGCTTATGCCCGACAGACTTTAACGCTTTTGATCCGTACGATTTTAATAGAGGTAGCATCACAATATTTCCACTCATGCACCTGCACTTTTACTCAGCATACATTATGCGTCAATATTATTAGCCTTATCTTATGATGGCTCAGTCCTCTAAATAAATGTATTTTTTTGTTTGGTTGTTTCGTTTTTCAATAATGGAGGTTTAATAATGGTTGCAAAAAACTACAAACACAAAGGGAAATAACAGCTGACATCCACCCTTGCGTGCAAAAATCTGTATACCAGTGTTGAATGTAGTTGTTTCATTGCTTATTCAAATCTAATGCAGAATTCACTGTACAACTCTCCAGCAAATAATGTTGACACAGTGTAAGGGCTCCATAGAAAGCTCTTCCTGTAATGCCCCATTCAATGGCTTCCTGAGCACTAAAGAATATTCATCACCCCTCTGGATTTTGTTTAAGGGTGGTTGATTGGTGTAATCTGAGCTTTCAATCTAGCCATATTGTATGAACTACCTTGCACATTTCCTCTCATTGTATTCGAGGAAGCGCTATTGTGTTTCAGCAAGGCTTTGACTTAAATTTAGGTCCTGCACAACCGGGTGCACCTGTATTTGAGAGCTGTGTATCAGTGAAGCTGGAGTGTTTCAAATTTAAATAGATATTCAGATCAGTTGCTATAAGAGCATATAAATGGATTAAGTTAATCACTTGATATTAACGTACCAGTAAATTGAGGATAATGCCCCATCAGGGACAAACATGAGCAAACGGTAATTCCACCTTTATGATGACAGCTTCTGTAGCATCTTAAAACAGCTTTTTAGCTCCGAGGTCACTGTAATCTGACTAATTTGAAAAATTACAAAAGGCTACTACAAAAGGCAGTAATTGTCACAACCTGTTAATGATATGAAAAAGCACTGAATGAAATCTTTTCATGTTTGGACATGACAGAATTGAACCTATTGGCTAAGAGATATTGCATAAAAGAGGACGGTGCTTGGAACTGCACAAAGCAAATAAGTGGCTCTTTGTTTCTGAGTACTGTAACAACTGGGAGAGACTGTGGGAACCCAGCTCACCATCACATCAGATACATGGAGTGCGTTTCCACTCCCATACAGTCACAAAAGAGGAATGTGTGAACAAAGTGACATAACTGCAAATGTGACTTACTCATGGCATTTATGCAACTGCAGTGTTAATGATTTAAGGTTTTAAGTGTGTAGTTTCTGTCCAATGGTCAAAAAGGTAATGCCAAAAAGCTTTGTAAAATGCTGACAGCTAAGATAATATTTATCTACCACTCATCCATCTCAGGGTTGTGAGTGATCTGGAGTCTATCCCGGCTGCCACAGGGCAAAAGTATCTCCTGCTCATTGCCACTTTGAAAGAAAAGCCCTTTATTTTCATGTATATATTATATACAATTGATCAGAACTGTTGTAAATGGCAAGTAATGATTATAGGAATCACTAATCATACATTTTTTAATGGAATATAGTTGTACACAAAAAAAAAAAAAAAAAAAATCCAAGCTTATCACATTAAAAGCGAGACTGAACGTGCATCTAACATTTAAAGCTGGCAGCAGAAAAGAGTCACAAATCTATTGTGATACATGCCAAATACAGGTTATTGACTACTTTTCTTTGCACAGTAAAGAAAATATGTTTGTCATAGAATATTATTTGCCTGTGCATTACAAAATGATTAGATGCTAAAGAGCAGCTTCTTTCTATAGTAGTTCCATAAATTAATATTTTTTTATCAGTTAGAATTATGCAAGATTATGTGCTGTAAAGAGGAGGATATCTAAAACTGTTCCAATTCTAGTTGGTACACTTAAGCACTGTTTTTTTTTAAGTACTTGGCAAGTAGGTTGTTCCAGCATGTTGGGGAACTTCCCACACTTCTCCTGCGGTTTTAGGCTGTCTGCATTGCTTCTGTCTCTTGATATAATCCTAGACTGACTCGATGATGTTGGGATCAAGAGAATCTGTGTGGCCCAGGCGATCTGTTGCAGGACTCGTTGTTCTTCTTGTCACTGAGGATAGATTGTGACTGTGGCTAAAGGTTTGGGCTCGGTGTCATGCTGGTGAATGAATTAAGACTTAGTCAGATGCCTCTCTGAAAAAATGCCTGCGTCTTAAACTTTTTCACTGCTTTTATACTGCACATTGTCATACTGTATGTGTGCTAGATAATGGTATGCTACTGTTACACAGCCCTAATTCTCATTTAATGGGAGTGAGCCACTTTAGTGTAAGCCTTATCCCGATAATGAGTTACTAAGCTTCTTTGGAAAATGGCTCATATGACTGGCTTGACTGTACTGGATCAAAGCAGGGTAATCTCTGGGATGGAGATGCTCAGAGGATGAGTATTTCAGATCAGATTATTTTCCTTGTCACTACTCCAGTATAAGACCTTTAGAATATCTGTAACAGTGTTTACTAATGAAGCATTTTTTGTGAAATGGCTTTTTAGGCGATAGACAAGCACCTGCTAAAACTGTACACACTATACTAAATTGAGCTAAAAAGAAATTAAGATGATGCATTTCACATTTAAGGGGAGCTATTATTGCACAGTCAGTATTGGTGTTCAGCTGATCTAGTTAAGCTTTTGCTTTTTGTTTGGTTTCCAGCAGCTGTGCCCTATGGCAGCGTGTTTTTAGGTGTTGCACAAATCCATATGTCAGTTTGTTTCATTCAGATAAAAACAGTTATGCCATGAGGCTTTTATTGTGAAAAAGAAAGGACTCTGTAGTTCTGTGAAAAACGGAGTACTTAGTACTCAGTATGAGTAAGTATATGATGATAATCACATGCACTTGATTAATTTGTCATCAGCAAGTGTGACCACCCCTATTAAAGCCTAAGTTTTTAAGGTTTTTGTTGATCTGGTGTAATCGGCGCAATGCCGCAATCTTCACAGAAGTGGAAGTCCCAGCAAATTCATCCAAAGGTCAGACTCAGAGAGTCAAAGAAATTGGAGAAAAAAAAACTAAGAGCTACATGTCAGTCTTTACAGGCCTCAATTAGCATGCTAAATGTTATAGTTCATGACAGTGCATTTAGGAAAAGACTGAACAAACACGGCTTGTTTGGAAGGTGTTGCCAGGAGAAACCCTCTTCTCCCTAAAAAAAAACTTGGCAGCACGGCTTATCTTTGCAAAGTTGCATCTGAACAGACCGCAGGAGCTCTGTAACAATCTCCTTTTGTCAGGCAAGACCTAAGTGAAGATGTTTGACGAAAACCAAACACAGCATATCAGAACAAACACCTCATACCAGCTGTTAAGCACAGTGATGGAGGGGTGCTCTGTCCTCAGTCTGTCCGACAGCTACAGCTAGGCCAAAATTGAGTCATACAACAGGACAACGATCCAAAATCACAGCAGCAATTTGCAACAGAAAGATTGAAAAAGAAAAGTTGGGCCAGGTGTTGCATTGGCCAGTCAAAGTTCAGACTTTGGAACAATGTCTGCAAACCTCAATGAACTGCACCGTTGTACAGGATAGTGGGCCAGAATTCCTCCAAAGTGATGTAAAAGACTATAAAGTCATATAGAAAATGAATAATTCAAGTTATTGCTGCTAACGGTGCATGCTATTGAAAGATGGAGTGTAGTGGTTTTTTTCTTTCACAGGAATGCATAGAGTCTTGTGAACACTTTCTTTTTCACATGACTGCATGTGTGTGTGGACAGATATGGATGCAATCTGTAACTACACTGTATGGTGGAGGCATACGGTCAAAAGGCCTCACATTACTGGGGCACAAGTTCAGTCAGGCAGCATCACTAATGTCAACACCTCATAATTCTTGTTTCGACATGCAGAAAAAACATTTGCGATGGATTACATAAAGTGTTTAATACAATCGCAACAAGAAATGAATAACATTTGCACATTGCAACCTGTTTCTCCCGTGCAGTCTGTCAGTTTCCCTCGTGGGAAACAGTTTTGATGATTTTCAGCTGCCAAGTGAAGCAGAACTGCAAGTGTTTGTCAGTTGATGCACACTGCCATCTGCAGAGAGTGTGACAGGTCATGAACGTATGACACAAATTATGGATGTAATTGTCTGATGTGCTTTAAAACCTGCATGTTTGTGTTTGCCCTCAGGGTGACTTCACTTGGAACAGCTTGTCAGGAGGCACTATTGGCCTCAAACCCGTCCCCCTGCAAAGCCTCTCAGAATTGGAGAGGGTTCGTCTCCAGGATGTGGCCTTCAAGCGATTGCTTCGGTGTCATGACCTGGGCTGCCACATCACCATCCCTAAATGTATTACCACACACAGACACACACACAATTACAGGCCTCTTCTTGTCTCCCAAGTTGTTATTCTGTCTCAGGCAAGAAACTTTCTGAAAAAACACATGCTGAGCAACAGATGGGAAATGTTCCTCTCTCCCTTTTCTCCTTTTTGTTGTGTAAGGGCGTCATACTCATAAACTCATTGGTTTAATGACGTGAGCTCATCTACGTTCTCCAGTAATAGGCTGAATCATTTCTGGATTCCACTACTGCTGCCCTCTATAAAGAAAGCTTTTAAAAACTGTTTATTTTCTGGTGAGCTGTCTTGGTTTTTCTTGTTTCAAAATTGTCCCTGGAGTCTGTAGTGCTTTGAAAACGCCATAAATAGAGTACATGTGAAAAATGTGCTGTTTTCTGAAACGGAACAGTCCTGTAAATTCACGGTGAATTAAGATTTGCTTTGCATGTCATTATCTTGACATTTTTTATATAGTTTGTTTCTTAGCTCTTTTGTGTAGTGATCCTGAGAATATCAAGTGGAGCAGACATAAACAGAAACATATTATCTAGACCTCTGTTTTGTTTTTTTTTACCTGTGACTCTTTTTTTAGATGGCCACAAGCACAAGAAGACACTCAGGAGGAAGTTGGATTCATTATCTAAAGAGAAGAGTAAAGACAAAGGTAACATGATCAGGATATAGTCTTAATTCTGGTGCTTTAAAGGGTAGTTTTCTCCCAATTTTCTATTTACAACATGAAGTAATGGCAGCATAGCAGGAACTTTGGTGCTTTCAAGCACTTCTTAAAGATAAACACAGCTATCTTTTAGGTCTGTAGGAGAACCACTGAGTCTTGTAAGACTTTCATTCCCTTCCAGTTTCTAGTCTAGTCAGCCTGTGACATTTTAAAAAATACTCTTTTATCCCTTTTGGCTGAAGCTGTATCGACTCACTGAAGCCGACAATCTCAGCTTTTTATACCCACGGAGCACTGAGCGATCAAAATCAGTACAGAGAAGGCTGTGATCTCCAACCACCACGCTGCCCCGCCCGCTGCAACAATCCAACAGGAAAGTGATGTTCTCTGTCAGACAGGCAGTCGAGGGAAATAACTAAAACAATCTTAAGTGGTGGCTTGTTCGTTACAGCCTATCCTCAGGCATGCCCAGCCCCCTCTTTCCTCTTTTCCCTTTTTGTTTACAAAAGCACTTGGGAAAGTATGTGCTCCCTCACTCTGAATATTAAGTGTGGCTGTAGAACAGTGTTCTTGGCATTTATCTTGAGCAGGATTTATTTAAAAATATATATTAAATGCTTTCTACGGAAACTAATCCAGAGAGTAAAATGGATAATACGCTGCCGTGATTGACACATCTAAAGAGAAGCTTTCTGTTGACTTATATGTGAACTTTAAGTCTCGCTGTCTTGCTCTTCCCCCCTCACATAGACACCACGCCACAGGCGTTTGGCATACCACTGTCGCATGTCATATCCAACGACCGCATGCACAAGCTGCGGCACGATCACCCGCGGGAAGAGCACAGTGACCCCACTGAATTGATGCTATCCTTCCTTCATCTTACATCTAGCTACAAAAGGGCTAACAAAGAGCTCTCCAGCAGCAACTCGTCACTGAGCTCCACTTCTGAGACCCTTAATGAATCACCACTGCCCAGCACACCAGACATAGCCCCACGGACACGCAGACGGGTAGGCTTCCCTGTCAACAAACCTTACATACACTGATGTAGAATAACAAGTTATTTGTCTGATTATGCTTGCACTCGAGATTTCTTTGAGAATTTGTGACCTTTTTAGATGTTCCCCCGGAGGCTGATGATGTGGCCATTCACAGCATATGATCAATTGCTTTTCCAGTCATTATACTGTCACCCATCTGCTTAACAGGGCGGAGTGTCTGTGGATTGCATCACTGACCTTGATGACAACCAGTCTCGGCTCTTGGAGGCACTCCAGCTGTCTCTGCCAGAAGAGGCAGCTGGCAACACGAAGAAGCACCATGACGAAAAGCTCAGCCTTAACCCTATTTACAGACAGGTGCCCAAGATAGTGGACCAGTGCTGCCAGCACCTGGAAAAATACGGTACGTAGTGCACAAGTAAAGGTACATAAACACAGTGCAGAATACCAAATTAAATTCTATAAAATGTACAGTAATGCACCTCACAGAAGAAGGTCCTGGGTTCTAATCCACCATCTGGCTGGGGTCTGTGTGGAATTTGTGTTCCCCTCAATGTCTGTGTGCGTTCTCTCTGGACACTCTGGCTTCCTCCCACACTTCAGAAACATGTAGTTAGTGGGGCTAGGCTAATTGGTCATTGGAAATTGGCCTTAGGTGTGAATGGTTGTCTGTCTCTTTGTGTTGGACCTGCGAAAGATTGGGGGCCTGTCCAGGATGTACCCTAGCTCTCACCCTATGGCAGCTGGGATAGGCTCCAGCCCCAGCAGAAGAAAATGGATGGATGCAAAATGTACAGAATATCCCCTTAAACACTTGGTTAAATGTTCATTGTCTTGCGATGCAAATGCCTTGGAAGTAAAGGAGCATCTTTGTCTTTGTTTAGCCCTACAGACAATTGGAATTTTTCGTGTTGGGAGTTCCAAGAAGCGAGTACGACAAGTAAGACGTCAGCTTAGCTTTTTAACACCTCTGCACTTTATCCACGGGTAACCTTTTAACCATATCAGTTGTCACAATATTTTACCCAGCTTCGTGAGGAATTCGACCAGGGATGGGAGGTTTACATGGATGAAGAGCACAGCGTCCATGATGTAGCTGCATTGTTTAAAGAATTCTTAAGAGACATGCCTGAGTCACTGCTGACAAAAGAACTTTATACAGCCTTCATCAATACAATGTGTAAGAAAAAGACACACACAATAAACAATCCACTATCTTCTGATTACTTTGAAATTAATGTTAACTGTGTGTTTTTTGTTGTTGTTGTTGTTGTTGTTATTGTTCTTTTCTTCTACAGTGCTGAATTTTTTAGAGCAAGACAGTGCCATCCAGCTCCTGGTGTTTATGCTTCCTCCCTGTAACAGCGACACGCTACAGCGCCTCCTCAGCTTGTTGTCCACTGTGTCTGCACATGCTGAAGACAGCCTGGACAGTGAGGGACATAAGGTAGAGGCCGGTTTTTACAGCAGTCTAAAATGCTTCCAAGAAGCACAAGCTTTTGTGTGATGAATTTTATATAAGTGTGAGGTAGCACACAATGAGGTGATGATAATTTAGTTAATAATTTTGTCTTCTTTGCTCCCAGAAGACACCCAGAGTTTAACCCTTAGGAACTGCCTCTTTTGGCAAGAACTCACATTTTATAGCTTGTTGATTCTATCGCTGAATAGGAAAAAATATGTTAAATCACAAAACAATCTCATTGACAAACTGCTGATACATTGTATCCCAACTGCCATCGGAGGGAAGTCAAAAAGATATGCAGTACATCTGAGGCCTCTTATTTTTAATTTGAAGGAAGGGACATACCAAAACGCAACACCTTTATGGACAATATGGTTTCTTTAATAACCATTGAGTGAGGACATAAACACTGCACGTTGGTATCATTCTCTTCTGTCTTAGGGCCAGATTTACTGTTGTTCTGTGCAAAACCCTCAATTGGCTTTTTAAAAGCTACTCTTGGGATTTACTTAATACGCACAGTGTCAATTTTGTGGCTATAAAACATGGACACATTTTGTGGATTAAATTTCCCTCTCATGGTTCAGAATTTAGAAGATGAACAAAACATAAGCATTAACTTCATAGGTTTTGAGGTGGAATAAGTATCATTCAATTAAGTTTATTTCACAACAGTCAACAACAACGGTCGCCTCGAGGCAAGCATCATTTAATGAAATTTGGTAAATGCTCTTTTCACTGCGTGGCAAATAATAAACCTAACTGGAAGGGCCAATAAGTGTAAAAAATTAGGGAGGAGATTATTTAAATGAATCATACAAATGTGATTTACTAAGGACTGTTGCAGGCAAATTAGTGCAAATTACACCATTATTTAACTCGGGAAAAAGCATGTCTTATTTTGCGCCTGATGTGGCTGTGATAGTTGCCGCTAGGAACGTTAATTTATTTGAAATGCCAACAGGAGATGTTATCAGAATGAGTGCGTAATTGCTGTGGGTGGATTAGTCAAAGTTGTAAGTGCGGTGGCAGAACTTTGGCTCTGTCCTTTGGCTCTTCGCTGTTTCCTCCCACTGAATGTTTAGAAAAGCACTTCACATATTTCTTGTCCTCAATCACACTGGTATTTCAGTGTAACAGGGCACAACTTAACATGGACACGCAGTGGAAGGGGACAATAGTTTCCTAAAACAAGATGGATACAAACCGTGATGTATGAGAGGCAGCAAACGTACTTTTTACAGTGAACAAGGTAGTTTCCAGTATTTTGTCCTTCAAGTCACATTTCTACACAGAGATCAGCCCATACAGTGATAACTGCAGAGAGTACAAAAGCCTGTACATGTCTTTACTCAGCAGTGCATACACACAGTAGGGGTAACTCCATTAATATTCAGACAGGATCTGATGGCAAACAGTGTTTTGTGTTGTTATTCTGCACATCTCACAGGACAGCTGTTACAGATTCCAGGCGTATAGGTTTGGTTGTATTAAAGCAGTTTTTCTCCACACCTGAGCTGTCAAAGCTAGCCAAAGAGCAGATGGCCCAGCATCCAAATTCCCACAAAGTTCTTACCAGTTTCTTACAAATATATAAAACGTTCTCCTTAAGCTGTCTTCAGTAATTTGCTCTGCTCTTGGCAGCTTGTGTTGGTCATTACTGCGATGAGCCGGCTATGTTTGCATGAATAACTTAGTGCCTTATTAGTAGATCACTTGCAAAAGCTTTCATGCCCACAGGTGTTTTCTTTTTCCATCTTTTTTTCAATTGCAGCTAATTTTCCCTGCAATAAACCTGATATAGATGGATCTGCATATTTGATTTGACAGATTTTTCACAGTAGATCTCATCCTGACATAATCCTAATGGGAATTTGTGACTCCTCCTGGACTCGAACCAGCGATTGTTCATGTTTTTGCACTGTTATGTCATGTTATGCAGCACTTTGTTTGAGAATTACGAGACAGTTAAAGTGATCAGCTTATCCCAATATGATTATTAATCATCAACTCAAAAGCAAAATATGTGCAAATACATTGATATAATGAAAGTTTAGTTGGAGGATGTGTTTGTTCAGTAGTTTAAACATGTTATGAGAACTCTGTGTTCTGTTTTGTTTAGGTTACAGGCAACAAGATGACATCGCTTAATTTAGCTACCGTCTTTGGACCCAACCTCTTACACAAGCAAAAAAACTCAGACAAAGAATTTGCAGTAGAGAGTTTTGCCCGTGCAGAGGAGAGTGCAGCCATCATCGGCGTTGTCCAAAAGATGATCGATACATATGATACGCTGTTTATGGTAAGGGCTCTAACTGCAAACTAAGATGTTAAACATTCTTAAGGTTTTCTTTGGTCAGTCAGTGTTTGCTGTTGTGTCTTGTGCAAGTTCACCCAACTAGATATAAAAATCGACTTCAAATAAAATATGATTCCAGCCTCTGTTTTGTTGGTGTGATGATGCCAGGATCCTCATCTTCATTATCTACATTCTCTGTTTTTCAACTGAAACCTCAGCCGAGTCACACTTTAGTTAAACTATCTGAAAATTATCTGTCAAGAAAATCAGCAGGGTAGAAGTCAATCAAACATGTATTTACATTAATTATTTTCTCAGTGCACCTTGCAAACATCTGGTAAATGACTCACTATAAACGAGCAGTGTAGGCTTTTTTTAAACCCTTCTGGGGGGCATCATCTAATTAATATGGAGAAGAGTTTCGTTCTGATGCGATTAATCACCAAATCAATGAGTGAGGATGAAGGAGAAACCAAATTTATGTCTTTTTTTCTAGGTGCCCCCTGACCTGCAGAATGAGTTGTTGATGAGTTTGCAGGAAACAGATCCTGATGTGGTGGATTATTTACTGCGGAGAAAGGCCTCACAATGCTCGTGAGTTTCTGCCTTTTGTCTCATTGTGCATTTATGCGCATGCATGACTACTTAAATGATCAGAATCAAGCACACATTATAGCTCGTGGTCACAGGTTTTTCTAGAATTGAGTGTTTTTGTCCAAACATACCCATCCATTAATATATTGCGTCTGCTTTGTCTTCACAGAGAGCCCAGCCTTAGGTCAGAAGAGTCGTTCTCTCTGACTGACAGACGCTTGTCCAGTGACTCACACAAGCCATCTAGTGGAGAGGTTTCCCCCTATGACAATAACTCCCCCGTCCTGTCCGATCGACCGCGGTTTAAATACACAGAGGACGGCAGTCTGCTCTCAGACAGAGTTCCCAGACAGGACAAACTCAGAGACCAATCAAAAGACAACTCTGGCAGTACCTCCCCTACACTTTCTACTGACAAAGGTGAACAAAATTCATTTCAACCATAGTTTTAATGTATAAAGTGTAACTTGAAAGATCTGTGGAATTTTCTTCCTGAGAGTTCACTCCCACATCTATGTTAGCCAACAGTGCCTTAAAGTCACATTAAAGTCACATTAAAGTTCAGATATAATGAATACATTTGTAATATGAACATAAAACAGTAAACATGACAGTATATTTCCAAATAATAAAACATGATAACTTCTATTTTTTATGGTATCATTTTGATGCTTGAAATACTCCCAAGGAGGCGTTTATTTCTCTCTTTAAAAGACAAGATGGTCACATGTCATTAAACATTTCCATAACTTCCAGTATCTAATATATCTAAGATAATTTCTTTGTAAACGTCACATTGCCAAGGCCAAAAGGAAACAGAAAGAGGCTTAAAAAAGGTGAAATAGCTTTAACCTTCTCATATTTTGCATTGAGATAATATGCATTAAAGCAAAGAAAGTAATCCTCTTAGTTCTTTTGTTTCTGTTAGAGACCTCAGCTGACAGTTTCTGGGACACCTGGCATGAGCTGTTCGGAAAGGATTTCACTGGCATCGCCGGTAACTGAATCCATTTTACATGTTGCTCCAGATGGTCTTTGGATATGGAATAAATGCTGGATGCTAATGAATGTTTTCTCCCAGGATACCTTGGAGACGTGTCAGAATGTGACTCATACGGCTCATCCGAGGGGCTGAGCAGTCACCAAGGTAACAACAAGCTGCCTGTCAGTGCAACACAAATGTCATTGGGCGTTTCGGAATGCAGGCCACACCCTCCGGTGACTCGCTGCAGCAGTGGTCCTGATGACCAAAGAGAGCAGAGACATCCAGAATCGTTATTATTACATCAGGCAATGAGCAGCCAATCGGGAGCTGTTAGCTCAGACAACTTAGCACAAAGGACAGGATGCACTGAATGTCCATTACTCCAGGTCAGGACTGACAGTTTATCTTCCCTTAACTGCTCTCGACCTCTAAGAGAGACTCATATTTCTCACTCCACACCCTCCCTCTTAAAATCTCAGCATGACCCCCAAATCCCACAACAGTCCCAGCAGAGCGCTGACTTCAAGATTGTAGATACAGCAGATGCCACTGGGCCTGGAGAGGAAAAAGGCCCTGATTCTTCAAACTGGCAGAAAGAGAGGTGGCATATATGGAAGATGATGTCAAAAGAAAATCCAGAAGCTCTACCAGAAACGTTGGTGTGACCCACTCTTAACTGATAAGCAGACTGTGGATCAATGTTTTATAAAAACATGTGCACGTCTCCTGTCACATCATCAGGTTATCATTGTGTGCAGTTAACATTATCAGTTGATTTTAGTGTTTTATACTGAATATAAAATGCTAAATGATATATACTTGTTATTGTTATTTTGCACTAACTATATAGTTTAAGCATGATTGTGTATGTTTTTGTATTTTTTTTTAAAAAGAACCATGAAAAACTTGTATGTAGACTTGAATGTAATAATTGGACTTGAATATTGTTTTATATTAATGCTGAATGTAAATATAAAAAAATGTTTTTTAATATTTCTTTAAATTTATAGCAACCTAATCTTGACACATCTGTAAATGCTGCAATAATATGTGTGTCTTGAGTTCATGGCTCATTGTTTTTTTGTATTTTTTCTTTCAAGAAAATGCTTACATTTTAACAGAAGTTCGTCAGCTTACCAACACTCCTAATTTTGTGTTTGCTACAAAAGAAATTATTGTTAAGCAGCATTATTTGCAGATATGAATATATTTAATATAAGTTTACAGTCATTTGTAATTTAATGAAAAACAACTTTCTCCAGGTGTCTCCTAATAAACAGACTAAGAGTTGTCTCTTTGTCGTCACATTTCCTGCCTCACACATTTGGCTTCACTCAGATTCCAGAGTCCTATCTATCTAGCAAAGGTTGTGGGCTGTACCAGGAAGTGGCACGTATCAGCACCGAACATTGAGATATAGTATTAAATTACATTATATGATATGAATATATGTATATATTCATTTATTCATTTATTTTAGGTTCAGGTTTACTAAAATGGCTACTGGTAGGCAGCAGGAGTTCAGAGCACAGTGAAACAATTTCCTAATCTGGCCACAAGAGGGAAGCATAAGACCAGGAAACTTTTGTATAGTTGGTTTCCTTGCTGTTTCGAAACCTTGACCATCAATATGGATCTGTCAGTGGCTATAACAATTCATTACATATTAAATAGAGTTTTATTAACTTTCATTCCTATTGCTTTTCTTCCACCACTATGATTGGTGGTGGGGATTTCATGTGTTGGAGTAGAGCTATGTTCATGTTGGAAAAGATGAGTGATCTTCTTGGGCCACGGATTTTGCATTAATCTTACTCTGTGCTAATGGACATAAGATCTGAGACGAGCTCATATTTAACATTAAATGGATGTTTTGTTGGACACAAAAAAATCATCTGTCTATGAAATTTGGCACAGATTCCAGACAGCTGTGCTTCATTATGATTAGTCAATGTAACATGATGGAATGATTGTGATTGCTTGAACTGCCTATTTTAGTTTTCACGTATCAAGTTTAGTGGTAGGTAATTTCTCACCTACATAGCACGCTCTTCTTTTATTCATCAAAGACAGCAGATTTCCTCAATACAAAGATTTGTGGTTAAACTTTGAAGGCTCCACAGCTGTCGGACTCAAGCTGTATTGGCTGCCATGCAGTCCAATTCTGATGAGACCAAGAAAACAGAACAGGATGTCTGGATGTGTTTCACAGAGAATCCACTCTCACTGCCATTTGTCTTCACGACTTAAAAATAAAAAAATCTGTGCTGCAAATGGAACCATTCATTGTTCTAAACACTACCAGGCCAAACACTGAAGGGCAAAAACAAACAGACCGCAGCTACCTCCTGAAGCAAACGACTGAGATCAAATAATTAATTCCACGTCTTATCTTTGCAGTACTGGATGTAAATTGATCCTCTGCTTCTGTTCCCAACAGGAGGCCCATCCTGTCTGAGTCCGCTCCTTAGCATCAGGAGCAGCTGCAGGGAGGACAGAAGAAGGTCACAACCAAAATGAGACTCAACAGTCAGAAACAAGAGAGCCCTGGCCCTGCAGTTTCAAGGTCGAGATTGATACACAGCTCTCTGCAGAGGAAAAATAGAGCTCAGTGGAGCTCATTAAAGTGTTAGTCATGCACAATCACTCAGTCCTCAGTCCTTTTTCTGTCATTTTAGGCACCAATTCTGGACCACTTAATATGCAGCTGCACTAACTGCTTTTCAGCTATTCGCCATATATCTGAAGCCATCTAAAGGAGATATTCCCTGGCTTGTTAAAGCAGTCGTGAGCACACGTAAATGTAAATGCTTCCTCTCTCCTTGTGAAATTTAACTTAAAATTAGAGGGTGTGCCTTGAAGTCAAATCTTGTGCTCAGTCACTTGTCAGTGCCAAGGTAATGTGCTGCATTTGCATTCCCAGGAAGGTGAGGCAAGAAGCTGTTTTGCGCTGACTTATGATTCGACTTCTTTGGATTTCGGTAACTTTAGCAGAACTGTAAATAACTGATGATGCCCAGCATTTCAGCTAATGGAAAAATGGATAATACACTGGTAAGTAAATGCAAGAGTTACACACGGCCCTAATGTCAATAAAAAAGAGGCTTATGGGAGTCATAGTCCTGACTGGGTAATGAAGTTTATTTCAAAAGAAAAAGAAAAAGTTCCAGATTAAAGGGATTAGCAGTGATTGCATTAAGCCTCTCATCTTAGTCCACCTCCACACTTGATGACCAAAATGTGATGGTTTAGATACCAACTGAGTCACTGATAAAACAAGCTTAAGCAGTTTTGTGCAGTTCTTGACTTGCTTTGCATTCTGAGCAACTATCTTCTGTGGAGGGGTTGTTTGAAGTAATGCTTAAAAGTTACTTTTCTAAAATTTTAATTTAACATCAATGCTTTCCAACTCAATTAATCTATGTCTGATTGCTATGATCGGGCCAGTATACTGAGAAAAAGTCTTCCCCTCTCCAGTTTGCCACAATCTCCGTGAAGCAATGCAAGAGCAGCCTGCAAAATCTCATTTCATTCTTGCCATCTGTTCTGCCTCATGTTCCAATTGGAAATAAATGTGATTAATATTTCCCCTTTTGAAACAGAGACCACACTGCACCTAGAGTAATGGATGAAATTTGTGTTTTTCTTTTTTTTCTCATTCTGATGTTTGTATTCAAGTCCTATATACACGTTTGTCCCGAACAAATAAGTGCATGGACCTGAATTTGTTTGTGATGTCCGAAAAATTATATTACCAGCGATTCCTCTTCACTCCCTGGGTCTACAGGACACAGCAGAGGGATGCAAGCTGTATATAGGGTGGGACAAGGGCTCGGGTTCAAGTCAGGTCTTTGGCTGTGTTAGACTGTGAATGATTCATTGTTGAAGCTGCGGTTACAATACCTTTTGGGAAACAAAATCCAGTTTTCACAGGCAGTTTTGTTCAGTCTTCAAAATTGCGCAACAAACAGAAAACTGCGTGGCTGGAAAAAAAACCCACTTCCATGCAACACCAGGCATCAGAGCAACCAGATGTTTTCCTCCATAGCTCATTGTTATCAAGCTTGTTTTATGGGACAACTACACACATACTGAATCTGTCTGCTTATTAGTATTACTGCCATCTCTGTCTCTCTTTTTTTTTGTCTGACAGTCTACTTGAGACTGTCAGAATGCCATTTAGCGGTTAGCATATGCGCAGAGATATTTCACAACATATGTTCGGTGAAAATATGTGTGTGTGAGAGTGTGTGTGAAAGACATGTGACTGTTAAATTTAGACGGGGAACTATTTTAATAATTTCCAACTCCTTTCACCTCTGTTTATGCCCTCTTACTTCTGACTAGCTGCAGTTTGCAAACACAATATTTGCTTTAAGTCTGAGCTGTGTGTCTGAGATGACCATATTAAATATATTGTCTGTCTGTTATTTGAGCCAAGAGAAGAAAAAGCTGAACTGGAGAGTTTAGAGCACTTTGAAGCTAGAGCTTTGGGCTCATAGGGATTACTTGAAAATGTGACTCATGTTTAATATGAGCATTCACCACTGCAATGTAAAAAAAAAAAAAAATATATATATATATATATATATATAGATAGATAGATAGATAGATAGATAGATAGATAGATAGATAGATAGATAGATAGATAGATAGATAGATAGATAGATAGATTCCATTTAATATGTTTATTTTTAATCATAGTCTTATATGTAATCCTTATTTAGGTGGCAAAAATGGGGGGTGGGGTGGGGGGGGAATCTAATTATTTTCTGGTAAAAGTGATCAGTACCAGAAAATGTCTTGAAGAGAAAGTGGTCATTATCAATACTCTGCAGGGCAATTTAAAGCTCTGTTTAATTCCCCTATGTACACAGGCTGCACGCAGGCAAAGCTAGTACACACAGAGTGTAGAAAACATGTTAAAACAAGCTTCAATTATATATAACCTTTCTTTGTTATGAATGAAAGAGGCTGCCAGCAGTTAATGATTAGGCAGAGAATGGACCGTGATAATTACTTCAAAAATGTCAGTGTTAAAGTGCAAACATCCAAACACCTGGTAATATGACTGTGTGCCAATAAAGAAGCCGAGCTTTTAATCAGCACCCTTTAAGGTTTCGCACTCTCGTCTCAAAGATGACAGGGAGCAGCAGCTCCGAGGCGAGTTTTCTCTGCAGCTTTTTTTTTTTATCGCCGTGTCCTCCTATTTCCTTCTAGACGATTTTTTTTCTTTCTTGTTGTCTTGGTTGCATCCTTATTCCCTCGGGTCTTCATTTTCAGATATAGCAGATTCTAGTAATGTGCTATCTCATATGTTATTCAGTTTGGCAGTCATTTGATGTATAGGATTTGTGGAAATACTGTAGTAATCATCATGGGGAACTTAGCAGCCAGCTAATAACAACCAATACCGCCAGATACACTGAGCCAAAGCTACCAGACACTTACAAACACAGCAACAAATAACAAACGCCAACACTGTCAGGCTATAAAATTGATTTTTAAGCTCTTCCAGGTTTGATTGAGGTGCTCAGTTTGTAAACAGTCTCTATTCTGCTCTCTTCCTTAAACATAGTGAAAATACAAACAAAACGAGTTTGAATGGGAAAACAAAGACAGCCAACGTGTTTAACAAATTCTATGTTAATACTTATTTTATTCCTAGACTACAGGATAAAAGCCATGTTCCCTCGCTCCTAAGCCTATCTTTTATCAACTGTAAGCTGCTAACAAGTGCCCATTGATGATAGTTTTCTTATAAAACATGAAAACAAACATCCATTTATTTTCTTAACCGCTTATCCAATTCAGGGTGGCAGGGGCACTGGAGCCTATCCCAGATGTCAAAGCACACAGGGCAAGATTATTCATCTAAAGCCAGTCTAAGTATAAAGCCAATTACCAATTATAAGAATTACCAATTAACCTAACAGGCATGTCTTTGGACTGTAGGAGGAACCCAGATTATCTGGACAGAGCCCATGTGGACACCAGGAGTACACATTAACTGCACATAGAAAGGCCCCAGCCACTGAGAGGATTTAAACCAAGGATCTTCTTACTGTAAGACATCAGTGCCAACCACTGAGTCACTGTACTGTTAGTTAGTTGTACAGTACTGTACTGTAAAATGTCTTGAACCACCCCTAAATGGGAAATAGATCCAGGAGTGCAGTATGTGCAGTATGACCTCATTCATGTAAACTGTTTGAGTAGTCTTCAGTCTTTTGTTCCAGTGATCCCACACTGCTTCAGTAACATTGCTTGGATTCCAGAGAGCTCAATCCATGACCTTATTGGCATTGTGTCTGAGGTCATTGCTTAAGATGGTATTGCATGGTGAATGAAAATCTGATGGTATTTTACTGTGTTCCCCAGTGGTGCACGCCAATGGCTGAAATGCACCCCGAATGATGTCAGAGCCTGCACCGTGGTTTACAGATGGCTGTATACACTCACTGTTTTACATCTCGATTGACCTCCAAACATATATATCAGTTGATTTGAACAAAATAATTCAAATTTGGGTTCATGGTGCCATCAGATGTGCTCCCACTGTCTTTCAGTTTAGCTCTTTTATAAATTAGCATAGATTCAGTCTTTGCCACCCTTCCACTGAGATCATTTCTGATGAAGCTTCAGAGAATAGTAGATGGATCGACTGCAGTTGTTGGTGACAAATGCAATTTTATGCCTCTCAAAATGTGTTATTTTGGTCATTTTATTCATGGATTCAACTAAAGAAACAGGATACAACTATTACTAACAATTACTAACAAAGTACATAAAGATGCAATTAAAAATTGTCTCTTTGCTAACTTGCCTGTTATGTGCAAAACTGGTTCATTCATTCATTGGGTGCCCTTTTTTATGCTTGACTGAGATATAGGTCAGTGTTCAGTGGATTAACAAACAAACAAAAAATACTCTTCTTCTGAAAATGGTCAGGTACAAAGACTGGACTGAAAATGAGTGGAAAAGCAACCAATGTCTAAAGAAAAGATTTGAAATACCTTTAAAAAGCCTTTAAAAGCTGTTGCTTAAGACCACTCTAAAAATGACCAGAAATCCTGGGTCCTTCGATGCAAAAAGCTCAATACTAAAATGTAAATGTTTTTATTTAAATTATTTATTTATTTCACTAAAAATATGATTGTGGCATCTTTTATCTTGATCCGAAACATTCTGGCATTTTATTCTCAAAAGGCAAGCACATTAGCTCCTCTTTAATCCTATACTGCTGGTAACCTTAAAACCAAATTTTCAGCAGTATGAAACACCATCTCACACTTCAGGTGTCTCATACTATGTCTGATGCTCCACAGTAAATGTTCTGCATCCCTGCCCACTCACTGCTATATTCTGGAAATTTGGTGAAGTCATCAAACTGTATTCTGCTCAAAGAAATCATAAAGGTGTAATCATCCCACCTCAACAGGTGTGTGAAAAGTCCCTTGTAATTCCTATAACTTTTTCCTGGTTTCATCATATGTAGGCAGATCTAGGGAGTCAGCTGGCCTGTGGAAAATGCTCTCTTATCATAAAAGCACACAAATAGTAGATGTTTTCAAAGTAGATTGAACCTTTCCCCCTTTACCAGCTTTATGATGATTCTAACTATTCAAATATTCCATCAGTCCACCAGGCACAGTTAGATCAATTCACTACAGAGAGCCTAAACTTAGTTTTAAATATTTAGTTACGAAACTCCAGTTCAAAATTCCTGAACATCAACACAGGTTGGAACAAGAATCCATCCCAGCAAAATTTTCCACCTCTAATAAGTGCCACTTTCGTACAGGAAGGGTAATTATAAGAGAATGAGGTGCTAATCAGAAGATGGAAGCAATGACAGATGGAAAGAGTGAGATTTAAATGGTGTGCCGGTTCGGGGAGCAACTCATTCATCAACTCTGTTAGATGCTGAGTTAGCTGATGAGCTGTCAGCTTGATCATTCTGTGTTCTCCATCGTGATCATGGCAGAGTTAACAAACTCTGATCATGTTCATCTCATCCTCGACCGAGCATCAACCTTTGCCTTGTAATCCAGCGCTTACAAAAGCTTCCTCTTGAAAGCACAAAGTCACAGTGCATGTTACACAGACAATCAAATCAGTCTGATGTGCCACAGTCGTCACTGAAAACCTCATCAGAGGCGTCTCGATCAGATCCAAGATTTTCAAAAAAGGATCATTGCTGTTAAAATCACCAACAGGCAGATGCATCATAAGATTGAAAACTCAGATGACTTAGTAAACATATTCAGAGCAAGAATTCAGTCTATGTTCTGCACAGCAGAATATATTACATTATTATACTATATAGTAGTAGCAGTAGGTAACAAGAGAGGGCATAGAGGGCTATCCTAAAATGTTCATGCTTTATGAAGTTTTTATCACAACATGCTGATGTCCGCCTGCTTTTATAACAACACGGTGATGTCTGACCTTTAACCTAAGACCTTGAAGCATTACTAAAATTATGTATTTTTATTATCTTTCATATTATTATATGATTGGAGCAGAATTGCCTGAAATCTTTGGCTTCTATAAGCTGTAAAAACTTTAGCTTTTAGGACATAGTCATGCAGTGTGTGATTATTTCAAGAACTTTGGCATGTTTGTGATGTCGTAGCGCGTCAAACTGAAAAAAGAAAACGTGTGTTCTCTCCTTGCCCTTATATATCATATAATACACTCGATATGGATTCTTGAAATTTGTTTTCAAGAACAACTTTGACCTTGGGCACTAACAATGAAGGTCATGGTTAAATTCTTTTAATTGACATAGCATGTCCCCTAGGCCTAGTATATTGTTCGAAGGCGATTGATAAAAAGTTGTTTTTACTGATTTTCACATATGGTGTGAACCTGACTTTGACCCATTTTACCAAAATTGAATCAGCTCGCACTGTTATTGGTATCTACCATAACACAACATTTTTAAAATGACATCTTAAAACCGTGGATGTTAGCCTCACCTTCACACCATCAACAGGTCAAAGTATAGGAGATGTGGTTGCGTTGACAGATATCAGTCCTTTGTCCCTGCCTTATTTTTTAGGTTTTCCCAAATCCTTTTCTATATGATACACAACCTAACCGAACACTTCCCCCAAAAACTAAAGCGACTCTGACTTTATTTGAACTCCTACATGATTTGTAACTTTCCTTTCTCTGATCCAAAATAACCTGCGTAGGCTTGCAGTCTTAGGTTTCTAAGTTTCCTCTAAGTGGCAGCTTCCAGAACTTTCCAGTCCATTTTTCAGTTTTGTTTTGTGTGGCCTTTTTTTTATTACTTGACCAGATCCTAGCCACACACGCTTTAAAATCTCTACCTCAGTAGAACTGGGTGAAGAAAAGCAAGGTTCTCTCTCTGTTTTTTCTTCCTTCCTGTTATTCCTTTTCCTTACAGCACCTTGTTTGACATGTGCGTACTGTGAATGTTAATACTCAGTGATTTTATTATGAGTTGAAAAGTGAAAATTTCATAAGATAAGGTGAGGTCTAGCTCAAACCCTTGACTTTTTCTTCCTGCTTGAAAGCCATACACCCAATTCCTCAAATATGATCTCATTATTGCAAGTATGGAATTGTGTTTTGAGACTGACTCATCTATCTCAAAGGATGAATTCTCATTATGGAGGAAACCAATTCTCTCTTGCTTAATAGCGAGAACGATTTTTTTTTTTTTTTTTTTTTTTTGCCTTTGCTGCTGGCTGCTGCAAATCCTTAAGCTTAAAACTTATTTTCTCTTCTTGCCAACACAAGCCACCCATGGTGAAGAAGTAGATCTCTTTATCAGCATTGTTATGATGCTGATTTACACTATATCTGGTCACCCTTTACACTCTGTTTTTGAAAGCTGGAATGCTACTCATTAACGGCCATTAATATCATTGCCACTATCTTAATGGACCAAGAATAGAGTCCACAAGCTTTTCCCATACGGAAAAGAAATAGTAAAAACTTATATGTGATTACTCATGAAAGTGGCCACTTTCATGAGTAAATCATATAAGGCTTACATGATTTACTCATGAAAGTGGCCACTTTCGCATTACTTTCATACATTGTTTTAGTAAGTATCCAAAACATACAAGTTTCATTATATAATTTTTCAAGGGATCTTATATCTGTTTTCACACTTATATGCTTTTCATACAAGTTTCACACAAGACAGATACAAACTTTATAATATTTATATATATCTTTTCCATATGGGTTGGGTTAGGTTGGATTTTCAAGATAATCAGTGTCTTTAATGCCAACTCATCAAAGGGTTAAGTTTCTTCTCAGGAGCTTTCCGTGCTCCTGTGCAAACCTGTACAGCAGATGAGAAGCAGAGTGAGTGTCAGTGAGGTATGTGTAGGTACACACCCCAAATGAAGGGGAGTATACATGCAGACAGAACACCTTCAGCCTTCTGTCTCCTGTTTTACCTCAGGGGAAGTACCAGCTGCCTGACAGTAACACTCAGTTTTAGCCTAATATTTATTCACCAGACAGAGACACATACCACTGCAGCCATGGGGAAGCAGGTAAGATCTGTTAAAGAAACACTTAGTGGGACTGGATCAAGCGACTTTAATTAGTGCTGAGTCTTGACTTTAGATTTTGTTTTTTTTTTAATTGCATGACCAGTGCTAATCACCTCAAACTGAACAGCAGGGAAATTGACTAGCACTGTGCTAAGTCACAAAGGGTGAAAGTTGGGGCCTTTATCCTTTCGTAAAAGGTTTCTGGCAATTTTTTCAGCTGTTCCTTGGAATCTGCTATAGTCTACATAAGAAACTTACACACTGCAGTCTGCACAGTGAAGGAGAATACACGCATGGATGCACAGGATTGCACAAACAGGTTTGCATAAGAAGAAGACGTAAGACACTAAAAGTGTGGGTTGTTTGTGCTTCTCAACATAAAAGTTAATTTAAAAGGGAGGGAGGCCAGATATGTTGTCTTAATATGAAGTTCACTCATGCGTGCACATGCATCAAATCTGCTGACAACTGAACAAAACAACTGTTGGTAAATTATTCAGCTGGCAAAAATAAATAAATAAATCTTTTGCTATTCACAGGAAGAAATGTGGTGCTAAGGTTTTGTGCAGTTTTGTGTATTTTTCCTGGATCACTCATAAGTTTCGACGAGAGGCATTTCCCTCCCTCAAGCTTTTATTTTGGTGGGAAGTGAAGCAATGCCATGTTGTTTCAGACAGACCAGAATGTGCAATTGTGCCAAATAACTGCGGATAGGGAACTCTGGTGAATTCATTTAGGATTTTAGTACTTTCCTACATGCAAGCATCTGGATCTGTTTTTTCTCTGAAACACCCTGCTTGCTACAGTTTTAAGCGACCGAACTATTTCTTAACATCAATCTTTTGTGCCTGAGGTATTGAATAATAATCATATTATAAAGACACAGAAGAAGATAGCTTGAATGTATTATTATTCCCCTGAGTGCTTTGGATGTCTGCTGATTTTAATATATGTTTTAAAACTCCCTCTTGCCTTCATTATATAGCTCTATTTCGTCAGTCCTCACTCCAAATGATAAACAAAACAGTCTCCATCGGCTCAGCAGTGCCAACTCCATCAGCTGTGAATTCTCTGCGCCTCGTTGTTGTGACAGAGCGAGAGCTGATGCTAGGTCACTCTCATTGTCAGAGCCAATAACTGTAAATGGGAATGGGGTCTTGTGGGGAAATGGGGCCCGTGTGATTGTAATGTGTGCGCATGCATGTGTTTGGACTCGCTGCACAGTGCAGCTGAAGCATATCCCTCTATCAGTGATACCTCTGCAAATGTTCATCCAGTTTAAAACCTTGAAGAATGCGCTTCACAGGCCAGGGTTGAGTAATGTGTCCTAAACTGTCTCGAAGGAATGTTTTGTTGGTTTTTTGTAGGGCCGCACCAAGCCAACATATACAGCGGAGCAGTAACACCTCAGTGACAGACTGTTATGTGTACGTTCTCTACACGACGGCGGTTATCATGGTCAGTGCTAAATGAAACGGCGACGGTAGTGTCAAAATTTAATTTAACCCGCAAAGATAGGGTGTTGAAAACATCGCTCAGCTCAGACGCAGCTGACCCAGATCACAACAGCTGCACTTCTGCTTTTGGCTCCAACAGTCTCTATGAACGCATGAACACAGTGCACCAAAACAGATGTTCAGAGCTCCTCAAGCATATCCTGGCGTAGGATGTTTGAGCACAGTGGCACTGTGTCTTTGTTTCTCTAACGGAGAACTGGAGAACAGATAAGTGTTAAACCTCTTCACTGGAGAGTAGACGGTACACTTTTATTCCTTCCTGTGTTGGATAAGTACTGTCTTTAATTGCTGCCTCTTGTGTTTGTGGGGGTATTTAGCTCAATGCTTCACTATCTTTGATAAGATAACTCCAGTGTTGTCAGTGAGAGTATAATGATAAAGACGTGACACTAGTTTTAGTGGGTCCCTCAGAAGCTGGAAGCAATTACAGATTCCTCCAAGCAGCAAGAATGTAGCAGGCGTTCACCATGCACTCTTTCAGAAAGATACATTTTTGTCAGGAAAAATAAAAAATAAAATAAAATACAAGCCACGACTTTCAGGCCTTGGGGCTGTGGTGTGGACTAAACATAAAACATGACCTTACTTTTCCAAAAAGAAGGGGGGAAAAAAATCCTCAGTGTTTCAATTCAATGAGAAAGCACCAGACACAGTAGGCTTTGAACAACGCAGTATAAGTAGTTTCCTCTGTAAATGATATATGAACGTTTCCTTTGTTCTTCCACTTTTTTCTTTTGATCCCTTGTCATAATTTTCAAAACTTCATGCTCATCATTTCAGGGTGGAGTGTAGTAAATATACGCTTTATAAGTGCCGAATAAGGTTATTACTATTCAAACATTAACAGAGTCTCTTAAAAGCGTTGCTTTAAAAGCACTAAACAGACATGCTCTGTAGGGAATCCCTTAAAATATGCCTGTTTATGTCAATGTTTTATAATAAATTCAGTCCCACCACTTAGGATCACAGCATGTATTCGTTTGATACACTATAGTAGAGAGCAGAACAGGGCTGATAATTGATTCTGTTGCTGGCATAACTGAACGTAGCATCAGCGAAGCCGCAGAAAACTAAGAGGACAAGAATCATTTCTAGGTCACGGCCCACAGCGGCTCTATACGTTCTGCCAGTCTATCATAAAGCACAGTGAATGTGCGTATGTAGATGCTGGATCTTCTACAGTTTATATCCTTAAACCTCCTACACTCTAAAAATGAAGACGTGCAGATTTTCTTTGAGATACCAGCTTAAATTGCACAAAATAACACCTCCGTTGAAAGCTGAAGATAAACTGCAGTGAGTGTTAATTGGCCTGGTACTAACGGGCTCGTTCATTTGGTTGATGTTTGGATTGATTGTGTGTTGCTTTGTTGTGGGCATCATGCCTTGGGGATGAAAGCAATTAAAGTGTTGAACCTTTGCCATGGCGGGGGCAGTCTACGCTTTCATCTTATTGTTTATTGGCAAAATGAGAAGTGTTTTGGACTGTCCTAGTTAGGAAAATAATTATTGCTGCTTAGATCACTGTTTGCACTCAAAAGGACAATCTGGATGCCAAAGCATGCGCTAACTCAATTGGGCATGTACATTCAGACTTTAATTACCGTCATTTCTGAAGGCTTAATGGCAAACATAACATTGTAAAGATATTCTCCTTTGTGTTGCCTTTCACTTGCATGTGCTCTATGAGGTGATGCATGCCATTTAGTGAGCAGACCTTAACAATTGTGAGGATGTATATAGCTGTGTATTAAAGCCAGCCATGCAGGATAGCCCTGGAGACTGATCCCATCTGTTCAAGGCCTGGCTGCTTAGTTAGAAACTCATCAAAATGTGGTCCCCCTAGGTTTGTGGACCCCCCTTTGTCTCTCCATTTGTTACCTCTTTGTCTCATTGCTGAGAGGGTGGGGTGCCAGGGGCAAGAGCTCAACCCCGGAATAGGGGAGGGGTTGGTGGGCCCAGGCATTAATGGAGACAGTATCCATGAAATAGCCCAGTGGAAGTGACGCTTCCTGGACATGTTTTACGCTTGCATGAGCATACGGCTGGGGTTGGGGTAGGGTAGAGAGCTTTACCAATGAGGGAGGGAGTGTGGAAAGAGACCAGCCAGGATGCTACTGTATGTTTTGTTTAATTTCCCATGTGCTGCTGAAAAACAGAGCTGAGCTGTCAGTGGGAGTTGCATCTTACTTCTGCGTTTTTGAAGATTATTCTGCTATACCATGTAAGTCAGATTTACTTGTTACTGTTTGGCTGCTAATGAAATACCCTGACTCTTTAATTAGTCCTGATGCTTTAGTGAGCATTTCTCATCATTGTCAGAGCATTGTTTGGAGCATATGGTGTCTGTCCTCTAGTTCCAAAATGTCACCTTAAATTTTATTCTCTGTTTAATGTATATTTAAGAATTTCTTTGTTAGGTATGAAAGAGGTTTGAACTTGGGAAAGAATAAACACCAAGATGAAACATATGATGATGATGATGATGCAGTTTAAAAATGTCTGCTCATTTGTTCACTTGGATAGATCCTGTTTTTTCCCTCATCAAAGTTTATGTAACATTCAATTTCACAGCCTATTTTTTTCTAACTTCTTATCTGCTTTTTCAGGAGGGTATTTCTAGCCCTTTTCAGGGCTTTCCCCCCCCAATTTATAGAGTGTGATGTGCCAGCCATCATCAAGAGAACTGCCTCAGGCTGTAAATGGCCTTATTTAGTGAGGATGAATATTCATTTGTTTAAATAATTATTCCAGCCATGCTGTTATTTATTGATAAGGAAATATATGGGCGCTATAATATGACCTTTTTTTTAATTCTAGTAAGATTACACTAAGAAAACAGTTCACAAAAGGTCACATATACAAATGCATTAACAAAGCATAAACAAAATTGCTTCTGTTACTCCTCAAACATCTGGAGTCCAATTTGATATCAGCTTGATAGAATGAAACTGCCAGTTTATATTTCAGTCATGTTGATGCATTATGACATAATCCGTGGTAAATATTTGGATTTATACAGTTTATTATATCTGCTTTTAGTGGAAAGCAGAGCTACTAAGTAACAAGAAGATACCAAAATAAATATGGATCAATTTGCTGGACTTGAAAGCCCCTGAGAATTTGTGTGTTAACAAGGATCAGATTGGGTTTCCAGTGGGTGAGGTGGGGACAGTTGTTAAAACCACAGCCCAGACAAGTTTTATATTTATGGGATGAGTAAAACAGAAACAGACATTTTTCCACTTCGCGTTTATTACAGTTCAGAATAGGGCGTGACTTTAGACTGACCCTGAAGTAGCAAGTCATTTTCATCTTTAAAAAGCACTGGCCGCAAATGTCAGGATGACTCTAATGTCCTGAGTTTTATTGCCTTTTACTGCCCTAATAAGATTCTCAATATGAGAGCAAGCAGTGAACTAATTATTCTGCAGACAATTTGTGGATATATATATAGTACTCAGAGCAATAGCACTTTCCTGCTGATTTTCTTGCTGTTGGAAATTATTGAAAAGGTCGTGTGCATCTAAGGACTGATATGAGGAATACCTTTGCTGTGTTTTGCACCCAGACTTAACTTTAGCATTATTATTGTTTTCTGCTCCCAGAAAGAAGAGAATGTAAGGAAGGAGTGTTAAAAGAGTGCTAAATTCTCAGGAAATAATAGCTAGCTTGTTTAGCAAGGTCCTTTTACAGACTTTCTGGTCGCACAGTCACATACAAATAAAATATTTTAATTGTAATCACCAACTGGACAAATTATTTGTCCAACTGCAACAAGAAGTCAAGAAGAAGTTCAGTGACTCACATTAGCGCAGGTAAAGCTTAACAGCAAGCTAGCAGCCTTATTGGTACTAGCTCGCTGTACCACCCAGAACAGCCCTGCCATTAATTTTAAGCCATAAAGTGAATTATTTAAAAATGATGCCATAAATGTGTTTATTTCTGCTCTTTGGTTTGGGAGCCGGCCTTAAAATGCCACTAGGTTTTTGTGACAGTCATATTAGCTTCATCTTTATATGCCGCTTGGTAGTTTTTTATGTATTAAATTGATTTGTCCTGTGAAGTTTCACATCCATTAGTATGTTAGTTACATGGCCATAGGAGTCACCCGCTTAATTTGCCTTTTGTTTCTCAATTTAGTCATGGTCACCGGGAGGAGAGCGACCTCTCTCAGGTATTGTTGTCTCGCTAACAGCGTCTTTACACATTTTTGCTCCTTACAAAACGTTGCAGACTTTAGATTGGCATGGGTTGCTGGAAGGAACTGGACAGTGACAGACAGCAGTAGGCTTGACTGAGAAACAAACAAGCTGTGAAGAGAGAGCTGAAGGTTTGCCAGTGAAAAGATTAGAGTGGCATTTGGCTGGAGCGCCAAGATGCACCGTTGCTCTTGCCACACTGTCATGGCAACGGAAGCTTTATACTTGCCTCGCAGTCCCCCCGCTGAGTGTCCAGACTGTACCAAAGAGTCATTTAAAGATCCTGGGATTATTTGTGTTGACAGTAGTTAGCCGTTTACAACATAAATTACATTTTCCTGAATTCAGCTGCATTAAATAGACATTTGCTGCCCTCTTTGATTATTCATTACCATGGCTTTACATTCTTTTGACAGGTGAATGAATAAGACGCAAAAGGTCTATTATAAAAGAGCATGTAAACTTCGCTGAGCATCTTCACAATTCAATCTATCCCAGAGCTCTCATTTGTCATGCAGAGCACCTCTGTTCCCTGGTGACCAATCAGGAGTTCTTCCCTGTTGGCTAAAAGCACCCCCTTCACTGCCTCATCATCATTTGTGATTGACAGCCTCCCACAGGAAGGAGGGGGCTTATTTACCTCCTTGTGTTCTCATGGGACTAAGTTAATGATCCCAGCCAACAAAATAATACAAAGAGGGAAAAGCCTGAGAAGTCGGCGCCTGGTTGAACCATTTGGAGCAGTTTCGGCTTCTTTTATAGAGGATTAGAGAAAAAGAGGCTGTGTGAAGAGAATTTCAGAGATAGCAGTGAGACAGATGAAGCAGCAGAACCCAGACAGAAAGTGGGAGCTGAAGGGAGGCTTCTGAGGAAAGCCGGTGTTTTGAGAAAAATCCCTTCCTGGGCTTTATTTCTGTATTCATCTGTCACCCTGGCTGTGAACTGTGTGCTTGACTGAGTAACAGACAGCGAGGTAAGGCGTGATCTGTATTTCCAGTGGATGACACTTTAAAAGCTGTTTAGGTTTCTTTTAGACTTTGGAGTTTGGCTTTGAGGGAGTTTTAGTGTGCTAAATTAAATACGGTATTCTGCATATTTTTTTTGTCTGCATGTTTGAAATGTAGATATAAAAATGTAAACAAACATCAATGGTGATTTTATGGCCCAGTGAATTTTTCTGTGGTGCTCAGTTAAATATTTTTGCACTTTATTGCATGCTTCCACACTGCACATGGTGCTGACCTAACTGCAGCTGCAGTTATGATGCATTTCAACTCATTATTTGAGTTAACATATATAAGAATCTAAGTGTTTTTGTCATTCCCCTACATTTCTTTTGATCCTTTTTTATACTGAAAAATAAGATCTCACTGCTCCTCCTCCTTTTGGCTTAAAGTTAATCCAAACCAAGCCATGCCTTATATATTGTGGTTTAACCCCACAACATAAACGTCTGCTTTATATGGATGCCATTTAAAAAAAGAAGAACAAAAACCACTCTGACCTTATGTTGTTGACAAGGTTGTTGCAGGTAATGCCCTGCCTCAAAAGTAAGCTCGAATTCAGTGCTAATAAACGGATCAAACTTGATGTTATCAGTCTCACTATTTGGATGCCAATCCTGTCAGCCAGCACATGTTTGCGTTGGAAGCGTTTCTGTGAGACTGGTGAACAGATGCCAACAATCTGAGAAAACTTTCAACAATATCTAAGTCAGCTGTCGCAGCCACATTACATTCCTGTGTGTTTCCATTTCAGTGAATGTGTTCACAAGAAAAAAAAGGAAGAAAGAAAAAAAAGGTGTTATTGCTTTAAGAAATAAGCTTTCTTCTGAGCGTTTTCCAAGCTAACATAAAGTAACCTTCCTACCTTGAGCAATGTTATTCATCAGCATTGAGATAATGAAGATAGCAATTCTTAATAGTTATATGGCATAAATGACTGACAGTCTATTAATATACCTCTGCTTAGCCATGAT
The DNA here is from genome assembly GCF_057382275.1 of Copadichromis virginalis. Lineage (NCBI taxonomy): Eukaryota > Metazoa > Chordata > Actinopteri > Cichliformes > Cichlidae > Copadichromis > Copadichromis virginalis. The sequence continues at coordinate 22,979,461 of NC_140633.1, forward strand.
AGCATTTGCAAAGTGTCGCTCTTGTACTTTCTGAACAGTTGATTAATAATTGATTACTGTGTTTCATGAGGCACTATTCCATTTGGCTCCATTGAACCGTGACTTAGGCGTGAAGCTGCATTATTCTAGACTAATTTTAGCAGGGTTAACTATAAAGCATTGCAAATTTTGGTTTATATTATATGCAAATCTCATCGTACGAAACATGCAATGAATCTGAAATGAATCTGTTTATTAATGCAGTGCATGTTGTTTTTGTGGCATGCAGCTCAGCTATTTGGGGGGAAAAATCCATTGGAGGATGACAGCAAACCTCTTTCCGGAGTTATGGTAACACCCTATGCTCTAACAGTTCCGAGAGACAGACCAAACCAGTGAAAGGCCTGCCCCTTTCTTATGATTGGCTATCTCAACAATTTGCAGCCCACTACTTGTAGATGGGATAGGTGCAGTTCTCAGTGAGGGAAGAGAAAAGGGTGGTAAGTTTTGATCTTCCTGCTGTTTTTTCAGTAGGCTAGAAGGAAAGAGTTAGTGTCAGAAACTCACAGAGATTCAGGGGGCGAGTGACTTTGCTTAAAGTTCAGACCGCTGCAGTGGATCAACTTGGTAGAGCCTAACTATCTGCTTGTTTATTGCTGTAATCATGTGGCAGGTAAGTCAGAGGGTCATTCTTAGCTCTGTTCACTGTGTTTCTGTGCCTCTGTATTTTTCTACCAAAACAATGAGTCATATGTTTCTAAGCCTGTAGGCAAGGATCTGTGCAAGAGCTGAGGTGGTTTGGCCTTGTGGTGCTCACAGATTCCTTCATGTTATGAAGTGTGGGTAGAACTTGTGGAATAAGATGACTAACTTGGAGGGCCAACAGGGATTTTGTAATTAAAAAGCGTCAAAGAGAGTGGGAGCAGACAAAGTCGATTTCCAGTGTTAAAGCAGCAATTCAGTGTAGCATTTCCTAAAACACACACTTTTACATGGCCTCTGCCTGAAAGAATATATCTTTTAGCCTTATTTTCTTTTCTCCCTCCCTCTCTCTCTCTCTCTCCTCCCACTTCCCTTTTTTTTTCCAACCCTTGCTCAGACTTAGAGATCCACTGCAGCACTGAGGAAGATAAAGCCACTCTTCCAACCACAATCTTGTGGCCTCGTGACCTACAAAATACCATTTACGGAGCTGATAAGATAAAGGATACAGACATTTTCCCTCTGCAAAATCTATCTCTATATATATTTATATAGTGTGTGTGCGTGTTTGTGCGTGCATGCGTGAGCCCATTTGCATCAGCCCTGCATACATAAAAACAGAGCAGAGCTAATGAAGAGTGAAGCTGAGTTATCGCATTTGAGTCTGTGGTTGCCCCTGTTAATAAGTAACTTATCTCATTCACTTGAGGAGGAATGTTAGACATCTTCCCACCAGAGCACTGCTTCTGATCACTAGTGTGACAAATAGATATCAAGCTGTCACCATGGTAACTCACGAGGTCTTTTTATAATGTATAATAATTAGAGTTTAGGAGAAGGAGCTGCAAGTGGTGGACGCTTTGGGAACAGAAGTATTAACTGACTATTAAATTTTTACACGTTTCTTAAGATTGCAGTTATTTTTTATTTTGGTGGGAATTTATAGGTCACCATTTAATTTCAACGTCAGACCGGACACTGTGCTTGCTGTAGTTCACAAATCAGCCACACGATGTCGCTCTTTGAATGTTTTCCACAACAGTTAGACTCATTCTTGTTGAATGACGTCTGCAAACTGGTTGTCCTTGCACAGGGGACAGACGGTAAACAAGAGCAGGTCTAAACATTATTTATGATTTCAGCAAAAACGTGCAGATTGAGATAGATCCGAAGTGAATGAGACATTTATTCTGTGTGGACGTTTGAGTCACAAAACCACAGCTGCATACTTGGAAAGTCACATTTTCTAAAGTTCCTGTGGTGGTGGAAAGGATACAGTGTTTCCCCGCTGATGCCACCTGCCAAGCCGCCGAGAGGAAATGAGAGTTTGGTGCAACTTCTGATGTTGACCGGGATGACCTGTGTCAGTAAACATGCAGAGAAGTGACAGGCAGGAAGAATGAACATATTTCAGCTGACCTCTACACCTCCGTTTCCATTTCTTACGCTGTGAGAATGCCATTGCTAACATTAATTGGACCTGGTTTCCAGCTAAAGCTTTGTTTGCACAGCCACAACACCAAAACTTATAACGCTGTTATTCTTCTCCGTGCAGTTGTGCTTGACAGATGCGTTTTGAATTCAGTTGCCGAAATATTTAGATTTGTAATTAACTTGTCCTCCGTAATCATTTAAATAACAGCATTTGTAGCCCTTGGTCAGGGCCAGTTCCCATTAAGCTAATCTCAGTAATGTGTGCAGCTGCACATCAGGTAGATTTGTCAGTCTAATCAGCTGATTTGTGCTGCTGCAGCTGTAAATCATATTAGGCCAGAGTGGGCCGCTGCTGAGCTGGCTGCTTCAGGGAGCAGCAACAGGCCACACATTGGTCACAGCTACGCTGTGAAGACAGGATTATAGATAAATATGTTAGGTGTGTGCCCCAGGAAGGAAGACAAAGAGCAATCACACTCTTTCAGACTCCGAATACAGGGTTCAGAGCTATCATTAAGGGCGATAAAAGACCATAACCAAAGGGATTAGGCAGTACTTGAACAGGAAATTGTCTTCATATCTGAGACTTTGTAATTGTTTCATCTCTCAGTGACCCATTAGGCGACTTCCTAATCAAATAAAATTACACATGTTCAGTTAATACTTCAGTTTAAAGACAATCACACATTTAATTTCTTATTTCCCATACCTGTGATTCTTTGGATACCATACCCTAAGCATCTTCCTCAGTATAGAGTATGAAGAGAAACTGTCAGCTGAAAATGCTGCACTTATCCAAAAGCAATCAGTTTGCCAAACGTAGCTGTTAAAGTGATGTATAGAGTCAGATGTTTTTGTACAAGGTTTTATGTAGTATTCTGGTTGTATGGTCGTATTACTCTCCAAATTTAAGGTCTCATCTTATTTAACCATTATTGTTGAGAGAACTGAACTTTGGATCTCATTTGTTTTCATATTTAATGCTTTATGGTCTCAAAGTATGTAACTTCATAACACCAGAATACTCCCATAGCAATATTATATCAATACAATGTCTGTCATTATTAATGCATGTTCCAATTGGTGTGGATATGTGATATAACCTAATACAAAAATCCCAAAAGGTAATGAAATTTTATGTAGGCAATGTTACAATGCCCCATAGACAGACAGTAAGTACCAGAATTTGACTGTTCCCCTTTTTCTCATTAAATGGGAACAGAAGTCAGAATTTTGCCTTACACTTGTGAATACTTTGGTAAAGAGCAAAAAAAAAAAGAGGTTATTTTTAAACTTAACTTTGAATCTTTTCAGTCATCAATGTGCATTTTTCTCCTGGTTTCCCTAAGCGCTGTTTATTCAAACTGATCAATTCTCTGTGCGATCTTATGATAGACACCAAATTCCCTGGCAATACCAGTGACATTCCAATATGTATCTCGCAAGCAATGTACCTTCTACCCAGTCCTTTGTACGAACTGTAGCATGCCTTTAATAGTTATAGTGTACCTGTCTCTCAGAGAGAAAAGTCACCCTGGGGACTCTTTTGATTGACAGAAGAATTCAAATGGAGCGCAGCAGGGGTGTGTCTGGAAATAGAGGCACATGGTAAGCAGATGGTACCTCAGTGATTCCCACATGAGGGCCAGCTGGTACAGACTGGAATGTAGCACATAATGTTAGAAAGTGCCAGTCTTTATTTGTAATTGTATGGCAGATTCTTCGTGCCTCAGCATTTTTTTTGCTGAGCAACTTTACAGTTATTTTGCAGCCTGTAAAAATCCATTGCATCAGATTTGTTGCATATTAAATAACAATGGCCTCAGAGAGGAGGGATAACAGACTCCGATAGATGGTGAACCAGCGATTCCACATAATTTTCTTGACTGGATGCTGCGGGAATCCCAAACCTCTGTCCCACATCACAGATGAGTCCCGCTGCCTCCCGGGCTCCTTCTCATCTGTGTTTGTGTCTTCAGCCTTTCTTTTTGAGTCTCCGGTGGAATTGCCAAGTACCTCAGCATTGTGCTGCTTGAAGCAGAGGTACAGTCACACAAGGGAACCTGAAACTGATCCGAACGCTTTGAATTTCTGAATGGGCAGGGCTGAGGGGACACTGACCTGCCTGTGAGGATGTGAGCTAGGGCTCTACATGATACTGTGCCTCTGCTTATTTGCTGATTTTGACTCTCGCTCTCTTACACGCGCACTCTCTCTTTCTCCCTCTCTCTCTCTCTCGCTGTTGCCTGCTCTCTCTCTCTCTCTCTCTCTCTTCTTCCAGTACTGGCCTGAGCTCCAGCTGTAGGTGGAGCTGGCTTTCCTGGAATTGTCGGGCAACTTTTCCTGTTGTGCTTGCTACCTCTTGCTCAATCACTTGCTTAATGACAGCTCTGCTGCAGGACTTATGGGGCTCTGAAAACTTGTGCCATCTGGATGCATATCTCTACAAGCATGCTGGAGTTAATGACTGGTGCATTTTGTGGTATAAAGATATTTTCATGATTCGAGTCAGAAGTTCTCCTTCAGCAAAAATGTCTCGGCAGTACAAAGTGGGGCGAAATCCATCGGTGGGTAAAGTAAACTGTGTATGAATGGGAGCACTTTCAGGAGTGCGTAATGTACTTGGGGCTGTAACGCACTTTGCAAGGGCTCTTTGCCACAGTGTTGTTTTACAAGCTTTTTATAATGTGTGGATATTTTATACCATAAGCGATGACATCAGAGGATAAGTGTCTTTTTGCTTTGTGTTTGTCACACAAAGCCCTTTATTTAGTTTGTATTTAGGGCATCCTATTGAAAATAACAACTCGCAAAAGCATTATGTTTATCCAGTTGCTTTGCTAAAAAAAATATAATGTGTGATTTTGTCTTTTCTCTTGCTGCGGAAAATCTAACAAGTGGATGAAATTTTGAACAAGAAGTTGTTGTTTTTTTACCATGTTTTACTATCATGTTGTTACCCTGTAGAGGTTTATTTGCTTTAGTACAATGCAACAATGACTTCATATCATCTGTAAAGTTAACATAATATAGTATTGTTATTAAATAACATTTGTTCCTGAAAGCATATTTTGTTCACACCAGAGGGGTTTGGACAATGGAGCGGTATCCCTTGATTCTCAATTTCTAGGCACCTACATTTGCTGCTTTGCCTTTAAAGAACAAAATAGCACTGAAACAAAGGCCCGCAGATGCATCAGAGTCACAAGAGACACAACAATTGCTTCTTTTCTTGTGCAGTACAGTGGGATCGCTGAATGTCTGCGAGGATTTGAATAGAATAGAAAGAACAAACCCAGGTTTGTAGCTCATAGGTAATTGCTGTATCCTCATAACTTCAAAAGGCTACTTGTGCCCGACTGTCCTGATAATGAGCTTTTGCCTTCTTCACACATAATGAGTGGAGGTAGAGAGTTCACATAGAAAGACGCTGTGAGCACAGTGTGTCCACTCGCAGCTGGGGTGTCTGACTGGCCGGGAACAAAGGCTTAGTGTCTGTGATGGTGTGTAGCCCCAGCCATCAGCAAGCAGGCCAATACACTTCTGCTTGGCTGAGTTGTCAGTCCTCACTGGCCTGCTGGCCTACGGGCTACAGTATAGACAGGCTAGACTATTCCTGTGCCAAATTAAAAGGAGCTGCTGCTGCATTCTTTAAGTTCTCAGTTGAGCCACACAGACCAAACTGAAAGCTGATACATGTTTATGTATTATGTGCAAACACGTGTTTTTGCCCGAGAATTCTCCTGCTTGCTTGTTTTATTTTTCCAGTATTCTTCATTTCCATAATCAGATATCTCTTACAAATATTTATGTAATAAAATATTAATGTTTTTTACGTTCAGTCGATTTCTGGTGCATGCTGAAACTCAAGTAGAGATGAATAACTTTGTTTTTATTATCATAAATACTGGTAATTAGATCGGGTATGCGTAATGTGTTTTTTATTGTTCCTTCCAAAGAATATGTTGGATTTGATTGTGGACATTAGGACTCCAGCTAACTATTGTTTCTCCATCAGTTAATCTCAGAAAAATAACTTGATAGAAACTAATAAGCAACAGTCTATCATTTTTTTAACCTTTGTCGCTGCTGCTAGCATTTCCTGATTTATTTTTGTGTCATCTTTACAGATAGCTGATCAGCTTCCCTGGATTTCGCTGAACATCCCGCTTTGTTTTGCTTGAAAATGGAAACGCTGGAGTCTGAGTTGACCTGCCCAATCTGTCTGGAGCTTTTCGAGGACCCACTGCTGTTACCCTGCGCTCACAGTCTTTGTTTCAATTGCGCCCACCGAATCCTGGTCTCCCACTGCACCCCCAGCGAGCCAATTCAGTCCATCAGCGCCTTTCAGTGCCCCACCTGTCGCTATGTCATCACCCTCAATCAGAGGGGCTTAGAGGGACTCAAACGCAACGTCACTCTGCAGAATATCATCGACCGCTACCAGAAAGCTTCTTTAAGTGGACCCAACTCTCCTAACGAGACTCGGCGTGAGCGAGCCGTCCCTGACAGCACAGCCATGACGTCCCCCTGCAACCGGGTCCAGTGTCAGTTCTGCGAACAGGACCCTCCACAGGATGCCGTGAAGACTTGCGTCACCTGCGAGGTGTCATACTGCGAGGAGTGTCTCAAGGCCACCCATCCAAATAAAAAGCCTTTCACGGGACACCGTCTAATCGAGCCCTTGCTTGACTCACATCTACGAGGGCTTATGTGTCTGGAGCACGAGGACGAGAAGGTCAACATGTACTGTGTGACGGACGAGCAGCTGATCTGCGCATTGTGTAAGCTAGTTGGCCGACACCGAGACCACCAAGTCGCAGCCCTCAGTGACCGATATGACAAACTCAAGGTAAGAAATAATTTTAGAGAAGCTCAGGGATTTAGGACACAGTGAGAACAGATTTTTCACTAATGTTACCAGCACATAATTGAGAGACGGTTTCTGAATTTTTCAAAAACCTCTTTCAGCTTCTCAGCATGACAGGTTGGCAAGCTGATAATGAAAATATTGAATTTCCACATTATGATAAACTTAAGTGGGCTTTTTGCACAGCTCGATTTTGGCAACGCACAAACACACAGAGATAAATTAAGAGTATTGATTACAGGAATGTGAAACTAAATCTCATCGATTTATTTTTTAAGTCGTTTATCTGAAACAGACAGTCAACAAGAAAGTACTCCATGACGGATTTGCTACTCGAAAAATACAGATGATTTACAAGAATAAGTGCAATAATACTTCACAGTTCTAGTAAGAGAGATAGAAGGGTGTTTTTCTGAAGCAAGTTTAGAGTTGAGTTTTTCTGTAGCGAATTAGCAAACACTACAAAAGCTCCTTTATTCGGCATTGTGAAATAAATAATTGTACGAAATGACTTCCTCTCTAAATTACGCTTAGCGATAATGTGTTTACTTTGAAGCTGTTTCCCACTTGGCCAGTCAGAGACTGCTTTCACACTTTTAGGTAGTACTGCTCATTGTCAGTAGATGGGCCGACATGAATAAGACATAAGAAGATGCTGTTTGCTGGAGTATAAAAGGGCGGTTTGGCTTTTCTTCACAAATAAGCTTCTATCATAAAAAAACTAGCTTAGGTAGGTGTATAAAGTAACTCGCAAACTCAACAGGATGATTTTATCGTCCACTATAAGCCAGTTGTTCCATGGAACTTTAACACAAAAAAGAAAGTTACCATACACAAGGGAACATCAAACATTTACTGTTTTAATTTGGGAAAGTCTTAAACTCGGCTGCAAAAAGCTTTTCAGTTCAGTTAAAGTTCACCTTAAAGTTTGTCTGCATGGCATAGGCTGCATAACAAAAAAAGAGCACCCTTATTCTTTTCACAAAACACTCCCTTAATGCATGACTCACAAAAGGATAGTTTTATGTATCACACGCAGCACTGAAAGCCTTTTTTGTCCCCATTCCTTTCTTTCACAATGCTTGGTCACAGTGGAAGTGGGATATAAACAATCTTTTTGCAACATATTGGGAAGATAGGACCAGCCTTAACCTCTCTCCTTTGTTTGATCGTGCTGTCATTGTGCAGAAATCTCCCGGCCGCTTTCTCTGTGTGGGGCGTGATCATTCGTTCCAGGAGGCAGAGCAGGTGATCAGCATCATTTCTTTAATTACACATTCGGGGCAGATTTACTGCGTAGATCTGCCTGGACCTGAATGTAACTTTTGAAGGGATCGATTACCAAATCAAGACCAGTGAAATGAAAGTGAAACGCTAGTTGCAGCTGGTCTGCATAACATGAAGTAATGAGGCATGGCAATATGGCCTGGATGGTTATTAATGCTAGAGTTAAAGCACTCAGCATTGTGAGCCTGGTGTGTTTTAATTATTTCACGAAGTAGTTAATGTGTGCTGTGACATTGTTACTTCCCTTTTAATGAGAATAAAATCCTGCAGATGTTTGCAGACATTAGGATTGTGGGTGAATTAAGGCGAACCGAATCATTTTCATCCTCTTGCAGACTGTTATAAGCAAAGGTCTATTTTCTCTCTTGAAAAACATTAACCAATTACCTTTTTCGGTATCCTATCGCCGTATCTCATATTTTACTATTTCATGTGTTTACTCTTTTTTTCCCCCCTTGATGCACATGCACTGTTAGTTGCATTGTTAGCCCAAGTGAAAGAGGAAATGACAATTTTCAACAAAGAGAGAAATAGTTTTTTTCTCATGGCATAGGACAGGACCCAGGTGGCATGCAGCTTTGCTTGTTGATAGTTGTTGGCTTTTTTCAAGCACATGTTTATAGCCACAGTGCCTCACATTTCTCGCAAATTCCCAGACAAAGGGATACTGTGACTTGTAAAGGCACACATGTGCGTCTTTGTGTGCGTGTCTGTGTTTCAGCCTTAATTATGTGACATGATCCCAGTTAAATAATTATAAATCTTATATATCCATGTTATATTTTCTTATATCGCTGCATTCCTATTAAAGTCATAGGAAAGGCAGAAGCATTAAGGAAAACCCCCTTTTTTGCCAGATAATCACAGAGCTTATATGTAAACATACGAAACAGTCATGCAGACGTTGTAAAGCTTGAGCTGATCAAACCAGCTAGATTAAAACCGTGGGAAGAAACCCATGTAAACACGTGGAAAACAAGAGGAGGAAATGAAATTAAGACCCAGGACTACTCTATAACGAGGTGACGGTGGGATACTCAACCACAGCGCTGAAATATTTATTTTCAGTGATAGTAGGAAATGGATAAGTTACATTTTCTTCATTTCACTGTTATGACCTTGTGCGCGCCTAATTAAAAAGAGATTGCACTCATGTATTCCGCAGGTATTAGTTTCACCTCTTGACTTTGACGTACGCCTCGCATGTTCTCGTGATATAAATTTCCAAACATTGTCATCAGAGAACTTATACTAGAACAGCTCGGTTGCACACAGTATGTGGGTACTTTTAAAGTTCTATAAAAATCAAACCAACTGATATTTAATGTGGTATTTTTTGTGAGGAAAAAAAATCTGCATCATTACAATCAGTGTTGGAAAAGTTCTTTTTGAAAGGTTATAGAATAAAGACTACTAGTTAACCTGTTCAAACATAAATATGATTGTATTAATTACTAACTTACTACATTTGATGTCTTCAGTAAAACTAGTTCAAGTCCATTGCATTTTGATTTAGAAAGCACTTTCACAGCTGGTGAAGAAGCTTTATTCTGTTTAGTGTCAAAGCCTGTTTCTCATTTTAGAAGGAAACCATTGTTGAATTTTTAGCAATATCCAGCCCTGAGAGGCATTCTTGTTCGCCAGCGTGGTCACTCACTTTGGTGTGGTTGGCTGGTCGCAGGCATAGCAGGCTCGGTTGCTTGGAGCAGTACGCATTGATTTGACATTTGGCAGAGAAGAGGTGGTTTAAAACTAAAACAAGAACAATCAAAAACAGCATTCAAGATTTCATATTGCCACATGAATGGAGCCTGTTAAGATGTAGAGGCAGCTGACCTGCTTTTTCTGGAAATCTTCCAAGGCAGGACTAAAATGAACAATGAAAAGCAAAAAATGGATTCTACTTACAAGCTCATCAAAAAGTAATTAATAAATGTATAAGTTGATAACTTATTACAATTGCATCTATTTTTGATTCATTTACTTAAATACAGCACAGATTATACACATGTATGTATACACCAGAGTTACCACACACACTATGGTACAAATACAGTTACGGTGTTCTCCAGCAAAGTAATGCAAAACACGGCCTGTGTTGCTCACAGGATGAGGAGTCGCACAGTGAATAAAATTTCTAATGTTGACACAGGATAAAAGTCTGAGTCCTGACGTTGACCTTTCAGGACTCTAAGAGGAAGGAAGAGAGGCCAGCCAATGAAAAGGTGTGGAACCAGAAGCTTTCCCATACAAAAGGAAGCCACTATTCTTTCCTCTCATCAGATTTAAATGATTTTAGGAAAGAGACCTCCATTAGACAGAGCTGTCTAAACATGTGAAGAATATTCACGCTGCAAGAGAAGTTATTTTAGCTTAATTGAAAATGCCTGTACAGCAAAAAGTTTCGCTGAGGTGATTTTACTTTGTTGTTTTTAACGGTCATACTGTATTTTGCTGTATTCACCATCAGCTGAATATCTTATGTTTCGTACACCACTTAGGAGGTTTCAAAGCCGCCATAACCTGGACCTGCAACGGATCATCTGAAATGGCTTTCATCACATTTTCTTTTCCATATAAATAAATTATCTTTGTAAGAGCAGTAAAACAGAGGCTCTGCTATTTTAGTACAGTGACTCACACACCTTATGAAATCACAATGTGAGACTGAACTAACATGACAGAGCCTCTCCCACCATCTATTTGCTTTAAATCTTTGCAGGCTTCTTGTGCTTGTTTGGTCTCATCTCAAAGTATTTGTGGGTTCTTTTTTTTCCTTTTGAATAAAGGGATGTTAGTCAGAGTTATATTTTTGTGATTAGTGTTTATGGTTCTCTACAATAATTTCTTTTAAATCAATGTTTTAGGAACCAGGTGCTATAGTTACAAACAGTGAAATTCAAAGGCAGTTTGTAACTGTTTGACTGTAAAATTTCAGATCCATTCACATGTATTGCTGAAGACTTAATAATAGATTGAAATACGTTGTTCTGCTTGTATTTGATTTAGCTGGAAATGCAGGTTTATTTTATTTTAATGTCTGGTGTCAGTTTTTTAAATGATGCTAGTATAGAAGTACTTTTAACTGCTTTTTTTCCCTAATGGGAAATTTGTAAATCATGGTCCAATTTGGAATAAAATAGAGATCATGAACACACTATAATTGACAAGTGGCTACAGCATGGGTGTGCAGTATCCTTAGTTTGCAGTCTAAATCTGTCATCCATATTTGAAGTTACAACCTTCTCCACCCATCTGCTTTTGGTTTTGCAAGACCACAGTTTTGTTTGAATTGAAACCATTTTAATATAATCATGCATTAATCTTTTACTTCCTCTGAATAATGCTTATAATATTAGACATTCTGTAATGTCACAGGACACCATCATCATGCTGCCCGATTATAGTAAGAGCTTAAGTTCGAAACATCACCCTTTGATCTGACTCGGTGATTAGCACACCCTGGGTTCAGTTGTCCAAATTACTGGCAGATGCTCTGCTTAGCTTCATGGCCTCAGTGGGCAGTATGATGGGATCTTTGGCACAAAGCTAGGACTTGGGGGGGGAGCTCACACTGATCAGAGCCCAAATCTGGCCACTCATATCCAGGGGCAACCTTGTGTGTCCTCTCATGTGCTCATTACACTTGATATGGTCCTTATGTTCCTATTCACCTAACTCTCTTCCAGGATTTATTCAGCTGTTTACAGTTTGATTGGGGAGGCAGTGTATAATGAAATGTTCCCTTTCAATTTTGTTTTGCAGCAAGCCTTGGATTCCAACCTCAGCAATCTAATCAAGAGGACCAGTGAGTTGGAAAGTCTGATGGGCAAACTTATCCAAACCTGCCAACATGTGGAGGTGAGGTTATTTGTCTGTTCCTTTCAGGTTGGGGGTTTTAGCTTTCCCGGCAATCCGTGGGCAACAACTCATTAAATTATTAACACCGTGATGAATTACTGTATCCGAATGTGGAACTGTATCATGTCAACAAGACTGAGTGCTCATTACTCACAAGCTCAACAATTATTGTTAAATGACTGCAAATTTGGTATTTTAACAGCATGTGTAAGCTAAATATGAATTTATTTATGTCTAGATATAAATAAATAAATATGTATAAAGTAAATAGCATGTGATTCATTGAAAAGCCTTTCAAATAAAGGATTAAGATACTGCATTATGTCAGTTATCTCAAAATGACTGTGCTTTAAATGAATATATGTGTATGTGTGTGTGTGTAAACAAGGACAGCTGATTGCAACTCTGCTCTAATGTATGTTACCTGTACCCCTGTTTTGTCTAGGTAAATGCATCGCGACAAGAAAACAAGCTGCAGGAAGAGTGTGACCTGCTGATTAATATCATACAGCAGCGAAGACAAATCATAGCTACCAAGATAAAGGAGGGCAAGGTACCGTTTATCACACTTTGTATCTCGATAGCTTTTGTTTGTTTGTTTATCACCTCGTCCATGTTGATAACCTTGCTTCTTCACCCTAGGCTGCTGTTCTTATTAGAATACAGCAATAACAAATCACAGATGATGGGTAAAAAAAAGACTCTTCACACGTCTACTGCTCAAAGGGAGAGTATGTAACGCACGAAGGACGCATAAGTGATGTAATGCAACGTCTACAAAGGAAGATAAAAAAAATATGAAGAGTTAAACATATATGTATTGTCTAATACAAATCAGCAGTAGGAAAAGCATTGTAATTGAAAAAGCACTGTACAGTAGTTTAGTATTAAAAACACTATGATTTACTGTATTAATGATGTCCCAGGGATCTTCCAGGAATGGTGATACTATCTTCCAGAGAACTGATTGGTCAGTGGAACTGATTGGTCAGTAGGCAATGATTTCATGCCTGCTGATCTCTAATCTTTAATATAACCTGCTCTAGAGGCAAAAAGTGAACTGCCTTTATCATAAAGCAAACCCATGGTAACCCTGAAGTTACCTGGATAAGCCAAAATCAGGCTTTCACAGTGTAGGCCTCTGATTTGACTGGTGGCCAGTGTTAGCTAATGTGGGCAGACACATACTGCTTTGTAATCTGTACTGATGTTAGTTCTCTAAATGTGACATTTGGCTCCATCTGGACACATGTTACACTACATAAAAGCAGGTCTTGATACATAGTTTGATTTCCAGGCAGCATAAACTTTTGTATAGTTCTAATAATTCATGGAGGAAGGATGACATTTTTTCCGGTTTCTGGTGACCATAATGGTTCTCAGAAGTGTTTTCTTTGTTAGTAACAGGGACTTTTCCTGCCAAGAGGAACCGTGGACATCAATAAAACAAAACAAACAAAAAAAAGTGAACATTAGCTAAACATCAGCTATGCAAGCAACAATTTTTTACAGTCTAACAAATTTGCAATGCATGGAGAAATGAGCAGTCTGTGAAGTGTTTGGCTTATTGAAACTCACACTGTGTTGCAAAGTAGAGAAAAAATAAAGAAAACTGAAACAGGATTATGGGAAAGTGAAAGTAAAGGAACACAGAAAGCGTGGATGGTGCTGTAGCCACCACTGGTCAGCTATTAAGTCCCTTCAGAGTTCCTATTAGCCATGTAAATGCAAACAGAAGGCAGGCCCTGAAAATGTGTTGTTCTCAGCGGGTAGCTTCTCTCCCCTGCCCCCCAGCAATCACCACTGGCTTTTCAAAAGCAGCTTTTATCAAAAATATACAAATAGTAAAACGTAGCACACATTACCGTGATGTTTACTGTTTCCTGCTTCACATCTTATTGAGTATTCAGTCAAGCTGCCTAACAGTGGGGCTGTTTTAGCAACTGACTGAGAAGAATCTTCAGGGAAAGAACAAAAAACATATGTGGCAAAGAGACATGCTTCAAGAACTAAAATGTAATTGCTTGCTATCCTGTTAATGTGAACAATTATAGGGCAACAAGCAAATATATTTTTGCCACTGTTTAGGAAGATTTAGGCACAAAAACAATTTACTTGGCTATGTTAAGGTTAAAGAATACAATATAGAATAGTTAAAAGAAAAGCTGACTTTGGATTCTAAAGAGAAAACAAATTGCAGTTCTCTTCTGCAGTGTGGACCTGTGTTTCAACATATTGATGGCCACTTATACTGACGAGAGTTTATTGCTTTGTTTTGTCCTCAGTATCAGGAGCGGGTGTCCATAATTTTAATATGGAGGTGTTATGCCTCTTGAATGGTTTCCCTTCCTTTTCCCCTGTCCGCCTTAGAGAAGCGGGAGCATGCTGTGCCATGTTCAGTGTCAGACTAAGATGAGTCTTGCTTCCTGTGATGGTCCACTCTGGAGGGGGCCTCTTTCCTTCCACACCTCATGGCTCATGACACAGGTTGTGAGGTTGCTTTCAGCCACTAAGCCATTGAGCCACAGAGGGGGGGTTAGAAGGGTCTGGTTTCTATGACAATACTGTGTAGGATGTCTCATGAATACCCCTCTTATGCAAGTATTGCTTATAAAACAGGTTGTAGGACAGACTCTTGTGACTATGACACTACTGAAAAATCAGAGTTTTTTTCTCCCCAGCAGGATTTCCTTATTGGCAAAGTGAAACCCAATTTTACATTGGATAAGTTGCCGTCTCATAGGTCATGCATCGGTTGGTAGTTTACTAAGCTATTCATCTGTCTGCATATCCTATTTTCTGCCCAGTCTGTGAGGCTGAGGAAGCTAGCCCAGCAGATAGCCGGCTGCAAGCAGTGCATTGAGAGGTCCTCCTCGCTCATCACCCAGGCTGACCAAACCCTCAAGGAGACAGACCACGCTCGCTTTCTTCAGACAGCTAAAAGTATCTGCGAGAGGTGAGACACCAGCGAAAGGCAGACACGGGAACAAACAATAGAAACTGTGTGTAAAACTGTCGCCACATATTAATGTTAATATTTTCTTTGTACCAGAGTGTCTATGGCAACAGCATCCTCCCAAATCCTGTTACCAGAAATTAACCTGAATGACACATTTGATACTTTTGCTTTGGACTTCACAAGGGAGAAGAAAATGCTAGAAAGCTTAGATTACCTCACAGGTGAGTCGGGCCACGCATGTTAAGCACAGAGCATTTAATTGTTTGAAATGAATCCTCCATGTAAATTACTATAATCTGTTTGCTTGTTTAGTACCGCCTGATCAGTTTCCCCAAAACTTTCTTTTTCATACGATTTGCCGGCTTCCTTTATTGAAAGATGCACTTAAAATGAACCACAGCTTATCCGTGAATTATGGATTTATAAAATTACAGGCTTCGGCAAGCATAACAGCGGTGAGTTCATATTTAAACTATGTGATTGTGAAGGAGTGGCAGAAAACTAAAAAGCTCATATAATTTACAGCAATAGTTTTTTTGCTGCTGAATGAAACAGGTTTGATTGTTTATGCACGGCTCCTGTTGTGCACTGTGAATTTAACTCAGCGTGGGGGATGTAGCTGTAATAGCTGGAGGAACTCCAATATAGATTAATTACACTTGTCAGAATAAAGGACACATGCAGACACTCACACAAACACACACGTGCATACACACAAAGGGCTGGTGCTGTTTATCCATCACTGGTCTCTGTTTGTTATTTTGATGTTGTGTGCAGAATGAAATCAACACTGCTTTCATTATTTTCTCTGGGCAACATTTACCTTTTGTTTTGTGTTTGAAGCGCCAAATCCACCAGTAATCCGCGAGGAACTCTGTACAGCTTCATATGACACGATCACGGTTCACTGGACATCAGATGATGAATTCTCTGTTGTATCATACGAGCTACAGTATGCCATCTTCACCAGCCAATCTAATGTTGTCAGTAAGTCCATATGTTGTTTTCTAAAGGAACCACAGTCAAATGTTTGGGGTGGAAAACACGATAGTGGTGGGATTTGAAAAGGATTTCTGAGAAAGATTTTCAAATAGTTCGAGGGGGTATGCTACAATATCCAAACATAATATTGTGTTTTAGCTGCTGGAGTGGAGAGCATTGTCCTGGCTCTCGTGGGTAATGAGATGTTTCCAAAATGCACTGTAATTTTTGCTGCATCTCAGAAGGGAAAGGAAAATAACAGTCAGACTGGATTTACATCCAGATGCACATCGTAAGCTGGATATTATCTCGAGGTTGAAATAAAGAGCAGACTGCTCGAATTGATCGCCCTAATTAGCCACAACATGCTCGATCAAGCATTTATTCTTATCTGCCTCAGCGCTCGAGCACACTTGAGTAGCAGTGCAACTATACTTGATGAATTAAAAATAGCAGCCTTAGATTGAAAGAGTTCATGTTGTTATACTGTGTTGTCTCACTCCTTAGTTTAAACTTAGTAATAATTCTCATGGTGAATTTGTGCTTTGTCTATAGGTTTGTGTAAATCTGCTGATAGCTGGATGATAGTACCAAACATCAAGCAAAATCACTACACGGTGCACGGACTCCAGTGTGGCACCAAGTACATTTTCATAGTGAAAGCAATAAACCAGGCTGGAACCCGCAGCAGTGAACCAGGGAAACTCAAGACAAACAGTACGTCAGCAGCTGTTCAGAAATGCTTGTGTTACTAAATAATTATTAATACTTGACAATTGTAATTAATACTTTTTTTAAAATTGTAAGGTCAGCCATTCAAACTGGAACCAAAGTCTGCTCACCGGAAGCTGAGGGTGTCCCATGACAACCTGACAGTAGAGAGGGATGAGACATCGTCCAAGAAGAGCCATAGTCAGGACCGCTTCTCCAGCCACAGCAGCTACGGTGTCACGGGAAATGTCTACATCGACAGTGGGCGCCATTACTGGGAGGCTCTGATTGGGGGAAGCACATGGTAAAACATTTAAGTTCGTAGCATGGCTCACAGGTAGTTCAGTGTCAGACTCCTGGTTGGCTGGACTCAAGACTAAACAAAGATAGGCTCGCTAGTCATTGGATAGATTTCCATGAAATTTGCTACATTGCTACAGTTAGAATGTCTGCTCTTATTTCTGCTTAAGTCTGTAGATGTATTGTTTTTATGTAAGCGTGAATGATGTTTCAGATTTAGAATGTTACTACTAAACCTGTATTTATGAAATGTAATTATTTCCTCTCATTGGTTACGCAGGTTTGCAGTAGGAATTGCGTACAAGTCAGCGCCGAAACACGAGTGGGTCGGCAAAAACTCAGGCTCCTGGGTAATGTCTCGCTGCAACAACTCATGGGTGGTGCGTCACAACAGTAAAGAGATTCCCATCGAGCCCTCGCCCCACTTGCGGCGTCTCGGGGTGTTGTTGGACTATGATTCTGGATCTCTGTCTTTTTATGACGCTGTTGGTTCTCAGCACTTGTATACGTTTGACATTGACTTTGCTCAGCCAGTCTGCCCTGTGTTCAATGTTTGGAACAGATGCCTAACAATCCTGAGTGGACTGCCTATCCCCGATCACTTAGAGGGAACAGACTACAATAACTGATAAACCTGCCCCATCTTTCCTGGATTTTCTTTTTTGTATCCAGAAAGGGACTTGACAGTGTGCACCTTTGAAAAAAAGAAAAAAGGATACAGTGACATTGGTGTAGATTTCCAAAACTAATCTGAGCTATTTAATAAATGTTTTCTTTGCTTTGCACATTTATGTACATTACTCTTTTGGTTGGTGACAATTCCAAATTCACTAGCTGGCTCCACATTTTTTTACATTCATATTGCACACTTTTTTATTAATATACTTTTAAGGAAAATGGCGAATTTTTAATGACATCTATTAAGGGGGCTCATATGTTTGTGGAAGGTTGATTTAGAGGCCATTGGAAATGTTGTGTTTTTGAACTTTTTTAAGTCGTAGCACTTTGATAAAGTTGTCATTATAATATAAATGATTACTTGTCAATGTTTCTAAGAAAAAAAAAACATGTAAATGCAGGATCTAAGAATAATAGTTAAGAACGGTTTCACTTTTTTTTAATTCTAATAAGAAATCAGTCAATTCAGGGGCTTTTATGTATTTATTTCTGAAAATGTTCTAGTAAAGTTTAGCATCTCGGGAATATTCATCTCCTCATTATAGCCGTTTTAAAATGGATCTTCATCATAATTATGCCATTTTAAGTTTCTCTGACAAGATCTAATAAAAGTGACTTCGCATGATTATTTGCGTGACTATCCTCCTTGTGTCATGAATAATGCAATCCACAAATGTGTTTCAGTAGGGCTGTCACCAAAGCAGATTTGGACAGGATAATAGCATACTGAAAAACAACTGACAACAAAGGATTCACTGCAAGTTCTATAGAAATTTTGAAGAAAAGAACAATTAATTTTTTAAAAATCTGTGCATTGACTTTTCTCTCTCTTTCTGACTGACTGATAACCCCCCCCCCACACACACACACACACACACATATATGTATATATGTATATAAACGCACCATTCTTTACAATTTTGTAAAATGTGTGCCTCCTATAATATATCTGCTTTTCTACCTCATTTAATCATCAGTAACAGTACATTGTAACTTAACACAATGCACCATCATTTATTTTTGAGTTTTATTTTAACATTGGAATGCTTTTTTTTATGAAAAGATAACACAGCCATCATAAAGAAAAGTGTCAACGTTGCTTTGCAGGACTGACTTTAACCTGCATTGAGCCACAACACAATTTTTGACAAGATTTGCTCTGACATTTCGTTTTGTATTGGAGTAGCGTGGCTTGAATTCTGCAGCGTTTCCTTTCAACAAAGTACAAGAGCAAAAAAAGAAAGAAAAAAAAAAAAGAAGATCTGAACTCTCTGTGACCTCCCCATGAGACACCCTGCAGACAAAGCCATAATAAGTGAGCACTACCTCCTCCATGTAATGTCACCAGAGCTTGATTTTGTGATGTGTTCATTTTTTGCGTGGGAAGAAATACTTGAAGCTATTTGTGAAGAGGATCTAGTCAACCAGAAGTATACTAAATGCTACACATTGCCAGTTGTCACTTCACCTCCTCAATTAAAAAATAAATCGTTAAATTAAAATTAATTATTGAAATTTGTCAGTAGATTTGTTAGCTGTAAAATAAACAGTGGTATTAAAGTTCCTTCCTGTTAAATAGTAACATTTAACTTAAGGACAGTTTTTTTCTACTGATTAAAAAAAAATAGTAAAACCTGCTAAGCTTATATACATCAACTTTAGTAAAGAAACGCTGTAGCATAAAAACACAAGTAGACACATTATTGTTTTTACTTTTACTTCTGCATGAATAAATGGACGCAGACATAGAAGAGTTAACGGAGTGAAAATATCCCGGAGCCTGAATTTTTGTCTATTAAAAATGTTTCCCAGGGCTCCACCTGCTGGATTTATTTATTTTTTTCTGTGATAGATTAACGTGTTGCTGGGTGCCATTTTTTGTCCCGCCCACAAATTCCATCTGCCACGTTGATCTGTTTGTTTTGTGGTGTTTGTTTAGTAAAACCTACAATGGGCCTTCACCATAACCTGGATGATAGCTGAAATTTCTGGTTAGGCATCTAACATTTATTTATTTATTTATTTAACGATCAAAACCAGCTATGCACGAACAGTTACTTTCAAGTGGTTCTGTTATGACCAGTACATGCATACACACACTTTTCCCAGAGAAACAAAATGCAATAAAACACACAAACAGGAGTGTTCCCAAGATTTTTTGAAATGAGGTGGCACTGGGGGACCAACAATCAGCTGGCAGGGGGCATGAGAAAACAGAAAATTCTATGAGAAATAAATATCAAACCACATCACTAAAAGACAAACTGAAAATTCAGCACATTAGAAAAACTTTAGTTGTTGCCTTAATAAATGTGCATTGGATGTGGGTGACCCTTGACCATGGAACTGAAACAAAACATTAAACACTGAGTCCCAAGGTAATGGAGCTCACAAATTGCAGTCTGGTTGCAACCATTAATGTCTATTGTTCTGCTGAGTGGTAGAATTAAAGACAGATCTCCCATTATTCCTTTGTTTTATGTTAACCTGTGCAAGGTAAAAAAGTAATGTTAGGCAGTGGACCAAGTCACTGTGAAGTACATATATGAGTCAGTTTTTTATTAGCACACCCTTATTATTCAGTTGCATATCGTTATATAGCTGTATTACGATAACTCACTGAGGAGCACAATACTGTTTTTCCTCAAAAACAGATGATGGTGTTGCAATGTTATGACAACACAGCTTTGGAGAGGTGACACAGGAGGCCCAAAACTGTAGCCACGTCCTTGAACATGAGTAGTTATAACTTCTATCCCTCCCTCCATCCATCCCTCCATCCATCCATCCATTTACTTTCCCTTATACAATTCAAGGATGTGGAGCTGGATGTCTGGAGCAGCTAATCCCCACCTGGCAGCAGGGGTGCATCCTGGCTGGGTAGGTTATCAGAATCCATTACGGACAGAAAACCTCAAATTCACTGTCAAATCCACATCTAAACCAGTTCAGGAGAATGTCTTTGGACTGTGGGCGGAAACTCATATGATAATATCTTCCATTGTACCATTTTGCTTAATAACTCGTTTTTTTAATACTGAAAAAATGTCATTTTGTAATTTAAAAAAATGAAGACAGAGAAGTTCTGTATATTATCCTTTTCATGCTTTTAAAATATATTTGCAAAAGTGTTTTAAGACACGGAGCGAAACTCACCATCGCAGTGGGATCACCGACCTCTTTATCAAGCCCCGCCCACACTCCCGGAACAGGAAGTACCAGCGCGTTGCTGCTGACGTTGGTGCTGTCTAATCTAACGATGGCGTCCACAGATCAGTCCCTCTTGGACTTAACAGATAAGGAAACCCGGGAGAAACTGTCGCTATGGGACCGCCGTGCCGATGCCACGGCTCCCCTCACGGAGAAACAGATGGACTCCGTCCTGGAGATCCGAGCCGCGGCCGAAAAGCTCTCTGTGCCCTCTGAGGTGAGCTGGAGCTCTGGACTCTGCTAGCTAGCTAGCAGTGCTGCTAACTTACTTTCTAAACGCAAGTGATGTCAAATAAAAGTCGAGGCTGCCACTGTATGACCTTAATTCCCCCTTTCATTACGTTACAAGTTAATTTATCTGGCATGTATGTATTTGTGCTTCACCACCTCGTCAACATGTCCAGGTAGTTAGCTTGAAATCAAGGAGCTTAGAAATAAGGAGCCTTGTTTTGTTTTGCAGCTACCCATTGAAGACTTGTGTAGCTTGTCATCTAGATCCTTGCAGTCCCCTTTCACTGCGACTGTTCCCGATTCAACAGAAAACATCCTGCTCAAAGGATTTCAGATGCTCAACATGGAAAACAATAGAATAGAAACTGCACAACAGGTGTCTGACCCAGTCAGCTTTAAGCAGTTATGCACCCAGTCAGATTTACCATACCTTAATAAGATGCATGGGTGTAATATAATTCCTTTTTTTTTTTTGTAGTTTTTTGCCTGGTTTGCCAAGCTGCAGGCAAACATGGGCCAGGACGAGAATGCAAAATACAGGTATGTAAATCTTATACTCCTCTGTAGTGTCATGCTGTGTGTAGGGCTGGATATTGATAAGATTATATACAAGTTATAGGCTGGATCCTTTACCAGTTGTCTAATTTATTCCTGATCAGCTTTCCAAAAAGATAGGCCTTAATAGGTCATGAATCAAGTTATGTATTAGTCTCAAGTGTACAGTACAAATAACCTCACTGAGGTTCGCATATGCTTCACTGCCATGTGTTTTTCATAAATTTTAATATTTGGTATTGCTCTGCTCCAGAACACCAGGCATTTTTTTGTTTTCAAACCAGCTCTTCATCTAAATAATCATCATTGCATGTCTAAAATCACAATTTTAGTCACCCATCATGCTTGGATTGAATTTTCCCTAATATCGGTTTTCCATCACTTTTATATCAAGATGAAATCTTTTTGCTTGCTCATCGCTGACATAACCTAAATTTGGTGGAAAAAATTAGAGATGAAAATGTAAAACGTGCATCTTCAGTGAAATTCTGGCCCCCTACCCAGCATGTTGGCCATAAGCTCAGTGTTATTCTCTGCTCTGCAAAAATTCTGGACAATGTGCACCAGTGCTTCCAAAGCTGCAGATTCATTTGGTGTCATTTTTCTTTTTGAACTTGTCACCGAGTATCCGTTCAGTTTTCTATCCAGTCATTCTCGTTGTTGACTACTTGGAAAATAATAACTTAAAAAAAGAACATATACATGAACCAGCAAGTGAAATTTGTAAAGGTGTTGGTGAAAGTGCTTGTTGAACAGTGTATCAGATGTTTGCATTCTGAATCAGAGAAACACATCAGCTTTGATTTAAAGGCGTTATTAAACATGCATAATTCTATTTGCAAGGTTCAAGCTTTCTGTTCGGTCAGACAGTCAGATTTATGTTCACCAGTCATGTTTGAGAAGACATTTGCATGCAGCTTAATAGTTGGTGAGGGCAGCAAAAGAAGAAACGATTGAAATGAGATTTCTAACCATCGGAGATACTCCAACAGTTTTGTTTTTTAAAATCACTTTTTATAAAAGAACTCATTGGCATTTTTAAACAATGACTGGCAGACTGAACAGGAAGGTTTGACCCGGATATCCACTAACTCTGCGAAGGCCAGCAGACAATAGCCAGAGGTTTTCCAGATTGTGTGTGCGTTGACTGGGTGTTTGTTTAGAGGAGGACAAGGTCAAATTACATGTTTTTGAAAGAATAAATCAGAATCAAACATGATGCTCTGGGATGCATCCATCCTTCGTCTGCTTATCCAGTTGAGGGTCGTGGGGGGCTGGAGTCGATCCATCCTACTGTTAGAGGCAGGGTACACCGTGGATAGGTCATTAATCAGGTGTAACACACAGAGACAGATAGCCATTTAAGCTCACATTCACATCTACTGTCAGTTTAGAATCACTGGCCTAACGCCATGCGGGAGGAAGCTGGAATATCCAGAGAGAACCCACGCAGACAGATGTGTGACGGTGCTAAACACTGCATCACCATTCTCTCCCACCTCTGTGCTTTATAAAATGCACCATCATACACTACTCACTCAGTTTTCAGATCTCTTAATTGCAGCAAAGTTGTTTCAAGAGTAAAATGAATGAAGTAAGAAATGACAGCTCACAGTGTGCGCTGCTTTCACATATCATCAGGCATGCGCCGCTGTGTTAGTTTCACTCAGCCAAAAAAGTGCAACCATCAAGTGTCACCTTACTGTTGCTGTTGTCAAATCTTCTAAAGCATGAAGCCAATATTTAGCTTCAGTGCACTATGCTGTCAAAGTTGAATGAAAGGAAGCAAAAGATAATGTCTGCTTTCCACTTAGGAAAACCAGAGATGATCTAAACTGCTACCAGGAACACTGTGATGTTATACTAAAAGATGTCAACACAGCTCTTGAGCACTTGGATTCCCTTCAGAAACAGTACCTGTTTGTGTCCAATAAGACTGGCGCCCTACATGAGGCCTGTGAACAGCTTCTTAAAGAACAGGTGAGATGCGCACGGGCACATCAGACTGTGAGCACTTTCCTTTATTAAAATCAGAAGATCCCTGGTAATCAGAAATTGTATGTACTTTGATGCAATATAAAGCATATATAATTATTAAATAAAGCCATTTTTGGTGTCATTTTGTAAAGATTATTCTTATTTTAAGTTAATCAATATGTGCTTGAAATACTGATTTCCTGCTTTAATTCAAGTTGTTTTACAATAAAATTGTATTAACTGTTTATGAATTCAAGTCAAATTTATATGAAGTCCCCAGTTTTCAACATTAATTGAACACTCACAACTGCCTGAGAAGTAATTTCATGGCAAGATGAAGCCTGTTCCCTCGTTATTTCATGACAAATGAAGAAGATGAAAAAAGCTGTTTTAAATTTGTAATTAAAAGCTTTTCAAAGGAATATGAGGATGTCAGAGAGATGATGATGATTCAAGGGAGGGAGATCATCGTTAGGATAAAAAACAAAACAAATGAACCTTCCAGAAAAATAACATCATCTTTGGAAGTGGTCAAATCAGCAAACTGGTGCATTCTTAAAGATAATGAATGCACTGGCCAGCTCAGCTATGCCAAAGAGCCTGAAAGACCACAGAGAACTAAGTGCGTGATGACAGAATTATTTCCATGATTAAGAAAAACTACTTCAAAATATCTAACAAAGTCAACAACACTCTTAAGGTGGTGGATGTATCATTGTCAAGGTCTACAAAGAAGAAAATGAAATTATGGACTATACCAAACCAGGGATGGTAATAATTGTTTCGCCGTTCTCTGAGGAATAAATTAGTACATTGTTGAGTCTGCTGTTAAATGTCTTATAAATGTGTTATAAACTCGAGCTTTTTGCTTTTTGTTCTTTTTTTTTTCCCCCCACAAGTGTTGGAGATTTGTGCTCAGGCTCGTAGAGACTGGACTGTTGTTAGAAGCTGAACTGAAATTATTAAGCTTCTTATAGCATGATTTTTATTATCTATTTTTGCTTGTTTTAACAATGGTGTTTTGTTTTCTCTCTGTTTGCAGGCAGAACTTGTTGACCTGGCAGAAAGCATACAGCAGAAACTGTCATATTTTAATGAGTTAGAAAACATAAACACGGTAGGCTGTGTCTGTTTGTTTGTTCGTTTGTTAAATGACTAAAACTATGCACTGAAATATGTTTAACTGGTTATTAGATATAGATTTTATTTTCGCACTCAGTTGCTGTAATTTTAAATAAGAAATTATTCTCAATTTTTACATCTTGAAAAATAAGACGAAGTAAAATCTGTAGTTTCTTGTTTTTTTTCTAGATATAGATTTAATTTTTACTGATCTGAAATTATGAATAACACACATAGCAGTGTTTACCAAAAACATTTTTTTTAAATTATAAAAAAGTATTAATTAATTAAAATCGAATGTCTTTGCCTTTGCAGAAACTGAACTCGCCAACCTTGTCTGTAAATAGTGAAGGTTTTATACCAATGCTGTCTAAGTTGGATGACTGCATTGAATATGTTTCATCACATGTAAGTACATTGTGCTGTCAGTTTTGCCTTTGAAGATCTCGTTTTACCTTTTTGTAGGAATATCAGGGATAGAGTAATCAGTAATCAGAAGGATGTGACATTTTTGTTGGAAGCGAATTTCCTTTTATGTAGTGAATGCACATTTACAGCGTGTGATGGAAAAGTTCTGTAAAAAGATCCATTAAAATCAAAAACATGCCCTATATTGTGTTAAAGGTCATATTCTTTTACACCTCTAAAGCATTTTTAGTGCAGATGGTATTTTTTACAACTTTTAGTGGAAGTCTTGTTATTGTCCCTTGCACTTGTGATCTGGATCTCTACCAGCGTGTCAAAACTGCAGACATTGTTGCTGGGAGACAAATCTCATGAGTGGTTCTGATGGTGAGGGAAAATTGTTTTGGTATACCTCCAAAAAAGTGCACTGTGAACCATCCCGCCGTGCACAATACTTTAGATTGTTTCCTCAAAATGTTCTCCGTCAGACACCTCAGGATGTTACAGTAGAACTCGGCATTGATAAAATTTATGTTGAGCAATAAGCTGCCTTCAGGCTTGGACACTCAGGAGTCATCAACTTAAAAAAATGCTTGCTCATACCCAGAGATCCAGATGTCTTGATGAGCCTCCAGATGAAATCATGTTGAAACAGGAATTTGTGCTTCCTCTCTGTGTGAGTTTGAGGTCCAAAGTGAAATTGCAGAGTGCACAGTGCATGTGGTCAGAACAGGATTTACAGTCTAGAAATAGCACCATGGACACGACCAGCAAGGTGACCTTGAGCGCGTCAAATCTTTTGATTATCATGGAGGTGCTCTCAGAACACTTTAATCACACCTCATATGCTCAGTGTACATTTACAGTGAGTAATCGGGCACCGGTGAGTAATCAGGGATGTAGACAAGGGGGTGGGGATCAGGGAAACGCAGACCAAAATGATAACCTGTGATAACTCCAGAATGAATGATGTTTAACACTTGCTTATCTCTTTTCATTCCAGCCAAGTTTCAAGGACTATCCTGTTTATTTGGCCAAATTTAAACAATGTCTCTCTAAAGCTATGCATTTCATGAAGATTCACATTGTAAACACTATGCAAAACCTCACAAGCCAGTTAACAAAAAGGGTAAGTAAGCATTCTGTTTTTCTTTAGTGCTATTGACCACTGGTACACACACTGTATGCGTTTAGTGGAGTTTAATTTTGATTTCTTTTTGACTCCCACAGGATCCAATGGGTTTAACTAATGCAGACAACGCCTTTACCCTTTACTATGTAAAGTTCAGAGCAGCTTCACCAAAAGTTCGGGTGAGTTTAACGTTCTGTTGCCTGCTATTTATGCAGATCATAATTTTCTACAGTAAAAATCAAAATTTCTTTTTTCCCCTCTTCAGTCATTGATTGAACAGATAGAGCAGCGAGCAGAGAAGATTCCAGAGTGAGTATTTCTTTAGAAAAAGGCAGTAGTGGCAGCGGTAGCATTAACCTTTTATAAATGTATATTTTGTTATAGTTAATGTGCTAAATGAAGTCTTCTATATTTATATTTATGCAAACAGATACCATCAGCTTCTTGATGAAGTTCATCAGTGTTATCTTGATCAAAGAGAGCAGCTCTTAAGTCCCTGCATTACATCCACCATTACTGACTTGACCAGCCAGAACAGCAAAGACCACTGTGCTTTGGTAAGTCTACTTAAAGGCTGGAATGGCTCTTTAGATATAGTAAGGTGACATTTGAGTTTGCTAAGAATGGACAGCTTGGGGCCCTCTGGGATATTTTCTGCACTGTGTTGAAGCACAAAGCTGTGCACATTATAAATGACCTTAACTTGAAGTTGTGAACAGCAGGGGTCCAGAGATTTCTCCTGTTTTATTCAGAAGTGGATTGCTTTGGAGACTAGGTGTTGTCAGTGTATCCCTAGTCATCCATAACAGTGCTGATTATTACGCTTTGTGTCTGAAATTTTAATAGACCCAAAAATTGGCACAATAAAAGTAAAACTTTTTTCTTTTAGTCATCTCCAATTTCATACTTCCGACAAACCCGATCCAGTTTTGAAGCCTGCAAAGGTTCAGTATTTTGACACTATCATGGCATTTGAAGCACTTCTCTAATTGGCTTGATGGGGATGCTATAATTAAAGCATTTCATGCAACAGAACGTCATAACAGCCGCACCATCTGCTCAGGTTATGCATCTTGTTAATGACTGCTGTAATAGGTGGCTGTATCATTTATGTGTGTTTGCTTGTTTGAGGTGAAGCCAAAGTATTTGCAGGCAATACAGCATGTGATCATTATGTGTATTTGTACAGGTTCGCAGTGGCTGTGCCTTTATGGTTCACGTGTGTCAGGATGAACACCAGCTGTACAATGAGTTCTTCTCCAAACCTACACCTAAACTAGAGTGAGCGGTATTCACATTAGTGTTTAGTAGCTCATGCAGGAAATGTGTGTTTGTTTAAGGTGTGGCATTTTAAACAGAACAATAGGCATTTCCAGTTTTGCTTATTATGTGCAGTGTTATGACAGTTTGTATTGTAGTTTAAGGGCTTTTTTTGCATATTTAAATATCGAAATGCCATTACTTAAGTCTTTGATTCTGCCAATGGAAGCTTAGACAGAAAGTATCGCATATGTTTCTTACAATGCATTGAAACAGTTTTTAATATCTGACAGTGAGCTGCTGGAGAAGCTGTGTTTGTCCCTGTATGATGTCCTCCGGCCTCTGATAATTCACATCATCCACCTGGAAACCCTGTCTGAGCTCTGTAGCATCCTCAAGAATGAGATGTTGGAAGATCATGTTCAAAATAATGGTATGTTGGAACTTGGTTCCTTTTTCTTCTTTCTGTAGGCGATTATTTGACTTGCACAGTCATGAAGAGAAGTTAAAAAATAAATTCTGCCAGCTCATCAATATTTCTGACAGTCTTCTTCAGTGCCACATCTCATATCACAACATGTCAGCTGAGTTATTGTCAGGACTCTTTTTCAGCCACTGTTCTGTGTTGTTGATTGATAGACTTGTATCTTGTGGATCGATGTTTTTGTTGCATCACCCAATATTTCTTAAGCTAGAGTTCTTGTATTGCTTGGCTGAAATTCTCCCATAAAATTTAAAATTTCTTTCAAATAATTGCAAAGCCTCTTGGCTCCTGCTCAATCACACTCCACAGTTGGGATGAGGTTTTGATATTGGTGTGGAGTGCCTTTTTTCTGTCCTAACACAGCAGAAATGTTGTGCAGCACCGAGGCAAACTTGAGACATGTTTCTTTTTTTAAAAACTCTTGAGAGCAGTGGTATTTTTTTTGTAGTGTTCTTTCATTACCGTCATTTTCATTTACTGCTTTTCTTCTTATGGACATGTGATCAGAGACAAAGCGAGCTGTGAGTGAGGGTCCTTGGGTCCTTTTTCACATTGTGCTTTTGGCTTGATTTTTGCCAGACACCCACTCCTAGGTAGAGTAGCAACAGACCTGATTTTCTTCATTTTGTGGTGAGTTTGATAAACTCCCAGGTCTGCAAAATTCTGGGATAATTCTGGCTGGATTTGTAGAGTTGATTGATATTGTTTAGTTTCCTGACACCGACCCAGCTTTTAAACATAGTCAGCAAGTTTTCAATAGGGTTGAATTCAGGGCTTTTGGAAGGCCAATCCAGAAGCTCAAGTCTAGGCTGCTCTATCCATTCTGATCCCAGTTTTGATGTGTGTTTGGGATCATTGTCCTGTTGGAACACCCAACTTTGTCCAAGCTTCAGTCATCTAGCTTTTGATTTGAGGTGTGAAGTTGAAGTTTGAAACTTTCCAACTTGTATAAATCTATAATTCACTTTCTTAGATCGTCACTGGGTTTCACTGGACCTTTCCATTTTGTTTCGGGGGTTTTTTGTTATATCTGTCAGCCCAGTGAGAAGTGTCAAATAAATTCTTTTTATAGTGTTAAAAAGAAACTGACAGTTGTAGTCAGTCATGATCCCAAATAAGAAATTAATATCACTTGGCCTTGATAAGTTAAAAGACATTGTAGAACCTTCAGTACTACCTATTAAAAGACACTTATGTTTAGTTTTGAACCTGTGTGAATGACAGAAAATCCAAATAAAGGTGTTTGCTGTAAAATCACTCCACCCCACCTCCACCACACTTCAAAGAAATCAATAAAAGCCCCAAATAAATTACCATGAGAGTAATGCCCATGGTGAGAGTATGGAAACATCTGACCACAACTCTACATCCTGAACTTACTATATTAGTATTTTAAACTTTTTAATATTTGAAATATTAAAAACTATTTGACGTTTTAATATGAGCGTCTGCATCATTCCAGCTGCATACTGTGTATCTATCTTACAGACAATAATTAAAAGTATTAAAGATCCCCTTTAATGAAAATCCACATTGTTAAAAACGGTAAATTATTTTAAAATTACAAATTAGGTGCATTTATTAAATGAGATGTATTGTTCCTCACAGAGCTCGATTGTATTTGTTGCGCTATCGAGGCACTGCACATGGATGTGTAGGCGAACGGAGGCACAGCACACTTTCTCGAATGGATTAATGAATCATAGCAAATACATTTCAGAGCAATAATCAGCTATCGCTCCAATAAGTTTATCATCCCATGGAGGAGCTGCAAGAGAAGATAGGATTTATTTGAAGCTTATGGGGCAAAGAACAACTGATTTTCCCTTTGTGCGAGACCAACACATTTTAAATCTTTTTACATAATATTCAGGTTATAGTTCAGACCCTAAAGGGACTTGTATTTGTTGAATCTTTTCACAGCAAAGTAGTGGTTGAACTGTAAACTGACCTGCGTGCTTTCATGCAGCTGCTCAGCTGGGGGCCTTTGATGCCGTTGTGAAGCAGATGCTGGAGGACGTTCAGGAGAGGCTGGTCTATAGGACTCACATTTATATCCAGACCGATATCATAGGCTACAAACCAGCTCCAGGGGATCTGGCTTACCCTGAAAAACTGGAGATGATGGAGGTAAGGTTTTTATATGTTCCTTTTTAAGATCTCTGTTATGTAGTTTTGCAGGCAAGCTTTAAGGGATAATTTGGTTTGGTTCTTATTCAAAGGCAGTGGTCCAATCCAAATATGTGCCCTAAGACCTAAACAGTTCACCTAGTATGTGATTGAGTGTTAAAAGATGCAATTGCTCAAAATATTACGAGTAGGAGTAAATAAGACTTTTGACATGTCTTATTACTTTTGTAGTGACCAAACATGTTATATACTGTTGTTGGTTTGGGACTTTATACTTTTTTTGTCTTAAGAGTAAAGATACTTGAGAAATAACAATAACTTGAGGTTAAATTGGTTCCTTTGTGTTTGTATAACTTTGTCTAAATCTTCTGGAGCTCACCTAGTTGGTGCTTTGATGTCTGGGTAACATCTTGCTGAGTGGGGACTTTTTTTTTTAAACACAGTGCTAACCTTTGGCATAAAGCTAAATGTATCTCTCCCTATAATTTATGATATTTTTGCCACTTAATTTTCCATTAAAGGTCTATTTTTAAAAAGGTTTTGGTGGAACTGAAGTCATTATTAGTCATTAACCATCTGTGCCCTCCTCAAAACCACCAGTCAGAAACAGTCATTTCACCTTGCAGAACATAGGAGTTACCCTTTAAAACATCACAGCTGAGGCAGCTGTTTTAGCTGCTGATTGGAAAGGCCTGTCTAACAAAAAGAGGTGTAGAGGTGAAAGTATTCCTGAATACGGCATGCACTTTAACTGATACAATTTTTGGGTTAGCTGGCTGAAGCACATTTTGCTGCTGATGTCTTTCACAGCAGTAAAGTGCTTTTGCTTCCTTTTTTTTGTAGGGAATACGCTGTGAATGAGTTCCTCATACAACGTCCTTTCAAAGAACCAGAACTGTCATTCTAACTTATAAATTCTGTTATGTGCTGTGGTGTCATAGTATATACTTGTCCCTCTACATATGCTTTTTTTAAATAAATAAATACTGCTGTAATACTTTCAGCTTCTATGCAGTTAGCTGCTATGCAACCTCGATGTAATTAGTGCTGCAAAAATAGTATTTTCATATACTGTGTATGTATTTTATTTATTTCTTTTTTTATTGTTGATACACTAGTTTAAATTATATGTCAGTAGAGTGTTTTTTCATACGCACCATTAGCACTGTCTGCAGGTCCATGAAAATATATTTTAAGTGTGAATTTAAGCCTTAGAAAACTTAAGTTTCATGAATGTCTGAACGTAGTGTTAAATATGCCTTTGAATTGTTACTAATGTCTTAAAATCTTCTAATGTCTTGCATACATACACTTTCTCAAACTCACACATTCTCTGATATTTCCTCTGATATTTATGAGTCTTTTTGTCTCGCTTCTTTGACTTTTTAAGTTTTATTTTATGTTAAACTTTCAAAGACCCATAGATTTCTTCTGTAGAAGAGACATCTAACGCTTTCTGTCTGCAGCTTCATAATAAGTTTGAATGTTTTAAGCTGAATTATGCAAATTTATTACTGTGGAATTTCTTTGGTCTTGTGAATACTCAAATGCCGTTAGATATGCCTTTGAGTCCTAACTTTTATTTAATGACTTTTAAATGTTTTGCACCTACACTTTTTTTCCCCATTAACATCAGATCACCCTGATGTTCTTAGTATTTCTTAGATGTTTATCTGACTTCCTGTTTGTATACAAACTTGTTTTGCAAGTAAAATTTTATATTCATTTAGCCTTTTCGAAACCCGTGGGCCTCCCGTTGAAGCAAAAGTGGAAGAACATGACTTTCCAGAATCTTAAAATGTTCCTGCCTACCAACTCTCGCGTTTTACTTTCCCTGTCTTCAATAGAAAATTGCTCAGAGCTTGAAGGAAGAGCAGATGAAGCAGATGTCACAGGAGTCCGTTTTTTCTGATGTACAGCTTGACGATTCTAGTGGAAGAAGAAACAGCAGCGCTGGTCTGTGTTTCCAGATTGTGACACTAGCTTCCTGACAGAGTTTGGTGTTGCTGTCATTTATTGCCCAATGGCTTCTCCTCTTTTGAATATAGGCAAAGTAGAAGCATCTCGCCTCCAGACATCCGTCTCTCCTGCAGATCTGCATGGCATGTGGTACCCTACCGTCAGACGAACACTGGTTTGTCTGTCCAAGCTCTACAGATGTATTGATGTGAGTTCTTTGTGTTATTAGTTGTTGTTTTTTGTATGGAAACGTGTACAGCGTTTATTTTAACGCTTTTAAATTTCTTATTCGTGCATTTCCAACTCTTGGTCTTTTTCCAGAAAGCAGTCTTCCAGGGTTTATCTCAAGAAGCCTTATCTGCCTGCATCCAGTCCCTGCTTAAAGCTTCTGATATCATCCTTAAAAACAAGGTTGGCATGCAGCGTAGAGTATGCCTTTGTATTTCTTCTGAGCTTTTAAAATTGCATTTTTATTAAAAAAAATAGTCTGGAAAGTGCCTTTCTTTTTACGTAGTAAATAAGATGTGGTCCCCGCTAATGAAAAATTCCTTCAGGCTACAAGATCCTTAACTAAAGCAGCTGGGATGTCATTTAAAGTTTATTTTAATCGGTACTTTATTATGCTCCACAGAGTGTTCAGCAGACCATCCCTTATTTATGGGCTTCTCTCACCTTCAAATTTGCTGTCAATATCTGTGCTAACTGGCCCATTTCAACCTAACGCTTTAAATTAAAGCAGCAGCATCAGTCTCAGAGGACACATTCCCACCCCTTGTTGATGTCTTTTTCCAATGTTTTAGTTGCTAGTTGAGCAATAAATGATTTCAGATGCCTTTTTCCCCCCCTCACAGTAATATGTCTCTTTCTGGCTATGGTTAATCAGCAGTTATTAATTAGGCATATTCCCTTATCGTCACTGAGCCCATGCTTTTTATGTTCTCTGTAGTTTGGATAGTCATCAGATGTCCTTTTGTTCTTGGCTGCCTGCAGTGTGGATTTTACCGTGTGCCTTTTACGTTCTGTAGACACAAATAGATGGGCAACTTTTCCTGATCAAGCACCTGCTGATAATGCGTGAACAGATTGCCCCATTTCACACCGATTTTGCCATCAAGGAAATCTCACTGGACCTGAAAAAAACGCGAGGTAAGATAATTAAAGGTGGAGGGAACATTGACGTTCAGCTCCATAAAGCCACTCATTACATTTTCATGCTCATTAAGCAACTTGTGCCTATCACATGCACCGGTGGCAACAATTAATGTGGAAATTGTAATCCAACACTATAATGTACATTAACCAGTGGCACACAGGGCAGATTTGCTCCCCCATCACCCTTCTCATAGTCAGTAAAGTATTACATGTGGCCACTAGAGGGCAATCTAATTCTGCACCAGCACAGATTTAGCGTCTCTTCTGTTTTTTCTTCTTTTTTTTTGGTTAAGATGCTGCCTTCAAAATCCTGAACCCTAAGGCTGTTCCCAAATTCTTCCGACTTAACAGTCACAACGCCATACTTGAATTCCTGTTGGAGGTAGTGTTTTTTTTTCTTCACCTTTTTTGACTAAATATACCATACACTTTATGTACTTTGATAGCACCCTGCCTGAGGGAAATGCCACTTGATAGTCCTAAAGCCTTTTTCTCTGTGGCCCCCAGGGAACACCAGAGATAAAGGAGCACTACATTGACTCTAAGAAGGATGTGGACCGACACCTGAAGTTCAGCTGTGAGCAGTTTATTCAGCAGCAGACTCAGATCTTTGTGGGGAACCTTGAGGAGTTTCTCACCAAGGTAACTGTTAGAGCGAAGGCAGAGTTAGCCTCAGGCAGCAAAGGCTCATCCTGACCTTCATTTTTTTCAGCTTTTACCTTTTACAAACATTATTTGCTTATTCAGTGATCACTGAAGGTCTCGGTACTTAACTGACAAGCGAAGATAAAATGACAGTTTGGTTTTTTTTCTTCATCGAGAAAATCTAATTCAGCGTGTGTATATATGTGTTCTTGTGCTTTGTGTTCTTTAACTGCAATAATTCTACCAGGTAACACACTGCCTATGCCTTCTTTCTACCTACCAGACTCTGTTTTGTGCTATTATTTATGTAAATACCGCTGTGATTGAATTAGTTTAAATGGCAGCAGACCCTCTTGTGCTTGTTTTCTTACCATAAATGACACAATTTAAGCCTTTTCAAATTTTTATGTTTTACCTTGGCTGCGTCTGCTTTCAGGTTGCAGCTCTTAAAACTATGGCCATCCAAGGTGGTCCCACGTACAGTATGTCTCAGCAACCTTGGGCACAGCCAGGTAAGATTTGTCTCAGGAAATGCCATAAGCATCGTACTGTAATTCATCAAAACCTGTATAGTAAATGCTAGAGGGCATGTCAGTGTTTTTTTTCTTTCTCTCTTTTCAGCAAAGATCAACGATATAGTGATGGCTACCTACCGCGTGATGAAGAGCAAGCTGCCAAGCACTTTACAGAGCATGTCCTTGTACTTGGCCAATAGAGACACAGAGTTCATCCTTTTCAAGCCTGTCCGGGTGGGTGGCAGCAAACCAAGGATATAGCATGTTACTACATGAGTCACTTTCTTTTTAAGCCATTGTTAAAGCTCGAGGAATCCAAGAATCCTTTAAGACTGTCTTTACAAAGCAGGGATATTATGCTCCCCAAGGTCCAATCAGCAGTTTTTAATAATATAAATAACACTGTATTTGCATGTATCATTTTTCGAGAGCTATAGAAAAAGGTCACGTTTGAAATCTACTTTTGGAATGACTCTTGTTTAAATTTTGGCTTTTAGATTGTGCCTTTAGCTGTAAGTTGTTAGTGAGATTGAACTCTAATAGAGAAATCTTTGTGCTGCCTGTGTACTATTCGTCAAGGTGCCAGGTGAGGCTGAATGAGAGAGAAACAAAATTCAGCGGTTGACATGGAAACAAGATAGCGAGGGGACATAGGCCAGATGGAAATGCAGTTTTAATTTCCTTCCAGCACTCAGTAATAGGATGGCTTTTTCCACAGAATAACATCCAGCAGGTATTCCAAAGACTGCACGCTTTGCTTCAGGAGGAATACAGTGGAGAAGACCTTCAAATCATTGCATGTCCATCTATGGAGCAGGTACAGCACTGTGGGATTAGCACTGCCTAAAGGCATCTGACTTAGTTTTAATAACACTGCTGCAGCATCCAAAACTGCTGAAAGCAACTTGAGTGAAGAAACATTAAATAAGGTATATCAGCTAAGGCACGGTGAGCACTCATCATTTTTCACGGCTCTCTTTCAGATTAACCTGCTGCTGTCTGTGAATAAGTAATGTGGGGTGTAAGGATTCTGATTTAACTGCCTCTGGATAGTGATGGGCTGCTCCAGCGCCGGCCATGACCAGGAGCTTTGAGGTTGAGTGGGCGAGATGACCAGATGACTGCACCTGAGCTGCATGCTGGACCAGGAGAACTGAACCAACAGCAAAAAAAAAGAAAAATCAGCACAGGGCCAAAGAATTTCCTATAGAAACTCAAGTAGCTACAAGTATGAAGGGGGTTCAGGTGAAGTCTACACACAAACTGGGAAGTGGAGATTATCCTGTGGGTTACTGAGTTGATCATTTTGTTTGACTAAAATTAAATGTGGTGTTGGGGGTTTTAAGGTTGCTTTGTTGTAGAACAAATCCACTTTGAAAAGGGCGGATTTGTGATTACAGTTGCATCTCTCTGTACACCAAATTGAATTTGCACACTCTGTGATGGTGGGGTGCAGGCAGCGGCGCTTCAGGTGCACGAATGGAGCCACTAAGCAGTCGCTCATCAGCGCAGGTAGCTAACAGCCAGTAAAAGGGGCTCACATTCAGAGCTCCCTTGAGTGGTTTGGAAGGGTAAGAGAAAATGCTGCAAAATGTTTTATTCATCTATTTTAAACTGTAAGAGTCTTTGTAACACAGTTAACAGAAATATGATGACCTGTAGTACGTGTGTCTCAGATCCAACAAAGTTTTCCCCTCTAATCAACGCAAAATCCAAGCAGCTGTTTTTTCACCTCCTTACAAATTGTTTTCTTATTTCTATTGCAAGTGTGTAAAGACAATGGAATGTTATGTTTTATACTTTTTCCTTTTATAACTAAGTTTATTAAAACAAATATACTTCTACTCTATCACAATAATAGACTGTTGGGAGCTGTGCCCTGCACATGACTTGTGGGTATGTTTCCTGCAAGGTAACAAAAGTAACAGGACATTATACATGTAACTTTTGCGTAGCTCTGTCCGATGTAAAATGATGTGTACAGTTATTATATTTAAGGACATTCTGATTTAAAAAAAAAAAAAAAAAAAAAAAAAAAAAAGGTTGATGATCTTCGGCTCGTTTTATAAAGCTCTTTGTCACTGAATTCAAATTCGGAGCACACTGCAGCTTTAGTCACTTCAAACAAATGAGAAACTGCCATTCAAGGACATCATCGGCTTTAGGGGGTCTTCTTGGCAGACCGTTGCTGTTTCACTGGCAGCTGCCGTCTTTCCATGTGAGAGATGAAGCTTTGCTGGGGCTTGACCTTCTGTGGACTGACAGGCTTTTGATAGGTGATGAGGGACTGGATGTTCTGGAGCAGGACATTGATCTCTGCACTCTTCTGCTGCAGATACCTCTGAAGCATGTCAGGCTCTGGCAGCATTAGACCTTTGCCTTGATTCAGCTGCAACAGCAAGGCAGTAGAAAGGAGAATCAATGCTTTGGTCTAAAATTAGGTTTGCTCTTCGTATCTTGTATTCCTGCAATTCCTAAAAAACTATAATAATAACACAAGCCACACTAACTTACTTTCAGTTTTGTCCAAACTTT
Source organism: Copadichromis virginalis (assembly GCF_057382275.1). Taxonomy (NCBI): domain Eukaryota; kingdom Metazoa; phylum Chordata; class Actinopteri; order Cichliformes; family Cichlidae; genus Copadichromis; species Copadichromis virginalis. The sequence continues at coordinate 23,016,535 of NC_140633.1, forward strand.
ACACTGACTTTATCAGTGTTTTGGATTGAATGCAGTTGTGTTGGGCAGAAGTGCTGTCACTGTGAAACACTACATGATGCTTATTGTCAAGACAGCTCCGGTGTTTTGCTTTTGTTTTGTTTTCCTTAAAATGTTTTGAGTTACTACAGTACGTTCCTCCACATGAAGTCAGATTTACCCTTATAAAGAGAAGCAGCGGCTGAACAATAAACCCCTCAGGGGTCTTACTGTCTCTTCCAGATCGTTTGTCATTTCCTTCTGCTGCCAAGTTTGTCAATAATTGAACAGTGAAACTTGAAATTCTTCAACAGAAACATGCTGAGAACAAAACAGAATTTAATTATATAGTAAAATGCTCATTTTATACCAATTACATTTCCACTATGAAGAAAAATAGGAAAAATATTATAGAACCAATTATAGCCATCTCCTTGGTAACCAGTAACCTGTCCTAAGTTGCTTCAGTGTGAAGCTGCTAATTTTTGTCTTTAGAGGATCACACATAGAAGACCATTCAGCTGTCAGAATAGCTGATTTTATATGTATTTATATAGTTAAGGCTGGTAATCAAAAGGATGTGCGATTGTTTGGTGAATCTCTGATCTTCAATTAGATATACACTAAAGACTCACATGAATTTTCTATCTGAAAAATTTTTTTTAAAATGTTTCGTAAGTGGTGCAACCCCTGATGAGCCAAATTTATTCATCAAAGAAGAACAAAATTAAAGGAACACACAGAAAACACATCAGATCTTAATGGGGAGAAAAAACAATATTGACTGGGTAATGTGTTAGGAACAAAAGGATGCCACATCATCTGATGGGAATGAAAATGAAAATGGGTGTGTTTGATTTCTACAGAGAGCAGAAATCAAACACACCCAAAAAATTCAAAGTGAAAAAACGATGTAGTAGTCTACTCCATGTTACAAAATGGAACTCAGTAGTTTGTATGGCCCCACATTCATTGTATGTGTATTGTGTGCATGCCTGACAGCGTCGGGACGTGCTCCTAAAGAGAAAACAGATGGTGTCTTGGGGGATCTCCTCCCAGGTCTGGACCAGGGGACCACTGAGCTCCTGGAGAGTCATTCCAGCTGCTGGATGGTAAAACATAATGTCACAGAGGTGCTTTGTGTTCTTTAGATTTTGCAAGCATGGATGCCAGTCAACAGTATCTAATCCTTTATCCAACTGGAACTTTCTCCATACTCTCTTCACATAAGACTGGGCTTTGTTATGCACTTGGAGAAACCCAGGACCTTCTGCACCAGGTTCTAAGCATATGGAGAATTTTTATACATGCAATCAGGACATAGAGGTCTATGCATCCCTCCAGCCATCACACTGGTCATGCTGATCGATATTACAGACAGCATAATGTTCTCCACGGCTTCCTTGGAGCCTTTCACGTCAGTCGCATATTCAGGGTGAACCTGCTCTCATCTGTGAATAGCACAGGGTGCCAGTGGTGAACCTGCCAATTCTGGTATTCAATAGGAAATGCTAATTGGGCTCCACAGTGCTGGGCAGTGAGCACAGGAGCCACAAGAGGAGGTCAGGCCCTCAGGCCACCTTCATGAAGTCTGTTTCTCATTGTTTGGTCAGAGACATTTTGTGCCTCTGGCAGTGCTCACTTTGTTCCTCCTTGCACCAAAGACTGCTGATGGGTTAAGGAGCTAGAGTAACTGTCTTGTGGAATCTCCTCCATGGTTTTGGGATCGCTGGAAGTCACAACACAACCTTCTGGCAATGGTTCATATTGATGTGCGTTCTTGGAGGAGTTGGACCTGTGTGTGCTTCCTTTGCAGTGTCGAGGTAATCACCTCATGCATAGAAAGGTAATACAAAAATGTAATGTTGGAAGCCACCAGAATTGTTAGCAGTACTGACCTTTGATCTATCTACACCGCTGGGTCCCCATCAGCCACATTTTCTTCAGCAATAACTACCGCAGGCTTCAGGAAATCCTCTGATATCTCACAAGCTGCCTTCTTCACAGAAGCAGTCGTTATTTATTCATTCACTCATTTTTATTATCATTTGTTTGTTAGAGAGGCAGAGAAGAGCGTTTTGGTAAAAATCTAAGCGGAAATGTTTTTATTTTAAAGGCCACGAATCTGGATTGATGTTTTTTGAGCTCTTGTCTTTTAAGAGTAATTTCAAATGGTGCTTGATTTAAGATTTTATTTATCCAGGCAGACAAATCCAAATTATTCCAAAAGATAAACAAATGGAGGTGATTTAATTCTAATCTAACAATCATTGTTTGGTTAAAGCAGACTCAAACAGAACTTCTTGGGATACCTCATGTCTTTTAGTGAATTTGGATGGTTGGGTCACAGAGAATGACTGAGAGGACATGCTCACACCGCAAAAGCACTAAAATTTGACTTATTCAGCCTTGATAGCTTACTTCTGAACCTGAATCACAGGCTATTGGCATTGTAGCTTACATAAGAGTGCTCCAATCGAAAGCTGCCAAATCCAAATTCAAAACTTGGAGTAAACTCCAGATCTGCTTAATGTATCACTGAATAATGGGGGAACAGGCTTCACCTGGCTATAAAACTGTTAGTCAGTTGTCCGATCATCTTTGAGGCTCTGAAATAGTGCACGATGTATAAAAATGGTTGTCTTTTCTAAATGGCTAATGCATTTACTTAGGTTAAACCCGATGGATTAAAGCTGAAAGACTTATCCAACCCAGTTTACTGTGTGAAGCTCAACTGAGGCTCATTGTTAAGTCACAAATTCACTAGGTTCTAAACAAAGTAGTGCTCATATATCAGAATTGGATATTTGATGTTTTAAATTACCTCTGTTTGTTTGATATCCCCAGTAATCGTAACTCACTGCTGCACACAGTGACTTCTGTGAGAAAAATCACTTATTTTCACTTCAGTCAGTTTTTATTTATCATGAGCTGCACACACACACACTCACACACACACACATTCTTACCTCTTTTGGGTCATTGCTGTTGACTATCAGATCGCTGGTCACCGGGGGTTTCTTCAGCGGCTGGCAGCACTCACATCAAATGTTCAGCACGGTCTGCGGCAATGCCTCTGATCCACTTGACGTTGGGGGTCTGAAGACATTATTTGAATAGATGCTTTTCATTCTCTTCTCTCTGTCTTTGTCTCTAAAAGACACTGTCAGAAACACAGCATCTAAATATCCCAGCAGCTAATGAGGTATTCAAAGACAGGGTCGGAGACGGACACATTTTAAAACAAGCAAAAGCCCCTATAGGCAAGCTTTGATGCAAAAAAGAAAAAGAAAGAAATGCACACTAATTGCATGGTCCATAAATGAATTCACATTTATAGCAGGGGATGAAAACCAGCAGTTTAAAAGTAGTACTTTCTTGCATACCTTGTCCAGACTAGTTAGCAGCTCATTCGTTTCTCGTTGGCAGGCTGGAGGAGCTGGGGGAGTTTCCGTGCTGAGCAAATCCAACACTTCATTATCTGGGGATATCTCCACCTCAGATTTCGTGTTTTTAGGAACACTCTGAGGAGAAAAAAAAAAAACAAAGACACTTCATAATTTATTAAATTCTTTGAGGTCTTTAACTTGTGCCTCATGAATAAATCAAAACCGTGAAACTCGGTCTCTGGATACCATGTCATATCATCTTTCACAAGATAAAACTTACACTGTGACAAGGATAGACAAGGCTCTGAAAACCCACATTCAGTATTTCTTTGGCAATAGGAAAAAGATCTCTGAAAAACACAAAAAAGCCTCCGTGTATGCTAATTGTATCAATTCACCATTTATTTCTCGACTCTCCAGAAAAAAAGGGTGTTTTTAAATGTTGGTTTAATAGCATAAAACACTAGAATCTAGCTACACTAGGCAAATTAGACAATTCCTCGAGAGATTATTGTTGTAAACATTCTCCGTAGTATATATCCTGATTATAACCTTCCTTTTTGTACAAATGTTGATTTTTTTTTCTTCTTTCTTTTGTTGTCTCCATCTCACTTGATTTGCCTAGCGAGTCAGGTTTTTGCATCATTACTGTGATACTTTTGGAGATGCGCAGAGAAACCACAAAAAAAGGAAGAAGCAGACACAGAATGGACGGATAAAAACAACAATTTTCACCGCTAGTGTAAGCAATTGTGTCTATAAGACACCACAACAGGGAAAAAACTTTACCTCAAGTTCTTTAAATCCTACCTCATCTTCTGTTTGATCTCTCCTGTTCTCGCCACAGCCATTAGTGTACAGGACTGTGCACAGTATATGGTGTGGATAAAAGCAAAATCAAAAGCTTTACGGACTTTAGATGTTTAGAGTCTTATCCATCAAACAGGTACCATTAGCTTGGTATATTTGATTGGTTCCAAATTCATCCTGCTGCATGACAACAAGGCAAACACGCAGCCAGAGACATAAAAGACTATCGTCAGTGACAAGCAAAACAACGAAGCATGCAACAGATGGTATGATCCTCTCAGAAGTCTGATCTTAATATCTACTTAGTAGGAAAGAACACAAAGAAACTAAGCAACCGAGTCAGTCTGAGTGGGCCTACCGTCTTCAAAAACCATGTGCATATACAACTAAAGCACAACAACTGCATTATTCTTAAATTAAGATAATTAGTAGTGTCTTATGTGTAATTAAAAGCTAACATTTTAGTTAGAATACACTGCCTGGCATGTCAGTGTGTAAGATTTTTCTACAGTGATACATTTTTCATTTACAATTTCAGTGATTTGCACAGGATATGCCAGTTTCACTACATGCTGAACACTTTTCCAGTTATTTATATATACTGTATATTTAAATATAACATGTGATAGTATGGATCCAGTTTGTTGTGCATTTCCAATGACACTGAAAACCTTGTTAAATATACTTTACACTACTGTACTTAATCACGCTCATGCCAACAAAGCAGAGGAGGGAAGAGCCAAAAGAAAAAGACATTGCTACCAACATTTTTGCCTCAGCGCTGTGTTGTGTGTCATGATCCGTACAACTTGGACAAGTTAACACGGCGTTATGGTCATGGTTAGTACATGCCATTTAAATCTCTGGGGAATGTGTTAATTGACAGTCTTCTTATGGGCCATTTTTATTAGCGGGAACAGGAGGTTGAGATGGATGTGGCAGAATTGATGATGCTGAGCTTTTCACTGGGAGTGACCTGGAGGGACAGGATTAGACGTGGGTAGACCTGAGCTGTTCTTCTGACAATTTCCCTACAACTTGTCCTTCTGACAGCTCAGGTTGAGTGGATTGGTGACAAAGTAAGAGCGGTAATGTTGAGATGGGTTGGACATATGCAGAGGAGGGATAGTGGATATATTGGGCAAAGGCTGTTGAATATGGAGCTGCCAGCCAGGAGTAAAAGGGGACGAGCACAGAGAAGGTTTATGGATGTTGTGAGAGACGAAATGGCGATTTCTGGGGTGGCAGAAGAAAATGCTAGTGATAGCAGGAAATACAGGCAGAAGATCCACTGTGGCGACACCAAAAGGGAACAGCCGAAAGAAGAAATGGTCAAAATCAATCTTCAATTACTGAAAAAATAAGTTTCATTTTAACAGAGTGAAAAAAATGCAACGAATTTGAGACTCATCTATTTTCAGTGTACATTTACAGGAATGTTTTGACACAACATGTATGGTAGTATGGAGACTGAAAAGTTTATAGTTGCCTCACAATGTATGTATTGGGATGCTACGGACATGATTAATTTATGAAAGGATTTCTACAAGTTTGATTTTTATATGCTCTGCACAAAAAACAGCCATCCCTTATACCTTTCTAGAAAGACTCCTAGATAACAAATGAGATGAAAAAAATGTCAGAGAGGAACCTAAGTGGATAGCAATTATGATGAAAATAAAATCTTTAGTATTTTTTTGTTTATTAACTTTAAAGAAATTGCACAAGACTGACTGACTCACTACAGCTGGGCAGACAGAGCAAGAGTGCATGCAGTTTAACCATTTCATATAAATTAGAAATAGCATACAGAATGTGAAAAAAATAGTATTGCGATGTGTCCGGCTGAATGGTAACGTATTAGCAGTCAACAATTTATTGCAAGATGACCGGTTGTTATCTGTTATGTTTAAAAGATTTCGTATAAATGGCGAATAATTCATAGCGCTAGGAAGAACGAGGAAAGACAGAATGGACTGTGTTTACCATTTAATGTGTGTGTGTGTGTGTGTGTGTGTGTGTGTGTAGCTGCTGATCAAATCTTTTACAATCTGAATGCAACCGTGAATGACTTTGCATCATATTATTCAAACAAATCTGAAATAATGCAATGCTGTAAAACGCCATCGCTGCCATAAAAGAGGCGAGCTTTTTGCCAATTCTGTATTTCTCTCTTAATTTACATCGGCCTTTATCTTTCCGGGTCACTTCTCCTTCTCCATTTGTTTGTTAAACCACTGCATCTGGGGAAGGAAAATGTAATGTGGCTTAATGTGGTGCAGATTTGCAGAGTGGTGGAACTTGCAGGTCTGCATCAGGCCAAGCAGAAAGTAAGTCTCTGTGCTTGTCATTTGGAACACTGTGCTCTGGCTTTTTATGATTCTTTAGAAACGAAAGACAAAAAATGCTTCATTAAAATCAAAATGACACATTATCCCTTTTCAAATTTATTTTTCTTTTCTTTACAACTAATGATTATCATGAATGGCTGCTCTGATATACTGCGTGGTTTATAATGGAGGCTCCCGCTGTATATTTTTCACGTATAAGAGCGGCATATCAAATCGTCGCAAGCACAGTTTGTAGTGCATAAATTTACCATTAACAACTTTAAGCTTTGACCTCAGATGAAGCTTAATATTTCCATGATGTGCGAAGGTGAAATAGGTTACGTGCATTTTTAGGGGGATATGCACACACACAAACTGATGTGCAGCCCAAGAGTGAAGGTGAGAAGCTTGAAGGGAAGGTTGCATACTTGTGGATAAAAATACAGCCAATTCCTGCACCTCCTCAGATCTCCGGTCTCACCAAAGCAGAGACCTCTACCAGGGGTCAGATTCAACCTTTAAACATACCACAGAGATTAGTGAGGCAGCTGGTCCAAAGGTCTTTAAAGAAACCTATCAAAAAAACTGCAGGTTTGAATTGGTTTTCAACATTAATTTTATATTTGGTTAAAAGGAATAGTTTTACATTTTGGAGATCGCACTTCTCCTCTAATAAAATAAATTAGATGAAAGCTTAGGTAATCTTTTACTGAGGTCATATACCAGACTATTTATGTGGGAGGAAGTTTTACTACATTTGGAGACAGGAGGCAAGTTGCAACTAGTATTTTACTGAGATGAGCTAAGAAGCTGCATATTTGCTATAAAGACAGGAGAGTGGTATCCATCTGCACATCTTCTTCTAATTCTCCACCACAAAGCAAATATGTTTCTTAAAATGTCAAACCATTACCTCAAGGCCTCATTTTTAGAAAGCCCTCTGTTTAAATCCATTTCATAACCCTTATAGAGTAACAATTACCATATCATTCCACTGGGATGATAGCATGTGGAACAGCTTTTATTTTGCAAAAATGCCTTTGATGCTGGGCGCTACGTCCTTTCTACCAGGATTATGTAAGTGAAGTCAGCAGCTTCTGCGGAAGATATTATAATGGCTGCTTTCCCAGAAGGACAGCTTTGTCTATTAAGGATCATTAACACTGTGCAAACCTTTTATCAAAGGGAACAAATGTAGTCTCTCATTTGTACTTTGACCTTGTCCTTGATCGTCCACTTTCAGCACTGCTTAAAAGGATGCAAAACATTATCCGTTCCATTCACGCATAAGGTCAGAAAACATTTCCCACTTTTGTGGAACTTCTTAATTAGCCTGCCTCCTTTAGCTGTGACACGAAGCCAAATAAACACAATCGGCTCAACACTTTGGTCTGCCCTCCTTTTCCGAAGCGTACAGAGCTTTTTGAATTCTGCAGTGATGTCCTTTTTTTTTTCTTCTCAATTTTGCCACAGATGATCAAACACATATGCTTTAAGATGGAACACAACAACAGCAATGTCATTACAAATGCATGAGCATACCTTTGGATCATCATCATCTGTCTGTTCTTGTAGACACAATGTAAACATGCTAGTAGTAATTTTTGTTTTTAAATATTACCCCAGGGATGAGGCTCATCAATGATCTTTTTTGACATCCATTTGAAGAGTTTGTTTGATCTTAATACAACCTTAAGAAACAAAGGATACTATCTATGTATTCGTATCATCTCCATGGGAAGCATAAAAGACCACATGCTTAATATTGCTGTAATTTATCTTGAGAAGTCTCGAGGTTGCATACATAATTATACCTTTGTACAAGTCTTGGGTTTTCTATGGAGCTTCAAATGTTTCAGCCTACTTAAAAAAAAAATACAAAAAAATCTGCAGATAGGGGGAAATAGTACTCTGGTGTTGCCAGAAAACTGTACCAATTAGAATTATTAAGGAACCTTTCAGGTCTAGTGTTGCTAAGTGCAGGGCCAAATGAGTAGGGTTTAATGTAGTCCAGCTAAATCTGTGTGGACCTGGCAACAATCTGTTACATCTTATCATATTGCGAGTTTGGAGCTATTAAGTGCCAATTTCTTTCTCAGATAGATTCTAATGGGAAGGAAATTGCAAGAACTACAATTAATTCTATAGATAATGCTTTCAAAGCTTCTTAAACAGTTTTACCTCTCCCTATGTCCTACATTCCTATGGCCTATAATTTCATGATCAAATTGGTTGGTTCTGGTAGTTGGGTAAACACTGATGTCTTTTTTTTAAATTAAATGTTTTTAAATGACTGCTTCAGTATCCCAAAAGGACTTTACATATGATTTTTACTTACAACAGCTGAACACAAATAGTGGCGATAGCAATCCATACCAAAACAAAAAAAATATGCGGAAGAAGACAATTTGCCAGCTACACAATTCAAGCTTCTCCACTAAATAAATATTAGTAAACTCGACTAATAGAACCAAAATAGGACTGCCAAAAACAGCACTGCCAGAAACTCCCAAATTAACTAATAATTAATAAACAACAATGAAAAAGCAACTGAGGGATAACACCGTTGATGGACTTAAGGGAGAAAGAGAAAGAGAGAGTGAACCTTGCCCACCTTCATGCACCAGCTTCTCTGACTACATATAAGAGTGCAGTCAGCTTTCTGCTGCCAATCATTACTTGGGATGACTCAAAGAGGAGAGAGCACCTTAATAAGGATGACAGAAAATCAATGATGATATCAATCTATCTATCAGTGATGATAGATGTGCTGGTGCGCTGAGGCATGTAACAGGCAATCACTTCTTCTGCGAGAAAAACCTACAGTACTGTAGGCTTGGATAACTTGGAAAAGAGCTTTTTAAATTTACTCTGGTTATCTGGTTGTCTAATATTGATGTTTTATGATCTGAAACATGTAAGCGTGACAAATATGCGAAACAAATACATAATAATAAAAAACTTATGTTGTATCTGCCGCTACCTCTCCCACATGTTTGGACCCAGAGCTGAAGGGGGTGGCTGGACCAAGACAGCTAGAACCTATCGCTAGGTAGAGCTAGCTGGCCATAGATAACCCTGAACCCTGAGTTGAATATGTGGAACTGGATAGATGGATGTCTCTCCATCTGTCTGTCACTCTGTCCATCAGTCCTCGGTGGCACTAAAGGTTCAGGAAACTGCTGGGGTGCTTTTGTCTCATGGGACACTGTGTTCCTTTCTCTTTTGCCTTCTACCACCATCAGACTTGTCGTCAATGAAAGATATCAAGTAGCTTAGCACAGACAACACAAGACAGTCAAAGCAGCCACTGATTTAACAACGGTCTTATTATTTTATTTAACACACTGAAATGTACTGGGCAGCTTACTAGATGCCAATTAATGTTGTTTTAATTTATATAGAGTTTTGTTTTCCTCTTAAAATATAAATTAAACACCAAATGCTACTGAACATCTGGATTTTGTGCAAAAACTTTATTTCTTATTGTTTATATTGGTATGCTGCCTGTCTTGTCTTCCTTTTGACTAATCGCTTTGCCATCATCACTCTCAGCAGTGACAGAACCATTTAGTTAAAGAGGTCGTACGTCACATTTTGTTAAGCTCTTGTTTTGTTTCTTTGTTCAAATTACTCTTTAGACAAATACTGTGCGATACTGAGGTGCGGAAATAAGGTTATTTGATTTTAATGGGCGTTTTTCCGGCAACAGTTGGACAACATCATATTCAATAATAATTACAAGACTTGTCTTCATCTCTGGTTGCTGTGGGTTCATGTGTCCGCTGACAAAAATATCTGTAATGAAATGAGTTGGGATGAGTTGGGGAGGGCGAGAGAGCTCCCTCAGATTGTAGTCACGTCCATTCTGTTAACATCCAGAGGCCGTAGTGGTGCAGTTATAGAACGAGGAATGTGCAGCTTACTTTTTGAGTAAAGCACTGTTAGAGTGGAATAACCACAACGTGGTGATTGTGAAATTAATTTACCCTATTTTTGTGTAAGAACTGTAACCTGCCCCAACAATTGGGGAGGTTTTGGTTATGCTCTGAAAGCTTCCTACAGCCACTCGTACAGTGGGCATGAACCCTTTCTTACCAGGTGAGTCAGTCATTCTGTAAATATTATCAGAACCGGAGTGCTTCCCATTTCATTGACTTTTAATTAACAAAACTACATCCACACTCTAAGAATATGCCTCTTTTTCTAGCAGTTGCCAGTAGTTTTTTTTTTTTAAACTTTTTTCATGGCATAGATTCAACAGGGTATTGTATTGACGTCATAGCATTGTACAATTTCTGCAGACTTGTTTACATCACATCAATGATGCAAACCTCCTGTCTCACCACATCCTAAAGATGCTATATTGTATTTGAGACTGGTGAGGTGGAGCCCACCATGATCAACTCACCATCATGTTCAAGAAACTAGTTTAAGATGATTTGTGACATGGCGTTTGTCTTGCTGGAAGCAGAAGACGGGTACACTGTTGTCATAAAGGGATGGACGTGATCAGAAGCAACACTCAGGCTGTTTTATTTAAATGATGGTACCAAGGGACATAATAGTGTGCCCAGCAAAAGCCTGAAATGTTGATACAAGCCTGGATCTTTGTCTAATTCTGACCCTACCATCTGAATGTTGCAGGAGAAACTGAGGCTTGCCCAGCTTTGGTAAGTCTTTTGCTTATGTAGTCAGTCTCCTTCATAGTTTAAGGTGTTGTGTAATCAGAGATAATCTTCCATATATCTTGGTTGTGTTGACGGTTTAATTGAGATACAGTTGAGTTACTTCCTACTAGCTCACAAACATTCTGGCCAGTCTCCTCTGACCTCTGACGTCACCAAAACATTTTCCTCCAGAGTATTGTCGCTCCCTGGATGTTTTCTCATTCTCTGTAAACCTTAGAGATGATTGTGTAAGAAATTCCCAGTAGATCAACAGTTTGTGAAATATTTATACCAGCCTGTCTGGCACCAACAACAATGACACATTCAAAGTCACCTAAATCAACTTTCTTCCCCATTCTGATGCTCAGTTTGATTTTCAGCAGGTCATCTTGATCCTGTCTACGTGCCTAAAAGCACTGAGTTGCTGCCACATGAATAGCAGATTACATATTTGTGTTAACGAGCAGTTGAACAGGTGTACCTAACAAAGTGGCTGGTGAGTGCATGTGAAGGGCTAATAGAAGTGCTGGCAATAGACAGACTGAGGGGGAAAAGGGCCATCTTTTTTAGATTCAACACCTGGAACCAGCAGCAAAAAAACTGATTGATAATCACCTCTGCACCTCTGATATTATAGCCACCACATGCAGCTATTACTGTGGGGAAAAAGCCATCACTGTCATTACCAAGTTTGTTTTGGCCTGTATGCTAGGAAACTAGAATGACCCACACGCTTTTCATCATCTGTCTCCTAACTCTGCCCTTGCAGAGGAATCTGGCAGTGGTGACAGTGGTGATATCTGATGCATTAATATACAATGTAAGCAGTGCTTTAATGCTGGTGGGCACTTTTCGAAAAAGAAAAAAAAAGGCTCTATATATAGAGAGATTTGCAGTTTATAAATAAAATGCAATAATCTCATGACGTTTACAGTGTCTTAAAGCAAATATGAAGAAAATTGTATAAGATATCATATCAAATGTCAATGTTTTGTTTTTTTTTTAATGATTATTATTATAAAAAATGGTGTTGGTGAAAAAAGTGCTAGAAAAGAAAAGTTGGGTAACAACAAAAGGTGAAAAATGTACAACTGTCTTTGAAAGACTGTGTTGGCAATTAGTTCATTTTAAGAACATAATTTCTCAGTTTAAAAATGTCAGTAGTTACCATCTAGGTTCATAATTTTATTTCAAGATTTCAGGAATGCTTAAAATATCCACAAAACCACAATACTGAATGGCTTTGCTGTTAGAGCCATCAGCCAGAACTGCATTAATAACAGCAGCTAATTGGGGACACTGTCCACGTTCACCTCTGCATGCATCAACGGGATTCTTCAATTTCCTTTTGAACTACACAAGAGAGAAATAATTAGGATTTTGACAGCTGTCTAAGTCATGAGATCCAAGAGGGGGCTGGAACAGGTGACCCAATCTTAGCCATACTGATGACACAGCTTACCTTGACAGCTGAAAGAGGGGCTCTGCTCCACCCACTCCCAATCTGTGTGTGTTTGAGTACTCATCAGAGTAATAAATCTTCCATCCAACAAACAAACCTTCATGAACTCTGGTGGAACTGAAGAAAACAGCGATGGGAGACAAAAAAAAATGCTTCACGAGAGCAATTTTATTCAGTATTTTTGGTGGATAAGCTACAAAAGAGCTTCTTGCTCACATGACTTACCTGCTGTGATAAGCCATGTAAGCGTGGACACATTTCACAGCTTAGACCATAATCATTGCAAATACCGAGGCTGCAATCTGTAATAAACCCAAGCATTTTGGTTTCCAAATTAAACTGTGTCCAGTGCAGATATGCAGCTGCGGTAATGGTGGGTTTGGCGAGTCATTACATCTGACAGCAGTGGTAGGGTTTGTCAGGTAAAAAGCTCTTTAGCCAAACCGACCACCAAGATAACCGTCATATCCATTAAAGCACAACTGAGGCCAAAGACCAAAAAACAGCTGGTTTCAGATCAGTTTTACCAGCAGTTTGACTCAAAATGGAGTTAATTAAAGTGACAAATGAAACAGAAATGCAAGGTGCTGTGTTTAGAAGTCTTTACATATTACCATAATTACTTCTATGGGTCCTGCATGAAAAAGATACCAAAAAAAATGTTGTATTTATTTGGAATATACCGAAAACTTAGCTGCGAACAGTTGTCACAGTCTTTTATTCTCAATTCACTTCTCATAATCTGTACTTCTTGCAAAAAAACATGCCAGCATGTAGTTTCCCAAGGTCATCTGTGAGCAGCGAGGCACAGATTTCAATGTTGAAATGAGTAGTTGTCAAGTATGTTATTAACAGTGGGATCTTTCTTGTCGTCACGTCTCCTGCTCCTCCAGGCTCTTCAGGTTGTCGTTAGACTGTCAAGGGGGAGAAGTCACCTTCACCGGGACCCTCAGGAGAGGCAGAAGCAGTAACTCTGGTAGGACTGAGACCGAGTCATGTTTTCAAATTGATATGTGTCAACTGAGGCAAAAAAATGTCAGCTGAAACTCTCTAAATGTTGTAGTTAAAATTTGCATCATTTTCGTTATTATTCAAGTGCGTTTGCCTGTCAGTATTTGTGCATCAAGCTCATGTACATCCAAAATGTAATATAGCTGCAGAAGATATTTTTCCAGTTCCCATTGCATTCATTAATGATGACTCGATAGAGTGTGACTTAGTGATAAAGGCTTTGTGGCTCTAAGCAAAGAAAATCTCTTGCTTCACTAAAATAGACATTTTGCTACATTTAGATTTTGTGAGGATATGTCAAATAAGATAATGGACAAGTTTTAGTAACAGAGGGAAAAACTGTAACACAATATCCCTACTGAAGCCTATAAAATGATCTCACTCTGCGATAGCAGACAATACACTTCAACACCATCCTTTCATTCAGGGTGATGCATCAAGGGAAGTAATTACAGTCACTACTGACAGATCGATGACTAATGCTGACAACAGTACCTTAGTCTATAAAACCCTGATTTTCCTCAGCCGGGTTATAGCAGGCAACAAAGAACCGTCCTTTGTATTAAACATACAGCCTGTTTATTATTACAGAGACTATCTGCAGGCAGTGTGTATGTGTTCATCTGAAGGTAAGCTGGCAATCATAATCAATGCTATTATTAATATTTTTTCCCTTTTAAATAAATAAAAATAAGTTAAATGAATCATTTACATTGCACTAAATCGTAAAGCTAATTAGCTGTGCTGATTATAACAGCTTTCATTTTTTTCCATTCCACAGTTGGCAAAAAGGCGTTTTTGAGGAATTTTACAACAATGTGGATTTTCACTCTGGTTCTGTTTTTGGGAAATCTTCTTGTCGGTGAAACGGCCAACAACCAGGACTCAGAACCATCTCCTGTAATTGAGCTCTCTGCAACAACCTCCCCTGGTTTTTTAATACTGGAAAAGGAGAAATCCAACAGCTCAATTCATCCACCTCAAGTAGCAGGACCAAAAACATCACACCCTCCTATGTGTTCAGAGTCAGCTGGAATCAGAGTCACCTTCAAATATGTCAATATTATAGTTTCCCTGGTTGTTTTCGTTGTTGGAATAGTCGGGAATTCCGCCTTACTTCGAATTATCTACGTAAACAAACGCATGAGAAGTGGCCCTAACATTCTCATTGCGAGCCTTGCTTTGGGAGATCTAATCCACATTGTGATAGACATTCCAATCAACGCTTACAGGGTGAGTTATTTACCACATGGTGTGCAATTATTGTTTTCTTTTCTGCACTTAATTTCAGCTGGAATTGATTGTGGGTGTTTTTCTTTTTTTAAATTGCCAAAAATGCCCTTTTGTTTTTGTTGCAGCTCATGGCAGAAAATTGGCCCTTCGGTTTAGTACTTTGCAAACTCATTCCCTTCATACAAAAAAGCTCTGTTGGAATTACTGTGTTGAGCTTATGTGCCTTGAGTGTTGACAGGTAAGGAGATAAACAGCACTGTCCTGTGCCCTCCAAGAAAATAGTGTTCCGTGCCTCCTATCTGTATTTCATCAGGCAGACAGATTTATTTAGCATTAGCCCTTGAAATGTTCTTGAGCTGAAAATGCATCATTGTTACAGACAAAAAGTTCCTCAAGCCATAACATTTTCTCATTGATTTTACAGATACAGAGCTGTTGTGTCCTGGAATCAAATCAAAGGCATCTGGGTTTCAGTGTGGACAGCGATTGAAATAGGTCTGATATGGGTTATTTCTATCCTGCTGGCTGTCCCTGAAGTTGTGGGCTTTGATATGATAACAATGGACTATAAAGAGAAGCGTCTCACGATATGTCTACTACACCCAATGCAAACCACGGGGTTCATGCAGGTAATGTAATTGTCTTCATAACATTTAAGTTTTCATGTCAATTGTCAAAGATAACTAAAAAATGTAACAATTATCATAGTTTTTCTTCTGTCTTCAGCCAGCAGATGCAAAGTACGCTTGTTTTCAACCTACACGTGTGTCAAATATTGTTTCTTGAATGGTGCTCTCGCATCCACGACTGATAGCCTTGTCGTGTTCAACCAACAGATTTATAAAGCAGTGAAAGACTGGTGGCTCTTTGGCTTCTACTTTTGCATGCCACTAGTTTGGACTGCAGTGTTCTACACGCTGATGACCAGGAAAATGCTGAGAAAAACTGAGACTACATTATGCGAACACATCAAGCAGGTAGCATTGTGGTTTTTGGCAGATTTTGCATCATTCTGGCAATGTTTCCTTTTTAAAGCTTATTTTGATCATGTCCTTTCTTTTGAAGAGAAGAGAAGTTGCAAAAACTGTCTTCTGCCTGGTGATTGTGTTTGCACTCTGCTGGTTGCCTCTGTACCTCAGCAGAATCTTGAAATTAACAATTTATGATGAAAAAGATCCTAATAGGTGTCAGCTGCTGAGGTGAGCACAAAGTACTAAGAACCTTTAATTTAAAGTTTATATATATATATATATATATATATATATATATTTTTTTTTTTTTTTTTTTTTTTTTCTGCTGTTCACTGGCCAGCCTATGAGCTTTCCTGACATTTTCTGACAACTCTTTTTCAGCGTCTTTCTTGTCCTTGACTATTTTGGCATAAATATGGCATCCCTGAACTCATGCATCAACCCTATTGCATTGTACATTGTCAGCAAAAGATTCAAGAGATGCTTTAAGGTAAGCGTCATGCTCTTATTGTTATTCTTATAGATGGCACTATTTAGTTTAAATAAATCGGGTATATCTTGAAAACATATTGGTCCACATTGTATGAGCTATCAGGGGTGTCATTAAGGACATATGGAGTCATGTCTGTAAAATAGCCAGACTGCAGCAAGTAATAACCTGAGGGGGTAATAAGTGAAAATGGTCTGAGAAAAAAACACATCATCAGACACTTGGCAATCTACCAGACAGTTGGTCACTGAATCAAAGTGACGTGCTATAAAAGAAGAAGAAAACATCGCTTCAAGGCAATTTTTAAGGGAAAAAAAAATCAAGAGCCTTTATTGTACCACAAGTTCAGAAGAAGATACCTAAAACATTCTTTCATTTATTTTATCTATACTTACATTTTTTTGCACTGCACAATACATGGATTTCTTTCTTCATAGCAACATATTTTGTTTAATGTAATATTTATGAAACACCCAAAGCTGAAGCTTGCTTTAAACAACTGTCTTTCCAGACTACATTTCTATTCCCGATAAGGTTTGCGCTCTCTGAATTAATGAAAACTCAATCTGTGGATCATTAGCGATTGCTTTACTGTAGATTTGGACAGGAAATACTTCACATAAAAACGTCATAATAGGCAGTTTTTGCCAGGTGAAGCTGATGGGAAATGTTTGTTGTCCTCTGACCAAATTTTCCGGGTGGTCCTTCAGGCATGTCTGTGCAGGTGTCTACCTCTTCAAGCTGTTGCCCATGACGAGATGCAGTCTGTTTTGAAGTCCAGAATGCAGGATCAAGCCTCAGAGCAGAGCTGCAACATCAAAGCTCACAAGCAGACTCCTGTACCTGAACCTGAGCAGGAGAACACCTTACTGTGCTAACAAAACTCACTTTGAAAACACTTTGTGAGATTGTCGATATATCTTTATTAAATATACATGGCCATCAAAACAGCTACAAAGGCAGCTCTATCGGCAGCTCGGCAACCTTGACATGCCATCCTAATAATATAAAATACCTTCTGAATAACATGGAGCCCTGTCTTTTGTAATGCTGTCGTCAGTTGAACATCTGCTTTGGCATGAGCAACCTGGAGTCAGACTGTTCAGACTATTTGCCCTCGAGGCTTGACTCACTCCCTAACATTACATCAGATTTTACCTAGTACCTATCCTGTATCATGCATCACAGTTCTCAAATCACTGTTTTGGGCACGATGTTAACCTGGCACCCATCAACAGAAATCTTGTCACGGCTTAGCGCCTGCATATATATATTATCTTAATTCTGTTTCTGGATTCTGGAAAGACACTATGCCAGAGGAAATTAAGCGAAGGGGAATTCAGAATTATCATGGTGGGTTTTATGAGGTACGGTGTATTATTATCTCATACTATTTACATATCTGTTAACTTTCATATGCCGCACATCATTTCAAGAGTTTATGGCATTCTTTTCCTGCATGAACCTTGAGAAATATATCAAATTGGTGCCACAAGTAGATTTCGTCTCCACTACTGAATGACTGATTGATGGTGGCCTATTTTTAATGCATTGTTAAATGTGTAATGCATGGAGACACTTTATGAAAGACCTGTGAGTGGGGGAGAAGAAAAACGAAGATGACAGAATGAGGTCAGGAAGAGAGAGGGATTGGGGGGAGTCTGAGGGGGGCACCTGATAGGTCTTCCTGTCACAGGACAAGGCAAGCACAAATAGAGTGCTGCTCTCCCAGCTAACGCTGTATCAGTCTGCAGAAGTGTCTCGACGCTGTGTGCTGGAATGCCTATTAAAAGTTTATCTCGTGTAAGTAAACTTGACTGTTTGCAAAAATGGAGTCGTTTGTTTGAATAAAAGCTTCTGACTTCTTGTTATGCTTTGTGACGCTTATACAAAAGAGAGGTGCATACTGATCAAAGAAAGCCTTTATCTGAATGCTTTTTATTTTTTTGAACTGTTGTATACACCAGCGAAAATAATAAAAACAGTGACAGGTTAAATGAATTACAGTGATTATCTTATATAATCATAAGCAATATTTTTTAAACTGTCCATAACTGGAGTTACGAAGCCACAGGCTGAGTGTTTTTGCAGTTGCCATGTTGGTGTTTTGAACAGGACGTGACAGGTGATGGGTAAAATCAGTGTTAAACCGAGGACACGACGCGCTTATTGGTTAAGGACTTGTCAATCACAATCACAAGTGACTGACAAGTCCTCTTTGGCTAAGGCCTTGTCAATCACAAGTCCTTAGCGAAAGAGCATTTCCTGGATTATCCTCCTGTCTGATTCTAACAATGGCATTACAAAATGAACTTCATGTTTTATTCAATATGACCTGAAACTAGTGACTGAGCCAATAAAGTCATTGGAAAGTGTTCACTGAGGTCATAGAGCTGTGCTGTTTTCCAATATCTATCCAGCTCGTCTTGTTTTTGTAAACAAAGGAGTCGCCCCTTGCTGGACATGAAGAAGAATGCTGGCTTAAGTCAAATCTCCTTTCAGACCTTTGCTACAGTGCCACCCCCGTAAAAATATTGCCAGGAAAAAAACGCATCACAAATAATTAATAATTTGCAAAAATATAACTTGCAATACAAATAAGTACATTTTGTTTATATAACATGTGTGGTTGCCTTCACGTGTCTGCCAGAATCGATTTTCTACTCAAACTTCACCACGTTATGTGTTATGAATAATATAATTATGTATCGACTTGCTTGTACGGACAGTGGTCAAAAAGGACAGACTGAAAGTTTTTCAGTAATAAGGGTCTGAGGGTGAGTTTTATTTGAAGCTTGGAGTTCAGCCGTCGGGGCGCAATTTTGTGCATCCGTGACCAATTGGCGTTTATGGATTTCCTTGTTTATTGCCTTGTTTGAGAATTTGATTGGACAATTTAACATCACACATCCTGACAGCACAGGCACTCTTGTCTTGTAGAGGAAGAAGAGGCACTCGCTAGCTAGCTAGGATGGCAATTTCGAGTGCTGCTTGTGTTGAAGTGTTCATGTTTATTTAAGATTTGTGTTTTTAAAGGTTTTTTTTATAGCAACGGTTTAAGAAATATTACTATTGGTGTCAGATTTGTGTTTTTTTCCCCTTATCTGTAAGATGCTTTACATTGTCCTGTCTGACCCAACTGCGCCCCCACCAATATTTTTACCTCCACTTATCACTGGGGTTAACCACTGGAAGCTGCATCTGTTTTAATTTATTGTTTTTTTAAATTCTGTTGTTATAATGCAAAGCTCTGCTTGAAAACCGTGTGTCCTTGCATGTCAGAACCAATGGTGATAGCAATTATTGTGGACTGAAGCAAGACCCCAAACTCTCAGTGTGCAGTTTAAAAGGTTTATTTGACAGGAATTCAAATATAACAACAAAGACTTGCAGCTGGGGGATTATGGTTCTCCACACAGGAAGTGACTTCTGTCAGAAAGACGAAGGAGGTTAATCCGTGTTGCTGGTAAGTTCTGAAGCCTTTAATGTTTGAACTGAATTGGATTCTTACTTGAGTATTCTAAGCAAAGAGGCAGTGAGGAAAGTGACCGGCCAGGAGGCAGGTGTTGGTGGAGGGTTGAGAGGCAGGTGAGTAATTCCACAATTCCTTTGTGCAGGAGCGGACAAGTCCAGAATATCAGGTAAGTATTTTCCACAGGGGGAGAGCTCTTTAGTCAGCATGATGATGTTAGCTCAGGCAACTTTTAGTTTTTTCTCTCAGTTTTCCTTTTAATTATTTGACTTTTTCTATTTGTTTATTATTTATATCCTATGTGTTTTTATTATTTAGTTTCAATGTACAGTACTTTGTGTCAGCTGTGGTTGTTTTAAAGTGCTCTATAAATAAAGATGGGTGGATGGGGTGGAACCTGGACATCAGAAAGCCTGATTTTAACAATCAAACAATTATAGTCTGGCAAAGAATCAAATCCTGAGGTGGTCCTTAAATACTGTTGAGTGATGATCAGATAAGAAGCAAGCACATTGGCTGAAGAGCAGGAAACCAGTAGGCACTGCCAGCAGGAGCCCAGAGTTTACTCTGCCCCCCTCCACCTGAGAGAAGAGGAAAGAGCGTGACGAGAGAGAGAGAGGGAGAGAGAGAGAGAGAGAGCAACAAAGGACAACAACCCTGACCATTCTTGGACAGTGACAAGACATTCATACGGCCCTTACTTTGATATGTGTCACTCACCTGAACTTTGTTGCATACTTACCAATTAATTCACTGAACTGGTCTCAAAAGTCCCCAGATCACAGTCCTTTTAAGCATCCTTGGAATGTGAATGGAGCAGCTACCCAAAGGACCCAAAGGATAAGTTGCCAATGCCCTGATTTCAGACAATACGAGACACCACCAGAGGTCACCTGTCCACACCACAATGGCTCAAAACTGAGTTTAATGTTGATCATCGAGTATCTTATATATTTACACTTTTGTGAAAGCCTGCAGTTTAAAGCTTTGTGTTTGTTTTGTAGTCAGGCAAGAGACAAATGAAAAGTTTCGGCATTTACTCTAAAATTTCTGTTTAAAATTCTGAAAACTTAATTACATTGGCACTGGTACCAATTAACTGAGGTCAGCATCCTCCTGTTTGTGCTAATTTTTATTGCCAGCTAACCGAAGCCAGATCTGTGCACTGTAGAACAACTGCTCCCTAACGTTTATTCCGAGCAAAATGCCGTCTGACTATTTTTTCTCTATTTACTTTTTCTTTATCCGTCTGAGGAAATCAGTCTACAGGCTGTCAGAAAAAGCCATGTAAGTCGGGAAAGTACTTCTTTTTAAAAATCCATTAGCACAATATAAAAGTTAAAACATAAAGGTTTGACATCCTTACACACAGAACTTTGAAAATAGAAAAAAAATATTTTTTTAACAGTGTGTTCCTTTAATATTTCTTAATACATCATATACAGAACACAAGCAACTATTTATTCCCACACCACATACATTCAAACCAGCAGGCTGTCATCATTATGTGTCTAATCAAATAACTATGAATACTAGAATAAATCAATCAAAAATTAGAATCAGGTTTCGATTTTAAAGCCGATTAACTTCTATAATATTTTCTGTTGTCTATGTGCAAAAACATAGAGCATCAGAAAAATGCTTATTTAGACTTATTTCTTGTAATCTTTGAAGATCACCTCATTTTTAAATTGCACTTTATTAGAACCATCTGACTCTAAATGTGTTTGTTTGTGATTAGAGATGCCAAAAATATGCTTCAAGAGAACAGAGAAAGTAACGTACACGCTTTTCAGCCCACACAGTCACAGTGTCTGCTATGCTCATACACTCATGCATCTCTTTCTGTTCTGACATAAGAGAGACCGTGTCTCTGAGGCTTTGACTGTTGGATGCAACAGCATTGGACAGGACACAGGAGTTCAATATGCTCATTTATACTGAAGCCAATTTGTACAGTTTTTGATCTATGGCCCACATTTTTAAATCACTCCTGTCTGGGTCTCCTGTTTCTTCTTACTTTATGTTTTATGACCCCCTCAATTCCACATACCTTTCTATAGCAATGGATTTGCCATTATAATTCATCATTATTTGTACTGGTAGCTAACTTTAGGGCGATGAGGTTTGCATATATGCAGTAGCACACTCAATCAGATGCTCCTGTCAAATGCTAATTTGTGTCCAAAGCTGTCAAATGCTCAACTCTCTTTTGTTAATGTAAACGCCAGCAGATAATTAACAAATGGGCCATTACTATCATTTCCCAGCAGTAAACGCTCACAACTGCCAGATGACACTGACACAATCAGGCTCCGGTATCCAGAGGAGGGTGACGTCAGTGTCAACATCAACCGGAGAGCACGAGTCTCAGACCTTCTTTAGTAATCTCTGTGCACACACGGCTCAAATATGGCTCCCCACAGTGCTTCCCAGACTCCCCAGACTGTGAATTTAATTAAACAGTGTGAAATTAATTAATCAGTGGGGTGGCAGGTAAAAGGACTTCTCACTGGAACTGCTCACGCAACCAAGACAGGCATTTCATGTGTGCTGACAGTTATTAATTTGCTGTATGTTTGATTATAATGTTTCTATATAGAGATGCTGAAATTCCGAGAGATTAAAAGAGCTTGGCATGGGAAAAAAAAGTCATGCAAATTATCAAAATAACAGCTCCCGAAAATCAAAGTGTAAACCTGTGTTTGATCTGTTCTATCAATTAATTAAAAATTTCAGTTCTGTATAATAATGTGGTGCAAATTAGATGGAAATGAGATAAAATATTCATTTAGTTATCTGGGGAATCTGCCTGGAGGGCTTTTTAGTCTTCAGTCTGGCTCAAAATGCTGTCCATATGGCAATTATGTACAGTAGTGTTGCAGGAGGATTGGTCTGATGCCTACTGGCAGAGAGGAGCCTGCCTGTGACAAACTGCTGCTAGGATCTGATGTGAGTTGAGGGAGATAATGAGGCTGTTGTAAGCCTTAAGTATAGAGCCTGCCCCCGGGGTGGCATATCTAAGTGCTCAGGCTTCTTCATTGTTGCACGTGCTGCTGAGGATTAGAAACACATTTACTTTTTTCTTCATAAACTTTGTCAGTACTTCCTGCAACTCTTTAGACAACTTCTGCTTTCATGTGGAAAGCCTCTTGACATTGCTTTGTGGAGGAGCTTTTTTTTCTTTTTCTTTTTTTTTTTGTGGTTTGTAGATGTGAAGTCTTGATTTGATTCTGCTTTGAGCTATCTATAGCTCTTTTTAAGCACCCCACCAGAGAATGTGAATGTTCTGGGGTACATCCTACGGTGACTGAAGTTGAGACAAACGGCATATTTCAATTGAGAATCTTTTTAATATTTATTACATTGGCATGGCATTTCAAATTAAAATTTACTGACAAGGTAAAAAATGTGATATGGGTGAGGTGGTTTAATTTATATTGTTGATTATACAGGATCCTCTCAGGGAGCCCGTGCCTGCTGTGATTTAATGATACCTGCCCACCTCTTGTGAGAAACATCCACTGCAGGTTGGATGCCTCCACCACCGCACTAACTGTCACATATATACAGCGTGTCCCCAGGAAACCATTGGTGCAAACTCCAGCACTGTGTCCAATTTAGACCTACAGCACACTACAGGTTTTCTATTTGAGTGTAACAGGGACACCATGCAACCAAGTGCAATACACAGAAAAAAAGAAAATCCCTGCAATGTGTGCAGAGTACTCGAGTGACCCAGGAGAATTGCCGTAATGTTTCATTACATAGAAAGCAATTTGTGGAATGCAGGCAAGTCTGCAGACATTATTTACAGACATTAACTTACTGAAATAAGCAAGACAGACTTCTTTAGACAATATTAGCAGGCATTTAATTAATAGCCATTCGGGAGTTGCATAGGAGAGTGTCTTGAAAGAGAGGGAGAGAGGCAAGCAGACAGTGTAGCCAATGGCAAGGAAACTTCAGAGAGACCTACTGGGCAGAACTGCAAGTGGTCACTCAACCATGGGATTAAAAAGCATTTAAGCCTTGTACCAGGACACCCCAACCCCCACTTCATCCAGCCGTGTATATCTGACCATTCAGGAAAAAAGAAAAGACAAATGTTTGGAGCCTGGTGCAAAACTGTGGGTTACAGGTTTTTCACAACGCCAGCATCTATAAATGTATTGCGGTGCCTTCTTGGAGAAAAAACATAATGAGCCAGCCTAAAAGGGTTTCTGTGTTCTGGTTAAGGTGCAAAATGGGCTGTCACTACTGTTTATTTCATTCGTGTCTGCATGTAATGAAAAAACATGCAATCAAATGTAGGACACGTTGACTAGAGTGGTTCACTTCACACTCCTGTTCACACTTCTAATGCCTCTTGGGTAACAACTGGCAATTTATGACAGGCTATTGACATATTTATAGGGGGCTCTAGTGAGCGCACGGGCTTGATTAGTACAAATCCATGCAGCAAACTAGCTGGGTTTCCCAAAGTGATTTTTTTTTTCAGTTCAATTTTGGTGCCAAGAGGATGTTGGAGAAAAAAAGCTTTTGATTCGGTGATCACCAGCGCACCACAGCACCCCACCTGCCTATACTTGTTTTGATGGGCAATGATGAAAGCGCAGGTGGACGCGAGAAAGCTCCCCTCCCTCGTCAGCTACCAACTCCTCATCTCTGTGGTTTCCTATTAGCACAGGAGTGGAGGTTTGCAGTCTGGCTGCTGGGCACAGTGGGTCAGTGCTCACAAAGCTCTGTTTGTTCCCTGGCCTGCAGGGCTCCCAGGGTAAGCTTGGCTCCAGAGGGGAGACAAACAAAAAGGCACCACTGTCTCGCACACTGAAGTGATCTCCAACACATTCGTCTTTTCTTCACAACAGGGGTACATTTCTCTTCTTAGGAGAGGAATGGCAAAAGGAAACAAGTTCTTTAGAAACAGGGCCTGAGGATAACAAAACTGCTGTTGTTCTGAGCTATGTATTTTTCTCAGTTTAAATGCCATTTTGAGTTGTTGCTTGTAATATATATATATATATGTGTGTGTGTGTGTGTGTGATACATACATATATATGTATATATATATATATATATATATATGTGTGTGTTTTCTTTGGTTGTCATTTCTATTTGTCTAGCTTTTTATTGAGCTACAGTATCAACACATTCTGAGTGAAACCAGTGGAAAATGACAAAAATACCATGCACATCGCCTGCTGTACCTCTGTCTGTAGAAAGCCTATACGTATTATCTATTGCCGCATTGAACTATAGCAGGTGGAAACAGTACACAAAAAGGTTCCTCCTTTGATTAATAATTTCAAGGTGTCTTTTACACCCGTATGTGCTGTCTGCCTGTGATTTCGAAGGATGAAATAATGTGCAGGATAGTCTTACAGCTGCCGTCAGGTCAGACATTACTGTTGTGCAGCAATCTGCAGTCCAAGTATAACTCCATTATTGAGGGGACTTTAAAATGGGAGCTGTGTGACACACAGCGGGATGATTTAGTTTAATGACCATGGCAGTGACAGCACTGTGATGGAAATTGGACTCCCCCTGCAAATTTACATCACTTGAGGGTAGTTGGGGCTCTTTTAGCGGCTGCACTCCAGAGCACGAGCCATCAGGAGGTCCTGGATATGTCATGCTTGTCACCTTCCTTTAAGTGTATCTGTAGACGTGGGAGAGGGATTAATATTATATTGCCTACGGAAGCACAGAGGCCGTCTTATCAGCACTGCAGATGTGATAAGCACCTCTACCCCCATGAAAACCAAAAAGAAGGAAAAAAATCTCCAAGCAAAAAGACAAGCATCTCTTTGTGTTGTTTCCGCACACCGCTTCTGAGTTTCAATGCAGCTTTAGTGGCAGATATGGTGTAATTTCACATCTGTTGTAATTTGATGTGCCTGGATCAACCTCTGTGAAATCGTCTTGATCACAACATGGCTCCTCTCAATTATTTAGAAAGTGGGCATATGGCTTTAGAGATACTAATCTCATTTCTTTTGATTTTTGAGGTATTCGGAATAGGATACTACACCACAAGTCCCAGAAAGAGGTACTAAAAAAACAGTTTCTGTGATCATGTTTTCTGGAGGCTTTGCATTCTGCCTTTTTTCATAGAAAAAAAATATTTAATAAAGAAAAAATGTCACTTTTATGGAAACATTTTCCATCATTGCCATGACACTCATCTCACATTAGTTCACATCAATGCAGATGTCAGTGTGCACAAATTGTATTGCCCTCAAACTGATTCTGAGCTGTGAATGGAATGGCAACCATTGCTGTCACTTCAGTTTTATCAGGAAAACATGCAGTGGAACCATGGTAACAACATGTGACACAAAAAGCATCTACATCAAAGCCAGCATATACTGTAATTAGAATTTATTGAAGCCTGTCAGAAAAGGTACATGATCTGCTGAGCCTTTGGATTCAGTCCAGTGCCTTCCATTAAACACAGTACAGTGCATTAAGCCTGGTCATGACACGATACAAAAATGAATGCACTGATTTCTGAATCCGCATCTGCAAATAAGAACATTACATGTATGCATTTCCGAATAATTGTATCTAAAAAAAAATGTAGCATTCCTATCAAGATGAAAAACTTGTCATGTATAGTATACGATCATTGGCCACTTAGGTACATGCATTCAGCTGCTTTGTGCTAAAGAAAATTTCTAATCAGCCAATAGTATGGCAACAATGGTCAAGATGACCTGATGAAGTTTAAACTGAGCAGTGACTTTGAATGTGGTATGGTTGCTGGTTACAGGTTGGCTGGAACTGTTGATCTACTGGGAATTTCCTACACAATCATCTTTAGGATTTACAGAGAAGGGATTTTTTTTTTAAAAGCGAAAATGTCCAGTGAGCATCAATTCTCTGGGTGAAAATGCACAACCTGAGTCTCTGTTTCTGCTGATACATTCGGATCATAGGGTCAGGTGTAAGCACACATGAAAGCATGGATCTATATTGCCTTGAATCAATGGTTCAGGCTGTTGCTGCTGGTGATGTAATGGTGTGGGGGATGTTTTTTTCACACACTTTGGGCCCTGTAGTATCAAATGAGCTTAACTGATCAATTAAAGACCAGAGCCTACCTGGTCTTTAAATGCCAATCTCTTTATCTTTATCTTTCTTTATCTTTTAATAGCTGCTTCCAATAGTATAACACCCAATGTCGCAAGGTTAAAATCATCTCAATATGTTTTCTTTTTTTTTTTAACTGAACAGTACGTTTACTCAAATGGTCTCCACAGTTACCAAATCTCAATGCAATAGAGCAACTTTGGGATGTGGTGTAACAGAAGGGATCACGGATGTGCAGCCAACAAATCTGCACAAACTGTATGATGTTGTCATGTCAATATGACCAAAAATATTTTAGGAATCTATGCCATGAAGAATTAAGGCACCTCTGAGGGCAAAAGAAGGGTCAACCATGTACTAGTAAGGTGTACCTAATAAAGTGGCTGGTGATGGTATATATGCTACAATAAAAATGGTCACATTGAAACACTTTGCATATCACGCTAGCAGGCATAGCTTTCTGGTAGATGCTAATAAAAAGAGAAATCTGATATTTGTGTGCAGATCTGAAAAAGAAGCTGAGCTGCAAAGCACACATGTGCACACACATTTGCTCACATATGTTGTGTGTTCTTTTACACAACTCCAAAAATGCGTGCCACCCACCAGCGACAAGGCATGATGACTCGACAAGCTACCTGGCACCCTCTGTAGTTGTAAGGCCAAGGCCAGTAGCCCCGCAGAGGCTCACACACTTTCTGGCAGTGAGTGTAGCTGCGTTGGCATTCGGAGCAGCAGATCCCCTGGTGGTCTAACATGGTGTCAAAGGTCAGGGCGCTTTCCTCTCCGGCCCCTCTGCTGCGCTGCATTTAAAGGAACCAATGTTGATTTTTAATAGCAATCGTGTTTAAGAAAAAAAAAAATATATATATTTTTTTAATATTCATTTGCAATTCAAATGTTTTGAAGAACTTCTCATCCTCTCAAGTATGTGACTGCAGTTCTTGAAGGCAGCATGAATTTTTATAACCGGTGGGAGTTTTCACTTCAGTTCATAAGTTCATCAAGTTGGAACGGCAGATATTACCCAAGTGACCTGTAATTACAGCTGCCAGTATGACACCTTAACAACAACAGCAGTAAGTATGTACCTCCTACAGCCAGCAGAAATACAGGAACCACTTAAACACATTTCCACGCCTTGAACTTCTATCAGTGTGAAAATACATTTAACAAGGCTGCCATCTTCAGAGTCCTGATGTAGTCCTCTATTAAAGTGTTGACAAAACAGAGTGACGTAAATTCATAATGAGCCTTAAAGGGTTGCTTCAAGGCTCTATATAAGCTTCTTGATCAAAAATTCACCAACTCTTGAGACTTGTTTACCATAAACAGCACTGTGGATGAAGAGACTCACTTGATAGGGGTTTTCGGGGTTGTCTGCTGACCCCACAGCTGACTGCGCCCCCTCCTCCTCTTCTTCCACAACTCTGGAGGTGTCATTCTCTGTGTGACTCACCAGGTCCCCCTCCTCGGCAGCTGC
Organism: Copadichromis virginalis; assembly: GCF_057382275.1. NCBI lineage: Eukaryota > Metazoa > Chordata > Actinopteri > Cichliformes > Cichlidae > Copadichromis > Copadichromis virginalis. The sequence goes on from NC_140633.1 coordinate 23,044,948, forward strand.
CTCAACCTCCTCCATGTTAAACTGCCGCTTGGCTCGATGCGTGTCTCTCTTTTTCCTCTCCCCATCTGTTAGAGCAGTCGCAAGAGGCAAGAGTATTGGGTCAACATACAGAGGAAGCCATACATGTCCTCAGAGCTCAATCCTACATAGCTGGAGCTGTCTCAGATGTCTTGAATAATTAAATTAGCAGCAGTGATATCAAGCAGTCTTGCATATTTCAAGATCATTCTTTTTTAATACAAGACTCTGCGAGTCTTTTTTTGGTGTTGGGCTCTGAATGTGGTGTATGTTCAAGATGTTCGAGTGCTTTTCCAACTTCTAAGACAAGACTGTAAATTTTACAAGTGTGTCAGCAGATAAGCAGGGCAAACATAACTAAGGTTTTAATAAGCAATGAGCAACATGCAGATTGATCGAAGGCCAGTCTTCCTAGATTATGATGCTGTGTACAGCAACTAAACAGAACAGAAGGAAACCTTTTAGATATGTCGGTCTGAGCCAGTAAATGGGAAGCTCCCCACAAAGATCCAGAATTTTCTTGCTCAGAAACCTGGTGTCCTTCAGCGGCTGCTCTGCTGCAACCCAAATAAGGAACTCCTCATCAAAGCTCACTGGCATTAATTCATCTGTCTGACAGAGGGCGAAAAAAAGACAGACAATGTCCTTGAATTACTTTGAAGGAAAAAGAAATTTAAGCTGTAATCTCTCTCCTTTTTTTTCTTTTCAATATACAACGGTCTGTATCAAGTAGTTTGCACGTACCAGGTCAAACATCACCATCTCTTTGTCGTGAGCTCCCATGGGAGGAAGTTTGGCTTTGATTTGGGATTTTATATAGCACTTGTCTCCTCCAAAGAAGCGGATTCCAGTCACTCCCTGCACCAAATCACAGAGATGCCATGTTTACACTCAAGGCTTTGCGACTTTGCTAAGCACACAGAAGGTCTCAGCTGAGCTACCTTGGGAAGCGAGAACAAGGACAAACTTACTCACAATTTGAAAGTCATGAATTTCCACAGCTTCCTCAGCTCCACTCCCGGTTTTAAATCTCTCAAGATTGTTGTCAGAATCAATTTCCATGGAGCCCTCCCTCACCTCCCCGTTGATGTTCATACTGTAATGAACATTATAAACCTGGCAGCATTCAAAGTGGGATGTTAAAATGACTGATTAGTCGAGTTATGTAAATGACACAGTAGCAAACACGAGAGAAGAGAGATAGAAAACAAGCTTCACGTTGCTTGTGTTATTCCCCAGCACAGTCATCAGTCACAAAATCCTCTGTAGTTTTACCACACTGAGAATTTGAGTAAAGCACCACAGGAGATGCTGTTACAGACCTTGATGGGGATGTTTGCCCTACAGGTGAGCTCATTAGTACACAAATAAACATTACACTATTTCTTATAAGATGGAAATGAATTCCAGGATCAATTTATGTAGTTTCTATGTGTTGCAAACAAAATTAAAGATGCATTTTTACAGTCCGAATTGTGATGGTTGTTGACGGCGCTTCCAAGAGATTAATATACATATCACAGAGCTGAAAACAACCATGCCCATTTAAATTTCCATCATTAAAGGATTCTGAAAAGTACTCGCGGCGTGCTCCTCACCAAAAGCATCCCTGTCACATTCACTCACAGATATTTGTTATTGAAGGGGCAATGCAATAACTACCTTTTTTTCAACGCTTACATTTTTATCGCTCCCCTTCTGCAGATAGAGAGTAGCCACGGATGCACACAACATTAAAACTGCACCAACAATGACAACCACGGCTCCAAATCTCAGGGGACGGCTGAGTGTAGCAGAGGTTGGTGTGCTGCAGGTGCTTTGTCCCTGAAAGTTCAGAGTAAGCAAAGTAAGAAGTGACACACACACTGAGCCAGGACAAGAGAAACATCCCTGGAAAGCTTTAGGTTTTCCTTAGTCGACAGCTTTATTAAAATGTCACAGATGTCAGTTCTATTTCTAATAAAAAGCTAATAAGGTTTCCTTACCGGAGGCCTGCAGTGCTCAAAACACCAAGATCCACAAGTTGTATTTTGCACTTTTTCCATAATCTCTCTTATTGTGTCTTGTATGAACCGTTCTCTGCTTGCTTCTCCTCCGAGAATAGGTTTGTCCACCAGAAGAGTTTTTTCTAGCCCTTAGGTGTGAATGACGTAGAGTTAATTTACTTCACTTGAGCAAAATTCTTCATCTGAATGTTACCTGTATTTCCATATTGCTCAAAGCAAGGTGGCCACCCTGTGGTATCAAGCTAAAACAAGGCTTAAGCAGCTCTGAGTTCACGACAGACGGACTGGTGCCGTGTTTTATGGACAGGGATGCAATTGTTGGTCAAAGGAATGTTATGTGACCTTTGAGTCAGTGATTGTTTGGAAAAGAATATATAACCTGTCACGACAGCTACAGATGAGGGACAGATTAAAGGAGGGAAAAATGCCTTAAAGTCACTCAGTCGGGTGTTGGTACACTGTGTGACACCACAGTTGCATCAGAATTCCTTTGTGTTACAGGTTTAAATGAACTTAAAACACCTGAGTTTCCTAACGTGTTTGCAGCCGGTTATAATTCTAGACAACGGGGAGTAGCAATTTTAATACATAAAAATGTTAATTTTACAGTACTCGATACAGTTATAGATCCAGAGGGTAGATTTCTAATTATTAAACTATCAATATTGAACAAAAAACTATGTATTGTTAGTATATATGGTCCAAATGTTGATGAACCCTCATTCTTCCACGGTTTTTTTAGTGCACTCTCTGAGCACCTTGATTGCACACTCATTCTTGGCGGTGACCTCAACCTTGGACTAAATGAAGACATGGATAGGCTCAACACAACAGGAACTCAGCGTAATTGGCAGTCCACAAATATAATCAAACAGTATATGAACGACTTTGGTCTTTGCGATGCATGGCGCTCTCTTCACCCCACCAGTAAGGAATATACTTTTTTCTCGCATGTTCATCACTCTTACTCTCGTCTGGATTATTTTTTGGTCAGCAGCTCACTGCTGTGTGACATTTCAGACACTGAGATTCATCCTATAGCTGTCAGCGATCATGCTCCTGTATCTTTAACACTAATGCACAAGAATAATACTACGCCAAGTAAAAACTGGAGATTTAATATATCACTACTTAAAGATGAAGACTTTATTAAATACTTTAAAAAGGAATGGACTTCATATTTAGACTTTAATGACACTCCCGGAATATCTGCTTCTGTTCTATGGGAAGCAGGGAAAGCTGTGATGAGAGGTAAAATAATTTCTTTCTCATCACACAAAAAGAAAGAAGAAAACAAAAATATTCAGGAATTAGAAAAAAACATCAAATCACTAGAAGAAGCCTACGCGTCCCACCAAGATCAGGAAACATTGAACAAAATATGCAAAACAAAACTAGAATTAAATGAAACTATTAATAAAAAAACACAATTCCTTATACAAAGACTTCGCTTGCAGAATTTTGAACACAGTAACAAATCAGGTCGATTTCTAGCTAACCAGCTAAAAATAAATAAAGAAAAAATAACTATATGTGCTGCTAAAGATTTATCGGGGAACACAATATATGATCCTGGAAGAATAAACAACATTTTTAGGGACTTCTATGAAACTTTATACTCACCACAAATAAACCCATCTAAAAATGAAATTGATCTGTTTCTTGACAACGTAACTCTTCCAAAATTACTAGACAGTCAAGCAATGGAACTGGATTCGCCACTGACGCCAAGTGAACTCCAGGAAGCCCTGATAAGTATGCCCAATAATAAGGCTCCAGGTCCAGACGGCTTCCCTGCAGAATTCTACAAAGAATTCTGGACAATTTTGGCACCAGTATTCCACAGCATGTTGCAGGAAATCGAGGAAAAGGGCAGACTACCACCAAATATGAATTCTGCCAACATTAGTCTCCTGCTAAAACCAGGCAAAGACCCTTTATTTCCCTCAAGCTATCGTCCAATTTCTCTTTTAAATGTAGACCTTAAAATAATCTGCAAAGCTCTCTCAAAGAGATTAGAGAAAATGACCCCCCTCTTAATTCATCCTGACCAAACTGGTTTCATAAAAGGTCGGCACTCCTCAACAAACACTCGTAGATTACTTAATTTAATAGACTACTCATACGATAAAAACATCGAAACCATAATATTATCTCTAGATGCAGAAAAAGCATTTGACAGAGTTAATTGGAAATTTTTATTCGCAACTTTACACAAATTTGGTTTTGGAAACTCTTTCATAAACTGGATAAGAATATTATACAATTCCCCAACGGCTCGTATCAGAACAAATGACCAGACATCCTCCAGCTTCTGTCTCCTGAGGGGCACCAGACAGGGATGCCCACTCTCCCCTTCACTTTTTGCAATTTTTATCGAACCTCTAGCAGCAGCATTTAGACAGGCTACAACAATTAAGGGCATAAAATGTAAGAACATAGAACATAAAATCAGTCTCTATGCGGATGATGTGTTGCTTTTTCTGCAAAACACACAAACCAACCTCTCTGAGGTAATTACTTTAATAAACTGGTTTTCAAGAGTTTCAGATTATTCAATTAACTGGCCAAAATCTACAGTTCTCCCCATTAACTGCTCCTTCCATAATTCTTCCTCTGCCCCACTGCAATCCGGAAATATTAAATATTTAGGTATTAATGTCTCTCCTAAGCTTTCAGACTTAACTAAACTAAACCACATCCCACTTCTAAAGAAAGTAGAAGGCGATCTGACTAGATGGAAATCTTTACCCATATCACTCATGGGAAGGGTCGCCACTATAAAAATGATGATCTTGCCAAAAATAAATTACTTATTTTTGATGATCCCTAACAAACCATCACAAGATTGGTTCAGATCTCTGGATTCATATATTTCCAAATTCCTTTGGAAAGATAAACCCCCGCGTATTAGCTTAAAAACGCTACAAAGAACCAAGGATAGAGGAGGATTAGATCTGCCTAATTTTCACCAATACTTCTTAGCCAACAGACTTCAGTTCATCTCAGAATGGTTAAAACATACCTTCTTAGTTGAGCCCTGGCTAGATGTTGAACAGGCACTATGCAAGGATCTAGAGATTTCAGACCTACCATTTATTAGCTCAAACATCAAAAGACATGAATGCTTTAAAAGTATCAACATCAGCTTTTCTCTAACAGCATGGTGGGAGTTTCTAAAAATAACGGAGTCTTCATTAATCCCATGCAAACGTACACCTATCTGGAATAACCCTGACATATTACAAAACAATAATATGATTAATTTCCCAGAATGGAGTTGTAAAGGAATTAAATACTTAGAACATATATTAGAGGGAACAGAATTTATTCCATTTGACAGACTAGTTGAACAATATGGGATCAACAAGACAAGGTTTTTAGAATATCAACAAATTAAATCCATAGTAAAAAAGAAATTTAACCTCAGTCAAGTTGAATTACAAACACCACTAAGTGCGGCACATTTTCTTACTCTTAAATCCCCCAAATTATTATCTAAAATATACAGAACACTTTCTAAATTAGATGAATCAATATCCCTTCCTACTGCAAAGTGGGAAGCAGATTTATCAGTCAGCTTAGACCAAAACTTCTGGTCTCAGATTTGCTTAAAAACTTTTAAATTAATTAAAAATCCCAGTCTGCAATTAATACAATACAAAATACTTCATAGAGTGCACTATACAGGTCATCGGATGTTCAAGATGGGCTTTACATCTTCCAACAACTGCTCACACTGTCAAGGCAATACACCAGACAATTACATCCACGCTCTTTGGTTCTGTCCACCAGTTCAGAAGTTTTGGCGCGAGATATGTGAAGACTTATCAAAGTGTCTGAAATGTAACATTCCAACTTCCCCCTTAGTGTGTCTACTGGGCAGCTTAGATAATGTCACTTCAGAAAAGAATATCGCCCATATGATCTTCACTGCCCTATGCATAGCCAAGAAAACAGTCCTCATGAACTGGAAAAATAAAAATAATCTTAATTCTAACCAATATAGAAATTATCTATTAGATTACATTAGTCTTGACACAGCCTCTGCCACCACATCAGATCAATTGCTCTGGGCCCCTTTTATCAGCTCCATCACCTAGTGGGGGTGGGGGGTCATAGTTTGGTCCCGCCTTCACTGTTGTGATTGGTGAGGGGGTAGGGACAGGCTTAGGGCGTCGGGGGGTTCCCCGGAGACATCTTCCTTGGGGGGCTCAACCCGGGGTAGCGGTCACGTCCGGTTGGGGGCTCTGTTGGCTCTCAGGTGACTGTTTCCTCGCGGCTGCGTGCAGCGGGGCTAGGGGAGGGTCTGTGCTGACGGACGTGGGTTACTGACCTGGCAACCTGGCTGCCCCTGGGTGGGTCCGGGATGGGCGTGAGGTTCTGGGGGCGCTCCGTCTCTGGGCTGGGGCCCGGGCCGGGCCTCGGGGGCTTGGGTCCTGGTTGGTGTGTTGCCGGGGTTGTGGGCGGGTGGGTGCATGGGGGCCCGGCCCTGGAGCAGGGTGCCGCCGGTGCGTCGAGCCGCCTGGGGGGCTCTTCAACTGGTGGGGGGGATGGTCACATCTTGCAGGAGCTTTCTTCTCTTCAGGAACTCTCTGCAGGAGGGGGAGATACAGGAGAGGTGGAGGAAGATCTCAGCCTGGGCGTTTACCGTCTTATGTAGTCTGGAAGATGTGTGGATGGTGGGGTGGGTGCAGTTTTCTCTGTGGTGGGGTTGGGTGGACTGTCCAGGGCTCTGTGGAGCCGGAGGGCGCTACTGCACTGGGCCCCGGTCTGATGGGCCTGGGCCCCCCTTCCCTGGCGAGTCGCGGAGGGTGGGAGTGCCTACTGGGGTCAGCGGGGGAGCTGGCCCCAGGGAAGGGTTACCTGCCCCTCCCTTCCTTCCCTCCCCATCTCCAGCTGCCTCCCTCTTCCCGCTCCTCCACAACCACCCACACATGCAGGGCCTTGGAGTGGGGGTATGTCACCAGGGTGCAGAGGAGGCTACCCCCCCCCCCCCCCCCTGTCCCCTGTCCCCTTCTGGCTGCCTCTGCCTCAATTTTATCCCACAACTTAGACATTCACATTATTCACACTCTCATTACACATACATATAGGATCTTGGGGGTGGGCACAATCATGGAGTCCAAATTACCATCAGGGTGTATACCTCACCCCTGACGTCGTTGCCCACCTCTCAATTTTAAATACACTTAGTCATTGAGGGCTAGCAGGAGGGACCATGCGCTTACCTGCTGCTCCTTGGCAGGTAGCTCCATGCCCTCCTGGGTTTTAATTGCACCTTAGAACACATATGCATCAACACTACAATGAGCGGGTGGAGGGAGGTTTGGAGTCTTCTCCCACCCCCATTCTCTGCGGCCTGCTGGAGCGGGAGGGCTAGTAGGAGGAGTTGGCCGTCCGACTGCGGTCTGGGGTGTGGGGCCTCCCTGCTGCTGCGGAGTCGGGGTGGTCTGCCTCTCCCCACCGCAGGGAAAAGGGTAACACCACCTGGGTCTGGGTGCAATTCCCCCCTCCAGGGGCAAGGGTACCTAGACCCGGTTTGTAGAGTACGCTTGGGGAGTGTGATTGTGTATACAGCGTCTCTTTATGTCTGTCTCCACGTTGGTTGAGTGTGGAGTGAGTGCATATGAGAGCATGAGGGTGGGAATGGATGTTTGTGTCTGTGTGTGCCTGTATGTCTGTGTCTATATGTCAGGTTGGGTATCAGACGCCACCTCTCTGGGGACACCTCAGGCCCTCCAAGGTTTGGAGGCCTATCTCCACCCACCACCACTTCCCCTGCCGGTGGCGGACTCCCTCAGGTGTCGGTGTGTTGGTGGTTCTTTGTGCCTGGGGGTGGGCGTCCGGGTACACACCGGCTCACTCCTTGGCGGCCGCTTGTCGGGGCCTGGGGCCTGGGGCTCGCTCGGGCCCCTTTGGAGGTGGGGTGCCCCCGGCCTCTCGGCCTGGGGCTCGGTCACTCAGGCACAGCTGGGGGCCGGCGGAGCTCACGGGCGCGTCACTGCAACTCCCCCTGACTTCTGCTCCGCGGCTGCTGGGCGAGCCCTCATCTGGGACTCTCCTCAGCTCTTACTGGAACAGTGGCGCGGCTGCCCCTCTGTTGGTCTTCCATGGTCTCTTGTGTTCTGGGGGCCTCTGGATGTCTGGAGTTTTGATCTCCTCCATACCCGCTTCACACCCTGGAGGACGGGGCTGTGGCCCCCCCACACTCCCTAGCAGATCATTACATGGAGAAACCTTTGGAATGCAAGCATGCTGATCCACACAGGTATGCACACATGGGTATTCACAGACGCGGACTAAAGCTTTCTTGGCTGCTACCTCAAAGCACACTGTGCGCTGTCTATCTTGCGTGCTGCACAATATCGTTTATTATTTAGTAAATATTGATATCTATGACTAGCTAGTTTATTGTGATGGTGCTTTGTTTTCTCTATTATTATGTTGCTCTTTGTTGTTTGCTGTCTCCTCTGTTTGTTTTTTTTGTTTGCTTTTTTTTTTTCTCCATACAGGTGACCCAGGAGTTCTTTTTTTTTCTTTCTCTCTCTTCCCCCCCCCTTCTCACCGTCTCTTCTCCCCTTTGGTTTTCTTTCTTTCTCTCCCCCTCTTTCTCTCATTCATTCCCCCTGTCCTATTTATTAAAAAAAAAAAAAAAAAATGACAAAGGATGAACTGAAGCTCTGCCATCACGTAATGTCGCATACTGCTGTTTCTGATGTCATTTAGAAAAAAAAAAAAAAAAAAGAATTCCTTTGTGTGCTCATTTGAGTTGAAATCTGGTGATTACACTGGCCATAACAAGAACACATTGATGATTTATTGCTTCCTAAATAGCAGAATTATTTTTAGATGCTATGAATATATTATAATCATCAAACGATTCACTGACATATTGCCATTTTGGAAGACACCACCCAGGATGGAAATGATGAAATTTATATCCGAACAATGTCTTAGCTTTAATTTCTCCCCTTTTCTCACCGTTCTGTGTTCTTGTATGTGTTTGCTGCCGATTTTCTGCATTTGCTTGGCTGTTAGAGATTCCAGATTAAAGTAATGCACTATAATTCTAGTAAAACTTGGATAGAGAAGCTTTCATGCTCTTTGTAAGTCTTTATATTACGAGATGATACAAGAGCACACAGACTGGAAGTAATGTACACATTCATGCACGCACACACATAGACAGAACCTTTGCTGAATTATGAATTGTTTCATCTGACTAGAGGAGAAAGGACATTTTGCGGTGATGTAGTCTTTATCACAGCTTAAAGAAAATTGCATGAAAAGAGATTTAAATGTAAAGTGCTGCTGTTTCTTAGAAAAAGATAAAATCACAGTTTTAAAACCACATAAGCTGAGGGGCAATCACAAAAGGTGAGGGGAATATTTGACCATTAAAATAATGCGCTCACGGAATAGAAAAAATACTCTTATTACTTTAGAAACAATGATAAATCACTGTGTTCTTTACAATAGTTGACAATATCTACACAAAAACAAATATTGTTTGTTATATAACACTTTTATTTTTAAAAAAACAACCTGAATAATGGGGGTGTTGCTTTTTTAATTCCCCGAGTGACTGTAAGTACATTTGACTGGCAATGCATTATTTGCATGCTAATTGAGGCAGCACAGTAAGTATATTGTGTACAATGACAAGACAGTGACATTGGCTTGTGCTTGTCATCAATTTTGCTGTGATGGTTGGAGAACCTCATTTTATTTATTGCAGCCTATAAGCCTTTAAGGGAAATTAAATGCATTCAGTTGGCTAATTGAGGTTATTCTGTATGCTTTGTGAATAGGACAAAAGGTTGTACTCTGCCTGTAAGATTACAGCTAGGCCCTACAAGCCCAGGATTTTTTTAATAGTACTGAACAAAAAAAACAAAACAAAAAACAACTTCTCTTTATTAAATTGAAACTGTTTATTTGTGCAACAATGTGATAAAATCTACCACAAACATGGTAATCTTTCACGTTGATTGTTTTCCACAGCAGAAAGGCCCTTCTCAGCCTAAATGTCCACAGGTCATGCCCCTTAAATATTAACACATGCTTTTAAAAATTCATAATAAAATTCCTTTTTACATTGAATCATTATGAAAAATATATTATTAATAATGTAAAAAATCTTGCATATTACACATGATACAATGAACAGTCTTATATGAGTCAAAAGACACATGACTTACTACAAAACACTGCAACAATCCAACATAGAGTCTATTAAGATTAAGAAGTATTATACAGTATAGAGACAGCACAGAGGAAAAAAAAATCTCCCTTAGTGACTGTTTGATCTGTCATTTAAGCTTTCTTAAGTTTTTGTATACTCTGGGATGGAAATTTCGTCTGTTTCCTGTATTCTCGCTGGTGTCGGTGGACCAACGAGAATGTAATCAAATTCCTGGTGTTGAACTTTTTCATACACACTCTGAAGACCGCTGGTTTTGGGCATGTGAGGTGGGTAGTAGTTTTCCCTTCTGGTGTCCCTGGGAAGTGAAGCTGTCTTGGAAAATGTTGACAGATGGGGACCGCAGGCCAGGCTCCTGTTTGGTCTTGTAGCTGAAGGGCTCCAGCATCGGTCCGAGTGTCCCAGCACTTTGCACTCATTCGTACATGCCCAGAGACCTGTGAAAAACAGTGGTGCTGTCAGGATGTGATATGAATACAGTTGCTGGCTCACCTAGTTGAGTGTGTTTGATAAATGAAAGATCTCAGCTCAAGTCCAAATGATTCGTCACAATGCATCCAGTGTACAGTTAAATCAGTCAAAATGTTACCAGTGAAGTGGTAAAGAGGTTATGTTTTTATTATATCCAGTTATAAACCACATAATCTCCTTTTTTTTCTTTGTACCTCAAGAAACTGCTCTCATATGCTGTTATTTGACTTATTTTCTCTCTAGATATATGTTTCACTTACTGTTCGTTGGGGGTGACTCTTTTTTGTGCACATCTCCACTTATATCAGAATCGCTGTCATTGAAGTCACTGTCTCCTTTTCCACTGTCCTTGCCGCTGATGTGGGGATCTCTTGCTGAGATTGTTGTGAATGAATTGCCCTTCCATATTGTTATCGGCCTGACAGTTTCTTTCCCATATCCTGGTAGTGTAGAATATCCCTGCAGAGATTTAAACACATTCATGGAGATTTTGAGTCTAAATACAAAGAAAACAAAAGAAAACAAAACAAGAAAACAAATTAGATTACCTTTTAAATGGACATACCTTTAATTTACCCTCCATAACCCTGTTGTTTGAATCAAACATCCCTGCTGTCTGTCTGCCATCCTCGCAGCCTGTCTCCATTGTGTTGCTGCTGGCCAATGGAGGATTCTCTGGAAATGGATGGGCATCAAACACTTTGCCTTTGTGGTTTTGATTTAATGAATCAATGTGTCCACTTTCAACTTTCTCCACATTTGGAATTTCTTCTTTATCATCACTTCCCCCATCCCCTGTCTCCTTTTTCCGGCGGCTGCAAATGGTTGTGATGAGAATGATAGCCACCAGGAGAACAGAGCAACTGCCTGCCAGGACAATGATTATGGCTACGGACATGTCCCATTCAAAGGGCTCCTCATTGCCATTTTGAGCTGAGGAAGGTAAACTTGGTAGAGCACCTTCTACGAAACTGAAATGTATTGTAGCTGTGGAGGTAAGTGCGGGGGATCCATTGTCAGCGACTGACACTGTGACTTTGACATTGTCTGCGATATCATACGTCAGCTGTCGACCCACATGCACCTTGCCTGTGTCTTTGTTGATAGAGAAACCCAGGTTTCCCCCCTCGGTGATTTTATAGGACAGCTGTGCATTTATGCCTTCATCAGCATCTGTTGCCTTTATCTGGGTTACCACATAACCTGCAGGTGCATCTTTAGGCAGGAAAACTTCAGCAGATCCTTTGTAAAGGGGGGGCTCTATGATAGAAGGCTGGTTGTCATTCTGATCAACTATTTTTAATCTGATGACAGCTCTGCTCTGAAGCTGTGGTGACCCCCCATCACTTGCTTGAATGTGTACATCTAGCTGTTTCATAACTTCGTAATTAAAGCTTCTGAGTGCATATATAGAGCCAGACACTGAGTTAAGAGACACAAATGTGTTCACTGGGGATCCCATGATAACGCTCTCCACAAGCCTGTAAGTAATTTTCCCATTGTTGCCCAGATCCGCGTCGGTGGCCTCAACTGTGGTGATGTAAGCACCCGGAGCATTGTTTTCTACCACTGAAACTTCATAGACAGCTTTAGCGAAGTGAGGGGCGTTGTCATTCTCGTCCGTGAGTCTTATGGTGTACTGAGTGATTTTTCTCAGTGGGGGTGACCCGAAATCCTCAGCCATGACTGTCAAGTTATACTCACTAATCCGCTCTCTGTCTAGGGCTACTGCTGTAACTATCATGTAGCTGTCCTCGTACGCCTGTCGGAGTTTGAAATGGTCGTGGCCGTATAACGTGCAGTAGACTTGGCTGTTAACTCCAGAGTCTCTGTCCATGGTGCTGATGAGCGCCACCAGACTGTCCTTGTCTGCCGCCTCGCTGATGTATGCAATGCCAGTTGTAATGGAGGTCATAGGGGTGATGCTGATTTCTGGGGCATTGTCATTAACGTCGGTGACGTGAATTATGATTTTGCACACGGAGGGGGTGGGGTTGGGTCCCAGATCAGTCGCCTGCACGTCTAGCTCATAGGTGCTTTTGTCCTCAAAATCCACGGGGCCCCTGAGAGTGAGGCGACCTGATTTGTTATCCACTTGGAAAAGTTGTCGGATCTCATGAGAAACCTGTTTTCCGAACCCGTAAACGACCTCTCCGTTTAAGCCCTCATCAGCATCAACTGCGTTTAAGTCCAGTATAACAGTGCCGACAGGCGCGTCCTCTGGCAAACTGACTGAGAAACTATTTTGGTCGAAAACTGGACTGTTGTCATTAAAGTCGGTCACTTTTATAGTTATCTTTGTTGACCCCGATCGGTACGGATTTCCTCCGTCTGTGGCGACCAGCTCTACAGTGTATGATGATTGAGTCTCCCTGTCTAGCTCTTTCATTAGTACCAATTCCGCATATTTAACCCCATCCGCTCTCAGGAGCACATCAATGGTAAAATGACTGTTTACGGAAATTTGATAGCTTTGGATGTAGTTTGACCCGACATCAGCGTCCACAGCCGGGTCTAAAGGGATGCGGGACCCAACAGCTGCATTCTCTGAGATTTCCACTATAGACTCCTTGCTTGGAAACTCCGGAGAGTTGTCATTGATGTCCTTTATTTCCACCTCAACGTGAATCAATTTGTAGCGATCTTTTGAGAAATTAACCACGTCAAAAGTAATCAGACACTGTAGAGAATGTCTGCAGATTCTCTCCCTGTCAACTCGTTCTCCGACAGTGAGTTCCCCGTCGCTTTCTCTCACCCTGATGAATGAATCGTTGAATTGTTTCATCATCCTGAAATTGCTCTTGGAGGAATGAGACAGACTCAAGGACATGTCCTTGGCAAGGTTTCCGATGACCGTACCTGGTGCGTTCTCCTCATTGGTCTGATATCTGATAGTATTTCCCTCGGACCGAACCCACGAGGCAAATAAAAATTGATGGATTGAGAATATTAAAATCCACCGGTGCCAATAAGTTTTAAATTTGCCCCCTATCATCTTCGTAGTAATCTTCCTCTCGGTAAGCAGCCTCATTGTGTGCAGGAGAGAGCAGTTCACCTCTGGAGCGAGCTCTCCATACAGCTCCCGCTTTTATGAACTGAAGTGTGCTGAAAGTGAAAGTTGCTTGCTCCTTGCGCGCAGCCAGTCAGATACGCTTGTTGCCTCGCCTTCAACAGCTCAAAATTCTGCAGTGGCGGGGTTTATACAGCTGCTGATGCTAATGAGACGAAGTGTGACCAATCCCTCGCTTTAGAATTAAAAATACCCCCTTATGAAAAAGGAAAAAAAAAAAGCTCTGAGCCTTTTCTTTTTTTCTTCTTCAGAATGCACACTGAAGGAAGTTGCAAAACAGAAATAAGGGCAGAGAGATATGGCAGTCCTTGAAGATAGTTCCTGTAGTGTTTATCGTCTTATTACAGCCATTACCGAGTGATGGTTTTATTCAGCGAAAGCCTATTTCTTTTTCTTTTGATGTCTAGTGTATTTCTGTTGAGCGTGCCTGTGCGCGAGCAGATATGTGCAAGTGTGCGCGCTCTTACACAAATGTCTGCATACACTCACAAGACCAGCTCAATTGTTTTTGGTGAACTGAGCAAGGTTTTTCTTCGGGGCTCAGTTAACACGAGAACAGTTTAATTATCTAGAAACAAATCCGCATTAAATTGTCTACGTCTCCCCTCTGAGTAAAGGGTGGCGCTATATTGATCTCTTGGTGTGGCAGGAGCTGAAATATCTTTTTCTTATATCTTACTTGTATAAGGGAAAATAAGAAAAGAGGAATATACAACCGCCTGCACCCCTCAAATTTGTCAAATCAATCAATAAAAAGATACCAGTATACATTTTAGGGGTCTTTAGTCTTCTTTCTGTTGCTTCAGAAAGACATCTTAGCAAAAAAAACCAAACAAAAGCATTTTAAATTGTATCTACAGGCACTTTGTTGCTAGCAGAAAAACACATCATTTGTTCCAATTTCTTTAATTGGATCTACAAAAATGCCAAAGATAGCACCGTTTGACAGGGATAAAATTTTATTTTTGCACCAACAAGGTGACTCCCAAGGATCTGCTAGGTCAAAACGCGGCATATCTTGGGCATATATCAACATGGTGTGCACTGTGTATAAAAAAAAAACAGAGGAAACTGGACAAATGGGAAATAAAAGCATATCTGCATCGCATCTAAAAATATCTACAGAGATGAGCAATATCTAAAGTCATGTCCTTAAAAAACCTGACATAATACTCGAGAGATGCATCTGCCCCTTTAGTTGATCCATCTATTGTTCCCTGAAAGCTCATCAGAAATGTTCTCAGTGGAAAGGCAGCTGTCAACAAGCCATTTTAAAGCAATGGAACCAGAGAGAAAATCTTTAGATATGCCAAATTATACAACAACTGGGCTGAAAATCAGTGTTAACAAGTTTTATTGAGTGATGGATTCAAGTTTGAAAGTCTTGGTTTGAAACATCATCAATATGTACAGAGGAGGTCAGAAAAGAGATACAATAATGAGTTTCTACTGCTATCTGTAAAACATAGTGGAGGCTCTGTCGTGGCTTGGAGTTGAATTTTTGCCAGTGCTTTCAGGGATTTGTCGAAACTGAACATTACAGTAATCCCACACAATATTAGAAGCAATAATGGCAAACATAACTGTTAAGTTGTTTGGTATGGGAACACTGTTTAGTTATACAGACCTATTTTTACTTTACACTATGCTAAAAGCAGCAACGGCCCAGATGAGCATCTATTCTGCATCTAGTTAGCTAGCTATTATCATTTATTTTTGTGATTAGTGAGATTATATAAAATATTAAAACTTAAGTAAGTGCTGAACAACAAAGCATAATGTTAATACTTTGATGTCTGCATCTATGAAAAAATAATTTTGGAGGGAATATTTATTTTTCCATTTGTCTCCCCTGCAGGCAGCCAGCAGCTACATTCAGGTACTTGCGTCACATTACCTCTGCAGATGTTCCTTAAAATTGCAACTAAAGCATTTCAGCCTCATGTGCTTCCAGTTGGATGCTTTTAGAAGAGTGGCTGTCATTTTCAGCTGGTACACAACATTTTAGTGGACATAACCACAAAGTCATAAACAAAGCAGAGAAAACAATTTAGATAGGGCTTCAATTTTCTTCTTCTTTTTTTTTTACTGCTTCTATAATCGTTTGAAATTCATTTCTTTCCCTCTAATAACACAAAGACAGAGTTAACTGTAGACAGTACTTTCTGTGCAATTTAGGTTTGTGGCTCTTCATGGCACAGGCTGCAGCTCCTTAGTTCTACTTAATGGAAATTTTATTGCTATAGCATACACTGGTATTTTAGACCACAAGGCAATACAAACATTATGGCCACAATTTGGGAAAAGGACTTCCATTTTTCAAGATGACTGCACAAATTTCTGACCATTAAGCAAGTGTTTCTCTATGTCTGAAATGGAAGCACTTGAGTGGACTGCACAGAGCCCTTATCTCAAACCCTTCCAGCATCTTCGGGGTGAATGTGGAATGCCGAGTGTGAGACAGACCTTATCACTCACTATCTGTGTCGCATCTCAGCGATAACTTTGTGGCTGAATGAGAACAAATCCATAAGCCTTGTGAATAGCCTTTCCAGATGAGCAGAGGGAGATAAAGGCATGATATTAAAATCAATGTGCCCCTCCCCACTGTTCGTGAGTAACTTGTTGATATGATGTTCACATGCTTTCTTTAGGTATCCACATATTTTTAAACATGAAGTGAACTATGTAAGTATTTTAAGTGCTAATGTTTTGCACAGTACAACAACACTTTAATGTTTAACCCCAAACGTCAGCTTTTATGATTGAGTCTGTAAACTATGACTTTGATTTAGTTTCCATTAAGTATGTGTGCAACCATATTAACTGTTTTTCAGTGTTCTGCCCAGCTCCCGTGGGACCTTATTAATTATTAGAATGATAGAGTGCATTTTTGCAGTATAATTATGTTCTTGCATTTCTTTAGAGGATACATTGATTGGAGGATCCCTTGGAAACACAGTGCAACTGTTCTATTATCCAGCATCTGGATAGACATCCAACTACAATTAGTCTCTGACAATTTATAGCACTTCATGCTTATAACAAATCATCAGTCAGCTACGGAGTCCACAAGTGGCTATGGTTGAACTCCTTATAATATAATCTTATACAGTAATGCTAAAAGTGTGAATAATGATCAGAGACATTGCAAAGAGCCCACACAGACACAGTTAAATAGTTGCGGCTATAGTAAATAATAATGATAGATGGGCAATTTCATACTATACGCTTTGCAACACAGGGAGAACAAGTGTGACAGAATGTTTTTCGCTCTTAAGGCAGATGGCACTGGAAAATAAACCAGGCTTATATCATGCTTTGGTGTAGATGTTCTATTAAGACCGCAGTAAATGCAGATGCTGATTTACTTCTCCATCCTCTAATCAGATTCACTCCAAGGCTGCCAGTATTCTTTTTAACCTGACATCATAATGTCATTTCTACACACATCAGGTAATAGTTTTTACTAACAAACAACACACACACACACACACAATGAACAGCCAACGTTAGAGACGATCTTTAAGACCGCCCCCAACAAATGGTAAATGGTCTGTATTTGTATAGCGCTTTACTTGGTCCTAAGGACCCCAAAGCGCTTTACACTATACACAATCATCCACCCATTCACACACACACACACATTCACACACTGGTGATGGCAAGCTACATGTAGCCACAGTCGCCCTGGGGCGCACTGACAGAGGCGAGGCTGCCGGACACTGGCGCCACCGGGCCCTCTGACCACCACCAGTAGGCAACGGGTGAAGTGTCTCGCCCAAGGACACAACGACCGAGACTGTCGGAGCCGGGGCTCGAACCGGCAACCTTCCGATTACAAGACGAACGCCCAACTCTTGAGCCACGACCACCCCTAAACAAGGCAGATACTTCCTTCAGGAAGAGACAAAATTAGATTTAAAAGGGAAGTGCATGTGGCCTTATATTTGTCATGGTGGGAAACAAGATAACAGAAAACAAGAAAGGTCACAACTATTTTCTTGACAGGATGTGGCAAGTTAGCCATATTAGTTTTGTATGGTGTTAATGCAATAGGTTGCTGAAGTGATATTAATGCAAGGCTATGACTATGAGGTGTGCATTTGTTAACTGTCCTCTCGTAGGACAGTCCTGTCCTTTTTATTGACTCACTCCATTAAATTTGAATCCAGAATCTGTGAGAATTTATAGAAGTTATTCTTCCTCCTAGATACATAATGGGTTTTTTTTGTATTATTAGCAGTTAAAATGACTCAAAATTGATTTTTTAAACTACAATGCTGAGCAATTGGAAGGTCCTCATTTTGAAATGCTGTTTCTTCTTCTTCTTTTCTATAAACCTGCCTGTGCCGTGGATATGGTCCAAAACTAATTTTACCTTGTTTTTTCAACAGCGCATTGTTGCCTTGCTACTTTTAAACAACACTGGCTGATCCAGATGTTGCTTTGCAGACTTCATACATTGAGTTTTTTGATGAGGTCACAGGTAAGGCTTTCTTCTGGCCAATCTTACATGATGCACCATTACTTCTGTACTGGCTAAACCTTCCCTCAGGTCCTTCATGGTTTTATGGAGGTTTGCTTGCCCAACAGACATGCATGCAGTTTTAAAGGTCTTTCCAGGTCCTTTCTTTGCTTCCACACTTGCCCTTAACCGGTATTTGTTTATGACATTTTGCACAGTGGAAATTGCTACCTGGAAGAACTTTGAAAGCTTTTTTAGTGACTTTCTCTGCTTTGGAGACATCAGTTAGCTATATTTTTAGACGCTCAGTCAACTCCATAAATGTATGAATTTTGTAATATATGTTTTCAGTAATTGACAGCTCCTAACCTCAATTCTCGATTTGCTTTATAAGTCATAACAAGTCAGTTAAAGCAGAAGAAATTACTGTGTTACAGCAACCAATAAAGTGAAAAAAGTGATTAATTTATATATTATAAAACTATTTATTATAAAAACTATTATAAAAAAAAAATATGTTAGAGACCATGTCAGAGAAAGGGTTCAGCTGCATGTCCAGTAAATGGTATGGTGTAGGGCTCCACATCCCTTCACAACAGCCACAGTCATTTGGTTAACCTTTTCATGTGATAATAGAGGACACCAAACACTGTGTTGATTTACACTGGTTTCAGACAGTAACAACAATGACGAATTCCTTCCGTGAGTAATATGGAAACATTCCAACAGCTGGCAGTACAATATTCAGGCTCCGCTTTGCCACAACATGTCCAGGATGACACCTCTTTTTAGTCGAGTCTGTTAAAGCAGAAAGGGTGTCTGAGACTTCACAAGTGGGTAAGGTGCCCACACCTTTGCAATGTATGTTTTTAATTCATTGAACAAAAGCAAAAAAACAAACAAACAAAAACAATTTTTTTTGCATGCACTAAGTTGCATAAGAAGGTTGAAAAATGGCTAATCTGTGTATGTTTGCTTAGAGGATTAAATTAGCTTGAATTTACTTGAATGTATATGAATTGGTGGTTGGCAACCATTGATTGTTTTAGAAAAATTTCCCAACCAGATGCAAGTGCTTGCTGGAGGTTGCTCACAATCACTTATTCCTTAATGATTACTTGATTAAAGCCCCAGTCACGCAGACAAATATACCAGTCAGTGACCCACTGATAACCCCCGTGTATGTGTTTTCCCCGACCAACTGGCAATTAAATGGTCAGTGGTAAATGGACTGATCATACTCTACTTGAACACTCAAAGCACTTTATATCACATACCTCATTAACCCGTTCACATCCAATCATGCACCCACTTTTTTCTATCCTTCTCCTACCTAAGTGCTTTATATCTAACATTCACATCAGAAAGCAACTTAGGAGTCAGTATCTCATCCAAGGATGCTTTGGCAGACAGACTGGAGCAATGAGGAATCGAACCACCAACACCAAAGAAATGACCTGCTCCACTCCTGTAGTTGTACGAGGTTGTTGGTTGGTGATAGAAGTAATTGTTCAGAACAAAAATATTATTCACTAACTAATAACAGAGTGCTAGTAAAACTTAGAAAAGTGCAATGCAAACTGGAGAATGTTCACCTTCAAATTTTTAAACATGCTGGGATGCAGTACTGAGGCTATTTTTTTTTCTTTTTCAAGTTTTACTACTGCTTGGTGGTTAGTTAACAAGTGTGTAGACAAGTTGGAAACTTCGATGCAAACTATGGACGACCACAGCAATCTACAAACAACCAAAGCAAACACAATGAGGTTTTTAGTGCCGTAGCCTCTTTGCAATAGATTACAAGTTTGTAATCCTCTACCACCACGCATCCACCACAAACACTTGCATAAATATTGTAATTGTTATGAATTGTAATCCATAATTACCTGACCTATAAGTTTAGACCAATACGGTAAACTGACTGACAGAGCGCTGGACTCACATTATCCTCTCTGGAGCCTTTACAATATTTCATTATCTATCAAATCTTAGTCTCTTACTTTGAATGCCACAGTTTTAATGTTAACTGTCAAAAAATAACATTGTAATGCATTTTTAATACAAGAAAGGAAAGAGTGAAAAACTACAAACTGTTCACTGAACTTGCTGATAAAGTCATTCCATCTCTCAGCTCAATTCAGAGGCACATGTTGGACAGGCTGATTTTTACTCTAATGAGAATAGAGGTGACCGTGGATTCAGTGTGGGCGATTCTCTTTGGATTTCATTAAACCAGTTCAAATTGTTGTTGTGATAGATGGATTATTTCACGACAATACAGCATTATTTGAACTGGCGTGCGGAGGAGTTTATGTGACTATATAAGTAATTGGTTGTTTACGTCTGTGAAAGGTTATTTAGCAGATGGTTGTTATTCATTGTGATTTGAATATTCCGCAGTTTGTTGTTGTTTCATTTGCATATTATATTTAATTGAATTTCCTAGGGAACATAAAAGACAACATATAGTTTGTTAAATTCTTTTTAGTGCTAGCTTTTCTGCTAATTATGACCTGTCACTGGTTCAAGCTTGATATGTGAGTTTCTGCCTTAGGGTTAGATATTAATAACCCAGGCAGCAGAATGAGATTTTACAGTATATCCTAATACATGAGTAAAAGGTCAGTGCTGCAGAAAGATTGCACTGAAAGGCTCTGAATTCTTGTTGCATTTTATATTAATATTTGACTTTACTTCTTTGTACAAATGGCTCTGTTTTTATCCATAGTAAAAGCAATTCAAGTGTCAAGAATCATCAGTAATAACAAATGTCTGCACGATGCTGATTGGAAAATCGTGATAGCAATTTTGTGATTGATGTTATATAATTATGTCGGGCGTAGCTATTTCCATTAAAGTTACTGACGGATTATTCACAGCCTCAAACAGATTCACCAAGAGAGTGAAGGAAGCAAGCAGCAAACTGAAAAATGCATTAAAAAAAAACTGTTGCAGGCAAAGATATTTCAAAATTACTGTTGGCCCACAGACACAATTCCATATTTAATGGGATTGTAAATGCATTCAGTTTCAAGGGATGCCTGTGCATTTTAAGTTCTCTAATCACTCTGGTCCATAATGTGCCCGAAGAAATGCCATGATAGCGTGCATTTTTGTGAAGGCGTTTAGCTTCGCATTCTTTCACAAAGATTAGAAATCAGAGGCAAATTACACTGTGGTGGAGCTCAGCTTCAACTGAATATTGCTCTGGTGGGAGATCGCTTGCCTTAAAGAACTCAATATTCAAAGTCTTTGAGAACCAGACTCTATTCTGCCTCTGAATATGTCTCTTTCTCCAACTCCTTTTGCTTAAAGAATCATTTGACATTTTGGGAAATACACTAATTCATTTCCCTGCCAAGGAACTCATAAGATGATACCACTATTGCCAGCAGCTGGTTAGCTTATCTTGGCAGAAAAAAAAGGCTGGGGGAGACAGCTAGCCAGGCTCTGTCCATACCAAATCCAGTTATGAACAACTCCACACGTAAGAGCAAAAACAGATACTGTCTGACCTCATTCGTTTGTTGGCTCTGTGATCAGGTGGTGACCTGTCCAGGAAGTACCCCACCCTGTCACCCTAGTCCATCCACAATTGGATAAAGGTTTGGGAATGAATGTATGGATGGATGAGCTCTCAAGAAACTGTTTTTTTTTCTGCAGATTAGAAATTCATGATCTTAAGATGTGCTGGCTGAAGAATCTTTTTTTAGAGCAAGGCTAGTTTTCCTGTATTTTTTTCTGTAGCTTCACAGTTTGAGAATGAGACTGATATCAATCATCCAAACGAATTCTCTGTAAGACAGCTTTAAAAAAAAAAACAAGTCTACCAACATGACAATTTATCACTTTACAATATTTTAATTGACACTTTGCTGACTGAAACTTGAGTTCTTTCTTTCCTTTACCCTTTTTGTTCCTCGAACTTATATATATATTTTTTATATAGCCTTGAGATAACACTGGCAATGGGGTCACGCTCCCCTCCCATTGAGCTCTTCCCTTTGTCTTCTAGTAGTAGCTACATATGTTGACCTGATCGGCCTCATTCTATTACAAGAAGTGACACACTTCACAGTTTAACCTTCACATGAAAGTGATGTTTTAACATGCTATGCAGTGAGGCTATTTCAGTCAACACTAATTTTTTAAGTCTCTGAGTTCAGTCAGTTCTGTCCACCAAGGGAATAGATCAGTACATTTAAAACATGTGGCATGTAAAATCGGGGGGAAAAAAAGACAGGCTGAGTTTGGCACACCACATGCGAGAGGCACAATGGATCATCTTAGGTTATTATGGGCTGTTTCTTCAATGCGTTTCTTCAAAACACGCTTTTAAATACAGGCTTTGAAATCTCTGATGGCCGCAGATCCCACAGGCAACATCAGATCTTTTTGTTCTGAAGATGCTCTCTGCTGATTAATTCAAACATCAAAATAAAACTCCAGTGTTTTCATATGCGAGAATAAAGCCTCCAAAGTCACATGGGGGTTTCAAACCCCACTGGAAGTCTTAAACTCAGAGTGGAGACGGTTTTATGTTTTATTGATTCCTCTCCTAGAGTTTGGAGACAATAAGGCAAGTGAATATTTCATTTCTATCTTTATGTTTGGACTGAGAGCTGTATCCCAGTGTTCAAGGTGTCTCTCTAGACATGTCCCATAGCAGACATAAACAAAGTTATTAGATGAGCAAGACATGATTCTGGGGAGATTCAATGCTGGGAGCTTTGGAGGAGCCCTCTGACAGTACCTTTTGGCAATTCAGACTGTCATGCTTCATTGTTCTTTGGGGAAGATGGGTGTTGTTTGACTTTGAATATTACCAGAGAGCTTATGGACTCACCGGTGGCGTGTCTCTTTTTGCAATATTGTGCATCTAAATGAGAATTTATGTTTTGGAATGAGGTGGTGCTCTTTGGGTTTTGCATATTGAAGACGGATCAACTTAAATATGTACACTAACTGCAAAGCTTTGTAGAAATGTAGGTCATCTTTCCCGGGCATTGTGAATTTTTTTCTCTCTCTTTGTGTGTGTATGTTTTAAGAGGATGGGGTTACACATGTGTGTGCGCATATGGGGAGGAGAGCGCTGATGGTGGGGGGTCACATCTTTAATGTAACAAAACCATCATGTCTCATACAATGCAGATGAAGGAAGGCGCTTCGGCGTTCAGTGTTTTCTTGCCAAAAGCGTTAATATGTCTTTATTTCCTCGTGCAATTTTTCTGCGAGCAACATAGTGTTTAAGGCATGTGCTTCACAGGCCTGGATGAGGTATAATTATGTAAATTGCATTCAAAGGAATCAGCAATAGCTCATGTGGAATGGATGTGTCAACAAGGTGTCCACATTCGCTGTGAGAATTTGCTAATTAAACTTGACACCATTTCTCTTTCAACACATGGGCACGGAGAGACGCGGTGGGATTAAAAAAATACCGGGGTGTATATTGTATTGCTGTCTGAAAAATGATCTTCTCCCTAAAATAGGCTTTCATTTTGCTACTTGAAGTGTAAAAAAAATTGCCCTCCAGTTCACGGCAGGACCATTAAACTTTGTACATGCTGTTGACATGTGTGTAATGAAAGTGCCTAAACTTCAAAAAGCCTGTCCGTGAGGCAGTCTCTCTGATGCCCTGCTACACAAAAATGGATGATTTATTACACTGGTTATTTGTCTGGCCCACTAAATGCCTGAATTCTATTTGACAGCATGTGTAGATAAACTACTTTGCTTGAATGTCTGAAAAGCAGCGTACCTGAAAGGGAAAGATTAATCCAGTCTATAAGGAAACAGAAACACATTTTCTCCCCTTTTTGTGCGATATCTCACCCACCTATTAATTATCTTTGTGAACTTATCAACACGGAGAATGGTGCAGTGGGGCACAACCAAGGTACCATTGCGCCTCAGCTTTGGTTGTCGTCAAGGCACGTGACATATGTGAAGCCCTGAGACAATTAATGAAGGAGTGCTCTGAAAGCTTGTGAATGACAATCGAGTGCTGGCAAGGAGTGAAAAAAAAAAGAGTTTTGAAGTTTTTCTTTTTCTCCCTCCTTCTTATGTGTTTGCCCAAGATGAATTGGCTTTTCAGATTTAAGAAAGTGCATGGCTGAAATACAGAGAGAGGCTCATCTATCAGCCCCTGAATAGTGAGAGAAAATCCTATGGCACTGTGGAAGGCGGGGGCCCGGGGAGGGGTATGTTGTTGGTCTCTGATTAGACCCTGGGCCAGTTCTACTCAGGAGCTTGCAGCGTAAACATCAATCCTCTCTTCTTCCGCTTCAAATTCCTTGAATCTTTTGAGACAATTTCTTAAATGTAAGCCCCTCCTTTGAAAGATTTTCTTCATCAAATGGGGCAGCATATGTGTCAATGATCACTTATCGCAGGCCGCTTTCTTTATCGGTGAAAAAATTCCAACTCGACAGAGGAAAATCAGTAAATAGAGTGAAACAACTTCCAAGCTCCATTTCCATCATTCAGATGCACGCTGTCCAGAGTCAAGAGAGTGAAGACAGTGAAGCTGCAGATGAGGCTGTTGGAAGAAAAGGAAAAGAGTGGTTTTAGAAATGGCTCTACAGTATGTAACAGTATGTCAGTCTAAACACAGAATAGAGAAAATAGTGATAAATTAAAAAAAAAAGCCTGCTATCCTCTTAATGCACTCTCACAAAAAGAGCCAATTACACACAGAGCAGCATTATAGAAAGCTTTTATAATGTTTCCTGGGCGTCAAGATCTTAATTTTTGATGCTGCTTTATGTGCATCCAGAGTATAAATTGGCCTCTCCAGTTTGCTGAAGTGATAAGAGGTAAACACCAAAAACCAATAACTGTCAGCCGAACATTAAATCAAACTGACATGTCTCTTAAAAGGTACGGCCATGAAAAATTAAGTGGAAGATTTTTGAGAAGACTTAAAATATGGAGTATTTTTTCATCTATCTTGGCTGCTGTGATCTACAGTTTTTTCCCCCACTGTGACTGGCTCTAGTCTGAGCATGAATACAAACAATTTGGCTGACATTGCTTTAATCAGCGCATCTGCAGCAAAGTGAGTTAAAAAAGACACTTATTCCACACAAGATATTAAGGTCATCCTTTTGATGTGCTTTGTGACATTTTTTTTTATTTCCTTTGTAATATTGACGCGTGTTCCATTAAAGCATGTCGAAAAAGGTTAACTTGACATGGATGCACTACCGACTCGAGCCGAAATGGTCACCTTGACTTCCTTTCACTCGGGCTCTGAACATCCTGTTCCTGCAGAGAGTGAGTCTGTGACCCGTGAGAGGAGACTTTAAAGATTTCATGGGCTCAGTCAATCTCAGCTGCGTCCCGAGTTCAGGAAAACTGAGAGTGAATCAAGTAACACTCCGGCAGAGAGCAAGTGACATTAAATCCTTAATAGTTATTGGTGAGATATTAAAGGATTACAGCACTGTGGGATCCTGTGACCGAATGGAAAACATTCTGTCAAATATCCTCTCTCAGATTACCGTGTCACATGCGGATGTAACTAACAGTCCCTCTGCATATACCATAAATCTCATCAAAATGTGCATGTATGGCAGTTCAGGAAATGCAGACTAAAATAAGAGAAGGGAGAACTTCATTGCTCTGACACATGTAGGTCTTGAGTCACTTGGCTTTTCCACAGAGCAATCACACTAACTTTGAGCAAAGGTATGGCAAATTTAAACATGTCAGCCAATTTCCAATGTGTGAAGCAACAGAGTGCTTCACCAGCGCTGGCGGCTCATGGCCTTGGGCCTTGAGATGTCTGAATCTGAAATTCACAGTTCAGAGCACACCCGGAGATGGAGCCTTAGAATCCTTGATGCCCTGCACAATGAGGCCATTTCATAGTAGTTCGCGGTAGTCTCTTGCTGGTGTTGAAGGGAGAGGAAAAGGGATTTTGACAGGCCAATGAAGAATTTATTTGAAATGTCTTGTGGTGTTGAGAAGATTTGCATGCTCTTCAAAAATCTGAAACACTGGAGAGAAGCACATAGATATGAGTTTATACAACTAGTCCTCCAGCCTGAATTGAGCTCTTTATCAACGTTTATGCCAACTAGAACCGAAGATGATCAGCCCTTCATCCATATAATCTTGGGGTATTTTTTTAATGTCTGAACTGTCACTTTGATGCAGCGCATCACTGTTGACAGTTTGTCCACATAGCCTAAGCAAACTACACAGATTTTATCGTGTCTAGCTGCGCACAGCAGTTTGTATGGAAACATGCAACCGAGAGAGATGCTGAACATGAGGGAGCATCGGAGAAAGTGATTTAGGTTGACAAGAGCGTTTTCTGCTTGATTTTTTGGTGACAGGCTGTGACAGTGCTCACAGTGTACAGGAAACAATTGTGGAGAAATTTGCTTTGACTATTTGTACAAAGCGCTCTCCTTGCCAAATATAAACATGAGCAGACTATGTGGTGCTTTAAAGGGTTAGTTCGCCTCATAAATACATTTTCTTACTTTGAGGCTGATTATGTTGCTGTTTTTTGTTTTTTTTGTCAGTCAACCATGTGGAAAGAGCAAAACCAAACACTGTTTGGAGTTGTCAGCCATGCCATTCATTTGTTTAATTAATTAGAAAGCAATCTTGGCACTTAGTGCAAAATAATATCAGCTGGTTCAGACTGAACTCATAGCCCATTAAAAGATGTTATTACCAAGGTGTCACACAACAACACAACAATCTCATGATGGGTAAAACCAATGAGCTCTCTCAAGACCTGTCCAACCTTATTGTTGTTGTAAAACATACTGATGCCATTGGTTGCCCAAGAATTTATAAACAATCGAAGGTGCCAGTGAACAGTTTAAGGACCATAATCCAGAAGTGGAAAGAATATCATTTCACTATAAAGAGGCCTCGACCAGGTGCTCCCCACAAGTCTTCAGACAGAGCTGAAAAGAATTATCTGAAGACTTGTCCAAAAGCCAAGGACTACTTGTGGAGAGCTACAGAAAGACTTGGATTCAGCAGGTACAATTGTGTCAAAGAAAACAATGAGTAATGCATTTAACTGCAGTGACCTGGATGCACGTTCAAGACTCCATTTCTGAAGAACATTTTATATTTGCTGACCAACATTTAGACAAGCCCATGAAATACTGGGAGAACATAGTCGGGACAGATGAGGGCAAAGTTGAAATTTTTGGATGCCATAATGCACACTGTGTTTTGAGGTCAAAAGGTGCTGCATATCACCCCAAAAACACCAGACCAACACTGAAGTGTGGAGGTGGGAACATCATGGTGTGAGGCTCTTTTTTCAGCATATTGCACTGGTATGCTTTGTATAATTGGAGGAAGGATTGATGGAAAAATGGCTGCCATTTACCAGGATGATGATGATGAAACAAAGGTGGAAGTTTCAGCAATGATCCCAAACCCACAGGAAATGCTCATTTGGTTTCAGAGAAGGAAAAATAAAGTTGCTGGAAATGGCCCAGCCAATCACCTGACCTGAATCCAATTGAAAGTTCAGGGAAAGAACTAAAAGTCAGAGTTCGTCGAAGGGACCCAGAAAATCTTCAGGATTTGAAGACTGTTTGTGTGGAAGAATGGACCAAAATCACACCTGAGCAACACATGTGACTATTTTTTCCATGGAGGAAGTGTCTTGAAGTTGTCCTTACCAACAAAGGCCTTTGTACGAAGTTTTAGATCAATTTCAACAAGAGTGTTCAATACGTTCACCCTGTCTCATTATTACACATAACTAAGATCAGTAATCAGTAACTAATTTATGTACATCTACAGTTTTGATTTCTTTGCGTGGATTGAAGTGTTGTTACCAACCATCTGGTGAGAATTTCATATCAACAGCACCTTTAGAGCATTTTTGGTGCCCTTTGCATGTTATTCAGGCCAACCCATAACTATCCAAAGATTAAAAAAACATCAATACCAATCCAAGACCTACAAGATGAAGTGAGGTAGTGATTCAGTACAGCTGTAAAAGCAAAGCTTAGGTCAAGAAGACCTGTTTTCTTGCAAGTCAAGAAAAATGATGCTGCATGAGTAGAAATCCTTTGTATCATATTCCCAACAGGAAAGCTGCCGATTTCACATAGTGAGTCCCAAGTAATTATTGATGGTGCCTCAAGAAAGAGACATCCTATTTATTCCATATTAAGTACTCTGCATTGACTTTGCAGAATTTGGTTTCAAATATTTCTTCTAACATAAAGAATTCAGAGTGATGAGGCCTCATAAAACCTTAAAGATCTCATAGCAACCTGTTATCCTAGTAGAGCACTTTGCTCTCAGAAAGAGGCTTTCCAGCACTTTCCGAAAGCAGACTGGAGGGCAGAGCCGTGAGCTTATCAAACTCCCCTCCTGTCATAGGCTCGGGCTGCTTCTTCTACTTCTGTATTTTCACTTACTGTAAATGCCATTACTGCATGTCATGGACTTTTTACTTTTTCACATAGTTTGTGTTTTCTTGTTTGTTTTTTGTGGTCTAGTTTCTTCCTGTTAAACTAGAGTTCTTCCTCCCCACTGTTTCTCTTAGGGAATTTTCTGTACTTGTATTTGTTTTCGCTCTATTACTGTAGGAGCTTTACTTTACAATATAGTGCCTCAAGACAATTGTTGCTGTGAATTGATGCCATAAACAAAATTAAAACTGAACTGAATTAAAAGCTAATTATCCCTGCAGCAGCTTCTTAAAGATAATAATAGCTGTTTAACAGGCTGTGTTAACCCGTAATAAAAATCTAAAATCAATCTAGCCTATACGCGGAAGTATGTTGCAAATATGAAGTGTTGGTTGGTTTACTATTTTGCTTCTTCTATAGTGATTTGTTAAGACCGGAGCTGTGCCTTGAGGACATGCAGACCTGTGGCTGCCTCTGCTGGGTGAATATCTGTGAAACAGACAGTATGTACAAGCCAGAGGGCATGCGAAATAATTTACTTTCATGCTGTACTTCTGTCTAACTGTCAGTGTCTTTTATTTCCAGTCAGGCGCAGATCATTATCTGCTAGATTGTTTTTTGGCACTGTGGTTTTTAATATTTTAAGGCCAGTTCTTCTGTTAGGTTTCCTGGTGGCAGATTGTGGTTGCTCTAGAGACAGCTTCCATTTTATGTCTTGCACATGCATTTACTGAGAAGTGTTTGGTAGTAAATGTGGGTCACATACAGATGAGTGTTTTGATTTGTAGTGGTAGGTACACTCCCTGTCAGAGTCACTCTTTTTAAACCAGTTTTCTCGAAGTACATTTTTTACTTTCAACTAATCAGTAAATTTGCTTGTAGCAACCCTCCAATTGGTATTTTTAATTGCAAAAAGGCTAATGGTTCTCTGGCCACTAATGGTTCCTAACTAGTACTAATTATACCATTGTATCTTAAATTACTGAATTACTTAAAAAATTACTCTTGCAGATCTTAGGGTTTAATATTTTGTGTTAGTGGTGATATATAGGTCTCTGTGTGTGTTTCTACACAAACAGACACACATGCACAAAACATAATTAGGCACAGGTGTGCTTTGCTGACCTGCTGGATTGCTGGTGGCTCTGTGCCCTGCTGGCCATACAGCTTTAACCCAAGACCACCATCTCCCAGCAAAGATTGAGGCAGCCTCCAAATGTCAGATTTTCTCCAGAAATATGAACCATGCTGTTCTCCACTGCACAACTGATTTAATAGTACTCTAAAATCTAAGTAATTCTTTTGTTCGTTCATGCATGTTGCTGTTAACCTATCTCTGTATCTCTAGCTGGGGTTATTGGATTAAGATTTACACGGTATGTGCAGCAAAACCAGAATAAATGAGGATTATAAATTCTACAATGCATGCATTCTGTTTCAAGTATAAAACACTGGATAATCGAAGCAGGATTTATATGCATTATGTATGGAAGTCAATAGCCTTTCTCATGTGTCTGTCCAATTGATTGTCATGTCATGACCATTCAACTTACTGGGTGTCATTGAAACCAAGGAGGAGTCGACAAGGCAGGGTGAGTAGTATACTGAGAGCTACCGACTGTGGAAGGTGGTTTAAATATTAAAGTACATTTCTGCCTGTACTCAAAACATAAAACAGATCTCCCTCTGTTCACTGTCTCTGTGCGATGTTGAATATATTCATGTGGGCTGGCTGACTGTGCTGATAGCAGGTGCATAAAAATCAAAAGTTTATGATTGAAGAGAGGGGCACGGTTCAGAGTTCTCCTTGATAAGGTGAACAGAATTAGCTCACGCACAGCTTATGGTTCTTTCTTTTGAACAAATATCTTCAGGGCTCAGTTTATGGCCAAGGACAAAACATTCAGTGTTAACCTAATCTTAGGGTTGAATTAAATATTTATTGTGCTTTGCAAAGATGCTCGTTTCAGTTTTGCTCTCGCAAGCTCCTCTAGTTTATTTTCCGTTGCATAACTCACAATGGAAAAGCTAACAATAGTTCATTTGCTGCTCCTGAAGCACCAAAAATGTACTCCAATGTTTATCTACTGCACTGTTTCTGGGTTTACACATGAAAATTGTAAACCGGCTCTGCTGTTTGTCCATGGCCCGTACTTTACCCTGTATGATAGTAACATCTATAACTCACAGCCTCAAAGCCTCCACATTCAGCTTCTGTATGGCAGGCACATTGATTGCTTGGAGGAAAACGATGCGATGCAGATATTGCTCTCGTGCGGTATTTGAAATGTAAACATGTCCGACGTTTAAATCAGATTTCAGAAAAACAAATCATGAATATACCTACATTTCCGGATTTGTCAAACAGTGTGTTTTTGGCTCAGGATTCAACATACTAATTAGCCCCTAGGAGATTCATCTAACAGTTTGTGATTTTTCCTGATTTTTAATCAGTCTAATTTCTCTCTCCAACACACAGGCACGTTCAACAGCATACACACAAAAGCCTCTGTTTGCATAATGTGTTCGCTGTCTGCTCCTTTGAGACTAGCCATGTTTGTGCATGCCTGCATCTATGTGTATCTATGGTTGTGTGCTAGAGAGAGAGAGAGAGAGAGGGAGGGAGAGAGAGCACGCGTGTGTGTGTGCAGGCACGAGATTGTTCAAGTTCATTTGTATGTGTTTTGGGAAAGAGGGCTCCACCCCCACCCGACCAACCCCCACTCCTTTTAGTCTGCTGCCCTGGCTGTGGCTCGGCCGTGATTGCTCTGACAATTCAACAGCAAAAAAAGGGGGAAAAAAACCCACCTTCTGCCAGACTGTTTTTCCTGTTCTGTTATGGAAATGAGATTTTCCATCTCACTTCATCTTCAGTACTTAAATACCTCTTTGCTCAGAATAGGGCTGTCTAGCCTGTTAACAAATTTCCTCCCATAATAGTTCTCTGTTGTTCTGTAAAGCTTAGTTGAATTTCAGCTCCTGAGCCTTCACAAAGAAATAGATTTTCTACAAATTGTGCGAAATGTGAACTGTCCTATTAGGCATGCGCTGATTGCGCTCTAAATCACAGTTAGTGTATGTTGTCTTGAGGGCAGACTGTTGAATAT
This sequence comes from Copadichromis virginalis, assembly GCF_057382275.1. NCBI lineage: Eukaryota > Metazoa > Chordata > Actinopteri > Cichliformes > Cichlidae > Copadichromis > Copadichromis virginalis. Next base: position 23,076,703 of record NC_140633.1, read on the forward strand.
CCTGTTTGCATTATTCACAGAAGCCATGTCCTGTTGTCTTGTTCATTCAGTTTTCCTCACAGACGTGCTGCATTGTGACTTTGATTGTGATTCATGCTAAATATTTTCAATCGTAAAAGCACATTATGTAATTGTATACTCCATAACACTCGCTTATTTATAGTGCACTTTTTCAGATTGCATTTTAAAGCGCTTTAGCGGATAAATATAAAAGACGAGATCGGGGAAGTTAAATGGACCTAAAAAATAAATAATAATAATAATAATAAAGTAGGAAAAGTAATAAAACATTAGCAAGTATAACATACAATTCCCTTGTGTTACTATAATCAGCAGTAGATCCTACCCTGAAATTTGAGGCACAGGAGACATCAACTGCCCTGTCACAAATCTGCAGATTCAGACAAGAAGCACCATTCAGCAGCCTCCTAATCTGTAAGGTTTTCAGCTGAATGTGTGAGTTGGGGTATGCTGGTTGTGTTATCAAGTAGTGCCTGCCTTATCAGATATCTTCTTGAGTTGAACTCACGAGAAAACCAAACTTGGCTTTTAAAACATCCCGGAGCTTGTTCGCTTCCAGTGCCAAACCTCGGTTGTGCTGTAGATGAGGGTTTCATCCTTAGATGGTGCTATCAAGTCTGTCAACAGACCAACACAGCCATTTAATAAGTTACTACAAGGCAAGCTGAAAATTGATTCATTAGCTAAAACAAAAGAGTGCCTGAAAAGTTTGTTTAGCAATGTGTCCTGCTTTAATGACAGGAGGGCGATAACGTACCAGCTAATTTGTGAAAGCAGATGTCATTGACTCACATTGTAAAATTAATTTAATACTCAAAAATCAATTAAGCTAATCTGCCCTTTACAGCAAACAACGCAGACATGGGGGAACATAGTGGCGGAGCTATAAGAGAATTTCTTAATCTCAGATAATTAATAACTAGGGCTCTATAAAGCACTCATTTGGTTTTGCTCTGGAGGATGTGGAATCACTTCAAATATACACCAACATTATTCTTTATCAGGCCTTTTTTTTCTGTAAAAGCACAGAGCCTTGATTCATTTTTATGAGAGCTTACAGTTTTCTATTCATAGAGCCCTTTAGAAATAGCAAGCATTCATAATGGAGCAGGGATCTGATTAACCTCCTTGCTTGCCAGCACAATGGCAGGCTACCCGGAGACTCGTGCTGTAATGGAGTCCGCTATCACCGAGCATACTCCAAACATTCTTCGCACCGCAGGACTCGGCGACCAGATTGGATTCTCTTAACTCCCCTCTGCACTCGGCACTCAGTGGGGAAACAAAACATCCTCTAAGCTGATGCCCCTCAACATTAATCTATCTCTCTGCTCCACTCATGCACTTCCGCACATGCACAAGCTATGCACCGTAGGCATTCTCTTTAGTGCCTTTGTTACAATTTTGCATTCCTAATTGCGGACTCTTATGAGCAGAGGCTGAAAAATAAGGGGCTATTGTCTCCATATGGAACCTTTAACTGGTCGGAGGACTTGTTGGTCTATGAATATGCACCTTTAAGATTATGATCGCCATGCAAGAGGGTATGCACTATACCCTCTTGCATGGCGATTAGTGTCTTTTGCAGTTTTGCTGAATTGTGATTATATTTCATATATTGTTAATTTGTTATCTGGTGGAAAATTGAGAAATCATCTTGACAGCAAAATGCCCTTTACTACAATGACGACTAATAGAAATGATAAAATAAGCCTTATTAAACTCACAGGGTGTAATTCATATTAATATTTTCTCAAATTGGATTTCATAATGCGCCTTGCCTAAATTGACCATGACTTTTCCATCCCTACTTCCTTTCCCTCTTATCTTATATGATATGAACCATTACAGGGTTGGAGTATACAGAGTTTTTCAAATGTTTATCTCCCACCTCAATGTTGCCATCTCCTGGCCTAACAGGATTAAGCAAGGCAGTCATTCAAAGCTTTCTGTTGTGGAGCAAATGGATGGCTTGTGCCAAATATGTCAGAGGGAGTGATTACACCCCTCAGTGGCCAGTTGGCCCAACAGTCTGCCCCCAGTGGCCAGCCCTGTGGGGGCTGTCAGGACCAGGCAGACTGGAGCTTGGTAAGGAGCCAGTGCTACGTTTAACAGCCAGCTCCTGCACAGCCCAAGTGTCATCCGCACCTGCCAATGGGAAACAGTTCTCACCCATCAGATAATGGCTGAGAGGAAATTGCTTCAAGGAGCTGACATTCTAGGATGGCAATATGGAGATGTGAAATGTATTCAAGAAGGAGGAGAGGGACCTGGCCCTTGAAAAAGGCACAAATTAGCATTGACACGCATACGCACACATGCAGACCCATATAAATACTCCCATGTAGAAACACACAAGCAAAGCGGCTGTACTTTATCTTCCCTGCTTTGAATAATATAACCATGAAAGAGGGAGAGAGGGAGAGAAAAAAAATCACAGCCGGGACTACCGAGCAAATTCTTATTTACCTCACCTGATAATAAAAGCCAACAAGCCATGGAAATATGAATGGCAAGTGTTTACACCGTGGCTGCAGACACCCTGAAACGGGGAATATTTTAGTATCTACAATGACCGGTTTAAATGGTGACGTGGAAAGTGAAAATCAGAGTGAAAGTTTGATAGGGATATTGTCACATCAAATATGTGCCTGCAATCAGCAGGCACAGAATATGACTGGAGGTTAACATGTAGGCCCACTGATCTTTTTTGGGGGGGTTCATCTATGTCGCTTAGGGTGGTAAAATTCACTATGAGGCATGAAATGTGAAGTAGTCATCATAATTGGATTGAAACTCATAGTAGAGTCTTTACTGTGATATAAAGCCCGCACAGGGCCACACTTCACACTAAAAGAGGAAAAGCAGATTTTTTTGTGCAGAATCCAGTTGTTTGCTTCTCTATTTTGAGGTTCCTGATCTTTGCTCTATATTTGCATCTTAGATCCTCTGCTGTGCCTGTGTGTTCCCTCAAACGAAAGGCAAACGGTGCAGATTTATTATTCATTAGTGAGAGCAAACAATCTGTTTCTGTGTGATAATGTTTATTATTTGTTATCATTTTCTGTGAACAAGTGTGGAAATTTGAAGTGTTTTCAATATTTGTTGCTGCTTGCAAGTCGTCTCTCTTAACATGGCAGCATTTCAACCTGTAGATGGCACTCTCAGCCACTGTTTTAATCTAAACCTTTAGGGTGACTCCCTATTTTGAAATGACTGGCCTCAATTCCTAAACCTGTTTTCCTTTGTTTGCTCATGTGATTCTCTTGCAGGTATTTTCTTAAATGCTGTGATATACTGTATTCAGTTTTTTGTCCTCTCTGTGGTTAAATTCGAAATGCCAAACATCTTTGTGCATACCTGTTTCATGCATATGGTCAAAGCTTATTCAGAAATGCTTATGCATAATAAAGTGCAGCTAGCAACTGTTGTTCCAATCGTTTTCAGGCAGCGAGCATTAGTTACACAGTGGGGAATGGCTAGAGTTGAGTGGGGGTAGAGGAACCTCAGCCAAACATGATTTGTCTTTGAATACTAATGCCTCTTTTGATCTGCCTCGGCTTTTAGGAGATTTAAACAACAAAATCTGTCTTTCCAAATTTCTTAATAGACTCAGCCTTTGTGGCCAACATGAAGAAATCCTGGAAACATGTTTACACGGCACTGATATTAATTTTCTGGATTTGTTTAAAACATGTAGAGTCCACCGAGATCTAATTATGGGGAAGCCTTTATTATTCATGCTTTGCCCTAACAGACTAATTAATTTATCATAAAATAGTAAGGCATTTTCTGATTTTCTTATGTTATGCATTTATTTCCATAATTGATCTTTGTTTTACAAATATATCTTTTAAGTTGCCTCTCACATGTTCTAAATTCAGCAGCTGTACTAAAGAGATTTCATCCCCCCTGAAATGATCTGAATGCATTAGTCACTCTGCTTCAACAGGAAAAAAAATGAAACCAACAGGAAAAGAAAACAATTACCAAAGACCTAATCATGGCCACAAGTACCTATGTGATTTATATGGCCCTAAAAGCTGTTTAGGAGCATATCGTGACAGAATGTTAAGTGTGATTAGGGACAGTATGTTAAACATTTGGCCTGTTGTAATCGGTTGGAGAGCTGCGAGGATGGGCTTTGGTTGGGAGGGGTGGGGTGGTGGTGGTTATCTGTGCCTGTAACGCTACAGGAGGTGCCAAAAGCCACAGAGACCACAAACCAGTCTGAGTATTTGGCACCTCTGCAGCTGCTGCTCACATACTTCCACCCTCTCGTCTCACCAAGGGCCACAAGCAAGCACAGGATAATCTTATTTTATCTGCCTTTCAGACAGCCCAAATGGCTGAGATTAAACCTGCTACATGACCCTCACGACCAGGGTACTGACATGTATACCCCCAGTTTATTAGAGCACCTAAGGTTAAAGTGAGATGAGGAAACTGATAAGGGACTGGCCTGAAAATGCCTGGATGAGTTTCTAGCCGTAGCAAAAAAAAAAAGTCTGCACCTATCTAAATTTTAAAAAAGCTGTGTCATGAATACAAATCAATGAAGACTCCACTGAGGCGCTTAGCAGCAGGGTAAATGTTTAAACAACCTGATGCCAGGACATTTACAGGTGGTTAAACATACCAGAGAACAGCGTTTGTCCATACTCTGGATTCACACAGCTGGTTCTTTTAGATGTGAATCAGTTTTAGGAGAAGGAAGACGTGTTATGATTGTTTTGAGATTCCATATAAGAATTTCAAAGTCGGTGTAAAAACTTTTAATTAATGTAAATTATCTAAGCTAGAGTACATGCAGTGTCTGTGACAATATGCAACGCCTGGTGGTTGCAAAATTTGCATGACACGACTGTCATTTTATTCAATTATGTAAAATACAACACAAAGTGTTGTCATGAATTCGAGCCAGATCAACAAAGGAAACCAAGCTGATTAGTGTTTTTTATTCTGTGTCATGCTTTAGTTTTACGCATAATAGCTCATTTGTGTTTCCTACCAAGTGTCAATTTTGTAGTTTGTCCATACACATACCTGTATTTCCGTGCCTCTTTGTTTGTCTTCAGTATTTGTGCAGGCGTCTTTTGCAGTCAAACCAAAAACATTGTTAAGAAAAAAAATCCCTACACAGAAACTTTTTTTAAAGTAGTTTACATACCCTCTCAGCTTTTTATTGAAAACAGCAAAAATATTGGCTGAATTTTCTAACTCTGGGTGACGCTGTGGCTGTTTTCCAAAAGGTGGGCTTTTGAGACATTTGGTCCCAGTGGCATATGCCAGGATTACTGCTTCCAGTGTCACCAAATGCCTTTCCTGCCTCCATACCTGGAGGTGTGTGAAGTGGGCAAGATGCAATCTTCAAATGGCTTTCATGTGATGTTGAAGACTGTCTGGCAATCAGATTGATTTCTGACCATCATTGTGATTAATGTGATGCTCACTGCTATGGGAAGATTAACAATATTCTTACCATTAATTAAAATCACCTCAGTGAGAGAACAGATGGCAAAACCCATTAATCTGCTGTAATGTTCTTACTGTCACCACACACATCTTAATCAAGCCGTGATCTGCATTAATCACCTGACTTAAATGGCAAACAAGTATCACTCCTGTGTTAGCCTGGCTTTGTTTGTGGCCAGACCTCTGGTGACCTTATAATGATGTATCGATCAGAAAAAAACACTCGGGACACGAGTGGCTGAGGTTTCTCATCGAGCCAGTTAGCTCATTTACACTGTAGGATGCACGAAGAAAATCGCAAATGAACAGATCATCACAACCTGTGGAGCTGCTCTTTTAATCGCTATGTCTGTACCGACTAAAATATTTTATCAACAGCTGCTCAGTTGTTACCTTGAATCCATTGCAGCACAGAGTGGTAAGTGTGTGAGACATTTGATAAGATTAAAGCATAATCCTCTTAGAGGCAAACAACTAATTTGCCTGATAATTCTGTATTACCTTCTGACTCCTCATAGCCATAAAATCCTGGATTTTAACACCCAGCCAGCATGGGGCCATTGTGCTGAAGGATTTGTGTGTCTGGTAATGGCAGAAAGGTATCTTATGTTTGAGCCCCTGCTGGCTCAGTGTTCATATGTTCAGCATGATCTTGTTTTTAATAAAGGTTGAAAATAGAGATGCGGACTAACAAATAGCCAAAAATGACTAGATATAGAGGCTACATTTAATTTTTACGCTTAACTCCACGTCATAACATCTCTCACTTAGTGCTGAGTAGCACAAATGGTGACGCAATGCTGTTACACTTGCAAGATTAACCATTTAGGTTAGATTTGCATTGGCTTGCCTTGGCGTTTAGCCCAAAATACCACTTGATGTAATCATTTGTGGCAGTAAACAGACCTCAGCATATAGGAAAACCCACTTGTTGACTCGATGCCTTATGGATTGGAGGGCAAGTTCTGAACATCCATTTCTGTTGTAATGTGATCAGACTGAGGCACGTTCCAAGTTCAATATGGATATACTGCAGCTTTCAGTGCCATACATTATAAATTAGCCTTCTCTGCTACAAAGTGTTGGAACATTTTGTTATTGTTTTTTGTTAATGGTGCCTGGTGTTCTTGCCAAGAACAGCAGGCACCGTTATTTGAAAGAAAAAAAAATCAATTTTCACATTTAGCAAGCAAAATTGGGCTTGTATAACACTCTAACTATGGCAGCCCAGAGCTCCTTATCACCTCTCACTGACAAGTATCTCCGGTCTCTGTGGGTCTTTATTGCGTGCTTTTTTGCACCTTTCAGTGTGTGCCCTCTTGGGGGGGCTCAGACAGATTTAACCCAAACTTTTGTGAGGCGTCAAGAGCCCTTTGAAGGGTAATAGACGCCTTTTAATCAGCAGAAGCTAATCACCCATATGGTTGACAAAGGCCTGGTTGACTCATGCTCTTTTGTTATCACTGTGAGGGCTGTTGCTGTTGTGTGTGCGTGTGTGCGCGAGTCTGTGGAAGTCTCTCACTCTGTGTGTGTGGTATGATTGGGAATCAATGCAGTCCTTTATGACTTCTTTATTTTTCAGACTTCCACAGTTCCTGTTATAGAACCATTGTTGAAAAGGGTAAATTAAGTACGACTGGGTGTTTATTACAATACAGATGGTCTTGATTATACTGGCAGGTTTTTCCTCTAACACAGAGTTACAGTGATATTCTATGTGTAATTAACATTGTGGGTGTCCAAAACACAGCACTAATCAAATGACACTTGTCTGGCTTTGTGGGTTTTCTCAACCGCATTACGCTGAAATTCCTCCTCCACTATTTGAACAGATGAGACAGCATTTGCAGATGCTCCACCCCAAAATAAAAAGAATATAAAAAAAACCACATGCTTTTCCTTATGCATCGTGTTTATTTGCAACATTTACACGGATAAATGTGGAAGGAGAAAAAAACTGCAAAAATAAATATGTATGGAGTTTTATTAAGTTTAAATGTCAAAATATGAGCACTATGTGATTTTAATATGTGTGAAAATGAATATAAATGAATGTCATTAGAGATGGGACCCTCCATTATTAGATCTTTCCTAGTTCCTATTTTGCATTTTCTCCTGCCTTTAAAGACAGGCTGGAAATAACTAAATACATTAACTCACTATTGTGTTCTGCTGCTTGTATATATATTACATTTTCACGCTATATTATATTTCTACTTAGTTCAGAGGGAAATGTAGAACTTTTTTCCTGCATCACATTTAATTGACAGCTATACTCATATGATAATCTTGGGCATATGTATGTACTAATGCATTATTAAAGAGCCAGTAGGTATAAACGTGTTCAAAATAGTACCACCTCCACAACATTAAGATGCTCCTCACTGTTAAAACATCCACAGTAATATTGCTGTAATAAAATGTTTATAAGAAAACACATGCAGGCAATCATTCTGCAACATTTTTATTTTTTACTTTATGCATTTGCTCCTCCTTGTGTAATGAGGTTTGTTTTTTTTTTTGTTTTTTTTGCATTGTGGCTTTTCTACTTCAAACATCTTACATTTCTTCCATCACTACCTTTATTCCTCACATTTTAAAAGCATCACTCCCCGCAAAGCAAAAACTGCACTCAGACTGCCAATCATGCTCATAATATTTTCTTATGTCATGCGCCCCTGTTAACTTTTTTCTGTTTCTCAGTAATTACCACCAATGTATAATTTCACTGGCATATGTCCATTGCGCTTTAATGTCTTTACATCCTAGCTTCTGCATAATGTCCTTTAGAGAGGCAACAAACTCGCCCAGTCATTTATTCTAAGTTGTTAATTGTAAACTTCCTCTTGTGGCATGAAGTCCTATTATATGCAGTCCTCCAAGTAATTTAGTTAGTTAATTAATGGCCCTATGTAGATTTATTTAGAAAACAACTTTATCAGCCTGCACAAAGCCCCACAATTGGTTTATTCAGTGAACCATTTGCACCCCAAACAGTGAACAGAAGTGGCAAACGTGTTCCGTTTGGTGCAGGACTGGAAGGCCATTGGTCGACTGGGCAGCCTATTTGCATATACCGGAGCTTATAGTCCCGCAGCAAAGTCAGAGTTGAACACCGTTGTGATTCGACCTGACATAGCACAAGTGGCGGATTGCTTGCATGATTTATGACTTTTTTTGTGCAGCATTCAGTAGCCCTTCAATATGACAGTTTGCAAGATTGCAGCAGCTGGGCTGTGCGTGGCGCTTGTTTTATTTTTAAATACTGCTCAGTGTACAACTACAAGGTATTTCACCTATGAAGAAGACGCACCCGGGACAGAAATAGGTAATTTGTCTCAAGATTTAAAGATTGATCCAGCTGATGACCCTGACACTTCATTCCGCTTTATGCAAGAGAATAACTTTTCTGTGATTCACATGAGAGAGAACGACGGACTTCTGAGTGTCGCAGAAATAATTGATCGAGAGCAGCTCTGCCCCAGGACTCCCCGTTGCTTCATCACCTTCGACATCGTGGCCTTCTCCAGGGAGAAGTTTCAACTCATTCACGTGGAGATCGAGGTGAAAGACATCAACGACCACTCTCCCAATTTTCCTCTCAACGAGACAACTCTGGAGATTGTAGAAAATGTGCCACTGGACTCTAGATTCCCTCTGCAAATCGCGCTCGACCAGGACGTGGGAGACAACTACATCCAAAGCTACAACACTTCCTCCTCCAGTCATTTCTCTGTTGAAGTACGCGATCGGGAGGATGGGGTGAAGTTTGCTGAACTGGTGCTGGTGAGGCAGCTCGACAGGGAGGTGGAGGACTCCTACACTATTGAAGTCACCGCATATGATGGGGGAATGCCTGCAAAGTCCGGGTCAATGACTGTGAATATCAAAGTGTTGGACTTTAACGACAACAGCCCGACTTTTGAGCACAGCTCTCTGAAAGTTGAGCTGAATGAAGACTCTCCGGTAGGCCACCGTGTTCTCAGAGTGCACGCGTTTGATCCCGATGACGGCATAAATGGCGAAGTGATGTACGCGTTCTCCGACGGGCTGTCGTTAGAAGCTGCGCGCCTTTTCCACCTCGACCCCCACTCCGGTGACGTGACCCTGAAGGCGCTTGTCGATTTTGAGAAGAGGAGATCATATGAGCTGAGCATCAAAGCGTCTGATTTAGGCGCGAACTCTGTCCCCTCCACCTGCAAGGTTTTGATAGATATCGTGGACGTGAACGACAACGCACCAGAAATCAGCATCAAACCCATGACCTCCAGCAGTGATGGAGTCGCCTACATCACGGAAGCTGCAGCGGCAGAGAGCTTCGTGGCTCTGATCAGCACCTCGGATAGAGACTCTGGCTCCAATGGGTACGTGCGCGTTAGTCTGCTCGAGCATGTGCATTTCACCCTCCAGCAGGCATATGGAGACACGTTCATGATCGTTACCACCACCACTTTAGACAGAGAGAAGATACCAGAGTATAACCTGACTGTGGTTGCAGAAGACCTGGGAAGCCCACCTTTCAAAACTATCAGACAGTACACTATCCGTGTAACAGATGAGAATGACAATTTCCCTCTGTTCAGTAAGCCACTTTATGAAGTTTCAGTCCTGGAAAATAACATCCCAGGCTCATATGTGACCACTGTTGTTGCTCGAGATCCTGATATGGGAAAAAATGCCAAAGTCTCATACAAACTCCTCGATTCAGAGGTACCAGGCGGCTCTTTAGTGTCCACTTATGTTTCTGTGGATTCCCTCTCAGGGTCTTTGTATACTTTAAGGTCCTTTGATTATGAGACGCTTCAGGAGATTGAGCTGGTCATCCAAGCAGAAGACAAAGGTTCCCCTGCTCTGTCAAGCACATCAACAATCAGGGTCAGAGTTGTGGATCAAAATGACAACTATCCATATTTCACCTTCCCTGTCCTTGTGAATGACTCTGCTGAGATTCCTTTGCCCTTTAATGCACCTCCTAGCTATCTTGCCCTTCGTGTAACAGCTGAAGACGAGGATGATGGAGTGAATGGAGAACTCTCATACCAAATTGTGCAAGGTGATCTGAAGCTTTTTACAATGAACAAAGACACTGGAGAGATTGGTTTAAAACAATGGCTGACAGCTGAAATTGGGGACGTGCTGGAAATGAAAATCGCAGTGAGTGACAATGCCAGGTCCCCGCTCTCTAGCAGTGCCACTATTAGGTTTGTCGTCTCAGACACAGAGCCCTCCGAAGACCAAGTTGTCATTGTGCTGCGGTCAAGTGATGAAGAAAGCGCCGGCGTTGATGGCTCACTAATTATCATCATTATGCTCGGTGGGGGTTGTGCATTGTTGCTGATTGCAATAGTGGTTGTAGCTGTGACATGTAAACTCAGACGTGGGGGGAGAAGCCGTGGCGCCAAGAGAGAAGTGTGTCAGGGCCTGTTTGATGGCAGGCCCCTGCCCATGCTTAGTTCAACAGAACCAAACATTTACACAGGTCAAGGAGGCTTCTTCCACGAGAGGACCTCTTTGTCTCTCGATGATTCCTGCCTGTATGAGGAGAGGAGCAGGGACTCTGAGACGAAGGTGAGTAAACTACATTTAGTCTTGTTTTTCTGTTTTATTTTCCCTCATATTTTTATAGGATGTTTCCTAGTACTGCTTTGATCTGTGTGCCAGAAATGGAAACTAAGCTCTCTCTTGTCACTTTGTTCTCTTAGATGTTCCTGCCCTCCAAGCATTTCCAACCAACATCTGTGTGGCAAGGTGACAAATACTGCTTGCAAGTGAGGTAAGACAACTAAATGAATGTCTTTTCTCAGATTTGATGCTTTACAAACAGTGAAATCAAACTAAAAAGAGTTTCTTAAAAAAAACAGTACTTCACACACACGCGCGCACACAGTCACAGACACAAAACATACAAGTTGCTTGTGGCATCTATGCAAAATGAGGTTAGATGGGCAACAAAGTCCCGTGCTGTGTATGCAGAGAAAAAAAAGTCATCAATAATCAAGCTAATGTGATGCAGTTGTGCCTCATACTGTATTTGTTGATTGCATTTGCAGTGGGATGAGCAACACTGATCAGCTGAGCGTGAAGGACAGTGGTAAAGGGGACAGTGACTTCAACGACAGTGACTCTGATATCAGTGGCGATGGAGTCAGAAAGAACTTCAGAACCTTCCAGCCGAGGCTAAAGAGTGAGTTTTCCTGTATGTGTTTAAGTTCAGATAAAGCAAACCTTCACCAGAAATATATAAATGATCAATTATTTTAAAATATATGTAAAATCTTAATCTATAAATGCTCACCATTATTATTTTATTAAATTAATATTGCTTCTATTTCAGGTGCAGCTAACGGCTTATCAGAGGATTGCCAAGGCACCTACTGTGCAATACAGCCACAGAGCTTCCGAGCCCCTAGAAACACTGCATACACAATAGGCTTTTCCCCAGCGCCTGTCTTCAACAGTCCTCATGGCTGCCCTGAGTCTTGGAAGGACTCTTGTTATGGCACAAGTCAGCCCAAGTCCCGGAGCAGCATGCAGACCTTCTCCAGGACCAGAACCCTTCCTTCCTACTACCCTCAGCAACAACACGAGGCTCGTGGTGCAGTCAGGCAGAGCCCAAATATTGTGACTGTGGCTACAGGTTCGGAAGTTGCAACTGTCTTTTAAAAAAAAAGGTTATTCCAAGTGTACATAGAAAGTGTAAATATTTTTTGTTGTCCATGTGGGTCATTAAAACATGGACATATTTATGATAGAAGACATTTTTTCACAACTGCAAAATTTTATTTTACATCTTTGAAATTCAGTTTAATGCACTCTGCACGCTGCTCATTCTTTTTCCAATAAAGGTGTGATTGAAATACCAAAAAGGCTCATTCATTACAAGATTTTCTTCTCCAAATGTGGTGACACGGCAAACATAATAAAATATTGCCAATTAATCTATTTTAATTGAACAAAATTTAGATTTTCAAGATGAAGTGGTATCCCCTTGCCATCAGAAACCACTGCCTGAATTGGTAAACACATAGAACTGTTCCCGCAGTTTGAATCAACATGATCAAAACTCCAGTCAGATATGATCAGATGTAAAACCTGATGCTGCTGCATTACCTGAGAGACTGGCTTTGAAGACTCCTAGGTTGCTCCGTGGAGTTTCTTGCATGCAAATGAGAGAGTAGAACTGGTACTCAAGTGGAAAATAAAGTACGAACCATTATTCCTACAAATTCATGCTGGGTGCTGTCACACCTGCTTTTGCGCTTTGAAATAATTCACATCACTGTACACAACACAGAACAACAGGTATTATGGTGCTTGACAAATTCCTGCCTGTCATTGCTGTGAGGGACAAATCCTTAGCCCGTGAATATAAATTCATGTACATTCATTCAGAAAATAGCACATAAATATACAAGTAATATACAGTTTTCTCATGCAACTTGTCCTCTGACACTGATAAACCATGTTCTTGCCAAGCTACTCTTACATTTGCCACACTGGTTGCTATTTTTCAGCTCACTTCAACCAGAAATATTTAGTGACAGTGCGAAGTGCCTCAGGTCCCAAATAGTTTATTGATGAAACACTGATGATTTTTAAAAGCCAGATATACAGAAACCTGGCCTACAATTAGCCAACCTTGACATGATTTTCAATCTCAAAGCTGTAATGCTTGTACTGTTTGTCTCCTCAGAAAGACCCATCATTGGTGAGTACAAGTACAAATCCAGGACAGCTACAGGAATCCAGAAAGCCTATACCTAAATTATGCAGGAAAAAGATCAATTAAATACATCTCTCAATCAAGAGACCGTGTCCATGGGGAAGTGCTTGAGTTTTCATCAACAACTTCAAAAGTACGGGCCAATTTTAATACTGCTTTTCATAAACATTTTTCCAAAATTTCTTCTGAGCTGCGTTACTGTACTTACTACTCATGGAAATGAGCATTTTAAACAGTATTCAATACCTGCTGATTTTCATCTGCTCATGTCCAAATTTGTCACAATATTCTGTCCTCGTTATTTTAAAGGTCGATTTAAATAAGCATTTGATTTATGGAGGCAAATGAGACAAGAGTTGAAGCTGTGGCAAGTTACATAACAGCCATTTAAGGGACATTACTTAAGAGGAAATAAAGAGTTGTGGAAAAAAAGCTGTAGAAAAAAAGAGCTCTCAGTGGAATCTTTTTTTTTTCCTGTTTTCTGTTCATCTGCAGGAAGCGGGGGCTAAGGGCAGTGCTCATTTGCATAAGCATAAATACCTGCTTTTTTAGTTTTTGATAGCTGTGATAAAAGCTGGAATGGAGTGGATTAGATGCCTTTTACATAACACCTAAAGCACTAACAGAGTTCTCACACATCACCTCAATGTGCCTCATGAATAAAGGACAATGTTCAAACCTTATTCCATATTTAATCTGTCATGGCCACCTTTTTTTATTGAATGCTTGTATTCTGCAAAGTCACTCCAGTTCGAATATTGCTAAGTTATTCAAGGCCATGCAAAACAAAAGGCAAACGATTAAAAAGAAGGTCATATTTGTGCCCCCAGTGATGTGTACTGGTCTGACAGATATCCAATTGTACACAGAAAGAAAATGCATTTATCAATCAATACAGTATGGTTCCCTTCGTCATTGCTTTGTATGCTCCTTGTAGGTCAAATAAGTTGTGCACTGACCTGACAATTTATGCCACAAGGTACATTTATAAACACAGTTTGTTATAAATTGCGTGTCTGTCAGAAAAAGCCATTGTTAGCAGGCACCATGTTCATTTATTTTCAAATGGATTTCCCATTAATGTCCTGCAGCAACTCTCGCAGTGCATTTGAAATCTCCTCATAGTAGTAGAAAGTGAGCGTTTTAGACCTGGTTTTCAGCTCATCAGTAGTCTACGGACAAATGAGTCAGATCTGCACACGTCATTTCTAGCCTCAGCACCTGTGGTTTATTTTTGACAAATAGCTAACTATGTGACTGTGATTATGCTGTTATGGTCTCTTAGCATTTCAACTTTGAGACACAATTCCCCAGTGTACCCAGCATGTACAGATGGAGCTTTTTTGAATCACTGTCATTTTGTGCTTCAGGCCGATCCCAGAATGCAATGTTTTGTACGTCTCACACCTCATCTTCATCTTTGTCTGAACTGCCAAGTGTGGGTATTGACTTTTGGATGCTTTGAATTGTGAAGCTGGTGTGAAAAAAAAATAACACCATTTGTTTTCCACTTGACAGTTTTTTCTAGAAGCAAAACTTTTGTTTATGTTCATTTACTATTAAGATGTCATCTGCATCATTTACATGTAAGCCTATGTCAAACTATGGCTTTTTACTCCTGTGTAAAGTAAATGCCTGTAATTGTGACAGTGAATGAAAAACTGTTATTATGATTATTGAGATTATGGATTCAATTTAATCACCGACTAGCAGAAACCTTGATTTTATGACTCACTATCCAGGCCACACTGAGATTATGAACAATCTTAAAGGACGGTGTGTCACTTTGGGAAGAAAAAAACTGATTTGTTTTCTTGCTGAGAGCTGAAGAAGATAAGATAAGAAGATCAATATCACTTATATCAGTCGGTGGGATCCAGAAGCTCATTAGCTTAGCTTAGCTTAACAAGGCAACAGAACAGATTTATTGCTTGACCAATGCATGCTGACATGTGGCCTTCATCTGGCAATTCTTAGCTTAGCACAAGGAGCTGAAATTGGGAGAAACAGTTAGCCTTTTCTCTTTGGTTGCAAGGCAACCAGACTGCTAAAGGTCACTGTAATTGTAATCTCTATAAACAGATATCTGCATGTGAATATGCAGGCTCTGCATGCAAGGGACAAGATTTTTCATACCAGACATTTTCTGGTTTCCATCTGTCGTCATTTTGTAGTCCGAGTAATACAGAACAGTCATTTTTTTGAGTTTGCATACAGAATAACTGTCTGTGCAGAGAGAAAGAGAAATCCATGGTCTAAAATGAAATCTAGAAACCATCAGCCATCAATTTCTGACAGTTTAGCTTCTTAATAGCTTTTTTTATTCAGCATCCATCGTTGGACAGCAAATAGCGATTGGGAACAGGGAGTGGTGACCTGAATATCAGGTTATCCCTTATTTCCTGTAGCTGCTGGTTACACCTCAGACCCCCAGGGGCAAGTCATTAGCCGATACTTGATAAATTCTCTGATAACTGTATTTGTGGGATACCGGGACAATAAATACTTCTTCACATAGATGACTGCAGATTGTTTTATTCTCGTTTATGTTATTGCTGCCGAAGGTATGTTCTTAAAATAGGGCAGAGCCAGGATTGCCGTTTCCCAATTTCTCATCTTGGAGCGAGGCTAAGCTGATTGGCTACTGGCTTCCGGTTATTATTGAATGGACAGATACGAGTATGGCATATCTAACCTTTTATGTAACCTGCAAAAAGAAAATGAAATGCAGTATATTTATCAAAAATGTGGAACAATTACCTTAACCTAGAATGCTCAGCTAGCCAACTCCCCCTTTCCTGCTCTGTTTGATCACACATTGCATAAAAATGAGTCTTGAAAAGTGAAGTAAAAAAAAAAAACTCGCTCTGGATTAGGTCTCTTGCCTGGATCACAACCTGTAATATTCAGTACCCAATGCCAGACACTCAGACTGTAACAAGGGATCACAGTGTGCTGCCTTCAGTTGCACTGCTGCCATTCCTGCACTCAGCCTTAATTAATACAAGGTGTTCTTTCAGTTCTAGACTGTATTGTTTTATATATGTGTCTTTACCTTATGAAATAGTGCTTTTGAATATTTTTAGGACTCAGAATATTTGTTACTTTTCAATTCCTATAAACACTATTGCCACGGTTGACGCTGGCCAACCGTGGGGATGTGAGGAAGGAGGACCCAGGCGTGGAGCTCTGAATGCAAACAGTGCGTTTATTTACAGTGAAAATGGAAAACATAACAATAGATCCCCAGTGCGTTCCCAACTCCGGTGACATGTCCTCTTCCCAGTCTAGTATCCCTGTCTCCGCTTCTCAGTGTCTGAGCACCCCATGCTCACTGCCCTCTCGTCTCCATGCTTCTCCTGGGGAAATAACAGAGAGGCCGCCGTCAGACACACCACCATGCAGCAGACTAAACTTAGTAACTGGTCAAGAGACTAACGTGAAGCCACGCAATGATCTAGTGTCGGAGAGAGCTCCACCATACTCTTAAATAGCTCCTCCAACGGGGCTTGATCAGCTGTGTGATGGTCTTCAGGAGTGGTCAACCACCTGGCAGGGCCACACCTACCAGGCCTGAAGGCGCCTGTAAACAGGTGCTCCCAGACACACACACCCACACACACATACCTGCAAGCAGGGAGAACAAGGGACAGCAACACCAAAAACACATATAATATAATACAAGTCCATAACTGCTCAGGGACCCTGGATCGCTCAGATCCAGGGTCTATTTTAAACGATAAGTCCAGATACCTCTCAAAAAAGGTCTTTTGGGTTGTTTTTGTTGTTCTTTTGTTTTAAATGAACAGCCTTTAACTATTAATTCAAACCTTTAATTATAAATTGTTAGTTATAAATCATAAATTGTTCTCACCTTGTGTCTATTTACAATGTCATGAAAAGAAAAGGCAATTTTAAGAATTTAAAAACAGCTAAAATAAGAACATAAAAATCCAATTCAGTGCATGTTTGTGTATCCTTTTATTTTTTATAAAGAATATATTGCCTAAGGCCACATACAGTCATGTGAAAAAGAAAATTTTCTCAGGACTCTATGCAGTCCTGTGAAAAACTGAGTATACCCATGATTCACTAGCTTGGTGAATCACCTTTAGCAGCAATAACTTGAAGTAATTGTTTTCTCTGTGACTTTATCAGTCTCTCACATCACCGTGGAGGAATTGTGACCCACTCTTCTTTACAACGTTGCTTCAGTTCATTGAGGTTTGTGGGCATTCATTTATGCACAACTCTCTTAAACTTCTGCCACTGCATTTCGATCAGGTTGAGGTCTGGACTTTGACTGAAACACCTTGATTCCTTGCTTTTTCAGCCGTTGTGTTGTAGATTTTTCTGTTTCTGCTTGAGATCCTTATCCTGTTGTATGCAACAGTTTGGGCCAAGCTTTAGGACAGATAGACTCACTCATAACTCTAGAATACTTTGCTATACAGAGGTGTGCACAGTCATGGTGTGGCTACAAATCGAACCTACATCATCACATCTCTGCCACCATGCTTGATAGATATGAGGTGTTTATATTGATGTGATATGTTTTGCTTTTACCAAATGTGGCGCTATGTATTGCGGCCAGATACCTCTACTTTGCAACGTTGCAAACCTAAGTTGTGCTCCCATGATGTTTCAGAGAGAAGATTTCTTCAGGCAGTCCTTCCCAAGCCATGCTTTTTCAGTCTTTTTCTAATTATACTGTCATGAACTTCAATATTTAAAATGGCCTGTATAGTCTAAGATGTAACTCCTGGATTGTTTGCAATTTCTCTGATTGCAAGATTGTGGTATTTTGTTAATGCACGCTTGTTGCTCTGGACCATGCTCTGCTTTTGCAGTTAGACTCATTTTCTGATCTTTAATCAGCCAAGTGCATTTGATTAGCAGACCCTGGTTGTCACTCACTCTCTTAATTTCTATGGAAACAGTAAGAACATACTTTGTTTTTCACAGGACTGCATAGAGCGCTGTCAGTCAAGGCAATGCCAAGGTGCAGTGAAACTGTTACAGCCCCACATGCTAGTACAACGACTTATTAGTACACCTTTTATAATTTTTTTCTTCTTTACGTCACACAGCCAGTAGCGCCTCTGGGGTTTTTTCATAGGGCCACTGAGAATATTGGGGTGTCACACCAAAAAACAGAATTTCCAGTTTTATTATGCTGTTGCCCAATATAGTTTATTTAAAGAAAATATGGCAAAAATGAGAAACAGAAAAGAATTATCTGCCTATTAAAATTCCTGCTATGAAAGTTGATATCACTGAAAACAGGTACATATGAAAACCAAAGAAAAATTTGAAATCTATAATAATTTATTTTAAGCAGGAATAAATAAAAAGTGAATGTTTCAACTCATTGTAGGTTGTCTTCCTCTCTCTTGTGTTCAAGTTTATTAGAATTATTACCAACACAGCAAGCTACTGCAAGATGCTGTAGCCTGGATCGCTCTCTTTATTTTCAACTCTCTCAAGTTAGCATCAGTTACTTACAGATCATAAACAAAACAAATTATACTTGCAGGACAAAGGATAAGCACATAGTATTCACTATATAATGTGTTCATCCTTTTTGCTAAAATCCCCAATTTGTTAGAAGAAATTGGTGCAGTTTTTTATGTATTGATTAATTTGGCAAACAGCATCATAAGTTCAGAGAAACTGTGCACTGAAAGTCATTATATTCCCCAAAGTTTACTAAAAATGACCAAAATGATACTCTGTGGGTTTACAAATAGAAATATTTGCTGTATTTGTCACAGATTAGGAAGTTGGTACCATCATGTATGATATGTGTCAGAAATTTTACATGAGGAGCACATTTTAAAGGCGAATGTTGCTATATAATACAATATAGAGGTCATCAATTCATCTTGGCTCCTTCATCAGTCATTATTGATTTTATATTATTACTCTAGTTGAATCTGAAATGTATTAACCTCCTAAGACCTGAACTCTTCGATGGCGTGCATTTTTAATTTCTCTTTGATATTTGGGCATATTGGGGCCCGATGAATGTAAAAACAAAGAATTACCAGATTTTTTTTTTACCTTATTTTTGTTTTAAAGAAAAATAAGAGCCACATATGAGGAAATTCATTTAAATTTTTGATAGGACAGTAGCAGTATAATGTCCTCGTAAGTGGATATCAGGCCCTTGTAGAGCAAAATTGAGTATTTTGGTCTAAATAACCCAAAATGTGATGTCCACATATGTGGACGCCAGGTCTTAGGAGGTTAATGTTTACAGCATGAACCACAAAGAACAAACAGGAATGCTTGAGCTAATTTCTTTAAATTTAAAGAAAATAAATGTAAACAGGCATAGGTTAGTTAGGTTAGTTAAGATTTATTATATGTTTTAATTCTGTCAGTTTCAATCAAACTGGGGTGAAATTGAGTCCATATAGATGAAGTTATCTTACACAGACCCTTGCTTTTTATCTATAAAACTATTACAACCTGAATAATTAACTGCACTCTATGTAGCTTATGGCAGCACTAAATAACAGTGCCAGTATCTGTCTGTTCTATTTTGGTTCTTATACCACTAGGGGGAATCATCATGCTATGGAACCTCAAGAAATTACAGTTTGCCCAAACATCATTTACACTTATGGGGCGCAGATTTATGTACTGCAATCTTGTTAAAATGAAGTCTCAAAAAATATATTAATAATCAAATAAAAAAATAGGTATTTTCATGTATTGTATTGTGACTGGTTCACTCAAAGTAGAAAATGTTTCTCTTCAAAAGCAGGGCAGTGTAATCCATGAGCTCTCGCTATGCTTTTACAAAACATCCGCTTTTAATGGAGTTCTAGTCTCACACGGAGCCTGTGTTCAGTAGTAACATCACGCAGCGTGGCATTAATGTGTCAGTACTTTTACTTTCCCACTACTATTTCATCTTTTTCCATTGTATAGCTCGAGATTTTTCAGTGCTGTTTACATAATTCTGTTAAGAGCTTCCACTGATTTAAATCTGTCGGTCCAATGTGGCATCATCTGGAGGCTACGAACGTGTTGCATTCAAGTCTGATGAACAAACAAAGGATGAGTACATTTTGAGGGGCTTCTGCAATCAGATCACTGAGTGCTCATTTTAAGCTTGAGCACATCTAAGAGTAATCCAGTACCATGCAATCCATATTCTGCTCTTTTATCTTTATCTCAAACAGAACCCCCAAAAAAAGGAAAATCAAAATTACACGCAATATAGAAATAAATATATATTCCATTTTCTTTCTTTTTGCTTCAACTGTAATTATTATTCATGGATTAAGGGGAAAAAAGTGGAGCACGCTAAAGACCATTACAGAGAATATTCACAGTGATCGCAATATAAAATATGCATTTAAATCCCAATTCAGCTTGTATTCTGGATGAGCTGTTATTATCCGTTTTCAAGAAAACAATGATCATAGCATTCTCATAAAGGACCTTCTTTTAAGCATCTTTGTTATGTAGCATCTATGCAAACAGAATGTTTTACCTAACCAACCACAGGCACAGTCAAATAGGTTTTTTTCTGAATACGGAAATGCACACAAGGGCTTGACTGCATCTTTGCCACCTCAGAAACTGTGTGGTTGACCTGCCTACAGTTCTGTATCTGCAGACTGATTCTGCTCACACATCGAGCTTTGGTCCTGTGCTGATGATGATAAATCTGTGCCAGTTGTTCACCAGTTGATTGTGGTATACTGCTGAGCAGGGAGAGTGTCTCATTCATTGTGTCAGTGTGGGCCGTCATGGAGACTGCTGCCAAAGGAAACACGGCTTTTATACTATTCTCCGCTACATGGGAGAGAAAATTAGGAGAGAGAGAGAGAGGGAGAGTGCAAGAGGGAGAGGACAGAATAATATGTTGCATCAATCAGTCTAAATGACTTGCTTATAATTAGCTAACAATGTTTTGTTTCTTCGGTTCCCTGAAGTTATTGGTTCACAGTTAACCTTGAAGTAATTGGAAAGGCTCCATTGATGTTCCCCAATCTGTATGGAACTGACAGTTTATTTTTCTTCTGCGGATGGCTTCCCTCCTCTTTCATGTTGCTACAGTATTTATGAATTAGTTTCCTGTCACTTTACAGTACAGCCTAATACTAATTGGTGGCGAGATATATGGGTTATTCACATCCCACTAGGTGGCACGCAGTCTTCCTTCCTTCCCGACATTAACATGACTGAGAATTGTCGAAACTAATAACATGGTGTTGCGCTGGTAATACTGCTGCACAAATTACACCTTCCTTGAAAATGGCATAATCTCAAACATAAATTTAAACACTAAGGCTCGGCAGCCTCTGCTTCTCCAACCGGTCCCTGACATTTTAATTTGATGCTTCATCTGCAATTAGACATGCACTGCACACAGATTGGCTTATTTTTATTTAGTGAGAATCAAACATTCACTTTGGATTCCTCTTAATTTAAAAGGAGAGACTGAGAGAGACTTAGTGCAGGGGTTTTACCCTCAGTTCTTATTAAGTTTTAATAAGTTGGACAGTGTCTCGACTGAAAAATGAATTTAGCTGTCATGCTTTTGATGGCTACCATATTAGTGGCATGCTAGGACACAAAATCCTAGTCCAGTTGTCAATAAAAAAGGCCGAGTGTGTTGTGAGAGAGAGGATGATGAGCCGTGAATGCAAGAAAAAAAAGCGTCGCTCCTCATTGTTTAGATTTGTGAAAAGAAAAAAGATCCACATATAAAAGAAAGACAGTCTGTCAGTGAACATCTTGGCATGTTTATGCTTTGCACAGTTTTGTTCCATTTCAATTTCACACTGAAAAGTGTTATGCTTTTTTAATTTTCTGATAGTCCCTTGCCTCTGTCGGCCACTTTGCAGGATAGATATCTGCCCAAGAAGTTAATTTAAATGACTTTTGAGGATGGTGATTGATCCATTGCATACTAAATAACTTTCCAAGCCTAATATGAAGTGCCACAGCAGAAAGAATAAGAATATGTTATGAGCTCTTCCAAATCACTCCCCTATTGTAGCTATCTATTATCAATCTAATTATGTAAGCGCTGTTCGTTTCATGGCTCTCACCTTAATCCCACACAGAATACCGAATGTAGTCACTGTCAAAACCACTAATCTTACAATAAATGCACTGCAGTGTTGCATGCTGAATTTGAATACTTACGATTCATTTTTCAAGGGCTTTAGGCTCATATTCAAAATATATAAAAACAAAAAAGCGGTTTGTTTATTGTTTTGCTTTGGATTCTCAGAGATCACAGAGGCTGAGGAAGGTTTTCTTTTGTTTACCGAGGAAGATCACAGCCTGGGTCATATTAGAGATGTTTACTCCTCCTGTCAAAGGATAAGTTGTAAATTTTAGCTCACAGGAAATGAAAGATGTAGTGGCATGCTGAGTACAGACACCAAAGTAATGTCACCTTGAGTGAGCACTTCTCTTGTCTGGACTGGCAGGTGATATCAGAGGATAAACTCCATTTTGACCTTGTGTTCACTCATCTCAACAAAAACACAGGAGAAGAACAGCATTTAAAAAAAAGAAAAAAAGAAACACCCGTCACATTTCAAATATTATTGCTTCAGTCATGGCTGCCGATAACGGCGCTTCATTCTGTCTGGAGCAACGGAGCAATGTCTAGGCTTGATGTTAACGTTGTTTATTAAAAATGCAAAAAAAAAGAAAAAAGAAAAGAAGAAGAATTAAAAAAACAACAACTACTAAACATATCTTCATTAACATTCACTCCCGTGTAGGTGTGATTGATTCCATCATCAACCAAGTTATTTTCGTGACCAGCATAGGAACATCAAACACCATGACCTCCATTATTTCCCCTTTGAAATTGCATTCACTTTATTCACCTTTGTGGCTCTCCAATACCTTGAATCATTTCTCCTGGGAGGTGTTTTTTTCTAACCTGCTGCTTCTCTGCCAGTCCTAAGAGCAGTGTAACCAGCAATTCTCTCACACTGTATGTGGGACACTTGAGCTAAGAGTGAGATGAGACATCTGGCACAACCTTCCCGAGACTGTGCACTAGATTCAGCTCAGTGAAATTTAGACAGAGACCCCCAAAATAAAGTAGCACACATGTTATATTTATCTTGATAATATATGGCTCTTCTGTGGCAGGATTCAAATTCACTCTTTGATACTGAGTTCTGTGTCTGTGGAAAAAGATGCAAATAGATTTAAACATTTATATGTCTTTGTAAGTTATTCTGGGCCTATGCACCTCTAACGTCTCACTAAATAAATAGGAGTTAGAAAAAATAGAATGAACCTGGAAAAAAAAAATCTGACTTCTTTCCAGGAGTTAGAGGAAAACTTACTCACCACTCGTGTCTGTGCTCTAAGAGTGGATCTGAAGCCAGGTGGAAGTTAGATTAGCTTAGCATAAAGGCTTTTACCACTGGGGAAAGAGATGCCCTAGATATCACCAAAGCAAATTGTGTGCCTGCCACCTCTTTAAAGCCCACTAATTATCAGATTTTGTTTGTTTAATATCTACACAAAATGAAATCTGCTAATGAGAATCAATCATTTTGGTAATTACAAGCAAGGTTTGCTTGGTTATCTGAAGTCTTGTCATCGCAATCAAGATTAGACTCCAACCAGTAGGGACACTGCGCACAATACAACTCCACCTGCAACAAAATTTATGTGCAATTTTAAGCTCATTCTTTGTGTATAGATAAAACAAATGAGATATATTGTGTTATTCCCTGAGCTTTAGAAGTCTTGATAGGCTTATATCAGATCTAGCCGAACTGTTTTTTTTCTTTCCTGCTCCACATGTATCGACACGATAAGAGTGGTACTGATCTTTTCTTTTCTTTTTTCTCTTAAAATGTTTGCACCAGTAGGATTACTGATGCGCTTATGTAATATGCCCATCTATGAGCACTCCATAACTTTTTGCCCTTTTCAAAGTGCTTTTCACTTCTGTCTTTATTAGCAAATACAATACACTTTTCTTCGTAGTTCTCATACTGGTTCAGTTGTCGTGTAATTGAAGAAATTACATCTTGGTGTAAGATGCTTGATGATGGCCTTCTTAAGCTTTATCCACTCATCTATTACTTTCTGGTTAAAAACACAAAACAAAACAAAAAAACCTTGGTTACATTGCAGTTTGATGCTGGACTTTGTAGTGGTTTTCGTATTTTGAGTGTGTGTGCACCTGGAGAGGTGTGCTCTTCTTATTCTTTTCTTTTCTTTTTTTTCCCAGCTCTTGTTCTGGCTCCTTACCATTTCCTGTAGTCTCCCCTACAGCTGTCCCAAGGGTTTTCATACACCATCCCTTGAGTTAAAAACATCAGTTTGAACTTAAGGGGTATCTTCTCCTTGGAGTGTACTTGGAAAGATGTTAATGTGTAAGCGCAGGCTGGCAGGATACTTATAGCTTCAAGACTTTGACTAGATATTCTTACATTACAATAGGAAAGAATGACTTCAATTGAGCAGACAGCCTTGTTCAAAGCCTGAATCAAAATGTCCAAATCTGTGATATTCCCAACATAATCAAAGACGCAGCAGTTGTGTTGCAGGCCTGTTTTGAAATTTGAACAGTAAGTTGTTGCTGGAGTCGCTAAAATCTGCCACGTGACTTTAGAGTGCTGAGGTCTAACGAGTTAGGACATTAGGTCATTACGGAAATGAATAATCAATGTATCTTCAGGAGCGTGTGATTCTTCCTTATGCTTGCAATACTTTACAGCTCAGGCTATTTACAATTATTGGACTCATTTGAAATACAAATTCCAGATCCCTTAATGAAGCCTAGCTGAATGGTAAATTGTATAGATTTACTGAAATATTAATAATGCGCGAGTGTTAGTATCTATTTCAATATATATTACCATTTTTTATGTACACCTGATCAAGAGGCAGACATGAATTAATGACTCTATTTGACTGCATTCTTTGACTGTTAAGTAGTTTGTGCTTAAAAATAACGTTAGCCTTTGTGTCGTGAACAAAGCTTAAAACCAGCAACTGTGACCAAGTGAAGCCAAATTAAAATGATTTAATATATTTGACTCACTGATGTTTTGGCTTAGTCAAAGGCAATTAGCACCAAATCCGACATGCCTTTAGGTAGCACTGACCCCCAAACAGAGCTCTTTTTAAACTCTGTTTTTCATTTACTGCAGAAACTCTGGAAATGTGCAATTGCAGGCTATGGCGTGTGTTTCCTTGTGTCTTATAATTGCATTCACGATTCCAGTCTGAAATGTTCAATGTGAACTGAATAGGAATTCAGCTCCACTAAAGTACCTGCGAGTTTTGCCATCCTAATGTGTTTTGTGTTTGGATCACAGCACAGCATTGCATGCTTCTTTACCAGACTGATTGATGAGCAGGCAATTTGTGAGGTTTTAAGGTACATATTTGCATAAACTCTTAAAAAGACTGTCATATTCTTAACTCCTTCCCCCCCACACACAAACAAAAAAAATGGAGATTTGTTTTCAGAATTTATTAGGAACCAACAACCAAAACTGCACTGGGTGCTATGAAGACTCCAAAAATGATTTTCAGAATTTATGTTTTAAGAATTTGGCAGACAGATGCTGTAACTCCTGGATCCCTGGAGAGCTTCTAAAAATCTAATGCAAAAACATCAACGCTTTAACCCATACACTCTAGAGAGGGAGGCTTGACTCCGCAGTTCTGATTCAGAATTGAAATGTTGGAGAATTGACACACTGACCCTTGAGGATTTGCATTTACATGCAAATCCACAGCTGGTTTGTAGCAAAAATAATTTATTCGACACATATCATGATAACAAGGCTTGTGAGATGTGTGAGTCTCCTTTTGTTGCACCCACAGAGAGGCAAGCAGCTCTGCTATAAAGGTGGATATGAGAGAACCACATAACAATTGTCAACCTGCAGTACAAAAATGGAAGAGTAATGGCCACTAGTAAAAGGCCAAGATGTGGATGTGCTGTGCAAAGAAAACCAGTGAAATAAAACAAAAACATATTTTTTTATCCTTTGACTATATTTATTGCCAGAAATGAACAAGAAAAGTTTTTATTCCATATATACAGAAAGACACCTATAAATTAGGGAATAATACAAGAAAGTGGAGGGAATAACACGTAACAATGGTCTGGTATTTGAGTGTGCTTTGAACTGTAACATATTAGTGGAGATACTTGAAAACTAGATTAGCTCAAATAAGACAAGTCAGTGCACTAGAAAAAAAAATCCTTTCAATTGTTGGACAACTTCATAAAACACCAAACGCCACAAATAACAAAGTCCACTTATGGGAATTATTATCGAAGGACCAAAGGAGGACATCAGGTGAGGTTTCTTACATCTGCTTCCAAGACTCGCTGTAAGGTTGGGGTCAGGTTAAACATCATCAGAGATGGATGATTTTAGATGAGGTCATGTTCCAGTTAATGAAAAGTTAAACACAGATACTTGGAAACAGATCAAATCCCAGTCCTTAAATACAAAGGTGGTCAGGGTTTATGGATGGGTCAACACAACACAACACCAGACAGTAACATGGATGGCTGCTGTTTACTTTCTGTTTCAAGCTGATTAAACCTATATTGTTTTTATGCAATGACAAAAAGTCCTCTAACCCTACAGAGAAGTAGTATCTTTCTTCTGCCGACCTTGCTCTTTCATGGTTGAGGTAAATACAAGAGACTAATTTAAAAATAAGTGCCTGCATGCCTGAAAAGATCATAGTTTGAATTAAAGCTAATCTAAAAAGTAATTAAAAATAACCAGTCCTTCACCACAGCACTGCCATATCATAAATGGCTTTTTATTTTTTTCAGCCAAGGTTGTTGACAATTTATCTGTGGCATTTCTTCTGCTTCAGGTATTCTCTTACGGGTCATATCACTGGGTAGGAACAGCTGACCTATATGGCTGTTTATGTTTGGAGACTCGTTGGCAAATAGGGCATTTCTCTGGGACTATTTTCAGCAGCAGATTAATGCACATTTGGTATGCCAGTGAATTATGACAGCTTGTGTATATGGGACTAAAAATAAACAACAGCTCCCATGTTAATCTTAATGAAGAAACATGCTACCCAGTGCAACAGTGTCAACCCGTCTCCCTATGAGATTGTATTTCTACAAGTAGCAGCAGCAAATATTTTAATATATTTTGAAGGAAATGTAAAGCTGCCCCAATTACATATTCTATTAACATATTAAGGAAATGTTGTTAACTAAGGTATTTGGCAAGTTACAAAAATGTTTTACATAAAAATTTCAGTGAAATGTTTGCTGACAGTGTATTTATTATCATGTTTGGTTTGTATTACAGTATATAATAGCGCATTTCATACACCTAAAACTAATCACACTGTCACTGAGCTTTGTTATGGTTGTGATTATGCACTGAAAGCACATGGTTAAGGTTAGAGTAAGTTCCAGTTGTGTCTCGATGCAGAACGGCGACTGCAGTCATCAACATTAGATGAGACCACAGTCTTTTCCTAATCTTGCCTTAGTCTAACCACAGATGGGGCTCAGGATGCAAACCTCTCCCGAGTCAAAGTCCTATGCTTTGTGCCATCTTTCTGCTTGTCCTTACCTCTTACATTCCAGGCATCACTTGTCAGTCAGATCATTTTTTTGGCATTGTTGGATTTGGTCTTTTTGTAGGATTTGTTGTGAAGAAAAAAATAGGGAATATGGCCAGACTTATGCTTTAAGAAGAGTGCAAAAACAGAATAGATGAAAATAGGACATGACTGGACTCACATGCAGATAATGTTTATTTTATTTGCTGCAGTTTCAAGATGTCTGCTGCTACCTTTACTGAACTGAAGCAAACTGAATTTGTTTTGGGGTGGTGAAAGAAAATTGCATGTCACCAAAAACAAACTTTTTTTTCTCCAAAAACAGTATGTTAGTCACTGAGGAAATATTAACCTTCTGAGGTGTAAGTCGTTATGGGTGGTGATCATAAACTAATCCTGTGTTTTAGAGAAAGGCAAAATTTATGTGTGTCAGTTAAAATGATGGTTTTCTTTGTTTACATATAAACAAGACACAGATGACACCACGGTGATTGACCTCATCAGTGACAACGATGAGGCCGCCTACAGGGAGGAGGTGGATCGTCTGGCTGAGTGGTGCGACAGAAACAACCTGCTGCTTAACACCGAGAAGACCAAGGAGCTCATCGTGGACTACAGGAGGAATGCTGACCCACATCCACCCATCCACATTAAGGGGACGGCTGTGGAGCGTGTGAGCAGCTTCAAGTTCCTGGGAGTCCACATCTCCGAGGATCTCACCTGGACGACCAATTGCTGTAAGCTGGTCAAGAAGGCTCACCAGCGCCTCTTCTTCTTGAGGACTCTGAGGAAGAACCACCTGTCCTCAGACATCCTGGTGAACTTCTATCATTGCACCATCGAGAGCATCCTGACCAACTGTATAACAG
Source organism: Copadichromis virginalis (assembly GCF_057382275.1). Taxonomy (NCBI): domain Eukaryota; kingdom Metazoa; phylum Chordata; class Actinopteri; order Cichliformes; family Cichlidae; genus Copadichromis; species Copadichromis virginalis. Next base: position 23,105,368 of record NC_140633.1, read on the forward strand.
TCTGGTACGGGAACTGCTCTGCCTCGGACCGGAAGGCGTTGCAGAGGGTCGTGAAAATTGCCCAGCGCATCGCCGGAGCACCACTTCCTGCCATACAGGGGTGTCACTAGGTTTTAAGGACAGGGGGGGCTTAGCCCCCAAGAGATGCACACAACATGAACGAACGTAGTGAATGAGCACAAAATTTCACAAACAGAAAACAAAGACTGAGAAATTGTTTTCCTACTTTTTTGGACAGATTAAACATCCTAGGCCACCAATAGATCTATTGTTTTATTTCAGTCTGCTTTATAATACAGTACAACAAAAAAACAGAGGAAATGTGTTTGCTGCATCAATAACAAGAAAAAAACTGAAAATAAAAAAGTACATTTTTCTGGCTGCAATCACCAGTTACTTGGTGGGTGGAAGCATCAAAGAATGACGTCTGTTTTTAAGAGTGGCAAATCGGTCAATCACTCTGTTGTGACTCAGATGCTGAAGCGTGTCTTTTTCAATAGACATGACTGCAAGACTGTGAAGTCTTTTCTGACCCATTGTTTGACGCAGCCAGGAGTGCAGCCGACGCAGTGCACTAAAGGACCGTTCGCACGAGCAGCTGCTGACAGGCACTGTTAGGGCAACTTGGATGGTTGCCTTCAGAGAGGGAAACATGTCTGAATCAAGGAGGTTGTACACAGACAACATATTTTTGGGTGGACATCCAGCCTCTGTTTTCCGGGTAAGAAAGTTTCTGGCCACCAGAACCTCCTCTTTTTTCAGGTCAAGTCTGTAGTGCTTTGCAAGTTCATTCAAGTGTGGTTCACTCAAGAAGTTCTCAGATTTAGGACTGCATGCCTGGACGCCTTTTAGCAGCCCTGCATCTACACTGCAAAATCTTTGATCAAGCTCGCCAACCATCCGATCCACACAAGGGAAAAGTAACTCTCTTTTCAATGTGTCTGAGTTGTTCAATTCAGTGCGTGAACCCACAGTTGCCTCCAGGACAAAATCCTCCATTTTCCTCTGTTTGTGCCTTGTCTTGGCACCTGGTTCAGGGATACTGTGGGTGTTACACAGGGCCTTGGTTTTCTCATACAGCTCTGTAGCAAATGCATCTGAGTGTTTGCCCTTAAGTGTGTCACACACAGCTTGTTTGCAGATAAAAGCTTCTGCCAGGTCTAAAGTCTCTTTCTGCAGGAATTTGTGGAGTCCTTCGGTTACAGACAGAATCGACTGAAACATCAGTAGTGCATAGACTGCTGAGAACTTGTAGAGCTTTGCTCTGAGACCAACAGCTATGGGGGATCCAATTGCAGATAGGCACTCCAAAATGGCAGGCAATGTCTCAAGAACTGCACTGATTGATCGCAACTGACATGCCCAGCGAGTGTTTGAAAGTTGCACAAGCTCAGTTTTTGTCAATCCAAGCTTTGCCTGAGTCTCCATGAACTTATGATGATTGACTAGGGAGGTGCTGAAGAAAGAATACACACACTCCAACAAGCTGAAAAGCTCCACAGCCTCTGGGACAGCCTTGCAAGTATTGCACAAAACCAGGTTGAGTTGATGAGCATAACAATGCACATAGATAGCCTCAGGATGGAGCCTTCTAAAATGTGCTTGTACACCTCCGGTGGAGCCACTCATAACGGCTGCACCATCATATGTTTGTGCTACACACTTAAGCTCTGCAAGACCATAGTTTTGGATCTGCTGCTGAATCTCATTTGCAATGGACTGGGCATCAAATGATTTTATCTCTGCAAGTGCAAGGAAACGCTCCTTCACTGCCCCCTCTGACACGTACCTGACACAAACAGCTAACTGCTCTGCCTTTTTATCCCTTGCCTCATCCACCATGATGGAATAGACTTTAGACTTTGTCATTTCAGATACAATGACACTAGTAACTTCCTGGGCACAACAGTCAATCATGTCATTCTGGGATGTTGGTGAGATATACTGTGCATTTGATGGGGGATTATGTTTTTGAAGAAAAGGATCAAACTCCTTCAAAAGCTCCATGCACGCAAGAAAATTCCCTCTGTTTGGGCTGTCTTCACCTTCATCATGACCACGAAAAGGGAGTCCCTGTCTCCCTAACATAGAGGTGACTGCAACAATTCGTCTGAGATACTCTCTTCTTTCGACTATCTCACTCACATTTGCAGTTGCTATCATCTGTGCAACGTTTCCCTGTTTGCTAGTTCCCTGGTAGCTTTTCCATGTAACAACACTTGAACTTGCCTGTTGACCTTTTTCTCCCTCAGCCACTCCTTCTGCCTCACCCTTCAAGATACATTAAAACATACTGAATTGTAATGTAAATTGCTAATATCATGACTTCTGCTCCCGCTCCACAGTAATTTGTTGCTCCCAAATATTTTGAAGTTACAAACATTATATTTTGAGCACGCATGTGACTAAAATGGTTGCAATTTAAAGCCCTGAAAAATATTACTAAATTACTTGAATTGAAGTAATATTAAAATAGAACCCTCAAAAATATGTGAGTCAGGCTAATTTGACTTATATACATATCTCTCTCTTTGCTCTCTCCACTTTCTAACCTTGACTCTCCTAAATAAAAGCTCAAGTTAAACAGGTCTTATATGTTGTACCGTGACTGAAATGTTTCATATTTCATATCCATATTGAGTCCCATAAAATTCTAATCAGACTGTCTCCATCACAAATGACTCCATCCTTTGACTCACCTCTCCAGCAGACGTCTCTCCCCTCTGCCTCTCTGTGCTCCTCTGCCCTGACTCCTACAGGTTAATGGGGATGGAGTGATTATTATTATTTCCACTGATGATAACCATACCTGAATGAGCTCAGCTGGATTTTTCAGAGCTAAAACGAGTGACAGAAATTAACATTATGCTAACAATTTAACTTAGTGCGCTAGCCAGGTTTTTATTTACAAAATGGGGAGCACCTGGTTCATTATTTACATGGGACTCTCTGCTGTTAGCTGGAGATAACTAATTGTTACTACCAGCCAGTGATGAAGACTTACTTTCTTGAAAAACTTGCGTATATCCATGATTTCTTGCCGTTTGCCACATGCACGCTAGTGTTTCTGCAGGTGTATACGAGCGGAGTGTAAAGTAGCAGTGAAAACGAGGACTGGATTTTCAGTCATGTGGATGTCCCCTGTGAACAACTGGAAGGGATTGGATAACGAAGCACTGACGCTACCTTAACAATGTAAAGCGAAAGGGACCAACCGAGTTATGATCATATTTGTGTGAATAGCGACAGGTTTATATTATTATTTCTTTAAACTCATATTCCTGCATCTTTATATTGAATTTGTCTGCAAGTTCTGTAAAAAAAAAAATCGAATAAGTTAAAAATAAATAAATAAATAAAAAAAAAACCCCCACCAAATTATTTAGGGGGGCTTAAGAATATTTTAGGGAGGCTTCAGCACCCCTAAAATAGGCCTAACGACGCCACTGCTGCCATAAAAGACATCTACAGGAAGCGGTGTCTGAAAAGGGCTGGGAAAATCATCAAAGACCCCAGTCACCCATCACATGGACTCTTCACCCTCCTTCTTTTTCTGGCATGCCTATTGCATAAACAGGGAAAACTCAATGTCCTTCCTTCAACTTTTAGTTTCATTCTCCTGATCCTCGCCCCACTAGTAGATGGCATAAACCCCAGTTTAAGAACCACTGCCTTAAAATGTGGATATCATGTTGTGTGGAATGTACAAAACAGATTTCCCTTTAATCCCTTCGGCAGGTACATTGAAATTCAGTTTCAGTGTTTCGGTACAACTTTTTTTTTTTTTTGTATTATATTGGCAGCAGAAGTTTCAGAGGCAGGCTTCTCAAAAATCTTGACACATAAAACTAAAATTTTCTGCATGAGTGGTTACAAGAATAGGGGGAAGAGTTTTTGGTGCTTGAATGAACTGTCCCTTTAAGATGGGTACTCTGCTGAAGAATCATGACACATCGATTATGCAGGGATATGGATCATTATTTCACAGTAAAAGACACATAATAGTGGGCTTTAAGAAACTTTACAGAAATACAGACTTCTTTTTATTGCAATATAGTAGTTTAAGTAGTTCAGAGTAATAATTATTACTGGATGTCACTGTTCTGTGTTATTTTGATCATCATACATAATAACTGTTGTCACTATTGTAACTTTTTTTCTTTACAGTTAATAGGGATGCTGTCCCGACCATTGCTGTACAAATTATTTTGTGTGCGCAATTTACATCCTTGCAAAATGTCTCTTGGAGGAATTTGTTTGAAGAACCTGCTTTTCCCTTTGTTTACACTGCACCAAGATTCATTGACTTGATCATCATTCCCACTCACCACCATCAGTATTCCGGTGTGCAGCTTGAAGTGTGGCGCAACCAGCAACGGGAGCAAAAACAGAATGATAAACAATTTAATCTCACCTCTAATCACGCTTGTGCAGAGTGGTAAGTGAATGACATCAAAGAGATGCCAAGATATTACAAGTATGCTTAAATGAGCAGTGTTTTGCCGTTTCAACCCCTGTGGAATACAACAGGTATGATTTTACACCAGCCAAATATTGTGCTTCCAGGTAAAAATCAATTCGTCATAAAACATCCCTGTGTTTTCACTGCAAGAAAAGCAGCAGAGATCGTGGTTCATACTCCAGGGCGGGGACAGTGGTCTCATTAGAGAAACTTATCCATGACAAAGTCATCAGCTTCTACAAGAACAAGGCAGCCAAAGCCTCACATTAGGATGTGGCCTATTTATTATGGATATGAACCACCCTCTCATTCAAAGTTCAGATCATATTAAATGGTATGACTGTGACAATGCACACACATTTGTCAATAGCAGTTCTTTCCTGAGGTTTTAACATAGACTGAATGATAATTAGTTTCCCTTTGTTGTCCTTATCTCTTACCTGCAGAAATGGCCAATTTATGCAGGCTGCACCCTGGCAAGGCAAAGTTGATGCTCCCCAGAGGAGGAAAGCAGCCATGTTTCAGACAATGAAAATGAACTCGGGGACAACTCAAGGTTGATTTAGATCCTGGGCAACATGGAATTAAATGAGAAACCGGGCCACACTAGTTGACACAGCTTCCTCTCAGAATGACTCTGGTATGGTACCTGCATCATCAAGGAGCCCCATGCGTCACTAAGATTTGGTCAAGTGAGGGGGAAAAAATGCAAATGTCATATTGTTGAAATGCTGAGTGAACTAAATGTCAGTCCATCTTTTTCCATATGAGATATGAGATTGATGTGGATAGGCTATTGAAAGCAAGTGTGATAGATGCAGAAGGCAGGTTATACCAACAGCTGTGATATTTGAGCTGGGAAATAAGCCTTGTTATTTTTTTTCAGAGGAATAAGCAGTTCTCTTATGTCCTTTGCAGAGATAATCCTGAAAACACCCACAGTCTGTCTCTTATTTTATGTCATGGTTAGATTTTCTCAAAACTAATCGCACTAATCGACAACAAGGTGCAATGCAAGAGACAGGTGGTCGCCTGCTATTTTTTAATAATTAATAAGAATCTTTAGTTCTGAATATCCAAAGATGTTCAATGACACCAAGAACATGGCACTGCAAGGGGAAGAAACCTTGAAACATTTTTATCAACTTTAATTTCACATTTTCCACAACATGTTGGCCATCTGATCCAATTCACCTTAAAAATGATCACTTGTCAAGTCCTCGCCGCTTCTACTTCCTCCCAGCCAAACACATTTCACCTATCTTTTCATAATCCCTAGTTCACTTCCACATGTATTAGGAGCAACATCCACAAGCACGTTTTCCCTCTGATGCTGCTGCTCTGTGCGCGCACATCAGTAAATGAATCACGTAGCACTAGAACAGCCCTTCTTCATGCGATCTTGCCAGACCTATTGGAGAAACCCCCAAGGCAAGATCTGTCACTGTTCACTCATTTGCTGGAAGACGATCAGAAACTATGTTAAATGCACCAAGAAACAACCTACACCGGAGTCTGTTATAAAGGCGTCGAGAGGATTCCGGGCAGATCAGCTCACTGTGAAGGGAGCAGGTTTCAACAGTTGACGCGGAGAGAACTGAGCGCAGGAAAAGCGATTAATTTTGATTATCTGAAATCTTCCAGCAGCCTTTTTTTCTTTTTGCATTTTCTGGCAACGTTTACGGGGGCAGTGCAGATGAGCATTGTCCGAATGAAGGATGCGAAAGCACTGGGTCCAATTGGACTGGATTATGGGATTACTGGACTGATTATAGGACAATCATCGGGCAAAAGTCGCAGCCGTGCTATAGATGCTCTTGAATGACGGGAACACAAAAGGTTGGACAGGAGTAGCAGCTCTATATCCTGCTTTTATTCTACTTTGTGGCATGGGTAGGCTGTATATGCTACACGAGCAGAACCCATATGCAACAGTGTGCCGCACAGGGAAAAAAGTAAATGCATTGCGAATGGTAACATCGGCCAATGCTGCATTTTGAACGGGCATGTCAGAATTTGCTGTAGCCTAGGTGTAGATGTCGCATGAGGGCAATGCGCTTTTGTAAGCTACGGTCTAACCTTCACCAGAGAGATTCAAGCGCTTTAACCTTGGATGCAGGAGGGAATATTAATACTTTATAGTCATCGATTATTCATTAAGTCCCCCCCGTGAGAAAAAAAAAACAACGAAAAAAAACCCCAAAGCATTTCTCGTACACGATGTTGAATTTGATATTTAATTCATACATCAGGTATCGCCAGGCGGTCATCTTTGTTTACAGAAAGAGTTCATCATAGCCGAGCGGTATATGAAAGAGGTTAAAATACCAATTTAAAAAGAGGTAGCGGTTCACGCATCGATTTAGTACCTAATTAGCCAAAGATCGGTGTAAACCACATGCCGGGTTCGGGTTTAGTAGTCTAGGTTTGCCGTAATCAACAGGTTGAAAGTCAACGAGGATTTTTTTTTCTCTCTGCCACTACTGCGGATCAGGTTGAAGGGATGCGTCTCTCTGTACCAGTTTTCTTACTGCTGTGGGTTAAAGCCCTGACATTGAAAAATCTCAATTATTCTGTCCCGGAGGAGCAAGGACCTGGAACTGTTATAGGTAATATAGCAAAAGATGCCGGATATGGGACCATGGAGAGAGGGAAAAAATCAAACTTCAGAGTACTGGAGAATTCAGCACCACATCTGGTGGATGTTGACCCGGAGAGTGGACTAATCTTCACCAAACAAAGGATTGACAGGGAGACATTATGCAGGCGTAACCCAAAGTGCCAGCTGTCTATGGAAGTGTTTGCAAATGACAAGGAAATATGCATGATCAAGATTGATATACAGGACATAAATGATAACTCACCCAGTTTCCCCTCAGATCATGTCAATATTGATATTTCAGAAAACGCAGCTGCTGGGACACGCTTTCCTCTCACTATTGCACATGATTCAGATTCTGGGGAAAATGGGATAAAGACCTACCAGGTCACAAGAGATGATTACAATACATTTTCTCTGGATTTAAAAGTGAGAGGCGATGGGACTATATATCCGGAGCTGGTGGTTCAGAGACCTCTGGATAGGGAGGATCAGAGTCATCACACCCTCCTTCTCACAGCAATAGATGGAGGGGAGTATCCAAGATCGGGCTCCATGCAGATCAACGTCAGAGTGACTGATTCGAATGACAATAGCCCGGTTTTTGAAAAATCCTCTTATGTTTTAGAGATTCCAGAGAATTCTCCCCCTGGAAAAGTACTTATAGATTTGAACGCCACTGATCAAGATGAAGGAAGTAACGGGCAGGTGGTGTATTCCTTCACTGGATATGCATCAGAGCGAATACAAGATTTGTTCTCCATCGACCCCAATACTGGCGTCATCAAGGTCCAGGGAGAGATTGACTATGAAGAGAATCCAATCATAGAGTTTGATGTGCAGGCTAAGGATCTGGGGCCCAACCCAATACCAGGCCACTGTAAAATTACCGTCAAAGTGCTTGACAAAAATGACAACTCGCCAATAATTAGTTTTGTTTCTGTCCGGCAGGGAGCCATCAGCGAGGCAGCGCCTCCAGAATCTGTCATAGCGCTGGTCAGAGTGACAGATAAAGACTCCGGCCGTAATGGTCAACTTCAGTGCCGGGTACTAGGAAATGTACCTTTCAGACTGCAAGAAAACAATGACAATTTTTATACGCTGCTCACTGATAGACCTCTGGACAGGGAAATGAAAGATGAATACAATGTAACAATTGTAGCCAGAGATAATGGGATCCCGTCTTTGAATTACACTAGGTCATTTACTGTAAAAATCTTGGATGAAAATGACAACGCACCACGCTTTACAAAAGCAGTGTATGTGCTACAGGTGCCTGAGAACAACATCCCGGGGGAGTACTTGGGCTCCGTTTTGGCCCACGACCCAGACGTGGGTCGAAATGGGACAGTGACGTACTCCATTCTTCCATCACATATAGGAGATGTTTCAGTCTACACATATGTGTCTGTTAATCCCACCAATGGAGCCATATATGCCTCCCGGTCTTTCAATTATGAGCAAACTAAATCATTTGAGTTCAAAGTTCAGGCTAAAGATGGTGGATCACCTCACATGGAAAGCACTTCTACAGTTAGAGTCAGTGTTCTCGATGTCAACGACAATCTCCCGGTTATTATTTTACCGCTTCTTCAGAATGATACAGCGGAAATCCCGGTGCCTAGAAATGTAGGTATTGGATACATTGTGGCTACAGTGAAAGCAGTGGACCATGACCATGGAGAAAGTGGACATTTGACCTATGAGATCACAGAGGGAAACGATGACCACCTGTTTGAGATGGATCCAGTGGGAGGAGAGGTCAGAACTGCCCATGCTCTTTGGGAGGAGGTCGCCCCAGTGGTTGAGCTGGTGGTGAAGGTAACTGACCATGGCAAGCCCCCCTTATCTGCCGTGGCTAAGCTGATCATTAAGGCGAACACAGACACAGCAACAGGAGGGGGATCCAGCGCGAGTGGGGAACAGCAGCACTGGGATGTGTCCCTGCCCCTCATAGTTACCCTCTGCATTATCTCTGTCATGCTCTTAGCAGTCATGACCGCCATTGCTGTCAAGTCCAAGCATCAAGATAAGGAGGCTGGGAATTATAACTGCCGCATGGCTGAGTACTCCAATCCTCCAGTGGGGAAGGGGAAAAAGAAACGGATCAACAAGAGTGACATCATGCTGGTTCAAAGTGAGATGGAGGAGAGAGATTCTGCGAGTCGAATGAACGTGGTGAGCAGCCCGTCTCTCATCACCTCGCCAATTTGTTTTGACTACCAGAGCCCCCTGCCACTCACACTGCCCAGGTCAGAGGTCATGTACCTGAAAACCACCCCAAACAGCCTGACAGTCCCCAGGGCAGGTTGCCACTCCAGCTTTGCCGGGCTTAGCACAGACACTCCAGCGAATAGGATGTCAGTGATACAGGTAAGAAGGATGCTGCACTGTGTTCTTTATCAGCCCTTTATTCTTGCTTATCTGTACACACTGCTTAGCCATACTGATCTGACAAAAGAAAAGTAATCGACTGAAAAAAGAGAAACTCTGTCACTGTGAGCAGACATCATTATTTTCACTTTTTCTCCCGCTGTTATGATGCTCTGAATCATTCTCTGCATATAAAGCGTTATACGGCAACTTACTGTTGAATCGTATTCATGTGCTTCAAATGGCATTTCACTAAGGAGAGGTTTTTTGATTTTTTTTTATCCATAGCAGTATTTTAGAATCATTTCGAAATTGCTCAATCTTAAGTCTTCTGTTGGAAAATGGTACAGTTGGTCTTCATAATCAGAAAGCACTCTCAGTTAGACATGCAAACAGCGTGAGTCTTGAAGAAGGCTGCTGTGACCCTGCCAGATCTGCTGCTATGGAGTGAAAACAAAACCTTGCCTGAAATGTGGGATTGGACAGGTGTTTGAGCAGCTTGTCCGATCACATTACTGAACCAATGTGCACCAGACAGCGAGATGCACACAGCATAACCTTACAATCGCATTTTTCGCTCCCCGCAAATATGGGCCAGATCCACCAGCCCGTATCCAAAGTTGGCACGATAAGGCCATTAATAGGGTCCAACCATGCCTTGTAGAGACGGCAGGGTTGAATACACGAGCCAGCTAACATGCTAATTTGACAGCATAGGCTTGTAGTGCAGTTTAGCACAGCAGAATTATGTGTTGTAAACGATGTAAATATCTAGGACAGTCTCGCAGACAGTCTCATTTGGAGATGATAACGCAGATGACAAGGCCTGGCACTGTCACCAGTCACTAGAGTATGTGGGTGTGATCAACACAAACACATTATTGTCAAGATAGGGTGGAAAGGATGCTGATGACAGTGGCTAATGCTTAACTCTTCGCCTCGCCGAGGGAGAGTACATATGGTCACAATGGAGATTTGTTCCTCTCGTGATTTCGTCACTGCCAGGTGCTCAGCAGATTTTCTTGAGCAGATTTTCCACGTGCTAGAGTAAAGAAATTCGAATCTAAAAACTGGATAAGGGAATTTCTTTTCCTGTCTTAATCTCATGTTACTTACGCTGTCAATTAAAATTTTTAACATGGACAATGTAAAATATTATTTTCCTTTCATTTTTAGACTGAAAATTTTCCCTCAGAGCCCAATTATGCTGGCAGCAGGCAGCCATTTGTTCAAAGGTAAGAGCACTAGCCAAAAACGTCTGACCAGTGCGTTTAGCTTCTTCACTTTTGTATCAAGCCAGCTGACTATGGCTATCAAACAGGAGTTAAGAGGTAAGTTAAATTCTTTTTTTTTCTTTCTTTTTGTCCTCTTCCTGTTCTGCTGCAGCTCAACATTTAAGGATGCAGAACGAGCAAGCCTCCGAGACAGTGGCCATGGTGATAGTGACCAAGCTGATAGTGACCAGGATACTAATAAAGGCTCACACTGCGACACGTCTGCCAGGGAGGCCCTCAAGATGAAAGCAACAGCAGTTAATGGCCAGCCTTTCGAGCAGGGTGAGTGGACATCTTGAAGACGCCTATCTGACTCTTACACTAGACATTATTTATAGTTTATCCAGTGGGAACATGCATGCACCTCACTGATCTTTAAGTGGGGGTCTACCATTTTGGGGGTGCAGCCAATGCAGCCACTTCTCCTGTCAAGAAGCTGAACTGTCATTAGATGCTGTAGCTGCAGTGTTACTTTGTCCCACTTTAACTTGCATGCAGCCTGAGTTGTGTTTCAAAGATGACATGAAGGCACCAGAGAGGAAGGCAGATGATAGTTTAAAAGGATAAAAGTGTTCCTTGGCTGAAGGTAGAAATTGCAAACATCTTCTGTCTGATTTAGCTATCAAACCACCTCATATGCATGGCAAAGTGTACCTCCGTAGGCGCCTTTCTTTGATCATGTCATTATTTTAATACAGGTTTGTCACATACATGTCCTGAATAAGATGACAGAGACAAGAAACATGATCGGCACTTGCGGTGCAAAATGAAAGATATTTATGGTGCAACACAACACAGAGCTTCCACCTTTTGCTTGGAAAGACTTTCTCAGCTGTTATTGGTTTTGCTGTGGTTGCACTGTTTTGAGAGGAGCCTGCTTTCCAACTGGAAATAGAAATGTTAAATTTTATTTCACAAATCTGAAACGATTGGCGCTGCCAGGAGTATAATCATAGATGACTGTCAGTCTGTTTCAACCTGGCTGACCTGATAGGGTCTGATATATTTAGCTATTGTGGATATAAACTGAAAATATGAGAGCAACTCTCAGTGGTAAGATAAAAGATAATGGGGGACTTGAGTGAAGTGGTGATGTTTCTCATTTCCTTGTCTGCGCCTTGGAAGAGAATGGCTGTGGTCATCATGTCCCTGTGCAGTACTTTCCACACCATTTACATTGCTATGTACTGTTTGTTTGCAGCATGCTCAGGAGGGCAGAGATGGAAACACTCTTGCGGCTGCCAGAAGGATGTGCGAATCTCTCTCTCTCGATCTATCTCACTTTTATATATGTGTGAGTGAGTGAGTGTGTGTGTGTGTGTGCGTGCTATGAGGAATTATGGTAGACCAAACTTGACTCTGTGGGAGGTGTAAATTCAATCACTTTTTTTTGCAGCACATTTCTGAATCTGATTCAACCCAAGTTCTAAGGCCAATCACATGAAGAGATATTGAAGGAGATGTTTTGTACATGCAAAACTGAATATTTACAAGTGCAGTACTGACGCTTCGCTTGACAGGAATGTCAGTTAATTTATAGACCTGCATTTATAAGATAAGAGAAAAGCGATGAATTCGGGCTTTGCTTTTAATATCAACATGTTTTGCTAATGGCTTCCCTGCTTGCATGTGAGGAATGCAGTTAAAAGGCAAAACTAATGGTTGGATTAAACTCTGTTCTCTCTCCTGGGGTTGGTCAGTTGAACATTAAATGGTGTCACTGTCCGCAGACTACAAGCTGGAAGGTCTACATTATGCATTATGCCTTAGACGTGATCACACACACAAAACACCCTCCAACCCACATACTCCTTCTGTCTCTCACTGTCTCTCTCTCTCACACACACAAACACACACCACACAAACATGCAGGTACATTTATTGAACAACAAAGCCACTGTTTTGCAGATTTAGACAAGATAGTGCTATTATCCAAAATGGAGACACCTCAGAATTTTAGTTCCAAATGCACCAACACAAAAGCTTGTGGGTTAAGTAGTATTGCTTTTATGTCTTTACCTTTACCATCCCTCTAGTCTCCTGGCTGCTTTGATACAGGTAATATATGCACCTGTGCAGCTTCCACCATCATGCACTCTGAATATTTATTCACTCTCACAGACACCAGATGCACAGTGGGTATGTTGCTAGGCTTTCTCTGATTCTATTTATAATGGGCAGGCAGTTTCTTTGTTTTTGAGAACACATTATTGTTGCATTCTACAGTTGCCCATAAGATCACAGCTATTTGTCACTTTGTCATGTTTCTGTTATGTGGCGGTGTAAATGCAGCAGCAGAATACATAAAGGTGCTCCGTTGTTTCAGAGCACGCATTTAACAAAATTTTACTCAGTGATAAATGTAAAATGGAGAGCAGGCAGATGAAGGCACTCCCACTTCATTTAGCCTGTTTTAAACTATCAAAATCCCACAACATCTAACAGTACTGCTATACAAGCTAGTGTGCCTAGTTAATTTCCTATGTATATATTGTGTGTTATAGAAAAACCTGTAGTGTAGGACAATAAAAGTGGGAAAAATATCATTTTGGTGCAATTTACACAATTGCAAAAAAAAAAGGGGGTAATAGCTTAACCTTCCCAATCAAACAGACAATATAAACAGTTAAAATATGCCTTTTAATGCACTTCAACTGTTAATGAATGTGCTTGTTCTAAGCTATAACAACTCTTTTTGGCACCCAAGTGGAGACTGCAAAATCCCTAAACATATATATATATATTATAACTGTAGTAATATAAACTATTTAATAATCTTAATTGCAGGATAGGATACGTTATAGCTTTTGATAGACACTATAAGCTCGTGTGTATGAGCCTAGATATGCTTAAAACTGCACAGGTGCCATATATACAATGTTTACATGCTGGTAATAAATTCTAAGCAGAAAGGTCTATAATGTAAAGTATTATCTGAGTAACAATTTAATCTTGTATAATATAAACATGTCTTTCAATTACTCTCGGCTTTCTAGCACCACACAATAGTGCAAACGGCAAAAATACCTTACCCTGTTGCAGCTGTACCTTCTAAGCACATACATCCTTTTGCATCAGCATCATCTGCTCGCTCCTCCGCACTAGTGATAGGCAGCATGGAAATGAATTCAGCATCTCCCTGCTTCTCCTTGCTTATGCTTATTGTTCTGGCCCTGTGTATCTGTGCATAAAAAATACTTTTTTCTCTGTGGCGGAGAAAAGAAGATGGAGAAACACAAATGCATGGGGCACAGAACTGTAATCTGGGGTGTAGATGCATCAAAGCGTGTAGCACTTACAATATGCAGGATCTGTGTTGCAGTTATGCCAAATCAAAGCCATAATTTAGTTCTCTCTTGTAAGATGCTTTTTGAGCAAATGCATATTTTGAATCCTGACAAAGCACCATAATAGTTTATGCTAAGAATGCAACATAAGTTCTTACAACCTCCAGCATGAGAGGAAAAAATCATTGCTGCCCGAAACCCAGAAATACTAATTTGTTTAGTAAATCTAAGAGTTGCTACAAGCATCTACTTGTGTTTTCAAAGATACATTTACACATCGTACTGACCCAGTGCAAATATGAGCGACCAAGAGAAGACTTTATTTCTACTGTTTAGATACAACTTTAACAATAATCACAAAGGTTTCTGTTCTTTACCTTGGATCACATGCAACTTAATATAAACTGTAAAAGCACAATCGATGATGATCATTGACCTGAGAAAACTTGATAAAGCACATGTTCCGCTTATGTCTTATATATAAATAAATTGAAAAAAAAAGTTAAAAAGCAAAATATAAAAAAAGATCATAAAAAGATCAAAATTTCCAGATCATTGGACTAATTATTAGAGCTATCTGCTAAGAAAATGTGAGTCTGTGTGCATTAGCTGTGCACCGGCTGGTTTAATTCTTCTCAGAGCACGTCTCACATCACACATAAAGGATCTTCAGTTCTACAATGTTTGTTATGTTTACTTAGCTGGGAATAGCAGCAGAGCAACTAGCAGCACACAAAGGTAAAAGGTGGGGTTTTCATTTAGTGAAATCTGCAAGGTCTGTGTTTATACTCATTTTGATGTGAGATCTTTCTACAGAAAACCTCAATGTGAAAAACATTGGCCTGTATAAACAGACAAAAGTCACATCTCATATACAATTAGGAGATGACATGATTTAAAATTACACCTATTATTCCCAAAAGTCTTTACTTTGCATATAAAACACACACAACGTTACAAAGAAATGACTGTTGCCCTTTCAAGAAATCTGTAGCACACTGAATGCCATTTTAACATTTGTTGGGAAGAAAATGTAAAAATCTTTCCCTTCAACATTTTTGCAGACGTGGAATCTGTAAAACAGTTCTTATGTAAATTAACAACCCCATTTAAATCTGCCCAGTCCTTATAAATAACAGTTCCATTATATCCTATGGCTATGTGTGGGTGTATTGGTGTTCGTATACTTGAGCAGCGGTATGTGATAATTGTGGCATGTACTTTGCAAATGAGCTTCCACTGGCTGTGTGGCACATGGTGCTGCTTTTTACTGCTTTTGGGGGTTTTGGCATAGAGGAGGTATCTTTTTTTTTTTTATTTTGAACTTCCTCTTTGCCGTTCAGTATCCTCCAGCAAACTGGTCGAGGCCAGTTTATGCGGAAGGTACTGTTGCCTTTGAAAAGGAGGATCTATCCACCTCTTCTAGGATGAACGCGTTCATGTGGAGCTTCCTCTTATTCCAGGCTGTGTAGTCCCATCCTCATCAAAGCCGGGTTTCAAAATGAGATCAAGTGCCTCATTCAGGGTTACTCATTTGCTCCACAGAATGACATGTGAACAAGATAGAGGAGTCTTATCTAGCTAATCAGAGTAGCATCAAGTCGTGTGAATTAAATATTGCAGTTATTTATATAAATGAAATACAAGTTTTGATTGGAATTTTAGTTGCAGGAAAGTGATTTTTTATTTATGAGAGAGGAATGATGTGAAGATTTAACATCATATGTAACAAGATTGTATTACCGGTGTTTGTGTCCTGTTTTGTTTGTGTCCCAATCTGTATTAATGTCTCCCCCATTCAACAATAAGCGTACAAGCCATCTATGTCTTGATGCATGCTCAGTCATCCAGGTAAGGAAATGCCAGAAAGTTGATTCTGTTCATCTGGAGATAACGGAAAACACTATCCCCAAGTAAACAGAATCAATTTTCTGGGATCTACAACATCTAAATATTTAATCAAATACTAATCAATTCATTGTTTGCATTTCTTTGTATATTTAGTGAAAGGGTGCCTTTAAAACCTCAAAGTAATCACAACAAATGAAAACTTATTTTTTTACATAAGTTTAATCAGTCAGCAGAACAATTGGAGGATTCTTTGAAATATTAGTTTTATAGATTAAATTGCAGTTTCATTTTCATGTATAGCAAATGAAAGAAAAGTAGGATTTACCGCCAATTTACAAAGACGTGTTTGACATTTTTATTCTTGTGGCTACATGCAAGACATCCCATTGCATCATTGTCAAATTAATTTCAATAGCAAAGTGTAATGGCGTCAGGAAAAACAACACCTTCTACATCATTACACCATGGAAATTGGCTCTGTGGTACGTGTTGCTTTCTGTGTGCTTATTGTACCCCTCCAGGGCTGGGTGTGGTGTGAAATGTAAACGATGGATTTACAACCCAAATATAGAGCGCTGTCCATTTCTCCTGTGTTGCTGACATTTAGTGCCATGAACACGTTGTGCAGTCCTGTGTTGTGGTGTGCCGCATCAGCCAATCAAGCAGAATCTACTGCAGCCATGGAATATCCAGCGGACCACTTAAATCAACAGTACTCAATACTTTCAGTGTGGATTATATGTAAAGCTTATTGTTTGGCCTTTTAAACGAAGCTTATGAGAAAGATTTAATCTTAATTTTAGCCAGTGTCCAAAGACAGTTGTTTAGGGAGCTTGTTGATGACTGTTTACTACAGCAGAGGTCCACAAGTGTTCAGAGAACAGCTTAGTTCACAATATGCATCCACTAAAAAAGATGAAAAATGTGCCAATGAGCCCCTGGCTATGCACCAGAGTCCTTTAAAATAAATAAAAGAAACACTCAAGGTCAAATGGCACTTCCACAATCAAACTAAAATCAACTGACTTGGATATATTATTATAGTGTCAATATAACAGTTTTTGAACTCCCTCCCAAACATTCTATCTTTTGAAGTTTTAGAAAAAATATATAAAAATGAAAATAATGAGCCCGCACAATGTCGAACAACATCCCAACTACGGAGTGTTTCAAAACTTTCTGGTCAGAAATGGCAAATGCAGTCATGCAAATTCAGGCTTGTTTTTCTTTCTTTTTTTGTTTATTTCACACAAACATCTTCTGATGGAAATGTAAATGAAAAAAAACATCACTTCCTCTGCACCAGATGATATTTTCCAGGAAACACCTACACAGGTTGTTGAGAATAGCAGAGGGAAAAGATTTCATATATAGGACGAATCATTCATTTGGTACAATAACGGAAAAAGAAAAGAGTAAAATTAACTTTTT
Source organism: Copadichromis virginalis (assembly GCF_057382275.1). NCBI lineage: Eukaryota > Metazoa > Chordata > Actinopteri > Cichliformes > Cichlidae > Copadichromis > Copadichromis virginalis. The sequence continues at coordinate 23,122,645 of NC_140633.1, forward strand.
TTTATATGACTTTATTTGCGTATCAGTGCTTTAAGGTTGCATCGTAAGCAGTTTTTAGAATTGAAAACATGCATTGCTAAATTCAAACCCTCACAGTTGCTGTCGCAATAAGCTGCTGTTGCTATTCATTCTGAAAATGTCTGGTGACACATACTCTATATCAACAAAGATACTTAGCTATGAGCTGGATTTTAAAAGCATCAAAATTTGCATCCGTTTGTGGCGTTTTATTATTGCTGCTCATCCTTCAAATGCCTTCTACATCATCTTCTGTTTTTTTTTTACTCACCCCAGCATGGTCCAATAACAAAATGTTTAACTGTTTTTACAGAGCAAGACAAATCAGTCCACTGCACCGATGAATGTCGTGCACTGGGACATTCTGACAGATGCTGGATGCCAAAGTTACGGGTAGGAAGCCAAGCAGACAGCGCCGATAATCGCACCAACCTTTTCATCCCTGTGGGAATGGATGCAATGGTAGAGACAGAGATTTATGGCACCATCAGCTGCAACAGCAGAAAAACCCTCAGCACGTTTGGAAAGGAACAGCGGGACAGTACAATCCTTGTGGCCAATGTCAAACCTTACTTAAAATCGCAGCGTGCACTAAGCCCACCGCTCCAGGAGAGTCCATCTGCGTCTAGTAGTCCCACCAAGAGTAGTGTGCCCCCGGACTTGGCCAACCAAGAGCCCAAAGAAGTGAGGGACGGGGGTTCAGACAGCAGTGCCTATGGCCCTCCAGATGGCCAGTGCTCCCCACTGCACACAGAATTGGAGGAGCCCTCCTACCTGACCTGCGAGCTCAGGCCTAAGTCCCTGTCAAGCAGTCTCATTCACAGCTCTGTCATCAGCCAGGAGTGTGGGGGGTCAGATTGTGCTCTCGACCCTCGGGACTCTGGTAACTGACAGGTGGGGCGCGATCCCGTTCTCTCTAACCTGCCAGGGGTGATGATGATGATATCACAGATCAAATGACCAAGAGCTGATTTAATTTAACCCACAGAGGTGTTCAGACACGCATTGTAACCAAAAACCATCTGCTTTGTATGTCTTTTCTTTTTGAGTTTGTGACTTGTTGTGTTCAAGTGAAATATGTGTCTTTGACTGCTGTGAAGATTTGGGGGTGGGTGGGGGTGGGGGGGGAGGTGGGGGCCAATCAGTGCTTACCTGACTACAAGTGTTTTCATAGTGTACTGTACCCGTCGATTTAGGTGTCTGTATTTTACACATTTCAAACTCCAATTTTGTGAGGCTGTTGAACAAATTGCTACTGTTAAGCTATTGAGTCCTGTCTGCTTTTGTACAGTGAAGCTTTCTGTCTCCATTTAGTGTATAAGGAACATCTCTTTGAATATCACAGCAACTGAAATACATATCAGTGACGTTACATTCAAAAAGTGAAGTGTCTTATGAACTGTTAATGGTGGTGCAACAGGGAATGTCCCTTTTCATGAAACCATTTGAGGTTCCTCGAAAAACAATTTTTTAAGAATGTATTTGTAATTTTATTGTCGTCCTCTCTGCAGTTTATGTGAAAATAAGCTGAGCTTACACGTGAATGTGGGCCACTGTACTTGTTGTGTATTTTATTAAATTTGTATACACTGTGCGTGCATGGAAGGCAATTATTTTTGACTGGTGACAACTTCTGAAGCTGTCTTGTTTATGTGAGAGAAGTGTTTTTATGTCTACAAGGTGCTTAATGTGTGTTAATGACAGATAGCACTAGTGACTCTGCAAATGTGCCAACTTTAGCTATATACTGTATACCAGCACATGTGACCTAGCAGTAATAAAGATCTTAGTCACAGACACTGCTAAAGAAAATCACAATCAACATTTTACACAGCTATTTCTATTTAATAAAGGCAAATAAAAACAGGCACTGTGTATTAGTGCACCCACCAGAAGATGGCTTGACTCCCTCTGCTCAATGCTTTTATTAAAAATATGTATCGTACGGAAGAGATGGATACATTTTCAGGGATATTTTTAAATTCAAAGTCATCCGAGCTGCTGTCAGTCTGGGCTACTTGTGATTATAGGTTTGTTAAATATGCATGTTTCCTGACAAATGATGAGACGCGACTCTAAGAAAAAAAAAAAGGAAAAAAAATGACATTCAGCAGTAACAAGCAGTTACAAGCAAGGACTTTTGCAATGAATTCTTTGATTAGATAAAATGAAAGTTTAATGATCCCTGTGGGGGGAAGTAGGTCATTGCAGCAGCAAAGGATTGAACAAATAGTGCTATTAGAGGTTATCACAACTATATGCAAAAAAGAAAAAAAGAATAATGCATCAAGCACAAATAAAACATCTTCACTGTAGCGATTTCAAGGTTAGGAGAACCTAGCGTTTAATATCCAGGGTTTTATAGTCTTTTTACTGACTGTACAAAATGTTCGATATTTGCTCCCTACCTCATTACGAGACCAAATGTGCAAATTTGCTGTTTGCATGCACTGTACTCTATTTACTATTCAATCAAATGCAGAAGGGGTAGGTGTAGTGACAGAAGGCCATAGTCTGCAGACATATTCAAACAGACAAACTGCAGCAATCCATCCATTTACTAATTTCTCTCCTGCTTTCCAAATGTGGCTGCTGGTTATCCATCGCAGCAGGAGACAGGGATATACATTTTTTTTTTATTCCTTTTTCTTTTTATTTTTGAAAACTGCCAAAATACTCACTTGACACTGTGTATGGAGAGATTAAACATAAGCATGGATGTATGTTTACAAAGTTAGATCACTAAACTTCCTGGAATCCTGGAAATGTAAAAGTGTTTTCTATTTTCTCATCTGTAAAACCATCACACAAAAGCCTCTCGCTTCTTTTTACTTAGTTTAGTTTAGTTTCTCCATCTGGAGACACTGACTTTTGTACCCTGGCTCAGTGAGCGGTTTGAGAATGCCTTGTTTTTCATGAGTTCTGGATAACAGAATCCTGTCATCTACTGAGAGCTGACTATAAGTACGACTCAGTTTCTCCTCGGGGAAAACACATTAATTTGGATTTTGATTTGCATTTGTTTTGGTGCTGGTATTGACACAATTCCAGACCTAGATGTCTCATCTCAGCAGGCAGCTCTGATGAGCTCATCTGCATAAGTTGAAATACTCTTTGAGAGGGAGATTGCGTGGGTCACAGCAACTCATCCCATTGAAATACAGACAGAAACATCACATCATTTTATCTGTATCAGTCCCAGGGTTTCAGAACACGAGGGATGAAGACAGGTGAGCAGAATGTCAAGTGGAAAAGGGTTGAACCATTTGCTGCGACTCTTACTCCTCCAACTTTTGAACGCTATATCACTTAAGGATGTAATACAGGTTAAACTTCCACTTCTGCAATAATTATGCAAAATTTGCTTTGAAGCAAGCCTTTTCTTAATTAACACTGTGCTACAGTATAGCTGTTTGACAAAAAGTGCTATGTTGTCGAGGGGAGCTGAATGCAGATTAAGGACCAGCATGCAGTGTTGGATGAATATGACTTGTCTCTCAGAATGATTACAGTCACAGTGAAAGGGAATTACAGACAATGAAACTGATATGTGTAATACCTCCATTCTTCTACATTTTACATACACAAATGATCTATTCAAATGAAAATAGAATGAGCACTGTACCATTCAGTTGTGAAAAATTGACATGCTCACCCTGAGTACTTAAGCTTTTAATTCAATAATTCAATAACACAGCCGATTAAGAGCTTGTCTTCCACCTCCACTAAATTCTATGGGAGATGGTTCCACTTGGCTGAAAACTGTTGGTGGGGAAACAACAGTAAACAATATTGAGAGTGTAGTTTTCATTTTAACTCAGTCATGTCGTTGAACACAGCGTGCATGCCTTTAGGGGGAATTTTCAAAACGCTGCTTTTCAGGTTTATTTGCATTTTAAACCTAGAAAACAAACGTGCAAATAAACGGCTTAAACAGGGCACTATTAGGCAATGTAAACTAGACGCCAGAGCATTTATCTTAAAGAGATTTTAATTTGATAACATGGTTATATAGCCTAAAACATAGTGAGTGAATTTATGTCATGTTGAAAGAATCTTTTCTCTTTTCCAGTAAAAAAAAAAAAAAAAATAGGAAAGTGCTGCAATGGGACACGATCCAAAGATGACTCTAATTGGTTTTCTGAATAAAATTTGCTGTCATTTTTATAGGTTTAAATCTGGAATAAAAGAAAAACTTTAAAAGTCATGTTCATGCCTGGAGTTAGGTAGGATGAGAAATGGAAACCTCTCACATCTTTGTGGCAAATGCAGTGCGACCCTGCAGCCAGCAATCAGTTACAAGTGGGGAAAATACTCCCTCATCTCTGAAGCTCACTAATTTACACTTATCTAATTTATATCTTGTTTCATTATTTTGTACAAAAAAACAAAGTGTCAAAGACAGTTTGTTGTTTTCCTGGAGGATACGGACAGTTGCAAAGGCAATTCGATTTTATTCAAGAACAAGTCGAGGTGCGGAGCTGTGCAGCATCAGAAAATCAGAAAACACTGTCAGATATAAAATCACCATTAAGAACTGCCTCTGAAAAAAACTGGGCACAGCTGTCAGGCTCATGTACAGTGCCCAGAATGATATGACCATGATAGACCATGCCCATGGTATTAGATGAAGACCGCCACATTTCGAAATTCTGAAATCATTTTGTACTAAATAAAATGGTGAGATGAGGTTTTTACTTACACTATAGTTCATTTCAAAAATCCAACTTAAAGAAAAGAACAAAATGATTAGCATCAAAATACACATCATTCATTCATTTTTTTATTTATTTCTAAATACATAAATAGCAAGTAATTATTATTAGTGGCTCCTTAGTGTAGCTGCTTAGAGAACAGGCACGTCTCTTTGTGTTTTCAGAGTAAAAATCTGACAAATCAAATTCGGGGAGCTACCCACTGTGGCAAACCCTTGTGACAAGCAAGCAGCTGAAAGTAGCTTTATTAGTATTTACACAATATTATTGTTGGAGATGACAGCTGTTGGTGTTCTGTATAATCTGTAATAATATCGGATCATTTATCAGTGTATTAATGTTTTATATTAATCAATGTCTACAAAATATTTAGCAACTACACTGCATAAAAGTTCCATCCAAAATGTAATAAGGTGAAAGTGGAAAAGAGGATAATACAGAAATACTTATTTAAAGTAAATGTACATTAGAATTGCACTAATAGAGTAAATGTCCTTCGAATCTTCTCAACACAGTGGTTCATTCCTGTTGTCCGGGCTTAGATGCAGTGGTACTGGAGATGTCATATCAACTATATTGATAGCTACTCTCCAAAGAATGAAATTGGTGGTGGCTCTGCCACCCCTTTATACACAGCCCCTGTCAGGTTAGCTGTTCTCTTTGTCTTCATTTTTTATGGCTAGCTAAACTTGCTGCTTACTGTAGTTTCATGTTTAACGCAGCGGCATGGATCAGGGTATCATTTTTAGGTAAGTAAACATTTTTACCACAATCTGTCAAGTCAGGTTGTTAAAGTTGTTGAGTTACAAGGATGAGAATACAATTTTCTACTTCAGCTTATACATTGCTGTGTCACTAAATTTAAAACGTCCACTGCATGTTTCTCTGTAATGATAAAATGCAGACTGTCTCTTCATGTACTTGTATTTTTTAATAGAATATAGAGCTTTTTTAGTGATTAAAAGAAACAAAAAACTCACAATGATTGTAAAATACTTGTGAAAACAGACTGAGAAAAAGCCAAACAGTTAACCAAATTGATTAATGTGTTGTTAAATTTCTACCAGGCACAGTGACATGGAAATAAATGTACCTGCCAACTTTCACTATTCAGTAATGATTTCCTTAATTTGGATTCAAGGTGCTGTAATGATATGCATGTGTTGAAGCAACAGCAATTTCACAGTTTATTTTTTCTTTATAACAGTGGACAGACTTGACAGGGCAGCAAAGGAGGCATTTGCACAATACTGTCCTTTAATCATTGTTCTGCTCCCATGCTTAAAAGATGTATGCCACCACAGAATGCATTGAGTCCTCATTCAGACTCATGGGAATTAACACTCCTCTTGTTGACCCCGTCTGACAGAAAATTCCCGACTACACAACCGTTTCATTTTAAGTGGTTGTTAAGAAGGTGTTACTAACACATTCTCCTATGGGAGGAGTTCAAATACACGCCAATCTGTCAATCATGATTAATGTTTAACGCCAAGAAAGGATATAGCGAAGGGAAGCGATCCGGCAGGACTTCACACAGGTTTCGCTATGTGCTACTGGGTCATGACATACTTTCCTCACTTTGAATTGGGCAAAAATAGTCCTCTACATGCTTTTTTAGGGACAAAGTGGGCCAATATCTGCATAAAGTGGAAAAGCTAATGCGTTCTGTCATATGCTCAAAAGTTCTCTGTCTAAAAAGCTTCACCCTTTAAGTGCTTTGTCTGCCATCATAAATAAGATGGAAAATAGAGAAAGGAGGCACTAGACAGAACCAGGCAGAGTACAGAAACTTGCCCAGCCTTTTAGAATCAATAGACAGTTTATTAAATCAATACACAGTTTGGTGTAGCAAAACCTGGCTGTCTGACAAAAGTGGTAGATGTTCAAGAAGATTTAAGTGTCATGCAGACATAAGTGCATGATCCAGAGACTTTTCAGACCCAGCAAGCCTCACAATTTTCAGCTGTTTGACACGGGTAAAGCAACAGCAAAGGTGCGGGTGTCACCTTTGCTGTTTTTATAAAACCCACTTTATGTTAAGCTTCTCAGTTGGTTAAAAAGGAGAAATCTCATTAGCATTTACTGGAAGTGGACTCGAAAGTTAATGATGCAGCCAACTTGTCTGGAGGAGGTTTTAGCTGGAGTTAGTTGGGAGATTTCAAGTTTGCATGAGGATGCATACATTAGCACATTAACTACATAAAATTTTCGATCCTTTCTTTGTATAGAAAACCACAATTTTTCTTTGCATTTCAATTTATTACTCAAAACAACTTTCAGATATCTTAATATGTGTCCTGCAATGCGTATATATTTACTTGTTTTTGCATATGTTCGACTGTATTAGCCATGCACCATTGAAATTTCTCAAAGGTGACACGAATAATATTGATCCTTTCTCATTATAGTTCTGCTATCTTTTGGCAATCATATGGATATTACTTTAACACATATCAACCACGTAATCACTGTTGCAGCAGCTGATTACCTCTTCACTCAAACTCGACAGGAATGACTCACAGAACATGACAAAGACCGCTTCACATACGCCCCACCCACACAAGCCTGCAGGGTGCAGAAAAATCAGTTGCCAACTTCCCAGTGCCAGTCACCACATAGCCCCAGAAGTCCTGTGACCGTGTCCTAATGGGGCCAAGAGTTTGGTCTGTTTTGGTGACACAAGGGGAACCGATACAATCTTAGCCGATTTTTAATATTGTGGTTAATCTGTATATATAACTTCCCTTTAGAGCATTTTTATGATGAGTATTGTCAGAAAAAATCAACTCACAAGCCAAAGAAATGCTGCTACAGATGGTGTGAAAAGGATAGGCTAAAGCTACATTTTAAAGTTTACCATTTTGCAGCAATTTCACTAGTATTAAAGCCCTTATACACCCATTGTCCACCCACATAGGTGTTTTTTTACTTGTTTTAGCTGATTAAACCTCCCCAGAGGACTGTGTGGGTGTGTTCAGGCAAGTACTCAACTGACATCTCCCTCACTCTCCTGTTGGTTTTATTTCACCTGTGGGGTCAGTCAGTTTAGACCTTTATGATTATTAGTACACAGACAGTGGGAACATCATGTAATTCTGAGCCAAGTTTTGCACAAAAAGAGATTGATTGGAATAACTTACTCATCAGAGCCTTACTAAACTTGCCATTTCGGACACGCAAACAAATTGGATATAAATGCAAATCAGTGATCAAAGCTCACTTAAATTGGCTTCCCAGTCCAGGTAGTTTTATATCTCATGTAAAATATAACAAAATTACAGAATTGCTGAGACTTTTAAGGGGAAAATAGCAAAACTGAAAAAAGAAATGATTTTAATTAACAGTTTTGTTATTATCTTTTGGGGGTTGCTTGTTTTAATAAGTACTTGAACTTGGATTATTCCTCATTCACCTTTTCTTTCACTGTCTTTAATAGTCTGCAGTGTTGAAAGTAATTGGCCATTTTGACGTGTTTGTTGTTAGTCTGTTTCATTTTTTTTTTCAAATCTGCTGATTTGCTACAGCCTTAGGTATACTCTAATGCTTGAGGAAGAACTCTTGTATTAGTAGCCAGGGATGAAAAAAGCCTGTCATTACATTATACAGCACAGCGAATAAAACATTAAACATGTCTCGCTGTGACTAAATTGAAGTTTTCTGGGTCATCTGTTGGTTGGTAATGAGCAAAGTGACATATTAGTGATAGACTTTAGAGGTTCACTCATTGAAGCAACTGGTACACTTGGAGTAGTACGGCTATGGAAATTGTCCTTCATACTCAAGCACCTTTTTATACTCTGATTATCTGTACTTTGGTATATAGGTTAAGCAAATTTTATGCAGCTTTGACACCTCCTGTTGAGAAGCACTGTTATCGTAAATAAGGCATTTAAGAGAATATCCTCATCCACCTATCATCGTGTTTCACCCAGAGAGAGATCAGTCCGCTGGCATAAAACTATGAAAGGCAGCTGCCAGCAACCCCCTCCCTGTCTGAATGAGCAAAAGTAGGTTAACCATAACACTGTGCAAGTCTGGTAAATATCACAGCGAGCCAAACCTCTCAACCTCATAATGACAGCGTTTGTCTACATGAACTCTTACAGGCCACTTATCGTAGTGCCGTACGTTAACCTGTAAATCAGGTTGCTTAATTTTTTTTCCGTAAGGAACGAGATTTTCAATGCAAATCTGTGTGACCGCTAATACAGCTCACACAGTGGTGTATCAGCAGAGGTAAACACATGTTAAGCATCGGCGTTATTACAGGGGATCGCATTATTGTGGTGTCTGTGATTATGTGTAATCTATTTAGTCATGACACACACACACTTTCATTTACATGCTTTTCATTTCCACTGGCAGCTGTTTGATGATAGAGTCTTGCGAAAGGCATTCATCAACTACAGTACAACTGTGAGACCCGCAAACTGGACATGAATGTCCTGTGGGGCTGTCGTTCCACAAGGAGAGTGTATTTATAGATGTGAAACGGATTCATCATGAATGCCCAGCTAAGGTAAACTGTGGCCCAGAACAGTCTATACTGTTTTAAGAAGTAATGCCAAATCTAATAATTTTGGCAGCTGCAGGAATGCATGACCTTACGCCGGGATAAAAATATGATTTGTTTAAAGGAGAGCATGACAAGGTGCCATGGCACTTGAGTGGATTAGTACAACCCCCTGGGAAATCATCCATTTTCAGCTCTTGCATGGGTTTGAATCTAATTGCATGCAATGCTATTATATATCTCTTCTCAATCCTGTTCAGGATCACTATACATTCTTAACAGCAAAATGATGAAGACAGATGAGATTTATGTAAAAGCTTGCAAGCCCTGAGATTCAATGGGTAATAAAGCCTTTTTTTCAGGAAAGGTTTCTCCTTATTTCATCTGATCTTTTTCTTATTAGTTTAACTATCAAATGAATGCATTGATTTCAAAGCACTGTAACATACAGAAAAGGCCACATGTTATCATTAAACACATCATATTAAATCATATTTCTTGTAACCTCTTGTAACCTCTTCAGAGCATTTCAAGGACAAAAGAAAATACAGGAATAAGCGTCAGAAGTTATAAAATGATTATTTATACATTTTAGACAAATGTGCATTTTAAAATGAATTTGTTCATTAGGCCTTCACTTGCTGTAACTTCCTGTGTAGTGATGGCTAACAAATCCAAATTATCAGCATAGTAATTACAATCATGTGATTGTGGCTGTTGCAAAATTGTCACTGGGCAAAACAAACACCACTCTGGCTTTTATAGAAGCAGGGTCAGAGCAGTTTATGTCAGTGATTTCCAACCGGAGATACAAGTACCCCGATGGGCAATTTTGCAGTTGCCAGGGGAATGAAAATATTAGCTTCACTAATTGAAAAAGAAAAGAAGAAAAAAACACTGAAATTACATTTAAATTCAATGACTGCAGTTGCTTAGCCATGACTTAACAATTACGACTTAAGTCATGAATCAGCAGTAGGAAAAAAACCCCAAAAGTAATGCTTATTTGAGTAAAATAGATAAGTAATGGTCAAAAAGTGAATAATTTAAAACGCCAGCTTAAGGTATACTGACCTAGTAAAAGGTTCAGTATCAGAAGGTAATTTAGCTATTTCATAGAGGTAAAATAGATTAAAGCAAACCACAAGGGAACTATCTGAAACAGAAGGGCATAATCAGAGATCACTTGGAATTTGTACTAGGGAGCTGGCAGGTTAAAGACTGTTTAATGTCCAGCCTGACTGTGTCGGACATTTATGTTCACACACGGACTTCGGTCGCTTAAGGGGATTAAGTGCAGCGCTACTGTGACAATGAGCCAAACAGACACACTTCTGTATTATTTTGTCTGGCTTTAGGCATTGTAACGGTGAGACAAAAAAAGGGGGAGAAAAAAAACATCATGAGGTTATACTGGAAATTACAGCACTGAGATGTGTAATTATGGTCCAGCACACTGTGACAGAAACAAGTTATTAGACTTGTCAATTTGTTATTTTATACACTTTTTAGATTTGAAAGAAAGAAAGAAAGAAAGAAAGAAAGAAAGAAAGAAAGAAAGAAAGAAAGTAAGTAAGTAAGTAAGAAAGAAAGAAAGAAAAAAAGAAAGAAAGAAAGAAAGAAAGAAAGAAAGAAAGAAAGAAAGAAAGAAAGAAAGAAAGAAAGAAAGAAAGAAAGAAAGAAAGAAAGAAAGAAAGAAAGAAAGAAAGAAAGAAAGAAAGAAAGAAAGAATGGTTCTGGTTCTTTTTTATAATAAAACACTGTAATAAGACAAAGTTTGAGGAGTACCTGAGAGTAAGTTGCTTTAACAAAAACAAATAATACATTGCAAATAAAAAGTCTTGGGTCACTAACATCCCCAGGCATGAATTTGAGAAACCGCAGAGAAACTATGCATGCAGACTTTGTACGGAAAGACATGCTGCATAATATAGAAAGGCTGAGGACAAAAACAGAAAAAAGAAGAATGTGAGGGTCAATTTGGAAAGAATCTGTGACCTCTGTGTTCATTCTACAATGATGATAATGGGCCATAATTAAAGTCAAAAACCTCAGAGCATGCATTGTGTCATATCTGCGCTGATTAGAGAGGTTAAGAAGGTCTCAAAGTTGACCTGAATCTTAAATTTGTCTCATTGGAGCACTTTATGGAAGCAATAAAACAGAACCAAAGCACACGTTGTCAGACAGCCAGGATCAATCTTTGGAACATCTTTAAACAGCAACGATACTCCCTCACTTTGTCATTTCAGGCAATGACTGGCAGCCCATTTGAATAAGTAAATGTTTGGATCAGTGGGAGGCTAGGATCGAAACTGTTTGTGTTGGAGTCAAAACACTGTTTGCAATATTGACCACAGAGCTGTGGCTACAGTAAGATCCAGCTCTGATGGTTCTGTTTTGTCCATCTAGTCGATCTTTTTTTTTCTTCCTGAAAACTGTAAAAGAAACGTTTTTAAGTTTTACAAATAGTTCTTTGTGCAATAATTGTTTTGTCAGATGTCCAAAGTCAGATCACGCGAGGTCTGTTGACTGTTTACCTAAAGCTTAGACAAAGCCAAAATCAGAGGCAGCTCATAAAATGAGTTGGATTCCCATTTCAGATGTGCATGCTTTAACTGCCATCGGCTGTAGGCTCCCCATTAGACTGTGACGCAATACCTCCTGTCCAATCCACTTTAATTCTAAATCTCATTGTGCTCTGTCTGCAACAAGGACACTGCAGACAGAAAAAAAAAATTCTAATTGCTCCAGATATTTTAACCTTGGTGATTAGGCGACCGACTCCTCAAGGTCACTAATGTTGCTCATAATAAAAAAGAGCGTTTTAATGAAATGAATCTATCAAAGCTTCACTAAGAAATGTGTGCAGTTCTTCAAACCGTGTACCCTTATCACCGAATCCTGGGCAGGATTTCATGCAATTTGTGAACGCGAATGTGTTCTTTTCACTATTCCCATTCCTGAAAACTCCATGTGTGGATGAAAATCGCAGCCAAAGTGGAGTTTCATTCTGGCTCAGATGAGGTGAGGGAGCATTTGCATTCCCCTTGATTCCTTACTTCTTCCACCTGTTAGTGAGTGGAATGAAACATAACCATCCAGCATGATGTTTAAATATCAAAATCCACCAGTTCTGTGAGCCTTCCTGCTGCTCTAAACAAACAGGTTTTGTCACTGATTAAAGCCAAATCAAATGAGATTAATATATAAGTATATATGAATACATTTGTTTGAATTAGATTGAAATAGAAGGCCTCTTAGAGGGGTGGAAATTATTGCCATGGCAGAAGCAGCAAACCTGTTTCCAGGTTTTGATTGGTCGACATGCTACTGGAGAGCTCTGCTGGATATGCACCAGAGGTACAATAAATGAGAAACTGAACACATTTCGAGCTGCCTTGAACAAACTGAATGTTTATAAGGAGTTTCCCTTTGGGATTTAGTTCTTGCACCAGAGGGAGAAGTGATTGCGTGGGCTATCGTCATCTTTTTTTTCCCCCCCAATCCATTATAAAGACTCTTCCGTCATATGTGATCCTTTTCCTCCGTCATCTTGAGAAAGGAGATTAGAGCTGGATCTGAATACCATAGTGCACTATGTTGCTTTTTTTTCTTCTTTTTTCCTGTTTATAACCACCTCTCATTGACCTTGATGGAAACACTAGAGCAATTGTAACTTAAGGGGCGGAAAGATTGCTGAAATAGTCTAGCTAAAAGAAAAGTTGGCATGTAATGCAATGACAAAGGTCGGAAGTAGCATCTGAATAGAGGGTCATGTTGGAGTAAGGACACGTGGGGACAAAAAATCTCTTTCCTTTTCCCTTTTTAGGACAGTGCTTTTCTCAGGCTGAAGGAAATCAAAGGAAACACCATGAAGAACCTTGTATGGGAGCCTCACTACTGGCTTCAATACAGCATCTGACAGCCACTTTAAGAACTTTATCTTAAGGCAGTTTTGCATGGAGCGCAGAAGTCTCCCCCCTTTTCTAAGTGAGCCTTTGTTCTACTGGTCTCAACTCCACGATACATTTTCTCTTCCAGTCTCTTTTATCGCCTTTCTGAAACCTGTAATATCATAACTGCCTTTTTTTTCTGCCCAACACTGTGCTAAATTCAGTCTTATACTTGCTACTAAGATTTGATCACCTCATCTTTTACCACTAAAATAAAACTATAATTATTTTGCTAGCTTTCAGCCACTTCTCCTTCCATCGATAGCACACTGATCACTTTAAGCTGTCGTCACCCTCCTGGGGCAGAAATTGAGAGGGAACTCGGCACAGTGCAGAGGCTAATTGCCCATTTCAGTGCAAAAAACCTCATATAATAATATTGCATCCTCTAACAAACTATGCAGTGCAGAATTATAGCGAATTTCAAGCTACAAAACGACTCCGCAAACTGGAGTGTGGTATATAAAAGAAAGGGAAACTATAAAACTATAGCTTACAGCGAAAAAATTAGTTCACAAGATATGGATCATTTATTTTTTCTAATAGTGTTTTATTAGATTTTTTTATTGCATCCACAAAAAAATGGGGAAATCACATATTTATGCAAGTGACAGACAGGAATGCAAAATAATGCACAAAACAAACCAGCACAACCTTGCTTATCACGATTTCGAAAGAGTAGCTGTAACACGCTGTAATTCCCACACAGTATACATGCATGATATGCAAAATTTCCATCAGATATTCCTCCGTGTTGCTGTGTGATGAATTAGCCCACACTTCATGCTGGATGTTTGCATTTCCTGCTCCATGTGGAAGAGAAGAAAAACAAGGAAACAAAGCAGAATAAATTGTCTGTGATTTGAGAAAACTTCCAACTAAATTCCACTTTATGTATCTGTCATGCTTCATGTTGGAATTTTGGAGCTCTCTCACCCCCTACCACCCCAGTCAATTCAGCAGAGGATAACATCCAGAGGAAAGTGTTTTACATGAATGAGTTGCTGCTTCACAGACGGAGTAACTTATCATTTGAAAATTCATGCGAGTACAAAAATCATGACGAGTTATGCGGTTTGACACAGTATCAATCAGATTTTGTTTTGCAGACAGTGTCTTGTGCTTTCAAAGCTATTCTCAGTGGTCAAAAAGATTAAAGGCCTGGTCTACGAGTGCAACTACTGGGCATCGTTTTGCCAAGAATAGACTTCAAGCCTTCAGCATACACCACTCTAACCCTGACAGGGCATGGACATTTACTTCTGAGTGGGGCTCTGCGGTGACAGGCACCAGGTTGTTGGCGTCTTTTGTGATCTGTGTGTTGAAGGGCGTGGCTTTGTTCCAGGTTATCACGCGGATATTTGATCACATTGGTATATATAGAGTTTTTAGGCTGAGCCATCATCTTAGGCTTCATGTCGTGTTCCTCAAATGCTGCTGAGACATTCTGGGCTAAGCGTGCAAATTTGGCGTGTGTCAAAGCAGCATTCACTTGAATGCCAAGACCCAAGGTTTTCGAGCAGAACAATGCATTGTAATGAGGAAAGGTTTATTTATCTCAACCGGTGGGTGGGAGTGATTTAAATGTCCTAACTCAACTGTGTACACTACACTGTTAATCAAAAGTTTTTTTAAGAAAGCGATGAGCTTCATTGAGACCACATCTCCAATAAGTGACCTTGGTCTGTCCAAACGATCTTTGTTGACAAAGCTGATACGAGTGTCTTGGGTTATTCTGTGAATGAGAGTTCAATCATCACATCATTAATGGGTTTGGAGTGGGGCCAGTCATTCATGACACTCTGCTTTATAGCTTTGCCAGAAATCTCTGTGCTGAAATGAGAAGGTTGTAGATATTTTCTATGGAGCTATTTCCTGACCAGAGGGTGCCTTTGATTAATGGCTTTTTCGCTGCGAAGCCATTTAGGTAATCCAAAAGAATAATCTTTCCATGTCTTTGAAACCTGAAACTGAGCACAATGACCAAGACTGGCTGTCTCCTCCTCACAAATTCCTGGGCTAATTAGTACTTATGTGTGTCAACCAAGATGTTTTAAGTGAATTGTTTTGTCCTTTTGCTCCAGCTTTGTGTTTCCATTTATTATTATTTTTAAAGTAACTCAAGAGGTCTTTCTGTGCTGCAGCAACAATACCCACATGTATGAATAGGTCCTGGATAAATAATGGCTCTAGAGAGGCTATTTTGCATGATTATATTTATTCAGCTCCGGTGGTCCCTTATCCAACAAAAGCAATTTACAGCCATATTGATCATAGGCTCTGTTTTATTAGTCAACAAAATCAGTTTTTATTAGCCTTGGATTTCTTTTGCTTAGGAGAGCTCCGTGTTGACTGATCTTGATTTGTGTGTACTCAAGTTATTGTTTTCTGTTTTTATTTCTTTAGAACTTCATGCCTTCCATCACTCTCCAGACTGTTGTAAAGCTTAATAAAAAAAAATCCCCTCCAAAATCCATCTCAGTAAGTAAATATAACTGCTTCCCTTCAAAGCCTGTTGAGTGCTTCTCTTGACTCACATTGACTGGGCATTGCCTAGGAGACTCAGCCTGCTCTCTACACCACAAGTGTTAACGCCAATTAAACCCCTGGCACCACCCTGTCATTCTCCACATTCTGTGACATATGAGTGATAACACAGACCCTTACCTACAGCTCTCATCTGACGCACATTAAATGGCACTAGACCCTTGCGTTTCCTGACATTTTGCAGAAATCGATTGCAATTTAATCAGTGTGAGCATGCTGCTATCAGCCACGCTTACACCAGCTGTTTTTTCGTGTTACCTGGGTCGAGTTCTCTGTGCTGGGAGAACAAAAAAGACCAAAAAAACCCAACAAGATTTACGGCAATTTCAAACTCCAACAACATGAAATTCTCATTAAATCAACCATAAAAAAAGATCAAGACAAGATCACAGCCTCCGAGTTGATAATAATAATCAGAGATTTGATGTTCCTGTGAAAGCATATTTCCATTCAATTTGCACGCTATTAGATTTATTGTCTATTTTGAACACTCATTACTTCCCTTCTCCCTCCCCTTCTCTCTCCCTCTCTCCCCGCCTGTCTTGTTGTGTGTCTTCGTCTCTCCCTTTCTCTTCCCCTCTGGTGGTAAGTTCAATAATTATCCCATTATTCTTTGAAGTCTTTGTAAAATCCAAGGCTCCCAAACAATCCTTCAACATGTGAATACATGGTCCTTTTAAGTATTCGGGGTCCTACGAGGTAGCCGACAGCTGGAATGCTCCCGCTTTCAAATTCCAACAGGTCAAAATAAACCCCCAAAGAACGTGGCTTTAAAGAAGGAAATGTGTGGAACATGTCGCTTCTCGGAGCTTAACTCATACACTTCTTCTCTGAGCTAAGGTGTGCACCGAGGCCGGATTTAAACTGCCAGAAATTATCTCTGAACTTAAAGCATTGTGTGCCAATTGAATCCTCATAACACCACCATTGCTTACTGGGGCGACCACGCAAACACTCACAGATGCCTCAAGGTAACTACATGCAAACTCTATAGAGCTCAGTTCTCAGATGAACAGACTGAGCTTTCCAAGAGAGCTTAGTACCATTTTCTTAATGACTTAATTGGGTGATAATATGTTAAAAATTTTAATTTGTCTCTATTTTAGGAAAACCTTGAGTTCCATTGCCGGCTGCAGATCCTCGCACATGTGCAAGCACGCACACACAGACGCGAGTTATTATCCACTCATCCTTTGAATTTGCAATTATGTATGCACAGAGTGTCACACAGAGAAATCAGGAAAAATGAATATACCGGCACATGTTCCTATTTCCACGTATATCCAGATGAAATATTGATTATTAATGGCAGCAAGAAACCTGGGCTATTAAGCAGAGTAACATTCCACAAACACACTTTCTCACTTTAATTGAGTAGAGACATTAATACGTCAGTGATGTACAAATGTCTGGGTCCTATCTGCCACTAGGTATTACTCTGGGTTACTGCCTAAGGCGATACAAATATGAGCCGAAAATGAAAGCAGCTCTATAACTGTTTGGATGGTGGATGGTCTGATAAACGTGATAGAAATACTCATGCAGTTCGTGTCGTCTCAGCCAGTGCTCTTCACTGTTTTATTGCTAAATCCGCATGGGAGCAAGAGAGGTGATGGTCAACTGAATGATCATCGTTGGTGCGGAACATGGGACATCACACCAAGGAACAGCAACACATGTTGATACATGCATGCAAACGCATGCTCACAGTCTTAAATATACAGCAATGCACTATTAGACAGCATGCATGCAAACACATGCTGTGAGGTAATTATCATGTGTAAACAAATGAACGCCACACAATCTTTCCCATCGCTAAATGAATGCAAAAATGAGTGAAAGACATGCAACCCCATAACTTATTTAATACAGTGCAGTACAAGTTGGATGCTATCATGACTGCAAATGATCACGCAAAAGATGTGAGCAGAAGCTGTCATTAAAGGCACAATGTGTGTTACCGTGGCAACATCATAGAGACCGCCATCTTTTTAATGCCGTGGTTAGGAACAATCGACACTGCACCCAATCCCCATGTGAATTAAAGGCACATAGCTAAATAAAGCTCAAGTACCCCGCTGCCACACTTTTACAATCCACTGTTTGTCTCTTCTCTTTAGGGAATTCTGTAACAACCTGTTTCTGTGGGGGGAAAGTAGGCAAAGTGTCAACACTCCACAATCAACGTAGCTCCCTGTTAGCTGGGATTTAATTTTAAAATAATCACTGAACAAAAAGAAAAGAAAAAGAAAAAGCAAATGATGAAACTGGTAAATTTTGATTGTCACACTACTACTTGACGGTAATTGTTCGACACAATGATGTCTCTTTTCACTCCTTCACTGACTGATTTAACGCAATCACAAAGGTGACATCTTGTTTCCCTCATTTGCAGTTTCATGCAGTGTCCTTACTCTAGCTTGGTTAAATGTCTGAGTCTAACTCTTCACACTTTGCCATTTTGTACCACAATGACCTCTCTGGCCAAAGTAATTACCTCAGCTCTTGAGCCGTCCAAGTCATAGATAAAGCCCCACAGTGATATTTCTGCATCAGATTAGCAGATTGGCTTTTGCAGGCTTCTGTGACTTACAGAACAGTTGTTCATTCTAGACTAACGTGGTGCTTTCTGCTTGTTTGTTTATTCATTAGCATTTGATCTGTCAGCTGAAGAAGAGTTGTCTTTGGTTTACAGCAGTCTTGTCAGCATGAGCAACCGAGATCAGGTGAATGTAGTATTTAATTAAGACGTGGGTAGGAAGCCTTCCTGGTATCTGCGTACATACAGACACCACACAGCAATTGACCTTAGTGAACATGTCAAGACTTTATCTTGCTCCCATCAGCTCCCAGCAGGAGTTGTGAAGACAGTGAATAGCTTTGCTGCAAGGCAGCTTTTTCATTTCCACAAACAGAGGATTTTTTAAGTGTTTGTTTTGGATGTTATTTTTCAGTCAAGTGAGGCAACATTATTTTATGCTTCTTGTCATAGTGTTTCCAAAATTCCTAAATGCTAATTAGTGTGAGTCATGTTTTTTTTTTCCTGCACAGTCAAATTATCTTTCGCCATGCCTTACTTCAAAATATGTGTGGCAGACTGAAATTAAATGAAATGCATGAAGTTATTTTTAAAAAATGAAAATCAAATTAAGAGTATTTCCACAAGCTTTGCTGCTAATATCTGTCATATTGAAAGGAAGGAATCACTGCAAACACTAACTGCATTGTGCTCTTATTGATCAGTCAGTAACCATCACTCTAAAAAGCAAATCAAAATATCAAGACATGCATTTAGACATTTAATGCCATGGCAGTTTCTGAGCTCCCTCCGTCTGCACTCAATTAATTTTGATATTGCCGTTGTCTTTCATATTCATCAAAACTTGTTTTATCATTGGTGTCACACATATTTAATGTTTATAGCAAAGAACAACAAAGGAAGCGCGAAACAGTTCTTTCCTAAGCCAACAGTGACACCTTGAGGCTTTTCATAAAACTACAGCTGGTTTTAGATTGATCGGTTTAGATGGATTGAGGATTATCTCTCATAGTATGATAACATAAACACTCAAATGAAGAGCAATATTTGATGGGAGTAAGAGCATGGTTGCAAGCAAGAAGCAGAAATCAAAATGTAACAAATCAAGAAAAATAAAATAGCTGGTTGGACACAATTAACACAAAAATCCTAAAATCTTAAAATTGTTCCTATAAATTAAACAGTGTAATGAGGGATATTATAGCTTTTCTCTTCTGAACCAAGACAGTAAAATTAATTATCTGTTTGATCTCAATTGCTCCCATTGAGCCTGACATTACTTCAGACAAGGACACAAGTGACAAATAAAAGGTCAAATCCGAGCTCTTGAACAACACTCAGGGGATTTCATGGTTTTGTTATGCTGTTTTGGGTATTTCAACTTGGATCCACTTAACCCCTTAAAGGTGGCACTTGGTAACATATTATCATGCACAGTAAGAGTGAAACAGCATACTTCTTTACATTACAGTAATCTGCATTTCATACCATTCTCATACATAATCATTACACAGCAGCACGGGATGAACCCCTCTGCACTGATGTGTCTTTTCTGTAGCTGATGTTGCAAATGTTATGAAATGAACTATGAACCAGTATAAAAATAACAAACACACGACATGCACAAACTAAAAGCACTTGATGTGTGCATTGTTGCCTGTGAGGCTCCCAGTCATACGTTGGTTCCTTAAAACTTTATGACCCACTGCTTCAGACACAAGGGTCACCGCAAATCAATACAAAGCTGAGTCCTTTATCCTGTGAAGAAATATTCCTACCCTGGTGTATATGCTCTGTTCAAGGATGACACTGTCCCCCACACAGAGAGAGCAGAGTGGTGCTCTGAACAGTTTGATGAATATGAAAAAAAGGATGGAAATCATATGGTACTGACTTCACACTCATCGCATTTGTTAGATGATGCTTTTGGACATAGTTGAATATTTCCTTTGATGGGTTTTTTTTTTGTATGTTTGTTTGCTTGTTTTTTCCCTAGTCAACTATCAATTGTAGAGCTAGATTATGAGAATGCAATAACAGCAATGACGTTAGCGCATTTTAGAGAACTGGGAGGGTAATAAACGAGGCTGTGTCACTGCATGATTCTGCTAACATATATGGATGTGTATGAATTGCAGTGTCATTAATCAGCAGGAAAGATCCATGGTTTGTTGAGCTATTTATATGCCGCCTCTTATTATTTCAACTTCACTTCTCAAATTTGACCAAGAGGTGGGGCTATAGCAGCTAGAAAAGAAAAAAATAATAATATTTTGGTCCTGATTTTGTTTCTAGTCATGATCAGCAGTATCTATGCTGATATTCGTGGAAAGTCACTGGAGCATTTCCAAGCTGCAGCTTATTCTTTCTTTCCCCCTATGATTTCATCAGTGGGGCCTTAAACTCAGTGATGAGCCCCACTGAGGGCTTAAATGGGTATACTTATTTAGAATCAATATTCAGCTACCAACAGACCATTGATGCAAAAAGGTTAGATGCAACTGCTGACATATTTTGACTTTAAAAAACATAGAGTGAGTCCAGAAAAAACAAATGCGATGAAATAAAAGAAGGAGTAGAATATGCGGTAGATGAAAAATGAAAAGATAAAAAGAAAAACCATCATTAAGATTTTTACAATTTCAATTTTTATAAACATCATATGACGGATGTGTGCTAAAACAAAATAGTCAATAAAGTAAATCTAAGGATATAGTACATTAGAGCGGATATCGTGGATGGTAATAAAAAGATCATTAGATCATTAGAGCAAATGCGGTAATTATGTAAATTGTTTAGAACAGTGGGGATGAAAAATGTGGTGTAGTATGCCTTTTATAAATGGAGCTGCCTGCCACATACGCAGCTGCCCTGGGTGCCTTGGGAACCATGTAGAAGGTTAGAGGTGTCATCCATGATGGCTGATAATGTGGCCAACATTCTCAGCCCACCCCCACCCCACCTCCTCAAGAGAGATCAGAGATACCCTCGGAGGCATGTACACAGACTGCCTGTTGTTAAGAGTGCTTGTAGCCAGAGATGTTTTTTCATGCCCCTACAAACACGCTCACATTTTCTGCTCCAATCTGTCCTTAGTCTGTCTTCCTCCTGTACTAATTATTACTCCCATTGTCTCCGTCATTTAGTTGATCATTTAGTTCATTATCTACTTGGTGATGCAGCATGTCAGGCTGTTTGCGACATCATCATCTTGAAGTCTGAATTTTCTCGTGAAGTGTTTAAGGTGGCCTCTCAAAGTTCCATTTGTCCAGCTCTTTCCCAGCAAGCCCTCCAACCTGAACAGCCGTATAGGTAATTTGTCCCTATCCTCATTGACTAAATTGCTTGTGGAGTTGCAAGTGATTAACATGTCAGGTCACCTGTAAGTATATTGCTTTACTCCATAAATAACTAACAAGCCCTTTTTGTTGCATTCTATATCCCTGCTGGCACAGCATGCCTGGGAAAGGTATACTACACTATAATTACTTCACAGGTTCTCAAGAATATCATTATTGTTAACCTTATTTCTCCCTAATTTCATTTAAATTTACAAGTGGAATACGCTATTGCTATCCAACTTACACTCATTGGCTGCTTCTTTAGGTAAGTAACTAATATTTATTTATAAGGAACCTTTCACAGACAAGCGGACACAAATGGAGACACAAAATAAAGTAAAATAAATAAATATAATCAAGTCATCCATACTATACAAAAACAAGTTAATATAAAGAATAAATTAAAGTCAGTAAACATATTTTAAAAAAGCCTAGCTAACCAAAAAAGTTTTTAACTTTTTTTTTTTTAGTCAGCAAAGTCAGCTGAACATAACAGAAGTGGAACATTATTCCAGAGTCTTAGTGCAACAGAATAAAAAGCTCTGTCCCCCCAGTTTTCAGTCTCGTACATGGGACAATCGGCAGACTCTGAGCCTGTTATTGAAGGGTACTAGCAGAAACGTGTTTGGTAAGAAGTTAGAACAGTCTGGAGCCTGGCTACTTGAGAATTTTAAAGGAACTCTAAAATCTGTAATTCACATTTTTAATACTTATTGGACCTCAATTTGCCCTCAGAACTGCTTTAATTCTTTCTGACATAGTTGAACAAGGTGCTGGAAATATTCCTCATTTTGTCCAAGTTGACATGATAGCATGAATCAGTTGCTGCAGATTTTTCAGCTGCACATCCATGATCCCAATCTCCTGTTTCAGCACATCTCAAAGGTGCTGTTTTGGACTGAGATCATTGTCGTGCTCAAGAAATGAGTCTGATAAGATTTAAGGTTTTGGGTTCTTAGCTGACAAGAGTGGACTGCTACTGTAACCCATCTGTTACACTGTTGTATTGCTCTTCTGCATAACTTACTGTTGCCCTCCGATCAGTTCAAAGCAGTCCACTCAATCTCTTATTGCCAAATTTAAAAAAAAAACACACACACACACAAAAAAAAAACAAGGACTTTTTGATCAGAGAACTGCTTCCCACTTGAAATTTTTCATTTTGCGAACCTTTCTCTGTAAACCCTCAACATGGAAAATCCCAGTACAGTAGATCAGCAGTTTCTGAAATGCTCAAACCAGCCCATCTGGATCCAAAAATCATGCTAATTTCAAAGTCACTTAAATCACCTTCTTTCCCTATTCTGATGCTCAGTTTGAACTTGTTTGCCTTGATCTGCTATACTTGCATAACAATCCTGAAAAAAAGTCAGTGTTGTTTAGCTGTTTGTAATGTAACGTCCCTTCTGTTGTAACAAAGGTCTGTCAGAGTCCTGACAGAAACGCTTCTGCCAGACAAAGGCAGAACATTTCACTGGGATACCGAATGTTCTTGTATGCTCCAGCTGGACACAGATGACAAAGTATGGTGCTCCATCTGTAAGGAACATACATCAGAAGCACTACCCATCATGCTCTGTGGCACGGTGCCAACTCTGTTTGTGTATTTCTGACCTTGGAGCACATACACATTGTTAGTCATCATCCTTTTCTTCCAGTTATTTGTAATGCTGATTCTCTGTGTATGTGCATGTGTGTGTGTGTGTGCCTGTGTGTGTGCCTGTGTGTGTGCGTGTGTGTTTGGAGAGGGAGAGGGTGCAAGGGGAGAACACTGTTTTCTGCTCCCAGTTGGTGAAGATTATGTTCAGTGTCATGGAAGACTTGGAGAGATATTAAATGAGCCTCATATCATGTGGTGTGTGTGCCTCGTGCTCCCTCTACACATTGTGACCATGGACAGAAATTAATTATCATAGTGCAAGGAGTGTAAACATATGCGTGAACATAAACAAAATGCAAATACACAAAGTCACATTCATTTGAAAGTATATTGAATATATGGCTTTTTTAGTGTAATATGATGTAAGTCAGCTGCACAATACATCAATTAACATAAATGCTAATTTATTCAGAAATAGTGGTATAATGATGGGGTTTAGCTAATGCTGAGGGCCTAGCCTCGGATAAGGAGAAAACCTCTGAAGGCAGAGGAAACAGACGCACAAATGAATTGTACGAACACTGAATGCAGCCTTCATACTCTTTAATATGAGCCACAGGCACTGTCCCTGATGTGCCTGCTCTCCTCCCATGTGAGCAAGAGCCAAGTGGGGAGGATGATGGATATAGCTCCATGAGGATACAGCAGTATGCAATGATAGTTGACATGTTTCCACATGAATGGCACTGCATCAGGTTGAGAAGGCCATGACAGGTCTTTTTCTTTATCCTGTGCATTATCTCTAAACTAACATGAAATTTTGCACGCACCATGTGCCACCAGTTCAGATGCTACATCTGATAAATTAAAATGAGAGAAATGAATAATTCACTCTTAATTATAGCGGTGTGAGAACTCGTTCCAGAACTGTTTGGTTTTCATTAAAGCTAGGTGAAAACACAGTCAGTGAGGACAATGACTCATGCTCTGTGTGACTCATAGTTTGCCATTCAGCTTTCACCAAACAGAGTAAGTATCACATCAAATTTAAGAATAATTTAAGAATAATGATATATTCTTTAATTTTCAAGCTCTCTACTGGCAGGTGTGGGATCATAGTTACATATCCCAAAAGTGGCAAAGTCCCAGTGTGTTCATGCAGTGATGGCCAATGGCATGGTTTTTATTAAGACTGCTCTGCACAGATCACATAAGCACTTCATTGGTGTTTCAAAGAGCTGAAATGGGATTACTGTGATAGTTCATTCATGCTGTGACCTGAATTTTGCCAAAATATTTTAAAGCATAAAAATCTAACAGCCCCGTACCTCTCACTGACAGAAGTGATATGGACAGAAAGCTGATCAGTCGAGCACTTTGCAAGACACCCTGTGTCTTCATCAACCGCGTCTCCGGGTGTGATGTCCAAATATAGCAGCTGGGACGTCAGAGGGAAAACTAACACAGTGTTTTTGGAAAGCCACCTGCCATTATGGGATTGACAGATTATGAAAAGCTGATGTAACTTGGCATCCCGGTGAGGGTTTTGTTCTGAGCATGAATAACAAAAAAACGGTTTGAACACGGGGCCACGCCTAGCGCGGTGACATCGTTTGTTTTATATATTTAGATTTTTTTCTTTATTTTTTTTCTTTGGAACATCTTTTAGGTCAACATCTTTTGGGGGCTGTATCTCGGTATAATGCTCCAGTGAGCTGATTCCTTGTGCATGAAATGACTTGACATCCTCCCGACCACCGAGTGCGACTCAGTGCGCGTGTGCCTGAGCGTCCACGGAGGGAGAGAGAGAGGGAGGGGGAGAGAGAGAATAAGCAACTTTGTGACCAAGCATAGCTGTGTCTACAGGAACAGCGTGGGTCGGGAAAAAAAATAATTTGACAGTTATGGTTGATCAGCGTTTCTTTCATCCCGCATTAGTGACGACGAACGTGCTCGCGTACAATAGCGCCCGTTTCCTATTTCGTTTTGACGGATTAAAAATAAAAGACGCGCCGAAATACCCAGCGAGCCTACATCTTCATCAATGTGCGCGAGGTATGTATTTCCTACCAAGAGTTACACAGAAATTATGAAGGCTATCTTATCTCAGGCAAGGCGCTGTCATACAGAATTTCTGCTAATCTTCTGTAATTTGCAAAGCTTTGCATTTAAATCGGCAGCCTATTTAACAGCACTTCAGGTCTTAACAAGCAAGTATGATATGGGTTCCCCCCTCGCAGTGGATTTAGACTATTGTTTGTGCTTATGTCTTCCTTTGACCTTGCTTTTTTGTTGTTTGACATAGCTTGAAGGAGTTTCTTTCTTTCCTTCTTTTTTTCCTCTTTTCTTTTTCTTTTTTTCTTTAGCCGTTTTAAATCAGCAGGCACAAAGACAGAAGTTACCTCTGGGTAACAGCAATCAAAGCTTTGACTCATGCCGACTAGAGCTCTCTTGTTTAGAAGTTGCTTTCATCGCAGCCCGCCTGTTTTACATCATCCTGTCTTTTATTTCTAGATGACATTGAGGATACCTTAGCAGGACTGTGAGCTTGGCCGTCATTTGCAGGAAAATGCATCTTTGGATTCCATATGTTTTGCTGAGTGCAACGTCAGTGTGCACTGTTGAGATGTTGAGCCATTATGGAGAAATATGTCAAGGACTATGTGCCTGTGAGGAGAGAGAAGGGGTGCTTACAGTGAGCTGTGAAAACAGAGGAATTGAAAGTCTCTCAGACATAAGCCCAGTGTACTTCTCCCAGTATCATCTGCTGCTTACTGGAAATCTTTTGAAAAAGCTATCCACCAATGATTTCGCTGAGTACAAAGGACTTACAATATTACATCTGGGAAATAATGAAATATCTGATCTTGAAGCAGGAGCTTTTAATGGACTGCAGGAATTAAAACGATTACATCTCAACAATAACAAAATTGATGCCTTGAAGGAAGAGTTTTTCTTTGGCCTTGATAGTCTGGAATATCTACAACTTGATTATAATTATATCACTCATATTGTGTCAAATGCCTTCAGCAGACTTCGACATTTGGAGGTCCTGATTCTAAATGACAATTTAATATCTGCCCTGCCCGTAAACATTTTCACGCATGTACCATTGACCCACTTAGACTTAAGGGGAAATCAGCTCAAAGTACTTCCCTACACAGGTCTGCTGGAGCACATGAACAGTGTTGTGGAGTTGCAGCTAGAGGAGAATCCGTGGAACTGTTCCTGTGAGTTGATTGCTCTTAAAACCTGGCTCGAGAGCATATCATACACAGCTTTAGTTGGGGATGTTGTCTGTGAGTTCCCTTTTCGGCTTCACGGGAGAGACCTTGATGAAGTTTCAAAACAAGAGTTGTGCCCGAGGAGAGCCATTGCTGAATATGAGATGCCACCCCTGCCGCATTTGAGCACTGATGCATACTATAGAACCACGCCAGCTCTTACAGCCTCCTTCGCTTCATCTGGGTTCGCACGGTCCTCATCAAGACCCACTAAGGGACCTCGACAGTCAGCCAAATTAAAATCAAGACCCACAGCTCGCATTTCGTCCAATAAACCACAAAATTATGGCCAAATTATTTCATATCAGACCAAATCCCCTGTGCCTTTAGATTGCCCAACAGCCTGCACGTGCAATCTTCAAATTTCAGACCTTGGCCTGAACGTGAACTGTCAGGAGCGAAAGATCGAGCAGATCTCCGACTTAAATCCCAAACCTTACAATCCCAAAAAGATGTATTACACTGGGAATTACATCACTGTGGTTCGCAGATCAGACTTTATTGATGCAACTGGATTAGACTTGCTTCATCTTGGTAACAATCGAATAGCCCAAGTACATGACAGAGCTTTTGCTGATTTGGCAAATCTTAGAAGACTATACCTTAATGGTAATTTAATAGATCATCTTCCAGCTGATATATTTTATGGATTAGATAGCCTGCAGTTCTTGTATTTAGAATATAATGTAATTAAAGAGGTTACATCTGACACCTTTCAGCATGTACCTAAGCTTCAGCTTTTATTTCTAAACAATAACCTACTGAAAACTTTACCAGAGGGAACGTTTACTGGCCTGACGTTAGCCAGACTAAATCTTCGCAACAACCATCTTCGATATCTGCCAGTCAGGGGTGTGCTAGATCAGCTTACAGCACTGGTACAAGTTGATTTGTTTGAGAATCCCTGGGATTGCTCATGTAGCATACTGGAGTTGAAGATGTGGCTGGAGCAGCTCAGCACGGGCACAGTTGTAAACAATGTCATCTGTGGATCTCCTAAGAAACTAGCTGGAGAGGATATGAGATACATTAAGACGACTAATTTCTGCCCTAATAACTCTGATATACTTGCCTCCATGATTCCACCGTCTGAAGAATCTTTTCCTGGAAGCACTATCACCATAGAAACATCCTTGGGCTCTGACACTCAGTACAGCACCATTCCTTTATCTGTGATGATTCTTGCCCTTCTCCTCATGTTCATTATGTCTGTGTTTGTGGCTGCAGGGCTGTTTGTGGCAATGAAAAAGAGACGTCAAAAGAGTCAAAATGAGCAGAATAACTCAATGAATGCTTGCATTAGCTCTCTCAACATGGAATATGGCCTTTACAAAAAAGGATCCATCCCCAAAGTCAGGACCTCCAGCGGACATGTGTACGAGTACATCCCACCTCCTACAGAATCTTCATGCAGAACCACTGCTCACACCCCAGCGGACAATAAATCAGCGGACGGATTTAGAGACTTTGATGAGTTGAGTGGCGCTTTTCTGGGTAACTCGGATGAAGAGCCAGCCAGTAATGTAATAAGCTCAGAATACAGTGCCACCACTCCAGAGCCTCTTAACAAGCCCTCCACCCCTCACCAAAATGACCCGTGCTTCTACAGGGATGTGCTTGAGCCTGACAAGCACGCACGCTACAGCAATACATTGCCATGCAGACATACAGCACATTCATCAAATCAGTATGCCACAGACTTTGATGCGAGGCATCAGTATGTTCCCCCTGAAAGAATACAACAGACAATACTGTATTGTACTTCGCCAAGTACTGTTTATGTGGAGCCGAACAGGAGTGAGTACTGGGAACTGAAAGCAAAGCTTCACATTGACCCAGATTACCTGGAGGTTCTTGAAAAACGAACTACATTCACACAGTTTTAAGAGACTTGGACGGATTTCTGTGATGTATCTATTTTAATCAGGAGTCGTAACATGTCCTAAAAAATAGGCATAATTATTTTCTCAACTTTAGTACAGTGCATTGGGAGTTACAGCGTGCACTTCTCGGAGTCATGCCTAACAGAAGTGAGCAAGAAAAGACAACACGCTTCATTTTAAATGATCACTTAACACTTTATCCCTGTTTTGTTTAACAGTTTGGTTTAATTTTAAAAATATAAAGAAGAAAGCACAGATTCAGGGCTCATATGACTCATCTCTATCCTGGAGCTGTATCATTGACAACAATGTGAGACTGAGCTTTAACTCCCAAATTAGCTTCATTTTATGAGTGCTAATGAACCGTGCAGACGACATGTACTTGTCCCAAAATAAACCAGGTTTTTTGTCACAGATACATGTATTGCTGCCAGTTCTGCCTTTTCAAATTTATTCAAAATGAAACACGTGCATAGGACTAAAACAAATTTGTCCTGCAAATAGATTTATAGCCATGAAGTTGACCTTTTAGGTAGACAAAAGTCACTTAAGCACTGAGCCAGACCCATTTAGCTATGCAGTCCTCGAGGAGTCACAGCTCGGAGGTGATAATATTTAATGCATTAGATCATGGAATAAATTCTAAAGTAATGTTTCAAACCACAGATTATGAGACTCATAAATCGCAGCTCACTTGTTGGGAGGTTCTAAAGAGAATAATCACAATAATTCATATCCTACAAATGTATTGAACTGAACCAGTACAGTGAAATCCCTCAAAGACTACCTATCTCCAGCCTGACAGCACTAAGTGATTATGATCATGAAAGCATGTTGGGCTGGAGTTAAATTTAATGCATTGTAATTGTGCTCAAAAATGTTGTAACTAAAACATTATACTCATAACTGTATTCAGGTGTATTGTAAAGGAAAGAAAATGAGCTTTAACTGCCAATGTTTGTCATGTGTTACAAATGTGTGCAAACAGTGTGTCTGGCATTTTACATAAACACACGCTTACACCTTCATCTGTTACGTACGTGTACCACTACCAAAGCAGTCCACAAAGAATAACATATAGTTTACATCAAAACACAGTCCTGTGAAATATTGAACCTATAATAACTCTTTACTGTAATTGTCAGAATGTGTCTACTGTAGTATCCCAGTTACAACACATTTGAGTGAATTTACAATACAATGAGATATATCTGCAAAGTATTCTATCTGAAACTCAGTTCAGATTTTTCAGTGTTTTGGCCTTAGGCTCATACATTATAAACATTTGAGTAACTTCAAATTCTTATGCAAACAAATACGGTTATCGAGCTTTTTGTCAGTTATTTGGTTTATTATGTTTTATTTTATATAAAAAAAAGAATGCACTATGACTTT
The DNA here is from genome assembly GCF_057382275.1 of Copadichromis virginalis. Lineage (NCBI taxonomy): Eukaryota > Metazoa > Chordata > Actinopteri > Cichliformes > Cichlidae > Copadichromis > Copadichromis virginalis. Next base: position 23,152,439 of record NC_140633.1, read on the forward strand.
TACAGGTCAAAAATGATGTCACTTTCTGAAATGCACAATGTAGTAGTGTGCATATAGCCATAGAAATAGATTTAATAATTTCATACATAAAGATTACATCTGTCAAAAACTCTTGCACTGCACTATGCATAGATATGGATTATCCTTAGACAATCTCTGCAAACCTGCCCACTGCTCACCCCTCCGTCACCAAAAGCATCCATAAACACAAAATTTAATAATACTATCACATCCCATAACTCCTCATTTGGAATTCAGCACACATGAATATTCAGAGGTACTTTTGTGCCACATTTTGGATAATTCATTTATTCGCAAAAGTAATATATTTTTAATTACATGTGTTTTTAGGGGAATACTGAGTGGATTTGCTTGGCATTGTTTGTCTCATTTGTTCGGTTCGGGGTCACAGTCTCTGCTTGTCTCTTTCTTAGGGAGGGATTGATGGTTAGTGTAACAACTGTGTAAAAATCTGCAAGTGCTTTAGCATTATTAGACTGAAAATCACAACAAATGAATGCAGCAATTGAATGGATAAAATGCATAAAATTTTGAATGCTCTAAAGGAAGCTAAACACATCATGTAGGCATAACGCCACCTAACCAGTTTCTGGGTCAATAGCGAATGCCTAGAAATGTGACTTTCCCTGCAAACATGCAGCAAATTCACATCATATGCAGTATTATGCACGGAACCTGTCATTTTAATTCAGCTAATTACAGGACATGGTGTTTCTGGACCTGGTCTGCATGTCACCAAATATTACACTGCAGTATTAGTCATGCTGTTTACCATGCTGTTTACAGTCTGGGTTTGTTGCCTTTCACGTGTTCAGTCATTTTGTGATTCTTTTGTCACCTGACCTGTCTCTGTGCTTTAGAAATTCAGCAGAACAAATGAACTGAAGTCTGCACAGAAAATAAAAAAGCATGTACCTACACAGCAGGTTTGTTTTTAAAGACTACGTTGCTGTGAGTCAGTGTTGAAAACAATGTAAAACTGCAGACATGCACAGACTGATCCACAAAAAATGTTTGTGTTGTGAACAGTGGCTGGCATTTAATTGATTGTGTTTCAACTTTTTTTTTACACGTGTCAGTTTTTACATCCCAAACTAATGCGACAAAAGAGTGGATAATCCAGTATTAAAAGGAAAATGTATTGTGTGGGAGATTCCATACTTTATTTTATTTATATATATATTTTTGGTTTATTTATTTTTTTACAGAATCTTGCAAAAAAGAAACTGCATAATCGAACAACAGGATCTGCTGTATATAACAGAAATTTGTAATCTGTTTTCTCTTGTTCAGATTTTTGTAATCCTTGACCAAATGCAGATTTTTTTGTCACATGTAAGACTACAAATATTGATCATCCAAAATTGTGTTAAATTGAAATGTGACTGTCCTGTGTATATGTGCAAATGTTCAGTTTGCAAAGAAGACACGGTGAAGTCAGTGTCTTATTCGATTGTGTTTGTTTTTCATATGAAACAGTGATTTCCTGTGTAAACCTTTGATTTGTAAATAGAACACTTCATCAGCCTTTTCATGCAAACTTGCATCTTTTTTTGAAAAGCAAAAACACAGTACAACTAGGAATATGTGGGGTAAATATATCTACAATGTGCTGTTTCTTTAGTTGCTAGCTAATGAATAAAACATATGCGTTCATTTGATACACTCGTGTTTGTTTTCCCTTCACCCTTTAAACCATGTTCTTTGCAGCAAATGTGATAGTGCACACAGAGGAGAGAAAGTGTTGCGCAAAGCTATTGGCAGTTTTTTTTTCCTTTTTTTCTCTTCTTGCTAAAATTGTTATATCTAATTCAAATGTCTCGATCAAGAGGTGTCATAGTTTCATTCGGACAAATTGGAAATAACGAGAAGGCTATGTTATATAATCAACACCAAGATGGAATATTTATTACTTCACAATGCCTTAGGATTACTCAGTCACATTCAAAGCTATTTAAACTAACTGCTTAAATGATCAATTATGCCATCTATAAATGCTTATCAGATGCCCCAAAGGATTATGACAGCTGCACAAATAGCAGTGCCAAAATAAGCCTTCGGTGCTATTGCAAAACTAGAGTTTCTTGTACATGTTTGACTACAAAATGTTTGACACTGAGCTTCTCGCAGCAGCAAAAAATGTATTTGTTGTGTTGCCGCCGTTGTGTTTAATGCTAAAAAAAAAGAAATTCTTACAGTAACTGCAATATGAACACATCTGCATCCCTATACTAGCAGAGAAACTATACACTTTGCAGAAATAGCTTTCTGGAAGCCCAGTATCCATGGAAACATCCAATTACCTGACACAGAAAAACAATCTAGAGCAAGAGGTACAATGTCAGCACAGAGTTGAACACATTTGTAACTCAAAGAGTTGAGATTTAAGTGAATTGTGTCTTGCGCACATCTCTAAATTGCACACCTTTGTGCATATAGACAAAAGGTGATTTGTAGGATACATGTGCTGCTGCATTATATTTAACCATAACTGACAGACAAAAAATGTGACTGAAAACTATCAGTTCTAATAAGACGAGTAACAACAGATCAGCGTTTGACTGACGCCATTTGTCAGACTGATGGTGTTATGTTTCTTAGCTGCTTGAAGACTCCAGTTTTTGTGAGGCAGGGGGAAATTAGGGCAGATCTACATTATGTAAGCTTGAAGAGATGTGTCAGGCACTGTGAAGGCAGCATATGACTGTAAGCATTCACCAAAGGAAAAACCTTTGCTATCTTCCATCAGGGAAGCAAACTTGATAGGAAACTGATTCAGGGCTCCTTTTTCTTTGATGGTGAAGATTTGAATCTCTCACCTTTTGTGTGGTTTTCAGTTGTTGCTCTCATTCTGTGTTTCTGTCCCAGAAGATTTTTCAGTCTTATTTGCAGCAATGCTCCTTTTCTCTCTAACACACACTTTGTATGTCTGTGCGTGGATTGGAATGTGTGTGTCTAGGCGCATAAATTATTGACTCAGAGTGTATTCATGCTTGCCTCAAGGACTTTAGCCTACCAACATGGCAATACCTTTTTCCTCTCTTTTCATCTTTCAGCATTTTTGTCTAGAAAAAAAAGCTTCACACAACTCACCACCAAACTAAAGGTCTTTAGAAATAATTGATGTATTCCTTCTCGAACATAAACTGCCATTTATCTATGTCCAACGTGCTGTTTAATAATGTATGCCAGGGTAATGTCCGTTTTAGACTGACTTCTAAAGAAATGGCATGCTGTTGGTGGGATAAGGTGATATTTACAAGCCCAGATTTTGCTTGGTATTGCAAGTATATTTGCAACAACTGGAAACAGTATGTCTGAGACAGGCTAATATTTATGAGGGTTTATCCAGGCTTACGACTGCCAACCTAAGAAAAGTGACAAAATCCTCCCTCATCCTCCCATTAATAGTATTCACACTAAACAGAAGAGTGATATTTTACATCAAGAGAAGAGAAAAGCTTTGGCAATGGGCGAGCTAAAATCCGGTCCTGTGAAAACAGTGAATTTATGTTTTTAGGAGGTTTTCATAGCTCTTGAATTCTAACAATGCCAGACTTGCTGGCTGTATGCATAATATAATTCTCTGAGATTTCCTGCCAAAACAAAACAAATTAAAATTAATGCACTTTTTAAATGTGGGTTCCTCTGACTATCGTGTTTTTCTCCTTCAATCCCAAGCATACTGCATACTTCTGCTGCCTGCAGAGTGGCTCATCTCACATTAACCTCTGTCTGTGCCCCGATATTCAACCACTTCTTTTTTTCCAGCCCCTTCTCCTCTTGGCTCTTCATTGCATCAAGGGCATGTCCTCCTCTATATCTTGGCCTGAAGTGCTGCTGTAATTGCTATAAGAGAATGGCATGCTTGTTGACCTGTAATTTATAGCAACAACACACAAGCCATTGAGAATATCCCTTATTATGTAATGAAGTATGTCACTATACTGAAACATCTTCTTTTTGTTTGTTGGTTTCGTGATACATTTATTTAAATGCAGCACACCAGCATGAGCCACTACAAGAACGTCTCCCAGTGATTTGAAAAAGATGTGACCTGAAAGGGCCCTGTTCATGTATCCTCCTTCAGTTGAGGAGAAGGAGAGACATAAACCTCACAGTGAAAAAGCATCCGTGTCTGAACAATGGTAATGTTCTTAAGATCAGACACTTGCTTCTACAGAAGCCATTCAAACAAAACTGTAGGGCAAGATTATGCATTTTATTTACAGTCTGGTCTGCTTTAAATGGAAAACACACATTCTCTCAGCTAAAGCGGTTTGTAATCATATTTATGATTATTTTATACAGTCTCTTCTAGATGTGTCACACTTCCAAAATTTAAAATGTCAAGATAAATCTGACTTGGCTGTGAAACTGCTCAATGGAGCTCTATGATGCGTGAGTGGACTATTATAGATTGTCCATGTACTGTGGCACTCTGAATTTAAATGCAGATGTACTTCTTCACTGCTGCATATTTCCCTCTTCTCCTTCCTGACCATGCCATCGAGTCAAATAGACAGCTGGGGGAAGTAGCTCACCCTTGCCTTTAAATGTGTGATTGTTTAGTTTGTTTTGATGAGTAACAGTGAATCAGATCAAACATTTTTAACGTTGAAAAGACTAAGGCCTCTCACGTACCGTATGCCTTTTGCATATTTCTCCTTGGACAGAAAAACATCACATTAAAAAGTGCACTTAATAACTGTGTGTAATATTACTCCAGTTATGCATTCTTTCTAATAGGCTAACATTCAATCCATAATTAAACCCTTAATGCAAACCTTCAAGTGGAACATTTTGTACCAGATTTATAAAGTGATAACAGCTAAACATTAGAAAATTAGTGTCACAACGCTGTGCTCAGATTTTAATCTCTTTAAATGATGAATTCCCACTGAGATGCTTCTCTTTTGCAACAGAACTGTTAAATCATCACTGGATTTTTCTTTTTTATTATGCATAATGTCAAGGTTTTGTGGACAATTCAAAAGAGACTTGATCTGCAGTATGAAGGCTGGGTACATTACCAGCTGGTACAAAGGCCTCTTATCTCACCATTATGCTTAGAGGTACAGCACAAGTAGCCTGGGTAATGAACTGACTTTTGTGGTTTATCTTCCATTTATTTGGTGTTATCTTTGACATAGTTTGATGTTGTTTCATTATAACCGAGCCACAAACCCAAAGCAATATAAGCAAGGGCAATATAAGAGCTAATCTTCATTCAAATTCCAATATTTTTGCCGTGGAAAAGGGTCAAGTACAACGAGCTGCTGTTCCTGTTGAGTAACACTGCAGCTGAATAGACACTACAAGTCACAACTAAAAGTGTTGGGACGCTAAGATTTAAATGAAAATAATACAATAATTTGTAAACCTCGTACACCCATATTTTGTTCAGAGTGAAAAACAGAAAATATGTCAGCTGTTTACTGTAATACATTGTGCTATTAAATGGAAAATATTAACTCAGCTTGAATTTGGCAGCAGCACACCACAAAAATATTAAGATGGGGGGGGGGGGGGGGGGGGGTAAAGAAGTAACAGCTGGAGGAACATTTTACAGTTAATTAGTTAAGTTAATTGGTAACAGGTCAATTACATGATTAGGTATAAAAATAGCATCTTCACTTCTGTCACTGCATGAAAAACAGGAATGATTCTGCATGGGAATCACTACATGGGCTCACGAACACTTCCAGAAATCATTGTCAGTGAGCACGGTTCACCATGCCATCCACAAATGCAGGTTAAAGCTCTGTCATGCAATGAAAAAACATATGTGATCCAGAAAAGCAACTTCATCTCTGGGACAAAGCTTGTTTAAGATTTATTGAAGCCAAGTGGAAACTGTTCAGTGATCAGAGAAATTGAATTTTGAAATTCTTTTTGGAAAACATGAACATGATGTGCTCTGGACTATATATATATATATATATATATATATATATATATATATATATATATATATATATCGAAGAATCCATAGGTCCGTCCGAATGACAGCAATATCAGGAAGAAGGAACACGAGAAGCTGGAGAAATACCAAGGGCTCAGAGAAGAGCTCGAGAGGATGTGGAGGGTGAAGGTAACGGTGGTCCCCGTGGTAATCGGAGCACTAGGTGCGGTGACTCCCAAGCTAGGCGAGTGGCTCCAGCAGATCCCGGGAATAACATCGGAGATCTCTGTCCAGAAGAGCGCAGTCCTGGGAACAGCTAAGATACTGCGCAGGACCCTCAAGCTCCCAGGCCTCTGGTAGAGGACCCGAGCTTGAAGGATAAACCGCCCGCAGGGGCGTGCTGGGTGGTTTTTTTTTATATATATATATACAGGTTTTAGAGCAGCTCTCTTCTCGGTTACCTCTTTTTCACAGAAACCCCTGCATATTGCAGCAAGACAAAAGCACATGCTGCATGGCTTTGTGGTTGAAGAGTCTGGGTGCTGGCCTGCCTGCAGTCCGGGCCTTTTACCAGTTGAAAATATTTGGTACATCACGAAATGCAAAATATGCAATGAAGACCCAGGATTGTTGAACAGCACACCATTCCTCTCCCAGAACTCCATCATCTGGTCTCTGCACTTCCAGACTTCTACAGAGTGTTGTTAAAAGAAGTTGGGATGCTACAGAGTGGTGAACATGGCCCTCACTCAAATCTCTGGAGACCTGCTGCTGCCATCAAATTCAAAATGAGCTTTTTTTATTTGTTTTTTCTTCAGTGTGAACATTTGCCATGTTTTCTTTGTTCTTGTCACGGTTCTGGGTCAATTTTGACCCAGCTTTTTCTGTTTCTATTTTGTTTTTCTAAACATATGATTTGTTGGGGTTTTGAGTTGTGTTTTTGCATTTAGGGTTATTCTTGGTTTTGTTCCTTTTACATTACTTGGTGTTCTGGCCTTTAGTTCAAGTCACTGTCGTCTCTGTTTCATGTGTTATATTCTTTCAGTCAGCCTTCTGGAGTGTAGTCTGCATTTTTGTGATTTGTTTCATGCTTACTGTTTTATTTTGTAGGATTGTGTCTTATGTCAGTGTGTCCAGCTTTGCTCCTCCTGTCTTGTTAGTCCTATTTCTCCCAGCTGTGTCTCCCTCCTGTTGCCCATTCCCTGATTACCACCCTGTGTAAATTAGCCCCGTGTTTTCCTGTGCTCACTGTCACGTCGTACCATCAGACTTGCCTGTGTGTTTCAGTCTCTAGTGATTCAGTGTCAGTTCATGTTTTGTTTTGTCACCAGCAATAAAGCTGAGGTTTTTGAGTTTCAATTTAGTGTCTGAATCCTGCATTTGGATCCACCTCTCCATCCACCTGCACACAGAGCCCTGACAGTTCTGATGTAAATGAATTATTGCTTTGATATTTGGAAATCACTCCAATCTGTTTTTATCAACTTTTTGCACAGCATCCATATTTAAATTGTGGTTGGACATATAATGTACACATAATCCCAATTTCTAAGTCATGTTTGTTCAACATTGCATTTCTAATTTTTTATGCATAATATCGAGGTTTTGTGGACTCACAGAGCAAACTTGATATACAGCATGAAAAAAGAAAAAGAAAAAAAAGTATGGCACACAGCAGCAATTAACAGCCTCCTATCTCAGCAGTGTGCTTAAAGGTAGAGCACAAGTAGCTGTAGATTTGGGTTCAAGGGTAGTAAAATGACTTGCGTAGAGCATCTTTGCTTTATCTGGTACAAATTGCATGGATGAGGGGGCTTCCTGAATCTTTTACAGAGTCATGTCTTCTTTAATTATAACCAAGCTGTAAAGTGAAATCAGGCAATATAAGGATGGGTCATATAAGAGCTAATAAGTACTGAAACTGCAATATTTTGCTCTGGCACAGGGTCAAATAATGCTACACCCACTGATCTTGCTCAAGGACACTGCAGTTGACTAGACACTATGGGTGACAGGAGAACCTACTGTGGCCTTCATCTCCACATGTTCTTTTGGCATCTGGTTCAGTAATTTCACAGCACGAGGCATGGCTTAAAAAAACTGCAACATAACCCCTGGCATGTCAGACACAGGCTAGTGTCCACTTAGATCACTGTTCTCTTCAAGTTGTTTCATAGAAAAAAATGTAAACACCTTCTAGATATTATTCTGTTTTCATCTCTTTTTTTATCCATGTGTTGCAGTTTCTGAGCTATTTGTACTTAACCTGACTTGGTACGAAATGTAAGAGCAATTCAAGCACCAACGTTTAATTAGGTGTCACCGTTATTTTAATCATCATCATATTTTTGCGAACAGCATTTCTCAGTGCATTTCGGTCACTGAGAAAGGCGTATTTATGTGAGTGCCACGAACACCGGAATAAAGTTGGTGGCTGAGATGCTTTTATATTTAAACTTGAAGATAATTTTTTAAACAGTGTATAGTTCAAGGCATACTACTCAAAACTCTCGTGACAGGCTTATGGTGTACTGTGGTTCCTAAAAGCACTTTTCTATGTTTCTGTCTCTCTTCCCTCTGAGTATCCTGTGGCATTTACAACAAGCTACAATGGATCCAGACAGATGGCAAGGTGGGGGTGTTGGGTAACCATCTACTGAACCCCAGGGAGTACTGCCATATACAAGCTGTCAAACAAATGTCTTCACTCAGAATTTTATTTGTTGTACTATAATGAGATCCTGAATTTGATGTTAATTTTGCACAATTGCGCAGACATCCAAAAGAAAGTGAATGCAGTGTTATTGCCTTATTGTGTGCTCTTGTTAAGAACTTTGTGAATATACTCCCTTATTAATTATTTTCTTGTTGTGCCAGCAGCATTTTCATATCGTCTATGAATGCATCAGGGCAACAAGGCCATCAGGAATTTCCATAAAGTAAAGAAGCAAATAGGTCATGAATAACATTAATATTCAAAAAGAAGCACTTCAAAGAGTACTAACCCAGTGCCTCAGCATTAACTACATTTGACCATTCATATCTTCCCTCATTAACCACCCTGAGAAGCTTTATTTGCTGAAGGCTGTGTACTGTAGGCTGGTGGCAAGTGCATCAAAACAGTTCTTTCAAGTTTCTCCTTTGTGTTAAGTATCGTGCAGCTACACAGCTCTTAACAAGTCAAAAGACTGAGAAGGCCTTCTGAAAGCATGTGTCAGCTCTGCTAATACTGATGAAGCTCATAACAATTTATGTAAGACACAACTTCAGTCGTTCACTGTTGACTGGATAATTGACAGGCTATTGTTGGTTGACTGCCAAGATTTCCCAAGAGATGTGTCAAATTTGTCCAGTCAACCACTAAAAGACTTCACATATTTTGACAAGGATTGTTTCTTTTTTTTTGACAAAAGAGTATGCTTTTAGAATACTTGGAAAGATGTCATAAGAACACAAAACCTAAACAAACAGCAGCCCGGAAGTGTGTCATGCTCTTTTGTGAATAACTTTTTTAACAGTATGTGCTTTCAACCTCAACTTTATATTCTCACATTCAAAACTCCATCATCTTAGTAAATCTTAAAGGCTCTCATTTGTTAAATGTTTATTATGTATATTTGCTTTCTTTTTTCAGTAATATGAGTGTCTATCTGTACCATTACTCTCATATTATCACTTCCGCTCCAGCCTAGAGTGAAAATGTGGATATTTAAATGATAATAATGAATATTTTTGAAAAGGCTGGTGTTATTGTTTTCTAGGTTGCAATGTTAGTGTTATAAATCCTTCAGTCTACCCCTTCTCTAATATTTTTCACACATCCATGGTCCTCAGATGATGGATCCTAATGAACTGTGTGGTTTTTGTGTGTGTGTGCAGTTTTTGCCCCCAGAGTACAGGTTTTAAATTGACATTTGTGGATTTATTGACTCTAACAGCCTCAACAGACAGCCAATAACTTTCATACGACACCTTTGTAACAATTATAGCTAACGGATGTATTTTGTGTTGTGTTGCGCAATCATTTACACTTTACCTGTTAAACACTGACATGTTAGCATTGTCACTGTGTGCATTTTTCAGTAGCATTTGCCGTAAAACACAGCCATATAAAGATTATCACAGTTACAGACTCCAAGTCTTGTTCTAACATGTAGTGTTTGCAGAGTGGAGAATTGCTACTGAAAAATGTTTCTTATCTGAGTAGTGCTTTTGAACAGCATTAACCCTGACATCTATTTCTCCAAGCAGAGCTTGATTATAAGGAGCACCTGTAGCCGATAAATCTGTCTTGACTTTTTGGTCTTATTCTGGTTGCTGATGGCAGTGATGGTTGCAGGTATGTGGAAAATGGATTTAAAGTGTTTAGAGTACATTTAGAAGCTCTCTTGCTGTTACAGTCTAATCCTTATGTTTGTGAATCTGATTTTTCATTCTCTTTGTGACTGTCTTTAGCTGCTAAATGCCTGCCTGTGGTTAGCAGGATCACAGCATTAAGTTTGGGACTAGTCAGGTGGACCTAGGAAAACAATTCTTTTTCTACTCTTTATAGATTTCCCCTGCTGCTGTCTTGTTTAGACCTTGTTTATTGTATTTCACCTTTATTGTGTTTTAACTTGATTCTTGTATTTGTATTGGCCAAAATACAACCACGCAAGTGTTTTGTATTTTAAACTGAGTTTCCCTGTCTTGTTTTGTTTATTTGGTTTTATTGGAGCTCTCAGTTTGTCTTTATCTACTTTTTCCTATTATTACCATAGAGGGCAATGTTGTTGGAATGCTGGTCATATTTAGTGAGGTCCCCTTCCTACTGGGCACTCTGTGCAAATTGTCTTCTCAAGTGGCCCACAATTAGTTGTATTTATATAGACAGACAGACAGACAGACAGACAGACAGATAGATAATAAGGGTTCTTTTCCTGGGGTGCAGTTCCCGAGGCAGTATTATTGGTCTTTCATTTTTTGTTACTGTTACTTATTACTGTAACAAGTAACAGTAACAAAACAACTGAAAGACCAATAATACCATTGCCTCGTGTGAGGCTACACGACACTGAAATGATTGTTCACATGAAACAACAAAAGAAAAAGCAAGCAAAAAATAACTGGGCTATTACAAAAAAAATGACACATAGCTGAGGTTAGCACTAAAATGGGTAAAAGCGCATTAAGAGAGAACATTGACAATCCCTGCTGAATCCTGAACACAGCTGGATCTGCAACTGCAGCATCAGCGAACAGCAACTGAGGTGACTGCAAGCCTGACACCACACATCCAAAAAACACATAAAAATCAGGACAATGTTAAGAAGAATTCAAAAGGATGTGAACTGTAGTTAAAAAAAAAACATTTTTTGAACACTTTAATTAAAAGGCCTTAAGATTACATGTCTCCCAAGGCAAGTTTGTGGACTCTAGATAGACCCTTTGAAAATATAGTAGATTTGTATTGCTGCACACATAAAGTAGTAGGCAGGAAAATTGATATTTGCATACACTTTGGAACATCAAATCCACCTGCTGCAGCTGAGACCATTTTGTTTGGTCAGAAGACATGCTGTTTTATGTCGATACCACATTCAGCTTCTCTGAATGGCAAACAAATTAAAATGCAATCATTTTAAACAGCTGTTGTAATTATTAAAGCAAAACCTCGGCAATGTGAGACAACAAATCAATCCCTACACTAGTTTACAATATGAAACCCATAAGAGCTTGGGTAAATTATTTAAAGGCACTATTTTAGATCTCACAATGTCTGTTAATAATTCATCACATATCCTGCATACTTGAAAACACCTGAGTTTGTGTGGGGCTTTACATGCATATTCAAAATTCCAGATTTGACACAGAAATGCAGCTAAAAACAGAAGACAAATGTCTTTCTTGTCACTGGATGTGATGAGCATCTTGTGCGGTGAATGAGTCGAGGCCTCAGATGAGCAGATTACTGAACTAAATTCCCTCCTCCTCTTCTCTTGAGTGTTTGCGGTGCCGATAGCAATTGCAATCTTGATGGGTTCTTGTTCCCACAGCGAGATTTCTCCCACTAGTTTTAACACAGTTAAACTCCCCACCTAGCCACTGGCTACCAGATCAAAGCAACATTCATTCAGAGGAAAACAGTCAAGCGTGGAAAGTAGCTGCTGTAGAAACACACACCACTTCTTTTACAGTACGCACTACATTTTATAATTAGAACAGAGGATATTAACTACATTAATCAAGGTAATCCTGTGCTCAACCAGCACCTGCTGGGATGATTGAAGATTGGAAGCAGCAGGTTTTGTACACCTTGCTGTTTAAAGGGTAATAATGGATCTGTATCACTGAAATACTGGGTGGTATAACTTAAATTCAGGTACTGCAGAGGAAAAAGAAGAACATGGAAAAGAAAAAAGTAGCAGTTTCTCTGGATCAAATATTTCAAAACTGGAAATATATAATGTAGTATAGGTTCCTATAGGGTACAGTGGAGGAAACAGAATTGAATTGCATGGCTCTAGGTGTGAATGTGAGTGTGACTGGTTGTGTGTCTCTCTGTGTTAGCCATGCAACAGACTATCGACCTGTCCAGGGTGGAACCTGCCTGAGTTTAGGAAGATGGATGGACATTTCACTCCTTCATTATTCTTAAATACAGTGCTATGGAGGGCTCCTAGTGCTGTTCACAGAGTAAAAAAAACCACCATATTAAACTAACATAATCATTTTAAAGGAACTAGTAATTTGTGCTTTGATTCAGAACAGTAAGGTAATATTAAGTTGGGCTTTCCCCTTGTTTTGCACTTTCACCACATTGAAATACTATTTATTCTTCCTAAGTTTTGTGTGTCATTACTAAACCCTGAAGGTGCTGATTTAAAAGAAAAATGATAAACCTCTGAATGTATTGATTTATTTATTATTTTTTGTCAATTGCTTAAATATATACAATATAGTTCAATCTTTAAATATAACATGTTTTTTAATAATTAAAAAAAGCTTTATGTTAAATGAATGAACTGCATTTTGCATGCATGTGTTTCTGCCCCTCTCATAAAACCTGAACTTTTCTGTTCGTGGTGGCAACATCAAATATTGACATTGTGCATTTACCACACTGACATCCTTGGAAATCTGACATCTCCTGTATAATTAAGTTGTCCAGATTAAAGCAGGAATGGATCCTAATCAGCAGCAGGATATGTTGATAAGCATTAAAGACAGAAGCTTGAAAACATCTGATCAAAAGGTCCAGCAGCGTATCAATCCTTAAGAATGACGTCAGTAACTGGATTTGCATGCAGTCAAATCTATTTTAAAAAACTGGCTTTACAGGCGATTTTATAAAGTTGCATTGGCTTGGTGAACGTGCAGAGAGTAAGGGAACAAAAAGAAAAGTGACTCCCCCCCTCCCCCCCATTCTGACAGAAAAAATGTCTGTGCAATACAAGACAGCTTTGGAATAGAACCTGACATTTATAGCTAACCTAAAATTATTTTTTCAATCTCTTTTTTGAATGTAAATCTTCCTTTTTTATGTTTTGTTGTTGTGTCGTGACACCTGTCCCCCTCTTTTGCTATATCCTCTTATTTACTGCTCACTTTGGCCTTTTTGCTGACTGACCACTCATTTTATTCATTATTTATTTTCCAGTACGACAGTAACATTCTGGCACCCACTGTTGCACCGCAGGAAAAAAAATTGTCCTTCTTGCACACCACTTCATTCAAAACGCCCATTAGTCATTGCTTGCCATCAGGCGATAAGGTGGATATAATTCAGGAAGGAAGCAACTTGTTTTTGATTTAACTGAGGCTACCCTTTAACAGAGCTGCACCGACAATACAATACACTCTCACACTTTACATCCTCTATTTCTCACAACGTCAAGGTCATGAAACGGAAAGGCTCTTCAATAATGTGCAGCAGAGCACAATGTTTTGCAGTTGTCAAAGCAATGTGAATGCGCTACAATGTACAACTCATCACTTATTTAAGAATAGAAGTTGGAACACTGGAAAGATTTTAAATTCCACTATCCCTTTCATCAACTGTCTACGGCAGCATACTTCTTGATGATATAATGCAAGCAAGGACAGAATTCATTAACCAGCAGCGGTGGGTGTAGCGTTTTCAAGTGTGTGTTTATTAGTGTGCTGCTCTGTCTCTGTAATTACCCCCCTTGCACATCTCAATACCTGATCCCTCAGTGTTAAAGATAATATAATTAATCATTACGCAATTGTTAGCGCATCACTTTAAATGTGTCTATTAGGGTTACTGGGGTATAATTACATGCTAAAATATGAATTTCCATCAAGCAGAAGATTGTTTCCTTATGCTTAAAAGCATGCGGACAAGTTTAATTTCCTCTCAAAGGTTGCATGTTCATTAATCTGTGGTAGACCACTAAAGAATAATATACCTGTGCATTGCATGAGACAGATAACCGTGATGCTTTTGTGATGTTGTAATTCTATCCTCATGCAAACACAAGTTGAAGTCCAAACAGCTCATCCATTGAAGCCGAGAACAGAGAAAAGGGTTTTATATCACAGACATGTAGGATTAAACTTTCAGGGTTCTATGTTTGCTTCAGTTCATGATGTTGCAACATTTCATCATCACTATGTAGCATTTCCCCCTTCTATTTATGACAGCATTAATATTTACAGTCACAGTGATTATCGCTAGTTGTACATCCCCCTCTCTGCCTCTGTGTCCTCTGTAATCCCTTTCCTTTTGTCTCTTGTTTTGTTTCCCTGCACTGCTTTTTCTCTCTCTCTATGTGAGTCATAGCCATGGGACTCCCTTCAACTTTCCCTATTACTGTTAGTGGGGGAACTGTGCCCTGAGGTCTTCCTGCCAAAAACCTTTTTAAATGTTTTTTTTTTTTTTCAAATAATATTTAAAACTTTTCACTTTTTAAATTATATTCTCTACCAGTTTTTAGAATGGTATCTTTTACACAGCAATTGTGCAGCATTCTTAACTAACTTATAAAAATTAAAATTAAAAATTCTAATATACTAATCTACTACACTACTGACAGGACATTTTTAGGCAGCTCCCAATGATAATAATGATGCTGCCATTCATATAGTGGATTGCATTTATATATATATATATTAATAAAACAAGCATGGTTAATAAATTGCTCTTAGCATCATGGGTTTTATGCCATAAATAATTTTTAAGAACATAAATAATAGCATATGCTGCTAGCAAACATGTTCAATCCATTACATCTCTGCAAACATTAATTCAACTGAATACGTATTGCAATGTTTCTTTCAAAAGCAATCAAATTACTTGGATGGCTCATTGTAGTTTCTAAGAATAATTCAGGAAAATAATTGCAGATTCAATTTAATGGGTTGGTTTGTCAGTGGACCCTTTAGTTAGCAAGCCTGAGGCAAAGGCCCCATCATGTGTCCCAGAATTTCCCAAAGCAAGTTAAAGAACTATTTGCAGCAAAGCAGATGAGAAACATGCACGGAATGATTTCTGCTTCTTAACCACACAGAGGCAGTGCACCAAAACATCAAGCAAATAAAGTAAACATTTTACAGTACACACAGTGGAAAAACTAGACTGCCACACACCTGGACCAAAAGCAAAGTGGCAAGAAAGCTGCCTTTACAAGCACTTCGCAACAGTGGGAAGGAAAAACTGCCTTTTAACAGAAAGAACTCAGGCTCAGAGAGGTGAAGCCTTCTGTTGTGACTCCTTAGGGACAAAGACAAATAATACTAAAATGCATTATCATTGCAACAGTTACTACAGTCATTTTTAAGTGTGCTAAGATGAACTTTAAAAATACTTAAAAAAAAAAAAGAGTCAAACCTTCCAAGTGCTCTTGGCAGAAAACACTGACAGAAAACTTCTCCCATGTATCTTGATTCTCATTAACTCATCACCGGCAGTATATCTAACTCAGCATTTCAGTCACTCTCTGCTTCTTCCTGGCTAAGTGATAGAAACTGCAGGTCTTTCTGCTTGTCTTGATTCATTTTCTTCTGTTCTTTTTTTTTTCTTTTTACATTTGAACAATTCTGTTAGATTACTCCACCACCTCACCTGCCAGTCCAGCCAAGCTTCTCCACATAGTGACAGCTTCTGTCCTCTTCCCAAGTCTCAGTTCTTCTGCTCCTCTTCCTTCCTTGTCATGGTGACTCCTGCCACCACCATCAGCCCTGTGAGCTCTGCCAGTCCCGTTTCATCTTCAACTCAGCCACCTTAAATATACTGGGTCCAGAAATTGTCACTGACTTCAACACACATGACATAAATGGAGTTCAAGTTTGTCAAAAAGATAAATGGCACACAAGCTTTTGGGTGTCAGCATTCATTATATTTTGGCGACAAAGTGCCTTCAGTATTTCAGCATTTATTTAAAACTGTAAATTGTAAAATGTATACCTCTTCAGTCAAAGTGCCCAAATGGGACACCAGAAATGTCACATTTAGAAGCAGTAATGGTGATAAATGCACTGGCTAGTTAAACAGATGGCATGTGAATGGTATATGATTCCTTCACATCCTTTATCTGAATCCTTTACGTGGCAACTTTGAACCAACTCACAACAACAGAGTGAGCCCTGGAAACAACAAGATTTTCAAAATGAGAGCATTGCTGCAAAGTTCAAGAGTTTCAACTTGAATGTGTATGATACCGTAGTGATGAGCAGTATTTGGAAGGACATTTTGCACATAAATAATTAATTGGTAATTTCATTGACTTTTGATGGTGTGCCAGGTCGAATATTGAGGGATTGTGCAGGACAGCTGGCTGGGATCTTCACCAGGATTTTCAACAAATCCCTCGCACAGGCGACTGTCCCACTCTGCCTGAAGTCCTCCACCATAGTCCCCTTGCCTAAGAAGCCCCACATCACCGGCCTGAATGACTACAGACCGGTGGCACTCACCCCAGTGGTAATGAAATGCTTTGAGAAGCTGGTCCGCAGACACATCACAGCAGCCCTGCCCCGCAGCCTGGATCCACACCAGTTTGCCTACAGAGCAAACCGATCCACGGAAGACGCTGTAGCCACAGCACTCCATGCTGCATTAACTCACCTGGAAGAGCATGGTAGCTATGTGCGGATGCTCTTCGTGGATTACTGCTCAGCTTTTAACACCATCCTTCCACACAAACTGGTGGCCAAGCTACAAGACCTGGGGCTTCCATACAGCACCTGCATGTGGATCAATAGCTTCCTCTCGGGCCGTAGACAGAGAGTCAGAGTTGGCCATCACACATCCTCAGCCCTGAGTCTCAGCACTGGCTCACCCCAGGGCTGTGTGCTCAGTCCACTGCTCTACTCTCTCTACACACACGACTGCACTCCTCGCCACCACAGCAACATCTTTGTGAAATTTGCAGATGACACCACAGTGGTGGGGCTCATTTCCAAGGGAGACGAGTCTATGTACAGAGACGAGGTGGAGCAGCTGACGTCATGGTGTAAGGCCAATAACCTCCTCCTCAACACTTCAAAAACCAAAGAACTCATAATAGACTTCAGAAGGAAAAAGGCAGAGATCCAACCACTATTCATAAATGGGGACTGTGTAGAAAGGGTGGCAAGCTTCCGCTTCCTGGGAGTCAATATAGAGGAGAACCTTTCCTGGAGTGTGAACACCTCCGAGCTGCTGAAAAAGGCCCAACAGAGACTGTACTTCCTGAGAATTCTCAGGAGGAATAACATCACACAGAGACTGCTGGTGTCCTTCTACAGAGCCACCATTGAGAGTGTTCTAACTTACTGCATATGCATCTGGTACACTAGCTGCACAGGGGCTCAGAGGAAAGCACTCCAAGGGATCATTAACACCGCCCAAAAGATCACTGGCTGCCCTCTCCCCACACTGGAAGTTCTACACAACGCCCACTGTTTTAAAAAGGCCCAAAACATCATAAAAGACACCTCACATCCTGGCCACTCCCTGTTCGAACTGTTGCCCTCAGGCAGACGGTACAGGGCAATCAGAGCAAGGACTAATAGACTCAAACACAGCTGTTATCCAACTGCAATAACACATCTGAATACTACAAAAAAATGTCCATCACGCCACTCTTGTGTTAATCTATGCACGGTCTGAAGCATGTGTGTGGGAATGTATGTGAATGTTTTACTGTTATATCTTATTAGTATTTTAAGTATTCTATCTATTTTATTTATTGAATTTTATTGTTTTATTTATATTTTGATATTGCTAGGGATGATGCAATGATCGGGGACCATTCTTAATTTCGTTGTTCTCATGACAATGACAATAAAGTTTCTGATTCTGATTCTGAACATCTCTCAAGGACTTTGATACTTAAAACCTGCAAGTGATCTTTATCCTTGTGTATAAGCTGTTGGTGCACTGAGCTTAATGCGCCCAAAGTAAGGGTGTCATTGATTCGTGCCAAAATTGCAACTCCTGTTCTGTTTGTTGCAGCTGTTTCTCTTCTCACCTTCACCCATACTGCACGATAAGCAGCCTGAATCCTGATATGTGTCAGGCTGAAGTTTCAGTGCTGTGACTCAGCTTTTGTTGAAAGTTTTTAGGCCCTGTTAATTGAAAGAGAATAAGTGAACCCATATAACCACGTAAAAAAAATACATCAGTCTTTTAATTCAATGTGAAGCTTATAAGCTCTTGGATTTGTAGATATTGCTTAAGGCTTTATGATTTCATTGTTCAAAAGCAACAAATGAAAATGTCTTTTACCTTGTGGCAGTTAAAGAACTCACAAAATCTGGTGTTCCAAACGAATATTTTTTTAATTGACTCAATTGGCTTTAATGCTTTTTTTGTTCATTATTCACACGGCAGTTATCTATGTTTTATATTAACAATAAAAATAAAAGGCTACATGTAATATAAAAGATGTCACACCAATAGATAATTATAACCAGTCTCCAGTTCCCCTCAGGTCAAAGGAAATTTTTTGGATCTCTCAGCTCACTGACTGCTCTCCTCACCCTTGGTTCCTGCAGCAACAGTCATCTGTGCACTACCTGCTTCGTGCCAAAAGGCAGACAGGCATACTTGGTAACAAGCTGCTGAATATATGATGACTTAGGAGCATGTGTGGTTCCAAGACTATTTTTATTTCTAGAGGAACTTGAACAAACCATGAGCTGCATGCTTTTTTGATAAAAAAGACACCGGCTTTTGTCACATCATTCACAAAATATAGGCTATGTCTATCACTTTGTTGTAATCATTTGTGTGTGGGTAGCCAATTTTACACCCATAAAGTGGCAATCTTCATCAGTGTTTACATAAATGGTATTAAAATGGGGATTTGAAATCACTTTATTAACAAAAAAAAAAAAACTTTCAGGGCCGTTGCAGTGCAGTAAACCAAAACTGACCTTGAAATTCTTTGTGACGTGCCAGCCAGAATTTGCATGATTACGAAGTTTTATAATGCCATGACCCCTTTGCAAATGCCATGGTGCGACTGTATTACTGTATTGACTCTGCTGTACAGTTCCACTGACTTTGTGAGCTTGCATCAATCCTGCTTTGGGCTGTAATGATCTGTGTGACCAAGTGATGAGTGTAGAGGGACAGCGTTGTGCTTATGCAACTCTGTTTGCGCAAGTGTCATCTTGAACTTATCTTTCACAGGGAGGAAGACAAATAATATTAATTAGCATTGAAACAAAGAACCATTTTCCCCCAGTACCTTATGCTTTTACAAGCTTGCTAAAAATAGTCCCTGCTGTATGATCAAGGAGATTTTAATTGCAACAGCATATGCTTTAATTACAGGAGTTTTTCATTTGCAAATGTTTATTCCCGATGAACTTTTGAACTGAATAACCAAGCTGCATATTATCATTGTTTTGCTTCTCTTATTCAACTGTTTCCTTGTAAAGGCCCTTCTAGTCATGATGGATCTTTTCTTGGGCTACTTGCAATCTTTTTCTTTGGAAAGGAACAACTAACTGCTACCACCATACATGAGAAACTGACCTAATAGAAATCGTAGCATCCCAGAGCTTTGTCATGTCAAAGGCTGAAACAGAATAGTATCACCTCTTGTTTAGTGATTATTTTTCTCTGTCCATGTGAAACTAAAGCAGAGATGGGAAATATACATTTTACCAGAGGGCCATACTGACATAGCTAAAGTAAAATTAGAGCCACACATTGTGTAACAGAGCATAACATGGAATATAGCTACAATGACGATATAAAACAATGTTGAACAACATAAAAACCATCCATCTATATCAGCAATTAAATTAGGCTACATCTTGTCAGTTCTCTGACTGCTACACAGGTGGATGAGAAAAACAGTGGAGTGGATTTGAGTATAGCCTCATTCATTAGCCTCAGGATTTCTTATCATAATCAGGCTTCTTATAGATTTTTTGGAGGGTTGTTTTGCTTCAGTTTTAGAATATTCCTGGGGACGATTTAAGATGGTCCGTGGGCCAGTGCTGGCTCGTGCAATTGCATGGATTAAAGCTTGTATAGCCCATGAAAAACATTCTCTTTATTTTCTTAGGGATAAAAACGAAATAAATAAATAAAAATAAAGAGAAAATAAAGAAAATTACACCACACATCAAACAAAATTCACCGTGTTCTTCAGGCGAAAACATTTATCTCCTAATAAATGTGGAGCCAAGCAGCAAACCCTCACCTCGTTCACTTTTTTTTAAGGTCTATCAATAGCAGCTGAGACGAGGGGGGAATGCAAACACTCCCTATCAGCCATGTTCCTGAAGCAGTTGGTTAAGCGCAGTCTATGTGTTTGGAATCTTAAAGGCAAGGAGCCACACGTGCTATTGAACACTGAAGAGGTCAGAAAGGAAGTGACAGTGAGAGAGAGTGATACAGAAACACTTAAGACACAGGCAGTATTTAGTCCTTTCAAAACTGTGATGGGGATCATTTGACATAACGCCGCAGGGGAAATCATTTGCATATATCTGGTTAATCCACACCTATTCCCCTCACTTGACAATGTCAAGGAGCCAATTCAAGACTCGAGTCTATGAAATAGATTTCTCCCTTGGCTAGTAACTGTAAGGTAATTCATCAATTTTTAAAGAATATGTGACACTAGGATTTGTCTGTTTATACTGAAAGGTAAATTAAGGAATTATAGCAGACAGAGAGTACTATGCCTATGTTGAGATAAGTTAAGAAATGTTGATGGAGCTTAGGCTACTTTCAGACTGCAATGGATTAGGTTGAGAAAAGGAAAAGAATTGAAATGCAAATAAGACGGGATTACTGAGAGAGCATTCACTCTACCAGAGCCTCCTCGATTAACTGCTGAAATACTGGTTGCATTTGAAAAGTGTCTAAGCCTAATGATTATTCTCTCTTTACTTACTTTTGTTTATAGCAGGGTAATGACTCAATAAATATCTTGTTATTGGTGAGATATGAAGAAAGAAATAGGAGAATTTTTATCACTTTGCTTTGACTGTTACTCAGAATTCATTGTGCATAATCATCCAATCTAAGATGATAATAATTGTACTTTTTCCACACAATCTATTAAACTGTGTCTCTGTGGCAGAGAGCGCCTATTTCTGAAACACGTTTGCACTGGTTAGGGTTAACCTGAAAACATTATTTTCGTTATCTCCTTAGATGGATAAAGGATTTATTTGACTTTCCAATGAGTTACGTTTGAATCCAGAGAAAATGGTGCTAAATGAGAAACTGAATCATATCAACTTCAAAAGCATGCTTCCTGCAACCCCAGAACTGTGAAATTTGTAGCTGCGGGCATGGCACTGACTTGAAAGTCCCAAAATGTGAATTCTCTTTATAGTTTTTTCAGATCTGTGAAGAAAAGGGAAGGTATTTATTGACTCCTCTCTACCTTATGACAGAACAGCAACTCCCTTTGAATGTGCTTCTTTTATCTTTGATGGGTGTGTAGATTGGGTATATTGTTATAAGCACTATGTGCTGTTGATCGAATGTAAATACATTTTCCTTGTGTGTTATTTTAACTTTAAAATTGTGTTTCCAGTGATCTTATGACATGCACACATTGTATTTTAATTATTTATTTAATGTGAGTGTCTTGCAAATATTCAAATGCTCAAAAATATCAAGCTGCCATGGAAATATTGCACGATTGCTACTCTGTCAGAATGTGATGTTTCCTAAGGGAAGAATGCTCTCTGCTGGCAAGTTTCAGGCATAGCACAATGCTCTCCCTCCATTCATTCACTTCTAATTCCCCCTGCAGGAGGCAGTGGCATAAGAGTGGCCTGCTGCGTCCTCCAGCTCCTCCTGGGACATCATCAAGTGCTCCCACACATGCAGACAGATGTAGAGTTGATTGAATTTGTCTTTTATAGTGCTCATTTCCGCCCCTGTCACCCCATATCACTCTTCTCTCCCCAGCAAGTGACTTAAAGGATGTGACAGAATGAGAGAGAAAGGAATTAGGGCACTTGCTTGTGGCCTGAGCTTCACTTCAGGTTTATTCTGTTTTCCCCCTTAATTCAGATAATCACACACTTCAATTTTAAATCTGCTCAGTGCATCTGGGAATTATTACTGTTAAAATATTTCAACCAGCTGTGGGGTTTTTTTGCCTTTCTTTTTGGCACTGTCCAACAAAGAGTCCTTGAAGCGGCTTTTTGTTTAGGGCAGCTGGCAAGATTAAAGCACCAACAACATTTTCAGGGAGCCACAAAGAAAAAGAAAGATAGAACGGGAAGGAACAAACACTTTAAGAATGGTCAGCACACCTGCAGTCTCACCACACAAGGGCTCATTTCAGCTTTTTTTTATCATGTTCCTAGACACTGATATGTAAGCAAAAATTCCGGCATTGCACTGATTTCCATGCATGTCAATAGATTGCAGGAATCAACTTGCAAATTCGTACAACATATATCCAATATGAAAATACTCACAATTTAATCATGTTTTATTAATAATTTTTAACCGTGAAAAGTGATGCATACACTGTTTTTCCATGAGTGGGATTTAGGAAATTGCATTGAAATGCCATACTGTCAGTAGCAAACACACTCTTGAGTTACAAGCAGGGGTGTCACTAGGTTTTAAGGACAGGGGGGGCTTAGCCCCCAAGAGATGCACACGACATGAACGAACGTAGTGAATGAGCACAAAATTTCACAAACAGAAAACAAAGACTGAGAAATTGTTTTCCTACTTTTTTGGACAGATTAAACATCCTAGGCCACCAATAGATCTATTGTTTTATTTCAGTCTGCTTTATAATACAGTACAACAAAAAAACAGAGGAAATGTGTTTGCTGCATCAATAACAAGAAAAAAACTGAAAATAAAAAAGTACATTTTTCTGGCTGCAATCACCAGTTACTTGGTGGGTGGAAGCATCAAAGAATGACGTCTGTTTTTAAGAGTGGCAAATCGGTCAATCACTCTGTTGTGACTCAGATGCTGAAGCGTGTCTTTTTCAATAGACATGACTGCAAGACTGTGAAGTCTTTTCTGACCCATTGTTTGACGCAGCCAGGAGTGCAGCCGACGCAGTGCACTAAAGGACCGTTCGCACGAGCAGCTGCTGACAGGCACTGTTAGGGCAACTTGGATGGTTGCCTTCAGAGAGGGAAACATGTCTGAATCAAGGAGGTTGTACACAGACAACATATTTTTGGGTGGACATCCAGCCTCTGTTTTCCGGGTAAGAAAGTTTCTGGCCACCAGAACCTCCTCTTTTTTCAGGTCAAGTCTGTAGTGCTTTGCAAGTTCATTCAAGTGTGGTTCACTCAAGAAGTTCTCAGATTTAGGACTGCATGCCTGGACGCCTTTTAGCAGCCCTGCATCTACACTGCAAAATCTTTGATCAAGCTCGCCAACCATCCGATCCACACAAGGGAAAAGTAACTCTCTTTTCAATGTGTCTGAGTTGTTCAATTCAGTGCGTGAACCCACAGTTGCCTCCAGGACAAAATCCTCCATTTTCCTCTGTTTGTGCCTTGTCTTGGCACCTGGTTCAGGGATACTGTGGGTGTTACACAGGGCCTTGGTTTTCTCATACAGCTCTGTAGCAAATGCATCTGAGTGTTTGCCCTTAAGTGTGTCACACACAGCTTGTTTGCAGATAAAAGCTTCTGCCAGGTCTAAAGTCTCTTTCTGCAGGAATTTGTGGAGTCCTTCGGTTACAGACAGAATCGACTGAAACATCAGTAGTGCATAGACTGCTGAGAACTTGTAGAGCTTTGCTCTGAGACCAACAGCTATGGGGGATCCAATTGCAGATAGGCACTCCAAAATGGCAGGCAATGTCTCAAGAACTGCACTGATTGATCGCAACTGACATGCCCAGCGAGTGTTTGAAAGTTGCACAAGCTCAGTTTTTGTCAATCCAAGCTTTGCCTGAGTCTCCATGAACTTATGATGATTGACTAGGGAGGTGCTGAAGAAAGAATACACACACTCCAACAAGCTGAAAAGCTCCACAGCCTCTGGGACAGCCTTGCAAGTATTGCACAAAACCAGGTTGAGTTGATGAGCATAACAATGCACATAGATAGCCTCAGGATGGAGCCTTCTAAAATGTGCTTGTACACCTCCAGTGGAGCCACTCATAACGGCTGCACCATCATATGTTTGTGCTACACACTTAAGCTCTGCAAGACCATAGTTTTGGATCTGCTGCTGAATCTCATTTGCAATGGACTGGGCATCAAATGATTTTATCTCTGCAAGTGCAAGGAAACGCTCCTTCACTGCCCCCTCTGACACGTACCTGACACAAACAGCTAACTGCTCTGCCTTTTTATCCCTTGCCTCATCCACCATGATGGAATAGACTTTAGACTTTGTCATTTCAGATACAATGACACTAGTAACTTCCTGGGCACAACAGTCAATCATGTCATTCTGGGATGTTGGTGAGATATACTGTGCATTTGATGGGGGATTATGTTTTTGAAGAAAAGCATCAAACTCCTTCAAAAGCTCCATGCACGCAAGAAAATTCCCTCTGTTTGGGCTGTCTTCACCTTCATCATGACCACGAAAAGGGAGTCCCTGTCTCCCTAACATAGAGGTGACTGCAACAATTCGTCTGAGATACTCTCTTCTTTCGACTATCTCACTCACATTTGCAGTTGCTATCATCTGTGCAACGTTTCCCTGTTTGCTAGTTCCCTGGTAGCTTTTCCATGTAACAACACTGTCCTTATGTGTTTGTGCCATCTCATGCTTGCCAAAGATGACTAAAGCTTTCTTCCAGTTCTTGCAACCGTTACTGACCAAACTATCATGTTTGATGTTTTTGCCAAACACTCTACATGGGAAGCAGAAAGCTGCATTCTGGTTGACTGAATATTCTAACCAGTTGTGCTTTTCAAACCAGCTGTGGTTAAATGCTCGCTTCTGTGTACCAAAAGTATCATGTGGATAGCTCTTCAGCTTCACCTGTCTGGGCCCTGTGTCTTTGTCACCTAAATCAAACCCTGTAGTAGAATGAGTTGCTGCAGCTGCTTCATCATTTTCCCTCTCTTGGCCTGTTTGCTCTCCTCTCTCTGTAATAACTTGATCTTCCTCTGCCTCTCGATCTATTTGCTGCAGCTCCTCTGTCTCTCCTTGCTCTCTCTGACTTGAACTTGCCTGTTGACCTTTTTCTCCCTCAGCCACTCCTTCTGCCTCACCCTTCAAGATACATTAAAACATACTGAATTGTAATGTAAATTGCTAATATCATGACTTCTGCTCCCGCTCCACAGTAATTTGTTGCTCCCAAATATTTTGAAGTTACAAACATTATATTTTGAGCACGCATGTGACTAAAATGGTTGCAATTTAAAGCCCTGAAAAATATTACTAAATTACTTGAATTGAAGTAATATTAAAATAGAACCCTCAAAAATATGTGAGTCAGGCTAATTTGACTTATATACATATCTCTCTCTTTGCTCTCTCCACTTTCTAACCTTGACTCTCCTAAATAAAAGCTCAAGTTAAACAGGTCTTATATGTTGTACCGTGACTGAAATGTTTCATATTTCATATCCATATTGAGTCCCATAAAATTCTAATCAGACTGTCTCCATCACAAATGACTCCGTCCTTTGACTCACCTCTCCAGCAGACGTCTCTCCCCTCTGCCTCTCTGTGCTCCTCTGCCCTGACTCCTACAGGTTAATGGGGATGGAGTGATTATTATTATTTCCACTGATGATAACCATACCTGAATGAGCTCAGCTGGATTTTTCAGAGCTAAAACGAGTGACAGAAATTAACATTATGCTAACAATTTAACTTAGTGCGCTAGCCAGGTTTTTATTTACAAAATGGGGAGCACCTGGTTCATTATTTACATGGGACTCTCTGCTGTTAGCTGGAGCTAACTAATTGTTACTACCAGCCAGTGATGAAGACTTACTTTCTTGAAAAACTTGCGTATATCCATGATTTCTTGCCGTTTGCCACATGCATGCTTAGTGTTTCTGCAGGTGTATACGAGCGGAGTGTAAAGTAGCAGTGAAAACGAGGACTGGATTTTCAGTCATGTGGATGTCCCCTGTGAACAACTGGAAGGGATTGGATAACGAAGCACTGACGCTACCTTAACAGTGTAAAGCGAAAGGGACCAACCGAGTTATGATCATATTTGTGTGAATAGCGACAGGTTTATATTATTATTTCTTTAAACTCATATTCCTGCATCTTTATATTGAATTTGTCTGCAAGTTCTGTAAAAAAAAAATCGAATAAGTTAAAAAAAAAACAAAAAAAACAAAAAAAAAAAACCCCACCAAATTATTTAGGGGGGCTTAAGAATATTTTAGGGAGGCTTCAGCACCCCTAAAATAGGCCTAACGACGCCACTGGTTACAAGCAAAGAAAACAGGAATGTAAAAACTCTGCAATAAAAAAATCTGTTCCGCAAGCAACTCTGTACTACTGCTACACCACTTTGTGTTTACAGCTACAAGGCAAGAAAAGGTGTCACAGAAAATAGTTCTAACAATTTCTTTCATCCTTAAAAAAAAACATAATAACAAACATGACCTGCGGAGCAAAACCATTTTAGGATAGCTCGGAGGAGTCAAAAGTAGCTGAATTTGAGAACATGAGTTCTATTAGGAATAATTTCCCAGGTTTAGTGGCTACGTGACTAGTTTATGACTTGTAGACTCAAACTTATTTATTAGGTAACACTGGCTGAAAATTCTAAGCAGTGCCAGATTTACATTAATTCTTCATATTAATGGGCAAATGCTTAAGAATGGTGTATCCTACTACTCTAAAATGTCGTTTTTAAGCCAATCAGGAAGGTGGTTGCACAAATCGTGGCTTAAAAGCAAGTGAATATAGTTGATTTCATAGTTATTTAAGCAATTGCTGAGCAGCTAAAGGCTATACATTTTGACTTACTCATCTTTTACATAACTGTACTTAATGTTCTATCCATACAGGTTAATTTCATTCAAGGTTTTCACTCACTTTCAAAAAGTAAAGTGTATTTTATTGACAGTTTAGGTCCATCATCATTTAATGATGCCAGTTTGTCTTGTTAATCTTTTGAACTTTGTTTAAATTTTACTTTAAAGTTGTTGTTTTTTTTTAAAGTTGAACTACAACATTATAGAAAATGATATCCAACATGAGGCGTTCTTTAAAAAAAACTCACCAAAGATGCAAAAGATAATTACATCGCCCACATGATGAATGAATCATAGCTGAATTTCCTACTGTCATGTTTTTGTTTCCAC
Organism: Copadichromis virginalis; assembly: GCF_057382275.1. Lineage (NCBI taxonomy): Eukaryota > Metazoa > Chordata > Actinopteri > Cichliformes > Cichlidae > Copadichromis > Copadichromis virginalis. The sequence goes on from NC_140633.1 coordinate 23,180,058, forward strand.
TTAATTTACACTGTAAATGTTTCTAGCATTTGTTTTTGTATGTATTTCTCCTGTTGTGTATTTATTCTTGTTGGCTTTAAATGGGACCTAAAATTCTGTTTGACCTCATGTGAACAGATGTGTTGAAATGACAATAAAAACCCTTGAATCCTTGAACACTTTTTAATTCACTGTCACAATGGTCTTGAATAAACAAGCTGCTTGCATGAGCAGAACAGCTTTGCTAAGGAAATGTAAGAAGACCCAGATCCATGTTTGAATTTGAAAAAACATGTTAGACATAAAATGCTGTTATTTTTGGTTTTCATTTGCTAAAAGGTTGTGGCATCCCATTTTAATCCTGTCTTTATTAAGTTATATAACAAGTTTTGGCTTTCCAGGTGTCGTAATACAGATTCCTAAACAAGCATTGCCTTTAATTCTGTATTCACAGTGACATATTTAATGTGCAAACTGGGCAGGTTCATACTTGAGACAGAAGAACTGACCTCTGAAAAGACTATCATCATTGATTTGAATCAGGAAAAGCTTAACATTTAAGTAAACACACAAGAACATACAAATGTTAAATGTATTTTATACTACAGCCAGGCATTGAAAAGCTGATGCTTTAGTTTTCATGTCAAGTTTTTACAGTCTTGAAATGTAAATGTAAAAATATATTTTTACAAAAATCTCAACAAAAAAAACATCTTTTATTCTGCAATGTGCAGATATTTTGCACACTGTAAAGATTTTCCAGAAGCCTGATGGTTATATAGTTTGCAACGGACTCCACATTTTCTCCACTTCACTGTGTCTCTTACAGGTCTGAGAATCATTATAGATTGTCGTAGAGTTTGCAGTGCAGATATGCCAGCTTCTCGGCTCTGCTTTTCCTCAGCAATGGAAACCACTCTTGATAACTAAGCTCTACAACCCTATAGCCTGCTATCTTTAACTGCCTTCTCTTCATGGCATGAAGTCCCAGGAGCTGCTGTGACTGGGAGCAGAAGTGGTTCCTGTTCGAGACCTGTACGGCAATTTTGACTATCTCATTGGAGTCCTTGCGAGAAGACCCAAGGTGACTGGGTTTGGTCAGAGTTTCTATAATATCAGTGGTCAAGTCTAGCACTGTGTCAAAGAGTCTCCCACTTTCATCGGGCCGTAATCTTTGAAGAGATGTAGTCTTCACTTTAGGTGATTGAGCCAAAGGCGCTTTTGTGTTGTTGTTTTTATTTATCAACTGTGCTAAAAGTTCATCAGTTATTGTAACTCCTACATTTAATTTCCCCCAACCCTGATTAGAAGGAAATGTGGATGGGCTTTGTTCTAGAGATGCTTGGTTCACAGGTACAGGCTGCCCAGTGGAGTTGAGGTGCACTTCCAGGTCAATGGAGCGAGTATGGGGAAGGATCATTCTTTTACATACAAACTCCTCTCCACCAAGCAGATCTTTCAGAGCAGATTCTGCCTCCTGAACCTCAGGTTTCTGGCACACATCTGACTGAGCAAACGTCCACAGCATTTCTGTAACCTCATCTCGAAGTTCATTGCTCAGTCGAGGGCCAGTCCACTGAGGCAACTCCAAAGCTACAACTCCATCTAAAGTGAACAAATCCTTCTTCAGCTCAAGCTGTGTGCATTTCAGTGCTAAGTTGATAAAATCAGGGCTCAAGGCTAATGCAATTAGGTCCTCTGGGAACTGTGAGACAAAGGCCAAGCCTAAAAGACCAGTGAGCAGATGCTCTGGGTATCGTTGAAATTCAGCTTTCCTTTGCCTCAGGGATTCTGTAAGACTTGGATAGAAGCTTGGACTCCGTGATGGGAGAAACCCTAATGTGCCATAAGCCCACAAGAGTTTGCATGAGTCTTTACTTCTGCAGTGTGGCACTAGCAAGGGTACTCTGTCAGCGACAGCAGTAAGGATACTGTCATTACTGTAATGAAGAGCAGAACAGGTCAGTGCCACGTGCATTAGCCCCTTGACACCCATTCTGTGGGCACGCTTAGGAACTTCCTCTGCCATGGCCTCCAGCCATACCCTGTGATATAAATAACTGAAACGCAAGTACTTCAACACATTCACCATGGCAAAGTCGCTCATCTCCTTCACAAAAGAGAGTGCCTTATCGACAATGCGAGTCACTGCACTCTCAGATATTGAAGTTTGGGATTTAAAGAGTCCTAAGCATATAACACCAACCTCCTCAGGTCGCAATTGTAGCAAATGATGCATGAGAAGCTGCTCCAGAGGACGGATCAAGTCTTTTGGACACTGCCTACCCTCTCCCAATATATACAACAGTTGGACCAGCTCGGGCACGCCCAATTGTCCCAGATGCAGACGAACAGAGTCATAGAGGTGCAGTAGGAACTGAGGTGCCTGCTTCCCTATACAGCGCCACAAATCAGCAGCTAAAATCAACTGATGCAAAGTCATCTGACTGGACCGGCGACTCAGCTCAGTCTCGTACAGTTCGAGTACAGTGTGGGCAGAGGGCATGCCCAGCCACACAAACGACTGCAGCACCTCCAGCAGCTGAAGTTGAGTAAAGTAGCGAAGGTGTTCCACGGAATATCGGAGGAGCATGATGAAGCGCTGGTCACTCCTCACTAACGGCATCTTGTCTGGGTGCAATCGACTGAGCTCCATAAGAAACTGAGACACATCAGATGCTTTCATGCTGCCCTTTAAAACAGCCACTTTTTGGAGCAGCTGCATTGCCTCCTCCCATTTGAGTGGGTGAGGTCTTTGGTTAAGGTCTAGGCTCATTGAGGCATACTCTGGTCTGCATTTGTGGAAGGCACGCGTCTCTACTTTAACATCTGGTAGTACAGGCTTTCTCTGGTAAGAGGACGCTGAGGGGATCTCCGGTTCAGAGCTTTTATTGAAAGCCAAGTCCAGAAGAGTGTTCTTTGAGCTGGAGAGGTGTCGTGAGCAACTCACACTGTAGCGATTGCTCCGTTGCCAGAAAGAAGGTGCGAGAGTGGGTAGACACTGCTCATCTTCATCGTTGTCTGTTTGGCTATGGGAGGCTGCAGAGTTCAATGCAGAGTGATGATATGAAGAAGGGCTGTAACGGAGCCTGTAACCTTCTAAACATACTTCATTGTGCTGCGACAAGATTCTCTTTTCCTCCAGATCATCAGCTTCATCCTCTGGTTTGATATACGCATGCTGAGCCCTGGCAAAGCCTTTTCTCAGGCCTGGGAGGTGGCGTAGCCTGGGCATCCAGCGACACACCACACAGGTAGCCATGGGTGTACCACACTAGAAAACATAGCAAAATACAGCAAAACAAAAGTCATGTGCCAAGTCAAGTAATGTGCCAAGCAAAAACATATCTTACAAATGAATAAATTATACATTGTTTGTATTAAAACCACAATTAAAAAGATACAGATTCATACAGATGAGCTTCCTTGTTAGTTTTTAAAGGTTGAAACTTTAGACACAAACATAAAGCTGCTTGTCAATAGTGACATACACTATTTTTTTGTTATGGTGGCTATAATAATGCACTTTGTAGCTCTTTCCGAGACTGACTACAATACATGATATTTCTCTCTTAAAATTACAGTTTAAACTAAACGATAAACCTAAATTATTTAGAGATTTACATGTTAAAGTAGTCTGTCCATCTGTAAACCAACAGAGGTCGGACACGTTTTAGAATGAGACAGCAGGAAACACGATGCTAATTTAAACTACACTAAACTAAAAGTGCACAAATCTGTATGTATTTTAACCAGATCGTTGAACTGACCTTTTACGATCCAAAAGCAACACGTGCAACGGTGAGAAACCTCAAGAAATCATGGCAGGAACACACAGCATTAGTCTGTTAGAACGACTCTTCTGACAGACCTACGGCAACCCCACCGGAACTCGTGAATTTGATTTTCAAAATAAAATAAACTTTACATTATCAGCTACATTGTTATACGCATACATATTCTAAAACAAATTAATACATCAATTTGAAATATAGAGCACTGTATTAGCACGCCGCATTTTAATTTAATCCTTAGATTTAATAATAATTGCCTGTAAAAGTACCGTGTCTGACTGTATGATATTATTATGGCAGGTTGATCTAACTTCCGTGGAGAGCAGCGTGTGACCTATGGCAGCTGGGTAGGTTCAAAACTACTCATTCAACGAGCCGCAATGAGAACACATCAGCAATAACACAAGTTGTGTTAACTGAAACCAATTAATAATAATTATTACATTTGATTAAAACAAAAAAACACCCTACCTGACCTAAGATGTTCGCATACCATAAAAACCATTCATGTTTAAATCTTATTTTACATCAGTACCCAGTAGTACATAAATAAATGTGATTCTGGAACTAAGAAACAATATAGATATACAACAATTTTTGTGATAATTACTTTTATATTTTATGTTGATTCAATGGTTACAGTACTGTGCAAAGGTCTTGAGCTACCTTGTTTTTTAATTCGTTGCTAGGAAATGGGAAAGAGCTTGAAAGTCAGTATTTGGTAAGACTAACTTTATGCGTCAACATAACTTGGACTATTTTTTTTTCTTATTTGTTAATTACATAACTTTCATGTACTGTTCATCTGCTCTAACATTTTTAAGGCCTGCCACTTCTTCTTTTGTGTTCCAAGCTCTTTGGGAGTCAACTTGTTAGTGCAAAAATACTATTTTATATTTTATGTTTTTATATGGCAGATATTATTTATAGATTTTTTTCATATTTATAATTCAACAAAAAAAATGGGAACACATTCTGTGTTTTTTGACAGGCTTCTAGTAAAGAAGATGCAGAAAAACAATTTAAAAGTTCTTTGCTAAGTTGTCTGTTTTTTGTAGATACAAAACTGCTTCAGCCTTAGAGTTTGGTAACTTTTTTTTTTATGTTGGAACGATTCAGGACGGAACTGAAAATGAATAAAAACATCCAATGTTCAAAGAAAAATTTTAGCATATCTTCAGAAAACCTGGCATTTAATTCATTGGAAGCAAAATATTAAGAAAAAAGGGGTAACTCTTTTTCGTATTTGTTGTGTGAGAAGCTGAGCTATCAAACTAGGTTATACTGTAAAACATGTTTTATTTTTAAAATCTATCAATTTTTTTCTTTTCTTTTTCCCTTTCTGTTCATTTAGGTATGACCCACGTTAATTATTATTGCCCTGTTTAGATGTTCCATATTTTATTCAAGTGTGTTTATTCTAATATTTCTACACATAATAATTTCTTAATTCCAAAATGTACTGCCCAAGTCTAAAACAAGTTGTATATCAGAAGATATGTAAGGGCCCAGACACTTGCTGCCATTTGAAGTCTTTAAGTTTTTTCACTCTATAGATCCTGTCTTGCTCCTCCTTACTGTTGTTTCAAATTTTTATTCTTTTATTAATAAATTTGTTAATTTATTTTAAAACAGCAAACAATTCATGTTCAGTTAACTTGAATTGTTTGCGTTTTACAGATAATGAAAATGACCAATCTAATCAATTTGATTTAAAAAAAAACAAAAACATAAAAGTTGGTTGAATAGAAAAATATCTGGTTTTGATGTTTTTCTTTCTCTTAAATGCAACACAACTTGTTTCTGTGAAAGATTCATTCCTAACACTAAAACTGTCTAAGATTCAGTTTAATTATAAAATTGTGGTGAGTAAATTCTAAGTGTTTTAGTTTAGTTTTATCACACTTAGGCAAGCTCACTGTCACATTTTTACCACATGAGATTCTACATATTCTCTTCAAACACCTCGACTTTAAACAACAGTTGTTGCTGTTGTTAGTTTTTGAAGATTTCCACTATATGCTGTATCCATTCTATGCCTGCAAAAAAACACTGTTAGCAAAATAAAAGATTGATTTGTAATGTTGCCACCCCCATGTTTTTGTTTGCTTGTTTGTTTTTTGAATCCTCAAAGTGAATTTTAGGAAATGTTAAATATGTCACAGAAATAACAGTTGAAGTGAGACTTCTTTGAAATAGTTATTGTATCTATTTTATTTGTTGTTGTTTTTTTCATTAAAGTGCAACATCATAATCGTTCATATGTTTTCAATGCAATGCTTTCTGTCACTGAAATTAACATTTGCATTTCTCTTCTGTTTGAGCAGAAAAGGCAACTTCAAAATCTGTGCCTCCATTGTGTGACTTCACACATGAATGAATCCAGGGGTTAGAGGTGAACTACACTGACCTATGTGCAAGACAATTCTCTCATTTCTGCTGGGAACACTTCTTATGTCCTTTGAGAAGGTATAGCCCCAGCAAAAGACACTGAGCCATGTAGGTGGCCTTTGGATTCCCTTTGTAAAACTTGTTGCTGACATTAGTGAATATTTTTATGGTTCTAAATGTTACAGTTCAATTGTATACAGAAGCATGGTGGTATAGTCTTTCATTAAACTAAAGATAAAAATCTATTATAATATTTTTTTTATTTATCTAATATTGTAAATAATGGCAAATAAAAAACAAAACAAAAAAAACTAAAACATAGAAAGTCGAAAAATTGTATCATCATTATTATTCGTTTAATTTCTAAGGTTCTGTTTTGGTTACACTGCGTCAAATTCTGGTCAGCTACAAATCTGAAAAGCCATCCCAGAAAATTCCCCAAATAATACGTTTTATGTAGTAAACAGATTTAGCACACAGACGTATACTATCATCCAGTTTAAACAAATAGAAAACATTTATTTTTCGTTAGATCGAATTATTTTAAGAATGTATTAAATTTCATAAAACATTTTTATTCCACGTGTAAACATCACCAAAATCAACTTAGAGAGCCTTAAGGCGTCCCGTCCAGTGATTATAATGGGAGGCAATTTGATATATTTTCCCCTATTGAAACGGCTTATCTATGTGACCACCTTTGTATGTATAGCTACAATATATGAATTAAGTGAGGAAACTTCAGAGTCCCACTTGGAGAGGAAGTAGAGGATTTATGCTAATGAAGGAGTTGAGGCTCCGCTACGCTGGCTGGGAACCGCCCTTCATTCACCACATGGTTAAAAGGAGAGTCTACTCGCGCCACTTTCGCAATCTTACTACGATTCCCAAAATCCTAGCAAATCATAATAGTAGCACATGGTTGTGCACTTTTTGGAGGGGGTTACACGTCTTAGCCGATGTTTAATCTGTGAAGTCTGTGTTCTTTTTTTTAAATTTTGCAGATGTCCAAGAAACTGGGTAAACGGTAAGTCTGAACAAGTGAGTGAAGATGGTGGATTTTTTTAGTGTCTTATAAGGCGCGTGTTGTTGGCAAGAAACCTGTTGTTAGCCTTTTTTGGGGAGATGCGGTAAACGTCGGGAAAGTGAAATTCGCTGGGTTGACTTCGGTACGTGTGTGCGCTCTAACGTATATGCGAGGAGGGGAGAAGAAAGCGTTTTAATGGTCAAGTTTCCGCATTTTTAAAAACAAATGTTGTAGGAGCGCATGGCAACCTCTCCTCCATGGCAGGAGAATGAGGGAGATTTGAAAAGCATGTGTTGCCGCTGCTGTTGCACCTCTTGTCGGTACCTCGGAAGTGGTCCACACTCGTAAAACGATAAAATTAAATAACCGCTACAAATTTTGGCAAAAGCCCCAAGTTGTAGACTCACGTGCCCGCGCTGTCAGCCGTCTGTTTGTAGAATTTTTAAGTTTTCAGTCATTTCGGGTTGCAGTGGTGTACATTTAAAAGTGCCTCCAGAACAAAGCAGCAGCAGCAGCACATGGGGTTCTAGCAGGCCGCGCGCCTTTGCTATCCCGCGAGCTGCCGAGTTAGCGGCTAACGCTAATATGCCAACAAAAACATTGTGATTTTATAATAATAACATAATTGTCACTAGCTGCGCGGGCTCTCTTATGTTTATTCAAATGCCGCTGTCGGCGTTTACAAGCACCTGGGAGCACGTGTACTGATCTCTAATTAGCATGTGTGAGTTAGCCATACTGAAACAACTAAGTTGGCTAAGACAAGGGGCAATACAATGCTTAGAAGTGGATGGGGAGTGGAAGCTAATATCCAAACATTACCAGCATACTTCATGAGATTACTAGGGTATTGGATTAAGTGTTGTCTTTAAGGAATACTGATAGGTGAACAAACTTTAATTGGATAATTATCTAAACAACTAAACACACTGTAGCAAGCTGCACGCGTTAGCCTGTTTGGCTAGCGCATGCTTACAGCAGACTGTTTTGATGGAGCCCTCGCGTAACTACTAGCTTGTGTGGTGGATTCTGCGTTTTAAGTTTGGAGCAGTTGCGGTCTCACGCGTGGTCCACAGACTAGTCATTATAAGCGAACGCCTCACGTGCGGCCAGTTTTAGCTGCGTGTGTGTGCACGGACACTGTAACATCGTCGATGTAGTCCCATGTGCTGTTCTTGCAGTGGCTATTAGGGTTTTTTTTTTTTTTTTTTTTTTTTTTTTTTTTTTTTTTTTTTATAAACTGTGGACTCCTGGGCGCCATGTTAGCGGGTGGGGGAGGGGTACAGAAATGTGGCTGGAGTACAAGTGTTGGTATCCATGAACAGTCCCGGTTCAGACTCCTGGTTTATCATTTAGCTTTAAGGTGTTCGAGGTTATTGGTGTCTCTGACGCTATCATCTCGATTGCCATGCGGGAAGCTTGGCTGCTTGAGATTAATTGGAACAGAGTTTTGGGTTTGGGGGGGGGGGGTTGTAAACGGACGCATGGTGTATAGCTACTCTTGAATAACAGTTTTTGCAGAATGTCCTGAACGTTATATGAATGCAACGATTGAAAGTGAGTGGGGTGTGCATACAGAGGGGGAAAGTCTTTCATGGAACCTCAAAATATGTGCAGAGATGGCAAATAATTGTCCAGGATTTGCAAGGACAATTTAAGCACTCAATAAATGTGCATGTATTTGTGTAATTAAATTAATGATTTCTCCAGCAACTTAAAAAAAACTTGATGCCTAAAAGGGTTTATAATATCTTGACCACTAAAAATCGTCATGAAGTTTAGCCTTACAAGGACCATTCTAGTTGGGAGGGAAATGGTCTTTTCTGAGTGAGTTCATACACCACACTAATCACAGTACTCTTTGCCCGTTCAACTTTGTCAAGACTCTGCAGATGTATGAGATCGTTACTGTATACTGAGTTTGATCTTTTGAATTTTTATTAGAGAAAATTACCTACGTCAAAACTTGTCAAACTGCAGCTAACCTCTAACATTTGGTAAACCACAAACTGATAAATGTTAGGCTTGAGTTGGGTATAAACTTTCTTGTGCAATGTCTTTGTGTATCTTTTTTGTTATTCCTACTGTTAATGCTACATCTTATTTATCCCTACAGAACCCCATTCACATCTGTCTCCTGGGCAGTCGTCACTGTGGCTTTAAAGGCACAGTAATGCAGTCTGTGAGGAGAACGTCACACGAGCAGTTTACAGTCACTGTAGTGCCAAAGTGCTTACAGTGCAGGTAGTTTTGTTCAATTCTACTGCAGTGAAGGCACTTTCAGCACTCTTCTGATAATATTAACTGAAGGAAGCTGACTTGTTCATAAACACAGCCTTTATGTTGCAAGTCCTAAGTAGACTGAATCCACATACACTTGTAAATAGACATCTGGCAAGACCTTGTCGTCTTGCTGTGAGGCTCAGCCCCCTGATGTTCTGGAGCAAAGCAGCTGTGTAAGAAGCAAACATGCTAAATGGTTGTTAGATGTTGTATATCCTGTCACTGTGGAAAAGTGCACAGAATTGGAGCAGCTGCTGATTTGTTTTTGTATTTTTATTTGACTTTATGTATGAGGAGAGGAGTCTTAAAAAATTGTTACCTGGCAAAATGTGACTACTACTAGTACTTATGCTAAGGTGCATCTAGTGCAGATAGTGAAGTAGACTAGCACCTACTGCCCTAAGTGCTCCTTCTGGCATAAGGGGCTGGGACTCTCATCTGCCATGTATCTCTGTATGCATACATGTGAGAGTGAGAGTTTGGGTTTTTTGAAGTATATTTGCATGGACACTCTTAATCTTAATTGTGGCTGTCCTCCGTTAGTTTTGCGTAGTTGCGCTGCAAGAAGAAATAAGTTGTGCAAATCTATGCAAAACTGACGGTGGCCTGCGTTTCCATCCAAATCCTCTTTGCGCATCGTCTATGAAAGAACAGTCACAGTCTGGTTTCCAGTGCACCTCTGTCAATAATGTAAAGACAAGGTTTCAGTAGTATTAAAGTGCTTATAGTGCAGGTAGTCTTATTACTGTTTAAATTCTACTGCAATGTGAGCACTTCAAGTACTCCTAGACTACGTCGTCTTGGGAAAACTGCAGGGGTAGCTTATGCACGTGGGTCTCTGGTTAGTTTTGCTGGTTTGCTTTCAGCTTTTAAATGTACTGCTGTGCAAATCCATGCAAAACTGATCATAGAACTGAAAATAATCTATCAGAAGTGATCCCTTTCTGTGCAGGTTGGGAGAGGTGGCAATGCTCTGTGCTTGTGTGGTATTGCACTTGTCCCGGCCTGTTGAGGACACTGGGAATTGTTCTGCAAGTTCTCCCAGGATACTTTCTTAAAATCTGAATTTGATTATAATCTGTTTTTGTTTTTTATGCGCACCTATTCCTAACAAGCTTTTAAATGTAGGTCACTTGAGAGTTGAGGAAATTTCTTGCTTAGAGCACCTTGTCATATATCTAAGGAAATATTTACTGTATGCAATGTAAATACAATACTTTATGAATAAATACTTAAATGACTCCTTTGTTCAAGTTTTTCTTCAAATATGTAATTCATTGTTAGTTTGAAAACTTGCCTTCAAAATGAGTTTTTGCTTCATGGCACGTCTTAACTGCAGGGTGTACCAATTTCAAAGTGATTTAATCCCACAAGGGTCCTCCGGTGATGATCGCTACACACACTGTCAGGAAAAAGGGGTTTCATGTGTTTCACGCAGTTGCCAGTAGGTTGTATAACAGGAGCAGCTGCATTAACTCCAGACATGCTTGCAAAAGCATGGAGCAAGTTTGTCTATATGTACACTTACCATGCATACAGAGGGGTACACACAAAGTAGTTTTAGATGTCTACTTGTTTGGACAAATATGTAAATAGATGTAAAATTGCATTGCCTTACAAACTTCCCAAAACTTGAACTTAATATTTGTCCTTTGCCCACTGATTTGTGGTCGTTATGCAATCTGTTTTATATGAAGTAAAACAATCAAGTCAGCCCTGTAATGACATGCTTATCACGCTTGCGTTCTTGAGATTCTTAAGTTAAAAATAAATTTAAAAAAAAAAAAATTAAAAAAAAATTATAATTTTTTTTTAATTTTTTTTTTTTTTTAAACAGTCTTGAGTAATTGCGCGAACATGCCATGCAGCAAAAGTATGTATACTTATAATTGCCAGAAGCTTCCACAAACCCTAAAGTTTCTCAATAAAAAGAAAAAATGCAATTCTGGCAATTACTTCATGGTTCAGGCGTTTAAGGGTTCATGCAAATCCAGAGTACGTAGTTGTATCTACCTTATTAAATGGAAAACTAGGTGAAACCAGTAACCTCTTTAATAAAAATTGGACACTTAAGAGACAAACTTTACAACTTTTAAATAATCTTCCTCGTTTTGCTGAGTCTTAACATGGAAGTGGTGTCTGCTGTCATAGTGTTTTGATATTTGTTGGATTTTTATTATTTGGGGAGTTAAAGTAGAGTTTGCAGTTTTACCATCCTCCAGCAGAGGGAGGTAGCTGTGCATTTAAGTGTTTGCTGGTCAGTGTAAGTGGCCCTGTACTGTACAAATGTAACACATTTAAACTGGAGACATGCAAATTAATGACTCCAAATCTGAAGAAGCATGCGCCCCTTAATGTTCTTAGTTTTCACAAAATTAAGACAATATTGGGTTTTTTTTTTTTTTTTTTTTTTGGTGTCTTGTTCTGCAACGTTTTCTTTTACCTAAACCCCATTGCTATAAATAAGTACTGTGTTAACTGATATCAACTGAGTGAGCGCTCCACTTGTCCTAGGGTTCCAAGATCTAGCAGACTTCTGGTCATTGAGCAGAGTTTCCATTATTTGGCATTGTATGGTAGGCTGGCAGAGGGAGCCATTCACTGGAGTGTTCATCTTTCATTATCATGTCCTCTCTACTTGACAGACAAGATAAATGGGAAGCATCCAGAGAGGACATGAACTCAAAGATGCATTTCTGCTTGTCAGTCCGTGCAGATTGCTCTAGCAACCTCTATTTAAGTTGATGTCGAGAAAGTCCTATACCTTTATTAGACACAGAATGCTGTGTGACTGTGGACTGTTGGGTAAAAAGCAACCAGTGCATTTAAGTTTTTGTCCAGACTTTGAGATCCAACTATAGCTATGGAAATTAAAATAAAACACCAGAAAGAGTACTCACAATAAAGTCGTATAACTATTTTTTTTTTCTTTTTGTCATACAAGCATGTTGGCTTGTTCCTCGTATAGACCGAAATATCTAGCCTAAAGATTACTAGATGTTAATACATTTTGACAGTAGCCGTTTCCAGAGGATGAATCCCATGACCTTGGTGGGTTTTGACTCTTCTTTTGAATGCTATCACTCGTTTTATAACTTTGACATTTGCACAACTTGTCAGAAACTATCTTGGATGAAAAATGGCTCTGTGGTTTTCTTTGGTAAGCATTAATAACAGTGTTTTTAACTTCATTGTAAAACTATGATTCCAAAGGACTTTTGCTAATTTGCATTGTGCCTGGAAAGGAAGTTTCCTTATTTCTACAAATGCAAATGTGATTTTAATATAGTATGACATAGTTATAGTATGGCAATAGCATGATTTGATTATTCGAGGATGGCATTCAAGTTATCAAATGTTGTTACTATTAGAATGGGAAATGAGTGAATACCTGCTGTTTGTGAAATAAAGCAATTGGAAATTAACATATCGCTTTGCAGTTTGCACCTAATCCCCGCAGTACAAAAGCTCTCTCTCCTGGATATACCAGGCTTTTTGTCTTCTTGCTTGATTGCGTTGTTCATCTTGTAGACCTTCTTAATCTGTATTCAGAGTTCAGCCCCTCTTTTTTTCCCTATCGCCTCATTTATGGAAAGAAATGATAGAATTTTTTACTAGCCCCTTAACCCATTAAAGAGGTATTTTTCAGTCCAGGTTTATTGCATTTTATTGTGAACGGTCTTGCCCTCACTGTCCGCTGCATGAGTAGAGATGACACAGAACCCAATACTCAGGAAGACATTCATTCACTCTTCCATTGTGCCCTCCTTGTGCTTGAATGCCAAATTAAATTGAAGACAAGACAAAAAATAATAATGATAATAATTAAAAATTCCAAATGCCATGTTTCCTTGAGGGTCAAAATGGGATGGGAGCCTTTTTGTACCCACTTAAATTATTTTAGTTCCCTGGTGAAATTTTTGTAGTAAATTTGTCAAGGATTACAGACAAAGAGAATGTGAGCACTTGAGTATGAGTCATTTTTCATGGAGGTGGGTTTTTCCCTTTTTTATTTTTTATCAGTGTTTAATACCCCCCAGCTCACTATCCTGAGCACAAACTCTTGTCCTGATAGCAGTTCCTAACCCGGAGCCATGTGTGGCTCTCATGAAGGCCACAATTTAGCAGATACCAATGTGATTTATGTCTAAATCCTAACCTGAACAGGTCTGTAGAGGTACTGCTTTCATGGTTATCAGTCTGAATTATTTTAGAGAAACCTAGCTGGCTCCTCTTAATACCTATAGGGCTAATTGAATATTCAGAAGGGACCCTGTGTGTGTGTGTTGATGTTATGTCTCCGGGGATTGTTTAATTCTGCTAACAGACACAAAAAAGCCAGTGTGAGCCATGCTGCTGAGGCTGCAGTTCACTGCTGACATTCACTCCAGTCAGGGTCTGTTCCTTCAGCTGACCTCTGCCTGTTAACTATGGCTCTATCTCAAGGATCATGCCCGACCGGAGTATGAACTCCAATTTTACGCATGCATATTGCACACCACAGCTGTCAATTTATGCTAATGCACTTTTGAATCAGCCATGAAAAACAATTAATTTTCTGAGCAGGTTGAGGAGGAGTTTTCTCAATCAGCTTGATCACAATCTTTAGTGCTGGAACACTTGCTGACTATGTGGCTTGTGAAGTGAGACATCGACTGAATTCAGTGTCTTTTTTCAGCTATTGGAACTGACGGGCTCTCGGACCACTTTGTGTGTCGTGGTCTATCGTCCGCCTAAATATCATAAGATGTTTATCTCTGAATTTGCTGATTTTTTGGGATCCGTTCTTTTTAAATATGATTCTGTTATTGTTTCTGGAGATTTTAACATTCATGTCTGCTGTATGAATGACCAATTGGCTAAAGACTTTCTTGTGCTGACTGATTCTTTTAATCTTATTCAGTGGGTGAATGAGCCTACCCATGTTCAAGGCCACACCCTTGATTTGGTTTTTTCATTCAATGTGGACATTTGCATTAAGGAAATCAGGAATACTGGTCTCTCTGATCATTCCCCGGTCATCTTCGATGTAGACCTGGGTGATACTGGACAATACCTAAACTCTCCTCTTTATCCTACGCGCACTATTAATGCCAATACTGTGGTCAACTTTACTACGTCTTTTGTTAACTCCCCATTTAGTATGCTGGATTGTTCTTCCCCACACACACTTGAGAACTCTACTAATACTCTTTTTACCACCTGTTCCTCGATTCTTAACATTGTTGCACCCATCAAAATGAAACGCCCTAGAACTTTCTCACAATGCTGGTTAAATGATTCTGTTCGTGCCCTACGACGTATATGTCGGCGTGATGAGAGGAAGTGGAGGAGTGATAGACTTCAGTCTTCTTATGATATTTTACGTATTAGCCGCTCGAAGTTCCAAACTGCTGCCAGAACGGCTAAAGTGGCTTTTCTCTCTAAAATTATTACCACTAATGGTGATAATCCACGAATTCTATTTAAAATTTTTAACTCTGTGGTGAACCCCCGTCCCTCTATGCCACTGCTGTCTTCCCCGGGTCTTTGTGGAAAATTCTCAAACTATTTTTTAGATAAAGTTTTATCCCTTAGATCTACTCTTCCTCTGGTGACTGATTGTATGTCTACTCCTGATTGTTCGGCCACTTTTTATCAATTTGAACCCGTTTCTCTCTCCACTCTGAAGCGTCTAATTGATAAGTTGAACAATACTAACTGTGTACATGATGCTCTCCCATCCCGTATTGTTAAGGATTGTTTCAGTGTAATTGGACCTTGTTTATTGTCCATATTGAACTTCTCCTTGCTTTCTGGCTATGTACCTTCAGCTCTCAAGCATGCCATAATCCAACCTGTTCTAAAAAAAAGGAACCTTGAGCTTAGTGATTTTGCCAATTTTAGGCCAATTTCTAAGCTTCCCTTTCTGGCTAAAATACTTGAGAAGGTGGTTCTGCTTCAACTGCAGACCTACCTTGATGAGAATAATATAAATGATAAATTTCAATCGGCCTTCAAACAACATCACAGCACAGAATCAGCATTGCTTCGTGTTTTCAATGATCTCCTACTAATGGCTGACAATGGACGCCCCTCAGTCTTAGTGCTTTTGGATCTATCATCGGCATTTGACATGGTTGACCATAATATCTTATTAGCGAGACTTGAGCACACTGTAGGCATCAAGGGCGCTGCCCTGGATTGGTTTAAATCCTATCTCTCCAATCGGCTCTCTACGGTACATCTGGCTACATCCTCTTCCTCGGCTGTACCTGTTTGCTGTGGTGTCCCCCAGGGATCTGTGCTGGGCCCTACCCTTTTCTCATTATACTTGCTTCCTTTAAGTGCCATCTTTGAGAAATACCATATTGCTTATCACTATTATGCAGATGATATCCAGCTCTATTTTGAGCTAAACGACGATCTTCCTCTGTCTCTGAATAGCCTCCGAGAATGCATGTCTGAGGCCAAGAAGTGGTTGTTGTCGAATTCTCTTATCCTTAATGAGAAGAAAACCGAGATTATGATTTTTGGTAGTAATGCCCTTCGTGCCAAACTCCGGGATGCCTTTGGTTTTCTTAGTTGTTCTCTCTCTGATACTGTCAGGAATCTGGGTGTCTTATTTGACAGCTCCTTTTCACTTGACAAACAAGTGTCTGCTGTTGTCAGATCTAGTTTTTACCAGCTTCGTCTTATCTCTAAGGCTAGGCGCTATATCCCGCATAAAGATCTCGAAAAGCTCATCCACGCCTTTGTAACGTCGAGGCTAGACTATTGTAATTCACTTTATTGTGGTCTCCACTCTTCCCTTTTACAGAGATTACAGACAGTTCAGAATGCTGCAGCTCGCATTCTAACCAAAACCAGCAAGTTTGCCCACATTACTCCTGTCCTTGCCGATCTGCACTGGTTGCCTGTCAGATATCGTATTCAATTTAAAATTTTGTTGTTTACTTTTAAAATTACTAACAACACTGCACCCAGCTACCTTAAGGACCTTTTAAACCCTTATGCTCCTGCTAGGGCTTTAAGGTCATCGTCACAGTTACTGCTGGCTCAGCCCAGATCTCGACTTAAGACTAGAGGTGATCGATCGTTTGCTCTTGTTGCACCTGTGCTGTGGAACAATCTCCCGATTGGCATCCGGGCATCTGATTCTATTCATTCTTTTAAATCACAGCTTAAAACATATCTTTTTAAACTTGCCTTCTCCACCTTTTAATTGCTGGTTTGTTTTGTTTGTTTGTTTGGTTGCTGTGACCTATTGACCTCTTGTATTAATTCCCTCCTATCTTTCTATTGGTGTCTTTTATTATGGTGGTACAGCTTTTATCTTGCTATTACCCATGTGCTGTAGTCATTCTTATTGGTAGCTTTTATCTATGAACATAACTCGTTATTTTTATTTTTTTTATCCGTTATCAATGTTTGAACCTTTTATTGTTTTATGTAAAGCACTTTGGTATGCCCAAGGCTTTTAAATGTGCTCTATAAATAAAGATTGTTGTTGTTGTTGTTTAAGATTGCAAAACAATATCTAGTTTGCTTGATATACTGTACTGTTTATTTTTAGACCTGAAACGATCTTAGCTTATTTATGGCCATATTATAGATATGTTATTTTAGCGCTGAAAACAAACAGATGTGGGTCCAACAGTATTGTGTTTTACAGACACTGCTTGGTCTATTGCTTTGTGTTTAAAAGTAAAGACATAATCATAAAAACCTTTAACATAAAGTTGATATTATGTTTTACTTTAATTGTCCTTTTATGACCAATCATGAATATTTGGAGCAATGAAAATGATTTGAAACATGGATTTTATTTAATTGAAGAACACATACAGGGCGGTTTAAGGATGAATATGGGAAGCTGTGTGTAAAGTAGAGGGCACAGAATGCAGGGTGTGCAAGAGAGAGCATAACTGTGGCTATTCGGTGAATTGCTAAAGCACACAAAATGTCTTTAACCAAACTGCTTTCATGCTACCAATCTCTGACCTATTTTCACTCACTCTTGCTGTCACCTGTCTCTCATTTCCTGTCCTTAGGGAGTCAAAGTTCCCTTTGGCTTGAAAGCCTCTCCAATCTTTTTTCATCTGCCCAACTAATTTCCAGTAGGTCAGCCAGTAAGATGAACTGGCAGAGGTTTCAGTGCTGCAGATGTTAAAGCATCAACTGCTCCACAGTTTTCTGGCCCCGAAGTGTGAGAGGCAATTTCAGGGTTATTAGTGAAGTGACAGCGGTTTTACTGTATTTCATATGTACATCTCCGTGGACACACAAAATCTGAAGTTGCATCAAATGATGTAATGTTTTTATGTGTTTATGAATACAAATGAAAATCAAAAAATTTAAAGATGCTTTTTATGGTGCCAACGCAGTGTGGGAGCTTTATCTTGTCAGGATTATTTTATTATTATGTATTTAAAGAGGCTAAACTAAACTAAAGAACAAATAAAGTGAACGCTTCGGTTTTGGTCATAAAGGGAGAAATGGTCTGATGTTCAGTGTTATTTATTAGTAGAAAACTTAAATTTTTGTGTTTGCAAAGCCTATTAGCAGTTTTGTTTTTTGCAGGCTGGAGCTTTTTTGATTCTAAACAACTGCTTGCTGCGTTTGGAAAGAGATTGATGAAAGCAGTGAGACTTAACAGTAACACTGTGGGTTGTAAACCTAAGACACTGAGCTAAGCAACACTAAAAGACCACTGAATTAAGGAGAACCACAGAGTTTGGTGGGAAATATCCACATACAAATACTGTTTGACTTCACTAAGAACATTATGCATTCCTATAGCAAATATGTGTTTGGTATTTTCTAATTCTTATGTATTTATTTAGCTAAAGGTTGCACATTAGTATTAGCAGGATGAATGAGAGTGATATACTTCCATGATGGTTGAAGCTGCGTACAGTGCATCCAAAAAGTATTTACGGAGCTTTACTTGTTCGACATTTTGTCAGGTTACAGACTTATTCCAAATTGATTAACTTTTTTTTAATTCTCCACATAATCCCCCATAATGACAAAGTGAAAATGTTTGCTTGATATTTTTGCAAATTTATTAAAAGTAAAAAAAATATATATATATATAAAAAAACCCCAAAACATTTACATAAGCATTCACAGCCTTTGCCATGACACTCAAAATTTTGCTCCCACTAACCATCTGTCAGATGTTTCTATAACTAAGTCCACTTGTGGTAACTTCGTTTGATTGGACATGATTTTTAAAGGCACACACCTGTCTATATAAGGTCCCATAGTTGACAGTGCATATCAGCAAAGTCCAGGAAATAGTCTGTAGATATCTGAGACTGTATTTTATCAAGGCACAGATCTGGGGGTGTATATAGAAATTTCCGTAGTAGAATGAAGATTCCAATGAGCACAGTGGCCTCCACCATCCGTAAACGTATCATCCATAAATGCATACATGTACATATATAAATTTGCAAGGAAACCTTTTTCACTTTTTCATTATGGAGTATATAGTGTGTAGAATTTTGGGTTGAAAAATGAATTCAGTCCATTTTGGAATAAGGCTATAACATGACAAAATATGGAACAAGTGAAGTGCTGTGAATACTTTCCTACACTGTAGGTAGTTATTATAAGTAGTCCTGAAATTTCATTTTCCACAAGAGAGCAAGAAAAGGAAGACCGGTACTGGTTTAGCAGTTACAGATCGGAGCCCTTACAGTGACATTTAGACAGTATGGTTCAATATTTTTATAGTATTTTGTAAAAACTCTGGGTTTTATGTGGTGAATGATTGTATGACACAAAACAGGAAGCAGACTGTTTTCCCAAAAAAATACAGCAATTGTTTTTGGAAGGTTTCTCAATGGCATATGGTGCATCAAGTGAAAGCTAACAGATAAATCCATTCAGAGTTTTTCTTCTATGAACTCTGAAGTAAAAATTCTAATTAAAACAAAATTGTTTAATGGCAAATGCAGTTTTACATTTATTACACCATTCCACTGATGAGATTGAAGCAACCTAAAACACTGTCACATGTTTATTTGTGATTGAAACATTAGATTTATTAGCACAGGATTACACAGGAGTAAATCACATTTTCTGTTCTGTTTTCTGTTTACTGCATGAGCCAAAAGCATATCCATCTTTTAGAGACAAATAACACTAGGCTTGCACATCCTTGTGCAGGGTGTCTCATGGATTTATAATATTTTAGCATACTATTTGTTCTAATCTACACCATTACTTTTGGCCAACAGCACTGATATAAAAGGCAGAACACCTGGTGGCTCAGACAACTGTGCCTAGAGACATACGTTTTTATTTATTTATTAAAATCTATTTTCAGTCAAAGAATATTAAAAGGACGCAGTTAAGTCATTTCAGCCCATTGCTATCTTGTATAACAAAAACATGAAACACAGCATCTCGATTAAGGTACACAACCATTTGTTCTTTAAAGCTCTTTGACACATATGCCCCAGTCTTGTGTGTTCTGCATGTTGATTTGCCACGATGTCTTATCTACTGACATTTGTCATCCTTTGTGTTTATGCATGCTATATAAAATCTTTGATACAGAGATATCTAGGAAATACAACCTTTTGGTCTAAGAAGTGTCTTGTTTTTTGGTTGTTGTTAGGGTTTTTGTTTTTTTTTGTTTTTTTGGCGGCTCAGAAGACATTGCTTTTTTTCTTCCTCTGTCTTCTTAGCAGCGTCTCATTAATTAACAAGTGATGTCAAGGAGGATGAGAAGTGGTCGATAGCAGGAGGAGAAATGGCAACACTTCATCTTGTACTCTTGCCAGGACCATGGATAAAGAACAAAGTGTTTGGCATTAGTTCTATTAGCATTAGTTTTAGTATAATGATAATGGGTTTTTAGTTTATTTCCAGTCTTTTATAGAAGTGATCAAAAAAGTGAATTTCTATATTTGGTATTATGCAGTATACTTCTAACTGTACACTGGTTCATCTCATCGTGTAAACAACAGTAACTTACTTACAGACATTTAAATGTAACCTAAAACTGTCACTGATGTGATTTCTACATGTAAATGCATATTGCTGAAGACAGGTTTGATCATTTCCAGTAATCCTCCCACTTCACTTGCACTGAAAAGATACATTTACAGTTCCTCTGTGGCCAATGAATCATATAATTTGTCATCACTGAGTGATTCCCCTCTGAGCTAGTATTAGATTACTACGTCTCCTAATTACTCAGTCTGAATTTGCATAATATTTCACTTCTATCGTCTGAAAGTTTACAAAGTAAAGCTGCAAGCAATTATCTGTCACCATCTTCAGTCAGGAGAATTGACTGTTTGACCCTGCTTGTACAAAAATCACACTTGACACTCGTACTCCTGCAGGCAATGTCAAATGAGACAGCTGGGGCTAACTCAGGATGACACACATCACTGACTACTGCTAAAGATGTTCCATTTGTCAGAAATAAACTAATATTTCCTTTCAGCAAAAGCTCCCTGCTCCACTACATTTCATATTTGCTGCAAGGCAGTGCTGAATCTATACTAGGTATGAAAGACCTCCTGTGGTGCGCAGGAGGACAACCAGGGTATTGGCATGCCCTTTGTCCTAGATGTAAGAACCAGTCTTCTCGCTAATGTTCTACAAAGAGTGTGAAAGAGATTTAGAGCTTCTTGACAGTTTTAATAAGAAACTGGCAATGTTGCCAGACTGAATTCTGACAGGATTTATCACTACTGAGATAACCATCAAAATTCATTTACACAGAAATTGCGATTTTAGAAAAGTTGATCGCGTCTCGCCTTAGCGGCACAGTGCTCTTTGCACAACATATGAAAATGCAGTACATTGCTATACAAAGACCTCTACCCTGTAATGATGCATCACTGTAAATAATTGAATTTGTCTCATGCATTTCATTGTAATGAAAGAACAGAGGAAATCAAAAAGGAGTGTGTGGGATTACACAAAAACAGAGGTATGGAGGTACTATTGGTGAATTAGTGGGTGGATTGCAGGCATATCTAAACCAGCCGTGCATCAACAATAATCTGTTTTGGGTGGCTGAGTTCAAATTAAAAACAAAACATGTTGTTACTATTAAGGAGGATTTTCGTCCCTAATAATACCTGCCCATTCAACAGATGAGCATCACATTAGTGTACAATCACAAATACTAATATCAATATTTTTTTTCACATTTGAAAAAAATTTCTTTTTTTTCTGAAGTTCTGCAAATAAAGAGTCCGTATCTTAGCCTCCAGCATCCCAGCATAGGTTAAACTGGCTTTGAATTAATGAGCTGGAACAACTACAGCAGCGTCATTTTGGTAATGGAGTGTGGACAGAGAGCTTTTACATTGTCTCAGTGTAACAAAGCAAAAAACCAAAGAAACCAAATCAGTTTGCAATACATTGGCACATAAAGGTACAAGAAGCCACTGCATTGCATGATTGAATACTTCTGCTTTATTTTAAAGGGTTGTTTTTTACCGTGGTAACAAAATCAATTATTAATGGAATAAAAAATATACTATTAGTGAGCCCTAAAATTACAAATATTGATAACTTAGTTCATATTACAGTGCTGCTTTTAAATTCACAGTCATTTGTTTGTTTGTCTAAGTGAGGATTTAAGTTACCTGATATTTTTATTTCTATGCCATGCTTTTTTAGAACCCTTTATTTTATACAACAGCTTCATTTGCAGTCTCAAAGTAATAGTAAAGTTAAGATTATTTCTGCCTCCTAACCTAAAATGATCTTAATAGGCAATAATATCCACCATTTTGCTTTAAACCCCACTTTAAAACACTACCAAGCACAATATTGTAAGAAATTTTCATTAGGATGTACATGACTTCCTCAGTAGATGTCTGCTCAGATGCATTGATTTGCTTCCTTAATTAGCTAGTTTACTAACTGGCTCATTCATTTCAATTACTGTCAACAACAAACTTCCAGAAATATTGATAATACCCAATCTTAGCTACAACTGGAAGTCAATTAATGGATGTTTTACGTCTTAATTCTATTATTTTCCTCTCACTGAGTTACATTCTTTTCTTTGACCACACAAACATGGGTTTCATCTTTTCATGATCTAGCCTTTGGTTTACATTTACTCCACAATCCACAAAGTGCAAGATACAGGAAGTAAAATTTAAAAGTAAAATGTGGGCCATTTTATTTTGGCTGATTCAAAATCCACAAACTAAAATAAAATCCCAAACAAAGTCCAAAAGGCAATCAAACATAAAATCCAACAGAGTATCAAAAATATCAGAAAGGAATAGTGGTTTAAAAATTGAATTCCACAGGGCAGAAAAGTTAGCATAAGACACTGGGTGGCTATAGGACAAAGCTAAACACAATCAAGACAATCAACAGATGCTAAGTAAAACTCAAAACATGACACAAGGGGCACCGACTAACAGAGAAAAACAAGAAATACCAAGAAAACCAACTAAATGCAGACACACGGAAACACAGTTTAACTAGAATGGTTAATTCAAAACAAAAAAGAAAACTCAAGGTAGTAGGGGAGACCGGGGATAGTTGTAACATTTTTGACATTTCTGTCTGTAAATTGAAGCTCTTTTAAGGTAGTGGATTCAAAATGTAATGCAAAGTATCTACATGTCTCGGCTATTAAATAGTGCAGCTATTTTCTCTGCAGCACAATTACCCATTGCATGGTATGGCCTCAAACACAAAGAGTGAAATGTTACAATTAACCCCATAGTCTGGGTTAGTTGTAACATATCCTGGGGTAAAATGTAACACAATGAAATAAGGGTACTAACAAAACATTAACATGTAATCTTTGTTTATTCAACACATGAATGCACTTAGAGCCATTAATGTAGCTGTGTGTGTGTGTGTGTGACAGAATGCAGAAATCTAGCTTTTGAACATATTCCAACCCCCCAAAAAAGACAAGTTATGGAATTTTCTGCAACTGAATATTTCATGAATTTTGGTTGGTCTTCCTCGAGGTTGGCCTCATTGGCTCAGTGGGCATTATAACCTACAACTCTTGCACCAATTTTGAACATAACAATGAAGCTGGAAAAATGTAGTTGTTCACCAGCATCGCAATTCCATTACTTTTTATCATGGCTTACCTTGGTGTGGTTTGCAAAGTGCTTCAGAAAGATGAGGAAATCTGTTTCTTGCACCCATCCTGATTTATTTCACTACCAGTACTTCCTGCTGGTCCATCTCTGACACAGTGGTCTGCATAATGTATGTGTGGGAACACAAACAGTGGAGGAATTGTGTTGCCAATGGCATTAACCGCATGTACAAATGAAACCAGTGAACCTCTCTCTGCTGATGTCGTTGCCCCAACTTGTTTAATATAAGTTAAAGTAATAGTGCGGTAAGTTGTAACATCTGCATTATTGTTACAACTAACCCAGACTGTTGCTGTTACAACTGACCCAGACTCCTATAGCCATGAACTAGCTAACATTACAGGCAACGGCTAAAACATTAGCACTAAAGACCTACACAGAATATATCCCCACAGACATACAAATAACACAATTTAAGTTTGATGAGTTTAACTGAAAAGCAGATACTGCTATTAGAAATTGAAATAAAGTAGAAAAACTTACTTTTTGCCATACAAATTACTTTTTTTCGTGTTAAATTGTCTGTGTTTGACAAAATGTGCTGATTTTTCACATGTGATAGCAGAACTGAGTTGGGCATGCACAGGATGAGTCACATCATTTGAAACTTAGCCCTGATTGGAGAAATTGGAAGTGTTACAACTGACCCATGTTACAACTATCCCTGGTCTCCCCTACATAACTGAAAGTCTTCAATAGATTGGAATCAAGTAGAAACCAAAGATTCCAAAAAATGCAGAGTGTCAAATTCACTAAGGAATATCAGGAAATGGATTGGGACTCATGTAGCACCTTTCTATTCAATTTGAGCACTCAAAGCACTTTCTGCTAAGTCTTTCTCACCCATATAGCACTTTTTCTGACATTCACTCACACACATTGATGGCTGCATGCTTCAGTATCTTGCCCAAGGACACTTTGACGTGTGGACTGAAAGAGCCAGGATCAATCTATCGACCTTCTTATTGGTAGACAATCCACCCTACCACCTGAGTCACAGTTGCCCCCAGAACTGGATAAATACTTAACAGTGACTACAAATACAAATACAAAAACTAATACTCAAGACTACTACCACTATAGATACAAGAATCACCAGAAAATACAAGTTTAAAGCTGTTTATATAAGGGTATACCCATGTTTCCTGTAGTGCAGTGATTATGACAGCATAAAGTATCCAAAGTTATTTGTCTTGTATTTAAAGTAAGAATATCTTTGTGTCTCTAGCATAAGCTATAATTTGATTAAAATTTTGGACCACACTAAAACTTATAACATTGAGCTGATAGTGCTTCAAACTTGTCAAGTGTATCAAGGATCAATTCCCCCCCACCCAAAGCCCCATCCATTCAACTTTCATTCATTGAAAGGGTTTTTCATTTTTGTTGCAAGCAGTTTGATGTTTGAAATTGAATGTTTTCTTGATGAGGGAAGCTTGGCTGGCTGTCAGATCAGCACTATTATCTGCCTTTTAGGTTTGAAGCAAATTAGACTTGGAGTCCCTAAGGTGCCTGGACCCTTGCATGCTGGCAGTGTTGAATTCTCTGAGCGTGTCACTTCCTTGATGGAAATTCACTTTAATCAGAAGAAGATTCACAGCCCCACTGGACTTGTTCACAGCTTCTAGATTTGTTTTCAGGGCATGCCAGAAAGCATTTTTTTTAACTTGAAACTAAGAAATGTATGAATGAGAAACATATCTGACCAGTAAGTAATCTCAAGCAGGTCGAAGAAACGTTTATTAACGAAAAATCAAACAAACCTGATAGGCCCAAAAATGACGCAGACATATTTTGATGCAACATGCGCCTACTTTATAACAGAAATGCCAAACTATGATTGTAAGAAAAGGGAGAATAAAAAAAGATATATAATTTAAAGGAAGATGTGCACAATCAGTGTCTGACATAATAATAAATGTATGATAACACAGTTAATGGAGAACCATTTTTATGGACATATTTGGCAACACCAAATACTAGCACACAGGGGACTGGAAATGTCTACCCGGTAGTTTAAATTTTGTTTGTATTTTTTTTAAAAGTTTCAGAAAAATTCAGGCCATTTCCTGGATTGGAAGCTAAATTGTCTTGTTAGTACATCTGCAGCATATGTCACCAAGTTTTCTAAGCTGGTCTTTGATGAACCATATATGTTGCTGTTTTTCCTTTTCTGACCTCATTCAATGAAAAGGGACATGGTCATACAGTGCAAACACTCCTAGGGCGAAAGATTCAAAAGAGTAATCGTATTCAACCAAGTGAATTTGCCTCTGATATTAAATCACATAATTCAACATCAAAGTTAAAAAACAAAAACACAAAAAGCACAAACATGATGATAACATGATCACAATGACAGTTTGCACTTTGGCACTAAAAGCAAAGTACAGAACAGGCTGATTGGAATGAATTATTGAATTTGACCAGAAGCAAGGCAAAAGCTTTACAGTTTATTCTGTAATACCTTTGCTGTCCTGCTCCATCCTTGTCTTCAAGGAGGGTGGTGCAGCGTTTAGAACTGTCACATCACCACAAAAAGTTTCAAGGTTTGAACCTGCTGGCCAGTTTGGGGCCCTCCTGGTCGAGGTTGTTCTCCCTGTAGGTTTTCTGTATTCTGCCTAGAGTTCAAAGACATTCAAGTTAGGCTATTAGGTGATTCCAGCTGTAGTTGTTAATATATGTGCATGGATGATTGCTCATCCCTCTTTGTTCACCCTGTGACAGACTGGCAACATCTTCAGGGTCTTCTAAGGTATGCCTAGTATCAACTGCATCAACTCTAAAGTGGATAAAGCCGAAGATAAATTGATAATAATTATTGTCAAGGTTTATTTTTGGTTGATTTTGTAGTTGTTGTTTTGTTTTGTTTTGCTTTGTCCAGAGACCACGTTGGTTACTGTCAGGTTTGGATTACAGAAACCCAATGGCACTAACCGTGCAGTAGCGTTCTTAAATTGGTTAATGTGGTCATCTGCTGATTTTTATGTGGATAAATTCTTGAGAACCTGTCTGCTAATCAAGTTTCCCAGGAGGGACAAAAATAAATTAATGAAAAAAAAAAAAAACACAGTCCAACAGCAATTTTTATATAGTCACAAAGTTCAGTTATATATTTATGCTCATTGGCACAAATTCTCCAAATGTGTTTCTTCCATTCAATGTGCACTGCTCATTCACTTCAGAGACACACTTTTGACACACTTTTCTTTGGTGTTATTTTTTTGCTGTTTCCTTACTTTTTTCACACACCTCTTGGTTAGGGGCAGGCAGGATTTGGGTAAAAATACTGCTATTACTTTAAAGCTCATCTTTTTAGGTTGCCTGGGTGATGGGAAAAAGCACATCCCCAAAAACATGGTGCCGGCATGAAACATACTTCCAATTAAAATACATTAGTTTCAAAGTCCTGCTGACTGTCACAAAAAAAGAAAAAAGAAAATAAAGACATTTTATGTCCATGCACAGTAAAAATAGATCACATTTCCTCCTGTTTTCATGACTTTGTGTGAGACCAGGCTGCAATAACAGTCGTAGAGAAAAGGCTGTGTCAGGCTGACATTGATTGCTGGGCTGCTTTAGTGTAAAATACATGATTTTTAAGTGCAGCGATTCGTTTTCTTCTTTTTTGGATTTTGCTTCTTGAAACCTTGGAGGCAAAAACAATCCCACCCACTTTTTTACACATGCTGTTTTCCACTTGTTCCTGTCTCTGTCACAATTCAAAATAAAGCACACACAATCAGTGTGCTAAGTTGGACATTTTATGATCACGGTTTGGATCTTGGTCTTTCTTTGCTTTCAATCATCTTGTCTTATCTGAAAGTCTAAGCCATCAGGTGTGTTGTGCCCCACAAATTCCCACAAGTAATTGAACTCTCAGTATATCTCAGTATATTTTCAGAACATCTTCCAGGCACCCAGAATAGGCCAAATCATTATGGTTTCTGGCAGATACAGAGCTAACAAAGTATTAAACCAGAGAGGAGCCAAGGAGTGTCAGGATTTGGTTTGTTTGTCCCAGCTGTGCTGTTTACAACCCCCTGTGCTATAGTCTACTTAAAGACAGCCCAACAGACATCAGAGAGGCGTTGGTGTCCAGGAGTTTTGTCAAGCCTGTCTCCCTCATACTCATCTGCAGGCTCAATGTGTTCGCCTTTGGAGAATGATTGACCACTAGCCTTAGATTGAAATTGATTGCATAAGGGCTATAACAATGAAACGCCTTTGGTATTCTGGCAGTAGCAGTGGAAGAGTGTCAGAGGATTGGGGTACTGCTGTCACTAGAACAACAGGGTTCTTTATTAGCGTATTGTCTAGTGGTCAGATTCCTAAGATCAGAGTGAGCCTTTGATCTTAGAGATACTGTGCTGCTAATTGGGTTGTATTGATCCATCCAGCGCCTGCCCATGTTGGCACAGTCATGATGAATGTCAGTCTGCTGTGCTGAATGAAAAACTGGACTAACCAGCTTTGAGTTCAGCTGGGTTGTCTGATGTGCGGTGCCAGGTTCTAGACAGAGAAGAATCAAACATAAGTGGCAGAAAAGACATCATTACCAGTCTGCTTTAAAGTTTTTTGTAAAACTTGTTGCAAGGTTTCAAACTTCTCGGGGTCCATATCAGTCTTGTTGTTGTATAATAAATCTTAAGCTATTCTTCTATGAATGTTCTTAGAAGGCCTTGCATCAGAAGAAAAAGGTTAATTATTAAAATTATGTTATTTTCAAGCAACATTTTCTAATAGTTATAACAGTAATTTAAACCAAAATGTGGGGGGAGGATGTAAATATTTGTTATATTGCCAAGTCTGACAAATATTTATTCCTAGCAGATTTTTTTCTACTTGCCTCTGAAATACAAATCTATTTGCAAAACACTGAAATGATTGATGAGAAGATTAAAGCGTTCTAAGGGAACATTAACATAACCAAGTGTATTAATTTTAACAGACAGCACTTTATATTCTGCTCTTTTGCAAAAGTTGGTTGGTTTGCTGCTGTATTATTCTGACATTGGTGCACAGCTACAGAGTTGTACAACCCCAATTTTTATTGCACATTTCTTTTAGATGCTCTGAGAAATTTTCATTAGATAATAAGTCAGCAGGGTGCATGTTTTCAAAATTTCCAAGACATTCACTCCAGGAAAACTTAAATTACATAAATGTGCTACATACTTTGGATTATTTGTTAAAATGGTAGATCTATACCATTGAGGCTGACACAGCCTTCATCGAAGAGTATCTGCTACTGATTCATTATGCTGCATTAAATGCCCATGGAGCAGGAAGGGGCAAAGCTTGAAGGATTGTACAGCATATTAAATTTATCTTGGTGAACCTCAGTAGAATAAAGATATCCCACGAAGTTCAAAATGAAGATATAAAATCACAGCTGAAAACAATGGTGTTTAAGTTCCATGCAAACCTGGGAAATAAATGGTAGAATACATTTCTGGCAGTGACACAGAAGATAAAAAACAAGTTAATGCACTGTAACTTACTATATGTAGTTTTATGACACACCTACCCTTGTCTCTCTGCAGTCCCTAATTCAGTTTGAGCATCATTAAATTTAAATATTAGCACATGTTTTAGTAATGAATCTTTTGATATTTCTCATATATACAACAACACAGCAGTGTTGTTAAGTGTGGCCATATGTGTTTTTACTTGAATCCACCCACAGTCCTCCTAACTCTACTCCCATTAAAGAGGTCAACTATGCAATGGCTAGAGCATCCAAGGTGATCATGTAAAGACAACTCATTAAAATAGCCAGCCCTAGACGGTGCATCTATATATGTGCAAAACTACCTAGCTTGATTGCTTTACTCGTGCTGTCTGCTAGTGTTTTCAGGTTCTGTATGGTGGCAGTCCAGATAAAGATTAGACTGCAATCCAATGATACAAGAATGTCAATTAATTTCCTAAGTCTGCAGCCCCAAGGACAAAGTCATTTGCTCTTTGCTTTTTACAGAACTGGACGGGATTTTGTAATTGATGATAATTTAAAAATGTTAGCATTTTTGCTTAAGAGGTTTTCAAAGTATACCATATTGGGTACATAGTTATACTGTTGTAAGTTGTAGCAGACACAAGATTTGTTTTCTTCTGAGTTTTTTTGTACTTTAACTGTTGATAATTCTTCGTTGTATAATGGATTCATTTCTCATAGTCAACAAAGCACATGGCCCAGAGACATCGTTGTTTCTATTGCAATGAACAATAGCAAGGTGAACAAGAATGAATGATGAAAATCTGCTTGTGGTTTGAGTCTTTCTGTGCCCCAGGCTTGTTAAAAAAATACACAGGGCTTCTGTGGACATAAACTTTACATTGGAATCCTTAGTTGTAGATGCAAATATTCAAATAGCACAGTCAAGGATGTCTTCATATAATGAATAATGTAAAGTATATATAATGTCATTCCAGCCATGCTATAGCATTTAGTAGTAAGTTTCTGGTTCTACAAATCCACAACAGGTGAAAATATACAGCAATTTTCTCAATTTCACAGTATTTGGCAGATTTGTAGGTATTTCTAACTTTGTTATCAGTTGTGACAGCGTGCTTACTGTTATTAGTGTGACTGTCATTATTTCCCCAGGTGATTCTGTCTGTCTGTATGAGTGTCATCATAGCAAAATGTGGTCCTGGAGATAAAACCTTCTTCAGCAAGTACTACAAGAGAGGTGCTTTACTGTAAAAACACAATACCTTTCATAAACATCAGTCTCAGTTGCAGTTGGATCAAAATGTAGATGGTGTTTGATGAGTGTGGCCTAAATGAGGACTAAATAGTTTATATCTACCATTGTCTCCCATTAGGACACATTGTTCTGCCCTTTGATTTAATTCATTTCCAGCTGAGTATTTCCTGCTTAGTAACATTTAACTGTTTATATAACTTTCATTTTAAATAAAAATCAGGAGCTTAGATTTAGTCTTTGATTTATTTGTCTGACACTTACGCTGCATTTTCATCTTAAATGTCAGTTGCACTTGAACTGCTTTTCATTCTTCTGCAGAGACTTAATGTTCTTTAAGTATCACTTACATGTATTTTTAAATTACTGCTGCTTTCATCTCTTACTTTTCAATTGACAAGATAAATGCTTCACTTACACACTTCACCTTGATTCAGTGCTTACAGTGAAACTCCTTTCATCACATCATTTCAGCTGCTTGCTGAGCTTTATTTAGGATCTGTATTTTGACTGTACCTTAAGCTGTCATATGATTTCACATGTTTTATGTGTCCACTGTAAAATGTCAGGAGCTGTGAGTTGCACAGATGACTCTGCATTTTTCTGATTAAACTCACAAGTAGGTTAGAATCTTTTGACACACACACTTTCCCTTCATTGTACATTATACCTGAAATTGTAGCTTTATTATGGTGGATGGTTAAGTTGACTTCAATAGCCTCCACTGTTGGAGAGTAAATGTATTAACTATAACTACTTATCTTCTCATCTAACTACCTAGTTGTATGTAATAGAGTTACATAGTCCAAGCAGAAGAAAAGTCAGTGTGATCTGCTAGAGTTAGTAAGAAAGACATCTAAGATCATGTATTTTGATTTTCATTAAACATTTTCCACAAATTGGAAAATGAACAAAATCATAAACTACATGTGATCTGTTTGTCAGTTAAACATAAATAATAATAATAATAATAATAATACATTTTATTTAAATAGCGCCTTTCAAAGCACCCAAGGACACTGTACAACAGATAAAAACTGGAAATATACACAATGATAAAAATAGAAGATAAAAGTTAAAACATACAGAAATTTAAGAATAGGCAATTTTAAACAGATGAGTTTTGAGGGTGGACTTAAAAAGAGAGAATGAACTAATATTTCTGAGGACCGGGGGTAGGGAATTCCAAAGTCGAGGGGCAGAGCAGCTAAAGGCCCTCCCTCCCATTGTGATCAGACGAGCAGAGGGAACAGAGAGAGAAAGAGAAGATGAAGATCTGAGGCAGCGGGATGGGAGCTTCATCTGTAATAAGTCAGAGAGGTACGGTGGAGAGAGAGAGATAAATGTAACAAGAATTTGTTTTAAAAATAGGAAATTAATTAAATATTAGCTTGAATCTAATGAAAAAAATTAGTAGTACAAACTGCTTTTTTTTGGGGGGGGGGGATGTGCAGTGTTATTGTAGAACACAACTTTTATTTTACTGCCTTGCATTTTTTCATGCTAATCTCCAGTGACACACCTGAGGAAACATATGGAAACCTGTAGAAGATTTAATTGTTCAATCAAATAGTAATACAAACAAAGAATTCAAATACATATACTAGCTTAGTAGTTTAATTAGGCAATTCAAATATTTATCTTAGTTATTAAATTTTTAACAATTTGTAAGTTATTCCTAAATCTCAGTAACCCTGAGCTTTATGTCCCAATAAGACTGCTCAGAGTTTAGTGTTCTTCAGTGAATGTCCAAGCAAAAGTAATTTACAAAGAGCTCTGTGAGTGATAAAACTGAATCAATCTCACCTGGAATTGTGCCCGATTCCAGCGGAGAATCGAGAGTCATGTGCTGAATAGGTAGACCTAGATGAACTGTCTAATTATTTCAAATGCTAATTTAGCTGTGAAGCAGCCAGCATTTGTTTATCTTTCTCTCAGCGGGTGTCCTAGAAACCCCACTTACCCAAACACGGCAGCTTGTTTCACTGGGAGTGGATTAAAAGTTTCTGTCTTCTGAGCATCTGTTCAGTGCAGCAGGAGATGCCATGTCTCCCCATAGCTCCAGACAATTCATGCAAGAGACCATATTCACATCTCTGAGAAATATGAATAGGGACACAATGTTTGAAGGCACAGAGATTTCCAAACTGCGTATCCTATAAAACATTCCACATTTTCAGTGTTTAAAAAAAACATGCAGCTGGGAGATAGACACAAGAGGAAATGCCCAAAACACTTTGCTTTCTCATATGCACTTATTTCCCTGTAGGTTGTCCCAGTAAGGAGTATGGAGTGGTTTGGAAGGTTGAGATGTTCATTGCAGAAAATACTTGAAAGAAGGTGGTTTATAACTGACTCTTCAGAGGCACTCAGTTTGAAGTAAATTGGGTTTAGCTTGTGATTTTTTTTCTGTCACTGTGAAGAAAAAAATAGATTTTGAAATTTACTGTTTATTGTCCTCCAAAAGAGCATATAAAGTTTATTGTAAGATTGTAAGAATGACAGTTTTTAACACGTCATTCCGACAGTTGCGTTGCTTTGTTGTCACTTAATAATCATCTCTCAGAGATGAAAATGTCTCATTAGCTACATTATGTCTTCATCTCAAGAAACCACATATTTGTAATAATTGCGTTTATCATATGACTCTAAAAAGGTGTGCTGTTTGAATTCTTGACATGATGAGAGCATTAAGAAAAGAGATTTATCTTATCTATATTAGACCACGGATGGATGCATTGTGTGAAAGTCCATTTTTCAGTTCAGAATTTAGCCTGGTATGAAAAATGCCAGGAAATGGAGTAAAAGAATGTGCAAGACAGTTTTTTTTAAAGAAAAAAAGAATTCATAACCCATCCTTTTTCACACCATTGTGTGAGAGGTCAATTCACTTAATGAGTTAAAATGACATCAATGAGTACACGACCTTCAATATACAAAAAAGAGAGGGAATTAATGAATAGCAGGAATGTCAGTGTGATAAATCAATATTAAACACACTTTTAAAGTAATAGCAATTTCACAATGCCATTGTGATTCACTGATAAAATGTCATAAGGTTGAAATTCAGCACTGAAAAACACCCCTTTATTTCAGTATTACTGCAGGACATATTGTGCTACTAGTGTCTGCTAATCAGAAATGTGCCAAAAATTATACTGGTATTTTTTTTCCTTAGTTGGGTTTTTTTGTTTGTTTGCTTGTTTGTTTTTAGTTATTATAGGCTACAATTAAGCTTCATGTCTTGGCTATGCAACCAAGCTGTAAATCTTTCTCTGGAAACCATCTCTGTTTATGCTCTATTGTCTGCTGTGTATGATAAGAGCAATTTATCTCAATATTTGCACTGTATTAGCTACAAGATGATTATACTGCTATAGCAGCCACATGGCAGTATGATTATATTAAACTGAATGCTGAACAGAAACTCTGAGTTTGAAATGTGAATGAGAGTTGTCAGCCATTAACCATGCTATGCATTACAGCATAAACAGTCGTTTATGTAACCTGTACAAACATCGCGAGTTTGACTTTGCTTTGACTACTGTTTCTGATTATGTTTTTTCTCTGGCTAAATGACATGTAGAAAAGAGTATAATTAGTTGGCTATTTGGTATTAACCCATGACAGCGTTATTATTCAATTAGCAAGTTCTGGTCTTTCTTTTAAATTTTCATAAAAAAATGGCTTGTGGCAAATTGTCACCAGTGTAATGCTTACTATTTTAATTCAGTCCGTGTTCAAATCAACAGTGGTACTGAAAGAAAGAGAGAAAATATTCATTTTAGCCACTATGCATTTTTTTTAAGTTTGAAATACACTTCTTGTACACAAAATTGTGGAAAATGTGACCTAACTATAAAGGCATGTGAAAAAGTCAACGAGAGAATGATTAAAAAAGCAAAGAATTAAGGTGTCGAAGTAGCCCGGTCCAAAAGCTCAACTCAAACAAGACACTTTCCAGTGAACATTGTTTCAGAATGTCATGAACTTAAACATTTAACATGCTAACTGAGGCCTGTATAGTCTGAGATGTAGCTCTTGGCAGTTTTTGCAGTTTCTCTCAGCACTGCATGTTCTGACCTTGAGGTGAATTTGCTGGGATGCCCTCTGATCGGGAGATGATAACTCACACCTGAATGGTCCAAATGACCAAGTCCAGACCTCAATCTAATTGAAATGCTGTGGCAAGACCTAAGGAGTGCTGCGCATAAATGAATGTACACAAACTGAAGCAACATTGTAAAGCTGAGAGACTAATGCAGTCATACAGAAAACGACTGCTTCTTGTTAGTGAAGCTAAAAGTGCTTCTTTAACTTCAGACAACTGAATCATGGCCCTGTACATTAATATTTCTTAATCATTTTTAGACTTTCTACCACTGATGGAAATTTAAATTACATGATTTAAACAAATATTTGAGTATACTCTTTTCAGAATAAGGACAGATGAGACACATGATTGTATTTTTAAAAGCTTTGTCTGGTAGTTTTCTACTTTGTGTTTGATTCAAATCTGAGGCCATATTTTTAGGTCTTCTACAGAAACTGATTGTAAGCTTATTCACATCAAACAGAAGGATGGTAAATAGTTCTGAAATCCTTGAACATGCATTTCATATTTCCTGATTGCATTATGTTGTAAAGTGACTTCTTGCTGTTATGTAATTTGTGGATATTTGTCCCAGAATTTTAAAACATAAACACATTTATTTATGACACAAAATCCTGTACCAGAGATTTTAGGGATGTAGCAATTAACATATTTCTTTGCTGTGTTTTGAGATGATTTTGGAACAAAGTCTTTATATTGCCAGAATAAAAAAAGGTTTCTGAATTACACTACACAGCCTATCAGGAAAGCCTACACTAAACATGCATGAAAGAAGATTTATATTGGTTGAACCTTGGACA
The DNA here is from genome assembly GCF_057382275.1 of Copadichromis virginalis. Taxonomy (NCBI): domain Eukaryota; kingdom Metazoa; phylum Chordata; class Actinopteri; order Cichliformes; family Cichlidae; genus Copadichromis; species Copadichromis virginalis. Next base: position 23,215,258 of record NC_140633.1, read on the forward strand.
CGACAGCAAATTTCAGCACAATGCAGTGTTTTTATCCAACTAGAATAATTGAGGGATCATGGCGATATTGTTGTTTTTCCTCATGTATTGAGGATTTGGAGAAGATGTACATCTAGCTTGTACATTGTGGTCGTGCCAATGAGTCATTTAGTCCGACACACTGACAGAAATCTGCATTCATCTTCCTGAGATTAAGTGAAGCGTTCGCTTTGCTTGCCACATATTTGATATCAAATCCATATAAGCTGTTCCTTACCCCCTTTCACGTTTGTGAAAATTTGTGGACACAGCCAAAAACAACAGTCAGGCTGTTTTGATTCAAGGCATCAGCTCTGAGATCCCAGCACTTCTTATTGTACCGCCTTGTTTTTTTGTTTTTTGTTTTTTACAGAGAATAAACATGGATTTTCTCATCTGTATGAGGAATGTGAACAGAGCCTGAGTCGATATTGGGGAGAAATCCGAGTGCATTAGGATGTAGGGCAGGTAGAACAATTTAACTCATATTAAAATACATATTTTTTTGTTGTCATGACTTGCAGTTAGGTCAAATATTATGTAATGTGCATTGGATAGTTTATCTGCATTCTCCATATCAATTTCCATTCAAAAACATAAACCCCTCAGTGCTTCTCTAGGGGGAAAAAAATCACTTGTCAGTTTCTAAACTTTTATTACAGTCAGACCCTTTTTGTTCCAGTCTTACCTTAGCTTATCTTCTTTACCTAATGGTGTTGATTTATTTCAGTTTTCTTATCTTAGAAACTGTGCAGTATTGACAGAGCTAATTAAAGATTGTAGCAAGTGAAAATAAAAAGTCAATTCACAGGTCTTAGCAATACTATCCCAGCTACCATAAAGTGAACAGAAAAGTACACAAAACATAATTAAACAATACACAAACTCACAAAAACCATCATCATCCCAGCCAGTCCCCACTGGTTACAAGAGCATCTTTATTACTTACCATTTTAACTGAAAGATTGATCATCAGTTGATTCACACTGTGCAGGTTAGAATGAATGTGTACTGGTGGAACAGATGGAGACAGGTGCACAATCTCTTCATTTGTTAGTTAATTGTTTATGAACGCTGCCTTAAAATAAATAAATAAAAGTTAATGCTTTTAAATAAAAGCTTTAATTTGGAGGTGGGATAGGACACGATGAAAAGTCCTGTAATAATGTTGTGTAATCGCCATATTAAAAGGCAAACAAATGTGATGGCCAAGGTAAGAGGTGAATATGTGGTGCTCTCCAAGGTGCTGTACGTGCAGCTGTCAGTGGCAGAGAAAATGTCTAAGCCTCTCACTTTAGCTTGCACCAGGTGTTAGTGTTACTTATTAGCAGCAGCTTATGAGACAATATCTTAGCTGCAGTTCAAACACTGAACTCACCTGTGTATGTGTGATGTGTGTTTTTGTCTCTTGGTTGCGAGACTTAAGAGGTTGTTACTATGCCTTTCTTCACCTTCTAATGTTCTCATAATAAGCACTGTCGGTGTCACAGCACTCAGTGTTTCTCTTCTATTAAGTTCTGTTTGTTTTGTTCTGAACCGTTTGTGTGACAGTATGCCAAAGTTATACTTTTGTCACCTTGACGGCTGAAGTGTTTATTGTTTCGACAAGTAGGTTCTGTGATTTTGACAAGATAATAAAGTTAAATGCTACTGCACTTCATGTTCTTGAGTCTCTGACCTAGTGTTTGGAGTTTTTTAAAGTTGTATTTTAGGTTAGCTTTTGTGGGGGGGGGGTTTTCCATGAGTATATGTCCATGAGTTTTCAGTTCATCTGACCTCTCCTGTATCCCCGTTTACTGTTATCAAGTCTTAGTCTCTGTGGTAGGCGTTTTTCTGTGTCGGTACTTCCTGTTTGTTTTGGTAGCTCTTGTCCCATGTGCCTTGTATTTACTTTTGCTTCCCTTGTCTTGATAATGTCTGATTAGATTCAGCTCTGTACCTGGGTGTTTCCCATATTCTGGATTACCTCATGTTTCTATTTAAAGCAGAACTTTGGCTAACTTTATGCTTTGTTGTTTCCCCAGACAGTGTTTCACTTTGTTTTTACGTATGAACTCTGATTAGCCAGAATAAGTGGCTCACTTTTTACTTGCAGTCTGCCTCGTCCCATGTCCAAGCTTTTGGGTCCACATTTTAATGCTTCTATGACATCATGTTTACTACTCTACATCACTGGCTGGTTTGGGAATGCCTTGAAATCCCAGAATAACTGTGGTAAGTTAGAGCAGCATATTACTATGTAGTTAGGAAACTTGAAAGCCATCTTGGCTGCGATTAATTCTTTATTGTATTAAAATTATTCATCTGGATGAAATCATCCCCTGGGTTTCAAAGTTGGATACATTAAAGTGTGACATGTCCAGGTCAAAATGTCTCACTATAAAAGTAGAGCACAGAATTCATGAAAGGAACCACTAAAGGATGAAGAGACTAACGACTAATTCTATCATCCCTTTACTGAATGTCAAAACAGGGGGACTACATTTGTTTTTGGGGAATAGTGTTTGACCAGTTGCAAACATAAAAGGGAGTACAAGTATATGTTGATGCTGTGATTAGCAGTGTTTTTATTATGCAATTTCTCGGAACCTCTCAAAGGACACGATCGACATGAACATACATTAAGAATTCTAAAAAATAATGACCGTCTTTCATGTGGGGAACTGAATGTGGCCTCATAAAGCCAGAATACAGGCACTTTAATCAG